>NC_065449.1:239961114-241347486 GCF_917563875.1 Diabrotica virgifera virgifera
ACATTTACACATGGGAATCTTATTTTCTTTTGATTTCCAATTGAAAGTTTTTATTAACATTTAACTATTATGATTTATTAGCAACAATTCTATTTCATTTTGATGAAGCTTTTCTGATATTATTGATTATGTTTCTTCAATTTTAAATGTGGTATTTACTACGAAAAACCCATACATTCATGTCCAAACAAATGAGACTGACCTTTTTCTGGTGCACTGAGAATGTCTTCACACAAGACCCGTTTCCTGCTATCCTTGGCTGCAATCCAAACCTCGTCCTGGCTTCCAGTAATGTTCTCCTCTGAAACTAGCTCGTATAGCTCTCGTTTCCTGCTTCTGTCGTGATGCTGTGTTCTACCTTTTTCGAAACTGCAATCAGCTACCGGGAACTCTTGGCTCAAGGAGGTTCTTTTACTCTCAACCTGGCCTACCTCTCGTTCTACGATAGATACTCCACACTCACGGAACTACACAGGCTTTCTCACTCTCCGTACACTACCGTCTACTACTCGACTTCACTTCTCGACAGCTCAAAACATTCTGATCTCTATTTGTCATTCATTCCCCTACTTTCTAAATATCCCTTCCAGATTCACAAATCAAAATTCCACCACCAACTCTCATTCGCAGTATTCCTCAAAACCAATTTTTAAACTTTCTAAATATGCTTAATGGATTTCAAAGAAAATAGTTAATTCCCATTCTAAAATTACTTTCTACTATATACAAATTCTAATGACCTATTCTCTATTTCCACTTAGTCTTATTTGGCATCGGCTAATGATCGATCCTTCCGCGAACAAACGATAATGACTTATTAACGATTTCACTTGAGTCTTATTTAATCACTTCTTAAAATTAAATATAACAATTTGTTGTATACAGGTTGTTCTAAATTTATATACCCGTGGTTGAGAAAATTGAAAATATTTTATATTAAATTGAATTTTGTCTATAATTATCAAATTTTAATTTTCATATCAAATAGAAATATAACAAATCCCCGCCTTGTATTCGATAAAATTTATCTGCATTTTTAAATAAATTTTCTCGAGGCAAAACCAACTCCCTGTATATTTCCTTACTTTAATCTACGTCTTATATCCTAACTTACTATCTACTTCATGTAATTCTGTCTTTTATTTCAGATTCTTCACACATGTTTACCGTGCATTCTGCCTCCTCGTTTGCATATACCTCCTCTTCAAATACTACTGTTTCAATCATATTCTTTTCACTTTCATTTTTTAGCTTTATTTCTTCTTCTCCTGAGCTCGTCTCTTCTTTTGAGGAATCCCAGGTTTCCTTTGTTTCTGATACTCTCAAACTTTCTTCTTCTGGGCTCAACTCTTCTTTTGAGGAGCCACAGGTTTCATTTTCTTTTATCCTTTTCCGACCTTTTCTCCTTTTTTTTCTTTGTCCTTGCTTCGCTGCCAAATTCATTTCCACTGTTTGTTCTTTACCTGATTCGTCCGTATTTTGTTTCTCATGTTCCTTGTCCTGTTCTTTTTCTTTTTCTTCTGTTAGTTTCATCGTATTATTTTTAAAATCTATCACTACATGTTTTTCTGCCAATTCGTCAACTCCTACTATCATGTCATGTGACATATTTGGCATTATTACACATTGTAGTGCATACATATTCTTACCCAGTCGTACCATTACTCGTATGCCTTCATTTATAGTTGCCAATGTCCGTTTGTTTGCGCCCACTAAATTTACCCTAGGTATTTTGTAAATTAAATTTGTTAAGTTAACTTCTTCTATTAGTTTTCTGTTGACCAATGTTATTTCAGATCCAGTGTCTATCATAATTTTAATTGGTTTCTCGTTGATAAATCCATCCACAAATTTTAAATTAACTCCATTTTTCTTTTCGTTGTTTCTTGCCAATTTAATAAACTCCTTGGGGTTACAAAAGATTCCTGTTTGATTTTTGGTTTTTAGTGAGCGCCGTCGTGAAAAAACGCCGGTTGCTCATCGTAGTTTATATTTTCGTCATAATGTCTCTCTCCGTCATATTCATCTGTCTGGGTATTATTTACTTCTCTTCTATTTTCTCTTGGTCTGTCGGATCTGTTTCGGTTTTCTCGATATCCCTGTTCATTTTGTCTACCATTATTTCTGTTTTCTTGATTTGCGAGTGTGGTGTTTCTATTCTGGTATTCTCGATTTCTGTCCTCATTCCATTGCCTATTTCTTTGTTCATAATTTCCTCTTCCGTTGTCTCTATTTTCGTTTTCCCTTCTGGTATTAAAATCTCGTCTTGTATAGTCCCTCCTATTTTGATTTCTATCTCTGTAATCCTGTGTTTCTCGGGGCCTGTAATCTTCTCGCGACCTTCTTGATTTTCTTTCTCTTAAACGTGATTCTCTTATTTGTAGGAATTGGCATAAACTATCTATGTCTTTGTAGTTTTGCAATGTGATATGGTCTTCCAGCGTTTCTTCGAAATGTCTTGCAATCAGTTCGACTAATTGTTCCGATGAGTAATTATATTGTAAATGTTTTGCGTTATAGTAAATTTGTAATGCATATGTCCTTTCTGATATACCCATCCTATCATTGTATTTCCCATTTTGCAATTCCTTGTTAATTTCCAATTGTTGGACTTTTCCCCAGAAATAATTCAAAAATTTTTGTTCAAATTGTTGCCAACTGTCAAATTCTTCTTCTTTGCAATCGAACTATAGGCTTGCTTCATATTTTAGATGATTTCTGATAGTTTCTTTTGCTGTTTCGAAATTTCCGATGTGCTGTATTTTCTTTTTTAGGCTATTTATGAACGGCACTGGGTGTAATCTTCTTACATCCCCGCCAAACCTTATCTTCACGTCATCTGTGCTATGTATAACCATTTCTCTTCTTTCTCCGACATTCTGTTGAGTATTGATTTCCGCAATCTTTCTTTCCACTTCTTCTATGTGTGCTTGAATAGCGTTTTGCAACTTGTTTTCCAAACTTTCCATTTCTTTTTTCTGGCAATTCGTTAACTCCTTCATTTTATTTTGAATTTTCATTTCTTGTTCTTTCATGTGGTCCTTCATTCTCATTTCTTGTTCTTGCATGTGATCTTTAATTTTCATTTCATACTTTCCTATGCGTTCCTCCATTTTCTTGTTGTTCTCTTCTATTGCTTGTTTCATTTTTTGTTGTGTTTCATCCATTTTTTGATCCAATTTTTGTTGTGTTTCATCCATTTTTTGTTGTGTTTCATCCATTTTTTGATCCACTTTATCCATTTTCTTTGATGCTTCATCCATTGCTAGTTTTGTTTCCTCCTGATTTTTCTCCATTGTCCTTTTTGCTTCATCCATTGCTTGTTTTGTTTCTCTTTGATTGTCATCCATTGTTCGTTTTGCTTCATCCATTTTTTTTGACTGTAGTTGCATAAGTTGTAATATCTTTTCTAATTCTGACAATTCTTTTTTTTCTGTTTCCATGATTGTTGTGTTTAAAATATCTTCTTGGTCTGAATTATTTTCTTGATTTGAATATTCTTTTTGTTTTTTGTTGTCTTTGCTTTGGCTTCTTGTCACAGACATTTGTTTTCAAGAAGTACTGTCCCCGCCAAATATGAAATTTTACTAGTATGTTACCAAGACGACTTTTTCTCACCCAAATATTATAAATTGTCAATAAATATATCAAATGTAATATCGTAAAATAAAATATTAAATCAGTTATGTAAAATTTGTACCTAAAGAGATCTAAAATTTTATGTTATCAAATGTAAGTATCTCACTTTTTACCACAGGCATATAAATTTTCAAATACCGGCTTTACTCTTTCTATCCTTCAAATTTGCCACTAGAAATACTTTACAATGCCCTCCACGTTGGACGACAGTTGTTGTGATCTTGATTATTGATATGAGATAATATTTTTATATGTCATTTAATTTAATCAATGCATTAATAATAATCTAATTAATTTACCAGATCACATATCAATATGTTTTCAATCTCAGGGCTTTTTTTTAAAATTAATTACTTACATACGTGGCTTCTAAGTATTTCTTAATGGTTCCTAATCGGGATAGGAAAGAAAAGAGTAAAATAATAACACATATGGGTTACAATTGTAATCAAAATATTGTTTATTTTATTTAAATGGCAATCACTGCTTAATATTTGCTATATCTTATTTTTCTTAAACATAACATTTACACATGGGAATCTTATTTTCTTTTGATTTCCAATTGAAAGTTTTTATTAACATTTAACTATTATGATTTATTAGCAACAATTCTATTTAATTTTGATGAAGCTTTTCTGATATTATTGATTATGTTTCTTCAATTTTAAATGTGGTATTTACTACGAAAAACCCATACATTCATGTCCAAACAAATGAGACTGACCTTTTTCTGGTGCACTGAGAATGTCTTCACACAAGACCCGTTTCCTGCTATCCTTGGCTGCAATCCAAACCTCGTCCTGGCTTCCAGTAATGTTCTCCTCTGAAACTAGCTCGTATAGCTCTCGTTTCCTGCTTCTGTCGTGATGCTGTGTTCTACCTTTTTCGAAACTGCAATCAGCTACCGGGAACTCTTGGCTCAAGGAGGTTCTTTTACTCTCAACCTGGCCTACCTCTCGTTCTACGATAGATACTCCACACTCACGGAACTACACAGGCTTTCTCACTCTCCGTACACTACCGTCTACTACTCGACTTCACTTCTCGACAGCTCAAAACATTCTGATCTCTATTTGTCATTCATTCCCCTACTTTCTAAATATCCCTTCCAGATTCACAAATCAAAATTCCACCACCAACTCTCATTCGCAGTATTCCTCAAAACCAATTTTTAAACTTTCTAAATATGCTTAATGGATTTCAAAGAAAATAGTTAATTCCCATTCTAAAATTACTTTCTACTATATACAAATTCTAATGACCTATTCTCTATTTCCACTTAGTCTTATTTGGCATCGGCTAATGATCGATCCTTCCGCGAACAAACGATAATGACTTATTAACGATTTCACTTGAGTCTTATTTAATCACTTCTTAAAATTAAATATAACAATTTGTTGTATACAGGTTGTTCTAAATTTATATACCCGTGGTTGAGAAAATTGAAAATATTTTATATTAAATTGAATTTTGTCTATAATTATCAAATTTTAATTTTCATATCAAATAGAAATATAACAATATATATATATATATATATATATATATATATATATATATATATATATATATATATATATATGAGCAATATTTCTACTTTTCGGTGAATTTTGTGGGGAGGGTCCTCGGATTTTCTTCAAATTTTAGTATGTTATTGGACCTTATGAAAAAACGTCATCCTGAGAGTTACAGCCCCCTAGGGGCCTTAGAGCCCTAGATAGGGCCCGTCAAAGACCCAAAAAAGGTCGATTTTAGCCTATATTTGACAGGCTGTATATCGATTCCCAGTTAACCGATTTTAACTCACCAAACGTTATTATCTTTATAATTTTAAGTAGTTTTATCAGTGACAATTTCAAGTCTCTAATTAATAACCTTGATTTTTGGGACCATTTTAAGTAACGCTAAAAATTTCAAAAAATTGCTATTTTCAAAAATTTGTTAAAAATCTAATTTTAATCCGATTTTCTTTTTCTGGTCGGCGGTTTAAAGGTAATAAAGAGGTCTTTAAAACAATATTTCAAGAGTTAAAATCCGTTCGGTAGAAGCGGATATACAACAGATTGAAAATGGACATTTTTGTAAAAATCGCGTTTTTACGGATATTCAAAGTGCTGACGCGTTTTGGGGTATATATTAAATTGTACCAAAATTTTTTTAGAAGTAGCTTTTTATATAAATAATAACTTCGTATTGGAGATTTTCTTGGCCCGGGTCTCTATCTACCTTATATGACCCTCTAAAAATGAGTATTTTGTTACTCAAATGAGGTGACTTAACAAACAACTTATGGCCTGTTTATATCAATCAGTAGAAGTATTTATATCAAATCAAAAGTAGAGATCACAACCTTTTATTTGAGGGCTCACACAAACTTCTAGGTAGCCTAGAAGTACAGTTATTATATTTCAAAGTCCTAACTAAAATTAAAGTATCAATTCTGTGAACGCTACTTTTATAGACTAAGAGCCGCTATGGGTGAAATTTGTTAACTATTTTAGGCACGATAAGAGGCCATAACTTAAACAATAAAACCTAAAGGAAAACGTATGAACACTATACCGTCACCTTTTAGAAGCACGTACCTCGACAGTGGCGCATCAAACTTTCCACTTATGAACAGGATAAATAAATTAAAAGGTACCCTTCCTTACACCCAGAATTCAATTTTGTTAATTTTTTAAAGTTCTACGTTATTAAGAAATAAAACTCAGTGTAATTTTAACACACCACCCCCATCCCCTTTCCCCCACCACCAAAAAATCCAAAAACTGTTTTTTAGGGGATTTTTGGTGATTTTCCCTATTTTATAGACTTCAAAATAGATTAAATTAATGTTTTTTTATAGATTATATGTAAATTGAAGTAACTGTGTCCTGTAGAATATTTAAAAATTGGAGAAATACGTTGAAACCCCCAAAAACCCCCTCGAAAAACAATTTTTTGGATTTTTGAAGATGGAGAACCTTACGGAAACTTCTGAAATAAATTAGAAATATAGCATTTGATAAAATACACAAGATTAAAACAAAATAGTCCAACAGTAATCCCCAAAAAAGAGTTTTTCGTTTAAAAGTTTATAAAAATAAAAAAATAATTTTTTTTTAGGTTACGTCACTCAACCTACGTGTCTATAAAAAATAGGCATGTTTTGTAAAAGCCACAAGTATGCGTGTGAATTTTTTGAGATTTTAAAATTGATTACATCCCACCTAAAAAAAATAAAAAACGAGAAATGAACTTTTTGATGGTGGGGGTAGGAAAACAGGGGAGGCAGGTTGAAATTACACTGAGTCTTATTTTTGAATCACGTATAACTTTAAAAAATAAAAAAAATAATTCTGGGAGTGAGGGAGGGTACCTTTTAATTTATTTATCCCCTCCATAAGTAGAATGTTTGATGCGCCACTGTCGAGGTGTGTGCCTCTAAAAAGTGACGGCAGAGTGTTCATAGCTTTTCTTTTAGGTTCTACTATTTAAGTTTTAGGCTTTTATAGTGCTTAAAATAATTATCAAATTTCATCTATAGCGGCTCTTAGTCTATAAAAGTAGCGTTCACAGAATTGATACTTTGATTTTAGTTAAGACTTTAAAATATCATAACTGCACTTCTAGGCTACCTAGAAGTTTGTATGAACCCTTAAATAAAAGGTCTTAATCTCTACTTTTATCATCTGTGATAGATAAAGTCTTCAGACTATCTGATTGATAGAAATAAGCCGTAAGTTGTTTGTTAAGTTGCCTCATTTGAGTAACAAAATACTCATTTTTAGAGGGTTATATAAGGTAGATAGAGGCTCGGGCCAAGAAAATCTCCAATGAAACGTTATTATTATTATAAAAAACTGCCTGTAAAAAAATTTTTGTACAATTTAATATATACCCCAAAACGTGTCAGCACTTTGAAAATCCGTAAAAACCCCATTTTTACAAAAATGTCTATTTTCAATCTGTTTTATCTCCACTTCTACTGAATGGATTTTAACTCACAAAATATCGTTTTAAAGCCCTTTTTAATACCTTTAAACTGTCGTCCAGAAAATGAAAATCGGATTAAAATTTGATTTTTGACAAATTTTTGAAAATAGAAATTTTTTGAAATTTTTAGCGTTGCTTAAAATGGTCCCAAAAATCAGGGTTATTGACTAAAGCCTTGAAACTGTCACTGAAAAAACTACTTAAAATTACAAAGACAATGACGTTTGGTAAGTCAAAATCGGTTAAATGGGAGCCGATAGACAGCCTGTCAAATATACGGCAAAAACGACCTTTTTTGGGTCTTTGACGGGCCCTATCTAGGGCTCTAAGGCCCCTAGGGGTCTGTAACTCTCAGGATAACGTTTTTTAAATAGGTCCAATAACATACTAAAATTTGAAGAAAATCCGAGGACCCTCCCCACAAAATTCACCGAAAAGTAGAAATATTGCTCATATATATATATATATATATATATATATATATATATATATATATATATATATATATATATATATATATATATATATATATATATATATATATATATATACATATATAAAATCAAACAGATGAAATAGAGAATGTGGAAAAATCCCCTTACGAACAATTCACACATCCACCATTTCGGGTTGGGAAAAATTTTTTTTTGAGTGGTCGTCAAACCATTAACCTTGGATCTTTTGATCACTGAGTGTGTTTCAAGGATCTACATCTCATGTTTATATATATATATATATATATATATATATATATATATATATATATATATATATATATATATATATATATATCTATTAAGCTTTACCCCACTAATCAATCACCCTGTATTTTTAAATATTCTTGCATTGCCAATTTTATTGTAAAATAGCTCTGATAATGGTCTTAAGTCGAAAATCTAGTCAGAAATTAAAAATTCTACGGGTTTCAAGAATATGTGTTTCCTTGCCCTCTCTTTAAATGTTATTCATGCCAAATATCTCTGTCCGGTCATATGTAAATTTTAATTAAACTTACCAGCATCCTTTCCTCCTTTCACACAGATCCCAAACCCATGCGTGCCATCCTGCGGTTCCCTTACCATTGTCACGGTCCTTGTCGCCAGCTCGTGGATGCTCGGGACATACGCCGGCCTGTAATTCACTTCCCTGTTGACTTGGTGCGCAGTGGAAGGGGGGCTACTGGCAGGCGACCTCCTAGGTCTTTCGATTCCCGTTTTAACTACTGTCGAGGAAGGGTTGTTGTTCCCGAAGAGGCGAAGGACTTGTTCGGGAGAGATGGGACGCTTTTTGTTGTTGGAGGCGGAGGGGGTGCGGCTGGAGGCTGAAGTCGTGCTGAAGTTCGGATTAGAGCCCAAGTATGTTCCTGGAGACAATTCAAATCTATTAGTCGGTCTGGTACATTGTTTTACTTGAAGTATATAAGACATAAAGTTCCCTTTATATGCAAATTCTACAATTTACAGACTTTAAATTAATACGACGAAGATATGTAAGTAAAGAACGTTTACAAATATAGTGCCATCCCTATACTTATACTAACGGTCTGTTAAAATTGATGATAAAGTAATAAAAATAATTTCTCCTTATAAATCTTCTATTGTTGAAAATTTGTAAGTTGCCTAAGAATTTGAACTTGGTAAACTAAAATTTATAATATTTTTACAACCTTGTTTTTAGGGTTAATTTTGGGGTCTTCAGAGAATTGATGTTTAAATATTCATCTGTAAGTGTATCTGTATACAGGGTGAGTCACCACTAACGGGACGGAAGATTACAGCGAAATGGTAACATATTTGAAAAAAATTTTAAATTAGTAGTTTGTAATTTGATAAAATCTACATTTTAAAATTATTTTGAAATATACAGGGTGTCCCAATAAATGGCGGCGTATCAAAGTTATATTTTTTCTTATGGAACACCCTATATTTTATTGCATTTTTTAATTGTCCGCAAAAAATAAGGTATATGAAAGGCTTCCCTATACCTAAGTACGGAGTGTTCTGAGTTATGTTGACTTTTCTTAAAATGTAAAGTTTTAAAAGAAGGCTTATTCTCAAGTTATTTAAGAAATTATAAAAAAATTACTTTTATATTTAAGTATTTGAATATTGGTTGAATGTATTTCATGATTAATTATTACACATTTATTTACAGGGTGTTCAAAATTTACAGTTTCATTATTAGATTATTCAATGTGTCATATGATTCTTATTTTAAATGGAACACCATGTATATTAATAAATAAATATACTAAACAATTTTACTTCTTTCGAATGGTATATGAATGTCCTATAACTAGGTCTCATAGTTTTTGCGTAATTTACAATTATTTAAATTCTTAATCTGTAAATCGATTTTAAAACAAAAGATGTAGTTAATTAATGGCATTGTATGACATTGTCACCTTATGACACTATGGTCTGGTTTTTATTTTATAATTAATATATTCCGTGATTGATTATTACACATTTATTTACAGGGTGTTCAAAATTTACAGTTTAATTATTGGATTATTTAATGTGTCATGATGCTTATTTTAAATAAAACACCATGTATATTAATAAATTATTGTACTAAGCACAGGTTCCTCTTTCGAATGGTATAGGGATGTTGTATAACTAGGAGTCATAGTTTTTGCGTAATTTATAATTTTCTTAAACGGTAAATTGATTTTAAAAATAATATTTATAGTCACTCTCGATTTTTAAACAGTACGAAATAAATGTTTGTTTACTGTATCATAATGAAATGAAAATTATGCCTATTTACTAGACCATTATTATGAAAAGTAGGTATATTATTGGTCTGCATACACTACATTAAAAAAATCAGGATCTTCTATAAAGTCTTAAGTCCATAAACGATAAGTTCAATATTTATCGTAATCCTGTTTGGTCTAATACTGGTGTATAATACGTTTTATACGGAAAATAATGGTTTCTCTTAAGTATTCTAACAGTCGTTTGACTGATTTACAATTCACCCGAAATTTTCTCTTTACTAGTATTTGGGTTTTCCGTAACAGAAAGCAGGACATCAAGCTCCTTGACGTCATCACAAATAACTGGTTTATTTTTATTTAACTTTCCGTATGCAACATTACCAGTAGCACGGAATCCATTGAAATCTCTCAAAAACGTCCTTTTTGGGTGTCTTCTATCAGGATACTTTTGAGCGTAAACTTAAGAAGGTAAGATACAATTTTGCAAACACTCCCCAATGCAAAGTAAGTACCATGTCTACTCTTTCGTAGATTATTAATATTTAGGAACAATTAAATTTGAATTTCATACACGGATGTTTATATTTTTGATAATTACCAGACCGTACTGTCATAAAATGACGATGTCATACAATGAGATACATCTTTTGTTTTAAACTCGATTTACAGATTAAGAATTTAAATAATTGCAAATTAAGCAAAAACTATTAGACCTAGGTATAGGACATCCATATACCATTCGAAAGAGGTGACTCCGTTTAGTATAATGTTGTATTAATATACATGGTGTTCCATTTAAAATAAGCATCATATGACACATTGAATAATCCAATAATGAAACTGTAAATTTTGAACACCCTGTAAATAATTTTGTAATAGTTAATTATGGAATACATTCAACCAATATCCAACTATTTAGATGTAAAAGTATTTTTTTTCATAATTTCTTAAATAACTTGAGAATAAGCCTTCTTTTAAAACTTTACATTTTAATAAAAGTCACCATAACTCAGAACACTCTGTACATAGGTATAGGGAAGCATTATGAAACTATACCTTATTTTTTGCGGACAATTAAAAAATGCAATAAAATATAGGGTGTTCCATAAGAAAAAATATAACTTTAATACTCCGTCATTTATTGGGACACTCTGTATATTTCAAAATAATTTTAAAATGTAGATTTTATCAACTTACACACTACTAATTTAAAAATTTTTTCAAATATTTTACCATTTCGCTGTAATCTTCCGTCCCGTTAGAGGTGACTCACCCTGTATACTGAAGTAACGCTAAATACAGGGTGTTAGTAAATAAGTATGAAAAATTGTAAGGGCTAATTTTACATGCAAAATTAATGCCGGTTTGCTTTATAAACATATGTCCGCAAATGCTCAGTCTCCGAGATACGGGGTGTTGAAATTTTTATTTCAAACTGCCAATTTATTTATTGCTGTAAGACCAGTTGAGCTATAAAAATTAAATTTAGTGAGTTTTAGGAAGTAGTTATTACGCATTTTTTGACATACAATTAAGTATTTTTTATTCATCATTGGCGTGCCTACGGGTAATGGTCTGAATTGTTTTAAAGAAAAAAATAGTACGCCACTGAGATATTTCGTATTAAAAATTATTTTCAAATTCCGCGTTTAATTCTTCATAAAAAACTTTTCTTGCCTTTTTTTCATATAATGCACCGTTTCTATGTAGAAAAATAAAACATCTTGGCGCGTATTTTTCATTTATACATCATCAAGAACTATCCAATATAATAATACTAAACTACAACAATCATGCCTATTCTGTAACTCATTTCGATGATAGAAGTCAGTAAAATCGAATAGAAGTGACCAAGTCGAATAGAAATAGTCCAAATCCGTATTCCATAACTACTTCGGAATCTCTACAATCGTAATGTGAATAGAAATCACTTCGACAGCATTTACCCTGTCGAGATGAGATTTCGATTATCGGAATTGTGGTTGACGCAAGCGCATTTTGTTTTGTTTTGACGTTTATATTTTATATATAAAAATAATTAATTACATACTACTTATTTATAATTATTTATAGTATTTGTACCTTTTTTTAGATGCTTAATTTTTAGTCTGTGGTGTTATTTGTTTAGAGAACTATATATATTTCATTTAGACATGTTGTACGAGTATGAATAATAATTGGACCTAACCTTATTTATTTGCTACTTGGCGTCTGAATGTTTCCCATTCACATTGTTGCCATATTTTGTTCGCATATTTCTTGTACAATTGCAATCAATGGTATAATGCACAAGAATAGCATACGATAGACTTCTTATGCGTTAATTGATAAATAAATATTATAATAGTATATTTGTATATTTATCAGTCAACGCTCATAGTCTGAACAAATTATAGAAAAGATGCCATTTTTGGGAAAAGCTGTTTAGCAGTTATTTCAACTTGCTGATTACATATTATTAGTAATATCAATTTTAAATAATTTATTAATAATAATGAATTAATAACATCAATTTAAATATCTTTGATTTAAAAGCATTTATACTTCTTATCTTCACTTATCTTTTTTATTTATCAGTTTATCTTCTTTTTTATATCAATTTTAATTAACTTTAATTTAAAACCATTTATCCTCTTTTGAGCTTTTTGCATCCAGTATTTACACGAATATTTTATTTACTTCTCAAAACTTTGAGGATAGTATGAAGAAAGTATGAAAACATTGAGGAAATGGCAACGGTGTCATATTTCAAGTAACAAAATAGGTCACAGAACACAATTTCGCTGGTTACTGCGCGGTTGCCACCTCCTCAGAACCGCGTGAAATAGAAGTCAGAGATTTCGATTACGATATGAGTTACAGAATACCGATCCAAACACAAAAATGACGCGATAGATATCAAACATTCCGATTTTGGGTAATTACGATTCGACTTGGTCATTTCTATTCGATTTGTTAAAAGTTACAGAATAGGGCTGAATAACAGAAAATATTACTAATAAGACTTCAACTAGGTGCAAAGCTGCAAAAAATGTTTAAAATGATCTCCTTTACAGGTAACAGAAAAATTTTATATTCATCATTGGCGCGCGTACGGGTAATGGACTGAATTTTTGAAGAAAAAAATAGTACGCCACTGAGATATGTCAAACTAAAAATCATTTTTGAATTTCTCGTTAAATTTACGATAAAAAATCTTTCCTACCTTTTTTTCATACGAGGCGCCGTTTTTATACAAAAAAATAAAACATCTTAACACTTACAAATTATTTGAGGTAGTTTCCATTTGCATAGAAACTTAGTTCAAATACTTTGTAAACGTTAAGATGTTTTATTTTTTTACATAAAAACGGCGCCGCATATGAAAAAAGGCAAGAAAGATTTTTTGTCGTAAATTGGACCAGCAATTCAAAAATGATTTTTAATTTAACATATATCAGTGGCGTACTATTTTTCTCTTAAAAAAATTCAAACCATTACCCGTATGCGCGCCAATGATGAATATAAAATTCTTCTATAACCTCTAAAGGAGGTCTTTTTTAACATTTGTTGTAGCTCTGCACCTAGTTAAAATCTTATTAGTAATACTCTCTGTTATTGTTCCAGTTTAGTATTATTATTGGATATTTCTTGATAATGTATTCAAAAAATGAAAAATACGCGTCAAGGTGTTTTATTTTTCTGCATAAAAACGGTGCACCATATGCAAAAAAGGCAAGAAAGGTTTTTTATCACAAATTAGACGTGGAATTTAAAAATAATTTTTAATTCGAAATATCTCAGTGGCGTACTATTTTTTTCTTTAAAAAAATTCAGACCATTACCCGTAGGCGCGCCAATGATAAATGAAAAATACTTAATTGTACGTCAAAAAATGTGTAATAACTACCTCCTAAATCTCACCAAATTTTATTTTCATAGCTCAACTGGTCTTAGAGCAATAAATAAATTGGCAGTTTGAAATAAAAATTTCAACACCCCGTATCTCGGAAACTAAGCATTTGCGGACATATGTTTATAGAGCAAACCGGCATTAATTTTGCATGTAGATATAGCCCTTAAAATTTTTCATACTTATTTACTAACACTATACAGGGTGTGTATAGTGTGCGTATACAATGAATACGAAACACATATAAGTGCTACAATCAATGACGAAGAGGTAGAAGCAAAGATCAAGAAGCTAAAAAACAGAAAATCACCTGGAACGGATGGTATACCCAATGAACTTTCAAAATATGGAGGCCCTGAACTTGCAACTAAACTGTCACAACTCTTAAAAAAAATCTTAAACGAAACAGAAACACCAGAGGAATGGCATAAGAGCATCACAATCCCCATATTTAAAAAAGGTCAAAAAACTTGCCCGCAAAACTACAGAGGAATAACCCTCTTAAATACAACGATGAAACTTTTCACGGGTATTCTTAAGGACAAACTGGAAAGACAAATCACTAATGCTGAAGAACAACAAGGTTTTACAAAGGGGCCATCTATAATAGACGCAGTATTTATAATAAAACAAATAAAACAAAAAGCTATAGAGTTCGGCATGCCAGCGTATATTTGCTTCATTGATCTGAAGAAGGCGTTTGGCAGAGTTCGCCTGGGAGACATTCTAACAAAGATAGTCCATAACTTAAATAACAACAACGTAACCAAAGTTAGAGCAGAAGACCAGTTCACTGAAAATTTTTAAACACCGGGAGGAATTAGACAAATACAGTTTAAGCCCTTTCTTGTTTAACCTACTCATGGGCAAAATTATAAACAAAGTATCATCTCTTAATCTCGGATATAGAATGGGCAACAAGAGAATTGGTATGGTGTGTTACGCAGATGGCGCAGCAATTATTGCTGAATCAGAAGATGATCTTCAGAGACAGCTCTTTCAGTTCGTTCAAGTAAGGCGCCAACTAAATATGAACATTTCTACCAACAAAACGAAATGTATGAAAATAGCAAAAGATCCGCTCAGATGTAAGTTATTGGTTGAGAACAACCCCATAGAACAGGTGATGCAATTCAGCTATCTGGGCATAGATATATCAAGCACTCACGGCCCAGTAAAGGACCTGAGGAGTCAGATCAACAAAGCATCTGCATTGTCAGGATGTCTGCGGGAGATTAAGATGGGGAAGGCAGCGCCAGAGGATGTGGTACAACCAAGTAAGATGAATGGATGAGAATAGACTCCCAAAAATTGCCCTAGAAAACAACCCGCCCGGTTCAAGACCCCCCCCCCTCGGAAGATCACCTAAAAAATGGAGGGATAGTTGGCCATCTACCTCCCAGGAAATTAACCAGAGGCAGCTCTAGAATTAAACAGATGAAAAGATCTCCAAGAAGTAAAAGAAGAAGAGAAGAAGTTTATCTGTTATACAGGGTGTATAACAGACAAACAGAGTGATTGGATATTCATTAAGAATGTCCAATCTCTGAGTCATAGATTCTAGACCTCAAAATATTTGACCCAAATACTTAAATAAAATATTGCTTCTTGCTATTTAAAGGGTGTTTTATTTCAAAATTTAAAAACTATTTTTGCTCAGTATTTTAAAACTATTTGACATATCCTTTTCATACTTTACACCCTATTAAATTATGTTAAATAAATATTTCTGGCTATTACCAGAGGCATACGACAGAGAACAGTGAAGGGTTGACTAGTTCCAAATTCTACGCCACTGACGAAATTGCTGTTTTAGCGCAATTTTTCGATTCTACAATACTCTCTATGTAAATAATATACTCACTCGTAATGATAAAGTCATTAAGTTTTGAGATATTTGAAGTTAAATATGTAAAGCAGAGTAATTTTGATTAAGGTATTGTGCCGCTTAATTTTTAACTTCAAATATCTAGAATCAGAAAGGCGTTAAATAGCCCATATGTCATTTAATGTGACATTGATTTTTCTGATGACTGCCTCAAGAACTAGGCTGAACAGCATAGTTGATAGTGCATCACCCTTACTCCCACGATTATGTCAAATAGCGGAGTCGGTTCCCCATCTACTCTAACTGCGACTTGTGAACCCTGCAACGTCATTTTTATGAGGCTGATATATTTTTTAGATATACCTACACTACGAAGGCATTCCAGTATTTTGTCTTTTTCACACCATCAAAAGCTTATTTAAAGTCTATAAACATATTTTTCTGTCGTATTCATAAGCTTTTTCTTGTATCGTTCTTAGTACTTATAAATATATTGTCTGTAGTGGCTCTATTTGGTCTAAATTCATTCTAATAATCACCAATAATATTTTCGGAGTATTTTTACAATCTATTATAGATAATACCAAAAAGAATTTTGTATACTACATTTAGCAATATAAGTAGCCTATAATTCTGGCAATTCCTATACCTCCTATCTTATACATTGGCTATATAAAGCCAACTGCCCATTCCTCCGGCATTTGCTCCTTGGTCCATATTAATGGTATTAGATAATGAATTCTTCCCCAGAGTTCGGGTCCTCCATGTTTTAATAATTCTGCTAAAATTCCGTCCATTCCCATTTATTGTTTTTTTAGTTTCTTTATTAGTTGAACCACTTCTTCATAAGTAAAGAGTTTTTATTTATTCCTCTGTCATGGTTCTAAATTGGTCATTTTTATATTTCCAACGTTATCCAAGAGTTATCCTACTCTCGCACATTCTGTCGTGTTAAATTAATATATTGTGGTACACTGCAGCTATAAAAAGTTGTAAGTTCAGCAATGGTATTTTAAAGCATTATAAAAATTATGGACATTTATATTACACTATGCAGAAAATTTTGTAGTGAGCAATTCCTTCAAGCAGTGTATCATCATCCCAAAAGCAGCCATCAAACGACCTACTTCAAACTGCCGTCAAAAGAATATTCAACAAAATTTTGTAGTGCCTTTTCATGCAAATTTTTTCACAAAGTCGGGATTTACTAAAGCGCTAACACGAATATTCAAAGGGGGAATGTTTTAAGTAGAAAGACAAAGTTGATATATTGGCAATTTTGTTTATTCTTTATGAGTGTTGAAAATTAAACTGGTTATTTCTTTATAAAAAAAAATTACTCCTCTTCGGCGCTTACTTCATTGCTGTAATGTTTCGCTCTCATAGAGATTTTAAATATACATTATTCATTGTATTTTTATCTACTTTAATAATACTGAATTCCTGAAAAGCTTATGGGAAAAGTTTATTATTGGAGGAGACTTCAATGCGAAGAACACGAACTGGGGCTCTAGAATAACTACCACTAAGAACAAGAAGCTTTTATTTGCTATTAAAAATCGTAGGTGTGAATCACTATCGACTGGCTTACGGTTAGAAACAAGACTACTACTACTATTGGTTTACAGCGCTCTTAGACGCCTTTCGACTACTAACCGACATTCTTGTCTGTTTAACCATAGACCTGGAGGGATTTCCCTTTCCTCCAGTTCTTTTTCAATTCCCTTCCTCTCGCTTCTTCTAGGCCTTCCCCTTTTCCTTCACCCTTGTGGTATCCACGCCACAATTTGTTTAGGGATCATGTCATCTGGCATTCTCTGTATATGGCCGTACCACATTAGGTGGTTTGTTTTATGTCATCAATTATTGTATGTGCGTCTCCCATCATTTCTGGTATTCTCTCATTTTGTATCTGATCTTTTCTTGATTTGCCTGATGCTCTTCTCCAGAAGTCTATTACTGTTACTAGTAACATTTTCTCTGTTCTTTGTTTCAGTGGCCAAAATTCACTGCCATGTGTGATTACACTTTTAAGTATGGTATTGTATGTGAGCTGTTTGTTCGCTTTAGATATTGTTTGGTCTCACAGAATGCCGTTCGTCATGGATATGGCTTTTCTATAAAAAGAAAGTGTCTTGGTAACAAGACACCTGATCTAATAGACTTCTTTAGCAGTTAATTAAGAATGCTGCAGCTAATTTTTTAGACATTGGCCACTTTTGAGACTTGAATTCTGATCAATCGCTAGTAGAAATACTCGTTAGTACAAATAATACTTAACCATTAATGACAAGGTTATTAAAAAAGAAAGTAATCCTTCATTAACAAACCAATTAACGAAATGGGCAAGTTTTAAGCCGAGCCTTGAAGAGAAAATAAATCTAAGAATTCCACTACTAAACGCAGAGCAATTAGATAATGAAGCAGAATTGTTGGTGAACAATATTCAGCAAGCAGCATTGGAAAATATTTCTACACTCAAAATCTAGGTTAAAAGGAAACAATTATCCAAATGAAACAAGGAAAATGATAATTGAGAAAATAAAGCTTAGAAGAATTTGGCATCAAACCATGGCTCTTCAATATAAGACTAAACTTAAACGTACAAGTCAACAACTCGAAAGGACTGTCTGCAACTAAAGAATGATTTCATTAATTCTTACTTACCTAGTAAGTCATTACGATTCCTAAACCAGGAAAAACAGTGCATGAGGTTTTGTCCTACATACATCTGCTCTCAGATCTCAGATCACTTTGCTTTGTCAAAAAGTACGTAGAAACGTGTGATGTGACCGTCCCAACTTGGAACGTGATAATAATTGTACCGTAAAAGAAACATCCTTTTATAGGAATCCTACTAAAAGGGGGACTAGCGGTTTTAATCAATATTTAACCGACAAATTTTAATTAACTTTTTGTGGGTTTGTAGTTTGAAATCTCAAAGCAAATAAAAGTGTTTTTTGTGGTCAAGTATAAAAACCTTTTAGTAGAATTATAGAAATAAAAAATGAATAAGTACGGTTCGAATGATCATAAATAGAATATTACCTACCATAAATTAACACCTTGTGTCTAATTTTTATATGCAGATCTTGAAGGAGTCGCCTCAATTATTTCTTTTTGAGGTAGCATAAGGCGCCAATTGATCTTAATGGTTTTACTCATAACTCAAATTTTACACTTTGAGTATTAAGTAAATAAAAAATATATAATATTTGCGAAGCAAAGCAACTAACGAAAACATCGACCCTTTTTGCGGTAAAGATACATTTATATTACAAAGAACTATGGTGCATATGGCGTACTCTGTATTATAAATAAAGAAATATATTACTTCTGTTTATGATCTTACCTCTTGGACTGCTCAAAGAGTTGTAAGCATAATCTCTAGTAGAATGGTGATGCATAACAGAACTAGGTCTTTCCACTATTGTATAAGAAGTACCTGGAGGTGAGTAGTACAACCCCGAACGCCCCCTAGCGTAACTCCTAGGACTTCCGTTCGATGGCCCCAGCACGTCTTCGGCTTCTGCCGGCATCGGTGCTCTGCCGCCACCCCGACCGCCCGTGTGGCGAGCGTACGTCGAACGGCCGCCCATCGCATGAGCCCCGCCGGCCCCATAGTGTCCCCCACCGCCCAAGTCCGCCAACTCGGCGTACTCCTCGTTGCCCCCGCAGCTGGTTGTGCCGCCGCCAGCGCGCATCTCCCGCTTCTTCCTCTTTTGCGCTTCTTTCGCTTCTTCTTTTTCTTCCTCGTGGTCTCGTGTGGCTGGCTAGGTACTGCTAGCCTTCGCGCTATCGTCACGAATATGTTAACTGAAACAAAAATAATATTATTAGAATTTTTTGTTAATTGAAACATTAAACAAATTTAAGACCATCAAACTTTAAGGAATAAAACACGCAGTATGTTTTCCAATATTATGTTTTTAGCTTTATCCAATCTTCATAATCATTACCATCACTATTGTTACAACTTTGCATGAGTATTTGGCTGCATTTACTATTGCACTCCATTCTTGACATTTCTATGCCATTATTTTATTTCCCACCCCCATTTTTCCAGATTGCCTCTAACTGTATCTTTTAACCTTTTTGTAGGCTCTACGGCCTTTCTACTTACCTTTTTACAGCTCTTCTACCACCTGTTCTTTCTCACGTTGTTTATAAGTCAGCTGTTCCTACTCCATATCAAATGTTCTGCAATCTTAATCTGCTGGCCTTTATTTATCTCAATAGAATTTCCTTTCCAAAAAAATATCTAATTCGTTGTTTTATCTTCAGTTTTATTCGTTGGTCATCATTCGATTGAATGCGCATGAAGTTTGCTATTTACTATGCGATTATTTGCGTCATGCAATAGGGAACTTGCACATTTTTTTTATTACATAATAACGTTCAGTTTTGTATAAAAATGCGATTTCCAAAATTTCACGCTTCAAAATCTCATAATAACTTATAAGTACAAATTTAAAGTCTTCTTTATCTTAAAATAGTTCAAACGACCCGTGACGTCACAGAGTTTGACTATGTGGTTCAGTTTATGGTTATATTTACGTATATTCTTCTTCTTCTTCTTTAGTTTATTGGCCTCCACCTACTTGGGTATTTAGCCAGATCGTCGTCGGGGAATAAAGGAAAAATATTTATATTCTAATGATATTTATCGTATGTCATTGTAATAAAATGTACAAGTTTGTTGAGATTGCAGTTTGATACAGTCTTTGAAGGAAAGGAAAGAAGGTTTACTATTGAAAATAAAACCATTTTGTAAAAGTATAAATTTTTTATGAATAGTTCAAACGATCAAAAACGTTTGTAACATCACATAACTGTATTTTCTACTGACGTTTATAATGTCTAATTTAAAATTATACAATTGGTGTAGAATGTAAACATACAACCCAGTGACGTTACGACGCGTTTTGGGGTGGCTGGTATAAGTTGAATTTTTAGTCGCCTTTAGGGCCAAACGAAAGACAAACAAAACTTTTTTTATTTTTGATACAGGTTCTAAATTATGTTCTGTTGTGATTTATACCATTTTTTTCGAATTTAAAATTTTATGCAAGTTCCCTATTGAAGCATATTTAAAGTCTATGAAAATCGTCTTAAATTATACTTTCAATACTTTCCAACTATTTTTTGAAGCAAAATGCTTAATCATAAAAGACACAAGACCAGGGCGCATCTGTAAAAATATTAGTGCATTTGGACGTTAAGAAGTGACTCAAATTTTTTTGCAGAAATTGCTTGAAAATAAATCAACTAATAATATTTGAGTTATCCTCCCTCTCAAAAACTTCCGGAACATTGTTTAAATAATCAAAATGTCAAAAAATGAAGGAAAAATTCGATTTTTTTCTTGGTTTTTTGATTATAACTTTAAAAGTATTTATTTTCGAGAAAAGTTGTACTAACATAAAAGTTGCGTAATTAAATTTCCTATAATATAGAATTGGTTAAAAATTTAAAAAATAGTCATCCTTGTTGCAAAATAGCAATAATTGCGAAAAAACCATACAAAAACAAGTATTTGCATTTTACGTTTTTCAACCATTTATGCTACGCTTAGGACCTTCTTATTACACCCTGAAAAACTTTATGATATATTAAAATAATACTGTAAATTTCATTTCAAGATCGGTTCAACGAATTTTGCAAAATAAATTTTGCAATCCAGCTTTCGCAAAAAAAATTCATTTTTTCAAAATGTTACAGGACTGAAAATAAATCAGATAGCAAGTTGAAATTTTTTTACGTATAGAAGTGTACTGTACCTTTCATTTGCAATTTTGCAATATTAAAATCGATTAACTAGCACGGCGTCAGGAATTTTTTTAAATAAACATTAATTATTGGTGCTACGCGCAGGACATCGGATAGTTTGCTCTGATTGGGCATTCCAATGACCTTTGATAATGACTCATACATTTTAATTTTTACACATTTAGATATAAATAAATAAATTTGTTTATTGCAAAATAAAAACACATACTCTAACCTTTGAAATAACACTTTTATTACCAAAAACTTTCTTGTTCATATATTTTAACTTAGAGAATAAAAGTTTATTATTTTTAAACATATGCAATTGTTTAAACAATATTTCACAAACAATAATAAAATTAGTTTGATTTTTGTGGAATTAAAATATTAAAATACAACAAAATATAGAGTAAGAAAATAATATATCAGATAAAGATTGGAAGAAATTTTGGTGGAAATCAACTTGTGTGAATCGAACACCGCTGTCCTGCGCGTAGCACCAAAAATTAATATTTATTTAAAAAATTTCCTCACGCCGTGGTAATTAATCGATTTTAATTTTGTAAAATGCAAATGAAAGGTACAGTACACTTCTATAAGCAAAAAAAAATTCAACTTGCTATCTGCTTTATTTTCAGTCCTGCAACATTTAAAAAAATGAATTTTTTTGCGAAAGCTGGATTGCAAAATTTATTTTGCAAAATCTGTTAAACCTATCTTAATAAAATTTACAGTGTTGCTTTACTATAAAATAAAGTATTTCTGGGTGAAATATGAAGGTCCTAAGTGTAGCATAAATGGTTGAAAAACGTAAAATGAGAATACTTGTTTTTGTATGGTTTTTTCGCATTTATTGCTATTTTGCAAAAAGGGTGACTATTTTTAAATTTTTAACTAACTCCGTATTATAGGAAATTCAATTATGCAACTTTTATGTCAGTACAACTTTTCTCAAAAATGAATAGTTTTAAAGTTATAATCAAAAAACCAATAAAAAATCGAATTTTTCCTTCATATTTTGACATTTTGATTATTTAAACAATGTTCCGGACCATTTTGAGTGGGAGGATAACTCAAATATTATTATTTGAGTTATTTTCAAACAATTTCTACAAAAAAATTTGAGTCAACTCTCAACGTTCATCTCAAAACAGATGCGCCCTGGACTAACATAAGCTCAGAAATACTACACATGATGCTATAAAGATGTCAAAAAAGCAGTGCTGAAGAAAAAAATGAAAAGACACGACAATAAATGTAAACAAATTGACCAGAGCATACGCTTTAGCAGAGCAAGCGAACCATAGAGAACAATAAAATCCCGAGGAAAAGATAGACAGGAAAAATTTCATTAGCCTAATACAGCTAAAAGATTGAAAATGTTATTAGCAAAATCTATTGACTGGAGATCATGCTGAATTTCTTACTTAAGATAATGTAGTCTTTTCAGTCACACACTCTATTAGGAAACTCAATAACACCAACTGAAGTAAGGAAAGTCCCAATGGCAATGAAAACTGGAAGATCTTCTGGACCTACAGGTCTTTCCATTGAATTTTTAAAAAATCAGAAAGTTGGATGAAGAATATAAGGTTTGAGGTTGGACGATAAATATGCAAAATACGTTAGTGCTAGATCATTGTAAAATTAGGAATGACAGATGGCCAAAAAAATGATGGAGTGGAGAACTTTTTAGCAGAACGGAAGTCAGTAGTGTCGATTAACGAAATTTTGCTCTAGTTCTTAGAAGAGTCGGTTTTTCCTATTTTTATATTACTATAATAATAGGTTATACTTTCTCAATTGGTTCTGCATCTATATTATCCAGACCCGGTGATTTGTCGTTTTTAGCTTTATCCAAATCTAATTCATTTCAAAAGTATAATTATAATATGTAAAGTTATTTTTAAATATACAACTTTTTTAGAAATCGTTGTCTATTAATCTGGAATTAAGTTAAGCTTTGGATCTGTTGGTTATTAAATTAGCCGTTCAGCCAATAAATGGATCGTTAGTAGTTTGTAAACTTCAGTTAGGGAACAATTCTGCGATAGGTGAAATATCGATTTTCTAATTATCAGTTAATTTATAGTTGTTTTGTTGTCGAACCGTTATTACTGTTAAGAGCAAGGGCTTTATTAGTTATGTCTATAATTATTTTTAAAATAATGAGCTGAAGTTTATACCAGAGTTTCAATTTCAATCAGCTTTTAGTTTGATTACTATTATGTAAAGATAGAAGCGGAAGCATAATAGCAAGCAATAATTGGGGTACTAAATAACGAGGAAAAGTCTAATAGAGAAGTGTATCGACTAAAACATACCAATCCTTATGGCAGACTTCATTAAATTATTGGCAATGGTACAGTCCTTTTGCCACTCCCACCCTTTAAGCTGCTAGCAAGAAGAAGGAGTGATATAGGAGTATGTCCGACTCGCTGAACCCTGTCAGGTAGCGAAGTAAGTCGGAATTCTTTTGACCAAAATTAGATTTTGACCAAAATGGGGCAAAGTAAAAATTAGTTATAAGAACTTACCGTCCGAATATAACAAAACTTATGTAAACCTATTGACAGGAGTACCATTCTCTTCACCGTCGATATTGTCTTCTCCTACTCCTCAAAAGCCACTAGGAAAACCAGCATGTATTTTCAACGTAGCCAGGAATCCAAAAAAGTAGCAAAATCTACTCCAATAAACCCAGGACATATCTTCATTGGGAAATATCTGCGTATAAGGAAGAAAATCCATCTACCAGGGGAAACAAGTTCGCATACAGGGAAAAAAGTTCCTCTGCTAAGAGAACCCCCAGTAAATTTTAGCAATAATTAAACTGGGTTTTCTAATTACCTCAATCTTCCTCTTTCTAAACTCCCAAATTTTTATGACCTTAACGGGAAACAAGACCGGCATTTGACGATAAATAAAAATTTCCCCTTAGGAAAGACTGACCTAGTAAAACTACACACTCAAAGTAGCCCTTATAGAGGTGCGTAACAAAATCCCTCAAGACGAGGTTGAATTAAACCAACCACAATCTCTCGTGAACACATTCAATGCCCCCTTCTCCGAACACAATTCTAGCACTCAAAATTTTACGTAGAGCTCCAAGATGCATAGAAGTCATGTCCAAAATTCCTTAACTATAATATTACAGTAAAACCTGTCAGTAACGGCCACTAAAAATTAAGGAACTATTGGCCGATATCGAAAGGTTGCCGGTACTTCCAGTTTTTATAGTCCCCAAATACATAAAAAATAATTGGAGCTTTGTTTATTTTGTTAATAAAAGCAAATATAAGTGTTGAATGGGTTGCATATCTGAGTTCATTTCAAATGAAGTAAAGAAACACAGACTTACTCACAAACATTTAATTTACTTCGACAAAAGTAAATGTCGAAGTAAATTACATGTTTGTGAGTAAGTCTGTGTTTCTTTACTTCATTTGCAAATATAAGTCTATACATAAACGGAAACTACTGAAACTACTTTAATATCTTAATCTAAAACAAAACTAGGTAGGTACATACTATACTACGGAAAAAACTGATGTTAAGCTTTTTTAAAGAATTTTTCAACTCCCTTTTATTTTTTTATATCCTTTAATAATTTTACTTTTTACACCATATTTGTCGGCCAACTTTTGTGAATTTAAATCATACTTATAAATAGTGACAAACGTTTCTCTTTTACAACGCTTTTACGGCATTTTATTATAGGATTTTAAGAACCTTGTGACCACCGACCCGATGCAGGTTATTTAATCTCCTGTTTAGGTGGATACAATAGGTCTTAATAAATAGTACCGGGAATTTCCATCAACAAATAGACAAAATTATTTTAACAAAATTATTTTGGCCGATATTCACACTCAATTTCTATAAAATGAGCTTTAAAAATATGTGATTATTTGGCCGCATCCGTATTATAAAGGTGACCGTAAATAGCAGGTCATAAATAAGGGAATATACGTATAATTGGTTTGGGGAATTTTGAAACCAGCCGTAAGTACAGGTGGCCGATTTTGGCAGATGGCCAGTAACACAGGTTTTACTGTAAATAAAAATAAAAATCATTATTCTTGTTGTAGGACCTATCCGTTTAGGATGTTGGAGACCATCATGACAATATGTACTTTGCTCACACACATGAGCGGCTCTGATGAGATTTGTGGTTGTTGTGTTGAACCATATATGAAGGAGGAACACTACTCAAATGGCTCCTAAAATTATTCGTTGATATAATAAATATCGGAGTAGTACCAGCGGAATGGAAGGAAAGTTTACTGCTACCGATACTTAAAAAGGGAGACTCGAAAAATCCTGAAAATTATAGAGGCATTAATCTGATGAACAGTACATTAAAATTGTTGTTGGCAATCATAAAAGATAAAATCGAGGAAAGCAAACATGGCAGATGAACAAAAAGGCTTCCGGAAGAACCGCAGCACAATAGATGCAATTTTTATTATCAGACAAATAGTAGAAAAGGCTATTGAACATGGAAAACCAGCATACATGTACTTTATAGATTTAAAAAGTGCTTTTGACAGCGTGAGACGAAATGGCATCTAAAATTTATTACAAGCTGAACAAATAGACCATCAGATATGAAATTAACAAGATCAACAAGACCATAATTATAATGTCAACAGAAGAAAAAGACAGCATAGAACTAAAAGGAGGAATCCGCCAAGGAGACTCGCTCAGCCCATTGTTATTCAATATGGTGATGAATCAAATAATTCACGAAGTAAGAAAACGACATGGATACCACATGGGAGCGTATAAAATCACGATACTATGCTATGCCGATGATGTAGTACGAATTGCTGATAACGATGATGACCTACAAAGGCAGCTCCACACTTTCAATATCACAGCATACAAACTTAATATGAGAATATAAATAGAAAATCTAAATGTATAGTGATACGTAAAGAGCCGCGTAGATGCAAGTTAGAAATAGACGGCAAAATTGTAGGACAAAAAGTAATAAAATTTAATTACCTAGGAGTAGAGATCACTAGTGACAGGGATATAAGAATAGAGACCACAACACAAGCAACAAAAGCAGCAAGAGTAAGTGGTTGCCTCCGAGAAACCATACGGAGAACCTAATATCTGACCACGGAAAGCAAAATAAAAGTATACAAAACAACAGTAAGACCTATCCTAACATATGCAGCGGAGACAAGGACCGATACAAGAAAGACGAAACAACAAATCAACAATATCGAAATGAAAGTATTAAGATCAATAGCGGGTATATCATTAAGAGACAGACAAAGCAACAGAAGTATACGAGAACGATGCAAAATTCAAAATAATAATAGGTGGATAAAAACAAGAAACAAAAACTGGAATGAACATGTAAACCGAATGAAACCAGATAGATTAGCGAACATCTGTAAAAACAACAAGCCGTATAGCAGAAGACCCGTTGGAAGGCCGCCGAAAAGGTGGTAAGACAATGTATAGTCAACAACAACTGAAAGAGAATAAGAGGCAGACAAACAGGAGTAATCCTAGTCGCACGAAGAAGAAGAAGAAGAAGAAGAAGTGTTAAACCACGTACGTAAATTTTCAGCAAGGAAATCCTTCGCATTCCTGGTCCAAGTTTTCCTTCTACTATTCCCTGTAAAATTAGGTACAGCAGTCCATATCTCTCATTTTTCCTCATGATGTGACCAAAATATTCGATTTTGGCTATTTTTATCGTAGTTAACTCATTTTCTTTTTGTCTTCTTAATAAAACGCCTTGACTAATAACGTGGTCGGTATAAGATATCTTCAGGATACGACGATAAAGCCACATTTCGAAAGCCTCAATTTTCTTGCAAGTGGCGTCTGTGATAGTCCACCACTCAACGCCGTACAACAGTATAAGAAAAATATAACATCGTAGCAACCTGATTTTTATGGGTATTTAAAAATTATGTAAAATCCTGCTATTCGTTTACCATTCAAACTGATTCGTCCAAATTGCTGGTCCTTCTTGGAGGAAAAATCATGCTGCAATTAAAAATTATTGGATTTATTTATTATTTCCTATGTTCTAATCATCAAGACCTTCTACAAACTCAAAACAAAATAAGCTTTAGACAAACACGACATAAATGTGTCATGTTAAATTAAATATCAGTAATAAATGTAAAATGTAACATTCTACCCGTAAAATAGTTTTCCGAGGCAATCAAACTAAGTGAATGGGAAAATTCGAACCGCGATCTGTCTCTACTGAACCTGAAAATTTTATCCGCAAAATCGTAGGAATTGCCATTGGAAAGTTATTCATCCAAATGTGCCAAGCATACGAGGAGTTTTTTTATTCTCAATTACATTCATTACATAAAAAATGTTGAGTGTACAGGTTTGTAAAATATGGTGTTGTTATGAAATCTTTGTATTATTAATATAAAAAATTATTTATATAGTGATGAGCGCGCTGATAACCAGCAACATAACGGAAAAGATGGAAAGCATAACACGTTGTGAAATAAAAAGAGGTGAAACTAGTAGATGTGGGAAAATATCGGTACAAACATATAATTTAATTTAAATTACATTACCACTATCGAGAGTTTCCACCTTTAAACGATAATTTAAGAGTAAACAGTAGCGATCAACAGGTAGCAACAAAATATAACTTCGGGAAGTATCATAAACTTTGGCAACAGTGGTAATCTTTGACATTGTCTAATGTCTAAGATTAATAGTTTGACAATATCATAGTCGCGCTAAATGGAAGTAATAGAAATGGATTTTATTATTAATAAATAGATATTTATCAAAATAAACCAAAATGGGTGAAAATTTTATGTTAAGATAGATATTTAGCATAGGTATTGCATGAAATATCTAATAATAAAACAATAATAAAGAATCATTTTTTGTTGTGAAGCGAAACAAATTTCGATTTTCGAATAATTTTGGCACGGTTTTTAATGAACTTTTTCTTGGAAGGTTTCACTTTATTTTTCGTTTGATTTACATTTTCCATTTTGTTAAACTATTGATAACATTTTTAGAATAAAAAATCCTCCTAAAGCTTTATATACTCGTATTAGAATTCGAAATATTTTTACCTAAAATATACTTACCTACCTACATATAACTAAAACTCACAATTAACAACAATATATTCTTTCAAAGAGGTCAACAACTTATACAATAACAAATATATAATAAATTAACTATCAATAAACACTACTTTCCTATGAAACAACAATAACGAATTCTTAAATTAACACACTACTGCACTGAACAGATATCGATAAAGATGACAGAACAGATTAGAGAAAATCTGACGCAGGTTTGTCAAAATGACAGTGATAATTTCTCTATGTTGCCTAATTAGTTATTTAGTTATAATATTCGATTTTTTGTTAGAAATAAAAAATTTTAGTAGTTCCAAGATTCCAAGATTCCACAAAATCTAGGCATGGGATAAAAAAGTTTATTTGAAGAAAGTTTTTTTTCTTCTTAATGGCGGTTTTTTCAATATTTTATTTAGTTATAGAGTAATTTCCACGTACTAACATATTTCTGAAATTGGGCTCTGTACCGCCATTCTTTATTATATTACGAATATGTGTACCAAATATCCCGACAAAATATTCAAAATTAGAGCCGCAATCTTGGAACGCGTTTGTTGCTACCTGTTGATCGCTACTGTAGTCTCTTAAGTCCTAGTTGACTTCAGTCATAATTGTACGTATGAAGTTCTTCCCAACCTAAACCTAAACTAAATTTCAACAAAACGTGCAATGCATGTAAACAACGATTTTAGTTGTTAAAGGTGTTCAAAATTTATCTACTCGTTCCATAGTTACAGTATATTATTAACATCACTTTAAAACTTTTTCTTTTTTCTCGATTATTAGTTTTTGTTGTATAGTATATAAATTATTATAATCACTGAATACATAGATAGTGAAAAAATAATCTTATTAATTAAATTAATGAATAATTTACGTGATTACACAAGTAACTGTTATCCAAAAATATTGAAAACCTGAAGCAAATAGTCATCTCGTTTGTTGCTGGTGCTAGTGCATAGCTTATGCGAATAAACTTTAGTTTTATTAGGATATATATGTCTTCTCCTTCTTCTTCTTTGGTTTATTGGCCTCCAACTACCTGGGTACAATTATATTTTTATCGTAGAAAACCTCATACTACCTATATAAAGCAATAAGATAATTTATAAAATCCGCAGTGTTTTCACAAGCTTAGCGACCCCTTTTTCCTTAAGGGGATGGGTACGTAGTTTCTGCTCCATTGCTATTCAAATGGGATTCATTTTTTTTGAATCCTGAGAAAACTAATAAATATTTATGAAAAATTTAAAATCAGAATGAAAGATTACGTTCTTAGCGAGGGCCGAAAGTCCCTTAGAACTTCTATAATGTTTATTTTAATAAGTTACAGGGGTGAGAAACTAAGAGAAAATTTAGTGTGATTTTTAATTTCAAATATCTCATTCAAAATAAACTTTTTATTTATTCTTAGGGACTTTCGGCCCTCGGTAATAATTTATTATTTCATTCCTCGTTTAAATTTTTCAAAAATATTTATTGTTTTTTTGAGGATTCGAAAAAAATGAACACAATGTCCGTGGTAATATTTTCCAAATCTATCTTTGTCATAAAACGCACTCAGTCGAATAGAATATTGTCAGCATATTGTCAGTCAGACCGTGACAATCAGTGACAATTTTAAATATTTGACATGACATCGGGAATATTTTGAGTTGTTGATTAAATAATATTGATAGTGTATTTGATAAATAATTGATTTAAGACGTGAACTTAATAAAAAGTTATTTATTGTTTATTATTTATGGAAGATCCAAAGCAGAGAATACACCAGGATATTATCAGTGATCCAAGTTTTTTTTTGTTAAAGATGTTCAAAATTGTAAGCGTTTCATAGTAAAAATATATTAATAAAAATTCACTTTATCATGTTTCCTCTTTTCTCGATTGATTATTAGTTTTTTTTGTATAGTAGATAAATTATTACAATCACTGAATACATAGTTAGTGAAAAAATTATCATAATGATTAACTAAATTAATAATTAAGGCAATTAATTATACAAGTAACAGTTATCCAAGAACATTCAAAAGCCATCTTTAAAGTTAATGATGTCATTGTCAAGTAAAATTTACATATCCATACCAGTGACAATTTTACTACACGTAATTTGCCGTGTAAAGACAGAAAAAGTAGGGATAGCCGTAAAATATTTGCGAATTATGTACCGATGACCTTAAGGTCTTTATTTACAAATAGTAGACATACCCAGCAGTTTGATAATTACAAACGAGCTGAAATGTTTTTATCGAAATCATTGAATTTGTTTTGTTTTTGAATATACTGTAATCTATTGTCTCACGTATCGTTATTTTGAATTTTTGTTTTGAAATATTACTGAAATACTAATGCAGAGAAAACAATGAGGTTGGAATATAAGAGCGTCTTTATTTATTATTTTCCTTCCTTTGCTTATTTCTGTCTTGAAATACAGAAGCCTCATCTCTTACAGTCCCATCGATCATCTTCATTTTACAATGATTTATAATACATTCTGTTACTATTATTATCTTTTTTTTTTTCACTTTTTACAATTTTCAAAGATTTAGACATCGGTCTCTAAATGCAGTTTTAAAATTATTACACAAAAAAGAATAAATCAATTATTAAGAGCAGGTAATTAGTGAGGTATTGATTAAATCGTATTATTGCTTTAACTAAAACATGCTAAAACTTAGGGATCAAACATGGTATTTAACCGCTTGCAATTAGTGATATTATCTATAAGCTCTACATTAGGGTGGAGTGAAAATAAAACAAAATTTTTTTTTTTCTCAAATTTTTTCGCCTGTATGCGGAAAAGTGGTCTCACGTGTAGTGTAAGTAGCTTGCAAAAAATGAATTTGATGGGATAATTTTTTCCGGTGCCCCAAGCCACCTAAAAATTAAGATAACGTGAAAATAAAACAAAAATTTTTTTTTCTCAAATTTTTTCGCCTGTATGTGGAAAAGTGGTCTCACGTGTAGTGTAAGTAGCTTGCAAAAAATGAATTTGATGCGATAATTTTTTCCGGTGCCCCGAGCCACCTAAAAATTAAAATAAAGTGATTTTTTTTGCAGCTCTTCGCTTGTTTTCCGTGAAAACAACCCAGAACTCACCACGAGGAGGTGGCTGCAATTCGAGTTCCACCCACCCACCCACCTTTAAAACGTTTATGATTTAATGCTTGAGATTAGCTAAAAACTCAACTTTTGTGTTAAATTTAGGTAATGCTTGTCGGGAAACTATTTGGGACCTTATGAAGCCATCTCTTGCTTCAGGCCCACATACTTTTAAGGATGCCTCTGTTACCAACTTAACGCAGCGTTCTATAGCTTGGGAGTGACAGGGAAAACGTAGTATCTCCATTTCTTCAGGAACATCTTTAATCATCTGTTTTAGATCTTCTGTTGAAATTTTTTTTGTCATTGGAGGTTCGCTTATCACTAATTGTTGCCAGTCAATCATTTCAATGTAGTCATTTGCGTTAAAGTTAATTTCTGGGACTTTAAATTTTCTTATTTCATGGGAGTTTCTGGATTTTAAGATTCGCCGCAAACCTAACTCTCTGATATGCTGCCGTTCATCACAAAGCATTGCTATCAACACATTTTCAGGATGTGCAAAATAACCATTAATTTGTATTATCCTGTCCACTATTTTTTGCAGTTCAGGTGACAAATACCTCGTCCTTTTTACTAAATTAAATAAATGTACTGGTCCATCAAAACAAAATGGTCTTGCTTTAATCTCGAACCACAGTGGGGCATATACGTTTTGTATATAGCATACCAAAGATTTTAGGTTTTCCGAAGGAGGATCTGTTGCTACGTAAAGACGAAGAATTCTGCTTGCAGTTGTTAGCCATCTAGCATGTGAAATTTTTCCCGGTTGTCTTCTTGCTAAGTCACTCGAGATTTTACCGTTAGATACTGAATTACTAATTTCAAATAAATATTTCTGATCCGTGCTAAGCTTCTCGATTTCCTTTGCATCATATTTGGGTAAAACTGATCGAATTTGCTCAAATTTAACTACAGGAAGATGCTCGCAGTTTTGTAGTCCTTTTCCAATTTGTCCTGAAAACTCACGTGGTCCGGTAGTTTCTCCATCCAAGTGCTTTATTAGATGGCGCAGAGGTAGTTCATTGGTATGTAATATGCAAATAAACCATTGCATTGATCGACCAATTGCAAGTTCTACTTTACGGATAACACCATTGTGAATACCTGTATTGACAGCAGTTCCGTCGCATCCAACAGCTACCAAATTATCAAGGTCTACATTTTTATTTAGAAAGTCCAACATTGTCTTGCTGATTTCTTCTGCACTACCCGACGATACACTAATATGTCCTATATATTTTGACTTGGGCTCAGAGACTAAGACAATATGTTCTTCAGATATGGTAGTTTTGTAGTATTTATTATCCTTCATTTCATTTTGTAGAGTTCTATCTTTTCTACCATCAAAATAGATTCCATGAAGAAATTTAAAAATTTTTGTATCATCAATTTTAATCTGGTTGCGCCTTTTTTTTCTCTCCCGCCTAATTTTACTCCGATCTATGATTTTGTCATGACTTTCTACCGAGATGAAACTTAGATCTTGCAACACCGAGTTTGTTATTATGGATGCTACTCTATCAGATACTCCTGTACGATCGCATGCTTGAGCTAAGTTTGGCAAACTAATTCGCATTTGTTTTGTTTTTTTTGTATTCGGTAAATCGTCTTTTGTTCCGGTTTTTGTATTTTTCTCGTAGACACTTGTGGCACTTTCATCTGAAGACTCACTTATAATTTGTTCTACTGGAAGATGTGTTTCGGATCTTGATGAAGAAGATGTAGCTATTGGAGATTGTGTTTCCACAATTTTCCGGTAAATAGAGCGTTCTAGTTTTTTGGTAATTACTTTATCCACCGAACCAATTACCATTTTTCTATCATGCCTCTGATCTTTAATGAAGTCATGCTCTCGAGCCGGTATTTTATTTTTGCATTTGCATAATAAATAGTCAGAACATTTGCATGATGCAATATCAAACAATTTCTTTTCCAATAAATCTCTAAAATCTTTAACCTTTCTTTGCATATTGGCTGAGTTTCTACTTTTCATAGGTTTTTTAATATTTCTGTATTTTTGATGTAATTCCTTTAATTTAGATTTAATTTGTTGATCGGATATTATCGGAATGGATGCTTTAACCCACAGCAATTTTAATTCAACAAGAAGAATTTCATTAATGTCACTAACAGTTGGTTCAGCATTATTTGCTGCAGCTTCTTTCATAAACTGGCGAATACACAAAAAGTTTCTGATAACATCAGCACAGGTCGGTAACATATTGTCTTTAAACTTCCTTGGTGCTCCAAAAACACAACAAGCGACGTCTGTTCGTGTTTTAGGCATGTTTTCTTTTTTTACGGATCTCACGGACACAGTTTAACAACACAGAATAAAACAACGGTTCACTGTATTGCATCTAAATTGATACTAATACAAGAAACGCAGTTTGCTCTCGAATCGAACTACTACCAAAATTAACCAAGTAAGTATTAACGAAGGCGGGCGCATCGGCGCATTACTTTAGTGGGAGGCCAATAGCCTCAAATTTCGAAGTAGTGGGGGCACCGCTAAACGAAGTCCGATCGATTTGAAATTTTGCAGGGTATTACAACAAATATGCAGACCACTTTTCCGCATACAGGCATTTTAAATTTTAAAAGTTGATTTTTTCGCTCCACCCTACTCTACATAGATACATAATTTTATATTTAAATGATTAAAATATTAGTTTAAAGAATGTACAGCCGCCGAGTTGTTGGGGAGGGTAAGTATTATCAAAAAAGTGAGGTTGATGTACTTGGTCGTGGTGTTGTAGGAAACAACCATGCTTTGCCTGAAAGGATACAGCCATCTGACGGTGGATGTTTTACGGCCTATGATACATAAAATTATGATTATTCTGTGTGTCTCTGCATTATTTCTATATATTTTATGCGCTTATGTGTCTAGGAGTGTTAGTATTATGTTGTGTATTGTGTGCTGCACATGCGTTGTATATGATAGAAGACGTGTATCTCACATTTTCTCATTTATTATGGTTGGTATATTCTTATTGTTTAAAAATAATAAATTAGTTAGTCGTTAGTCGTTAATCGTTAGTCTTATTGTTTACTTCTTGTTTAAGTATTGCTACATATAGTCCGTCCGCTATAACTTTTCCCATGCGGTACGACTCATTTTCAATAAAATTAAGTCAAAACATAAATTGAAACGAACATAGGTAGGTATACATTTTGTATACTGTATACTATATACTACACACATCGGCGTACGTTTCACTTTCTGTTTTGACTTAATTTGATTGAAAATGAATCGTACCGCATGGGAAAAGTTATAGCGGACGGACTATATTTATAGTTTTCTTCATTTAATAGTGTTACAAATCCGACTTTTCTATGATCTTTTAGGCACTAATGTTTAGTTTTAGTTGACTTTATTTATTTTTAATAACTTACTTATACAACAATAACACTAATATACAAAACAATAAACACTTGACATTAATTAATTTATTAGAAAATACTACGTTATTTTTATACGTTACAAAATAACCACGGCTTTATTAAAGATTATACTAAAACATAATAATTTATTTAAATATCTAATACAATTTATTTCGCGCCCAAACATCGAATTGTTACTCGACGGCTACAAATTTATCACTGAACTGCTAATTACAAAAACCTACTATTTATACAACATTCAATGTTCTTGAAATAAATAACATCTCGAATAGTATTTACAGGAAACAAGAAAGAATTTACTCCAAAAGTCGAGAAGGAATAGAACATCATAAATCATAAAAAGGTTACTTGGTAAACAACACTCGGGTCTGTTAGGCCGGAAGCTGGAAACAGTCTGTGACATAATTATGTCACAATAGGATGAGGGCTGCTTCTTTAATTTCTTTCTTTTTCATGATTGTTTCATTTATGATTATTGATGATGTGTGCATTATATAAGGCATGCTTTTAAACATGAAATTCCTGTTTTTGATGTATGTTTCATACTCGTTCATCTTGACGCTTAGTTGTGTTGCAATTTCTCCCAGATTGAAATTCTTGCATTCACGGGGTATTTTGTAGACGCAGTTCTTTGATCATCCTTATGCGTTTTGAGTTTGGTTTTGGACAGGATAGATCTCAGCGTTTTAATTGTTTTAAATGCTGTTGTGATTTTGTACTTTTCCTATTCTTTTTAATTTTTCTGATATGTCTATTACATAGGGTATTGTTTCATCCTTGAGTTCCTTCTTGTGAGTGTTGCTCGTGGTGTTGTGTTGTTTTCTTTCTTCTACCTTGTGAAATAGCTTATTTATAAATGACAATGGGTAGGAGCCATTCCATTTCAAATCACTCAATTTTGGAGCAAAAAAAATTTTGGACCTCCGATTTGTCTGAAAATTGGTATATAGCTTCTGCGGGACGTACAAATAAGATATTTAAGGTCAAAAAATCTTCTTCTTCTTTTTTTCTCAAAATGTTATTTTATGCGATTTTACAGTGATTTGGTGTTTATTTATACAAATTTGCATTTTCTATCGTAAAGTATCAATGGAAAACATAATATTTTAATAGAAGGGACTCAAAAATGTCATTATATGGCATTATAACAAGTTACTTTGATTCAAAACAAGCTTTTGATCAAATTTTATAGTGCAGAAAACGTTAAAATACCGTTTTTTACATTTTTCTCCATTCCCAAAATACATCATAATCGATTTGGCTGAAAATTTGCCCACAGATAGACAAAACATAGGAGTTTAAGTGGTGAGAAGGATTTGAATTATATTACAATACCAAAAAAGTTACATGCAATATTATAGTCAAAAATATAGGCGTCTACTGTAAGTACAATTAACTCGAAAATATCGACCTCACGACAAAAATTGTTTAAAAAAATTGTAATAATTGTAAATACGATTTATTTGGAACAATTTCAGTTCCTACCATTTTTGTCGAAAATTTAAAAATGGCGGAGATATTGAGCAAAACAGGTTCTCCTTTAAATCAAGATGGCTGCTAACGTAACGGAGGAATTCATTCGTGATTTTAAATTTAGGCTACTATTGACTCCCCTAAAGATCAGAAAAATAAAATTTTGGGCAGCTCGGCATTCAAGGTCAAATGCTATCCCGACTGGACTAATATATACTTTTGAGTCTGATATTACTGCATGTAACTTTTTTGGTATTGTAATGTAATTCAAATCCTTCTAACCACTTAAAGTCCAATCTTTTGGCTATCTGTGGGCAAATTTTCAGCCAAATCGATGATAATGTATTTTGGAAATGGAGGAAAATGCAAAAAACGGTATTTTAACGTTTTTTACACTATAAAATTTGATCAAAAACTTGTTTTGATTCAAAATAACTTGTTATAATGCCATATAATGACATTTTTGAGTCCTTTCTATTAAAATATTATGTTTTTCATCGATACTTTACGACATAAAATGCAAATTTGTTTAAATAAACACCAAATCACTGTAAAATCGCATAAAATAACATTTTGAGAAAAAACGAAGAAGATTTTTTGACCTTAAATATCTTATTTTTACGTCCCGCAGAAGCTATATACCAATTTTCAGACAAATCGGAGATCCAAAATTTTTTGCCTGAGTGATTTGACATGGAATGTACCGTAGTCATTTTTTGTTAAAACATTTGTTTTTTTCAGGCAGGTTTTTCTTCCTCAAATGCGTTTTCATTGGATCAGGTGTTTTGATTCCTTTTTTGATGTCTACCTCGTGATTTGAGTGAAAATTTAAATATCTGTTGTTGTGGGTTGGCTTTTTGTAGACTTTGGTTGCGTATCCTGTATCTTCTTTTGTAATTAGAATTCGCACATTCAGAAAAGGAATGAAAAAACAATTAACTTCCTTGATGAAACAGTACATAATTTTTTTGTGTTTTTTACATTACAAACATTCCATTTCCATTTTTTTGTTACAATTGTTTTTCTAGTTTTTCTCCCAGTCGCCCCTACCAACCTTTCTATCTAATTTCCAAGTATTAACTACTCCCATTAAAGATTAATATTGTGCCCAATTTTCCGTTTCGATCATTTTCTGGAGGCACGTGATTGGTTCCCGAAGAGCATGTCTAGAAATCATTAATCGGAATGACTGATAACAAAATGACTCATCCACCGAACTATAATAAATTCACTTTTAATCCAATTCCACGGTCCGCGTTTTATATATTTCGTTTATTTTGTGTATTTCCAATTTTAAACGCTTCAAATGACATCGATAGATGATGGTAATGAATTACTTACTATTAAGGATATTGATGTAAACGACTTTCAATTTAATTATCGAATATATTCAATTCCAACAAAGTTCTGAAACTGTTTTCTTGTATATAGCATGGGTAGCATGGATATAGAGGATTAAGGCATAATTATTAGTATAATGAAAATTACATTTTTAATCAACTAATGTTTGATTCAGTTAGAAGTCGTTCAGGAAAAAGTGATAGATATTAACAACCTATCTGGTCCCGAGATCACAATTGAAGAAATTACTAGAGCAATAAATACCTTGAAAGACGGGAAAGCAATTGGACCTGATCAAATTCCTGTTGAGTTACTCAGATTGTTAGATGAAGAGGGAATTACGATACTTGAAAGATTTTTCAACCAAATTTATAAAATAGGAAAATTCCCTGTCCAATGGCTTGTATCTACCTTTATCCCTTTGCCAAAAAAGAACAACGCAACAAAGTGTCAAGACCACCGACTGATAAGTCTGATGAGCCATTCTTTAAAAATATTCCTCAAAGTTCTTCACTACAGAATCTCCACAAAATGCGATAAGGTTATTGGTTGCTCACAATTTGGATTTCAAAAAGGCCTGGGTACCAGGGAAGCACTAGTTGCAACCCAAGTGCTAGCTCAGAACTGCTACGATCAAAGGAATGACGTAATGATGTGCTTTATAGATTATGAAAAAGCCTTCGATCGAGTACAACATCATTAACTCGTACATATACTAAAACAACTCGACATAGATCAAAAAGACATTCGCTGCATAGAAGCTCTTTACTGGAATCAAACAGCTGTCGTCAAGGTGGATAATGAAACAACGCAAGCTAAAAAATTCTCAGAGGTGTAAGACAGGGATGCATTCTCTCCCCACTACTGTTTGTTCTATATTCAGAAAGTATCTTCCAGGAAGCTCTTGAGGAATGCGAAAGCGGGATCAAAGTAAATGGTACCTGGGTCAATAATATACGATATGCGGATGATTCGGTCTTAATAGCAGACAATATAGGAGATCTCCAAAATCTTCTTAATAAAATTGGAGAACATAGCGAGAACATGGGGTTTAGCGTCAACATAAAAAAGACGAAGTTCCTTATAATCAGCCGTCAGTTATGTCAACATCAAAATGCAAGACTAGCATATAACAACCAAGATGCAGAGCGCGTAAGAAAATTTAAGTACCTGGGGACCTGGCTATGTGAGGACTGGATGTCGAATATGGAAATTAAATGTCGGATAGAAAGGGCCAGAAATGCATTCATGAAACTCAGAAACGTCTTTACGAACTCTGACTTTGACCTGAACCTAAGAATAAGATTCACCAAATGCTATATATGGTCGGTGCTCCTATATGGCATGGAACGATGGACTTTAAAAATAAACATAATGAATAAGCTAGAGGCATTTGAGATGTGGATTTATCGACGAATCCTTAAAGTTCCCTGGACCGCACGAATAACAAATGAAGAAATCCTGAGAAGAATTGGTACATAACGACAGCTGCTATGCACAATTAAACACAGAAAAACGGAATACCTGGGGCACCTAATTAGAAACGAAAGATGCCAGTTTCTTCAAATCTTAATTGAGGGAAAGATCGAAGGAAGAAGGGGAGTGGGCAGGAAGAAAATGTCATGGCTCCTTAATGCCAAACAATGGACAGGACTGAGAAACATAGGAGACCTAATACATACTGCAAGGGATAGAGAAAAATGGTCAAACGTGATCGCGAACATTCATAATTGGATTGCATATGAGGAAGAAGAATGTTTGATATTTAAAAAAAATGCTGGAAAGATTTATCACCTAGTTTTATTAGATTGTCTTTTCAAAATTGACACGCTTGTTGTTCAATCACAAATTAATCCCTTAATTTGTAATCTCACATTAATTTTAACTTTGTAATTTCTTAGGATTTCACTGTATATAATTATTGTAAATGATATCGATTATAAAGTTCAATTGCGAGTTTACTCAACTTCCTGCACAATTGAATCAATTGTTAAATTCTGTTGCAATAACTTTTTAGTTCAAATTATATTTGTGTAAGTATCAAAGTACAAAGATTTAGTTACTATGCAAAAGTCAATAACCTTTTTGATAAATTGTGGTTTATTTGTGAGCATTATAAATTAGGGATTGAATATTTCCAATTTCAAATACTTCAAATGACATCGATAGATGATGGTGATGAATTACTATTAAGGATATTAATGAAAATTACTTTTTCTTTGTCATTTTAATTAATAAATTTTCAATTCTGTTTAAATAATTGATTGATTCGACCATAGGCGTAACCAGGGGGGTTGGGGGTTAAACCCCCCCATTGGGATGTACTTTGAGCTCTATACCAGCGGTCCTCAATCTATGCACTGGTGGTACATTTCATTTTTTGAGGTGGTACACAAAACGCAAAAACAGCCAAAATCAGCATCACTATTATAGTTAATTATATCACCTAGTTAGATATGTATTTCAGTTAGGTGGTACCAAAAATAATAAAAAGTATTTGGTGGTACATGACACAAAAAGATTGGGAACCGCTGCTCTATACGCTTAACACCATACCCGCTAGAGACCTTCCAGTAGTTGTAACCCCCCCTTAGGGCCTTGTAACCCAACCTTAGGGCCGTGTAACCCCCCTTAGGGCCATCCTGGTTACGCAGTTGGATTCGACTATTACTTGATGGAAGTTCATTTTATCTAACAATAAAACACTGAAAACGTTTGTTTTCTATACTTCCACAAAATTTATTATAACTATGTAACTACAGCTGTTTCGGTAGAGTGCCTTTCTCGAGTGATTTAGTTTACTATGTGTTTGCCTTTTTAAAGTCTTTAACTGAAGAGGTTGAGGAGTGGGGAGCTGTTTGACTCAAGTTGTTCATTCAGAATTATATCTGTATTTTTTAATTTATTAATTTCCATAGATTTTAATAAAGATAGCTTAAGGCCTTTATTTTGAATATGCAAAATTTGAAATTTTTCATTAAAAGAATAATTATGATCTAGAAGGTGAAGTGCGTATGTAGAACTGTCTGTTTTTCTATTGTTGAAAGCCCTTCTGTGTTCTGCTATCCGTTTGTCAAATGTTCTGCCTGTTCGACCGATGTAAGTTTTCGGACAGTCACCACAAGTTTGGTGGAGATACGTGGATTATATACTAGTATGCTTTACAGGAACAAACAGGCAACTTGACCAATTTCTATCATACATTCATTCACTTCATAGTAATATTGAGTTTACAATAGAAACAGAACAGAAAAGTCCATAAACTTTCTAGATGTAACAATTACCAGACTACACAACAAACATGAGTTCTCCGTATATCATAAACCTACCCATACTGACACAACTATACACAATTCATCATCCCATCCTACACAACACAAATTAGCAGCCTACCATACATAGCATGATACTAGATAGACTCACAGGAATTCCCATGTCAAAAAATAACTTCGAAATAGAACTGAACACCATTAAACAAATAGCAGTAAACAATGGCTAAACAAACAATTAATAAAATTGTAAACCAAAAGCTCCATAAGAAAGCCCCGAATATAGTCTATCCATCACCACAGAAAGAACCCAGTACCTTCTGCTTTATCACATATACTGGCAAGATAACAACAAAAATAGCCAGATACATAAAAAAAGGAACAATACCAGCTTTCAGAACTAACAACAACTTAAGCAAATATATTAAGAACAATAAGATCCGAAAGAGAAAACAACTACAGAGTGGTGTCTACAAACTAACTTGTGGTGACTGTCCGAAAATGGATAGCAGAACACAAAAGGGCTTTCAACAGTAGAAAAACAGACACTTCTACATACGCACTTCACCTTCTAGATCATAATCATTCTTTTAATGAAGAGTTTCAAGTTCTGCATATTCAAAATAAAGGCCTTAAGCTATCTTTATTAGAATCTGTGGATCTACTTGCTAGATTATGGACAAAAGAAACATCCATAGTCCAAGAAGGCATCCTGTCGCTGTTATAGCAAGAAGCACAGCCAAAAAGTAATATCGGACTGGATGGAACGGATGGTACGTAACCACTGGTACGAACAGATGGGTCTCAAACATTCGAAAGCTTTTATACTTGAAACCTTCGAAGAAGACATTCAAAGATCTACTAGATCATCCGAAGGACACTGTCGTTTCAAGAGGTATATGAACAAAATCAAACTGATCCAAATTGTGAATTGTATATTCTATCAGGCTGATGGCGAGACGGCGGAACACTTTCTGTGTAACTGCCGAGGATTGGATAGGATAAAGCTTAGTACATTTGAGCATTATCAACTGGAGCCCTACGACTTTGTAAAAGTGTTACTTAGCACCATTGACTTTTTTAAAATTGATACGTTTGAGATGTGGATTTACAGATGTCTATTAAAGATGACTGAACTAAAATACAACTGGTCAATGTCATTAACATCATAAACAGACGTGAATTGGATTACGTCTTTGCTTCTCATCATCCAGTGAAAGATCCACGGTAAAAGTAGTGCTGGTAGAAGAGAACAATATGGCTTGAAAACTATAAACAATGGTAAAGTATCCACTACCATTATTATTTAGAGCTACTATTAATAAAATCCTTAAGAGAGCAAATGCTACTCGCGAGCTGATTGATAATATCAAATGTAGAAAGATTTTGGACACGTAATAAGGGGAGACCGATATAATATTCGTCAACTTATTATGATGGGTAAAATCGAAGGACGTAGAGGAATTGGTAGAAAACAGGCCTCTTGGTTGAAGAATATAAAGGAGTGGACAGGTATAGAGAAAGCAGAGCCACCATTTAGAATAGCTCGATACAAAGACAGTTTGGCCATGTCAATCGCCAACGTCAAGATGACTTGATAGGGCATGTTAAGAAGAAGATTAATAAAACCATAATAGCGAATATGGTAGCCAACATAATATACAATGATCGTTATCGGTTATGTAACTAGAAGAAAAATAAAAATCCCTATGTATTGTTACATTTGTGGGGTGGTTTGCCTAATTTTTCACAATTTTTGCTATAACCTATCACCCACAAACTTTTTATACTCCACTAAATTATCTATTTCAACTATAAACGTCATATAGAGGCATAATACATAATAAACGGAACACGCTGGGGTAACGTTTTATCCATCCACTAATTTTGAAAACCAATTATCATCATCATCATCATTCTCTTTGCCTTATCCCTATGCGGGGTCGGCTTCCCTAATTGCATTTCTCCACCCAATTCTGTCTTGGGTCATATCAATGTTAATCCCCTTTACCAACATGTCCTGCCTTATCGCCTCCCCCCAGGTCTTCTTTGGTCTTCCTCTCCTACTCCTTCCAGGAATCTGCACTTCAGCTATTCTTCGTATTGGGTGATTAACGTCTCGACGTTGAACATGACCAAACCATCTTAACCTATGCTCTCTCATTTTGGCATCAATTGGTGCCACACCTAGACTTCCTCTAATATACTCATTTCTAATTTTATCCTTCTTTGTCACTCCACTCATCCATCTAAGCATTCTCATTTCCGCCACATGCATTCGATGTTCCTCTTTCTTTTTCACTGCCCAACATTCAGTTCCGTACATCATAGCCGGTCTTATGGCTGTTTTATAGAATTTTCCCTTCAGCTTCATTGGAATTTTTCTGTCACACAACACACCACTCGCTTCTTTCCACTTCATCCATCCAGCCCTAATTCTACTGCATGCATCTCCATCTATTTCTCCATTACTCTGTAATACCGATCCTAGGTACTTAAAACTATTGCTTTTCACAATCATTTCACCATCCAAAGATACCATTTTATTTGTAGTAGCTCCATCTTTAAATGAACATTCCAAATACTCTGTTTTTGTCCTACTAAGTTTTAAACCTTTTTCCTCCAGAGCATGTCTCCACTGTTCCAGTTTTTGTTCTAAGTCTCTTTCACTATTTCCTACTAACACGACATCATCAGCATACATTAAGCACCATGGAATGTTACCCTGTAGTTTCGCTGTTATCTGGTCCAAAACTAATGAGAATAAATACGGACTAAGCACCGAGCCTTGGTGCAATCCTACTTTCACATGAAATTTATCAGTCTCTCCCACACCTGTCCTAACACTAGTCGTAACTCCCTCATACATATCCCTCACAATCTTTACATATTCACCAGGGACTCCTTTCGTATTGAGTGCCCACCACAGAATCTCTCGAGGAACTCTATCATATGCTTTCTCAAGATCAATGAATACCATATGAGCGCTTGTTTCTTTACTCCTGTATTTTTCCATCAACTGCCTTATAATGAAAATTGCATCTGTTGTTGATCTACCCTGCATAAAGCCAAATTGATTCTCGGATATTTCGGTCTCTTCACGTATCCGTCTGTCAATTACTCTTTCCCATATTTTCATGGTGTGGCTAAGCAGTTTTATAGCCCTGTAGTTTGTACATTGTTGTATATCTCCCTTGTTTTTGTAAACAGGTACCAGTATACTGCTTCTCCATTCGTCTGGCATTTGTCCGACTTCCATAATTCTATTAAATAGACCTGCTAGCCATCTTGTTCCTGTCTCTCCCAATGCTCTCCATACTTCCCCAGGAATATCATCTGGTCCTACCGCTTTTCCTTTCTTTATTTTTTGAAGCGCTTGAGCCACTTCCTCGTTGGTTATTTTGGTGACCATTGCTGCTACTGTCTCCGTTGACTCTACAGGCTGTCTGTCAAATTCTTCATTTAATAAGCTGTCAAAGTACTTTCTCCATCTCTTTTTGACTTCCCTTTCGTGAACTAGTATTTTATTATTTTCATCACGGATACATCTAATCTGATTAAAATCTTTTGCTTTCTTTGCTCTCTGTTTGGCTATTTTATATATCTTCGTTTCGCCTTCCCTGGTATCAAGTTGATCGTATAGGTTTGAATACGCTTCTGCTTTGGCTTTTGCTACTGCTACTTTCGCTTCCTTTTTCGCCACCATATAGTTTTGAAGATCTGTGTCGGATCTGGTTTCTTGCCACTTTTTATATAATTTTCTCTTCTCTTTTATTTTTCCTTGTACTTCGTTTGACCACCACCAAGTCTCTTTATCCTCGAACTTTTTTCCTGACGTTTTCCCAAGTATTTCAATAGCAGTCTCTCTAATACTACTGGCCATTTTTCTCCAAATTGTATTAGGGCTTCCTTTCATGTTCCAACATATTTTTTCTACTATTCTTCTCCTGAATAGACCTTCTTTCTCATCTTTCAGCAGCCACCACTTGATTTTTTGTGGTCCTCTCCGATATTTTTGTTTAGTTTCGCTTTTTACTTCGATGTCCAGAACAAGCAGCTTATGTTGTTGGCTTACTGTCTCACTCACTATTACCTTGCAGTCCTTGCATTCACGTATGTCTTCTTTCCTTATCATGAAGTAGTCTATTTGGGATTGATGTTGTCCACTTTTGTAGGTAATAAGTTGAGTTTCTCTCTTTTTAAAGAATGTGTTAACAATCACCATATCCAATGCTGTTGCTAATTCAAGCATGTCATCTCCAGCTTCATTTCTAGTTCCAAAGCCTAATCCCCCATGTATTGTTTCATATCCTGTCTTGGTTTGGCCCACATGTGCATTGAAATCACCTCCTATTATAACCTTCTCTTCTGCTGGAATATCACTCAGTACGTCTCCTAATTGATCATAGAAAGCTCTTCTTTCATTCTCACCCAGACCTGTTTGGGGAGCATACACACACACAACATTCAATACCTCTTTATCAATTACAAATTTCACTGAAATCATTCTATCACTCGTTCTTACAACTTCTACTACGTTATCTTTCATTTCACTATCAGCAATTATACCAACTCCATTTCTAGTGTTACTACTCCCTACATACCACAATTTGTATCCTTCACCTAGTTCTTTCGCCCTTTGTCCTTTCCACCTAGTTTCTTGAATACAAGCAATTTGGACTCTTCTTCGTTTGAGCGCATCCACTAACTCCAGACTCTTACCTGTAAGACTACCAAGATTCCAAGACCCTATCCTGATTTTTCTAACCTGTAATGGTGTTCCCCCTGAGATAGTCCTCACCCGGAGATCCGAACGGAGGCTCATTTTACTTCCGGAACATTTTACCTCAGGAGATGCCATCATTTCAGTATAAGTTTTTATTGCGTTTGGAGAAGGTCTTTTCATTATTATGGCCTGAAAAGATTTTTGGATATTTGATGCCTGAATGCCTTTTCTATCAGCACCATACCCTGCCCTGCACGTTTAGCCAATACACCACCAATGCAACCAAAGTGCAGTATTACCCCACACCCGCCTGCATTTTTCTGTATAGGCCAGGATCCCTACTGTAAGGACTGCCCTATAAGCCAATGTATTGTTGCCCGTATCCCGCCGCTAGGAGGCACGTACTTTGGTTATTTCGGGATACTTTGAAAACCAATTATCGTGATATTCTATATTTAGCTGACCTTAAAACCAGAGCCATTTTACGCTCGTAACAACTTCTAAAAGAGGAATCTCTATTCGAATGGAATATCATACATGGAAAACGAAGATAATTACGATAATAATAACCGAGCCTTTGTATACCGTTTAACGATACTCGAAATTTGAAATAACGAATGGATTATTTAAAAAAATGTAATTGGTTTAATTAATTAATACTAATTTGAATTACTCCATTAAAATGTTACATTTTTTAAGCCGTACCTTGCATTTGTTAGAGGAGTCAATTTTATTTCTTTAATGTGTAGGGGGGATCAGTAGAAGCTTAAGTTCAAGTTTTTGGGGTCGCCACCCTTGTCCCCCGGCTGCCATCTTAAAAATGGTGTGCAAAGGGGTTTTATAACTCGGCAACTTTTTTCGCACTTTTAATTATATTGGCCAATCATATTGGTCCTGGTTGCTGGATAATTTTCAAGGACATAGCCCAAAAAAATTATAAGAAGAAAAAGTAAGACTGAGGTTATGTTATTAAGGTGATACAGTGATAGTACTAATGAAATAAAAAAATTTAGTAGTTCCAAAATGACACAAAATCTAGGCATCGGATAAAAAAGTTTATTTGAAGAAAGTGTATTTTTTTGTTCTTCTTAATGGCGGTACAGGCTCGTTTTTTTAATATTGTATTTAATTACAGAGTAATCTCCACATATTAATATATTTTTCAAATTGGGCTCTGTACCGCCATTCTTTATTATATTACGAATACGTGTGCCAAATATCTCGAAAAAATATTCAAAATTACAGCCGCAATCTTGGAACGCGTTTTCGCTACCTGTTGATCGCTACGGTTTCCTCTTAAAAGGTAAACAATTGTATCTAGCAAATAAAATTAATTATTAAAATGCAGCACTGGAAGCAAAATACAAATAATAAATTTACTTTTATGTAATAATTGCATGTCATATCAATATTGTGGAGTAACATATAATTTTTCTTCTTCAATGACAGTAGGTATGAAATATACGTCAATTTGACAATTTCAATTGACAATATGAATTATTTAAGAAAGCTGCAACATTTTTCCTCTATTCGCGCACGATCGTTTCTCATATCCCCTCCAAGTACTTGCACACCGCGAATAGGCCAATACATGCGTTTTAACGCATGCTACGTAGAAATAGCCTATGTGTAGGTGTGTCTACTCGTCCGATTTTAATGAGAAATTCACTGAAAACATCACTCAAGCACTATGTTTTTATAGCTTTGTTTGGCAATAAAAACATTAATTTTTAGCAATGTAAATAATCAAAACCGGTATAATTTGACTTGAACTTTCAAATGCGGTAAGCAGAATTGCTATTTTATTTTTTAATCAAAAGTTATTCGGGTTTGAAAATTGCAATTTTTCTATTTTTTAAAAGTTCAACCGCGTTAATCTCGAAAACTCTGCATCCTACGAAAAAACTTGTAAGAACATTTTTTGCTTAGAATGACCCAAAAAAATACAAAAAATGCTTTGTTTTGCGAAAAATCTCTGGTATGTAATTCCTGGAGTTCTTTGTTTATAACAATCTTATCGATATCCGGATCAACTCTTACCCAAAAAATTCGTGTTCTACGGGTCAAAACACATAAAAAGAACTTGGGTAAGTCCATCTAAATAAAGGAGACCGTTGTACCCCCTGGCGACAGGACTATAATAGCTGATTTAATTGGATGCTAAGTGGCACTTATCCCCATAATTGATACACTGCACTACGTCACAAAATACAATGCGCGTCAGAGAAAACGGGCGGCCAACAAAATTGGTCATTTTTAATGACTCAAATTTCCTAACCCTGTTGTCCGATTTAAGTGATTCTTGTAATATGCTATATTCTTTAACAATATAGCTGTAATAATGTTGTGGCTAAACAGGTAAATTTTCATTGTATACCGGGTGAACCAATCAAACTGTGTTTTTTCTGAAAGTTCGCAACAGCCTGTGAAATACTCTAGCATTTATAAAATACTAAAATTAAAACCCAACTATAGCCTCAGGTTTTCTTAACATTCTCTTTTTTGATTCATTCGCTTATGCTGGATAATAATAAGTTAGGTACTTTAACAACTAGCCATGTTCTTCATCAGTACAGGGTATTTCTAAATAAGTGCGAAAAACTTTGAGGGGTAATTCTGCATGAAAAAATAATGGCTATTTGCTTTATAAACATATGTCCGTAAATGCTTCGTTTACGAGATACGGGATGTTGAATATTTTCTTACAAACTGGCAATTTATTTATTGCTGTAAAACCGGTTGATATATGCAAATGAAATTTAGTAGGTTTTAACAGATAGTTATTGCGCATTTTTTACATGCAATTAAGAATTTTATGTTCTCCATTGAAGCATATACGGGTCATATTACCCAAATTTACGAATTTTATAAGTTTTTTAGACCCATTTCAAAATACTTCAGACTTATCTATTGTTGATAGATTTCTCTTTTAGTTAACTCACATTTAAGGGCTAGAAGTCCAAGCCAAATCTCCGATATACGTTTGAAAAATTGACTAAAGTTAAGCATCTAAAACCTGTTACTTTCGTTTACATATATACATCTACATCCTGCTTCACGCCTGGATATAAATTATTTTCAAATGGAGCATGTACGTGATTTACTTTACGAAATGTATATAAGTGTACCTTATACTTAAGCAAATTCGATACACTGCAAGAATTTCAGTTTTTATTTGAAATAATATAAATGTTAGACTGTGGAAAAATCTTTAAGAATTCAGTCAAATAAAATCTTTCATAGTTTTGCGCTAAAAACAGAAATTGTTTGAATATAAACTAAGTTTTCTTAGCTCTTTATTCATTTCTTCCGCTGATTCTGGTCCTTGGTCCATTCTTTCATTTCTCTCATGATTGTTCCTCTTTTCGTGCCTATTTCGAGTAACTGGTGGAACCAAATTTTCCTTGGTCTTCATATCATTTTGCTTCTTATTGTTCCTTCTTCGTATACCTTTTTGACTAGTCTACTATTTTCTATCTTCCATTACCAGTGTCAGTACCAAACTAGCTGGTTATTCTCCATGGTATGTATTATAGAACATCTTTGGCAACTATTTCAAGAATGAATAAACGCCATCGAAATCACTATGAAATGGACAACATCATATATTATATCTCAGTACTATACATAAAAAAGGTGATGAAAAATTGTGAAAATTACCGAGAAATAGCTGAATACCTGAGTAGAATATAAATAAAAAGGGCTTGAAAAATCGAATCGAGAAAGAATATGTATTTAGATTCGGAAGCAGAAGAACAAGCAGGACCTTTTAATCAGAAGTGATATAAAAATCGGAAGTATATATTTATTGTCGTCTTGCTAAGGCGCGTCGAATAATATATCTATTGTACTATTTCGGCGATGTTAAATCAGTACTTGCGGTTTTAACTATAAAACCGGGAGGCAGAGGTCAAGTTTATCAGTTCTAATACCATCTTTGGATTATAAGCTCTCATCCAACAACTTTTTTGTCATTCTATCCGTTTTAATAACGGAGGAGTATATTCGCGGACAGACAGACGGACGGAGAGAGAGGCATGAAACTGGAAGTAAGTATATTTTTGTTTTCATCTTGCTAAGGCGCGTCGAATAATATATCGCTTGTACTCTTTCGGCAACTTTAAAACAGGACTTGCGATTGCAACTGTAAAACCGGAAGTCGTAGGCCAAATTTCACACCTTTAATACCATTCTTGGGTTATAAGCTTTCATTTGATACTTCATTTGTCATAATTGATGGATATCGGCAATAGATTTTGCAATTATGCATTTTTCTATGTTCTTTGCAGTTTTGTTTAACGCTACTTCACATTCTACACTTAAATATTCTATTTTTTTATTATTATGTTGTCCATAAACTTTCTAGATGTAACAATTACTAGACTACACAACAAACATGAGTTCTCCATATATCATAAACCTACCCATACTGACAAAACTATACACAATCCATCATCCCATCCTACATAACACAAATTAGCAGCCTACCATAGCATGATACATAGACTGACAGAAATTCCCTTGTCAAAAAATAACTTCGAGATAGATCTGAACATCATTAAACAAATAGCAGTAAACAATGGCTATAACGAACAAACAATTAACAAAATTTTTAACCAAAAACTCCATAAGAAAGCCCTGAAATTAGTCTATCCACCACCACAGAAAGAACCCAGTACCTTCTGCTCTCTCACATATACTGGCAAGATAACAACAAAAATAGCCAGATACATAAAAAAGGAAGGAATAACGCCAGCTTTCAGAACTAGCAACAACTTAAGCAAATATATTAAGAACAATAAGAACCGAAAGAGAAAACAACTACAGAGTGGTGTTTACAAACTAACTTGTGGTTACTGTCCGAAAACTTACATCGGTCAAAGTGGCAGAACCTTTGACAAACGGATATCAGAACACAAAAGGGTTTTCAACAATAGAAAAACAGACACTTCTACATACGCACTTCACCTTCTAGATCATAATCATTCTTTTAATGAACAGTTTCAAATTCTACATATTCAAAAGAAAGGCCTTAAGCTATCTTTATTAGAATCTATAGAAATTAATAAATTTAAAAATACAGATATAATTCTGAATAACCAACTCGAGACAAACAGCTCCCCACTCCTCAACCACTTCAGTTAAAGACTTTAAAAAGATAAACCCATAGTAATCTAAATCACTTGAGAAAGGCACTCTGCCGAAACAGCTGTAGTCACATAGTTGTAATAAATTTTGTGGAAGTATGGAAAACAAAGGTTTTCAGTGTTTTATTGTTAGACTTCATTTGTCATTTTATCTGGTTTAATGACGGAGGAGTTGTATTTACAAAGTTCTCTGGGACAGGCAGATATGGATAATAATTCAATGTAATTCAAAAATGGGTGTAAAAACATGTAAATTTTTTAAAACTGTAACACAATTAAATGGTTTTCACCCTTATATTTTAGTGGCCCAAGCATGTAAAGCCTATTAGCAGCACTGATGATCAACTCTTTAGCTCGAAAAGTTTCTGTGATGTAGTCCTAATAATATTTTATACAGGATTTTAACTATTTTTCAACGAAAACTTTTCGTTTATAAATTTGCAAAAGTCTGTGTGTTATTGCGTTGCCGCTCCTGCAATACTTTGAGCAGATGTATCGATGGATTCTTATGTAGTTTTGTCTTCTGAATCCAAAAATCTGAAAACGGCATTTCGATATCTCTAACCGTCTTCGAGATAATCGACCTCAAAATCTAAAATGTGACGTCACAATCCGGTTATTTCCTACCACGCACTAAACGTCAGCTGAAATCTTTGATTAGGAAGTAGGCTACTTTTTTAATCTGAATTTGTTAAGCAAAGCAAACGTTATTATTTACATTTGAGTTTGACACTTCGTGAATGTCTAACTAAATTTTAAATTATTTAGGTATTAATAAAATATAAATGACATTTTATAGTGAATTTAATTATTATATAAAATAATATGTGTAATAAATGTATAAAAGTAAAATTTGAGTATATTTTGAAAGCAAGAATACATATTATGCTATATTAATAATGAATCAGTAGAAACGATTATTTATCTAAATTTGGCAAATTATAACTCCACTCGACCAGCGCACGACCACACAACTCGAAACACAAGTACGCAAATACGGGTTGCGTGAAGCGTGGCGCAAAACCGTGGAATTCACGAGACTCGCTCGGTCTGTAGATCCAAGTAAAGTTCATCAGTAAAAGTATCTTTATCATGTATGTATTATTTATTTTACAACATTAGAAAATTGTTATTTAAAATGTGGTTTGGAATAAAAATGTATGTTCTGATATATGAAAATACATCCTTCTAATGGAAAAAAATTTTTTACGAATTTTCTCAAATTATGGATACCAACATCATTTTCATTTATAAATCTTGTATTTTTAATTTGACGAAGAAAAGTTATTCTTCATAAAAATCTCTTCTTGGTCTAAGATTTATGATGCAACCATCATGAATCAAATTTTATTAATTTTATACGAGGTATGTAAAAAAATATGAATTTCGAGTAAAGTATCTTTATAGTTCACAACATTTAAATTAGAATGATATACTTGCACATTAAAACATAATTTTTAATTCTAAACAGCTTTCCGTAATAGCAATTTTCTATATTATGAATTTAAATACGTATATAAACAAAGTTTTCGTTATGATAATGTTCTCATTTTCAGCTTGTTTTAATTTAAGTTCAATCTATAACAATGTTAATTTATTTGTTATCTGCAATTTCTGTAATTATTGTAATCAAATATTTTTTATAGACTCTTCCTGCACTCTCCGATTTAACCAGAGTATTATGCAGCTGCTGCATTTTCGTGTTGCAAAGAAATTGAAAATGTTTATATATTTATAAATATTTTTTTGTTGTTTAAAATTTTACCTTTTCTTATAGTAAGTTTTTACAGTGTAAAGAATTTTCTCTCCTTGAATATTTCAATTTCTCCTCGTACCACTTTTCCATCATAAATTGACAAAATTCGCTAGCAGAGTTGCAATTTAGGGCACTCCAAACTGAAATATATTTCTTTTTGCCAATTCTACGACTTTTGAGTCTACAATTTCACAGAAAGCTGCCAGATTAGAGTGTCTGGAAGCAATATTCTGTCCGAACCTATAAGATCCTTATGTCCGTTATATATGGACATATTCCTAAGATATTGTATAACATAAAAAGAAAGAACTAGTAAGAATGTTTTCTTTTTAAAGGTGGGGGATGCACAGAGGACAAAAATTATGTTTTATGTGCACAAATATCTACCAACCTACAAACTAAAACTCTCGGAAAAATTGGCAAATGTTGTTTTGTTTGTTACATAAGTAGAAGAACCAGTATGTACTTCGACTTAAGTGGGTTCAACAATTTCTGTAGTATTATGATAATAATACTATAATAATTTCGTTCTTCTTCTTGTAGTTCCTTCCCTTATCGGAGGTTGGCTATCATCACAGCTATCCGTACCTTATTGGCGGCTGCTCTGAAAAGATCTACGGAGCTACAACTATATCACTCTCTTAGTTTTCTCTTCTAGGAAATTCTTCGTCTTCCGAATGATCTTTTACCCTTAATTTTACCTTGAATTATGAGCCTTAATATCTCATATTTCTCTCTTGTTTCTCTCTCTCTCTCTCTCTCTCTTTTGTCGTTTCCCCATTACTGAGGATCGTGATTTCTTCCAATATTCCTAACAATGTTTCTCCATTGGTATCTATCTTCAGCTGCTCTAAGAGCTTCGCAGAATGAGTTTCCAGCTGAATGCTTTATTTGGTCAGACAATCTAGATGGTGATCGTCCTCTTGATCTTCTCACCGGAACGTTTCCAGAAACAAGTAATCTCTCTAAACTGTCGTCACCTCTGTGAACCACGTGACCAAAGAATTGCAGAACTCGTTGCAGACATATTGTGGACAGCCTTTTTTTAATATCGAGTTGGTTTAGAATGAAAACGTTTGTCCTATGAGCTATCCAAGGTATCCGTAGCATTCTTCTCCAGCACCACATCTCAAAGGCATCAATTTTTTTTGCTCGCATGCGCAAAGAGTCCAAGTCTCTGCTCCGTATAGAAATATTGAGAATACCAGGGCATTCACCAGTCTTATCTTGATATTTTGAGAGATAGATCTGTTTTTCCAAACTTTAGTTAGGCGACTCATCGCATTTTTTGCCATACCAATACGTCTCAGAACTTCTGCTTCACAGTTACCATCGTTAGTTATAATAGACCCGAGATAGACAAAGGTGTTTATTACTATCTGGTATTCTTGTAACATGTTAGTCAGTTGAATAGTGTCGAATCTGTCGACCACCATTATTTTTGTCTTAGCTTTATTGATTTTAAGACCAACTTTATTGCTTTCGTACTCAACTCTTCGCAGAAGATCAACCATTTCTTGCTCATTTGCTGCTATAAGTGTAGTGTCATCAGCAAGTCTTAAATTGGAGATTTTCCTACCAGCTACTGTTACTCCACCGGCCCATCCTTCTTAAACCATCCTCATGACATGTTCACCATAAATGTTAAATAAGTCAGGTGACAACACGCATCCTTGTCTAACACCTCTCTCGGTCTTGAATTTGTTTGAGAACTTCTGATCTAGTCGTACTGTCGCTATATTAGACTGGTACAGATTTTTAATAAGTGTCACCAGGTGCATTGGTGCACCCATTTCTATTAAAATAGACCACAGATTTAACCAACTTACACAATCAAATGCTTTTTGGTAGTCAACGAAGCATATAATCATAGGTACTTGAAATTCTCTAGACTTTTCAATGAGTTGTCTCAGGTTCAGGATTTTATCCCTTGTACCTTTACCCTTTACAAACCCTGCTTGTTCCTGAGGTATTTGGTAATGTAGATAGGTTTTTAATCTGTTTTTGATAATATGCAACAAGATTTTACTAGCATGCGTTATTAGTGACAGTGTGCGTTAGTTTTCACGTCTGGTAGTAGCTCCTTTTTTGTGTAGTGGGATATAAATTAAAGTACACCAATCAGATGGCCATTTTCCTGAATTCCAAACAGCGACACAGATAGAATGGATGATATGTAATCCTTTGTCACCTAGTAACTGTAGTATTTCACATGGTATTGAATCAATGCCTGGGGATTTATTTCTCTTTAGTGATTCAATTGCATATTTGACTTCATCGAGTAAGACAGTAGGTTCTCTAGGGTAGTCAGAAGGCCACTGATTTTCTGCTGATACCTCGTTATTTTTATACAGCTCGCCACAGTAGTTTCGCCATGTTTCCAATATTTCATCAGTATCGGTCTTTAAATTACCTTGCTTATCTATTACAGACCACGTTTGAGGTTTAAATTCTCTGGTAAGGAGTTTGATTTTCTGAAAAAGTCTGTGGCCGGTTTGCGGGATGCAAAGTAGTCGTGGCACACTTTAAACTATTTTATTTGTTTATTTACAACAAACTACATACTAAAACAAGTAAGAAAAACTATGACAGTTGTATTCTGAGTTTCTGAACGTGTTCTGACAGACGTCGGTTAATCAATCTCCTCTTCTTTGTGAAGTTATGCCACACAAAGCTTTCGGCAATCATTCGTAATGTAGCAGCATGTCCTGGGTGGGACTGCGTGTGGAACTTCAGGAAAACATCTCTCTGGAACACAGCTGGCACATAAACTCGTATACGACCATCTTGCACTGAACAATAAATAGGTCGTTGGCTATCTGGTAGAACTATGCGCTGAAGTTGTAACGAACTAGCTGGATCGTTCAGGATCTGTTGAAGAGCCTCATCTGTAGTCTGAGCTTCGGATAGCCGGTTATAGTCAATGGTAATGGGTGTTGTGACAGCGTCTACTTCGGGTCGTGAGAGACAATCGGCAACGATATTGGCTGAACCCTGAATGTGTCGAATATCGGTCGAGAATTGTCCAATAAATTCTAGTTGGCGTATCTGCCGTGGAGACTGCCGCTCATGGCGCTGTTGGAAGGCAAACGTTAAAGGTCAGTATAAATGGTAAACGGCATGCCCTCAAGAAAATGGCGAAAGTGATGTATGCCACTGAATATTGCAAGCAGCTCTCGGTCATAAGTGCTATAGTTTCGCTCCGTCTTAGAAAGCTTTCGGGAGAAGAAAGCGATGGGCTGTAGGTGTTCACCTATAAGCTGTTGCAAAACACCGCCGATGGCAGCATCTGAGGCATCAACTGACATGTTCAATTGGGCATTCGGTGCTGGGAAAACCAATTCAGTCGACGCGGCCAAGAGTTCTTTGACTTTGGAGAAAGCTGCTGCAGCTGCTGGTGTTAATGTCAGTTCTTGCTGCTTTTTCTTTTGCTGAGATAGTAAGTCCGTTAATGCCATTAATGCATTCGCAGCATTTGGTAACCAACGTCTGTAGAAATTGAGCATACCCATAAACCGTCGTAACTGTCGATAGGTCGTAGGTTGTGGAAAGTTGCGAATTGCGCTTACTTTAGACGGCAATGGACGAACGCCAGTTGGGGAGACCGTGGCACTCAGGAAGTTTACTTCACGTTCACGGAATTTTGATTTATCCTTGTTGATTTGAAGTCTATTTGCTTCCAGAATCCGAAGTAGTGATGCCAGGTGTTTCTCATGCTCGGTATCAGTCTCCGAGGCAATCAAAATATAGTCGATGTATACATACACATATGAGCATTCTCGAAAAAGGTGATCGAGGTACCTCTGGAACGTCTGGGCAGCATTTCGCAAACCGAATGGCATTCGGAGGAACTCGTAAAGCCCAAAGGGGGTTATTACAGCCGTCTTTTGTACATCCTTCGGGTGGACTGGAATTTGGTAAAAAGCACGTACCAAATCAATACAAGAGAAAATTCTCTTACCATGTAGCTGGTTAGCAAAATCCTGGCTGTGCAGTATTGGGTAGCGATCTGGTTTGGTCATGGCATTTAGACGGCGGAAATCTCCACAGGCACGCCATCGTCCATTGGACTTCTGAACCAAGTGAAGCGGACTGGCCCAAGATGACTTTGATGGTCGAATAATGCCTGCCTGCATTAGCTCGTTGAATTCTGCTCTTGCAGCTTGAAAACGATCTGGTGGAAGCCTTCGTGGTTTAGAAAATACTGGTGTACCTCGAGTCTCAATATAGTGCTGGACCCTTCCAGTATCCTCTGGTATAGTGGCTGTCGGACGATCGTAAGGATGGGCAGTGGATAGGCCTACTTCTGGTAATTTAACACGACGAGATACACAGGTAATACTGCTTTACATATTTGAGCTTACTAGTCGTTTGTTTCTCATATCTACACTAATGCCATAGTGTGTCAGAAAATCGGCTCCTAGTATGGGTGTGGTGACATCTGCGACTACAAAAGTCCATGTTACAGGTTGGTCTAGACCAAGGTTTAGTGAAAGTTGTCTCTGTCCATACGTTTGGATGCACGATCCGGTGGCAGAATATAAGCATACAGCGCTGGGCTGAGTCGCAGTGCAGATTTTACGTGGAAGCACACTCAGGTCTGCCCCTGTATCAATAAGGAACTGAAGCTGGAGAACACCATCGGTAATGAAGAGGCGGCGTGGTATGTGAGGGGTTGAAGTTGTCGCCATTACTGCGCCCTTTGGTCGTTTTTTTGTAAAACTGCAGGGTAGTCTACATTTCTTTGCTTGTGCACCAAATCTTCGATGGTAGTAACGCTGCTCGTCAGATGATGACTTGGTACTGTTGACCATTTGAATCTGTTGCCGTTCTTCAGCTACAGCTAATCTGTTGGATAAAGAGCGCTCACTTGGTCATTCAATGCAGTCACTGCTTTGTCTAAGATAGGGCTTTCGGTAACAGCCATGACTGGAAAACTGGAACATCGGAGGTACTTATCGGCTTTCTTAGCAAGCTCTTCTAGATCTCCATCAAGAACAGATATAACACTTCGAACCGAAGGTGGTAGGCGGTCCAACCAAAAAAATTTTGTACTAATGCTATCCGTGGCCAGAGCTTGCATTTTGTGGAGTAGTTGAGTGGGTTTTAAGTCACCCAGAGTGAGCTCCATTAATCTGTGGATCCTTTCATCTTAGCTAATGTCATACCTTTCGAGAAGGCGAGCTTTCAGTTGTGTATAGGCATTGCCAGCAGTTGGATTCTTTACAATATCCGCCACTTCTATTAGTATATCACTGTTTAAACTAGCAACAGTATGAATGAATTTGCAGTTGTCAGATGTTATTTTGGCTTGTCGGAACTGCGTCTCCAGCCGAAGAAACCATAGTTCTGGTTCATTGTGCCAAAACTCTGGAGCTTTTATGCCTACCCGTGCAATTATTGGGTGATCATTGCCTTCGTATGGTGTAGCATTATCGTTTGGCATTGTTTGGTCGTTATCTGTCATAATGTCGTCTTTAAATCGTTGTACTTACAGTCTTTTTTCTTGGGGTCACCAATGTGGCCGGTTTGCGGGATGCAAAGTAGTCGGGGCACACTTTAAACTATTTTATTTGTTTATTTACAACAAACTACATACTAAACAATGAACTGTCAATACGGATGGAATGACCATGTCCCATTCAAATAGTGAAGCAAGATTGACACCAACATACAAGAGAGAGGTCCTAGAGAGAGACAGACAAGGTGGTGGAGAATTTGACAGGCCGTGTAATTTGAGTTGCCTATATAAATGGACCCGATTGAATCAGTATTTACAGTTCGTTGAATATTTTAACTTGGCTAAGGCCTAATGCTGATTGGTAGTACATATTTCAAAGTTTAACCACTTTTTTGTATTTAGGGGATAAATAGAGTACACAGTGCCATACTTGGTGTTTAGATACTTTTCAGAACTGTTATTTGTATTTATCAAAACAAATACCTACTTTCCTAAAGTATTTGGGAGTTAAATAATTTTAAAACTATTTAAATACTAAATTAGTGACTGTTTTATACAAAGTGAAGAAGTCCTTGATTATGTTTTTATGTTACTTTTATATTTAGACTTTTATATTTCCCCGATTTAAGTTGATATAGGCAACTCAAATTACACGGCCTGTCAAAGTTTCCACCACCTTGTCTGTCTCTCTCTAGGACCTCTCTCTTGTATCGTGGCTGCATTAGTTGTCTTTGTGCCTATTCCATCCGTATTGACAGTTCATTGATACTAAAACCATAGAGTTAAATATTAGCATAGAGAGAGTGTCATTAAGAGCGAAGTGACGACACCATCTTTTTTATTTGGATTAGTGCTGTTTCACTCTTACGCATAGTAAAGCTGCTACAGTTGTCCTCCTCTTCCGTGCCTATATTCACACTGAATGTCATTATAGATTCTCGATACAATGTGTTAGAAGGAGATGCAGCAAACCAGTCCCTGAGATCTTGTCGTCAGGAAGCGCGGAAGGTAGGCTCCCTCTATGTTAATATATACCTCTATGACTAAAACAAGTAAGAAAAACTATGACAGTTGTATTCTGAGTTTCTGAATGTGTTCTGACAGACGTCGGTTAATCAATCTCCTCTTCTTTCCCCAGTCGGTCAACACATATGTGGTCGTAGGTTAACTGTCAATCTGCCACAAGTCCCTCGTTTCATTTCGACAGCCATGTTCCTTTATCTCGCTGCATATTTGAGAGATGTAATCAGCTTTATCTTTGCGGCACTGTTTTTTTATTTTATTTCTCTCGATAACGCTCTGTATTCATCGTTTATTCCTTATCTAGTTTTATGTTCTTTTCTGTGTTGAATCACAGTCCACGTATTATCGGATATCCATGGCTTACGGCCAGTGGAAACCGCAGCCTCACAGTCTTTTGCAGCCTCGATTACCTTATCTTTGAGATAGATCCAAGTGCTCTCAGGGTCAACATCTAGTTGGTCTAAAGAAAGAGCTTCTTCTAGGTTTTGTTGGAAGTCATTGATTTTTGATGGATTTAGATACATGACTTTTCTCTGGGGTCTTCTTTAAAACGAATTCGACTGTTCAATACCAGGAGTTGATGATCGCTTCCACATTCTGCGCCAGGATATGTTTTACAGTTGATGGACGACGACTTCCATCTTGATCTTATTAGGATGTAGTCTATTTGATTCCTTGTTCGTCCATCTGGGCTGCACCATGTGTATAATCTCCGTAGATGATGTTGATATAACGTGTTTGTAATTGTAAGATGTTGTTCTAAACAGAACTCCACTATACGGTCGCCTTTCTCATTTCTCTGTCCCAGTCCATTTTTGCCCAGCACTCCTTCAATATTTTCATTAGATGACCCCACTTTGGCGTTAAAATCTCCTAAAATTATGACGAGTTCACGATTCGGAACCCGTTAATATCTTCTTCTTGTGCAACTGTTGTAGGAGCGTATACCTGGACAATGTGTAGGGTATTGGTGAATATTCTCATTTTAAGGGATATTATCCTGTCATCAATAGTATTATATCCAATTACGCAGTCGTTAAATTTAGAGGGTACAATTATTGCGACTCATTTCACTCTATTTCAATTTTTCAACTGCCATTTCTTTTTCAATTATTTGTAACTTTCCAGAGTTTTGGATCAGTCCCTGGACGTTCCATGTACCAATTCGCTGACATTTTCTTAAATTAAATGAAAATTGGGATTCAGTCACACAATTTCTGCCAGGTGCCTGGTCCCTCACACCTTGGAGCCAGTAGCAAATTTCACACCATCCGACCCGGAACCGAGATGGCGCCGAGCGTGAGTCGGGTCGCTCTACACATTCCATCTTCACTTACTGAAATTGTCTTGTTTAGATGTTCATAAATAACCTTCTGCAAATGTAACCTACCTTGAACAAATTAATGAAACGTGTTTTGTGAAAGTCCTGTGTGATGTCCTAAATGTTTTTTGTACTTATATACGACCCAGTTCCTTTTGACTACATATTTGTTTATTATTTACAATTAAAATCTTCAACCAACAAGGAAGTTTCTCCTATATTAAAAAAACAGAACTTTTTCTGGCCATTCAAGATGAAAACCCACTCTCTATTTTTAGTGGTACTTATAAAATATAAAGAAGTTGGAATAATTTGAGATATAGTACTACAGAAGGATTTTGAAAATACCATGGATCCAACGAGTTACAACTTCAGAAGTGTTAAGAAGGCTACAAAAGGATTGCGAGGTAATAAAGAACATCAAAACAAGAAAGCTGGAATATTTACGGCACATTACAAGAGATTTGAAAATGAGATATTAAGGCTCATAATACAAGGTAAAATTAAGGGTAAAAGATCATTCGGAAGACGAAGAATTTCCTGGCTGAGAAACCTAAAAGCGTGGTATAGTTAGCTACAGCTCAGCAAATCTTTTCAAAGCAGCGGCCAATAAGGTACGGATAGCTGTGATGATAGCGAACCTCCGATAGGAGAAGGAACTACAAGAAGAGGAAGGGATACGTTGTGTGTATGCGTGTATAAATGAGGATTTTTGGTCTCGGAGTCAATGTTCATTCGCCATCTTACTTTTTATGGGATATGATTTCGTAGCACACAGTACTTTCTCCATATTAATAAATGGCGAAGGAGCTGTTTCTTTGGGATTTGTAATTTGTATATAGAAAATTGGCGAAAGGTCCATATCGATCAACAAAAACTTCCCCACAGGAATTGATTTCGATTTAAATACACCAAAGCCTACTGTCCACCGTTACTTTATAAACTACCTCGTATTTGTTGCTGAAGAAAAAATAAAAAAAAAATGAAAAGAGAAAAGTACATGATCGCACTGAAATCAGAAAAGTTACGGTTCTATAAAGAAGATGAATATATGGCGGAGGTGCCATTTGTGATATTATTTACGATTATTTTGAGAGAGTATTATTTTTTTCACAAAAAAACGACATTTGTGGAATTCAATCAAAAAATTTCCTGTAGCTGATCATTAATCGCAAAAAGTTTATTGAAAGAATCCTGTATACTGGCTAATTGGCTCTGCCAAAGCCATTTTTCAGAAAAAAAAATCATTTATAAAAGGTATATATTTATTAAAAACTCTCGAAAGAGTCACATCTAAATAACAGAACTTTTTCGATCTAGATATATCATCATCAGTGCTGATACAGACAAATCACATGCTGCTCCATCAAAAATACTCACTGTCTAGGTACTCTTAATGTAAAGACATATTTTCAAACAAGCAACCCACTTGCCTTGTGGGGAGTCATAGGGTATCAAAGGCCATATTCATACGTATTTCTATCCGTCACTTGGATTTCTTAATAATAATGCAACTAGAATATAATTTGTTAACATTTAAAGGGTTTTTACCCATGGATTTTGGTGGTTCAGCATGTTATTTGTCATTTGTATCAGCACTGATGATGATCTATGTAGAGATAAAACGTTATGTGATTTAGATGTGGCCCTTTAAAGGTTTTTTAATAAATATATACGTTTTGTAATACAGTACAGTGTGTCCACGGTTGGGGTGCCCAAGAGGAAAAACTTTTTTATTTTCAATTTTAGCGAAAAATGTCATTCTTAATAAAAAGTTTTGCTTGTTCTAAAACCCCATAAAACGAAATAAAATTCAAGTTTTTTAAATTCTGCTTAATTTTGTAGCCAATTTTATGCAAATCCTTATAAATTTTTGCACTAAGTTCGAAATCGTAACAATAATCTAGTGTTGCCAAACCACAATGTAACTTAGTAACTATCAACTCCGATAAATAATTTGCGAATTGTCAATTTTTTCGACAATGTTAAGCGTTCAATAAAGAATTTATCTTATAATAAGTTTCATTATTAAAATTATTGGATTAATAATTATTTAATTAATAAATAATTTGATGATTCAAGGAGAACGACAAAGTCTGGCTTCATAATCCAGAGAAGCGAAAGGGTTGTTCTCCCAAGTTATTATTGTTACAATTTCGAACTTAGTGCAAAATTTATAGGGATTTACATAAAATTGGCTATAAAAATAAGCAGGATTTGAAAAACTTGAATTTTAGTTCATTTTATGGGGTTTTAGAACAAGCAAAACTTTTTATCAAGAATGACATTTTTCGCTAAAATTGAAAATAAAAAAGTTTTTCCTTTTGGGCACCCCATCCGTGGACACACGGATTTTTTCCATAAATTGTTTTTAGAATTGTACATCAAAAGAATACAATTTTGGAACATATTTTGCTATAATTCTCATCAAACCTACATAATTTTTAACAAACATTAATTATTAAACTTCGTTTTAGCAAGATAATATAGCTACTTTACCAAACACGATCAAATATTATTAAAACTCTTTGTAGATTTAGACAGCTATGTTTACTATCCGTTTTACCCATCTCAGGCCGATAGGAATGCAAAAGACGTATAGAAATGGGCTTGAAGTATTCTATTGATCCTTAGGAATCCTGGATATTACTTATTGAACTATCCAGAAAACTCCCACACTCTTTTATCAAACATCGTGTAGGCTCGTCGATTTTCTACGTAAACAACTTTGTGGTATATCACAGAGACGGAATATATTTTTCCTTTTCTAGAAAATCTCTCTGGATAAAAATATTACATAAAGATAACATTGTATGCAGTTATTTAAAGAATTTATTGTACCCTAACTAAAAGAAGGGAGTGATCCCAGTGATTGACTGTATACCATAGTTTAAATAAACTCACAGTGCAGTGAAAAACTTCTACTGTAAAATGATAAATATACATATTATAAATACTTCAAAAATGTGTAAGGAATTCAAAGTTTATTTCTCAAATGTTTTGCTTGTATTTTAAAGAATGACATGGTGTTCTAATACATAATTAGTCAGCAATGAATTCATCTGAATTTGAATATATTATTTCTCTATGGTGAAATAACTAAACAAAAGTAAGAAGACTATAGTATAGAATATGGCTTAATACCCCATGTGGGGTTTCGCCGTTTCGGCTTTCTAGATCCATTTTACGGGCTGGATCAGTTCTTATTATCATTGTATTTGTTCACTAATATGTCTCCGTTTCTTCCGGTCTATTGCCTTCTCTTTCCATTTTCTAATTCCTGCCCCTCTTAGGTCCTCCTATACTTCAGTTAACCATTTCGTTGTGGGTCTACCACGTGTCCTTTTTCCTCCTGGTTGCCATAATATCATAGCTTTTGATATTGATTCTGGTCTTTGTCTCCATATATGACTCAACTATATGGTTCTTTGTATTTTTATTTTCTTTACTATATCTTCTCCATTTATATGTTTTAAAATTTGTTATTTCGTTCTCCTTCTACACCCTTGTTCTTCGATTCTCACTGGACCCAGTATTGTTCTTACTATCTTTCGTTCATTTATCCTTAATTTATTGTCTTTTTTTGTCCTAGTCATCGTTTCTGCTGCATACACTGTTATTGGTCTTATTATTGTTTTATATATTCATTTTTGTTTGTTTGGTCAATAATTTACTCTTTAGTAGTTTTCTTCTTTTTTGTATACCTGGCTTGTCGCAGTTATTCTTTCTTCGATCTCCGTTTTTATTTCCCCTTTGTTGTGTATCATAACACCCAGGTATTTAAGTTTTTGCACTTCCTCGAATTTTTTATTTCCTATCTTTATCTCTTTATTAAGGGTCATTCGGGAATAAAAGGCAATGAAATAGTTGACAATTTTGCTAAATCAGCTTATGTGATCGGAGAAAAAATAAATAAAAATTTAATTCCAGCTTCAGATATTGATACTTTTAGCAGACAAAAACTTAAAAATAATTGGCAATTGCATTACAGAGAATGTAATACTGGCTCAAATTTTGCTCATTGTAACCCTAGGATATTCTCAAAAAGATGGTTTTACACAGAATATAACAGACATTTTATAAAGACCATTAATCGGTTGAGAGCCAATCATGCTCTTACGCCATCTTACATGCATAGAATCGGCTTGGCAGATACTCCCAATTGTACTTGTGGCAAAATCGGAGATCTAACACATGTCATATTAGAATGTCATTTAAACATAAATAATATAAACGACCTTTATAAGGAATTAAAAGATTTAAAATGTTTTTTCCCAATAAACCTAAATACTTTAATATTTACAAATGATATGGAAATTCTTCATCTCATTTATAAACATGTTAAATTATGTAAATACAAGTTGTAAACGTAATATGTAATAAATAAGCATAATTTGTTAATGTGGTTTGAAAAAATTTAAAAAAAAATGATATTAAAAAAACACAAAATAAAATAATAACAAAAAAAAATATACAAAAAAAAGAAAAAAAAGGAACAAAAATAAAAAAGAATAGAAAAAAAAGAAGTAAAAAAAAGTGTTTCGCACAAATTAAAGTATATATTAAAAAAACACAGTAAAATAATTAAAAAAAAAACAAAATAAAAAAAAGCTACACAATATACCAATGTATCTATAAAAATAAAATTGTAGAATGTACTTATGTTATAAGAAATTTATGACTATGAATCTGCAATCAATCAGAAACAAGTCTGGCTAAATGGCTCTGCCAAAGCCATTTTTCAAAAAAATATCTCTTTATTTTGTTCTGTTTTTCCGAGTCTCGTTAGTTTTGTTTTCTTTTCATTAATTCTTAGTTCCATCTTTTTTTCCCTCTTCTTCGATATGCATTAATAACTTTTTCATGATTTTTCTTGTTTTGTTATTATCGCTAAAATATCATCTGCATAGGCGATTAGTTGGTAACCTGGTGCTCTTAGGTTTTCCTTGTAGATCTTTCTTAACACAAAATCTACTGCCAGGTTAAAAAGTGTTGCTGACGGTGAGTCACCTTGTCTCACTCCTTTATTTATTTCGAATTCTTCTGTTTCCATTTTTTGTGTTAGAATACTGAATTTTATTTGTTCACTGACATTTTTATTAGGTTTATTAGTTGAGATTTATTTATTGATATTACTCCTTAATATTTTAAATTATTTCCTTTTTTTGGATTTTTGGAATTTTTTTAAATTCCTGTTGTATTTTTCGTTCTCTATTTCCTGAATCTTTAGATCTATTCATTGTCGTTTTTGTTTCCTCTTTATTTTTTTGCCCTCATTTCTCAGTCATTCGTAGTTTTCTCTGTCTTCTGCCGTGTTCGTTTTTATCCATTTTAATCTCGCTTCCACTTTTCTTTCCATAATTTTTTGACATTTGATATTGTACCATTCTTTTTTCTTCTCCTTCTTCTTTTTGCCAATTGCTTTTTCTGCTGCTTCCTATAGGGCGTCTTTTATGCAGCTCCACTCCTATTTCACATCAACACATTCTTGATTGTCATCCATTTTTAGATAGTTTTCCAGTTCTTCCTGGTATTTCCTTCTTACTTCCTCTTCTTTTAGTTCTTCATTGTCCCATTTCGTTTATTTGCCTTTATTTTTGCTCCTGCATGTTTTTTGTTTTATTTTTGATATAACCATGAAGTGATCTCAGTGAGCACAGGCTCCTCTGTAGGCTCTTACATCCTTAATTGATGATTGTCTCAGCCTGTTTATCAAAATATGCTCTATCTGAGATTTAGTTTGTTGATCTGGTGCTATCCATGTTGTTTTGTGTATGTCAGGATGTGGGAACTTTGTACTGCTTATGACCATATCTGTTCGTGTTGATAGGTTACATAATCGTTGTCTATTCGCTGTCTGCAAGTACTTAAAAGGAATACGTTAAATGACCGTGCGCGAATAGCGGAGAAATATTGCAAAGTTCTTAAATAATTCATATTGTCAATTGAAATTGTCAAATTGACGTACATTTCATATCTACTGTCATTGAAAAAGAAAAATTATATGTTGCTCCACAATATTGGTATGATATGCAATTATTATACAGGGTGTCCCAAAAACATTGGTCATAAATTATACCACACATTCTGGGGTAAAAAATAGTTCGATTGAACCTAACTTACCTTAGTACAAATGTGCTCATAAAAAAAGTTACAGCCCTTTAAAGTTACACAATGAAAATCGATTGTTTTCAATATATCGAAAACTATTAGAGATTTTTTATTGAAAATGGACATGTATTATTCTTGTGGCAGGAGTATCTTAAAACAAAATTATAGTCAAGTTTGTCCACCCCATAAAAATTTTATGGGGGTTTTGTTCCCTTAAACCCCCCCAAACTTTTGTGTACGTTCCAATTAATTCATTATTGTGATACCATTAGTTAAACACAACATTTTTAAAACTTTTTTGCTTCAGTATTTTTTCGATAATCCAGTTTTTATCGAGATGCGGCATCTCTTTTAATATATTTGCATAAAAATTGTATGGGGGTTTTGTTCCTTTAAGGCCCCCAAACGTTTGTGTACGTTCCAATTAAACTATTATTGTGATACCATTAGTTAAACACAGTGTTTTTAAAACGTTTTTGCCTCTTAGTCTTTTTTTGATAAGTCACCTTTTAACGAGATGTGGCTTCTTTTTCAAAATATACCTAAAAAGCAAATTATAAAAAAATTTTAAGATTATTAACAGGTCTCTATAATCGTACTTAACCATATACAAATATGTGATGAATTAGAAAAATATTCAAAATATGTCGATAAACACTGGCTTATCGAAAAAATACTAAGAGGCAAAAAAGTTTTAAAAACATTGTGTTTAACTAATGGTGCCACAATAATAATTTAATTGGAACGTACACAAAAGTTTGGGGGGGTTTAAAGGAACAAAACCCCCATAAAATTTTTATGGGGTGCACAAATTTCACTTTATTTTTTTTATAAGATGTTTCTGCCATAAAAATGCCACTTGTCCATTTTCAATAAGAAATCTCTAAGAGTTTTCGATATAGGAAAAAAATCGATTTTCATTTTGTAACTTCAAAGGGCTGTAACCTTTTTGTGTGCACTATTGTATATCGGTAAGTGAGGTTCAATCAACTTATTTTTGACCCCAGAATCTGTGGTATAATTTATGACCAATCTTTTCGGGACACCCTGTATAAAGGTAAATTTAATTAATTGTATTTTGCTTGAAGTACTGCATTTTAATAACTAATTTTATTTACTACATACAATTGTTTATGTTTTAATAACATAACCTGAATCTTATTTTTCTTCTTATTATTTTTTTGGGCTATGGCCTTGACAATTATCCAGTAATCAGGACTAATATAATTGGCCAATATAATTAAAAGTGCGATTAAAGTTGCAGAGCGTAGAAATAGGTGTCGCTTTGCCGAACTTGCACGGTCCCAAAATTGTCATTTGTCCTTTCATGTAGTGTGTATCTTCCTGCTACAATTTCAGTGTATTGTTCTTTCCCTATTTGGGCATTGAAGTTTCCCAGTACCATGATCCTGTCCTCTTTGGGTATCTATTCTATTTCTTCCTCTATATCATCGTACCATTTTACTTTTTCTTCTCTGTTCATATTTTCTCTAGGCGCATATACGTTTAGTAGTGACATATTGTTTGGTTTTGCTCCTATGCGTAAGTATGCAAGTTTGTTACTTATCGGTCGAAATTGTAGTATTGTTGGCCTTACATCTCCGAGTATCATAAATGCTACTCCATATTGCACTTGTCTTTCGCTCCCTGAATACCTGAGGCAGACATTTTTGTTTTCTGATTCGCCGCTTTCTTTCCATCTGATCTCTTGTATGGGAGCTACGTCGTTTATATCGTATATTTAAGTATGTAGTGATAAAAGTAGAAATAGGACCATAAATATTAATTATTGCAATAGTCATATGATTAATAATTAATAATAATTAATTAAGTTGGAAATAATAATGTTAGGAATAGTATTGAAAATAAAAACAAATAGAAACAAAAAATAAAACATAAAATAATCAAAATGTGCACCTGGAATATTAGAACAATGTTAACTACGGGAAAAATGGAAGAGATAGCAGGAGAATTGAAAAGATACGATACGATTTTTATGGCACATACATATACAGTGCGTCCATAAAGTAACACATAAATTCATTATTTCGTAAACCGGCGATATTAAGGAAAAATCCCGAAACAGGTCGATTTTTATTTTTAAATTCCTTTTTTTGGCATATATATCATACTAGTGACGTCATCCATCTGGGCATGATGACGTAATCGATGATTTTGTTAAATAAGAATAGGGGTCATGTGATAGTTTATTTGAAAGGGTATTCAATTCTCTATTCATTAATATAAACAATAACATATTTATTTATACAAGGTGTTCAAAAAAACATTTTTTTATTTAAAATAATTGAGACAAAAACAAGAATGTATGTAATTTATTAAATTCAAAATACGTTTTACTGTTGTCAGAAAACAGGAAAAAATGTTTATTCGACAAATAAATATTGTTTTTTGCTTAAATTCAATGTTAAAGCTGCCACCCACCTGTCTCTTGGCAGTTTGAACATTTCGTTGAAACAAAAATCAATGTTTATTTGTCAAATAAATTTTTTTCTGTGTACTGGCAGTAGTAAAATGTATTTTGAATTAAATAAATTACATATATATTCTTCTTTTTGTCTCACTTATTTTAATTAAAAAATGTTTTTGAACACCCTGTATAAATAATTATGTTAATGTTTATATTATTAGATAGAGAATTGAATACCCTTTCAAATGAGCTATCACATGATCCCTATTCCCATTTAAGAAATCATCGATTACGTCATCACGCCCAGATGGATCACGTCACTAGTATGATATATATGCCAAAAAGTCATAATTTAAAAATAAAAATCGACCTGTTTCGGGATTTTTCCTTAAAGTCGCCGGTTTACGAAATAACGAATTTATGCGTTACTTTATGGACGCACTGTATTCTCATGTTATTAGAGATAGCATGTTGTTATTCTCTCATAAATGTTTGTTTCTTATAAAATAATGAGAATTGTTCTACAAACTTTTGTGATATGCATTTCTAATTTTAGTTTTAATAATACAGAATTATAAATATAATTATTATAATATGGACCTGATATAACTTTTACTTTTAAATAAATACCTAATAATTATGTATATTCTTGAACGTCAGATAAAAATACCATTTAGAGGCGAATATAACGTTATATATTATGTTTCTTTGATGTTGTTACGGCACTGAGGGCAATAAGAGACTAGAAGGAAAATTATGTCGTTTTTGTCTCTTTTTGGGCGGGAGTAGACAGATAAAGTATTATCAAGGGACATTTTAGTATATATCAGAAGATATGATGAAAGGAAAAAGTCATTGTACGGGGTAGTTTTCAGATTAGTTAACAATGGGGACGTGGAAGAACAGTAACTCTATTTTGGTTTCTTAATGGTAGAAATAACTTTTGGTTCTCAAAGAATGTAGAGATGTGGGAGTAAAATTAACAATCTGTAAAACAAATAAGTAAACAAATTAAACAGGGAAAAAGGAGGCTAGGGATATATCGTGGGCTTACAACCAAAATGCAATAAGTCAAAATTTTTGAGAAACTTTTGAGATAAATGGATTTGAAAGTTTGAACACTAATGATAATTCATACAGACATAATAAGCTATTTGAAATGTTAAATATTTGAAGTATTTCAAATAGCTCATTATGTCTGTATAAATTATCATTAGTGTTCAAACTTTCAAATCTATTTATCTCGAAAGTTAAAATTTTGACTTAGTGCCTTTTGGTTGTAAGCCCACGATATTATATAAGGAATGTTTATAGTTTATTAAAGGTTATTAAAGGATAGGAAGTAGATGCTATTTAACGTTTCCGATAGAAGATTGATCTACTTCAGGAATGCGACATTGCAAATGTGAGCAATAATTATATCCTGGTCCACGTCCTTCCTTGAGTCCTTGTCAGGGAGTGGTGATACTCTAAATATTGTTAGCTTGCTATATACATTGGCTGTAATCCTGTGTTTGATCGATGGCTTCATGTAGATATTTTCCCATTAAAGTCTTTATTTGGTCTGCTCATGTTATTGGGAGATCTTCCTCTAGGTCTTCGGCCATCTTATTTCTTTATTCTTCTCCTTCGTCTTCTTATATTAGGCCTCTTGGCCTGTTCTTAACAAAATTTGAGCTTGTATTCGTAGCTGTGATGTTGACTGCCAGCTATCTCGCCACCTTTTAAAGGTCCTTCCTATTGGTATCTTGCCCATTGGCTTTGAATCTCTGGCTATACAGGCTATTCTCTCGCTGTCCATTCTCGTCACATGCTAATTCCACTCTCGTCTTCTCCACCGTACTATGTCTTGTATGTTACAGAGATCTCTTATTCTGTCGTTCGGTATTCTGTCTCTCAGTTTTTTCCCTGTTATTAACCTCAACGTTCTCATTTTTGATGTTCTCAGTATCCTCTTGCTTTCTGCTGTATCACATATTGTTTCTATCGCGTACGTCATGATCGATCTTACATATGTATGATTTGTATATGCGTACTTTACCTTTCAACCTCACATCTTTATTTCACCAGAAGATATCCCTCAGACATCCTGACACGTAATTGGCTTTATTTGCTTGATTTTAGACGCTCTCTTCATAACTACATACTTTGACTCCAAGATGTTCAAATCTCGAGACTTGTTCAGTTAGTTCGTTGTTAACTACTATTTTTCATCTTATGGGTTCCCTTGACACCGTTGATTTGGTCTTAGCTTTTGATATTTTCATGATGTAGTTCTTCGCCACTGTATTGAAAGTTTGTGCCATTCGCTGTAGATTATCCTCGTTATCGGAGATTAAGATTGCGTCGTCAGTATAGCAGAGGATTTTGATTTGTTTTTCTGCCATCTTATATCCTTTTTCTGCAATTTTAATGTCTTATATGATTTTGTCCATGACTAAATTATAAAGCAATGGGCTCAAGCTATCCGCTTGTCGAATTCCCGAGTTGATTTCTACTTCCGATGTTAGTTTATTCTTGACTTTTATTCTGGTTTTGTTCTTCGTATTAATGTCTTTAATTATTCTTATTATTTTGTTGGGCTGATTTTTTTCCTTTAGCTATCTTAGCACATCTTCTAATCTTACACAACAGAAGGCTTTAGCCAGATCTATAAAGCAGATAAATACAGGTTTATTATATTCCAGGGCTTTCTCAGCAATTTGTCTGGCTATGAATATGGCATCTATTGTGGACCTATTTTTCCGAAAACCTTGTTGTTTCTCACTAATAGGGAACTTGCATAAATTTTTAAATTCGAAAAAAGTGTTATAAATCACAACAGAATATAAATTAAAACATGTATCAGAGATAAAAAATTTTTGTAGGTCTTGCGTTTGGCCCCCAAAGGCGATTAAAAATTCAAATTAAAACAGGTGGCCTAAAACGCGTCGTGACGTCATTCGTTTGTACATTTACATTTTTCCAACAAAGTAAACAGAATTTTAAATTAGACGTTATAAACGTCAGTAGAAAATACATTTATTTGACGTTACAAGTGTTTTGATCGTTTGAACTATTCATAGAAAACTGTACTTTTACAAAATGGTTTTATTTTCCGTAGTAAACCTTCTTTCCTTTCCTTCAATAACTATATCACACTCCAATGTCAACAAACCGGTATATATTATTACAATGACATACGATAAATGTTAATAGAATATAAATATTTTTCCTTTATTTCGCGACGAGGTATACCAAAATAGGTGGAGGCCAATAAAATAAAGAAGAAGAAGAAGAAGAATATAATTATAACCATAAACGGAACCATATAGTTAAACTGAGTAACGTCACGGGCCGTTTGACCTGTTTTCAAGATACCGAAGAATTTAAATTTGTACTTCTAAGTTATTATGAGTTTTTGAAGCGTGAAATTTTGGAAATCTCATTTTTATACAAAACTGAACCTATTATGTAATAAAAAAATATGTGCAAGTTCCCTATTGTGTATTATTCATGTATTTTATTTGCAAGTATTTTTGTTAAAGGTTTAAGTTATTTCTTTCTACTACCAATAATTCCGTATAATGTTATCAGGGAGAAATTATACCTTAGATCTGTTATCCCATATAATTACCAAATTAATTAAGTGGTACTAATTACCTTCTCAAATCTTACTCTGATGTCGGCCAGTAGTAACATCAGTACCAAGATAAATCATAAGAGAAGTGATCCTGTATCGGTCTATTACTGCCTACTAGAAGTTTTAATGATGGAGGTGAGACCGACTTAGGGATAGTAAAAATCAAAAAATGGCAACAGATCGCCAGAAATATAACAGAACAGAATGACGACGAATCTTAGAGCAGGCCGGAATCCACAAAGTATTGTAGAACCAAAGTTGAGGATGAGCAGTTCTAATAGATTTTAGATTGCAATGTAGAAATCAATGGTAAACTACTCTATTAATCTATTAATATTCCCTCATCATGACAATTGAAATACAAGATGATGGAACCGACAATCAGCAGACCCACCCAAACTGAGTCGGAGTTTTGATAGATAAAATGACCAATAGATCAATCGCTAGCTTCATTATCACTATTTCCATACCCCTGTAACTCGGAGTGAAGACTCCGAGTTGCAGAATATACAATCATATTGAATAAGTATTAAAATATTTAAAAAACGCCAAGACTGGATTGGAGAATATGGACTTGGTGACCGCAACAAAAAAGAAGAAACTGTGGTCGAATATGTCCAAAGAAAAGAAATTGTAATAACAAGCACATTATACAAACTTTCCACATAGAAATTATATAGCCACCCCAGGAGAGAGGGAGTGAACTCTTAAGAAACCAGATCATAATCATCAACAGCTACTTCATCCATCGTCGGATGTACGCCTCCCTTAGGTATGTCCATTCATATCTATTTGCTGTTTTTTCATCCATTCGTGGCCAGCCATTCGCTTGATGTCATCACTCCATCTTGTTTGAGGTCTACCTCTACTTCTTTTGCTTGCCCTTGGTCACCACTCGAGAATTTGCTTTGTCCAACAGTTGTCTTCCATTCTTCCTATGTGTCCTGCCCAGTTCCATTTTACTTTTAATCGTCTTCTTATCTTTTCATTGGTTTTGCGATAACTGAGCTTAATGTTGAGCATTCTCCGTTCCATAGCAAGCTTGTTGAGCAAGAAACCATAGATCATATTATATAATGAAAGAAAATACAGAAATAGAAATTCTATCAAACTCGCAAAGACGCATCCAGGTGCTGACGTAGATTCTGATCACAACCCAGTTGTTACTGAATTTAGATTAAATTTAAAACAAAAATAGAGCCAAAATAGACAAAACATTATCCAAAACTGTATACATCATAAATCATAATGTGTGTGCAAATTACAAAACAGTTTCAACAAGATCTAAGAACGTTAACCATTTATTCCTATCTGGTTTACAAAGTTTTGATACATAAGAAAGAATTAGATTCCATTATATTGAGACGGTTATGATTCAACAGCGAACATAGAAATTAACTCAGATTTTCTATTGTATATGAACAGCGAGTTGAACGCACCGATAATATTGTAATAATTCTCTTAAAAGTGATAAATCACAACAGACAACTCACATGACATTTCAATTACGCATGTTAACTAACCGGTATGACATATATCCCGCCTACGTACCAAGCTATTACGTTGCGTTCGTTGGTGGAAAGTGGAAACTGCTTTTCTACAATAGTCCGTCAGTGTGACCCTATTTTTGCCGATTACCAATTATTTTTCCCCTAACGAAAGCTTTGTCTTTCACCAGTAAATATACCATTGTAAAAAAAAGAATGTGTGTGTACTTTTTACGCACGTAAGAAGTTATACTTCTATTATATGATTTTTTAAAAATAAATATACTTTAAACAGTTTGTTTTAATTTTTTTAAACACCAAACTAATTTTGTGCTTACCGCTTTCAAAAAAATAAAAAAAAATTATAAGATTGCTCCGGACTCGAACTCAAGACCTCTCGATCTCTGGCCGAATGCTATACCAAATACGCTACGAGGACTGTGTCTGTACCGGTTAGGATGTACCTAATGACAATTAACGGTAACAAACAGGCAAGGTGAAATATAATAAATATACAATAAAATGTTTTAATGATACTCATCTTACTCCTGAGGAAGACAAATCCAAAGACACAAAAATTATAATAAATATATTTACTAAAAACTAGATTCAGCAACTAAACGGCATACTGTCTGTGTGCGCATGCGCGCAGTATTATGAAATTTTACTCTCAATCGCGCCTAAAGAAGAATAACTTCAAAAATTATTTAAGTTGTTATAGGCTCTTTAAAATAAGAGGGTCATTCGTAAAAAAGGTTTCTGATACAACGTGTTGGGAGAAATATGGCAACACTGTCTTACACATTAACTCTCCTTCTCTCTCACACCACTACTTTCGCCTCGCTGCGTTTCTCAGTGTCGGTCTAGCAGCTTTCGAAGATGTAGCTCCCGGTCGCTGTTTCCATCAAGGTCATTCGTAAAACAAGGTTCCCTATGTCGCTGAAAAGGAGTGACATTGCTTTTTCCACTCAATCTGATGTGATTGATAAGTGGTCATTACATATAGAGGATGGATGTTGTTCGGATCTGTTATCATCAAAGAGTTCTGATATACAGGGTGTTCCGAAAAGATTGGTCATAAATTATACCATACATTCTGGAGTCAAAAATAGTTCGATTTAACCTAACTTACCTTAGTACAAATGTGCTCATAAAAAAATTACAGCCCTTTGAAGTTACAAAATGAAAATCGATTTTTTTTCAATATATCGAAAATTATTATTAAAGATTTTTTATTGAAAATGGACATGTATCATTCTTATGTAAGGATCATCTTAAAACAAAATTATAGTCCGATTTGTCCACCCCATAAAAATTTTATGGGGGCTTTGATCCTTTAAACCCCCCAAACTTTGGTGCACATTCCAATTAATTCATTATTGTGGTACCATTAGTTAAACACAACGCTTTAAAAACTTTTTTGCCACTTGGTATTTTTTCGATTAGTGAGTTTTGTTCGAGATACGGCTTCTTTTTTAATACATTTACATAAAAATTTCATGGAAGTTTTGTTCTCTTTAACCCCCAAATGTTTGTGTACATTCCAATTAAACTATTATTGTGGTACCATTAGTTAAACACAGTATTTTTAAAACTTTTTTGCCTCTTAGTCTTTTTTTGATAAGTCACCTTTTATCGAGATGTGGTTTCTTTTTCAAAATATACCTAAAAATGTAAATTATAAATACATTTTCAGATTATTAACAGGTCTCTATAATCGTACTTAACCAGATACAAATGTGCGGTGGATTCGATAAATATTCAAAATATCTCGATAAACACTGGCTTATCGAAAAAGTCCTAAGAGGCAAAAATGTTTTAAAAAAGGTGTATTTAACTAATGGTGCCACACTAATAATTAAATTGGAACGTACACAAAAGTTTGGGGGGGGGGGGTTAAGGGAACAAAAATTCCTTAAATTTTTTATGGGGTATACAAATTTCACTTTAATTTTTATTTAAGATGGTGCTGCCATAAGAATGCCATATGTTCGTTTTGAATGAAAAATCTCTAAGAATCTTCGATATATGAAAAAAAATGATTTTCATCTTATAACTTCAAAGGGCTCTAACTTCTTTTGTGTGCACTATTGTATATAGGTAAGTGAGGTTCAATCAACCTATTCTTGAGCCCAGAATCTGTGGTATAATTTATGACCAATATTTTCGGGACACCCTGTATATTTGGTCAATATGCAAATTTTCTTGATTTTTATGTGACGATGTTCCTTTATTGATCTCGCAGTTTGCTAGCTTAGCTTGGCTTAGACCCCGTAGACCACTTTCCGATATTTTTTTCGGTAGATCTCAAATTTTTTTAAGAATAAAACACTGAATACTTTTGTTTCCTACGCTTACACAAATATAATAACATTATTTCTTTTGACTGCAGCGGTTTCGGCAGAGTGCCTTTCGCAAGTGATATTTTTTGTGCATCTTCACTTTAAATGACTTTAAATGAACAAACGGAGGAGAGGAGAGCTATTTATCTTTACCCTCTAACTGGCAAGATTCTAAAAATTATTCTATTTAGCTGGGTATTTTTTCAAGTTTAATAATGTATTTAGAAACCTAAAAATGCTATTAAAATTTAATTATTAATTTTTGTTTGGCTCCCAGGTAAAATAAAGTAAAGGGGTCCTCAGGTGCCCCTTGTCGGTTTAAGTGAAAAATATAAAGGTTGAACAGAACATTGATTTGAACGGTTTTTACTAAAATAAATAAACAGGACAGAATAGGTGTAAACTATTTTTATGGTGACAATTATAAAAACAGTCTTGTGGCATTGTCATAACATAAATGAATATCACATTTGCTACACACACATTGAATTTTCAACACTTTGCAAAATTTACATTTTTTTACTACCCTCTTTGCTGAGCTAAAGCGGAAAGTAATCAATACGGTCGACGCGAATGTCATCAATGGGATGTTTTGCTTTTTTTCCCATCCGTTTCAACAGAATCCATAAGTTCTTGGATTTGGATTTCATCTTCGGTCATTACCGACAAATCAAACTTTTCTTTCTCAAGTTGATATTGAATGCCATTTCAAGAAGCAAAATGTACAAATAAGTTATCAAATGTTGTAAAATAATAGCACAACACACAACAATCACAATAAATTGAGACGAAACTTCACATAAACCGGCAAGGGGTCCCTGAGGAACCCTTTCTATTTTCGCTTCTAAACCACACTCAGAATATTTGTTTTATAATAATTCCAATATATAGTAAAACTCGAAGCTGTAAACCACTCATAAAAAATATTTGCACTAAATTCAGATTAACCTATTCATTGCAACCTGTCGCACAAAACTGAGGCAAAAATGTAATTATAATATGACGTAATTAATTTAGAATGCGTTTGAAACGTCTCTAGAAGAACTAGAGAAGAAGATTCAAAACAGTTTGTGGCTATATTAATTTTACCTGTAGTTTAAATAAATATTAAGCGAAAGGGCCCCCAGGGACCTCTTGCCAGTTAGAGGGTTAAGTTGGTAATTCTGAATTTATATCTGTATTTTTTAATTTTTCTAATTTCCATAGAGTCTAATAAAGATAGCTTAAGGCCTTTATTTTAAATATCGAAAATTTGAAATTTGTCATTAAGGCTATGGGTACATAATTCGCAAATATTTTACGGCTATCCCTACTTTTTCTGTCTTTAGACGGCAAATTACGTGTAGTAAAATTCTCACTGGTATGGAAACTGCAGATGGAAATATTAGGTTGACAGTGACATTGTCATTAGAAAGGTAGAGATGGCTATTTCGGTTTCGTTCAGTTTTTGAATGTTCTTAGTTCTTGGATAACCTTTACTTGTATAAATGATAGGAATATTTTTTCACTAATTACGTATTCAGTGGTTACCATTATTTATATACTATACAAATAGTCGAAAAAGAAAAAAAGTTGTAAAGTTATTTTAATAATGTACTGTTACTATGGAAAGCTTAGATAAGGTTTGAACATGTGAAGAACTGCGTTGTATAAATGTAGTATTACTCAATTAATTTATAAAGACTTTATTTATTTCTTTATTTGCGCAAATTAAAATATTGGACGTTGTTACAAGAAATGTGTTACTGAAAAGCGAAGAAATAGACGGTTAGCTCAATTGAAGTAAGTACTTTTTTACATAAATCAAATTAATTACTTTTGTATTTTTCAAATTAATTTTAAATTTATAATGAAAATATAATCTATAAAATCTATCGGTAAACCAAGAATTTTCGCATTAAATTTTATTCTCGTTTAAAGGAATAAATTATTTGTTGGATTATTTAATTATTAGAATTGTACATGAGTAAAAACGAGTGACTCAGATTCCGAAGCGACAAACGAGTTACGCGAGGATAAAAATGAACAATTGTTATGTGTTAATCTTCTTCACAATTATTAAATTTTATTTGATAAAAGAATGACCCCAAAAATTAAGCATCTTCTTCTTAGTTTGTAAATTTTTCTATGACACACATTCATAAATGCTGCCATATTGTAACAAAAAAATACCTACGCTGAAGACGTCCACCCACCAACTTCACTTAAACTGAAGCAAAATACTACTAAACAAGCACATACTTCAAAAGCGTAGTACATTCTTCTATGTAGGCTGATAAATAGAAGCAAATACTAAGGAGAAAAGCAAATGCTTTTTAAGTGTAGTGAAATCTTCAAAAATGTAGTACGTACTTGAAGCATTAGCATTTACTACATTTTATGCCACCATGGGCACTTTACTTTATAGCTAAACTCGTACCTATTCACGGTTATCGGAACAAACTCTTATAAAATAATACTTTTATTTGAACCTTAATGACTTGCAATACTTGGATTTTCCATAAATAATATATAAACAATAAATAACTTTTTATTAATTGTACGCCTTAAATCAATTATTATTTTTCAAATACACTATCAATAAGTACTATTTAATAAACAACTCTTTGATTGATTTTATTATCATCGTAAAAGCGTTAAAAAGCAGTAGCAGAATGAACTGCTATATCAAAATAGCGGGTCGGACACATCTCTACTTGTCACTGTCTTAAGTCTTGTCATAACATTATATTCGACTGAGTGCGTTGTATGACAAAGATAGCGAATGTTCGATTTCCACGGACATGGTGTCCATTTTTTTCGAATCCTGAAAAAACTAATAAATATTTTTAAAAATTTAAACACAAAATGAAAGACTAAATTATTATCGAGGGCCGAAAGTCCCTTAGAATATATAAGAAGTTTCTTTCGAATGAGATATTTAAAATTAAAAATCACACTACATTTTCTCTCAGTTTTTCACCCCTGTAACTTATTAAAATAAACATTATAGAAGTTCTCAGGGACTTTCGGCGCTCGCTAATAACGTAATCTCTCATTCTGCGTTTAAATTTTTCAAAAATGCTTGTTAGTTTTCTCAGGATTCGAAAAAAAATGAATCCCCATTTGAATAGCATTGCAGCCGAAAATACGTACCGATTCTCTTAAGAGAATGATTATAATTTAGAAGGTGAAGTGCGTATGTAGAATCTGTTTTTCTATTATTGAAAGCCTTTTTGTGTTCTGCTATACCTTTGTTAAAGCTTCGATCAGTTTGACGGATGTAAGTTTTTGTAATGTAAGTCACCAGGTCACCACAATATGTAAATTTATATACACTACTGTGTAAGTCCTCTTTATTTTGGCTCTTGTTGCTTTTAATATATTTGCTCATTGTTTGTTGTGAAAGTTGGTGTTATCCCTTTCTTTTTTTTTTGAGTCAAACACATAGGCTCTTTTTGTTGTTGTAACTTACCTGGATATAATAATCGAGCAAATTTTATTTTCTCTTTGCTTTAAATTTTGTTTATTGTTTATTCGTTGTACCCATAGCTCGCTGCTACTTTCTTAATGATATTCAATTCTATCGCAGTGTTTTTAAGAAAATTTTACTCAAAATTCTGTTAGAGAAAGATCTATAACGACAATTACCTAATCTATAAATAGATCTATTAAACATCTAAAAAGATAGATCTATAATAAAACGATTAGTGTTTCATATTATATCTGAAATTGATCTCGAATGTACCAAAGTATTTAAAGATGGTCATATTATTGGTTTTGTCCGGTATATAGAAAACTAAAAATAAAACGAAGCAGGAAAAGCCTGTTCCTGCCACAAATAGGTTACCAGTAATCCGTTGATATTGTGTTGTAGGACAAGAGTCTCCCTCAAATCGATGAAATATAGTTTTACGAAGTGGACAGGGATATTGGGTTTCATTCATAAACAAAAAGTATATGATGATTTTCTCGTTATCTACTTTCCTGTAGTTGATTAATACTAAATAATAAAAATAACACTCGAAAGAAATAGCGTTTTCGGAATATTTTTTCTACTTGTTAACATCCCTTATCAAGTCTCCTTTACGTTGTGGATTAACTCGGTAAGACTATCTCTGTCTTGAGCTATTCTTAACAGTTGTTTGACTCTCCGTATGACGGTCCATTTTCTGACATTTTTCAGCCATGATGCTTGTTTTCTATAATTTCCCCTGCTTCTTTCGGTTTTACACACCATAATTAGTCGAAGAATTGTAACGGTCTGATACGTTACTAAATCATTTTTGAACTCCTTAATTATTTTTATAATTATTTTCCTTTGATCGCTTAATTAATTTCTCTAATTTTCTCGTAAAGGACTACTTACGTGACGTGACACTTCAGCGTCTACGGAACATATTTGTTGAATCGTTCCTTGACGTTTAATTCGTGTTCCGTGGTCGTTTGACGTTCTTCTCTTTGAACGAGAGAGGATTGAAATTGAAAGACACTTGGCTTGTGGCTGTATGTGAGGTTGGTTTTTTTAACTAATTTTTTTTATATGACATATTTGTATATTAATGTATTAGGTTCCCAAACTTATTTACGATCTATGATAATTTTTGTGCACAGGAATAAGCCTAAAGAAATTAGGTTTTTATACTTTATTATTGCTTTGATTAGTTGATGTAATTCGGGTAAATTTAGTTTGTAATTTTAATTGCTTGTTTCTCAAATATTTTATTGTTTATTCGCTTTATTGCATTTGTTCGGTTAATTCAGGTCATCGTTTCGGTATTTATCTCAACTTCATTTCTATTTCATTCATTGTATATTTAACTTGCTTAATTCATCATAGTATTTTCCCTTAGTCAGGCTTATGCCTATTTATTTATATATTTTCCATATTTGTCAGTTTTAATTTAGTTGTACGTAGCAAGTGTACTATAACCATTTGGTAAAGTGTCTCATGTGAGTTGTACCCTCTATGTAAGTAAGAGGTATGTAATTTTTCAAGAGGTAATCTTATTGTAGTTATCTCAAATATAACTTTTGTATAACTTATGTCATTTTAGAGTCACATGATATGCACTTTGTGTAACTCAGAGATTGTGAAAAATCTAGAAGTTAATTTTTAATAAATATTTACTTATTTTGTATATCATTTATTTTTATTATTCCTTTATGTTCATTATTACTGATTTAATATATTTAATATTTGACAGCAGTGTAAGATACCTGGGAGAGTGATCGAAGACTATTTTCCTGGCGCCCATGATTTGTTAGTTTTATTTAATTTGTTCTTCTTTAGCAATTATTCATCTTTATTTATTTTCAGAACAATATTCTTATCTCAGTATTTACCTTTGCTAGTCATCATTATCTACTTTGAGCTACTGTTCTTCGACAGGCATGCAAACGAGCCGTATCTATCCTTAAGTGTCAAGTTGTTCTCTTGCATCTCTTGCTAGCCAACTCTATTCAGTTTGCCTCTGTCTCTTTCCACTTCTACTTCTATCCCTTTTAATCCCCCTTTCTTCAACTTCATCATCTTATCATTATCCTCCCCCTACAACTACTTCAGCTTTTTCTTAATATTTTTATTACTTCGGCTTCTCAACGTAGAAGCCACCTCACTCTCTCTCTTCATCCTTGTTCCATAAGTATTTTCCTTACTTCTGTTGGAGTATATCTTTGTCTTTACTTTCACCCCAACAGAAGTTCTTCTTTCTTGTTTCAAAATATTATAGTGTTTTTTCCGCGTTATATGTCCAATTGTCCAAAATATGCTATTTTTTTGAAAGGATTTGACCGTTCTGACACACCGGGTCTAGGACGTTTCATCGCCGCCAGTTCATCGCCGCCGTTTCGATGCCGCCAGTTCATCGCCGGCCGATTCATCGCCGACCGATTCATCGCCAGTCAGTTAATCGCTATCTGATATATCTCCGAATTTTCGACAGTTACATTTATTATTTATTTTTAGTATTAATTAGGAATTCTAGGAAATGCGAGATATGACCATTCCGTTGCCATCCTTAATCTTTTAATGGACTTTTAAACTTCTATAATATAAATATTATAATGATAATCTTTTAAATGTCACCGTCAACATTTCCAACCAAGAGCAACTGTTTCTTAAATTCGAAGAGAACCCAAAATTTCTGTACAAAAATTTAGGGGAAGTAGAACAGTAAATATAATAATATTTTTTATCTTTTTAATTGTCATAAGTTTTTAACTGAATTTAACGTCGTGTCGTGTCATCTTCCATAATACAAAATCGACTGACTAACTGGCGATGAAACGGACGACGATGAAACGGACGGCGATGAAATGGACTGGCGATGAACCGGCGGCATCGAAACGGCGGCGATGAACCGACGGCGATGAAACGTCCCATTCCGGACACACCTAGGGTTCAGATCAGTGGCGGTTCTAGCCCGGGACAGGGGGCAGCTGCCCACCCAATTTTTACAGGACTTTTGTACTATAATCTTCGTTAAAAAGGCACGTTATCTTGTTTATTCACCGGTTGTGCTCCCCCAGTTTTTTTGCTCTAGAACCGCCACTGGTCCGGATCAACATTTTCACAAAAAAAGACAGATAGGTCGCGGCTTGCGGCCTTATAACGAAGGTCAGCAATTTATTCTTTCAAGGTTTGGTTATAATAACAATAACATGAACATAAACAAACCATGTTTAATAATTATTCTACTTACTTTCCGTGTCCGGAATACCGACAACTTTAAATTCTGTATTTTCAATGGTTGGCCACATAGATGGCCCTGTCATTTGCTAAAATTAAGTCTTCTTCTCTGCAGGTCTCTCTCATCTCTGTGCATGATAGTAGATGCCGGCTGGTCTGAACCGCGCCACAGTCGCAGGTATCGTCCTCCTGGTATACCCATTTTTTCAGGTTACTAGCACAACATAAAACGCCGGTTTTTAGTCTGTTTAGCGCTTTCCAAGTCGGATACGGTAAATTGTGTCCAGCAGCCATTTCCTCTTATGGAGGAAAATGTGTTGCGGTAGCTGACGCTTGCCATAGGTGTATTCGGCACGTCTCTGGCGCTTCGAGGATGTATCTTGATATTTCCAGAAAGCTTTTCCAAGATATTAGTCTACTTGGCTGAGTTTGGTGGTCATATAAGGGGTGTCTTCGGTCCGTCTCCTGCTTTTTTCGTTCTACCTCTAATGTCACCTTATTCCTGATAGGTGGTGGAGCAATCCCAGCTATGGGGTATACCTCTTCGATATACCTCTTCATTTAGAGCCACGTCGACGTTCTTTGCGTGAGCAGAGTTTGTCCATACTGGTGCTTCAAACTCCCCGGCCGAAAAACATAATGCTAAGGCAGAAGTGAGCAGAGTGTGTGGTTGTGCTCCTCATTTTGTATTAGTTAGATTACGGATGATATTCTTTCTGGCACTTGCTTTCTTCTTGACATCTTGACAGTGGTATCGGTAAGTCAGAGTTCTATCCAGACGTACACCGAGGTATTTTGGCGTCTCGCTGTGTTCCAGCATCTGACATTTCACTAAACTTGTTAGTCGGAAATCCTTTGTAGTTTCGTAGAGTTTTGCGAGTAGCTGTTGATGGTTAACTGTGTCATAGGCGGCAGTTAGGTCTATAAACGCTACTCCTGTTATTTATCTCCGTTCAGAACCATAATTATTATGGTTTTGAACAGAAACTAAATCCACTTAGTCAATTAGAACTGTAATAATAATTATTAAATAGCTTTAGATTTTGTTCATTTTAAATTATACCCAATTCAAAATTGAAAGATTTTTAAGATTTCCTTCGATTTTGCCCACCATTATACTCTTTTTTGCTATCAATTAGCTGAGGAGTAGTTTCTGCTCTGTTGGGAACTGCTGCATTTGCCTGCTTAGCCATCCACGATAATTTTAATGTTCGTTTATGCCAACACATTTCAAAAGTCTCTACGCGATTGATTGTAGCAACTGTTAAGGTCCATGTTTCGACACTATATAATACAACTGATCATATGTCACATTTAATTATAAGGTTTTGAGGTTGAAGTTTGAAGTTGTCGTTAAAGAAGAGTGACCTCATTGTTAAAAACGTTGCACGAGTCACCTCAGCTAGAGTTGCGAGTCTTGCAACTCGTTGTTGTCCTGATATCTTTGTATATTTGTATATTATCAGGATGACTTTCTTGTATGGCAAGCTCAGGAATCTGCTCATGTATTTCATTAGGGACTTGATCTAGAACTACCTCTAGGTTATAAATCTCCTGTTCGACTTCGTTTTGAATGGCAACGCTTCTAGTCTCTAGAATAAGAGTTGTTCAAGTTATGAAATTTGAATAATATTTGAGAACTCTCTGCAAAATTCGACATACAGCTGTTGTCGGTACCGATGGTTTCTTGACCGAGGGTTGTGCCGTTGTAATAGAGGAGCAAAATATTTTCGTTCATGAACACAGCATCATAGTGCAGCATTTTCTGCAAGAGGAGCACTTGATGATGTTTGGCTCGCTTGTGGTTATTGATATTGGGCAGTACCTAATTGTATGACGAAAGCCCGCCTTCTCAGTACCCTGCCACCGAATTTCTGCATGCTGTCACGTCCAGAGTTGGCTCCAGATATTACCTGGCATCCCCAGGCAGTGACTCGCCATTTTAAAGAGTGTGTATTTTATACCTATTACCAGTGGTCTTTTTTTCACGATAAGTAATCCTGCTACCCTCTAGATATTGGTGCTAACAACATCCAGAGAGAGGCTTTCCAAAGAGTATCTTCCATTCGCAGATCTACCAAAAAACTGCCACAGATGATACTATTATATCTATATTTTCAAGAATATTAACTTTGTAATGTAACATAAATTTATTCATAAAACCTGTACGTGTACACTAGTTATATTTATTGCAGTTTATGCAAATGAAAATTTCTTTAATGCATTTAAAACTCACATAAACCACCTTGATTCAATTTTTGCTACATTGATATTATTCTCAGCCAACTATTAAATGGAGAACGTATAAACCTGTTTTTACGATTCATTTCACGGGACAATTAATCGGAGATTTGGCAAAGAACAGGCAATTAAGTTCTACTCTATCGAGGTATCAAGGAAGATTTCTGGTAGATTTATTAATCCAAATCGGAAAGTATTCATTCTATCGTGTGTGGCTTTAGTATTTTTGCTGATCAATAGTGATTGTGAATAGTTTTTGGCTTGGATGCAACTCCATTTGTCGCAAATGTTTTTAGTGTAAAGATGTATACACTGCTCAACAATAAAATGGATATTTTTATTCTTCCTAACGTTGTCTTTAAAAAATTTTGATTTAATTATAATGGCTACGGTCCTGAACAAAAAATTTATAGCCAATGAATTTAATACATGCTAATTGTTCTTTCTTGTTTTTTTACTTTTCAGTAAATCAATAATTTGGTTTAAAATATAATATAGTATAAGTTTTAGGAACTTCATTAGTTGTGTTCAAAAAAACTTAGTTTAGTTAATAAAATTTAGTTTGTCATATGCCTTAAGATGATTAAAAACTGTGAAACTTGCACAGCTAATGCGTTGGAGACAGAAAGGTTTGCTCAAGTGAAAATCCGTATGCACCTGAACGTGTTTCAGATTGTTTTAAGGGGATGGGTACGTAGTTTCTGCTCCAATGCTATTCAAATGGGATTCATTTTTTCGAATCCTGAGAAAACTAATAAGTATTTTTGAAAAATTTAAACGCAGAATGGAAGATTATGTTATTAGCGAGGGCCGAAAGTCTATGAGAATTTCTATAATGTTTATTTTAATAAGTTACGGGGGTAAAAACTAAGCGAAAATTTGGTGTGATTTTTAATTTCAAATATCGCATACAAAATAAACTTTTTATTTATTCTAAGGGACTTTCGGCCCTCGGTAATAACTTAAGTCTTTCATTCTGCGTTTAAATTTTTAAAAATATTTATTGGTTTTTTCAGGATTCGAAGAAAATGAACACAATGTCGGTGGTAATATTTTCCAAATCTATCTTTGTCATACAACGCACTCAGTCGAAGAGAATATTGTCAGCATACTCGCAGTCAGACAGTGACAATTTTAAATATTTGACATGGCATCGGGAATATTTTGAGTTGTTGATTAAATAATATTGATAGTGTATTTAATAAATAATTGATTTAAGATGTGAACTTATAAAAAGTTATTTATTGTTTATTATTTATGGAAGATCCAAAGCAGAGAATACATCAGGATATATTCAGTAATGCAAGTATTTTGTTGTTAAAGATGTTCAAAATTGTAAGCGTTTCATAGTAATATATTATTAAAAGATCACTTTATGACTATTCCTCTTTTCTCGATTGGTTATTAGTTTTTATTGTTCAGTAGATAAATTATTACAATCACTGAATACATAGTGGAAAAATCACCATATTAATTAACTGAATTAATAATTAAGGCAATTAATGATACAAGTAACAGTTACCCAAGAACATTCAAAAGCCATGTTTAAAGTTAATGATGACATTGTCAAGTAAATTTTATATATCCATACCAGTGAGAATTTTACTACACGTAATTTGCCGTGTAAAGACAGAAAAAGTAGGGAAAGCCGTAAAATATTTGCGAATTATGTAAAGATGGCCTTAAGCGAAAAGCAATGTTTATTTATCAAAAAACATTTTTTCTGTTTTGTGACAGCAGTAGAATGTATTTTGTTTTAAATAAATTACATACATTCTTCTTTTTGTGTCAATTAATTTAATTAAAATATTTTTTTCTTGGACACCCTGCATAAATAATTATGTTAATGTTTATATTACTGGATAGAGAATTGAACAACCTTTTAAATGAGCTAGCACACGACCTCCATTCAAATGTGTCACCCTTAGATCAAAACTCGACGGCTTTGGTAATTTCCTTAGAATCCAATAAATACTGCCAAATATCTAGGTGGACCGTTTTCATTGGCCCACTCTGTATAGAGATAGGATCTGCAGCATATACATATTAGAATGATATTAGTGCGGCAGATTCGTGCAAATATTATAAGAATTGTGCATTTAATGATAGAAGCATATAATTTGGACCACATATACTACACATATAAAGTTCAAATTTAGATAGGAGGCCATCTCAGATTTTGCTTTTACAAAAATGGCGGGGATTCAAAATGGCGACTATACATATGTGACTAATATCACCATAACTTTTAAACGAGACTTCAGATTTCAACCAAATTTGGTATATAGGTTCTTTTTTTGATGTATAAGATCGAGGTCTTGAACCAAAAAAATCGGTTTACCAAAAGTTGTGTTTTTTCTGGTTTTTATGTAAAAATATGTTGTTGTTTTTTTCAATTATTTCACCCTGTATGTATTAATTTTTCAAATAGCTAATACGGCCATTAAAAAGAGCGTAAAAATATTTTTAGGAAATATTTTTTAACTTTTTAGTTATGTTAATTACCATTTATTAAGTGCAAAACGTATCTTCACATATACCTATTTGCGGCAGATTGGTGCAAATATTATAAGAATTATTGTGCATTTAATGGTAGAAGCATATAATTTGGACCACATATACTAATAGAGGTTCAAATTTAGATACAAGGCCATCTCAGTTTTTGTTCCTTTTACAAAAATGGCGGGCATTCAAAATGGCGACTATACATATGTGACTAATAGCACGATAACTTTTGAACGAGATGTCAGATTTCAACCAAATTTGGTTTATAGGTTCTTTTTTTGATGAATAATATCGAGGTCTTGAAGCGAAAGAACCGGTTTACTAGAATTTATGTTTTACTGTTTTTTTTATGTAAAAATGTTGTTTCTTTTTCAATTCTTTCACCCTGTATATAATAATTTTTCAAAAAGGTGATACCGGCGTTGAAAAAAGCGTAAAAATATTTTTTAGGAAATATTTTGAACTCTTTAGTTATATTAATTATTATTTAATACATGGATAACGTATTTTCACATGTAGGTACCTATGTGCGGCAGATTCGTGCAAATAATAATATAAGAATTATTGTTCATTTAATGGTAGAAACATATAATTTGGACCACACATACTACACATACAAAGATTCAAATTTAGATATGAGGCCATCTCAGATTTACTCTTTTACGAAAATGGCGGGCATTCAAAATGAATCTGACGCCTATAGGTACATGTAAACATACATTATGCATTTATTAAATGGTAATTAACACAACTAAAAAGTTCAAAATATTTCCTAAAAAATATATTTACACTCTTTTCAATGGCGTTATCTTTTTGAAAAATTTATGTATACAGGGTGAAAGAATTGAAAAAGAAACAACATAGTATTACATAAAAAAAACAGTAAAAACACAAATTCTGGTAAACCGATTCTTTCGGTTCAAGACCTTGATATTATTCATCAAAAAAAGAACCTACTTACCAAATTTGTTTGAAATCTGACGTTTCGTTCAAAAGTTATCGTGCTATTAGTTACATATGTATGGTAGCCATTTTGAATGTCCGCCATTTTTGTAAAAGGAACAAAAACTGAGACGGCCTTGTATCTAAATTTGAACCTTTATATGTGTAGTATATGTGGTCCAAATTATATGCGTCTACCATTAAATGCACAATAATTCTTATAATATTTGCACGAATCTGCCGCATATAGGTACATGTGAAGATACGTTTTGCATTTATTAAATGGTAATTAACATAACTAAAAAGTTAAAAATATTTCCTAAAAATATTTTTACGCCCTTTCCAATGGCGGTATTAACTTTTTGAAAAATTAATAAATACAGGGTGAAAGAATTGAGAAAAAAACAGGATATTTTTACATAAAAACTAGGAAAAATACAACTTCTGGTAAACCGATTCTTCCGGTTCAAGACCTCGATCTTATACATAAAAAAAAGAATGTGTGTGTGTACTTTGTACGCACGTAAGAAGTTATACTTCTAAATATGATTTCAATGAAATAAATATACTTTCGGACAGTTTATTTGTATTTTATTTAAAGATTAAATTAATTTTTACTTACTACTATCCAAAAATTTTTATTAAAACTATACCAAAAATTAAAAAAAGATTAGAAAACACCAGGATTCGAACCGGGGTCCTCTTGATCTCCAGTCCAACGCTCTACTGAGCTATACCCTTTTGTTTATCCGGGCTACAAGATTTCTCAGACATAGTGACAAACAGACGAAGTGAATTATAAAATACTTTAAATATTATTACGTATTATCTTATTCCCGAGGTAAATAAGTCCAAATACACAAAAATTATAATAATAGTTACCTATTTATGATATAAATGTTAAAAGTACAATTTTAGGGCACGTATGTGAAAGTTTCGTGTGAAAGATTCGCTTCGCTCATTCTGCAATTCACATAAGTGCCTTAAAAATATACTTTTTAACACGTACCTATATCATACAATATTTTTTCTACAAACGTCTTATATATCAACAATTATAATTTATTCATTCTCAATTACAGGACAATACCTACAAAAACTTTTACTTGAACTTGACTGACATTCCATTTTTATATTTTTCTTGACATTACATCAAAACTGCCTATACTGTCAATACGTTAATCAGAATACCATCTACTTTTATTTTTGTCGCGAGGTTGAATCGGGTTTAGGTCTTAGCGCGATAAAAAAATATACAAAAAAAAAAAAAAAAAAACTAAAAAAAAAATAAAAAATGTAATAAAAAAAATGTTAAAAAATATAATAAAAAAAATAATAAAAAAAAACAGTAAAAAAAAACAATAGTACTAATAGTTTTAAATTTAGATACTAAGCATATATTTTGTAAAAGAGAGAATTCAAAACACATTGACTGGCCAGTTGGTTGCTTAAACCAGTGCCAATAAAACATAAACACACACACACTTTTATTTTTGTATATTCTAACAAATTTTAATAGTTTTTTTCTACAAACGTGTTAAAAGTGCATTAATACAGTTTAAATTAAATTTTAAAAAACCTTTTAAACCACCTCTTTCAAATTGCGCAAGTTGTATTATTTTAATGTTAATAAATGAAATATAAATATTTTGACGTTTCACAATTTGACAATTCACTTTTAACTGCAGTGCCTTAAAATTTTGAAAGCACTGGTGCTTTAAAGTAGCATTTTTAACGCTCCTATGGAGTGCTATAAATTGCATTTTTAACACGTTTGTAGAAAAATATATTTAAAAACACTAATATATTCTTTCCCCACCTTTTCTGGAATGATACATACATAAATTAAAACATTTAGTAACTAACCCCATACTGCCTGTGTGCGCATGCGCGCATATTAATAAAATTTCACCCTCAATGAAATCGCGCCCAAAGAAGTATAACTTAAAAAAAAGAACCTATATATAGGGTTACCATACGTCCGGATTTCGTCCGGACAGTCCGGATTTGACAGACATGTCCGGATTGGCGTCCGGATATGAGAAATGTCCGGATTTTTTTTCTTTGCTAAAAAAATATTTAAAAAAACATATTTAAAAAATTACTCGAAGATCTCAAAGATGCAAATTTTATTAGATACGGTTACAATAATTGATAGTTCAAACAGAAACGAAATCAAACTGACTCCGGCATGTGTTCGTTATTTTTAGCAAAATGAAGGTGTCAACGTGAAACTTTTATTTTTTGATAAACTTCCGGGTGAAACATCTGACCTTTTAGTAGAACATGTTTTAAAATGTATTAAAAAGTACTCTATTGACTCAAAAGAAGTTTGTCTTTGTGCTGATAATACCAATACTAACTTTGGGGGTGTCAAAAGGCAAGGGCAAAGATATGTTTTTTCCTTGGACTACCCCTGTCCGGATTTGGCCTTAATAAATTATGGTAACCCTACCTATATACCAAATTTGGTTGAAATCTGAAGTCGCGTTCAAAAGTTATCGTGCTATTAGTCACAATGTATAGTCGCCATTTTGAATCCCCGCCATTTTTGTAAAAGGCAAAATCTGAGATGGCCTCATATCTAAATTTGAACCTTTATATGTGCAGTATATTTGGTTCAAATTATATGCTTCTATCACTAAATGCACAATTGTTTCACATATCGGCTGCACTATATGGGGAAGGACGGAATAGAGTCACAACTTCTGCTAAAGATCGTTTCAAAGTCCTCACGGCAAGAGAAAACATAACATACACAGCATCAAGGATTAATAGCTTCTTCAGGCAAGCTACTGGAGGGATAATTTCGATTTAAATTTTTGCCCGGCTAGTGAATTTTTTAAGTTTGAAAACAAAAAAAGTCGCATGGACCCAAATCTGGAGAATTCATTGGATCGAGCTGCAGTTCGTAGCCCAATTTGGTTGTGGCGACGGCGAAGGTGTAAGCTAGTTTGTTGTCATGGTGGAGCGGAGCAGACGCGGTCAAGGCAAAACTACGACTGAGATTCGGCTGAAATTTGGGAGACTTGATATAGACGTAACAAAAGGTAAAACTTATGGAGAAGATTAATCAGACGACTTCCACAAAGATGAGAGCAAAGTAAATACCAGTCAACATCAAATCGATCATAATTTTTTTTATTTTCACTACACTGATTTTATTATGCCTTGGAATTTACATGTCTTTATTAGTAGCAATTTTTCTTTAAAAAACTAGAAAAAAATAAATCTTTTGTTTCATTTTTAGCAAACAAACTTTAATTTCTTTCACCGCTTGCAGAAAACTAAACAAAATCCAAAATAAATGACTTAGCAACTTGATTTGTCACCTTGTTTAGAACAAAAGGAGAAAAATTACATCTACACCGCGCTTTAACATCCTAACTTTACCGCAGCAGAATTAGGTAACTTTTAATCAGGAAGAGTAGAGTTATATAAAATAAAGAGAACGCTCAACTTTATCGTCCACGATTTATTATTTGGCTTTCAAAAGAAGAGCGAAAATAAATCATTTGGAATGAAAAAACATCAATTTTAAATTGTCAACCTGTTGTGTGACCGTTATGGCCCAAATGCACAAATGAGTATTATGATAACTTTTTACAAACGTTGTTGAAAACACAATTTAAAGTTGGCCTGTAAAATAATACCTTTTCAGTCTTCTTTTATTCTTTTCTTACAGTGTTGTTCTGAAGCTATTTCCTTGTGACATTTTTGTAATCAACTATTCTAAATGGGAAATAAATAAGCCACAATTTAACTAAAAAAAAATGATTTTATTAACGTTTCGATGCCCAAATCGGATGTCGTTGTCAAAATACAAAATATTACTAAATTAAACAAAAATGTTGTTTCTTAGTAAAAAATCCTTCTAATAATTCATTTAATCTGTCTGATTTATATCGGCAATTCAGACATATATTATACATTTTAAAGTAGAAGACTTTAAAATGATATTGCCAATATTTATGAGTTGCGTTCCTGGGAGGACTTTACTGAAAGATAGTTCATTCGATTACATGAAATCAACTCAACCCAAGAATATCCGTCACAAAAAAATCATAGCATACGATCTGTCTTTAAAAAGACAACCAAATACAACGGTGACAGTAAAATTCTCGTGTTAGAGATTCTAGTTTACTCTCAAAACTAATACCAAATTCTGACTTTAATATATATATGCTATTTTAAATTATAAATAATATTAATAATACATAGATATATAAATAATACCAAAATTTAAAATATGTACTAACTCGATATGTTATTGACTCGTGGTATTTTCTTTCTATCGACTTCCTCTTTTAATATGGGTAACCACATCCTACTGTATTCTACCGAGGAATTTGCGACACAATTGGTTTCATTTAGCATAATTAGAGCCGCTTCTTTGAATTTTCTCTTTTTACTATCTGTTTCTTGCAGTAATACGTATTTAGTTCTTTTAACGCATTGAGTGCCACCATGGTAACACAAAAATAGGGTTCCACAGGCCGAAGTTGTCAAAATGAAGAAAAAAAATATAAAACATGGTCTTAGTATGATGCCAGTCTTATTAGTTTTGGACCAGATAACAGCGAAACTACAGGGTAACATTCCATGGTGCTTAATGTATGTTGATGATGTCGTGTTAGTAGGAAATAGTGAAAGAGACTTAGAACAAAAACTGGAACAGTGGAGGCAAGCTCTGGATGAAAAAGGTTTAAAACTTAGTAGGACAAAAACAGAGTATTTGGAATGTTCATTTAAAGATGGAGTTACTACAAATAAAATAGTATCTTTATATGGTGAACTGATTGTAAAAAGCAATAGTTTTAAGTACCTGGGATCGGTATTACAGAGTAATGGAGAAATAGATGGAGATGCATGCAGTAGAATTAGGGCTGGATGGATGAAGTGGAAAGAAGCGAGTGGTGTGCTGTGTGACAGAAAAATTCCAATGAAACTGAAGGGAAAATTCTATAAAACAGCCATAAGACCGGCTATGATGTACGGAAATGAATGTTGGGCAGTGAAGCAGAAAGAGGAACAACGAATGCAGATTCCTGAAAGGAGTAGGAGAGGAAGACCAAGGAAGACCTGGGGGGAGACGATAAGGCAGGACATGTTGGAAAAGGGGATTGACATTGATATGACCCAAAATAGAATTATGTGGAGATATGCAATTAGGGGAGCCGACCCCGCATAGGGATAAGGCAAAGAGAATGATGATGGTCTTAGTATGCCAGTTTAAGAAAAACCTGTAAAAACATGATTTGATTGTTATATGACGTCATTTTTAGTATGTATCCGCATTTGATATACGCGGCTACATGTATCCACACGTTTTTATGTATCTAGGAACAGTTTCATTTCGTTCATTTTATCGAAGAATACTATCTTTTAATTTGTTTTTTAATCCACAAATGTTTTATTATATATTTTTTTTCTGTATAAAATAAATAAATTGTTTCATTTCCCTTTCCTTTGTTGAAAAATATGTCGGCAAAAATCATCGCAGTACCTGCAGGCCAACCAGAGTTTGGGATATCGTAGGCCACTACTTACAAGCACCCATAAAGATATTTAGAAGGTATGTATCTGGTGTGGATGTACACCGCTCAAAATACAAAAATGTTTTGTCGATTTTTACCCCTTCCAGATCTTTTGTGTTTTCATTTATGTTTTCATTTCGGTTATTGGATGGTGGTGAATGCAAAGAAAGAAGTGCAAAAACATAATTAATCATAAAATTCAACAAAATTCCTTATTTTGGCGTGGAAGAGACTTCCCTTCATTAAAAATGACCGATTTTATTTCAATATTTTTTTAGACTTTTTCTTTTTTTAGTATGACTTAGTTAAAAAAACTATTTTGTACTTCCCATTTACTTTACAAAAACGACAACACTTGTAACTTCTTAGGCGACCGTCTCATCGGTTTACTTCCAAAAGTTTTTATGACTTTAGGCGTTGACCCAAAAAGAAAGATAACTGCCGAATTGTAGACGCTTAGTCTAAAGCAATCAATAATACGAAAAAACCCAAACGGCCGACCGACGATTTGGAATGAAAAATTTCGTACACTAAAGAAGCAGTCATGTCGATTTATTGAAGTTTTTCTAAATTGATTGTTTGCTCTAAAAACATACGTGTCTGAGATATTTAAAAATCAATTTGCAAGATTAAGTTTTTTACTTGATGTATGAAATGTTTGATCGTCGTTTTCTTCTTTGATTGTACCTTTTTTAGGTGACGATTAATAATTTCGTATTATCTAGACTATCTAATGTATAAATAGCACCAGCAAAACGAAAACCAAATAGATAGGGGAGTGCAATTAGAACGAAAACATGCATTGTTTCGGAAAAATTCAAACAAGCTTATATTTTTCTAAAACTTTTTTTGTTAGTTTATATACATGTTAAAGTAAAAAGTTCTAGTCGCAGATTTGGCCGCTAATTGTTTATTAATTGTTTAAACAATAACAATTGATATGTAGAAATAATTTTAAAAATATAGTTGAATTCATCATTTTACTTTGATCAAATATGTTTCTATTTTGTTTTTGATTATGCTGAATCCGAATATGGCATTACAATTTAAAAATTCTTATACAGAAGCTCTTATACAGTATGTCTGCGTAGCTAGGAACCACATGCAAAACTTGCTTTATTATCAATTTTACGAAAAAAGTTATTCTTCCTAAAATGCTCTGGATAGTCAAGAATTTCAAACGCAACCGTCATATATCAAATTTTATCAATTTTATACGAGTTATGTCAAAAATATAAATTTCGTTAAAGAGTAAAGTACCTTCATATTCCAGAATATCAAAAAATGCTATTATAAAAAGTTGTTTGAAATTAAAAACTATGTTTTTAAAAAAAAATTCAATTTTTTCTCAAATTGCGGATACCCATCATCATTTTATTACAATTATGATAACTAGTTTATTATCAATTTTACGAAAAAAAGTTGTTCTTCATAAAATGCTCTACCTGGTCTAAAATCTAAGATACAACTAACAGATATCAAACTTTTGCAATTTTATACGAGGTATGTAAAAAATATGAATTTTACTTAAGAGTTAAGTGGCAACACAACATCAATTTGGCAACACTCACAACAAAATTCGCTAGAAAATAGCTCAAATGTCTGTGTTATACAACGATACACGCATATGATATGCCGTCGAAGTCGTTAAACCGATTGGCGACATATGGATTCTAGGATGGGTCGCGAGAACGTCGATGCAACGAAAATTTTAAAGAGCGTCGGGTGTGTGTCACTGCATCAAAGTATAGTAAGGGATGCGTCGCTTTCGACATCTCAGCAGAGGTTCAGTCGACGTACGTTCAGTATGTGTTAGCGCTAAGAAGCGAGATGCGAAGTTTTTACATGATCCTAGTTGAGGAGCTAGGGTAGAAGTATCTTATACAGTTAGAAGTTAGATACAAAACTTTAATGTGAAAAATTGACAAGCGCAGAAGATATGATCCAGCAACAAGACGGCATGTGTGCTGATCACATGGAGTTTTAATTTAGTTAAATGGAAAAATATAATGGAATATATAAAAACTGTGAAGAACACATGACAAACACACAATTCGGCTTCAGGGATGCATTGGGTACTCGAGAGGCACTTTTTGCAATACAAGTTCTCTTTCAAAGATGTAGAGACGTGAATTGTGATATATATGTGTGTTTTGTTGATTACCAGAAAGCGTTCGATAGAATAAAACATGACGAACTTATGAAAATATTAAATTCAATTGGTCTAGACAGCAGAGATCGCCGTATAATAAACAATATCTATTACGAACAAACTGCAGCTGTTAGAGTAGGGGATCAGTTAAAGACGACATAAAGATAAAAAGAGGTGTGCGACAGGGATGTATATTGTCCCCATTACTGTTCAATACATATTCAGAGCACATTATGAACCTAGCGCTAACGGACATAGACGAGGGAATACTTATAAACGGAGAACGATTGAACAACATAAGATACGCTGATGATACTGTCATTTTTGCAGACAGTCTTGAAGGTCTGCAGACACTTGTCTCCAGGGTGGCAGAAGTAAGTAGCAGGTTTGGGCTTGATTTTAACATCAACAAAACCAAATACATGGTTATAAGCAAAAATAGGATACCACCTGGTCAATTACTAGTTAACCAACAACCTATAACACAAATCACCAACTTTTGTTATTTGGGTGCAAACTTAAATGAACAGTGGGACCAATCGACGGAAATTAAGATAAGAATAGAGAAGGCACGATATAAAATTGGAAATAAAGGTTCGTTTACTAAAATGCTACGTATTCTCCGTTCTTTTATATGGCGTGGAGTCATGGACCTTAACAGAAGCATCACTGAAGAGACTCGAACATTTGAGATGTGGTGCTATAGACGCATGTTGAGGATTCCCTGGATAGACAGAGTTACCAACGAAGAAGTTCTACATAGAATGGGTAAAGAGCGCGAACTAGTCGTAACCATAAAACGTCGCAAACTGGAATACTTGGGCCATATAATGCGCAGTGAACAACGATATGACCTACTTCGGACCATACTTCAAGGTAAAGTGCACGGGAAAAGAGGTCCAGGACGAAGAAGGATATCCTGGCTGCATAACCTGCGAAAATGGTTTAACTTAACCACTACCGGACTTTTCAGGGCAGCAGTCAACAAAGTCAGAATAGCCATGTTAGTGTCCAACATCCGTAACGGATAGGCACCATAAGAAGAAGAAGGAAAAATATAATTATTACTCTGTATTTATTGAACAAGCTATTGTAGAAAAGACAATCGTGTACAATCACTGTATCATTCGAAGTAGTATACCAATTCTTCTAACTTAAATCTATCCATATAGTAAATATCCATCAATAAGTAATTCAGTTTTGATTTTCAGATCCACCTCCTATGTTGGTCACCGTGTACACACATATATGTATAATGCAGACGTTGCGTGAGGTGCGGCCACGGCTACTAACACGGAATAACCGCTGCCTTCCGCCGCGCCACGCGTGTTCCTCAAAATCCATAAAATTATTATGTCAGATATGACATGAAACCTAACAGCGCAAACTGCCACCGGCCGCCGTCTTATTAGGGAACATTTACATTTGTACGGCTGGCCTGGCTAGTATTCCTTACTGAGCGAGGCTATTTACCTTTTCGGAAATGCCGCAGTAATAAAATATTATTATTGGGGTTCATACTAAGTATTTAGACATTTCCTACATTTTGCTGATCTACGAGGGGAAATGAAAAAGTTTTTTGCAATGGTCATAAACGTTTCTGTTAGGAAGGAAGGAAAGACAATTTTATATTAAGGCTATGGGTACAAAATTCTCACTGGTATGGAAACTGCAGATGTAAACATTAAGTTGACAGTGACATTGTCATTAGAGAGGTAGAGATGGCTATTTCGGTTTCGTTCAGTTTTTGAATGTTCTTGGATAACCTTTACTTGTATAAATGATAGGATTATTTTTTCACTAATTATGTATTCAGTGGTTACCATTATTTATATACTATACAAATAGTCGAAAAAAAAGTTTATTAGCGGAAACAGAAGGCCAACTTAAGATATGGATGAACATATTATCAGAAGAAAGTCACAGGCTGTTAAAGTCATTCTTCAGAGTTCCCAAAGCTTCATATACCTGGGCAGAGAGCTAAATACTTAACTAGACCACGGAAAAGAAATCATAAGACGTATTGAAATAGCAAGGTCTGGTTTCATGAACATGCGTAAAATGCTCTGTAACCCCAAGCTATCAGTCACAAGATTGAGAACACTAAAGTGTTATGTGTGAATGTGTGGTCTCTATTACTATATGGTTGCGAGACCTGAACATTAAAACAGTATGATGTTAACAAATTGAATTTATTCGAAATGTGGATGAACCGCCGAATGTTAAGAATAAGCTGGGCCAGCAGAACCACGAATAAAAAATTACTGAGAATAATATACACACGTCCTCATCTGGTCAATACTATCAAAATTAGATAGACGTCATATCTAGGACACATAATGCGCCATAGGGAATTTGAGCAGCTCCAGGTAATATTAAATGGCAAGATCGAAGATAAAAGGGGTTAAAGAAGAAAGAAAAAATCTTGGCTCCGAAACATCAGAGATTGGACCCACACAACAGGAAATGACTTAATTCATCAAGCCCAGAATAGAGAGAAATTTGCCATATTGACCGCCAACCTCAAAAGAGAAGTCACTTAGGAAAAGGAACCGAAAATATCATTTAATTATTTTTCTTCGAGAAAAAAAGCGTTAAAACTCTCCGTAAAAAGCGAAGCCTTTAATTATAAAATCTTAAAATCATCTTTATTAAAATATGAAGCCAACATTTAATAATTCACTCAAGAAAATGGGCGGAATGCATAAAACGTAGGTAGTAGATGCTATTGCTTCAGCAAATAGTCAATGCTTTGTAGCATTTTCTTTTACATAAAAGTAGGTGCGTTTGTTGAGAAGAACTTACTACACAACCGAAGTACCTACTACTGACCAGAAGTATCTACTAAAAAGCGTAGCGCCAGCCGTGTCTGCATTACACCAATCGTGATGGAATTAGTTTTCCATGTGCTTGTGATTTGTGAATTCACATTTTTATGTACCAAATTATTAGAATTGTACATGAGTAAAAATGAGTGACTCAGATCCGATGCGACAAAAGAGTTACGCGAGGATAAAAATGAACAATTGTTATTTGTTAATCTTCTTCACAATTATTAAATTTTATTTGATAAAAGAATGACCCAAAAATCTTCTTAGTTTGTAAATTTTTCTATGACACACATTCATAAATGCTGTCATATTGTAACAAAACAATACCTACGCCTAAGACGTCCACCCACCAACTTCACTTAAACTGAAGCAAAATACTACTAAACAAGCACATACTTCAAAAGCGTAGTACATTCTTCTATGTAGGCTGGTAAATAGTAGCAAATACTACGGAGAAAAGCAAATGCTTTTTAAGTGTAGTGAAATCTTCAAAAATGTAGTACGTACTTGAAGGATTTGAATTTACTACATTTTATGCCACCATGGGCACTTTACTTTATAGCTAAACTCGTACCTATTTACGGTTATCGGAACAAACTCTTATAAAATAATACTTTTATTTGAACTTTAATGACTTGAAATACTTGAATTTTCCATAAAAAATATATAAACAATAAATAACTTTTTATTAATTGTACGCCTTAAATCAATTATTATTTTTCAAATACACTGTCAATAAGTACTATTTAATAAACAACTCTTTGATTGATTCTGTTATCATCGTAAAGCGTTAAAAAGCAGTAGCAGAATGAACTGCTATATCAAAATAGCGGGTCGGACACATCTCTACTTGTCACTGTCTTGAGTCTTGTCATAACATTATATTCGAATGAGTGCGTTGTATGACAAAGATAGCGAATGTTCGATTTCCACGGACATGGTGTCCATTTTTTTCGAATCCTGAAAAAACTAATAAATATTTTTAAAAAATTTAAACACAAAATGAAAGAATAAATTATTATCGAGGGCCGAAAGTCCCTTAGAATATATAAGAAGTTTCTTTCGAATGAGATATTTGAAATTAAAAATCACACTACATTTTCTCTTAGTTTTTCACCCCTGTAACTTATTAAAATAAACATTATAGAAGTTCTCAGGGACTTTAGGCCCTCGCTAATAACGTAATCTTTCATTCTGCGTTTAAATTTTTCAAAAATACCTATTAATTTTCTCAGGATTCGAAAAAAATGAATCCCCATTTGAATAGCATTGCAGCCGAAAATACGTACCGATCCTCTTAAATTTGATTCGGGACCACCAACATCGACTGACCAAGGTTTCTGCTTTTTAGCGTCTTCAAGGCCACCTGTGGTGTTTCCCAAAGCGAACTAAACCCAGCTGTCGAACTATGCATATAATGGACCGTGATAGTGTGACGTCAAAACGTCAAAAAGTTTTCAAACAAAGCAAAAGTTTGACGTCTGTCAATTGATTATACACGTGATTTGTGTAATCATTTTAATTTTATTTTGTTTTAACAGTCATCTGCACATTTTCTAAAGACACAATCCTTGTTAGTAATATCAATCATATTGCTGTTAATTTTATAAATGTCCCTACACAAAATCAAGGATTTACACACTACATAGTACTTACTGCGTTTCTTCAGGTTCTTAACCAGTTCTATTTGGAATTATGGTGGGAAATATACTATGAGCATTGATTATAGTGTTGCCATAATGCAAGACCAAGACGAGACTTAGACAGTCTTGGTCTTGGTCTTGCGCCAGTACAACTGGTCTTGGTCTTGGTCTTGGTATTGCGCTCCCGGTCTTGGTCTTGGTCTTGGTCTTGCAGCAAGAGTCTTGCAAGTCTCTCAGTTGCCTATTAGCCTATTACATATCTTTGAACAACGTGACAGAGATGTACATTTTAAGCTAGAATTTCATAGCCATAGTAAAGATCAGCCAAATTAATAAATATCTAGACCAGCGGTTCTCAATTTGGGGTGCATGTACCACTGGTGGTACATATCATTATTTACGGTGGTACACAAAACGCAAACACAGCTAAAATCAGCACCACAATTATTATTATACTTAATTAGATTACCTAGCTAGATACCTATTTCAGTTAGTTGGTAACCAAAATAATAAAAAGTATTTTGTGGTTCATGACTCAAAAAGATTGAGAATTACTGATCTAGACAACTACTGATACCGGGTGGAGTTTGAACTCATGATCTAAGTAATCCATGCCTATGTTCTAACTAACTAAAGTTTATTAGAAACTTATATATTTTATTATATTAATACAGGGTAGAAAAGCCATATCCATGATGAACGGCATTCTGTGGGACCAGATAATATCTAAAGCGAACAAACAGCTCATATACAATAGCATACTTAAAAGTATAATCACATATGGCAGTGAAGTTTGGCCACTGAAACAAAGAACGGAGAAAATGCTACTAGTAACAGAAATGGACTTCTGGAGAAGAGCAGCAGGCAAATCAAGAAGAGATCGGATACCAAATGAGAGAATACGAGAAATGATGGGAGTCACACCTACAATAATTGATGACATAAAACAAAACAACTAGTATGACAGATGACAGGATCCCTAAGCAGATTTTTGCATGGACACCACAAGGGAGAAGAAAAAGAGGAAGGCCGAGAAGAAGCTGGAGGGAGGTAATTGAAAAAGAACTAGAGGAAAGAGAAATCCCTCCAGTTCTATGGTTAAACAGAGAAGAATGGCGGTTAGGCGTCGAAGAACGCTGTAAACCGATAGCAATAGTAGTAGTAGTGTATTTTATTATCCAATATAAGCGAATGTAATGTCCAATATAAGCGAAAATATGAGGTTATCGTTGTAATTTCAGTATTTTATAAATGCTAGAATATTCCACAGAGTGATGCTAGCTCTGTGAAAAAACACACTTTTATTGGTACACCCGGTCTACAGTGACAATAATAATTGACCTGTCTAGCAACAATATTACACAGCGGTATTTATAAAAATAAGACAACATATTAAAAAATCACTTAAATCGAACAACAGGCTTAGGAAATTCAAGACATTAACAATGACCTGTTTTTAAGGTGGTGAGTAATTTTTTTGGAGAAGTGTATATCGTTAATTTCGGTATTTTATTTACACTGTTCCTTTGTCTCGTAATCATACTTTTAAATAATAGTCGCGCTGTTTCAGCAAATTTTCTGTAACCCAGTGATCTCATAGCATAGGTGATAGCACATTCATCAAAAACAATACATAATAGTCTTACTATTCTATATACCGATAAGATTAAATTTATTAGGTATATTTTTTATCAGCAAGATGACATATTTTTAAAAAGTTTGTATACGATATTTGATATTACTATCGGCGTCGCAAAGCAAGAATGTTATGTTATGATTAGAAGGCGACTATTTTCATAATAGGTCTGGATCCCGCGTATGAAAAAAAAGTTGATTAATAGTAAGCTGAAAATGTGTTAACAGCTTACGGGGGTCTAGTCGGACAAACTTTGATATATGGGAACACTGGAACAGGGGAAGTTTTAATTGTGGAACAGGTTAAAAATTCGGAACGGTCAGACCACGAAAACGTCACATGTATTTTGTCCGACAGAACTTCCAATTGATTTGTTACCCTTTCATTAAACTCTCATGCAAAAATGAGACTGCTATTTATCACCTGTCATAATTCCTGTCATTTGACATGTTCTACGTGTTCCACTCATTATCATGCCCGTTTGGTGATAAATAGCAGCCTGATTTTTGCATAAGAGTTTAATGAAAGGGTAACAAATCAATTGGAAGTTCTGTCGGACACAATATATGTGACGTTTTCGTGGTCTGACCGTTCCAAATTTTTAAACTGTTCCACAATTAAAACTTCCTCTGTTCCAGTGTTCCCATATATCAAAGTTTGTCTGACTAAACACCCTTAAGCTATTAACAAATTTTCAGCTTGCTATTAATCAACTTTTTTTTCATACGCGGGATCCAGACCTATAACCCGGACAACTAATTTCAGAGAAGTCGTCTGATGGGAAGGAAAGTACAAAATATTTTATTTTTACATTGTAATAATGACCTGAGTACGTGTCAAATGTGTCAAGTGTTCTTTAAATGGATATTTTGACTCGCTATGTATGTTTATGGTATTGTTCGTAGTGAACATAAGTCCAATTTTCAAAATTTTTGTTACAAATTTTTTTTGTTTCTCATAAAGTATGTAAGAATATAGCCAAACTAATATACATACTGCCTAAAACGACCCTCAGTTCTAACTGCAAGACGCAAGAGTCTCGCAGGCTAAGTCTTGTTCTTGCACGGTAAGTCTTGGTCTTGGTCTTGCTAAAATTAGGCGGTCTTGGTCTTGGTCTTGCGAAAACGCAAGAACAAGACCAAGACTGCAAGACCAAAACCGATTTTGGGCAACACTAATTGATTACAATCACGGATACCCAACAAGTTACCATTTTGTAAAAATTAAACAAACATCCTATAAACAATAGATTTCAATTATAAAAACGAAAACAAACACCACGTGTGAATTTTTGACAGATTTTTGCTTTGTTTGGAAACCTTTCCAGAGTATTGACGTCACGACTATCACGGTCCATTGTCCGTATGCATTAACCCTTATCCGGGTAAGGTGGGTAAAATGGGCCCGAGACGCCAATTCTTTTATCATAAACTGATAAAAAAATTTATTGAATTTTATGCATCACTGAATTTGTTTGGAAGTATGTTTCCTTCAACATAGTCATGAGCTATTCAAAATATTCATTATCATTTTTTAAATTATTGCGTCGAAAGAATTTTGTCACGTAAAGGGGTAACACGGGCCCGTCGGAGCCTACTTGTATTTATACCTAAAGTCTAAATCTTTGTTACATAAGTTAATCTGACAGTCAGGTAATGTTTTTGTGGGGATTATCTATACGACTTTCATGATTCCAATAATAAAGTCTAAACGTGTAACAAACAATGTAAACATCTCTTTGATGTGAACATCAAAGAGATACTTACAGTAGGTGTTATAATTCCATAAGGAGCAACGACTGTCAAACTAAATAAGTAGTGAAGTGGACAGTGGAAATGGATAGAATCCCTTTCACACTGTGACAATGAAGGTTTCAGTCAAAAATGTGGAGAAATGAAAGCCAGATGTTTATACTATTCCATATAATTAGTGGATACGTTTCGTTCTAAGTTTTCAGAACATCATCAGTCCTAGTATCTAGAAGAGATAATTGCCTTTAGATGGACATAGTTAAGACAAAGAGAGCCAGAGTGCAAACTGGACATCTCACTGAAGTTAAATTGATTACAAAATGGAGAAAAAAAAATATATTTTTTACTTACATGTGAAGTATATAATGTCTAGATGTTAAAAGCAAAAGATCTAGAAGAGACTGGACCATCAGTTTACAAATTCACATAATAAAACAGGTGAATTGATCATTAACAAGCATAGCAGGAAAATAACTTCTGTATAAAAAATCCTTGAGTAAACTCGGTTGAATGTAAAAAACTGCCAAATTGATACATAACATTTACGTTGAATATGCAGTTGCACTTTTTCTTAAAAACGTATGTAAGTGTATAAAACTGATTTTAAAAGGTAAGTGAAAAAACATCACAAAAAATATGCACAGCCAACAAGTAGAGTTAACACAGTTGAAACATGAGAATACTTAATGTAAGCACTGTTATAGTAATAAAAATTACTGATATTGACTAAAATGATGACAGTTAATCATCGTAAAAGTTTTCAAAACTTATTTATAACACATATATTCAAAATTAAAAAACAACAAATCTGTCTGCCATTTTCAAAACAGCCGATCGGAGGAACTCGACAGAGCCGGCGAAAAGCACGTTGTCAAAGCCAGTAGATCAAAAAGTGACCTGCGCGATAGTAATTAAAGCGGAAATGTCTAAGCAACCAAGGAACGTAAAATATTGATAAAACACGGGGCCGTATACACCACTAGATTTATTTTTAATTTTATTGAAAATATGGCTATAAAATAAAAAAAAAACAAAACCTGGGGAAATCATCAAAATTAGTAACATAGCGAAATTAAGTATAATCTGATGGCTATTAAGATGCAACTAGAGTGGAGAAAAAAAAACAAATTTTATGTTTTCCTTATTAAATAAAAAGGGTCAGATTTTGGAGAGAGGCCTCAATTCATTGATTGATTAAGGTGTGAAAAAAAAGCTGCGGGTAAAGTGTCAAAAAGAACAAAAATCAATCAACCACAGTGGCACTCAGGAAAAATGTAGCCGACAGTAAAAGTCACTAAGAAAGTGAACAGTAGTAGCGCGGGTATGTACCCTTAAAAAAACGCAGTATGAATGACTAAATCGATTTCAGTCAGATAGTATGGAACAGAAGAAGGTGTGTGCAACATACTGGTAAATGGTGAAGGAAAATGATCGTGAGCTAGCTACAGTTGGTACTAACAGGAGTGTGAACTCCTGTAAGTATTCTCATGTTTCAACTGTGTTAACTCTACTTGTTGGCTGTGCATATTTTTTGTGATGTTTTTTCACTTAGGTACCTTTTAAAATCAGTTTTATACACTTACATATGTTTTTAAGAAAAAGTGCAACTGCATATTCAACGTAAATGTTATGTATCAATTTGGCAGTTTTTTACATTCAACCGAGTTTACTCAAGGATTTTTTATACAGAAGGTATTTTCCTGCTATGCTTGTTAATGATCAATTCACCTGTTTTATTATGTGAATTTGTAAACTGACGGTCCAGTCTCTTCTAGATCTTTTGCTTTTAACATCTAGACATTATATACTTCACATGTAAGTAAAAAAGAAATTTTTTTTTCTCCATTTTGTAATCAACTTAACTTCAGTGAGATGTCCAGTTTGCACTCTGGCTCTCTTTGTCTTAACTATGTCCATCTAAAGGCAATTATCTCTTCTAGATACTAGGACTGATGATGTTCTGAAAACTTAGAACGAAACGTATCCACTAATTATATGGAATAGTATAAACATCTGGCTTTCATTTCTCCACATTTTTGACTGAAACCTTCATTGTCACAGTGTGAAAGGGATTCTATCCATTTCCACTGTCCACTTCACTACTTATGTAGGTGTTATATCTGTTCTAAATGAATTTTAAAACTGATAATAATCATTGTTGGAATGCAATAATATTGTTAGGTAGGCACCTATACATATTTTGAAATAAATAATGCATCTGCTATCAGTCGTGTGATATCGATGTTAGTGTCGACAACTAAGCTCCAAAAAATTATATTGAATTACAGTGAAAGTAGATTGCAATAAAGAAAAATAAATGACTAATCTATGGTTTTTTAATTTTGTTGTTTTTTTAACCTAAAACGTAATAATAATTTAATTTGTCCTATCAATTTGATATTCTAGTTGGGAATAAGCTAATTTTGTGGTTTAGTTCCAACTAAAATAGTAAATTAATATGACAAAATATTACTTGTAAAAGTAAAATAATAATATTCTTCTGACTTGTTCGTTTTATTCATTTTGTAGAGATTGTTTTTGTCGGTACTTTATACATGAGCTGCTAATTACCATAATCTTTTCTCAGAAGGGTTTGCACACAATAATGAAAGGCAACAACACCGTAATGTTTTTCCAGGTTATGCGTAAACATCAACCCCTTTTTTCAAATAAAATAGCCTGGTAGATTTACAAAAGTTTTTATTTCTTTATTTATTAATTAACTCTTTTTTGGCTCAAAATGTTTATTACTTGTAAATAAATATTTTTTCTACAAAAGTTTTCTTGCATTTCGTTATTTTGTGCAAATCTTTCAGGTAGATCGCACCCTCGAGGTAGACCGTATACTATAGTAGCACCTTTTTTAATCTAGACAATTTAAATTTAATTTTAATAAAAAATCAAAAAAAAATATTAGAAATATATGGGAAATATGAATAGTACATTTGGGGTGGCGATTGGGCTATGCTGGTCTATTACGCAATCGAATTTAAAGCGGACTGTATGGAAATAATAACAAAAAAATTCTTACCTTATTTTAACTGGTAGGTCGAGAAGTCTTCAGTTATTAGTAAGGTGAAGGAAGTAGGGAGAAAGGGTTAATTTATTTTTTACTATAACTGAAACCGGCGTTTTTTGGCGACACTTGATAACTACAGGAAACGACTTAACAATTCAATTTGTTCTTACTTACTGACAACCACGACTAGTTAGTACTAACGAAAAGTAATTAAAGAGAAAACAAAAAATTTAGTACAATATCTGGGCAAGAAAATAGGCCAGGTACTTCGAATGAAATAAATTTAATGAGGCCAAAACATCCTGCCCCCCCGAGTTTATTTTTAAAATAAACGAAAATCAACGAAAACTAATTTAATTTTAATATGCTAAGTCTGCACATGAACCCATCACCCTAAACTAAAATTTTAACTATCAAATAAAATAAAAAAAATCCTCTCCAGTTTATTGACTGGGTAGAGGACACAGTTTAACGACTGGGCGCATGTAACTACCGTGCTTGGTTCGCACTTTTACGATTCGAACAATCCCATCTTTTCCAGGATACAAAGTCTCTATGACTGCCAGAGGCCACTGTAAAGGTGGGATAGTTTCATTTTTTATTATAACTACCATTCCCTCTTTGGGAGGGTTCGAGTTAGTGTTCCATTTTAAACGAAACTGCATAGAAGACAAATATTCTGAATGCCATCTTTTCCAATAATGTTGAACAATGCAATCTAATAATTTATATCTTTTCAAAGTACTCATATTTTTATCAAGATCAATATCCATCGAGGGTAATGACACTAAAGGTTCTGTACATAAAAAATGCGATGGAGTCAGCGCGACTGGATTTTCAGGGTCGTTACTTTGAACACAAAGAGGACGCGAATTCAAAAGACACTCGATTTGTGTCAGAACAGTTAAAAATTCTTCGTAAGTAAGGATTTGATTCCCCACAACTCTATTTAAATGAAGTTTTACACTTTTTATATTGCTTTCCCAAATACCACCGAAGTGACTGCCATAAGGTACGTTCATTTTCCAAGAAATTTTGGTATTATTAAGTTCCTGTTGGAATGCATCTTTATAAGTTTTTGAAGTAGTTAATTGATATATTTCATCGAGGACTCTCTTGGCACCCACAAAATTTGTGCCATTATCTGAATATAAAACCTTACAATTTCCACGACGAGATAAAAATCTTTTGAAAGTGGCTAAGAAACAATCTGTAGAGAGCGAGGAGGCTAATTCAAGATGTATGGCTTTCGTACTTAGACAAACAAACAAACATACGTAAGCCTTTTGAGTTTTTACGCCACGATATTTTCCTATAGTAATGGAAAACGCACCAGTATAATCTACACCAGTGTGTAAAAAGGCTTTTGCCTGATTGACTCTTACGGCGGGTAAGTCAGCCATCATAGGATAGGTAGGTTTAGGATTAAGACGAAAACAACGATTACATCTCCAAATTCTATTTCTGATGGCCTGACGACTAGATAGTATCCAATAATTTGTTCTCAGAAGATTTTGCCACAAATACGCTCCAGCATGTAAATGCAATTTATGGAAATAATCTATTAACAAAATGGTTAAAGGATCGGCTTTGGGCAACAAAATCGGATGTTTTTGTTCAAAACTACATTGGGAGTTGGACAAACGTCCACCTACTCTAATTATTCCATTTTCAATAAATGGATTCAAACGACGTATGGAAGATTTTACAACGAGATTTTGAGAAAGGGCTTTATATTCTTCAGAAAAATGCTTTTGCTGGACAGCTCGAATTAATTCAATTTCTGCAATTTTTAAATCAAATAGAGATATCCGTTTATTTAAAGACAATTTTCTAAGAAATCTCAATACGTATACTGTGGAATTTAAAAGTTTCGACCAACTGGAAAAATATTCAATAAGAGTATACAGCGGAGAAATTACACGAGTGACATTACCAAAGAAGGTTTGTGATCTATATTCAGAATCACAAATCATAATTTCCTGTCCGTTGACAGACTGAATAGGCCAATATTCTGGCTCCAACAGTAACCAATTTGGACCAGTAAACCATGTGGAATGGTTGACTAACGAAGAAGGAAACAAACCTCGAGAGGCGCAATCAACAACATTTTCCTTTCCAGGAACAAAAAACCAATACTCTGACGGAACCATCTTATGAATTGTAACAACTCTATTTTGAACAAATATTTTGAGATTTTTCTCTGAGGACTTTATCCAATTTAATACAATCATGGAATCACTTAAGGCAAAAATTTTATCAATATTATGTCTAGGAGAATAAGTTTCAATAGCATGTGAAAGAAGCTTTGAGAGAAGAAGCGCTCCACAAAGCTCTAATCGAGGAAGAGTTATTTTAGACATTGGAGATACTTTAGATTGAGAGTACAGTAAAGTAACTTTAACTTGACCTGTACAATTAACAACCCTGGAATAAACAATGGCTGCGTATCCAGCAGCACTTGCGTCTGAAAATCCTACAAAAGACAACGACGAATTAGGTGTAACTGCTATATGGCGTGGAATTTGTATTTTGTATAGGACATGAAATTCATTTTGAAACTTTTCCCATGCTATTTCGATTTCTTTTGGTACGGTACTATCCCAATCTACCTTTAGAGTCCAAAGTTTCTTTATCCAAATTTTAAGCAAGAGGGTTATAGGAAATAGGAATCCCAAGGGATCAAACATACGAGCAACAAGTGAGAGCATGTTTCTTTTTGTACAACGGATCGATGAGGGTATTTCTAACCCAAAACTAAAATTGTCACATTTTTCTTCCCATTGCAATCCTAACACTTTGGAGACTGACTTATCAAATTGTTTGGTTTTGACCAATTGAAGGGGTTCGGGGATTGTCGATAGTAGATCGTTCGAGTTCGACATCCATTTGGTTAATTTAAAACCACCTTTTTGAAACAAATTCACTAACTGAGTGTGTGTAACTATAGCTTCAGAAACATTTGGAAAACTGCTAATAAAATCGTCTACATACATATCTCTTAAAATTGGGATGATAGCATCAGGAAAACTTTTAGATTCGTCATTACATAATTGTTTTATTACCCTGAGACTAAGATATGGTGAGGCTTTTACTCCAAAAGTTAAAGTATTTAATTGGAAAATAGAAATAGGATCATTGGTATCAAATCTCCACAAAACTCTTTGAAACGAACAATGAGATTCAACCACTTTAACCTGCCTATACATTTGTTTCAAATCAGCGACAATTGCGATTGGAAAAAGACGAAAATTCAACAATATTGTGGTAGGATTATTTTGTAATTTTGGACCTTTATAAAGAATTTCATTTAATGACGGTCCTTTACTAGTTTTCATAGAGGCATCAAAGACTATTCTACAAGGAGTGGAAGGGCTATCTGATTTAAAAACACAATGATGGGGAATATAATACGACAACGAATCAATGATTTGAATGGGAACTAAACTCATGTGCTTTTGGTCTAAATAGTCTTGAAAGATATCACAGTAAAGTTTTCTAAGTTCTGGGTTTGGTGCTAGGCGATTTTCTAAGGACAACAATCTATTTTTAGCAAGAACAAAAGAATCACCCAGTACATTAGGATCATTTTGGAACGGCAATGAAACTGTGTATCTACCATCTGCATCTCTACATACATTTTCTAAAAATAAATTTTCACAAATTTCATCTTCTGATGAACTATTAGTAACAGTGGGCAAATCCTCTAATTCATACATTCTTTCGACCAAGGAATCTAAATTCAACAAAGGGTTACAGACGAAAGACAAATATGTGTGGATTTTTTCAAAATTTGGTGCAGCTGAGCCCATGACTACATAACCTAAACTAGTCTCAATAGCTGATAGAGAATCTTCGCATGACACTCTATTACAACCAATGATATTTGAAAAGACAGATAAGCCTAAAATACCATCTATCTTGCCAGGAAAAAAGAAATTCGGGTCAGCTAATTTCAAGTGTTCTATACTGTTAATACAGTCTTTGTCAACTGGTTGATCTGGCAACGTATTAGAGATTGTGTCTATAAGCAACACTTCTATAGGATATTGTATTTTTTTATCAAAATGGGAAAAGATAACAATGTTGGTTTTACCTACTATCGGGGTGGTTGATCCTCCTATACCAGAAACTGTCAAATTTAATTTCGAATAACTTAGGCCTAATTTTCGGGAACAATCAAAAGTAAGAAAATTAGCAGAAGAACCACTATCTAACAAAAATCTAATCTTGTGAGCACTACCCCATTTATCAACAACTTTAACCATTATTGTCCCAAACAGACTAACAGAACTCGATTCTGATTCATTTGGGATATTTTTAGAATGGCGGACATGTAAACTAGAAGGATTATCAGAAGAACCAGAGGTAGGCTCAGTACTAGTGGAGGGAAATGGAACATTCTCATTAGGCCGAGTAGTATTTGGCTTATGCAACTTGGAATGGTGCCTAGCTTTGCACACAACACAAGAAAATTTTGACGGACAATTGGATACTCGATGCTTTGAAGAAAAACAATTTAAACATAAATTATTTTCCTTCACTAATTTAAATCTGGATTCAAATGGTAGCCCTAAAAAGTGCTTACAGTCTTTAATTAAATGTGGGCCTTTTTTACAAACAACACAATCTATGGAGGAATACGTATTCTGTTCTTGCAAATGAAACGATTTGTTCGGTTTTTGAAACGAAAAATTATTTTTGGAATTCCTTGATCTATCATTTTTAATAAGAGATTTACTACGTTGGCGTAAAAATTTCAATAAATCATCATAAGCGGGTAAATCATTATTATTTCTTATTAAATCAAATGAATCTATGGTATCTTGTGGTAATTTTAACATAGCTAAATAAGTTAAAATATGATCATCTAAATTATCGAGATTTAATCGTTTTAGTGCAGAAACATTAGTATCAAACTTTTCCAAAAATATTTCCAAATATGATGGATTATTAGATTGCAAACCGCGAAAATTAACAATTCGATCCATATAGAGATTAAACAAATATTTTTTATCATTATATCTTTCAACAAGCATATTCCAAATAATGTCATAATTATTAGGAATGGGTTCTATTGAGCTACAGCTTTTCAAGGCTTTCCCGGAAATACAACTCAACAAATACTGTAGCTTATCGGACTTGGGATATTGTATTTTGTTATGAACAAATTGTTTGAAATTTTCATAGAAAACAGGCCACAGAGATATATCTTCACCATCAAACTTAACTAATTCAAATTTGGGCATTTTAATAGTAGAATTATTAGTACTATTGGGATTATTACTCAAAACAGCAGGTTTATTTATTAATAATGAAGCTAAACATTCAATATTGGAGTAGAGATCATAAAATGCATCTAAATGCGTATGGTATGCAACGCCAGCATCTGGCTCCATCTCTTGTTTTAATATAACGATATCTTGAACAATTTCCTCATATTCTGATAGAGTTTTTTCGAAAGTACTATATCTAACTGCAAAGTTACGCATTTTTGAGGCATTTTCTGGATCTTTTTCTAAGGCCGACCCGGCATCGTAACATAATTGAGCCCTACGAAAGATAGTTTCACGTTTAGAGCATAATCGCTCCAATTTTAGTTCGTTTTGACTTTTAGGCATGTTTAATAATAAATATTGAAATTCTTTCAAAAAATTATCAATGATGAAGAAATAAAATGGAACAAAACCCAAAATATGTCAAGAATAGTAGTTAGGTGTATATATTTTTTCAACAATTACTAAAATTTTATTAAACTAAATCCAAACAAATTATTTTTAGGTTTGCAAAATATCCAAATCAAATATATTTACTTAATCAAAATCGATTTCACTAAGCGATGGGTTCAGAAGCAAAAACACGAATTCAATGTTCCAACTATAGTCGACCGAAGAACAAGGTTTTTCGATACACGACAAAAAAAGGGTACACTACGATTTAATTAGATTTTAACACGACAAATATACTATACCGATTACAATTATAATTTTAAATAAATTTATCCAATGCGAAAAATACGATAGATCAGATCTTGAACCGGCAAAGCAACAACGAAATTGATTCAAGACGATCCGGCTAGAAGGCCAAACTTATGGGGTGGCGATTGGGCTATGCTGGTCTATTACGCAATCGAATTTAAAGCGGACTGTATGGAAATAATAACAAAAAAATTCTTACCTTATTTTAACTGGTAGGTCGAGAAGTCTTCAGTTATTAGTAAGGTGAAGGAAGTAGGGAGAAAGGGTTAATTTATTTTTTACTATAACTGAAACCGGCGTTTTTTGGCGACACTTGATAACTACAGGAAACGACTTAACAATTCAATTTGTTCTTACTTACTGACAACCACGACTAGTTAGTACTAACGAAAAGTAATTAAAGAGAAAACAAAAAATTTAGTACAATATCTGGGCAAGAAAATAGGCCAGGTACTTCGAATGAAATAAATTTAATGAGGCCAAAACAACATTCAAGAACAGTGATGGGCCCAACGGACCCGAGTTGCCCGGTTACGTAAGTAAAATGTGTTGCCCGGATAAGGGTTAAATGCATACGGACGCATTAGTGACATCTACCTAGAGACAGAAAACATTATCTATAGGTCGGAGTGCAGAATCCTTGATAACTATTTGATGCCTGAGCTTTTTACAAATTTATAAAGAACTTCCCCGGGCCCCGGAAAGTTATATGTGTATTTGGGCCACCAAACAAGATTAACGCGAGAAATCCAAACATGTGAGCTACTCAGAAGATTAAGCTTTGATTGGGCTGTATTCGTAAAAATGGTAGGAATGTTCCAGGCTATTTAAAAAAAGGAAAGCTTTCAACAAGATAAAAGTATACATTACTTATCCACATTAAGTACTTAGATGCTTCTTTTTATCTTTTTAATGTTATTAAATGTCCAAGTACCATCAAGTTATCCCTAAAGTAAATAAAATATAACATAAGACAGTCAGTATATTTACGAACGACAGAAAATAATTGGTAAAATAAGTGGATTACATACAAAATTCCAAGACAACAGACAACATACTTGTAAGGTTGCCCGTTATATGGATTGCCGTGTTTTGAGTATTGATTTAATTAGTGTTTATTTAATTGTTATTGAGGAGTAAATAAATGACTGTATACAGGGTGTCCTTCTTTCCATAAATAATACGAAAAATCGGAAAGACATTCTAGCGAATCTTGGACTGGAATGCTTACTCAAGCTTGAAACAATAGTAAGTACCTATCTACTAATGACGTAGCGTACTTTTAATTTTCGACCACTGCACAGTGGTTCCAAATGCTGAAAACGTTGTCATGCGGTAAAATAAAAAAGTCCCTATTTAGGGATTTTTATGTTTACAGTTGTTTATAGGGATCAGACCGGATCTATTCTTATTCATAACTCCGGGACAAGTGAGCCGTGTACGCCCTTATTTTGGCCGACAGCGAAAGTAAAAAAGAACGCGTATATTGAAAACGCTGTAAAACGTTTGTAGTTCATCAATTTTATTGCTGTAAAGCAGAATTTTCTTTTTCGAGTATGTATTAATGTAAATTAAAAGTTGAATAAAGGTTTGATAACAATAAATGCATAAAATTGATTAATGAATAAACAGTAAAAATATACTTAAAATAATCAAAATTTGGTAAACATACATTCAAAAAGTACATAATTCTGGTAGTTGTTTGAATAAAAAAGTGTAAAATGGCGCATATTACATTATTCTGGCGATTGTTGCGTTTGTATGGGAGGTTGTACCTAGGTAATAGGATCTAAATATTGTACTTCAAAGTGAAAATGTATGATAATGGTAATCAGCAATTTCAAAAGTCCCTTATTATATAAAATTTTGAAAAAATATGTTTAAAATAAAAAATTTGAATTTCGTTATCCGCCATTTTGTTTTTCAAAAAAAAAATAATGTCAGATTAGTATTCAGTGATGCAAAAAACCCTTATGGTAGGGGAGCAAAGTATGCTAAACAGTCACTCGAGCATTATGGGGACCTATTGGGTTGTGAAGAGTAGGTCCTAAAACAAAAAAAGGTAAATAAACTTTACCATTTTAGTGGGGACTTTCCATTTTTAATTTAATTTTCCATTTCCAACAATCGTTTTTTAGATTATAGCGCCATCTATCCATAACTCGAAAAAATGTTTCGAATAAAAGTTACTCATTTTTACGCAAGGAATCCTAATCTGCAATAAAAAATGGGGGCTCCCATTTAAGATTTTAAAGTAACCCCCACCCAACCTCCGTGGCGAGTCGTGTTTGGTGCCATTCGATTGATTTTTCAAAAATATTGAATAAGTGTATTTTTCAGTTTTTCGATCTGATGTTCATTTCGCGAAATATCGCGGGATTCGTATTTAAAATACTAAATTTACCCCCACCCTTTTCTTTGGGAATCATGTTTGGTATCATTCGATAGATTTTTAAAAAATATTGAGCACATATTTTTTAGTTTTTTGATCTGTCATTCATTTCGCGAAATATTCGCTTTAAGGATCCCCCAAACCAACGCGAAACTTTCGCAATCGCAACCTACGCGGAATCGCGGCGAACCGATATTCACGGCGGATTATGAAGGTGTTCAGACCACTTTGCGCGGAATCCGCAACGGTCGCGGCAGAACAGCGTTCCTTTCATGAAACGCTGCATGCACGGTTTTTTCCGCTACCGTTGTAGTTTCGCGTGTTTAAAGGATCCCCCAAACCAACGCGAAACTTTCGCAACCGCAACCTACGCGGAATCGCGGCGAATCGATAGGCACGGCGGATTATGAACGTGTTCAGACCACTTTGCGCGGAATCCGCAACGGTCGCGGCAGAACAGCGTTCCTTTCAGGAAACGCTGCATGCGCGGTTTTTTCCGCTACCGTTGTAGTTTCGCGTGTTTGAAAATGGTTGTTACAGAAAAACTCATTGAAATTGTTAAACAATATACTATAATATATGATTTAACGGATGAAGATTATAAAAATATAAGAAAAAAGGATAAAGTCTGGAATAGTATAGGGTCAGAATTAGGAGAAAATGCTAAGTTTTCATTATATATTATAATATTATTATTAATTTGCGTGCATAGAGATTACGTCCACTTAAAAATTTGGTCATTTTTGATGTCTTGTATTTCCTAAACCTGTTGGCCCATTTAAAAATATAATTTGTTCACATTTGTATGGCGAATAGTCGCGTCGGCTTTCGCGTCAATATGGGGAACCCTTGTCCGCTACCGCTCCGCCTGCAAATGTTCCGCTACGGAAAATTCGCGTCGCAAAACTTTCGCGTCGGTTTGGGGGATCCTTTAAAATGGTTGTTACAGAAAAACTCATTGAAATTGTTAAACAATATCCTATAATATATGATTTAACGGACGAAGATTATAAAAATATAAGAAAAAAGGATAAAGTCTGGAGTAGTATAGGGTCAGAATTAGGAGAAAATGATAAGTTTTCATTATAATATTATTATTAATTTGATTGCATAGAGATTACGCCCACTTAAAAATTTGGTCATTTTTGATGTCTTGTATTTCCTAAACCTGTTGGCCGATTTAAAAATATAATTTGTTCACATTTGTATGGCGAATAGTCGCGTCGGCTTTCGCGTCAATATGGGGAACCCTTGTCCGCTACCGCTCCGCCAGCGAATGTTCCGCTACGGAAAATTCGCGTCGCAAAACTTTCGCGTCGGTTTGGGGGATCCTTAATTCTTGTGAAACTTTGGGACTCACCCATTTCCTTACGTCCCGTTCAAATCGTCAGATTTTTGAAATATATACTGTTTTGCATGTACTTAACTTACCTTAGCTTAATCTGACGATTTCGAGTTTTTCTAAGGATAGATTTTTTTTCGGCCTTCCCTTAACGAACTCCCCTGCATTAAGAGCCAATATATGGTAGAGGTACATTTTCAGGGTACAAGGTTTCTCCCTATGTAATAATCTGACGCGCTCGAGTAACTGCAAAAATCCCGGCTTGGGCTCCCCGACAGGTACAAAAGTAATTTCGAAGTGTATAGTGCAGCCGACATGTGAAACAATTGTGCATTTAATGATATAAGTATCTAATTTGGACCACATATACTGCACACATAAAGGTTCAAATTTAGATATGAGGCCATCTCAGATTTTGCCTTTTACAAAAATGGCGGAGATTCAAAATGGCGACTATACATATATGACTAATAGCACGATAACTTTTGAACGAGACTTCAGATATTAACCAAATTAAGTTGTTGTGTGTGTAACCAAAGATGTTGTGTTTTTCCTGGTTTTTATGTAAAAATATTTTTTTCAATTCTTTCACCCTGTATGTATTAATTTTTCAAAATACCGCCATTGAAAAGAGCGTAAAAATATTTTTAGGAAATATTTTTAACTTTTTAGTTACGTTAATGACCATTTAATAAATGCAAAACGTATCTTCACATGTATATAATTTTGACCACATACACTACACATAATATAAAGGTTCAAATTTAGATACGAGGTCATCTCAGTTTTTGTTCCTTTTACAAAAATGGCGGGCATTCAAAATGGCGACTATACATATGTTACTAATAGCACGATAACTTTTGAACGAGACGTCAGATTTCTACCAAATTTGGTATATAGGTTTTTTTTTGTGAATAATATCATAGTCTTGAACCGGAAGAATCGGTTTACCAAAATTTGTGTTTTTACTGTTTTTTTATGTAAAAATATGTTGTTTTTTTTTCAATTATTTCACCTTGTACATATAATTTTTTCAAAAAGGTAATACCGCCATTGAAAAGAGTGTAAATATACCTTTTAGGAAATATTTTGAACTTTTCAGTTATGTTGATTACCATTTAATAAATGCATAACATATATTCACATGTACCTATGGGCGGCAGATTCATTTGAATGACCGCCGTTTTTGTAAAAGGAACAAAAACTGAGATGGCCTTGTATCTAAATTTGAACCTCTATTGGTATATGTGGTCCAAATTATATGCTTCTACCATTAAATGCACAATAATTCTTATAATATTTGCACGAATCTGCCGTATATAGGTTGGTACATGTGTAGATAAGTTTTGCATTTATTAAATGGTAATTAATATAACTAAAAAGTTAAAAATATTTCCTAACAAATATTTTTACGCTCTTTCTAATGGCCGTATTAACTTTTTGAAAAATTAATACATACAGGGTGAAAGAATTGGAAAAAACAACATATCTTTACATAAAAACCAGGAAAACACAACTTCTGGTAAACATATTCTTCCGGTTCAAGACCTTGATCTTTTACATCAAAAAAAGAACCTATATACCAAATTTAGGTTGAAATCTGAAGTCTCGTTCAAAAGTTATCGTGCTATTAGTCACATATGTATAGTCGCCATTTTGAATCCCCACCATTTTTATTAAAGGCAAAATCTGAGATGGCCTCCTATCTAAATTTGAACCTTTATATGTGTAGTATATGTGGTCCAAATTATATGCTCTATTATTAAATGCACAATTCTTATAATATTTGCACGAATCTGCCGCACTAGTATGAATAATAAACGCTTTTAAAGGTTCAAGACCACGTTTTCGGCATTTGGAATCACAGTACACTTTTCTGATTATTATAGACATTTGAAATGTTGGTACAAAATGTATACTTACTACTACTGCTCATTTCGATTATGTTTTTTAGTGGTGTATTAAGGTAGGTGGATATTATCGCCGCCTGAAGGAGTTATTAAATTATAAAGGCAAAAGACGATAAAAGCGTTTTACTACATCATATAACTATTTATTTATACCAGCAAGTGTAAGTTTATTGATGGTAAAATTTGTTCGTGACATTACAACAAATAAAAAAATATAGTGAAAGAAAGTGATGTAGTGAAAAAACAAAAAAATACCATAAAGTTATCGACCAGTCTGGTCTTGTTGATATGACAAAATAAGATTGGATATTTTTGCTGATATTTCCCAAAAAACCCATTAGAAAAATTGTGCCGTCGTCGCTAAACTAATAAAACCGTAAAAAATCCCGAACTTTCTTAATATTCCTCAAACGTATCCTTTCAGAAAAACAGGCCGAGGCAAGCACAAAGCTGGTAAAAAATAATCCACAAGGCTATAGTGGCTAAATCCCACTCAGAAGTTCTCTATCGCGACTCCACAGCGTCCACAATAGAAAAGGCGAAGCAGACAATAACTAGTGCACGAGATATCTTGTCAGGCCTGGTTTTAGGAGAAAAATCAAGATATAAGCATGAGCAGAATATAAAAAATACAATAGTTAACTTAAAAGCAATAGGAAATCAGAATGTATCACCAGAATATCAAAAAATGTAATATTTATTTATTTTAAAATGAAAATAAAAGACAGCTATTATTTCATTTTGTTTCAGAGGTAGACAGTCATCATTTTATCTAACTCTTTAGAGAAGCTTATGGTCTGCTTTGAACCAAAAAGAAAACGAACTGTCTCACTAAGCAAAATTACAAACAATAATAATGCAGTGAATAAAAAGCAAATTATTGTTCATATTATGCTCAGTGAGACAGTTCGTTTTTTTTTGTTTAGAGCAAACCATAGGCCTCTCTGAAGAGCTCAAAAAAGTGAAACGCACGTAAGACGATGATGGTCTATCTTTGAAACAAAATCAAATATTAACTGTCTTTATTACTAAATATTAATAATAATATATAACCGGTTCTATAGCGTTCCACGCCTTCCGGTACCCAATCACCAAGCCTGTCGATCTAGCCAGTATCTTTCTTGTAGATTTCTTTCTGATATGGCTTTTGTAATTCCTTGTTTCCAGGAGGTCGCCTTCCTCTTTTTCGTTTTTCTGGCGGTATCCATCTCATTTTTATTTTTGGAAGTCTTTCATCTCCCATTCGTTGAACGTGTCAATACCAAGTGAGTTGGTTCCGTTGTACTTCTTCCACTATTGTTTTCTGCTTATCTACTTTTTCTCTGATATTTTCATTTCGAACATGGTCAAATTTCGATATTCTGGCAGCTCTTCTAAAAAATCCATTTCGGTAGTAAGCAGCTTATTTTCGGATTTTTTTGTCATTTACCACACTTCGGAGCCATACGTTAAAATTGGTTTCAAAATAGCGTCGTACATCCTCATTTTTGTATTAAAGGTTATGTTATGTTGCCACAAGACAGGGTTTGGGGCTCTAGTAACCTTTCTAGCCTTCGTCATTCTATCATCTATACTGGGTTCCGTTCTCCACTATTTGTTAATTTAATCCCTAGATATATATAATCTGTGCACCCCTGATGTAGTCACTTCCGTCAAGATCTAGGCCTTCCTGTTGTATTTGGTTACCGATGTGTAGATATTGTGTTTTCTTTATGTTTACCTCTAAACCCCATTTCATGTATTCTTCCATCAATTTTCTCGTCATATATTCTATGTTTTGCTTATTTTGTGCAACTACCACCTGGTCGTCTGCGTAGTTCAAAGTGTATAGTGTGATGTCTCCGATTGGTATACCCATACCACTGCATTTCTGCTTCCAAAGTCTGAGAACACCATCGGTATATATATATTGAAAAGAATGGGAGATAAACAGCACCCTTGTTTATGGCCTTTAAACTGTATCTGTCACCCCCTAAGTAAAAGCAACCAGCAGCGGTACAAGTTTAACTTTGAAGTAGACAGTAAGTAGAATCTAAAACCATTGACTCTTAAAATTTCATTCCAAAACGGTCATTTACTGGGCTATTGTTGTTTATTTGTCCCGATCTACAACCCTAAATCCCGATTTGTTTTTGCTTATGTACCGATTAAAAACAAATCGGACCTGGCAACACTAGCAACAATAGTTGTTAGAGCGCCTAAGCTTACGTTCACTACGGAGACCATCGCATGGTATCCTAGCCTGGAGCATAGTATCCTACTCTTCATATTCGTGAATTCTGGCATTCAAAATAATGCATTTATTTTACATAGCGATCGATAATATAGTTTCGATCGCCAGGTAAAATAAATGCATTAATTTATATGCGAGAATTCATGAATATGAAGAGTAGGGTACTATGCTCTAGGCTAGGATACCATGTGATGGTCTCTGTAGTGAACGTAACCTTAGGGTTTGCTCACTACGGAGAGCAATGGATTGTATCCTCGCTCCGACCCTTGCTCCCTGGTATTTATAATTCGTGAATTCTCGCATTTAAAATAATGTATTTATTTTACATAGCGATCGAAACTATATTATCGATCGCTATGTAAAATAAATACATCATTTTAAATGCGAGAATTCACGAATATAAATACCAGGGAGCAAGGGTTGGAGCGAGGATACAAGCCATTGCTCTCCGTAGTGAGCACAACTTTACGTTCCATAGCCTCCAGCCTCTTCCTGTGAGTAAAGTCTCTTTCTCTAACCAACAATATAATCTAAATTTTACAAGTATCTCTAAAGTTTTAAATAAGCAATAGTTAAAGTATTGTTATGAATGAATTTACAATATTTGGATTTTTATCGGACTTAAGGACACGAACAACTATGGCTCATTGAGAGGGTCATAACTGTATTATTGTTGATAATATCACTAAATGCATGTACATAATAGTAGATTTTGAGCAATCTTCAGGCCCTATACTTGATACCATTGTTACAGAAATAATAAAGTCGTAAGGAAAAAAATCGACATAACGTGTTGCGCACTGCCTTTTTAGCTTCCACAAATCAGCTAGAAATACCTACGTGACCCGCATTTTAAACCCACCTTTTAGAAATACCAGAAGAGAAAAAATATGTTCGGAATAATTTTACCTAAATGCGTACAAAAGTGGAAGAATGTTAAAACCGCGTATTTTGGCCGACAACAAAATCGTTTAAATATTTTATTTTTTCTAAAAACGAGGAGACAAAATGTACCATTATAAAAAGTTTGACTTCAACGTTAATGGGGTAGGCGCAAAATTTCGGCCCCAATGCTTTTTAAATGCATTCATTTCTTTAGAATCCTGAGAAAACTATGTATTTTTGAAAAATTTAAACGCAGAATGAAAGATTGCGTTATTACCGAAGGCCGAAGGTCCCTAAACTTCTATAATGTTTATTTTATTAAGTTACAGGAGTGAAAAGAAAAGAAAAAGTTTAGTGTGATTTTTAATTTCAAATATCTCATTCAAAAGAAACTTTCTGTTTATTCTAAAGGACTTTCTCTGTAATAATGTAATCTTTCATTCTGCGTTTAAATTTTTCAAAAATATTTATTATTTTCGAAAAAAATGAATGCATTTAAAAAGCAGTGGAGCCGAAATTTGGCCCCTACGCCCTTGACTTAAATTCTTAAATTCTATCAAAAATGAATAACAATTTTCAATTTCGTTGCAAAACGAAACTACAGCCGCATCATATTCTAGTCCAATCAGAGAGTGCAGCAAGCACCTTTACCGGTTTCGAAACTTATTAGTCTCTCATCAGGAGGCACATATGCTGCTCTCTCTGATCCAACCAAAACAAACTCCGGCGTGCAGTAACGGATTGCAAAGAACGAAATGGCATAGATGACCTAGCGGCAACTGCTACCAAAAAGACTAAGTTTTCAATCCAAAGGCATATGAAACAACATAATGTTATTCTACATCCCACCAGACTGAAAACAATGGGAACCTTCTCTGGTTACAACTCCGAGGCTTCTACAATTTGCAAGCCATAGCGGATGCTGAGACTAAGGAAGATGAGGGATTTTTTTTTAATTCCCTCATCTTCCTTAGTCTCAGCATCCGTATGGCTTGCATATTGTAGAAGCCTCGGAGGTGTAACCAGAGAAGGTTCCCACTGTTTTCAGTCTGGTGGAATTTTAGAATAACATTATGTTGTTTTATATGCCATTGGATTGAAAACGTAGTCTTTTTCTTAAATTCTACTTGAAACTACTTGTTAACTGAAATTTTAACAATTTTTCAAAAGTGTAGTTCCTTTTCTATTTTCATTCTATAACAATGTTATTTTCTTTACCACAAGAATCGAGATCAAACATCCTAATACCTCTCTTCAAAAAGGGAGACAAAATCGGACCCGGAGAATTACAGAGGAATTAATTTATTAAACACAGCATTAAAATTAACAACCAAAATGATAACAGACAAACTGAATGAAATTATATTAGCAAAAGAACAACTATTTTATATGAGAAAAAAACAACAGTTTTATAATGAGGCAAATTTAAGAGAAATCATTACAATAAAACCAACCGGCATATTTGTTACGTAGACCTAAAGAAATCATTTGATAGGGTCAAATTAAAGGGCGTTATCTATTTATTTTACTGAAGAGAAGTACTTCGAGGAATAATTAAAACGATGGAAAATATCTATAAGAACAGCATTAAAAAGTGAAAGTAGATAAACTAACTGACCAAATTGAAGCTGGTAATTAGATAAGAGGGGGGGGTTCTCTGAGTCATCTATTGTTCAATCTGATCATGGATGAAATAATAAAAAAGTAAGAAAAAGGATACCAAATGGAGAAAAACAATTTGAATTAATCTCATATGCAGACGATGCAATACTAATCTCTTAAACTGATTGATAACGTATGCAGCACCAATTTAATATACCCGCCAAAAAATTTAACAAGTTAGTTTCCCCAAAAAAGACAAAATGCATGGTCATAACAGCAAATCCAATAATATAAAACGTAAATTAGAGCTGGAGGATCATATAATACAACAAGAGTTTAAATATCTAGGCATCAAACTATTTAGCTACGGAATTGGTATAAACAGTAGTGAAAGATCAAGTAAATAGAGCAAAGAGAGCCGCAGATTGCCTGAATTAAACAATATGGAGAAATACAATATTGGAAAAGAAATACGGCAGAATATAGAAAACAGTCATCGGGCCAATAATGATATACGAGGCAAAAACACGACCTGGTACACAGAGGACAAAAATAATTCTAGAAACAGAAGAGAACAGCAGAGATTAACATGACAATCCTTCATAAATTGATGGTAAGACACTATGGGAGAGAGCTAGAAGTACAGATATATGACGGAACCCGTGTTGAGCTGCCACCCCCCCCCCCCACTTGCAAAAATTAAAAAACAAATAGCCCTGATTTATGAGCTATTTATGAGCTCTCATATTCCGCAAACTAAAAATTTTGAGCTCGTTCCACTGAGCAGGAATTTAATACCCTAGTGGGGGGGGGGGGCTGAGTCAGCCCCCCCACTACTTAAAAATAGGAATATTGAATCGGTTTTTGCGGCAGAATTACGAGCTATTTATGAGCTCTTGAAATTATATAGTTTCGATTTTTGAGCTTATCCCCTTCACCCCCAAACAACCCTTTAATTGATTTAACTTAAGAGAAAGATGCTGAGAAAACTTAAAATATATCGTATTGCGGATATAATTCATATAGCTTATATACTCTAAGAATAAACTATTAAATCAAGAGCATTTCGATTATTGAGCTACAACCCCTTCGCAAGAAAACCACCCTATCTTCCCGGCTTAAGAGAAAGTTGTACTTAAAATGCATTAAACTAATTATTTGGCGACTACATATCATTTAATAATTTATAAGCTTCCAAATTACGCGCATTTAGATCAGTAAATAGCAATTTATTTTGTATAGTGCAGTCACTGAAGGTAAAAATCAACGATTACCTTCAATTTCGGTGAACCTTCATCGATTTTCACGAAAATTGGTCAGTAGTTAGAGGATACGTCAAGAAACAAAGGTGACATGGTACCACCTTGCGCCTTTACCCTGAGGGTGGATACCGCCCCTTCTCGGGGGTGAAAATTATTTTATAAAAAATAAATGCACAAATCAATAAAAGAACAAATTAAAAGCAAAATTTATTCAAAGTCAATACTTTTAATTATTTGTGAAAAAAATGCATGTTTTGAAAAGGTTTTTTGTAAATCACTGAAAAACTTTAAGTTTTTTACAAAAAAGTTAATAGTAGTTTAATTCGTATAGCTTATATTCTAAGAATAAACTCTTAAATCACGCGTCTTTCGATTATAGAGCTACAACCCCTTCGCAAGGGAACGACCCCATATTCCCGGCTTAAGAGAGAGTTGTTCTTAAAATAATTTAAATTAATTATTTGGCGACTACATATCGTTTAATAATTTATGAGCTTGCAAAATATACGCCTCTCAATTATTGAATTGCCATTTTCTTTCTATAGTGCAGTCACTGAAGGTAAAAATCAACTAGTTTAAAATACTTGAAAATAACCCCACAAATGGAGAGAGGGACAAATTTTAAGAAAAATTTGTTATATAATGTGATTAAAATAAATCAATACTTTTTGAGTTATTAAAGATCAAATATTTTAATTTTTGGAAAGAAAATGCATGCTTTAGAGCGATTTTTCATAAATGACTCAAAAACTGTAAGTTTTTACAAAAAAGTTTTCATCACTAAAATTGAAGCTAATAAAAAATATAATAAATTGCTTACTTGAAAAACCCTTTAATGTTAATTTAAAGTAAGTTATTGGTAATTAAATGTATATTTTTTTCCGCGACTGTTAAAATCTAAGGGTTCAAGCTTAAATAACGGGAAAGAGATGCATTTTATAACACTTAGGTACTAAATACTTGTCAAAGTACTTAGAAATACTTATGAAAAATAAGATGCAGAAAAAGTTGGTAGTATCAAAATCCGCTCACCAATTTTCGTGAAAATGAATGGAGATTTACCGAAATCGAAGGTACTAGTTGATTTTTACCTTCAGTGACTGCACTATAGAAAGAAAATGGCAATTCAATAATTGAGATGCGTATATTTTGCAAGCTCATAAATTAGTAAACGATATGTAGTCGCCAAATAATTAATTTAAATTATTTTAAGAACAACTCTCTCTTAAGCCGGGAATATGGGGTCGTTTTCTTGCGAAGGGGTTGTAGCTCTATAATCGAAAGACGCGTGATTTAAGAGTTTATTCTTAGAATATAAGCTATACGAATTAAACTACTATTAACTTTTTTGTAAAAACTTAAAGTTTTTCAGTGATTTACAAAAAACCTTTTCAAAACATGCATTTTTTCACAAATAATTAAAATCTTTGATCTTTAATAACTTAAAAAGTATTGACTTATTTTATTAACTTTATATAATAAATTTTACTTTTAATTTGTTCTTTTATTGATTTGTGCATTTATTTTTTATAAAATAATTTTCACCCTCGAGAAGGGGCGGTATCCACCCTCAGGGTAAAGGCGCAAGGTGGTACCATGTCACCTTTGTTTCTTGACGTATCCTCTAACCACTGACCAATTTTCGTGAAAATCGATGAAGGTTCACCGAAATTGAAGGTAATCGTTGATTTTTACCTTCAGTGACTGCACTATACAAAATAAATTGCTATTTACTGATCTAAATGCGCGTAATTTGGAAGCTTATAAATTATTAAATGATATGTAGTCGCCAAATAATTAGTTTAATGCATTTTAAGTACAACTTTCTCTTAAGCCGGGAAGATAGGGTGGTTTTCTGGCGAAGGGGTTGTAGCTCAATAATCGAAATGCTCTTGATTGAATAGTTTATTCTTAGAGTATATAAGCTATAGGAATTATATTCGCAATACGATATATTTTAAGTTTTCTCAGCATCTTTCTCTTAAGTTAAATCAATTAAAGGGTTGTTTGGGGGTGAAGGGGATGAGCTCAAAAATCGAAACTGTATAATTTCAAGAGCTCATAAATAGCTCGTAATTCTGCCGCAAAAACCGATTCAATATTCCTATTTTTAAGTAGTGGGGGGGGGGCTGACTCAGCCCCCCCCCCCCCACTAGGGTATTAAATTCCTGCTCAGTGGAACGAGCTCAAAATTTTTAGTTTGCGGAATATGAGAGCTCATAAATAGCTCATAAATCAGGGCTGTTTGTTTTTTAACTTTTGCAAGTGGGGGGGGCCAGCTCAACACGGGTTATGACGGAGATGCAAGGTGTATAACATTAATAAATGGGTAAGAAACCAGTTTAACCACAATGTGAATTCATTAGAAAATATTGAGAAAGAAGAAAACCCGGAACCGTTAGATATTGATGTCTCCAACCAAAAAATAATAGAAAGTATAAAACAACTCAAAAAGCGAAAGGCAGCAGGTCCAGATGATATTGTAGGTGAGCTGTTTAAAGTAAACTCTGAAAAAATGACACATTTACTGTATAAAATATTTAAAAATATATGGAGTCAAGAGAAAATTCCCAAAGAATGGACAGAAACATTATAATCATTATCCCGAAAAAAGGCGACACCTCAAAGTGCGAGAACTGGAGACCTATAACCCTCTTATGTGTTGCGAGTAAAATAATGACCCGTATCATACTTAATAGAATGAAAAATAAAATAGACCAAAAATTAAGACCAAATAAAGCTGGCTTCCGAGCAAATAAGTCATGTATAGACCAGATCTGCACGCTCAGAATGATCATCGAGCAGTCAGTGAAATGGCAAAGTAAACTATACTATCTAAACTTCATTGACTTTAGAAAGGCGTTCGATATCCTACATATGTAGAGAAGAATTGTGGGAAATAGTAGAGAGCTATGGGATACCGGACAATTTCTTAAGAATTATGAAGTTGTTTTATGAAAAAACCACAGTAAAAGTATTATACGACGGGAATTTAATAGAACCAATCGACATTAACAGCGGTGTAAAGCAGGGTTGTATACTGTCTGCCACCTTTGAATACCTTTGAACAATTAGAAGATCTTGCATACGCAGATGATGTATGTCTACTTTCAGCAAAGAGACAGCATGCAGAAACAAAGTGAGAAATTAGCCAAAGAAGGTAAAAAAGTGGGTATGGAGATAAACATTATTAAAACTGAATTAATGAAAATTAACACACCGAGAGAAATGGACATACAAATAGAAAACGATGAGCTGAAATCAGTGGAAAGAGTTAATTACCTGAAGGAAGTATACTGAACACGACAGGAGGAGCAGATGAGGATATCCAGACACGAATTGACAGAGCACAGACAGCATACTATATGTTACATAATATATGGAAATCTAATGAGATAAAACTGGACACTAAAGTAAAAAATCTTCAATATTTCAAAGGCAGTACTATTATACGGATCACAAACTTTTAGGATAACAAAGCACAACACTGGAAAGATTCAATCCTTCATCAATAAATGCTTATGAAAAATTATTATTATTATTATTATTATTATTATAAATCAAATAAGGGCAGAGGAGCGAGCTCCTATTATGCCCAAAAACAAAGAGAAATATCATTTTACAACTAATACAAATTAAGAATAAAGTTAAAAATTAACAAACATCAAATAAAAATATTGAAACAATAAAACAATGTCGCCCTAAAACAATTCAATCCTGTAAAGCTCCCATAATGTTCAAAACAAAGAAAAATATCGTTATAAAACTAATAAAAATTTTAAAGATTACAATTTCAAACAAAATTTTGAACCAAAAATAATGCCGTCCTAAGATTATTCAGTCTTGCAAAGAAAATAAAGAATTATCAAGTCTATTTTTAAAAATGTTAACACTAGTTGCCGATATGGTGTCTTCATCTAAGTTATTCCAGATGTTAAATATTCTGTTTGGTAAAAAGTTCATTCTGGATCTTGTTGTCGTCTGTTCCCTCTTTAATTTATATCGATGACCTCTTAATCGTTCGTCTAGATTTAGCGTAAATATTGTGTTAAGGTTTCCAAAATTATATTTTAAAATACGGAAGGATATAATTAGGTCACCTCGAAGACGTCGATGTTCAAATGTTGTTAGATGAGCCAAGGATAGTCTGTCTTCATAATTAGGTCTTACACGGCCAAATGCCAGTCTTGTGGCTTTACGTTGAACATTTTCAAGTAAGACTTTATCACGGTTAAGATCTGGACTCCACACTGGTCCTGCAAACTCAAGAATAGGTCTGACGTATATAGAGTAAAGTTTACTCATTAAGGTTAGAGATATTCGTGTGAAACATTTGCGGATTAGAAACAGTTTAGAATTTGCACGTTTACACACGGACACTATATGGTCAGACCAATTTAAGTTACTATTAACTATCACTCCAAGATCTTTGTGGGAGGTTACTGACTCTATGGGATGCCCATTAATATAGTACGGTAGTAATGGGTTATTTTTGCCAATATGTAGTATGACGCATTTTTCAATATTCAGTGGAAGTAACCACTCTGAGGACCATTTGAATATTGCGTCAAGGTCGGTTTGAAGAACATGTTGGTCAATAATTGGATTCACATATAATTTAGTATCATCTGCGTAAATGGAAACCTTACTGGATACAACAAGAGGAAGATCACTAGTGTATATACAAAATAGTAGTGGTCCAAGTACTGATCCTTGTGGAACTCCACTCTTGACTGGTTTGTCCAGTGAATAAGCTTCCCCAACACGAACTCGGAAGTACCTGTCTGATAGAAAATTTTGAATCCAAAAGTTTAACTTTCCGCGGATACCATAGTGATCCAATTTAGCTAGTAATCGACGTTTGGGAACACGATCGAAAGCTTTGGAGAAATCTAAATAGACTACATCAACAGGATATCGATTGTTTAAAGATGAAGACCAGTCACTTATACAATGAAGTAAGTTTGTGATCGTTGAACGACCCTTGATAAAACCATGCTGCTGGTGAGGGATGACATTTTCTTGAAGGAGGAATTCAGACATAGCTTCAGAAATAATGGATTCCATGACCTTGCCGACAATAGGAACTAGGCTGATTGGACGATAATTATTGCAGTCAAGTTTATTTCCTTTCTTGAATATAGGAGTAACCGAAGCCAATTTCCATGACAAGGGAAGAGAACCCTGATTAAAAGAAGTATTCATTATAAAGGATATAGGTATGGCTACAGACTCTGCACACTGTTTAAGGAAAAAGGAAGTTAGTCCATCTAATCCAGGTGATGAATTATTGCGTAGTTTCGACAAATGTTGTTTAATAACATCTGGAGTGAAAGAGATATTATCAAGAGTTTTAAGGAGACGTGGACTCATTATTTGAGGAATGGTGTCATTTGGTTCGTCTGTAAAAACCTGAGAAAAAAATAAGGATAAACATTCCGAAGATTCATTATTAGAAGAACATATGGACCCATCATCTTTTTGAAGTAATGGTATGGAGACTTTAGAAGATAAAGATGTGCGAATGTACCGATAAATTTTTTTACTGTTACCACTAGATATGATAGATTCTTCATATTCTGTTCTTAGTTTTAGCAACGATTGTTTGACTCTGTTAGAAAAATTACGGTGAGCGAGAAAATCATACAGGGAACCAGTAAGTTTATACGTTCGCCAAAGCTTTCGTTTATGTCGAATTAAGCGGATAGCTGAGAGGTTAATCCAAGGTTTTAATCGATTTTTGTATATTTGTCGTTCAGTTGTATTATCAGAAATTGTTTTAATAGCAGTATGAAGAAAAGAGTCCCACATTGACGATGGATCTGGGTGATTAAGAAAAATAGATTGCCAGTCTATCTGGGACAAAACAAAATTAACAGTAAAGAAATCAGTAGTGGCATACGTTACGAGATTATTTTTGCAAAGTGGTGTTAGATTAAATTGAATGTGAGCAGTAATAAGTGAGTGGTCAGAAATGCCCACAGGAGAGGACACATCAAGTGTAGAAACTAATTGATCATTATTTGTAAAAAATAAGTCTAAAATTGAAGGATGATTATTAACTCTAAACCTTGTAGGTTCAGTTATTAGTTGGATTAAGTTTGAGTTCATGACAAAGTTTTTAAACAAATTTTGGGAGTTAATAGTGTCAGTTTTGGAAATAATGGGCCAGCTAATCTCAGGAAAATTGAAATCTCCAACGACAATGAGATTTTCAAGGGATGATAATTCCTCAAGTTTGTCAATAAGCATATTGTCCTCAGTAAGTACTGTATCCGGAGGTCGGTATATGCAAACTATATTAAATGTAAAAGAATTGTTAGTAACAAGTAAATGGATAATTTCTATACCTGGCAAGTCTATTGTTTTATTAGTTATTGAAAAAATATTAGTAATTTCATTTGCTCAATAGATGCATACTCCTCCCCCCTTCCCCGACGAGTACCTCTGTCTCTGCGAAATATAGTAAAATTATAAATGTTTACAATAGTATCGGGGATTGAAGAATTAAGCCATGTTTCTGTTAGGAGAATAATATGAGGATTTAAAAGTTGAACAGTACTTATAAATTCATTAAATTTGGATAAAAGAGAGTTTAGATTTGTATACATAAGAAGCCAATCTGTAAATTTTGGTGCAAGAGAATTATGATTTTTGATTTTGGATATTTTGGCCCAACAGAATCACAAACTCAGACTTATGGAAAAAAACGAAGCAAGAAACAATACATAAAGAACAATACATAAAGAAATAAGAAAGAGAAGATGGAAATGGGTGGGCCATACTCTGCGGAAACCAGATAAAGACATAACAAAACAAGCATTGGAATTCCAACTTCCAGGAAAACAGAAACAGGGAGGTCGAAAAATACATGGAAGAAAACAATTATTAAAGAAGCAGAAAACGTCGGCCTAACCTGGAAAGAAGTCAGAGAAAAAGCACAAGATCGGCAAAATTGGAGAATGACAGTAGATGCCCTATATTCCAGTGGGAACGAAGAGGATAAGTAAGTAAGTAAGAAACAAAAGAGTAGAATCGAATGACCGCATAAGTCGAACGACAACAATTAGATTGTAAGGACGGCGAGAGACGGTTCCCAAATAGGAAGACGATCAGTGGGAAGACCACGAACACGATAGAATGACAACTTACTGGAGGCACATTGAAAAAACAGACAGTTATTTCTACACAAAAAGAAGAAGAAGAAGACCAATTTCTTATATTTTAGAAAATTTTCGTTTATTAAATGAAATATGTACCGTTATTTCAAAAGTCTTCTTATTATCTGTATTTAAGCCGTTTTCCAGTATTAAAATTGGAAAACGCATCTAGAATCATTCGTGCACAATAAGATCATGACGTATGACTCCGTTGGTGACGAACAAAAGGGCATTAACAATTTACTAAAGGACTTTCGATTGAAATCTCGGCAGACTTTCAATATTGCATTCACTTAAATACTCCCCACAGTTGACTACTATATGCTCAGACAGGTTCAATAATTACTTCATACATTAATTCCACCAAAAAAAGTAATAAAGTTATAGACTTATAGAGTTAATTTTATTTTTATTTAGCGTTACTGCTTCAATCATAGCTGATTTTCTATTTGTGGCTAGTATGAGCCATATGAGAAAATAATAAAAGAAAGACTATAGATGTATTTCAGATAAAAATCAAAGAGGGTGAAGAAGGATCTAGAACTCGAAGATCTTATGGGATATTAATAATTATCCCTTACGGGATCTTATTCATAGGTATATTATTTCTGAATGATGGCCTTCCTGCGAAGAACGTTCCTCCCTGGCATGTATCGAAAATTTGAAAGAAAAATTGGAAAAATTCTACAAATTTGCTATACTTTATTTCACCTTTACTTAAAATATTAATAGAACGTTAAGAACATTAAGAACGAATAGAACGTTAAGATTAGAACGTTACGCTTATGGATATCAGTGTTGACAAACCTCTCGGGCACGGGTGGCTACTCGACTGCCGATATACGATTGATTTTAATCAGTACGGCGTGGCATCGGCGCGCTTCTATCGTTCATAAGAAATGTATGGGGCTATCTTCGCAATGTCCTATTCTTAACGTGAAATAAAGTATAGTAAAAGTTTGGTTAAAACAATGGTTACTCTACACCTTTTTTGCTATCGATAAAAATACAAACGCAAAAGACTGCAGTGAATACAGAACTCTATCATTATTAAGTTATGTTCTGAAATTATTCTTGAGAATAATACATGGTCGTGTAAATAAAAAACTGGAAGAAAGAATAGATGATACTCAGTTTGGCTTCAGAAACGGACGGAACGAGAGGTATTTTTTACTTTTCATATGCAATAGCTCAAAGATGCAAAATTTATTTATGGACTAATTAAGAAACTACAAAAAAGCTCACATTAAAATTAACTTAAATCACGTCACAAACCGTATCGTGTATCGTGAAAAACAAGAAGAAAATCCCGATTTTTCGCAGCGATCGATGGCAAATAGAAAAATTGATTTTTCCTGTTTCAATAAATCTTTTACTGCTTGCACTAAAACTTTTTATTGTACAAAAAAATTCTTAAGACAAAAAACATAGACAAAGGAGACTTTAAAATAATTACAAACATTCACTGCAATCAAAGAGCACAAATTGTAATAGATAGCCAACCCAGATCAGAAATTGAAATCAGGAGAGGAGTTAGGCAGGGATGTATTATGTCTCCGTTACTATTTAATGTATATAGCGAAGCCATTTTTGAAGAAGCGTTTCTATCTCAAAGTGAAGGAATATTAATTAACGGAAGATCTATTAACAACATAAAATATGCAGATGACACCGTGATTATGGCAAGCTCTACTGAGCAACTACAACTACTCGTAAACAAAACAAGCAATTTTTGCGAAAAATAGGGGTTAAAAATGAATACAAAAACGACTAGATCTGTGATAATAATAAAGAAAACAAATATACAAACAAACTTACCTTTGGGAGATGTACCGATTGAAAGGATTGATAAATACAAATACCTGGAAACCTGGATTACAGAAAATAATTATGAAATGACAGAAATAAGGACCGGGAGAGAAATAGGAAGAAATGATTTTGTAAAAATGAAAACAATTCTCTGCAATAAAGACTTTAAGTAGAACTGAGAGTTACGTATTTTTACAAGAACACATAAATAAGCTACAGTCATTGAAAATAATGTGTTGTTACAGAAGGATACATAAAATAACATGAAGACAGAAGAAAACGAACACGGAAGTATTGCGAGAAATGGGCAAAGAATTTGAAAGAATAAACACAATAAAAAGAAGAATGTTACAATATCTGGGACATGTAATGAGGGGACAGCGATATGAAATGCTAAGACTGATAATACAGGGAAATATAAGAGAAGGAAGGAGTATAGGAAAAAGGAGATTGTCATGGTTGAAAAATGTTTAAGGGACTGGTTTAAATACTGTTCAATAGAACTCTTCAGAGTAGTATCTGATAGAGTAAAGATAATGATGATAATTTCCGCTATTTTTTATGTTTTAGATAGGAAATGCTGTAATTTTCATAACTAGTAAGCTATTATTGTATAAAACATTTGTTGTTTTAAAATATTTACGTTAGTGTCAGGTTAATTAGGTTAGTAATACAGATTTTCAGAGAGAAATGTATTTGAATCTACGTCAAAGCCAGAGATTCACCATAAAGTATATAAACTAAAGTCTAACGTTTGTTAAAATATCTTCTACAATGATTATTGTGAAAAAGTTCTCATTGTAGCAGATTTATTAAAAGCTGCAGTGAAAATATAGGTTAGAACAGTTTCCATGATATTTTCTGTTTAGTTTTTATTTATAGTAAAAAAGGGGTTTGTCTCAGACATAAAAGGATGTTTAAGTCATATAAAAATTATAGAAAAACTTACACTCTGCCTGCAAATCCTCATGTTATCTCAACCTCATCTTCTCACTGTAAAAACGAACCATCTCACGTATCACTGCGCTCAACAAGCTCCAAAATTTACATACCACCACTTGTGGCCTAATTAAGAAACTACAAAAAAGCTCACATCAAAATCCACTTAAAATCGCGTCAAAAACCGTATCGTGTATCGTGAAAAACAAGAAGAAAATTCCGATTTTTCGCAGCGCTCGACGGCAAATAGAAAATTTTATTTTTCCGGTCTCAATAAATCTTTTACTGCTTGCACTAAAACTTTTTATTGTACTATTACAAACAAATTGTTGGTGTCGCGAGCTGCATATCGCGCAGGATTTTTTCAACGCCGCGGCAGAGCTGAAATTTCGACTGATACTGACTGGTGAAACCTGCGAAGGCCGGACGTTTCGGACGCCATTTTGATCATGCGTCTTCAGCCTGGTTACGTCACAATCAATAGAAAGAGCTTGAACTCGAAAGGTGAAACAAACATTTTTAAAATACTTACATTGATTATATTTTTTGTTTAAATTATTCAAAATATGTACAACATTAAACCAAAAGCATTACTAATGGTTCAAGATGAAAGATATCATTGATATGTTGTTTTTTCATTATGTTAAAAATTGGTTTAGGCTTTCTAATAAAAGCATGAAATCTTCTTAAGGTGTCTTCCCTATTATACAAATGTGGGTATATATAATTATATATATATATATATATATATATATATATATATATATATATATATATATATATATATATATATAAATTCGGGTTCAAAACGTCCTCCGCCGTTGTCCGATGCCTTGTTGCCAATATCTTCTATCATTGCAGTTTTCATCTTCTAATCCTCGTACACTCATTGATCGTCTTACTCCCTGTATCCATGTCGTTCTTGGCCTTCCTCTTTTTCTGTTTTCTGTAGGTATCCATTTCATAATTTTCTTTGGCAGTCTTTCCTCCCCCATTCTCTGAACATGTCCGTACCACGTTAATTGTTTCTTCTCAATGCATTCTACAACCGTTTCCTGTAAATTCATTATTCGCTTTACTTCCTCATTTCTAACCCGGTCCAATCTCGATGTTTTACTTGCTCTTCTTAGGGCGTCCATCTCAGTAGCTTCTATTTTTCGTTTTTGGTGTTCCTTTATTCTCCATGTTTCGGATCCGTATACCAATGTGCTCTTAATCATGGTGTTGTATATTCGCATTTTTCTTTGTTTCCCTATCTCGGTACTCCACAAAACTCCGTTCAATGATTTAATTATCTTTCTTGCTTTATTTATTCTGCTCTTAATTTCTGCATCGTCAGTACCTTCCTTGTTGAAATTAATGCCCAAATACTTATATTTATCACAGCTAGTTATTTTCTGATTATTGTCCAATATCATATCAGTTGAATCCTCACCTAGGCATAAATATTGTGTTTTTCCTACATTCATCTGCAATCCCCATTTTTCGTATTCTTCCTTCAATTTGCGAGTCATATATTCCAAATCTTCTTTATCGTTTGCACATATTACCTGATCGTCTGCAAACTGAAGGGTGTACATGCAGGTGTTGTCGTCGATTTGGATGCCCATTCCACTGCATTTTCGTTTCCACATTGTAAGGGCTTTGGCGACATAAATCTTAAACAGACTTGGTGATATGCAACATCCTTGTCGTAGACCTTTGTTGACTGTAAACAAATCTGTTATTTTGTTTCCTAATTTTACTGCAGATTTCATGTCACTGTATAAATTTTGGACAGCTTTTATGAGAGTAAAGTTAATGTTGGAGTTTTGCAGTACTTCCCATAGTTTCGGTATCGGTATGTTGTCATATGCTTTTTGCAAATCTATAAAAACTAGGTGTATTGGCCTATTCCGTTCCAATTATTTTTCGATGATTTGTTTTAACGAAAATACATTATCCGTACAGGACCTTCCAGCTCTAAACCCGCATTGTTCTTCTTCTTCGTATCCTGAGTATTCTTGTTCAATCAGTTCTCTTAAAATTTTTGTATATACTCTGCTTATTGTATGTTACTGATATTCCGCGATAATTGCTACATTTTAGTTTATTGCCCTTTTTATGAATCGATGATATATAAGCTATTTTCCAGTCACTGGGTACATTTTCGCCATTGATGCACTTTGTAAATACATATGCCAGAGATTCGAAAAGTTTTTTAGTTCCATTTTTCAGTAGTTCGGCATGGATCCCACCTGGACCAGGAGATCTTCCATTTTTTAGTTGTTTAATTGCATTTTTAACTGCTACACTGTTTATGTTTATTTCTTCCCCTACAATTTGTATTTCCGTCTCTGTTGGTTGTGAGTATTCGGGCCTTTGTTCAGTTAATGAGTCCTTATAATGTTGAACCCATTTATCTGTTGGTATTAATTGTAGTTTGTCGTTGCGTGTTTCGTTATTCTTGATCTTGTTCAGAAATTTCCATGATTCACTGCATCTTCGTCCTCCTTCCTCCGTCCTCCTATATATATAATGCTATATGTGCTTCTATATATAATTATACGTCTTATAATTACCGCTTTTATGGCGTTCAAAAACAAATTATTAAACTCTAGGAAAAAATCGTCGATATGACCAAGGCTTTTGATAGAGTGCGATTAAAGGACGTGATAGAAATAATGGGAGAAAAAGGGCTAAACCACAGATTAATTAACCTAGTAGGTACACAATATTAACAGACAATGTAAAACAAAAAATAAGAGTAGGACATTTGACAACAGAAGACATAGATATAAACACAGGAATCCGAACACGGGATTTTCCCCTCATCAGTAGTTCCATATTCTCTTCTCTCCAATTCAACCAGGTACCTCGATATCTGCCTTCCCAGATTGCAAAGAAAGAAATGTCACGGATATCGTAGCGACATCTTTAACTAGAGCATAATGCTGCTGCATGATCAGGTTGCAAAGAAATTGATAATGTTTCTTCTTCTTCTTCTTTACGTACCATCTCCACGACGAAGGTTGGAAATCATCATTGCTATTCTCACTTTCAACACTACAGCCCGAAAGAGTTCAGTTGAGCTGCATCCAAACCATTCTCTGAGATTTCTCAGCCGGGACATTTTTCTCCTACCTATGCTGCGCCTTCCTTGAATCTGTCCCTGCATAATTAATTTTAGGAGTTCATATCTGTCACCACGTGTTATATGACCCAAGTATTGAAGTTTTCTTATTTTGATGAAATCCAGTATCTCCCTGCTGTTCTGTATTCTCCTTAGTACTTCCTCATTGGTTATTCTGTCTGTCCAGGAGATTCTCAGCATTCTTCGACACGTCCACATCTGAAATGCTTCCAATCTATTGAGGCATTGTTTATTGAGAGCCCATGTCTCCACACCATACAAAAGAACAGAAAATACATAACATTTTAGTACTCGCTTTCTAAGATTTAGGCTGAGGTCTCCACTACATAATATTTGTTTCATATTATTAGTGAATGCACTTCTAGCCTTTTCTATTATAATAAATATACAAAATATTATAAATATACAAAAAAATGCTTGCCGTTCATTTAGTTTAGACACGTCTAAAAATAGTGTTTACAATCTTCCTTCCTTCGTGTTTATTCCTTTGTATCTAACAATATATATGTTGATTAATGACCTACGGTTATTACAACGAAATATTTAGGGTCTTCAATTATTCATGGGCTTCAATACAACCCTACAATTCGATCACTTAATACCACAGAAGTTCCCTTTCTTTTATTAAAGTTTCTATCAAATATTTATTTCTTATAGAAAAATCAATATAAATTAACCCACTAAAAATAGCCTCTAGTCTGTCTGCTGGTATATAATATACAAGGTGTCCCGAAAAGATTGGTCATAAATTATACCACAGATTCTGGGGTCAATAATATGTTGATTGAACCTAACTTACCTTAGTACAAATGTACACGTAAAAAAAGTTACAGTCCTTTGAAATTACAAAATGAAAATCAATTTTATTCAATATTTCGAAAACTATTAGAGATATTTTATTGAAAATAAACGTGTGGCATTCTTATGCCAGGTATATCTTAACAAAAAATTATAGTGAAATTTGTGTACCCCATAAAAATTTTATGGGGGTTTACAAAATAACCCAATACTTAAACCCCCATAGACTTTTGTGTATGTTCGTATTAAATTATTGTTAAAGTATTATTAGTTAGACACAGTGTTTTTAAAGCTTTTTTCTCTCTTAGTACTTTTTCGAAAAGCCAGTTTTTATCGATATATTTTGAATATTTTTCAGATCCACCATCTATTTGTATATGGTTAAGTACGATTATAGACAGGGCCGTGCCGTGCTATGATGCGGTAAGGCAGTCGCATCAGGCGGCATCACAAGGAGGGCGGCATAATCAGTAAAATCAAAATAAAAATTGAACCATTCAGTACTTATATATAAAATATATATAGAAATAAGTGTCAGCTAAAAGTATATAAATATTATACACAAATGCGTATACAACGTTTATCTTTTTCTATAAGTTCTTTGTTATTCCGACATTAAGGTACTTATACGATTTATGGATTTTTATGGTTTTAAAGCAATGTTTTGTCTAAGCGAAAAAATGAAAAGTTATAGACAAATGAAATTGCAGAAAATCCTGATATAAGTTGATATATTGATATGTTGATTACGAAAAGTCAGTGGATGAGCTCTTAACAGTGGAAGATAAATTTAAAATAAATTTTTTCATCTATATTTTAGACATTGTCATTACTGCTTTGATTGATCGATTTTCGCTTTTAGAAACACTAAAAATTTAAAAAATTTGTATGATATTAAATTGAGGGAAATAGACGATAAAACACTAGAAAAAAATTGTATGAATTTTCATTCAATACTTTCAATAGAAAAAGAGAAGAGAAGAAAAGGATCAGATATAGAGGCCAATGATCTTCTAGAAGAATTTCGTGATATATCCCAAATGATACAATACTCCAAATAACCTAATTTCTTTATACCTAAATGTAGTTGTTTCACTAAGAATTTTATTGACACTCCCTGTCTCGGTAGCTAGTGGGGAAAGAAGTTTTTCAAAATTTATTAAAAGCTATTTACGAAGCTCCATAAGAAAAAATAATTTCAAAAATTTAGCAGTCATTTCAATAGTCATAGCTGCTACTTTAGACTACACCCATCTGATTGACGAGTTTGCTAAAATTAAAGTCAGATGGATAAAATTGTAATTTCTGTAAATGTTATGTTAATATTTACATTTTACATATAATCTCAATTAATTAAAGTATGTTTTGTTTTTAAAATAAAATTTTTCGTTCATTTTGTGTAGTTTCATTTAGTAAAAATAAAAGTTAAGTTTCAATCATATTTAAGGGCGCAGGTGCCACATTTCAACTCCAATTATTTTTAAATGCATTCATTTTTTTCGAATCCTGAGGAAAATAATAAATATTTTGAAAAAATTAAACGTAGAATGAAATATTACATTATTACCGAGCGAGGGCCGAAAGTCCCTTAAAATAAACAAAAAGTTTCTTTTGAATAAGATATTTGAAATTAAAAATCGCATTAAATTTTCTCTTTTTTTTTCACCTCTGTAACTTATTAAAATAAACATTATAGAAGTTTTCAGGGACTTTCCGGCCCTCGGTAATAACGTAATCTTTCATTCTGAGTTTAAATTTTTCAAAAATACTTATTAGTTTTCACAGGATTCGAAAAAGATGAATGCATTAAAAAAACCTTGGAGCCGAAATTTTGCGCCTATCCCCTTAAGGGGCGGGATTTCGAAGACTTGCATCATATTGAAAAGATGCACCGCAAGGTTCTGATTATAGAGACCTGGTAATAATATGAAAAATCTATAATTTACATTTTTATAATATGAAAATACACTAAGAGGCAAAAAAGTTTTTTTCTACGAGCGTGCAAAAATGTCTACTTTCGCGCACGCATTTTAGTTTAGAAAATTTCACTGTTCCGCACGCGTGTTACTTTTCCGCACGCGGTTTTTACTTTTCCGCACGCGTGTTAATTTAGATATGTTAATATGGCCTTAAAGTAATTATAATACATGCAATAAACTAATATTTAGAATTATTTACTAATTTATTTCAAATATATCTTATTGTGTTCCTGTTTTAATGAAATTAACGCGACAATTCGATGAAATAAAATTATACAATAACAGTCGTTTTGAATCATCGTCATGAAAACCAAGATCGTCGTCATGCTAACTAATTATATTGAAAGTTTGGTTTTGACAACCTTGTCAAAGAATTAATTTGTGTATGTTTGATTAAGATTTGGTAATTTTTTAAGGACTCAGAAAAAATATTGTTCCTAACTCTTGCAGAAAGTCTCTTTTCCGCACTCGACTGCTTGCCGAACTCCCGCTTCGCGTCGTTCGGCAAACTGCAGTCGCGTGCGGAAAAGAATTACTTTATGCACTTGTTAGGAAAATAACTATAAAAACACTGTGTTTAACTAATGGTACCGCAATAAAAGTTTAATTGGAACGTACACAAACATTTGGGGGTTTAAAGGAACGAAACCCCATACAATTTTTACGTAAACATATTAAAATAGAAGCCGTATCTCGATAAAAACTGGTCTATAGAAAAAGACTAGGAGGCAAAAAAGTTTTAGAGTCTAACTATTGGTGCCAAAATAGTAATTTAATTGGAACGTACACAAAAGTTTGGGAGGGGTTTAAGGGAACAAAACCCCATAAAATTTTTATGGGGTGCAAAAATTTCACTATAATTTTCTGTTAAGATGTTCGTGCCATAAGAATGCCATATGCCTATTTTCAATAAAAAATCTCTAATAGTTTTCGAAATATTGGAAAAAATTGATTTTCATTTTGTAAATTTAAAGGGCTATAACTTTTTTATGTGCACATTTGTACTAAGGTAAGTTAGGTTCAATCAACATATTTTTGACCCCAGAACCTATGGTATAAATTATGACCAATCTTTTCGGGACACCCTGTATAACCGCGTATTATTTATTGACAAATGGATTGGGACGAATATTTGTTTGGGTGGTATGTGTTTCCACGATTAAATTTGATTCGCGCTACATCTAGGATACAGACTCAGTCACAGTAGTATCAGTATAGTGTGCTATGCGAATGATGCAACCCTGATTGCAGAGAATGAGGATGACCTACAAAGCCAACTTTATCGATTCTACCAAGCATGTCGACGACTCAACATGAACATATCCACGCAGAAAACAAAATGCATTACCATTGCAAATGATCCAATTAGATGCAAGCTCGTGGTAGACGGGAAACCAATAGAATAGCTAAACCAGTTCAAATATCTAGCTGTAGATTTATCAAGTTATCATGACACAGCCAGAGACCTAAGAAGACAAATAAACAAGGCCGCTGTCAAGTCCGGATGTTTGAGAGATGTGGTCTGGAATAACTCATATACGAGAATTGGCAGCAAAGTTAGAATGTATAAAACTTGCATCAGACCTCTTATGAACTATGGTATTGAATCAAGAGAAGATACCAAGAAAACCAAAAGCATGCTACGAACAGCCGAAATGAAGACACTAAGAGCAATAGCAGGAAAGACAAGAAGGGATAGAATACGAAACAACATCATCAGGGAACAATCTGGAGTGCAATATGGGGTAGGCAAAAACGAAGATAATGAATGGTTCAGTCATGTAAAAAGAATGGAGGAGCATAGACTACCAAGAAATGCGCTAGAAGAAAAACCAGCTGACAAGCGACCATCTGGGAGATCACCAAAAATATGGAGATAGTTGGCGGTCTACCTCTCAAGAAATACTTCAACGTCGGAATTAACAGATCGACAGATCTAAACAAGTATAAGAAGAAGAAGAATTTGATTCGGGATAAGCTCCCAGTGGCTAGGGAGTCAAACGTGGCAAACGCGTATTGCATATACACCGATAGCTCCAAAATAGAAGAATGCTCAGGATGCGGGATGGACAATACTCCAGATCACTGAACCTTAGTATAAAATAGGGTATGGGTAAAAAGGCCAGCGTAGTTCAGACTGATCAGGCTGGTATCTCCATAGCCTCAAAAGAGATAATCCGAAATGGTATAGCCGGTAAAATCATAATAATCTGCACAGAGAACAGACAAGCGCTACTAACTCTGAATAGACCACGTGTCACATCAGAGCTAGTAATGGAGTGTTATAAGCCATTAGCCCAAGCTTCGTATGGTAACAACATCATCCTGAGATCACAATGGAAGTAAAGGCAACCGCATTGCCTATCTTCACTTTTATTCGCTGTGTGCAAGTACTTGTAGGGGATACGAGAAATAATCATGCGCGAGTAGCGGAGAAATCTTGTAACTGTCTTCGCATATTTCTTAAATAATTCATATTCTCAATTGAAATTATCATAATGACATATTTCATACCTACGTTCATTGACGAAAATTAGATTTCGCAATTTTTTTTTATTTGATACACTGAATTTTTACAATTTACTCTATATAATTACAAAGTAATAAGTAAATGGTATGTAAGTCAATTAACATGAGTTAGGTACCGTCCAGTGACGGTTCTCTAAGCATTATTATGGTAGATCGTCTGGCCATATTCTCTTCAGTCTTCTTTCAGCAAGTGGTTGGGTGAATAAATTATTTATCAATTTGTTGGTGTGGCCAGTGGTGCGATTTTTATATTTTGAATGATTCTTTATTAAGTCCTTGATTATTGGGATGTCCAGATCATTGTTAAGTGTCTGGTTGGATACGTACCATGGAGCTTTACTTATCATACGGAGTATTTTGGACTGGAATGTTTGGAGTATCTTCGTATTTGAAGGTTTACTGCAGCCCCATAGTTCTATTCCGTATGAACAAACTGGTATAAGTATAGATTTGTACAGAAGCAGCTTATTTTTAAGAGATAACTGAGACCTCTTGTTAAATAGCCAGTTCATATTTTTAGTTTAAGATCTAATTGTTTACGTTTAGTCTTAATGTGCGTTTTCCATTATGAGTTTTTCATCCAGATGCAATCCCAAGTATTTGACAACTGGTTTGATGGGAATCGGAGTATTATTTATAGAATCTTGAGGACACGCAGATTTTCTGGTTGTAAAAGTAATTTGTACTCATTTGCATTAACATTTATTTTCCATCGCTTGAGCCAGTTTTGTAATTGGTCATAATGATTTTGTACTTTTTGTGATGCTACATTAGGGTCGACATCCACTGCTAAGATTCCCGTATCATCGGCAAAAGCAGCTAAGAAGGTATCATTTCTGGTTGAAACGTCGGCTGTAAATATCAGATACAGAAATGGGCCGAGAACGCTACTCTGTGGTAGGCCAGATTGGATGATGTGGTAATTAAGTTATCTTTAATTTTGACTTGGAAGTATCGGTCAGTAAGATACGATTTGAGAATAAAGTATAGTTGGTCTGTTAGGTGTAATTTCAGTTTATGGAGGAGACTTTGATGCCATACCCTATCAAGTGCCTGTTGTATATTGAGAAACACTCCAGCGCAAAACTTTTTCTCTTCAAGAGTTGTTTTAATTACCTATATTTACTATTCTGTGGTATTGTTGGATGGTTGAGTGTTCACGTCTAAATCCGAATTGGTGTTATGGTATAATTTCGTTTATGGGGACAACTTGCTCGATTTTATGTAATAGCAGCCGTTCTAATATTTTCGACATTATTGGGAGTAGGCTTATAGGGCGATATGAATTTGCTTGTGTTGTGGGTTTACCAGGTTTTGGAATCATAGTAACTTGAGCTAATTTCTATTGTATTGGAAAGTAGCGAAGACGTAGTATGCTGTTGTATATTACTGTTAATTCCACCACTGCTTTTCTCGGTAGCTTCTGAAGTAATTCTAATGTTATCAAATCATAGCCAGGGGCTTTCTGAGGATTTAGTATTTTTATTTGTTGTCGAACCTCTGTCGGAGTAAATGCTGTCAGAAGGAAAATATAGTTGAAATGGAGGTTCGAGGTACCTTTTTATATCGTCATCTTCATCGTCATTGTTTTCTGGTACTGGGAATACAGCTGCAAGATGCTCTGCGAATACTGTGGTTTTTTCTTCATTTGTGCGGGCCCAGGTTATATCTGTTTTTCTTAAAGGTGAATTTGTTATTGTCGGTCGTTTAAATTTTTTGAAGATATTCTTCTTTAGCGGCGATTCGATTGAGGGTAAAATTGTACATAAATCTGCGCGCCTGCGCACACAGACAGTATCTAGTTCCTTGCTAATCTTTCAAGATAGGTATGTATGTATCTGTATCCGTGCAGTTAAGTCAATAAAAGAATATATTAGTGTTTTTAGTAAATGTATTATTTATTATAATTCTTGTGTTTTTGGATTTGTGTTTCTCTGTAGTAAAATAATAAAATATTATGTAGGCATAACATTTTTACACGCCGTGTTGTGTAATTATATTCGAAACTTACATGTCGATTGCAATGACCTCGCTAGAGTAGTTGGTAGGGCGTTAGGTCCGAGATTGGAACGACGTGGGTTCGAATCCTGGGCGATTCATATTTTTTTTTTTATTTTTGGTTATTTTAATAAAAAAAATTTGAAAGTGGTAGATAAGAAAGTTTGTTTAATTTTTAAATAAAATAAAAATAACCTGTTAAGTATATTTACTTCGTTGAAATTACCTATATAATAGAAGAATATCTTCTTACGTGCGTACAAAGTACACACACATTCTTTTTTTGTAGCTTTCGATATAGAGTGGTCTTCACGTGAGAGATTCGAAACATAAAACTGGAAGGAGTCGTTTTTTCCTCATGTAGTGCTCTATTTAGTCTATGACTTATCCTATTAAGATACGTTTTATTTAATGGATTAAGTTTTATTCGTTTCCAACTTCTAAGCACAAATTAATAAAAAGAGAAAAGTGGAGTTCCATCACAATAAAGCAAAAGAAACAAAATTAGTTATTTACTACATACAAGTTTATGTTTTACTAATATAACCTCAATCTTACTTTTTCTTCTTATTCATTTTTTGGCTATGCTCTTGACAATCCAGTAACCAGGACTAATATAAATGGGCCCATATGATTAAAAGTGCTACAAATGTTGCTGAGCTATGACACTAGGTGTCGCTCTTCCGAACTTGCACGGTCCCAACTACTTAATTGAAGCACTTCTAAAAAAGAAACTCGCGACATTTCTAAAAAAGAAACTCGCACTCCCGCCAAATTTTAGAATACCAAAGGCGCTCTTGCCAAAATTTTAACTGTCTTTTTTGTAAATAAAATTCCAAACTCCAAAATTATTTCTTAAATAATACTAAATGTGTTTTATATTAAATTTTATTACAGGTGATCACAAGAATCTGTGGATGGTTTCTGGATTATACTATAAATATGTTGTATTATTATGTAGGTACCTACCTAGTTTATTCACTTAGCTTATCACTAAAATACATTAACCAAATTCACTTACTGTTGCAGATTCATTCTGTATTCATTAATTGTAGATACTGTAGATAGAATAAAGATACTGTATTCATTAATTTCGATAATGAATTTTCCATTTGTAAATTGTAATCTATAAACTCTGTTATCGACTTTATTTTTAATTCATCTCTTTAGGTAAGAAACTTTGTTTCTTACCTGATCTCTTCTACAGGGTGTCCAGAAACTATACCGACAAACGATAACAGGAGATTCCTCAGATAATTTTAAGACAATTTAACCAAATTCACCTAGTCCGAAAATGCTTCCTAAGGAAGCTAGAGCTCTTTGAAGATGGCGTCTTGTAATTAGTTTTTCTTAAATATCTCCAGAAAGCTTCTATTTAGAAGCTTCTATTTAGAAAACGAAAATGTGTACACCTATTTATCTTCCAGAGATAAATTAATTCCATCCATTGTGAATTTCTGGTAGCAGTATTAGGCGTCCGTTTTGGGTGGAGCAAAGGTTATTTTATCGCATAACTGTCTTTAATTTTTAAGCATTTTTAATTGCTGGATTATTAAATTGTGAGGAATTCTAGTAGTACTAAAAGGTACTCTTGGGTTAAGTCGGCAGAACACACTGTTTTCTAAAAAAATAAATTTAAAAATTTTTCGTTTCCTAAATTTGAAAAAAAATTGAAAAATTTAAAAAAAAACGGTGTTTTTTACCAACCTAAAGCAAGACTAACTTTTAGTACTAGAATACCTCATAATTTAATAATCTAATGTCAAAAATTCATAAAAATTAAAGACAAAAAAGGTATGCAATCAAATAACCGTTGACCTACCTAAAACGGACGTATATGACCGGTTCTAGATCTCTGGAATACAGGGTGTTTCATTGGGAAAGTAACATACGTTAATTGTAGAAAGAGGACACTTAGGCGGTCTCAAAAATACCATACTTAATGGGTCTTACTCCATTAATAACAAAAATACTGAGTGTTTTATCATTTTGCCATTTTCTTAATTGGTTCATAACTTTTTAACCACACTGTATATTTATTTTATATTTGACACGCAAATATCGTTTAGGGTGTACAATAAATTAAATTGTTTACAATTGTAAAACATCCAGGTCTGGATTAAAAAAATTGGAAAAATATTCCAACCCAAAAACAATACCCTGTACATTAAATTTTTTTAAAATGGATTTTTCAGTTGAATAGAGGATGAAAAACTAAATTTAGTGATATACTTTAAATTTTTGGCAAAATGATTTTTCTGGTCTAATTTTGAATTTAAATTCTGAAATTATGTGAATTTCGAGAGCTCTAAGTAGAAAAAAATTGAAATACAGCTTACAACTTGTCAACCGCACTGTATATTCATTTTATATTTAACACGCGAATATTCTTTTAGGTGTTCAATCAATTATTTTATTTACAAATAAAAAAATCCAGACCCGGATTAAAAAATATTGTATAAATGTTCCGACCCAAAAAACACCCTGTATATTAATTTTTTTAAAATGGATTTTGCATTTGAAAAGAGTCTGAAAAACTAAATTTAATGGTATGTTTTGAATTTTCGGCAAAATAATTTTTCTGTTAAAATTTTGAATTTGAATTCTGAAATTACGTGTATTGCGAAGCTCAAAGTAAAAAAAAATTAAATATGATTTAATTTTAATTAATACCATTATTTAAATTGGTAAAATATTAACATTTTGACACATAACAATAATTTTTGATGGTGGTAATTTTGAATAAGTACTTTAGTTTTGAATTACACATTTTCTCTCTTTTGTTATAATTTTTAGATACTTTGTTGATTAAAGTGATATATTCTTTATTGACTCTGTATTATTTATTCATTAAAATAAGATAAATATTCGCCATAAACTATTTGTCACTGATAATAAAAAAACACTGAAATGTTTTAACATTTTACCAATTTAGATTAAATAATGGTATTAATTAAAATTAAGTCGCATTTTAATTTTTTTCTACTTAGAGCTCTCGCAATTGACATAATTTCAGAATTCAAATTCAAAATTTTATCACAAAAATCATTTTGCCGAAAATTCAGAGTATACCACTAAATTTAGTTTTTTATCCTCTTTTTAAATACAAAATCCATTTTAAAAAATTTAATATACAGGGTGTTTTTTTGGGTCGGAACATTTTTACAATATTTTTTAATCCAGAGCTGGATTTTTTATAATTGTAAATAAAATAATTGATTGGACACCTAAAAGAATATTAGCGTCTTAAATATAAAATCAATATACAGTGCAGTTAACAAGTTGTAAGTTGTATTTAATTTTTTTTCTACTTAGATCTCTCGCAATTCACATACATAATTTCATAATTAAAATTCAAAATTTGACCAGAAAAATCATTTTGCCGAAAATTCAACGTTTACCACTAACTTTAGTTTTTCATCCTCTTTTCAACTAAAAAATCCATTTTAAAAAAATTTAATATATAGGGTGTTTTTTGGGGTCGGAATATTTTTACAATATTTTTTAATCCAGACCTGGATTTTTTATAATTGTAAATAAAATAATTGATTGGACACCTAAAAGAATATTCGCGTGTTAAATAAAAAATAAATATACAGTGCGGTTAACACGTTGTAAGTTGTATTTAATTTTTTTTTCTATCTAGAGCTCTCGCAATTCACATAATTTCAGAATTCAAATTCAAAATTTGACCAGAAAAATCATATTGCCGAAAATTCAAAGTATACCACTAAATTTCGTTTTTCATCCTCTTTTCAACTAAAAAATCCATTTTAAAAAAATTTAATGTACAGGGTGTTGTTTTTGGGACAGATCATTTTTCTAATATTTTTTAATCCGGGCCTGGATTTTTTACATTTGTAAATAAATTAGTTTATTGTACACCTTAAAGGATATTTGCAAGCCAAATATAAAATAAATATACGGTGTGGTTAAAAAGTTATGAACCAAATAAGAAAATGGCAAAATAGGTAGAACACCGGTATCTTTGTTATTAATGGAGTAAGACCCATTAAGTATGGTATTTTTGAGACCGCCTAAGTGTCCTCTTTCTACAGTTAACGTATGTTACTTTCCCAATGAAACACCCTGTATAAATAAACGTACCAGTTTTGGTTTTTCTAAATAGTTTTGTTTTGAAATGTTTTTTGATACTCAAAAAACGAAAAATTTTCAAATAGATTTTTCTAGAAATCGGTGTATCCTATCGACTTAAAGTAAGAGTACCTTTTAGTGCTGTAATACCTTACGTTTTAATAATCCAGGCTCAAAAATGCTTAAAAATTAAAAACAAAAAAGATATGCGATAAAATAACCATTTCCCTACCCAAAACGGACGCCTATGACCGGTACTAGAAATTTGCAATAGATATAATCGAGTTATCTCTGGAAGATAAATATGCGTAGCAAGTTTCGTTTTTCTAAATAGAAGCGTTCTGGAGATATTTAAAAAAAAACTAATTACCTACCAGATGCCATCTTCAAATAGCTCTAGCTCCTTTATGAAGCATTTTCGGACTAGATGAATTGGGTTAAATTGTCTTAAAATTATCTGAGGAATCTCCTGTCTTCGTTTGTCGGTAGAGTTTCTGGACACTCCGTATAATTAATATTTCAACTCTGCTGCCTGTATCTGTCTTTACTTTTGCTTACTTAGTACCCAGTACCCAATCCATATTTATGAATTGGTCTACATATATAGCCTTCAATACATTCTTTTTAGTACATCTTTTTAGTATTTGGGACGAATATACTTTTAAGAATATTCCAAGCAAGTGCTATATTGCTCAGAAGTATGTTTTCAGCATCACCTAATCTCATTCTAGGTTCTACCAACTATCATATTTACATATTCAAATTGCATACGAGAATGTAATTAGTACATTTTACAATATTACTAAAAAGTAAGTAGGTACATATAAATTTTAGTTTTTTATATAAATATTACATATATAGATAAGTATATATTATATTTAGGACTTAGGTATTATATGCATATCAAAATAAATATGCTGAATATATAAATATAATACCTAGATACAAATATTATAGAGTGTTTCAATTTGAAAAGTTGCCACCCCGTATAATTTGGTCCCTATAGAAAATCTAAAAATATGCAAAAACACATCAAATTTATTTGTGAGGGGGACATTTTGTAGACCAGTTTTCAACTAAATTACATCAACCCTATAGCGGGCGCGGACACAACCCCCAAAATCTTTAATGGAAAAGGGGTTTGAGTGATGCCTCATTTTGAAGGTCATTAAATTACCTTTTCAAAAATACCACATGCCTTATATTTCTTTTCAGTACTTTTGGAAAAATCTTGGACTCAATACTATAAAAAATTTTGGAGTTCTGAACTCTATACTTAATATCTTTACGGATTTACTTGATTTTTCCAAAAATACTTCAAAAAAATACTCTAAATAATTCAACACCCCAAAAAAATTCAATTTGGAGTTCAATACTCCAAAAAAATTTTTGGAGTTCTGAACTCGATATTTAATTATTAAAATTAATTATAAAAAAATTAAAATTAATGAAAGGAAATATAATGTATGTGGTATTTTTGAAAAGGCAATCGAACGACCTTTAAAATGAGGTATCACTCAACCCCCCTTTCCATTAAATATTTTGGGGGTTGTGTCCGCCCCGCTAGAGGGTTAGTGTAATTTAGTTGAAAACTGGTCTATAAAATGTCCCCCTCAAAAATAAATTTGACGTGTTTTTGTATATTTTTAGATTTTCTATAGGGACCAAATTATAGGGGTGGCAACTTTTTAAATTGACAACCTATATAGGGTGAGGCAGATAACTGGCCTATTAGAAATATCTCGAGAACTAAAGGCAACAGAATGGCAAGGCATGATGTATTTAATGAAAATATTTTCATCTCTTTGCAACTTCCGGTTATACTACGGAATATATAATATATATGTTTGCAACGGAATATATAATATATAACTTCGTTTTCTTAAATGGGACACCCTGTATATTTTTACATTTTTGGATTCTCTTCAGTGTCTTCTTTCTTAAAATATTAGGTTTTGTAATATTATACAGGGTATTTTAAAAGATAATTACGTTTTTTTATTAATTTCGTAGCAATATTCACACCCTGTAGAATTGTAGTAGTTTGACATCTAAAACTTTACTTACGTTCAAATGATTTTTAATATACTCTACTATTGTTAGGAATCATTAGTATAGCTAAATTTTTAATTTTAGTATACAGGGTTGGTCGAAACTCGGAATAAGTATTTTCTAAGTTTTCTTAAATGGAACACCCTGTATTTTTGTATTGTAATGAAATTATATTTTATAGTACTTTTTTATTCCTTAAACATTCCCTATACCTAACTGCTTTAATTTGTGATTTAATGGTGATTCAAGCTAAACATCAATTGCAACAAAAAATACGTAAAATTTTATTAGGTTGGCCGTGAAAATACTCAATCCCAAATAATTTTAAAGAAATAAATACATACTAATCTAGACTGATCTTTAAAATTGCCAATAATGGTTTAGCTACCAAAATACCTACGTAGTTAAGATTGTTGGTGCGATTAACAATTAAGCACAAATTAACTTTAGGTATAGGGAATGCTTAAGAAATAAAAAAGTACCATAAAATATGATTTTATTACAATACTAAAATACAGGGTGTTCCATTTAAGAAAACTCAGAAAATACTCATTCCGAGTTTCGACCAACCCTGTATACTAAAATTAAAAATTTAGCTATACTAATGATTCTTAACAATAGTAGAGTATATTAAAAATCATTTGAACGTAAGTAGAGTTTTAGATGTCAAATTACTACAATTCTACAGGGTGTGAATGTTGCTAAGAAATTAATAAAAAAACGTAATTATCTCTTAAAATACCCTGTATAATATTACAAAACTCATATTTTAAGAAAGAAGACATCGAAGAGAATCGAAAAATGTAAAAACATACAGGGAGTCCCATTTAAAAAAAACGAAGTTATAACCGGTATAACCGGAAGTTGCAAAGAGATGAAAATATTTTCATTTAATAGATCATCCTTCAAAACCTCTTTATTCCAATTTTCATGATTCTGTTGCCTTTAGTTCTCGAGATATTTCTAATAGGCCCTTTATTTGCCTCACCCTGTATATAATATTTAGTGAAACTAAACTATAACTAAAATTTATATATTTTGTACTTACCTACTATTTAAGTAATATTGAGTTACCAAAATGAATTTAATATTTTCAAGCACCACAAACAAATTAAAGAGATTATGTATGTTCCTAGTCCCCTAGTTCCTAGTATACTTTGTCGTTCGTCTTCCTCCTAACACAGTATCAAGCATAGATTGGATACAAATACAAATGCCTGTGCACTGTGTCCTGTGCCTGTTTAGTGTTTGTGTTTGCGTTTTCATTTTCATAAAACCTTTGTGCAGGTAGAACGAGAAGGGTCATTTCCGTTATTCCATTTGCATTATTCCGCTCTTTTACAATCTGGTAATGGTGTATTCTTTTATAAACAGCAATTGAATGTATCTAATAAATTCCAACGATGTAAAAATACTCATGGTAAAATCAAAATGGTAAATTCATTTCAATTATGAGAACGAATTTTTTTTTCTTTAATACAAATTAATTTTTAAACTTTTTTACCATACCAATTAAAACAATTTTAAGAAATGATTTTGTCCGGAATACCTACATACATAAATTTTATCAATTATTCTAAAAATAATACGTTGATAATATTTAAGGCTAACATTATTCTTCCTATACATACCTACATATTCTTTTTAAGATATTTTAAAAGAACATACGTACAAGTATGTGTTAAGCACATACTTTTAAAGTATATTCGATGAAGGTATATTCCAAGAATATACTTTTACGAATATTCTGAGATACTACGTACACTGTGCTCAGTAGATTCGGTACGAGAATATTCTTTAAAGTATATACAAAGAACATGAAATTTATAATGTTTTTTATGGTACATGCTATGCTCCTATTACGCATGTACTAAAAAGAATATACTCTGTCGAAGGTTGGTAGTATATGCTTTGAACATGATGCGAACATCATTGTTATGTGGGTACATTCCCAATTATTGTGTTATTGTGGGTACACTGCCAATCAGTAATCTAATATCTGGTTTTTGTTTTGGTACCTTCTACGTCGTGGCTTAGTTTTTGTTTCTATTGTGTCATTCATCAACATGATAAATGTGTGTGTGTGTGTGTGTGTGTGTGTGTGTGTGTGTGTGTGTGTGTGTGTGTGTGTGTTTGTGTGTTTGTGTGTGTGTGTGTTTAGATGTATGATGACCTTGATTTGAATCAATTGGCCAAAACATAATAAATAATAATAATAATAATAATTATTTTCAGATGCAGGCTGAGACATCTACTCTACATCGCGCTATCTGCGCAGTAGATGACACAACACCGATCAAACTGAGGGAACCAGAAATGCGCATAAACCACCTTACTAAGGACGAAAAAGTGCGCGCCTGGATGGGTAAACCTCTGCACGGGCGACATCCCAATGAGATCAGCCAAGATTATGTCGACAATATAGCGTCGAACTACTGGTTGACATCAGGAAAGATGTTCCCTGAGACGGAGGGTTCATTACTGGCCATTCAGGATCAGGTTATACCAACCAGAAATTACCTGAAATATATCATCAAAGACCCTCAGGTTCAAAACGACAGATGCCGATATGGATGTCAAGCCCAAGAAACCATCCAACATCTTACAGGGGGCTGCCAAGCATTTGCTGCAACTGAATACAAGGAACGGCATGACGCAGTGGGAAAAATCCTTCATCAAGAGATAGCTATTAAGCTGGGACTTCTCCAAACAGACCATCTCCCGTATTATCAATACGTCCCTGAGAGTATACTTGAGGATGGCAACTACAAGCTATACTGGGACCGCACTGTGCTCACAGGCCAAACAGTGGCACATAATAGACCAGATCTCGTACTAGTTAATAAATTAACAAGACAAACAACACTAATTGATGTGGCGATACCTAACAACAATAATCTACGTAGTAAATTTACTGAAAAGATCGCCAAGTACAGAGATCTAGAAATTCAAATACGAAGGCAATGGAGAATGCAAAGTACCCAGACGATACCGATTAGTATGTCTACTACTGGAGTCATTCCGAAGACCCTCCTCGAAAGCATAAAAAAGCTGGGTCTGAATGAACATCTTTATAAGACCATGCAGAAAGCTGTACTACTCGCGACGGCCAGATGCGTACGAAAATTTCTGGGAGATACACCTGCATTCCAAGTCACCTAGGGCTCGATAACACGGAAAGAGTCCCACCAGAGCTCAATCCTTTTGATACCGTAGGTATCTGGGATGAGTCAATTTTCCCCTTAGAGGGAGTGTGAGCCGTATGGCTAAATCTGGATAATAATAATAAAGGACTTAAATTTCTCCCGTCTCCTACACCCTATATATCGTTGTGAACTCTTCTCATATCATATTTTTACTTATTACGCGATTTTTGGAGTTTTTTATAATGTTCATCATAATACCTTACCATTTTATCTGCTGTATATCTCATTCCCAGGCTTTCCCATATATAATTTGATCACAGCACTTTATCAAATTCTTTTCCCTTGTCTATAAAAGGTAGGCTTTGTCCCTTCGATAGCCTTTCTTTGATTATCTCATTAAGGGAAAAGGCGCAAAATGTCGCCTGTCAAACTTTTCAATGTGTTTTAAATGTAATAATTTTTTTCGAATCCTGAGAAAACTGATAAGAATTTTTGAAAAATTTAAACGCAAAATGAAAGATTACGTTATTACCGAGGGCCGAAAGTCTCTTAGAATAAATAAAAAGTTTCTTTGGAATGAAATATTTGCAATTAAAAATCACACTAAATTTTCTTTTATTTTCACTCCTGTAACTTATTAAAATAAACATTATAGAAGTTTTTAGGGTCTTCAGGTTTTCAGGGACTTTCGGCCCTCAGTAATAATGTAATCTTTCATTCTGCCTTTAAATTTTTCAAAAATACTTATTAGTTTTCTAAGGATTTGAAAAAAACTCATTGAACTCATTGAACATTTTGACAGGCGACATCGCGGTGTGCAAGTACTTGGAAGGGAAACGAGAAACGACCGTGCGCGAGTCGCGGAGAAATATTGCAACTATCTTAAATAATTCATATTGTCAATTGAAATTGTCAAATTGACGTATATTTCATACCTTCTGTCATTGAAGCAGAAAAATTATATATTGCTCCACAATATTGATATGATATGCAATTATTATATAAAGGTAAATTTAATTAATTGTATTTTGAGTGCAGTACTCCATTTTAATAACTAATTTTATTTACTACATACAATTGTTCACGTTTTCATAACATAACCTGAATCTTATTTTTTCTTCTTACTATTTTTTTGGACTATGGCCTTGACAATTATCCAGTAACCAGGACTAATATAATTGGCCAATATAATTAAAAGTGCGAATAAAAGTACAGAGCGAAGAAATAGGGGTCGCTTTGCCGAACTTGCACGGTCCCATTTGCCATTCACGGTCCCACTTGCCTAACCACTTTGGCATTCATCTAATGTTGGCTCGATTATATGTCACAACTTCTTTTCTTCTATTTTTTCGTATATATTTGTAACTGTGCTAAGCAGGGTAATTCCTTTATAGTTATTGCAATTCTTATTATCGCCCTTCTTCAGGATAGGTACAAGCGAACCCATTTCCCAGTCTGTAGACACTTGTTCCTCTTTCCATGCTATATTGAGTAATTCCAGTAGCTTTTGTTTTCAATTGTCACTCGTACTTATGATCATTCCCGCCGTAATTTTATCATGCCCAAGTGCCTTTCCATTTCTTTACTTTTCATTAATTCCTCTTACATAATATTGTCTGTAATGTTATATTGTTCATTACCACTCTTTTTCTTTTTGCAAATATGTAACATTGCTTGTTTCCGCTTGTAAAACTTTCTGGAAATATTCTTTCCATCTCTTCATTATTGCCTCTTCTACTTTACCAAAGGTCCCCTTTCTCGTTTTTTATCGATTCTTTGTCTTTACTTCTTCCTTATTACTTCTTTGTCTTTGAGATCTTTTCTTAGACGTTTTTATAACTTTATGGAATTATTCTTTTGTTAACTTTCTTTTCTGAATATTATTTTGTTGACAAACTGCTTGTAAATATATTTTTGAAGTTATACTTCTTTAGGCGCGATTGAGAGTAAAATTTCCTAATTCTGCGCGCATGCGCACACAGACAGTAGTAAACGCTAGTTTTCCATGTGCTTGTGATTTGTGAATTCACATTTTTACGTACCAAATTATTAGAATTGTACATGAGTAAAAATGAGTGACTCAGATCCGAAGCGACAAAAGAGTTTCGCGAGGATAAAAATGAACAATTGTTATTTGTTAATCTTCTTCACAATTATTAAATTTTATTTGATAAAAGAATGACCCCAAAAATTAAGAATCTTCTTCTTAGTTTGTAAATTTTTCTATGACACACATTCATAAATGCTGCCATATTGTAACAAAAAAATACCTACGCCGAAGACGTCCACCCACCAACTTCACTTAAACTGAAGCAAAATACTACTAAACAAACACATACGTCAAAAGCGTAGTACATTCTTCTATGTAGGCTGGTAAATACTAGCAAATACTACGGAGAAAAGCAAATGCTTTTTAAGTGTAGTGAAATCTTCAAAAATGTAGTACGTACTTGAAGCATTAGCATTTACTACATTTTATGTCACCATGTGCACTTTATAGCTAAACTCGTACCTATTTACGGTTATCGGAACAAACTCTTATAAAATAATACTTTTATTTGAACTTTAATGACTTGAAATACTTGGATTTTCCATAAATATATAAACAATAAATAACTTTTTATTAATTGTACGCCTTAAATCAATTATTATTTTTCAAATACACTATCAATACTATTTAATAAACAACTCTTTGATCGATTTTATTATCATCGTAAAAGCGTTAAAAAGCAGTAGCAGAATGAACTGCTATATCAAAATAGCGGGTCGGACACATCTCTACTTGTCACTGTCTTGAGTCTTGTCATAACATTATATTCGAATGAGTGCATTGTATAACAAAGATAGCGAATGTTCGATTTCCACGGACATGGTGTCCATTTTTTTCGAATCCTGAAAAAACTAATAAATATTTTTAAAAAATTTAAACACAAAATGAAAGACTAAATTATTATCGAGGGCCGAAAGTCCCTTAGAATATATAAGAAGTTTATTTCGAATGAGATATTTGAAATTAAAAATCACACTACATTTTCTCTTAGTTTTTCACCCCTGTAACTTATTAAACTAAACATTATAGAAGTTCTCAGGGACTTTCGGCCGTCGCTAATAACGTAATCTTTCATTCTGCGTTAAAATTTTTCGAAAATTCCTATTAGTTTTCTCAAGATTCGAAAAAAATGAATCCCCATTTGAATAGCATTGCAGCCGAAAATACGTACCGAACTTCTTAAGGTGACACCGATTACTCAACACAAGTGCACTAGTTTCAACAACGCTTTGTCACCTATTCAATATTGTTCTTAATTCACGGCCAAGCCGAGTCAGCATTAAAAACATCAACACTTTTCTAGTTTATTTATAGTTACAGCAAAGCATCGCGGATCATTCTATTATAATTCTTTTATCAATTATCATTCGTGATTCAGATTATTATTAGACAGTTAGACCTCAAACGCACCAACTAGTTACTGTGGTGTTTAGAGTTGGTAAATAAATAAGTATTCAGCAAATAGTGTCTATTTCATCAACCCCTATCATAGGGGGTAACTACCCCCAATAACCTAGGATGTTCCTGAGAGTGGAGTACCACCATAAGGTGTTTGGCACTAGGAAAGCAGGAAAGCAAAGTTAGTCACGCCGACCAAAATTCTGTTTTCACTTTTTTTGTCCTTTATAAAAAGAATAATAAATAGGTAAATAAATAAACAAGCAAAGTTAATATGAAGGTTTTTAATAGAAAAATACAATAAAAATAAATCTCCTTACAATTTTACAAATTTATATACAATTAAGTACCAATAGGGGTTACATTTTTATACAAAAATTTATTATATAAGAGATACAACAGTGTCACAAAACACTACATCGCTAAAAATTGGTCACTTGGGAGAAAAATTGAGAAATCAATGCTCATAATACGATACAATTGACTAATACCATTCACGATTTCGATAAAGTATATCTAATAAACAAGTCTATACATTGAACAATTCGGTTTTTGTTGAAAAGCTAACTAATAGTGACTGTTAGAGGTATGTGGGATAAAATTTTGGTATATTTCAGTTATACAATTTATATCCAGACTTTAGAATATTATCCCTTTGCTCGTTGACGATATTTATAAATATAAAGGCATATAATTTATATCTATACTTTATCTTGTTGCTCGTTGAGGCCATCTATAATACAGTAGACTCCCTCTATAACGAGAACTGAAATGGCGGACTAATAACCGCGTTATAAGCGGATCTCGTTATATCAGACAACAATAATATTGTGCATGCCACCACCACTGAAATGTTTTGATGCCTCTTACGTAGTTTATTAGGTGTTGATGGTCGATCTCAACAATGAAGTTTGGCTATCGTAAATTGTAAATTTCCTACGATTCAATGTCGGTCGACAGATAAACAAGAAGGAAGAAGTTTATTACCGGCGATGGAATTTATTACAGCACTAGTCTCAATAAGCACACAGATGTTGGGCATTCCTGTATACAGGCAGTTATGGTATTTATATATGGCCATCACCACGCCAAAAACAGGTAAAGAAACTTAACCTTCGATTTCATTTTTCCTCGTTATAACCAAATACGCATCGTTATAGAGGTGTTATAGTTCAATAGGAATTTCACGGGACATCTAGTGTACCTCGTTATAAGCGAAACCTCGTAATATCCGTGTTCGTTATAGAGAGTCTACCGTATAAAAACAGACATAACTTCCTTAACGACCACATATCAATAATTTGTCATTGTTAACTGAACGGCAATAGGGCTTTTCATTCACAGTCATTTGTTTCGAGCTTCTGTCATATGTCACATAATATTAATATATCTACGTCATACGTTATAGGTATATACCAATGATACAAACCAAAGACGTATGAAGTAGATACATTAATATTATGTGACACATGGCAGAAGCTCGAACTAAATGACAATCGATGGAAAGCCCTATTGCAAAATTGTAATTACATTAAGTTCGAATTTGACGCAGTACTACCGCCGACACTCTTGCCTCGTCAGCATCCTTGATGAGACCCTCGTGACAACACACTGTCGTCGTGGGCACTGAGCGAGTTAATGTCCACAAGCCAGTTAGATCGTAGGGTCAAAAAAGCTCTCAAAAAGCTATGAAAGATGTCAAGAACGCTGAAAAAGCGACCTAACAAAGATCTAAAACGTGTAAACATAATTTTTCTGATTTTTGATCACATTTGACATGCTTTTGTCCCTGATATTTTGATGGTCTTCGTACTTTGTTAACACACAAAAGAACCAAATAACTGGTAACGGTTTGTAGCTGTTTTTTACTGGCATTTAATATACTTTTGTTGTTTCCTCGACGTTGTTTGGCGCTTCTATCACGTTTTTGGCGTCGTTTTTAACCGGTTTCCTATCGCTTTTAATGCGTGATCTTAAAAGCCACGGTTGTGATGGGACTAAGATTTAAATTGCCGTAATGAGGATTCATATTTAATGGTCAGTTAGAAAATAACCATCAAAGACGTCAAATAAATGTTGAAAAAGCAAAGAAAAATGTTGAAAAAATATCAAAATCATCCTTGGGATAACAATGTGACACAGGCTCTTGTTTACATAGTGTTCCGTGTCCTTATAGTTTAGTTAATTTTGTTTTTCGATTTTATTTTACGATGTAGATTCATATCGCTAATTCTTAAGTTTGGGTAAATTAGTTTCCAGAAATCTCTTAAAAGATTAAAATACATTCATTTTTACAATTCTGGGGAACATTTGTCTATAATAATCCTTCTCTTTAGAAAGTAGGTATTTGGAAATTAACAGTAAGTCGACTCAAGCGGTTATTGTCAGCTTCTGAGAAGGACAGTGATGAACGATTTTGTAATTACGTTTTTCCCAAGGTGAAATTGTGTCGTACAGATAGACATTTTTGTGTTCCCCGCCATCAGGGATTTCTGGTCAAGAGTCTTTTGTATTTTTAGTAGTATTCAGTATAGTATAGTAATCATCATATAGTTAGTATAGTAATCAATAAATAGTTCTATCGAAAATTGTCGTCGTGTATTATTTTAATTTGCTAAAGTAATATTTAATAGCAACTATATCTCACGGTAAACTAATCACGGGTCAAGACACATAGTTTTCACTCTTTTTTGTGATTTTTGCGAGGCGTCCGACGTTTTCGGTTGCTTTTCGAGGATTTTCAACATTTTTAATGCTATTTCTTGACATGGAAACATCGACAAAACTACATACAATATATTATAAAACTGTATTTTCTGAAGAAAACCACTTGTAAAAATTCGTGTGATAAAGACTGTAACGAGTATGCCAGTGTAAGTTTGTCGGTAAAGTTTGTTTAGCAGTAAATGGTTGTCTTCGAATAGTACCGACTATAAACATCCTGGGTTAACCGATAATAGTATAAAAGACCCGGCTTCAGGTAAAATTTAAATATGTTTGAATGTTTGTTTTTCTGTAATCTTAGCAATTAGAATAGATTTAATTTATTTTAAAACTCATTTGAAAACATTAATTTCGGGTATATAAGGCAAAGCAATATATTTTACATCCGTTTTTTTTTTGTTTTTGTCGTAATAATTATTGTAAATTTTGTGGATCCTTTGCTTTATTATAGGAGTACCGTCTAGTCAGTGTTAATTGTCAAAAGACCAACTCTGTTTGCTTATCGCTCCGGACCGGTCTTAACAATGGGCAAAGTCAGATAAATTTAATAATATTTACGACCGCACTAATTGAAGTCAACCATTTACTGCTAAACAAACTTTACTGTAGTAAAATAGAATAGTCCAGAATGATCGAAAGCATTCGAAAAAATAAGGTGTAGACCAAATACATATTTAAGGTCAAATTTCAATAGTAAGTAGTGTCAAACCGTTGAGTTTTGTGACAAAAAAAAGTAATTAATAATAAGATTTTAATGATAATTGTAATTTTGAAGAAGTCAAATAAAATTCAGTACTTCCAAGTGTTTTGTTCCCAATAATTTATTCTGTACGGCGTTTCTTAGAACAGTGGGAAGAAAAAATGGTTGTAATGTACCTATAGCTAGGTCTTCATTCAAGTTCAACTTAGCTTTGGTCAACGACTGTCTTGTTAACTTTAACAATTTAAATAAATACAATTACATTGTTCCGAGTTCAGTGTCAGTTTAACTTTCAGTCTTGGTTTTTCATCCGTTCTTGGTTCCTCCCCTTAAAGTTCTTGTAAGATATGAATTCGCATTTTTTAAGTCCCTATAAAGGGCCACATAAATTATTGTAACTGAAATATACCTATATATTAAATATTTTATCAATTTAAAAATTATCTAAACATCATATTATTATTTATTTTATTTAGAATGCATTAGTGATCATTTTATTTCCACAGAATGTTTAATAACAAAGATAGTTTTGTTTAAAATTGCAAAATGGCACCAATCTAATACTTCATTTTTGAAAAGCTAATGAGAGCGAAATTAATAAATTACGCGAACAGCAATTATCAAACACTCTGTGTATCAATATTCAGCACCTTTTGTTGTATCAGACGTAATACCCACTTCTAGATGATGCATATTTATGTTTTGCCAGTATAGGCAATTTCCTGATAGTTCGTTCGACCTAGACGAACCATGCTACAGTGAATTAATTGTTGGGTTAGACACATCTTTGTAAATGGCAACACTGCATTGCTAAGATGTTAAAGTGGGTTTACACTGTCAGGTTTTGCTACAGCGCGAGTGAGAAACAAATTCCGCACACGCGCATAAGCTTATTAACTGGTATGGTGTGAACCTACTCTGAACTACCAAAGTGTGCGTAGTTGTCATATTTGGAGTGCCTATTCCAATAATTAATGCTCTGTATGTGTAGAAATAATCATATTATAGCAACGTTTTTGTTTAATACTATTTCAATAATCATTAATGATATTTGACAAGTTCGTTAGCAATAAATAAATGATTTGAGTGATGCATTGGAGCACTTTATTGAAAATTATCCTTTTGATGGACTGCATTAATCCGTGATTTGAAATAGAAAGAAATCTAACTTCTTTATACAATTTCTAGTCATGACTACTACTTTTCTTGACATATCTTAGTTCATACTGAAATCAAAGCAAAAACTAAAAGGGTTTATAGATAGCGACGACTTCGCATTATGAACACCAGAAAACTTAGCAATTAATGAGTATTATAATGCAAACATCTTAATAGACGGAGAGGCAGCGCTGAAAAATCCCTTTGAATTTACTAAAGCTAAATATTACACAGTTGATTACTGTGATTGTGTAGAGGAACATACTGCGGTCTGTCAAGCGAAACGTAGAACAGGGGTTACTGAGAGAGTATCAAAGTTGCTTTCCTACGAAGGTAATTAAATCCATTTACTAAGGCTGAAAACCAGTACACACATTCTAAATTGAATATAAATAAAAGTTATTATAGTCGGTCAGCTCTATGACGGGACAGAACCGCCGGTCGGCCCCAATGAATGTACAGGGTTATTCACTATATTTTGACCCCCTTGTAAACTGCTTTATTTACAGAATTAAAAAAAAATTAAATACAAAAGTTATTCGATTTTTTAATTATGATTTTTTGACATATATATCGGACTAGTGACATCATCCATCTGAGCGTGATGACGTAATCGACTATTCTTTTAAATGAAAATAGGGGTCGTGTGCTAGCTCATTTGAAAGGTTATTAAATTCTCTATACAGTACTATAAACATTAAGATCATTATTTATACAGGGTATCCAAAAAAAATTTTGAATTATTAATTAAACAATTAATTTAATTTAAAAAAAAAAAATTGATGCCCTGTATAATTAATCATGTTAATGTTTATATTACTGAATAGGGAATTGAATACCCTTTCAAATGGGCACTCGACCCATATTCTATTCCCATTTAAAAAAAATAGTCAATTACGTCATCACGCCCAAATGGATGACGTCACTAGTACGATATATATGTCAAAAAATCATATTTTAAAAATCGAATAACTTTTGTATTTTACATTTTTTCTAATTCTGTAAATAAAGCAGTTTACAAGGGGGGTCAAAATATAGTGAATATCCCTGTACATTCATTGGGGCCGACCGACCGGCTCTGTACCGTCATACAGCTGACCGACTATAATAACTTTTATTTATATTTAATTTAGAATATGTGTACTGATTTTCAGCCTTAGTAAATGGATTTAATTACCTTTGTAGGAAAGCAACTTTGATACCCTCTCAGTAGCCCCTGTTCTACGTTTCGCTTGACTGACCGCAGTATGTTTCTCTACACAATCACAGTAATCAACTGAAAAATCTAGCTTTAGTAAATTCAAAGAGATTTTTCAGCGCTGCCTCTTGGACTATAACCTACTATGAAAGACAAAGAACAACTGTTTTACAAAAGAAAAATTCTCATTAAGCAGAAAAATGAATTTACCCACTAAATACAATGATAAAATAAAACAATTTCTATTTAAACGGTTTAAACATTATTTGCCAGACTTAGTTTCTTTTAAGAAAAAGGTTAAGAAAGATTTACAAATAGAAAAAAGAAACTGTTCCAGAAAACACTTAGTTGGATTTGATGTACAAATACAACTAAAAAAGACATAGAGATAAGACAACTAAGATTTAGACATTCTAAATATACAAGGTTTATGAGAAGGAAAATCTTTGACCAGTGTGTGTTGCCTGTTTTCACTTATGAAGCGGAAACAATAACACACAAAAAAGGTAGTGAACAAGATTCGCATAACTCAGAGGGCTATGGACCGCCAGATGTTGGGTGTTTCCTTGAGAGACCGAATCCCAAACAAAGAAATCCGTCGTAGAACAAAAACAACAGACGCTGTCGAAAGAATCGCGTCGCTAAAATGGAATTGGGCAAGACACCTCGCCAGGTTATCAGACAAACCCATGGACAAAACGTACTGTCGAGTTGAGGCCACGAGAAGAAGCTTTACGGTGCAGAGAACCAACCAACTCATCAACCAAATGGACCGACGATCTGAAGCGTGTTCTCAGTAACTGGATGTAATCCGCACAGGACGGAGAATGAAAAGAGCTGAGGGAGACCTATGTCCAGCAGTGGTCGCGTACGGGTTGATGAAGAGTCTAATTAACTTAATAATATCAAAAGAAGTGTGGCGACACGCTTTAATTACTATTTTTGCTAATTTTATTTTTTAATAACTTATTTCAAAACGAAATAATATGGGTCATATAAAATTCACATTTAATATACAAACCAGATGTTAAGAAGGGCCGTTAAGTTTTATGAAACGAAATGTATCCCTAACCATATGTTTTTGGTGTGTTCAGTTTAACAAACTGAATTCCCGATAAATTAATTACCTTATCAGACCTTATGTCAATAACGCACTTTGGAAATGCATTCGAAGACGTTTCTTAAAACTACAGAAAGGTTCTGAGCTTTTAAAACGCCAGATGTAGTAATTTATTGCCTTTTCTAGCCATATTGTAAAACCGCAAACATGATGATAATGGTGTTGTGGTCTCGGCAGTATCGTCACGGCAGGCCGGCAGTTCAGACGCCCCTTCGCTGCCCTCAAACAATAAACAACCCTCTTACGAGATGAATAAGCACGCCTTTTAACCAAAAATAAAATAAATATTACTGTTCGTTGTTTACACTTATTTTAATTGATTCCGTTAACACCCACCATCGGAACAGAAGCATTCTCCACCGAATTAATAACTAATAAAGGAACTTGTCAAATAAATCATTTATAATATTTATTATTTCCTTCAAATCTGAATCATAGAAGTTTTTCCGCCAATTAAAAATTATCGTACACAATGCACTAAAGCTGAAAGCATAAATTTTAGCAAAAATTATTTATTCCGCTTCGAAAGAAGCAAATTTATTTTAAAAAAATCTGAAAATTAGATGATTCTAACTTAATACCACACATAATGTGATGACGAAAGAGTATTTTGTGCTTTTATCACAGATGTTATTTGTTTCTTGGATTATTTGTCATAAACAGCTCACAAATATACAAATTTTTATAGTATAAAACAATTTTTTTCAATCAGATTTTTCACTGAAACATCAAAGCCATTTTAGTAATCAAATTAAGACATTTAGATATTTAACAGTAAAATATGTACAGCTTGTCAAATACACGGTGATACTTGGCGATTTTGTCCACTTGCGTAGAAAAAAAAAAAAGGAACGCATTCGGTGAATTATGTTTCTGTTGACTGCGCATCGTAGGTGCGCAGTCAAGGAGGCTCTTGGGAGGAGCTTATATTTGACTCCAAACAATTTTGTTTATAAGGTTAAACACTCATAAGGAATTTTTAATTTATTGTTTACGTGGTTTGTGTGACAAAATAAGACTTTTCATTTAGGTATTTAGTTAAAGAAACGTGTCAATTAAGAGATTTTTATTCGTTTTTGCCCAGGTGAGTTAATTGAATGCAATGATTAGAACGTAAACAGTTTTGAGGTTATGTTTATTTTCAACCACTAAGGAATAAAAACCACCTGAGCAAAAACGAATAAAAATCTCTTAATTAACACGTTTCATTAACGAAATACCTAAATGAAGTCTTATTTTGCCACACAAAGCACATAAATGAAAAATTCCTTATGATCATTTAACGTTACAAACAGAATTGTTTGGAGTCTCCTCCCAATTTTGTGACATTTGTGACGTCAGACTTAGGCTGTCCATACGGCCAAGTATCACAGTATATTTGACGAACTGTAGCAGAAACAAACAGTATTCATGTATTCGTTAGTCTATTGGATCTCTAGCTACGTTGCTATGTTGGTTTACTACTTTATGGCAAAATATAGAGAAATATCTCACATCTACCAGTCCATATACACCATCTTTTTGATTAAAGTAGATAATTATTGATACATTTAGTAATTAAGTAGCTTGTATTTTGAGTATTCCATACAAATATGTCACTCAGATTTTCGTAAGTATTGAATTTAACAAGACACTTAGCTTGTTTAGTTGTCAGCTATTAGGCCATGTGGTGAGGCCGGTCCCGTCTGGAAAAATTTCTGATTCGGTTTCTTTGTGGATTCCTATTCAAAAATGTCTCCTTTAAACAAATCTGAAGGGTGCCGGGCGGAATTTTTGGGCAGAAATTGTTTAAACAATTTTTTTAAACAAATACAAAATATCACGTTTTTTTGCGCCGGAACATATATTTGTAGATTTTTTGGGTCATTTTAAACAAGAAAGGTATCTTGTAATTTTTCTTGAAAATGGATAGTTTTCGAATTATAGGCGATTTAAAATGTGAAAAATGAGAAAATACGCATTTTTGAGGCTTAAAAACTCATATTTAAATTAGTATTTTTGAGGTTGCCAGATACATAAATTGAAGATTAAACATTCAGCTTCAAGATTCTGAAGAGTGATCGCGTCTAACCTTAATTTATACCGTTTTTTTTTTAATTGTTAAGTATGCGCGTTTATCCGATTTTTTTGCCGGTGCGGCGAGCTCTATTTCAAAAATCTCCTATTTTCTTCCGAAAAATATTTTTTCTAGATTCTTTGGGATATTCTAAATAAAATAAGTTTCTTGACATTTTTCTCAAAAGTTAATAGTTTTAAAGAGAAGCGATTTAAAATCCGAAAAATGGCAAAAAACGCATTTTTGGATTTTAAATCGCTTATAACTTTAAAACTGTTAACTTTTGAGAAAAATGTCAAGACACTTATTCTATTTAGAATGTCCCAAAGAATCTAGAAAAAATATTTTTCGAAAGAAAATTGGAGATTTTTGAAATAGAGCTCGCCGCACCGGCAAAAAAGTCGGATGGACATGCATATTTAACAATTAAAAAACAACGGTTTAAATTAAGGTTACACGCTATCACTCTTCAGAATCTTGAAGCTGAATGTTTAAACTTCAATTTAAGTATCTGGCAACCTCAAAAATACTAATTTAAATATGAGTTTTTAGGCCTCGAAAATGCGTATTTTCGCATTTTTCAGATTTTAAATCGCCTATAACTCGAGAACTATCAATTTTTGAGAAAATTTACAAGATACCTTTCTTGTTTAGAATGACCCACAAAACTTAAAAATATATGTTCCGGAGCAAAAAAAGTGATCTTTTGTATTTGTTTAAAAAAATTGTTTTAACAATTTCTGCCCAAAAATTCCACCCGGCACCCTTCAGATTTGTTTAAAGGGGACATTTTTGAATAGGAATCCACAAACAAACCGAATCAGAAATTTTTCCAGACGGGAGCGGTCTCACCACATGGACTTATATATCTTGCAGTCAAATCCAATGTTTACTTCTAAAAACTTTCGTTTACTATACAAAATTCACAATTAAGATGCAGTAGAAATAAACAAACCAAGACACATTAAATGCTACTAGGAGCACTCCCAAATCATAATTGACAATGTATATACATTGTAAATCCCAAATCATGATTTCCAAAGTTTATACATTGTAAATTATGATTCGAGAGTGCTCCTAGTATTATTTAACGTGTCTTGGTTTGTTTATTTCTACTGCATCTTGATTGTAAATTTAGTATAGAATACTGTTTTGCTGTTTGTTTATATGTTTCCTACTATAGTTGGCTTCGTTTTATGAGACTTTATGGATTTTCCAAGTTAAGCTGTTTGTACCATATATTTTATGCTTTAATATTTTTTTAGGATATGTTAGGTTAAAATATAGGTCGTCTTCTATGGTCCTCTAAGATCATCCCCTGCGTATCTTCACTTTCACTTCCCTGAGTATCTCAGGGTTGTGTATATACCTTTATTACTCAACTTCATTTATTTTCTGGTCTTTTCATTATCAACAGACCTATGAAGCGCCATGTAAGCGTTCCTTTATGGAACAACAATTTAATTTAGCTGTCTTTGTCATCATTACTTGACCCAACTCAGAAATCTTCAGTGAAAAATCTGACGCACGCATAAAAATATACAGTATTAAAAACCTGGAAAAGTTTTGAAATATCAAATACTTGTACAATAAAAAAAATTACAGCTTATATTTGCCCTTCGAGTTTTTTCCTGGCGTGTCCTTTTCCTCTGACTTTTTGGGACGTAAAATGAAGTTTAGGTTGTACTGTGTGTTCACTGCGTAGTATACGTTGGAATTCGAAGGAAGAACCATTTCTGAAAGAAGAGAAGCATATTAGTTTTTGGTATTTCAAAATAACACTTCTAAATGCGATAAAATTATGTCAGTCCGTCATAACAGCCATGACATACATTAAGTACATATATATAGGTATCGGTACTAAATTATAACGTATTGACAAACCGAGAAGCCATTGAAATTGAAAAACGCCCAGATTGTCTCAACAAAGGAAATGATGGCACCCAAAATCTTCGCGCCAACCCTGCCCAAAACGTCACGACCATAGCATGAGAAAAGTAGCAGTAGTCCAGGGCGCATCTGTTTTGAGGTGGACTTTGAGAGGCGACTCATATTTTTTTGCAGAAATTGCTTGGAATTAACTCATATAATAATAATTGAGTAAATGAAGGAAAAATTCGATTTTTTTCTTCGTTTTTTGATTATAACTTTAAAAGTATTCATTTCCGAGAAAAGTTGCACTGACATAAAAGTTGCCTAATTAAATTTACTACAATATAGGATTAAATATTTATATGGGAAATAAGCCACAATTAAAATGAAAAAAATAATTTTATTAACGTTTCGACGCCCAAATCGGGTGCCGTTGTCAAAATACAAAATATTACTAAAATAAACTAAAGTGTTGTTGCTAAGCAAAAAAAATTCTTCTAATAATTTATTTAATTTCACTCATTTATATTGGCAATTCAGACATATATTATACATTTTAAAGTAGAAGACTTTAAAATGATATTGCCAATATTTATGAGTTGCGTTCCTGGGACGACTTACTGAAAGATAGTTCATTCGATTACATGAAATTAACCCCAACTCAAGAATATCCGTCATAAAAAATTATAGCATGTGATATGTCTTTAAAAAGACAACCAAATGCAACGACAGTAAAATTCTCAAAATTTTTAAAATCAAGAAAGAACAAAAAATTGCATTTATAAAATACCTTGTGAATGCGAACAATTTTATTTAGGTGAGACATCAAGACCATTAGACGTTAGAATAAGTGAACATCAATCTTATATTAAAAATAGAGAATTTGAGAGATCTCAAATATGTCAACACGCATGGGATAATGAACATAGAGTTCAGTGGAGAGATTCAAGTATAGTCCTGAAAGAATCAGATAGTAAAAAGAGAAAAATCAAAGAAGCGGCTCTAATTATGCTAAATGAAACCAATTGTGTCGCAAATTCCTCGGTAGAATGCAGTAGGATGTGGTTACCCATACTGAAAGAGGAAGTCAATAGAAAGAAAATACCAAGATTAGTAAGTCAATAATATCGAGCTAGTACATATTTTATATTTTAGTATTACTTATATATCTAGTATTATTAATAATATTTATAATTTAAACATGTTACAAGTCAGAATTTGGTATTATTTTTTGAGAGTAAATTAATGTAAGACCAAATACTTACGATGTCGGGATAGTATCACAGGGTTTTTTCCTGGTTTTCCCTTGTGATTTACTATGAAGTCTCTAACGCGAGAATTTTACTGTCGTTGCATTTGGTTGTCTTTTTAAAGACATATCACATGCTATAATTTTTTATGACGGATATTCTTGAGTTGGGGTTAATTTCATGTAATCGAATGAACTATCTTTCAGTAAGTCGTCCCAGGAACGCAACTCATAAATATTGGCAATATCATTTTAAAGTCTTCTACTTTAAAATGTATAATATATGTCTGAATTGCCAATATAAATGAGTGAAATTAAATAAATTATTAGAAGAATTTTTTTTTTGCTTAGCAACAACACTTTAGTTTATTTTAGTAATATTTTGTATTTTGACAACGGCACCCGATTTGGGCGTCGAAACGTTAATAAAATTATTTTTTTCATTTTAATTGTGGCTTATTTCCCATATAAATAATTAATCAAAAAAATGCCACAAGGAAATAGCTTCAGAACAACATAGGATTAAAATTTTAAAAATTGTCACCCTTGTTGCAAAATATTAATAATTTCGAGAAAACCTTAAAAAAACAAGTATTCGCATTTTACCTTTTTCAACCATTTGTGCTACCCTTAGGACCTTCATATTTCACCCAGAAAAACTTTATGATATATTAAAATAATACTGTAAATCTCGTTAAGATCGGTTTAATATATTTTGCAAAATAAATTTTGCAATCCAGATTTCGCAAAAAAAATGCATTTTTTCAAAATGTTGCAGGACTGAAAATAAAGCACACAGCAAGTTGAAATTTTTTTTGCATGAATACTGTACCTTTTCATTTGCAATTTGCAAAATTAAAATCGGTTAATTACCATTTTTTTTTAATAAACACTAATATTGGGTGCTACGCGCAGGACAGCGGATACGTTTGCTCTGATTGGGCATTCCAATGACCTGTCAAAAATGATCGAATATTGCGGCTACCAATGTTTATCTAATACTATTTTCTTACTCTATATTTAGTTGTATTTTAATATTTTAATTCCCCAAAAATCAAACTAATTTGATTATTGTTTGTGAAGTATTGTTTAAACAATTGCATATGTATATTTAAAAATAATAAACTCTTATTCTCCAAGTTAAAATATATGAACAAAGAAAGTTTTTGCTAAAAAAGTATTATTTCAAATTACAGAGTATGTGTTTTTATTTTGTAATAAACAAATTTATTTATTTATATCGAAACGTACTGAAAATTAAAATGTATCAATCATTGTCAAAGGTCATTGGAATGCCCAATCAGAGCAAACGTATCCTCTGTCCTGCGAGTAGCACCAAAAATTAATGGTTATTTAAAAAAATTATTAACGCCGTGGTAGTTAACCGATTTTAATTTTGCAAATTGCAAATGAAAGGTACTGTATTCTTCTATATGCAAAAAAAATTCAACTTGCTGTCTGCTTTATTTTCAGTCCTGCAACATTTTGAAAAAATGCATTTTTTTGCGAAAGCTGGATTGCAAAATTTATTTTGCAAAATCTGTTAAACCGATCTTAATGAAATTTACAGTATTGTTTTATTATATCATAAAGTTTTTCTGGGTAAAATATGAAGGTCCTAAGTGTAGCACAAATGGTTGAAAAACGTAAAATGCGAATATGTACTTGTTTTTTGTGGTTTTTTCGCAATTATTGCTATTTTGCAACAAGGGTGACAATTTAAAAAAAAATTTAACCAATGCTATATTGTAGGAAATTTAATTAATCAACTTTTATGTTAGTGCAACTTTTCTTGGAAATGAATACTTTTAAAGTTATAATCAAAAAATGAAGCAAAAATCTACTTTTTCTTTCATTTTTTGACATTTTGATTATTTACACAATGTTCCGGACCTTTTTGAGTGGGAGGATAACTCAATTATTATTATATGAGTTATTTCCAAGCAATTTCTGCAAAAAAATATGAGTCACCTCTCAACGTCCAAATGTACTCAATATTTTTACAGATGCGCCCTGGTCTACAGTGAGTGTAAGTCTTCTCTAGATGGATGGAAGACAATAGATCTTTGCAATGGCACATGGATAGGTTGATCAAGGATATAGCAAGGACATTGAGATGGACATAGCAAGGATGAAGGATGGAAGGTGGGCACGCAAGTTAACTGAATTGAAACTAAGAACCGATACACGAAACAAAGGAAAACCGCCTACACGATGGCAACATGATCTGCTCTAGATACAAAACAGGAGAGGTTTATGTCCTGCAGTGGACTTACGGGCTGAGATAATGATAATGATGAGTAAAAATAGTGGAGTAATCTAGTGACTCATGATACTGATGTTCCGGAATTATTACTGATGAACTATAAATGCAGTCAGTACCTAGGCTTGTATAATGATATTAATTGTATGTGTATGTCTATACTACCCTTACCTTTTTCTGGTAAAACTTGAGCTAGAGTATACTGGTCCGGGTTCCCCTCCAATCCTAATTTGTACATGGCATTTCTGATCACTTGAGGCGTCCTTTCATTATTACTTAACATTATACTTTTATACAACACTATACCGTCCGTTTCTACACTGTCCGTTTCGTAAGTTACTTTAATGATGTAAAAGTCTGGATTACTTTTCTGCGACTGGTTGCTCAATGTCCCCGAACTGTTATGGTTTAAAGGTACCTGTACAAAACAAACTTTTATTAGTCACGTATGTACTTAAATAATATATCAATTATAGATTTTCGTTTAGTACATGTCGTTTTTACCAAATTTCCAAATTTGGTTGCATTGGTTGGTTGGTCTCAAACATTTTGTGTATCATGCGGAATAGCTTTTCCAATCCGTTTTTTACAATTTCCAACTTTTAACATGTTCACAATCTTAAATAAATAAATCCGGTTCGAAGGACCAATATACACTGACCGGCACAAAAAAACCGCCACCCCAAAAAATGGGTCATTTTTAATGTCTTGTATTTCCTAAACCTGATGTCCGATTTAAGTAATTCTTTTAATATGTTATAGCCTTATTCTTTAACAATATCGCTCTAATAATATTGTTGCTAGACAGGTACATTGTCATTGTATACAGGATGTACGAATCAAACTTTGTTTTTTTTCTCAAACTTTGGAACACCCTATGGAATGTTCTAGTTTTTATAAAATACTGAAATTCAAACCCAACTATAGCCTCAGGTTTTCTTAACATTATGTTTTTAATATTTGTTTTATAATATATAATAATAATGTTTTATAATAAAAAAGTTACGCACTTTAACAACTACCCCTGTTTTTGGTCAATACAGGGTGTTTTTAAATAAGTACGGCAAACTTTAAGGGGTAATTCTGCATGATAAAATGATGACAGTTTGCTTTATAAACGTATGCCCGCAAATGCTTCGTTTCCGAGATAGGGGGTGTTGAAATTATTCTTACAAACTGACGATTTATTTATTGCTCTAAAACGGTTTGTGATATGCAAATGAAATTTGGTAGATTTTAAGAGGTAGTTATTGCGCATTTTTTGGCATACAATTAAGAATTTGATATTCACCATTGGCGTGCATACGGGTATAAACATTTTAGATATATCCCGTATGCACGTCAATAGTGAATATAAAATTCTTAATTGTATGCCAAAAAATGTGCAATAACTACCTCTTAAAATCCACCAAATTTCATTTGCATATCACAAACCGTTTTAGAGCAATAAATAAATCGTCAGTTTGTAAGAACAATTTCAACACCCCCTATCTAGGAAACGAAGCATTTGCGGGCATACGTTTATAAAGCAAACTGTCATCATTTTATCATACAGAATTACCCCTTAAAGTTTGCCATACTTATTTAAAAACACCCTATATTGACGAAAAACAGGGGTAGTTGTTAAAGTGCGTAACTTTTTTATTATCCAACATAAGCGAATGAATCAAAAAGCAGAATGTTAAGAAAACCTGAAGCTATAGTTGGGTTTTAATTTCAGTATTTTATAAAAGCTAGAACATTCCACAGGGTGTTCCAAATTTTGAGAAAAAAACACAGCTTTATTCGTACACCCTGTATACAATGACAATGTACCTGTCTAGCAACAATATTATTACAGCGATAGTGTTAAAGACTAAGGCTATAACATGTTAAAAAAATTAATGAAATCGGACATCAGGTTTAGGAAATAGAATATACTAAAAATGACCCTTTTTTTGGGTGGCGGTTTTTTGTGCCGGTGATCGTATTACAAGGAACTGAGGAAAGGCTCGGCAGTCTTAAAAACTGGAAAAAAGATATTTTCTCTTCTATTTTTATAGAAATAGATATAAAAGCTTTGACTCACCTGAAGTTTATTATTTGCACTGCCCGAATGCGAACTATTTAGCGACACATCCAAAGAAGGTAGCGAAGAATTACTACTCGAATTCGACATCTGCGAAGGACTCAATTTCCTATCTAAACTATTATGCGGCGAACTCGGCGTGCTATCTATGTCGCAGTAGAACTGCGAGCTATTGCTGCTCGAAGTACTGGCTATCGAATCGTTCTTCTGGTGTCCCGATGTTCGTTTCTTCACTTTAACGTTGTTGGAACTGGATGGTTCTATTTGACAGCTGAGCTGGTAGGCGTCTCGATCGTCTAGGACTAGAATGGTGTCGAACCATCGGTCGAAGGCTGGATCTTCCGTGAAATGGTAAGCATTTGCAGCACCTAAAAATAAAATTCGATAAATGCCTGTTAGTCCATTGAAATGTTACATTTAGTGTGCATTTCTTAGAGGAGTCAATTTTATTTTTTAATGTGTAGGGGGTTCAGTAGAAGCTTAAGTTCAAGTTTTTGGGGTTGAGGCCCTTGTCCCCCGGCCGCCATCTTGGAAAAAGAGGTGCAAAGGGCTTTCGCGCTGTATCTCGTAAACTAGCTACCCTACAGAAAATTTAATTTCACATAAAATGAAGCAAATTAAATTTTCTACAATTTTATGTCTATTACTTTTTATCGTAAAGTGACCAACAAAAAAGTTATAAACAAAAATAAGAGAAAATTTTGTAAGAAATTTCCTTTTGGAGGTTATAACTTTTTTTACGTTCATTTCACAATAAAATAACATCATAGCGATTTTGTAGAGAATTTTTCAATAAACAATTTTCACTATAAAGTTGTTTAATTTTATTTATTATCTAGGTTTTACAGCGCTCCAAACTTGACCAGATTCTCGAATTCTCGTAGAAAAATAATGCTTTTCTACAGGCCTGGACTGGGCCGCCGGCCCACCGGCCCGCGGGCCGGTGCGCCTTTTACCTCCGTTAGTATCTATCCATTAAAAAAATTAAACGCTGAAAATTTTTTTTTAATCTTTACACAAAAATTAGGCGGCAAAATTACCCTAAAAACTGTTTTTACTTAATGAAGAAACATAAACTGCTACAGAAACCTATATAATAAAGCCAGTGGGTACAACAAAATATAACTTGTATCAGGTATCAGAATAAAATAGCACAGATACGACGCGCGGCGACCTCGAAAGCCATTCCTACGATTTGGGCGCCTTTCGTAGGTATCAATTTCCGCTGTTTCTGTTATAATAAATAACTTAGATACGACGCGCAGCGCCCTTGAAGATCATTTTTAGATTCTGCCGCCTTTTGTAAGTATCAAAATCTGCTGTTCTATTGTAATAAATGTAATAAATAGCTTAGATACGACGCGCAGCGCCCTCGAAGATAATTTTTACGTGATGGGCGCCTTTCGTAGGTATCAATTTCCGCTGTTTATATTACCTACTTATAAAAATCATCTTCGAGGGAGCTGCGCGTTGAATCTAAGCCATTTGATTATCTGATACTTGATACAAACAGTGTTACATCCCACAATTAACCTATAATAGATATGTGTAGTTTTCTGCGCTCCATAACTACATTATACATATAGGATTGTTGTGCCCAGAATCCTAAGTAACGAAGCCAGTGGGTACAACAAAATACAACTTGTAACCTTGTATCAGGTATTAGATAATACATAATCAAATAGCTTAGATGCGACGCGCGGCGCCGTCGAAGACCAATTTTACGATTCAGGCGCCTTTCGTAGGTATCAATATCCGCTCTTTCTATTACAATATAAGAGTGTTACATCTTACAATTGGCCTAAAATCTGAGTGCAGTCTTCTACGCTCAATAAACTACATTATACATATAGGATTGGTGCGCCCTACAATCTTACACAATGAAGCCAGTGGGCATAGTAGAAACGCAACTTTGTCAGAATGTGCAAAAAGTGGCCATTTCAATGTTTGGTATAAATGTTAAGAAATTCGATACGCCGCCTTTAAAAATAAGAGCTTGCCGATATTGTAACATCCAATTAATCATTAGTAGTCAACTTGCATATTAGTACAGTTAAAATTATTAAAGAGTAAATTATTAAGCAAGACAAATTTAACTTTTTTTCTACTTTTAAGGACAAAAATTTCATTTCCCAATTTCATTAGAGAAACCGAATTAAAATTATTATACACATCATTTTTGAAACGCTATTTGGTTAAAATATCTCATATTTGTTGGTAAAAAAATATATTAATTTGTCTGGACTAAATTACGGTTTTGTTGATATCAGAGGACTTGGATTCACAAAATGTTGCAAAACTGAATTTTGTTATATTCGGTTTAAATTTTCTAGCGAATTTCAGAGCCGACTATACAACAAAATTTAACACACATAGCTCGAAAATAGCACGGTTTATGTTACTCATATCCTCGCATCTCTGACCAATCAAGCCGAAAGCACAGTATAAAGAGGGACAGTAGAACCACTCTCCGAAAAATTGGAAGTAAAATCTGTAGTCGCGCATGGCGACCGCGCAATGTTCTTAGTCGCTTTTGCCCCACTCTCGCATTGCTAGTCGCACAGAAACGTGCGGGTTTTAACAGGGAAAACCCGCATCCACCACTGGTGAATTACCAATGGCGTACTGCCGGTATTACTTCTTGAGATCAAAGCGCCGACAGAGGAGTGGTTTTACTGTGGAACCTCTATATACTGTGCCGAAAGCATCCTTCTAAAAAACCTCCTCATTAAAAAACCTTTTTAGATCGATATCCCCATCTTCCCATTTCTTCCGTTTGCTCGTTAGTTCAAAACTGATATACTTATGTAAACTGAGCGATTCTTCTTAAAAAACAGTCCAAATTATGACCGTATTTAGAAGTGACGTTGAAACCAGCGAGATGTCCAGAAAGGATTCACTATTACTTCTCTCCGAACGTAGGCTTGATGTGTGAGATTTTCTGCTGCCGGTATACCTTCGAACCTGTCTCAGGATTTCTTCCTTTGTGATATCCCTGTCTATATCAAATATGTCTCACTGGTCCTGACAGTCCCGGACGTTCTCTATTACGTTTCCCTCCGTGCGGGCCACGATTGTCTTCTTTAGAGGCTCAGCCTGTTCTTTCCGTGCCACTTCGAGGTTTAGGTCCCGTTCCTAGTCTTCTTTGCGCTTTTGACGCCAATTGGACTCTTCCTCGTGTCTGCACTACTTTAGTTTAGCTTGAGGATTACTCTGCGTAGGATTTTCGACTTCCCTTCACGATCACCTTCTGCGTCACTACGTTCATACTCCTCCAGCGCGAGGTGAAGGTCCATACCCATAAAGACGACTTCCAGGAGCTTCTTGAGGTTCCTACCTCTGTAGCCTCCTCTATACTCTTAGGGACGCCTCTCTAGTCTCCAGTGTCTCCATGTCTTCCCACACTTTAGAAATGATTGCCAGTAGCGTCTTGTCCCTTTCCATTTCCGTCACACCTTTCTCTACAGGGACCATAAAAATATTCTGACGTTTCCCCGGTTCTCTTTTTTCTGACTCTACCTTGTAATTGTAATCATATAATTAAGTTGGAGGTATCTCTCCTGATCTGTATGTATCTCCTGTACATACAACCAATTTCGGTTTTTCCTGATCAAGTCGTGGGACCTTTCCCCCTCACCTAACAGCCCAGGTTCCAAGACCACTACTAAGTCGCCTGCAAGTTTATTTCCTCTTCTCGGTTTAGCGGCCGTAGAGTAAAGTGATCATCTTCCAACTCGACTTTATAGTGTCGTTAATTTTTTCAAAGCCTCTTTCCCCTGAGTTCAGGACCGTTGCGATCATTTGTCTCTTTCTTTCACAAGTTATTGGGGGAAGACCTCTTCTTCTGTGTGGACACACAGGCGACTTCTCTTCTGTGTGGGGCGACTTCTCTGAAAGTGCCCTCCATGTCTTCGGTGACTCTTTTAAGGTTTTTACCACATTCTTGATTTTGATTTTCGCATTTGTATGGTCGAACATTAGTTTCACTAATTATCCTTTCAGCTCCTTTGCAAGGTTGCCTCCGCTGAATGATCCGTCTTTTTCAGGTCCCTGACCGGAATTCTTTCAACAGATCCCCTTTTTCTGAAGTCTGCTCCTTCCTCTTTTCTTCTTCGCTGAGTACTTACCCTTTGTTCTCTTCACTACTTATGAACATCATATTATCATCTCCTTCATAGCTTGTTCCAGCTGCATCACCACTGGTAACTCGCTCAATTGTCCCTTCATTTTGTTTTATTTTTTCCTACGTGATTAAATACTTATCCATATAGTTCCCACGAGTAGGGGCGAATTATACTGTCCGGCGAGGCAGTGCGCCCTTGCCCACGCTAAGGCTTGAATTTCAAAGGGTTTCGTCAGTTCTTCGAGGGCTCCGTTTGCTGTCGTCTGACCTAGGTCATTCACCACTCAGGCACGGATCGTCTGACACCGTGTGGTTGCGGATTTTTTATCGAGGTTTGCTCTTCTATTATATAGAGTTTCATAGCGCTCTAAAAATTTGAAAAATTTCAAAAAGTGACTTCTATTGAACACCAATCATGATTTTTGTTAAATGTTTTTGAACCAGTAAATTCCTCTGTAGAAGCGGTTGAAAAATTACTCAAATTTTTCAAAAATTTGTTTGGAGTCTCCACAGAGCACCAAAAAATTCAACGGAGTTAAAGGGATACTGGGAAACTGAAGCTATATTTTTAGAGTATCTTAATATAATTTACTATTCCCAACAAAAATAGGAAATTACTTTATGGATTTTAATTAAAATTAAATTTAAAAAAATCACAAGTAATATTTACTTATTTACTTTACATGCGCTAGGATTTGAAAAAAGTTTCATGTAAAGAAGGGAGGTTTAGCGCCTTTGTTTAGAGATTAGGTTGGCGCCTTTTTTAGGATTTGGGTTGGCGCCTTTTTTAGGATTTGGGTTGGCGCCTTTTTTAGGCGCCAGTCCGGCCCTGCTTTTCTATCTATATATTAGACGAGCGGCATTAACCGTTATGCCAACCACGAAAATCAAATTTAAGGTGAATGATCAATTTTGGTCTATTTTTATGTTTTAGAGGTCGCTGAATCCGAATATGAAGTTTATTTTTATCTAGAGTTGGTGGAACATGTTAAAAAAATAAATTTTATACAAAAATGCCAAAAATCAATTTTGATGATTTTTCAAATTTACCTCGCTGTATCTTTGGTCGCTGTAAATATTTCCTTTTAAAAATTTTACTGTGTCATCTTTGAAGCACGTAGATAACAATGAAATTTGTCCAAAATGTTTAAACACATTAAAAAAGGAGTTGTTAATTTATTAACATTTTGTCATCATATTTCGTTAGTTTCATGTTTACTTAAAAAAGTTGAGTGACAAACTTTTTAGTTTATAATTTTAACCAACACAACAATAAAATATAGTTCATGAAGAAGTTTTTTGGAAAATTTTAAGTCAAAATATATAATAGGAAAAAAGTTATGTTACTTCATATACAAGCGGCACCCCCAAAAAAGGCTTATATCTCGAGATCCTGACAACGGTGTGGTGAATGGCTAATTTTTATCATACTTTATGATTTTGATATCAAAAATCGTTTTTTTGCTCTGCTTAAGAATTTTGCATTTTGCGGTTGCGTCATTCTTCTTCTGAAGCGGCGAATTTGTCCTCAAACAACTTCTTGGGCCTTTTCTATATATGCTTAGAGTTATAAGTTTTATAGTGGGAAGAAAGGTCAAAAACAGATTAATAATAGCATAGAAATGTTAAAATCATAATAAATTGTATGAATAAAAAATATATATAGATAGAAAAGTAAGCCTAACTTTTGTTTTTATTGTATCCCTATGAGCATTCGAGAATCTGGTCAAGTTTGGAGCGCTGTAAAACCTATATAAATAAATAGAATTAAACAACTTTATAGTAGAAATTGTTCGCTGAAAAACCCTCTACAAAATTGCTTTAATGTTATTTTATTTTAAAATGAACTGAAAAAAAGTTATAACATCCAAAAGGAAACTTGTTAAAAAATTTTTACATATTTTTGGTTATATCTTTTTTGTTGGTCACTTGACGATAAAAAGTAATAGAAACAAAATTGTGGAAAATTTAATTTGCTACATTTTATGTTTAATTAGATTTTCCGTAGGGTTGGTAGTTTACGAGATATAGCGCGAAACCCCTTTGCACACCATTTCCAAGATGGCGACCGGGGGACAAGGATGGCGACCCCAAAAACTTGAACTTAAGCTTCTACTGATCCCCCTACACATTAAAGAAATAAAATTGACTCCTCTAAGAAATGCAAGGTACGGCCTAAAAAATGTAACATTTTAATGGACTATGTTACGATGCTCTATTTGGTGTGCCGCTGGTATATCACAAAAAAAAACTGTGACTTTAGTGACTCATTCGTAGAAGAATAGAAAGTGGAAGAATTGAAGAAGTTAATAAAAGTAGACCAGAAACCCCAGACCTACGCCTGAAAAGGCATACAGTATGAAAAGGAGAAGAAGACTTATCGCCTAAACGTAATAGGGTTCTTCTTTGTGCTACGAGAAACCCATGTACCAAGTTTAAAGACTAGGACTTCCGCTACAAGAAAAAACATATAAATGTAGAATTGTAAATATTTTATCTTAAATTTTAAGTCGAGCACGAAATAAGAGCCTCACACATACGGACCTACGTTGGCCCAGATGGGTGGAACGGATTGGGATTACTACGAAAGCCCAGCCGCAGCCGGTGCGAACTACTTTTAACTTTGAATCTTTAAGACATAAGAATAACATTCGCCACTATGAGAGAAATTTATTGCAGTAGATTTTTAATAGTTTCGGTTTTATGCATGAAGAGGGAAAGAACATAGACGGTTTTGGTTAGTGTGGGAATCAATACAGTTAGTCGATTTTAACATCAGAACCTCGACGGACGTGTTATTTGGGATAATCGAAAAATACGCAACTTAGAGACGCTTTAAGACGGGTATTATGACAAGCCGGTTATAATATTCATTAGACGCAATTATTTCCAAATACATTTATTTTTGTAAGAACACGTAAAATTTTGTTCGCAATTACACAAACACTTTTACATTTCGTCATCTTAATAGTATCTATAATTTAATTGTCTATTTTGTTAATTAAAACTGTTAAGACTCATACGGACTCTTATTACGATTGTCTTTAAAGAATCCTACATAAATAAGAATCCATCTTTTGACCACATAGAACTTATGAACCAGATTTCAAGTCTCCAGGAACAACCCTTAAAGAAAAAGAAAAGATTTAAGAATACAAGAAAAAGAAAAATAGTGATCCAGATTCAAGAGGCCTTTTTACAAAGAAGAAAACCTATACAGTTTCTAAAACTCTTCCTTCACGAAAGGGAAGAGTATAAGAATATGCAAAGACGAGTAAGAGCCATGAGCCCAGAATCAAGAGGTTTTTTTGGATGGCCTATTGTCTCAAATTCCATACGGTTCTCTTTTGACCAAGTGGAACCAAAATGAACCTATAAATCAAGTTTTCAAGACTTGGTTAAATTAGCTAGAACATTTACTTGAAAAAAAAAAAAGAAATGCTCAATAATATGACAAGAAAAAAACTGTTGATCCAGATACAACACCATACTCAATAGATTTCTTCTTTATACAGGGTGTCTGTGTAACTTGGAACCATATGGGAAACTTTTTTAATATCAATTTTACGAAAAAAAGTTATTCTTCATAAAGTGCTCTGCATAGTCTAAAACCTAATTTGCAGTCATCAGATATAAAATTTTATCAATAGTATACGAGGTGTGTCCAAAAATATAAATTTCGCTCAAGAGTAATGTGCCTTTATATTTCACAATATCAAAAATTGTTATTAAGAAAAGTTGTTTGTAATTAAAAATTATGTTATAATATGCATTTACACTCTTTTAATTGAAAAAAAAATTGAAAATTTTCATCAAATTAGGGATACCCAACATCATTTTTATTTTATGATAACTCAGTTATTATTAATTTTGCGAAAAAAAGTTATTCTTTATAAAAATTTCTGAATAGTCAAAAAACTACGATGCAATCATAAGATATCATTTTTTTTTAAATTTTATACGAGGTATGTCAAAAAATATGAATTTCGCTCAAGAGTAAAATACCTTTATAGTTCACAATATTTCAACTAGAAGAATTCAATTGCATATTGAAACATAGTTTTTAATTCTGAACAACTTTTTATAATAACAAATTTTAATACAGTGAAACTTGGATAATTCGAATCTCAGGGGACCGTTAAAAAAATTCGAGTTATCCAAAAATTCGAATTAAAAAATAAATCTACAAAAACAAGGATTACCTACAAAAATATCTGCAGAGTATGATAAATATCAGTAGTTGATCAGCAAAAAACAGTATTTGATCATTTTTATCGCTGGAGGTGTTTTTGTTCCTATTCTTGTCCGAGTTTTGTCAACCGAAAACAATGGGCCAACAAAATTTGGCCAAAAATACCAATTAAAACATTTGCAAGCTATAAAAAAGACCGACTTTATTTTTTCCAAAGAGATCCGAAATTTTTAGCTGCTTTTTGGAATTTAGTTTCTCAGTAATGACAAAAGATTCTAAGATATTCAGAAAAGATAGTAGAAAAGTTCGAATTATCCAAAATATAATATAATAATATAATAATAAAAATTCGAATTAAAGAAGATTTCGAATTATGGAAGTTCGAATTAAGCAGGTTCCACTGTATTGTGAAAAATAAAGGTACTTTACTCTTGAGCGAAATTCATATTTTTTGACATACCTCGTATAAAATTGACAAAATTTAATATCCTATAATTTTATCTTAGTTATTAGACTATGCAGAACGTTTTATGAAGAATAATTTTTTTTTCGTAAAATCAATAATAACGGAGCTATCATAAATAAAGTGATGTTGAGGGTCCGTGATTTGAGGAAAATTTAAAAAAAAATTTTCACTTAGAGAAGTGTAAATGCAGATTATAACATAATTTTTAATTACAAACAACTTTTCTCAGTGACAATTTTCGATATTTTGAAATATAAAGGCACTTTACTCTTGAGCGAAATTCATATTTTTTGACATACCTCGTATACTGTTAATAAAATTTGATATCTGATGCTTGCGTCTTAGGTTTTAGGCTATGCAGAGCATTTTATAAAGAATAACTTTTTTTCGTAAAATTGATATTAAAAAAGTTTCCCATATGGTTCCAAGTTACGCAGACACCCTGTACTTAGAGGAACCCATGTACCAAGTTTAAAGACTCTAAGGCTTCCTCTTCAAAAAAAAAATATACCAAGTCCATAGATCTTTATTTTATCTGCAGCAGCGCGGAGAAGCTGCACAGATGTTGTGTTCCGCCAGGTTCTGTGGTTCTTCAACTAGGATGTTCTTCTTCTTCTTGGACCTCGCTTTCTAAATATTTTTCCTTACAGGATGGCTTGTCGGAGGGCATATCTAGATTCATTTCATATAATGTGTCCAAAGTATTCTAACTTTCAAGATTTGGTGGTGGTCAGTCCACGGGATTTTATGAATTCTCCGATATAGCCACATCTCAAATGCTTCCAATTTTCTTCACATATCTTCGTTAGGTTCAAGGTCCACGATTTAACACCATAAAAAAGGACCGAGAAGACGTATCATCGCAGCATTCTTACTGTTATACCAATAGAGAGGTTGTGGTTCTTTAAAAAAGCCTCCATACGCTTGAAGGTGGATTTAATTTTTCCGATGCGCGTGTAAAGGATTTATATTAGCATCCAAAAAATAAAAATTAATCCATATCGATTTAATTTTTAAAAGTCTTAAGCAAATATTATTTACATGCATTGTTTGGATTTCGTAAATAGGTGACATTGGTTTTGTAATCTAGGCCACGCATTTTGAAAACACTGAAGTCAGCAATTATGCTGCTATTAGTAATTCACGGTCACATTCAAGTATAGTCAATCATAACAAACAATTACGATTTATTTATAGATATAGAGAAAGTAAAGAGTTCTTCATACTTCAGAAACCGACGTGGTTAGAGTTGTCCATCCCTTACACCAACTAGTTACTGTCGTACATAGTGACTTAAATAAATATATTCCGGTAATTAGTGTTTCAACTTAATCAACCCCATCATCGGGGGTAACAACCCCCGTACCACCATACGCGCTATATGAAGTACATATACATTGGATAATAATGGCGAAGATACACAACCTTGTATCACTCTTTCTGTCACTCAAAAAATAAAAAGTTGTGCATAATTTTTACATACCTTGTAACAATTTAATCTGAGCTAGCACCTCGAACTCCTTCCTCCTCTTATCGAAATTAATCAGCCCCTCCGCTATAGCGTCCGGGATGGCAGTGTCTATCATAGTGAGATCCGTAAGGAACGTCCCCAAATAAGGAATGGTGCCGAAAGAGATGTTAGCCACGTGATGATTTTGCTTTTGGAAAACTTTCTGCAAATGCTTGTCATTTTCTCCGAACGTATCTGCGAATTTCGCAGTACCTTCGCGCATGAGTAGCTCTCGTTGGGTCATCTGGTTGTTGTCTTCGCTGAATATTCGAGCCAATTCGTCGAAGAGTTCGATTTTGTCTTTTGGTATTGACTGCCATGTTCTCTGTAGCCTAAAATATAACAGAATGGTTATTATAGATACACAAAAATAAAAGTAACAACAATAAAATAAAATAACCAATCACATTTTTTTGATCTTATTGATGTAATGTAAGGTAAATATTTACAAAACAAATTCAGCTTATTAAGTTGTGATATATAATGTTCTGAAGCTATTTCTTTCTGGCATTTATGTAATTTACTATTCTAATTGGGAAATCAGCTACAATTTAACTTGAAAAATAATTTTATTGACTTTTGATTTAACGTATTTTGATAACGACGTCCTAAGTGGAAGTCGAAAAGTCAATAAAATCATTTTTCAAGTTAAATTGTGGCCTGTTTCCCAATTAAAATAGTAAATTGTGATATATATTGGAGAAATCTTTTATATTGGTCTTATTGATATAATTTTGATCTCTATGTGAATCATCTCCAATATACATATTTTGTTATAGCTCTGTTATTTTTCTAAAATCTGTACATTTTCATAGCAAATTACAAATTAGACTCAAAAGATTTTCTTTATTCTTTGACATGCTTTTTATAGGGATAAAAAATGAGAAACGAGGACAACAGCCGAAAACTGTACAATGGGAAACACTACCTAAGAACTGGACAGAAGCAATACTATGCTTTATTCATAAGGAAATATGGCTGAGTGTCAGAATTATCGAGGCATAGCGCTGCTCAACATACAGTATAAAATATTGGCTATGAATCTTAAGAATAGATTAACAACAACGAATGATGATAAAACCATAAGAGAATATCAGTGTGGGTTCAGAAAAGGCAGAAGTACTGTGGGTCAGTTCTACTACGACAAATACAGGCTAAAGTTATGAATAAAATAAAGACGGGATGGTTCATTTCATTGATTTTAAACAGGCTTTCGATCGAGTTAAAAGAAGAAAACTATTAATACAGTAAAAACCCAATAACATACATATTAGCGGTAATTAAGGCGCAACGGCAAAGCGCATGGTTGCGCCATGCGCAAAGAATGATTCCATCTAGAATTCCCAGAATGGTACTATCCAGTGCATTGGCAGGCAAAAGGCGAAGAGGAAGACCGAGGTGAAGATGGAACAATTAAGTTAAAGAAGATATAAGAAGACTTAACGTAACGAACAGAGAAAGAAAAGCAACTGACAAAAGGGAGTGGAAAAGAATAGTACATCAAACCATTGGCCTACTAGGCTCGTAATACTTACATATTGTTATTATTATGTTTCTGTTACAAAGACTTTTCTATGATCTTTTAGGCACTAATGTTTAGTTTTAGTTGACTTTATTTATTTTTAATACCTTACATCTAAACAAATGAAAAACACTGAATGTATATCCTTTATTTTCCAAACTACGATATCTAATTTATTTATTACACTAAACCGAATAATTTATTAATTACAAATTCTAAATATACCGCGCCCGTTACAAATCAAAGTACACCGACGTATTCAAATTCACAACTGCCCTGCTAATTACAAAAACCTACTATTTATACAACATTCAATGTTCTAGAAATAAATAACATCTCGAATAGTATTGACAAGAAACAAGTAAGAATTTACTAAAAGTCGACAAGGAATAGAACATCATAAATCATAAAAAAGGTTACTTGGTAAACAACTCGGGTCTGTTAGGCCGGGAGCTGAAAACAGTATCTGACATAATTATGTCACATTTCCTACACGATTTTCAAATTTCATGTCAATCGAAGCGGTTCGTTAAAATCCTGAGCAAAAATCGTGAAATAATGGAGACTGAATAGCTTTTAAACACAAATTGTTGATCCAAATTAACTTATCAACTTACCTATATATCGGATTACTCTGCAACCCGCTGATAATTGCCTTCAGACTGGAAAAGTTCTTGATTAATCTTAACTCCTGTGCGATGTCTATCCAGGTGGAAATAATGGCTGCCCTATCGCTGAATCTTAGAGAGGAATCGACTAGAACGGAAGAGATTACGCGAAAGGATACCGCGTTGAATTGATTTACTGTAGCTAAAACTGTAGCAGCCTCGTGGGATCGGCTCTTGTCCCGTCTCGACCATACGGCGCCGAGGCATTGGTGAGGGACTAGCTTTTTGAACAAATCCTAAAATGAAAAAAAAAACGTTATTACAAACCACATAAAGATAGTATATTTATTTATTAATGCATGCAAATTCTTCTTCTTCTTCTTCTTAAAGTGCCTATCCGTTCCGGATGTTGGCGATCATCATGGCTATCTTGACTTTGTTTACCGCAGCGCGGAAAAATTCAGTGGTAGTCGTGTTATACCACCACTTTCGTAAATTTTGAAGCCAGGAAATGTGTCTTCTTCCCGGTCCTTTTTTACCATTTACCTTCCCTTGCAGAATCAGTTGGAGAAGGCTTTAATGTTCTTGATTTCTCATTACATGTCCTATATATTCTAATTTTTAGTTTTGATGGTCATGAGAATTGCAATATTTCCCCATTCTACGCAGGACTTCCACATTAGTAATTCGGTCAATCCAGGATATACGTAAATGCGTCTATACCACCACATTTCGAAAGCTTCAAGTCGATTCATAGATGAAACAGTTAGTGTCCACGCTTCCATTCCGTAGAGCAGAACTGCGAATATGTAGCATTTTAACAGACGGTATTTTGTTTTTAATATGTCTCGACTGTTGAAAATGGGTCTCATTCTAACGTATGCTGCTATTGCTATTGCTATACTGCATTGGCTATTTAAATTCTTCTTCTTCTTCTTCCAGTAGCACTACATTCCGGGGTGGGTCTTGGCTGACTGCACAACTTGCTTCCATCTTGAACGGTCGTCCATGATATTTGGGTCAGTGGGTAGCCCCATTGTTCTTAGATCTGACCATATTGTCTCTCCATCGCATTAGTGGTCGTCCTAAGGACCTTCTTCCTGTGGGGGCTTCCTCCCAGATCAGTTTGGCAAGACGGTTATTAGGGAATATATGGACATGGCCAGCCGATCTTAGACGCTGAGATTTAATTTCTTGGACTATGTCACTCGCCCCATACATCTACTTGACCTCAGCATTTGTTCTCATTCGGTATTGATTGCTATTAGGGTCGTGATAAGGTCCAAAGATTCTTCTGAGGATTTTTCTCTCAAAACATCTAAGTTTTCGTTCAATTGCTTTGGTCAGAGTCCACGTCTCACACCCATTCATGAGCACCGGTCTAATAACTGTTTTATATATTTTGATCTTTGATGCTCGTGTTAGGCTCTTAGATTTAATAGTATTGTGGAGGCTATACATACATCTATTTGCTGCCTGAATTATCCCTTCAATCTCGTCCGTGATATCTTTATCTGCAGTGATTGTTGCTCCGAGGTATTTAAAACTCTCCACTATTTCAAAGTTATATGGGTCTACCGTAACATTTTGCCCTATTCTATCTCCGCATCTCCATCGTATATATGTAGCTTTAACTCTACCCTATAGTGTCTTACCATCGATTTTTGTAAGGGTTTTCATATCTACTGTTTCTAGCAATCTTTTGTTATTGTTGTGTCGGGTCGTGTTTCTGCCGCATATGTCATTATTGTTCTAACGACCGTTTTGTAAATTTTGCTATAAAATTAAAAACTCAAAATTTTTTCTAGCAGATGTCGCTAGGACATCTCTACTTTTTCGTTCGTTGCAATTTGTGACAATCGTGACTGCACGCCGGGGGTTATTCTAATAACCGGGGGGAAAGACTAATAAGTCTTGAAACCGGTAGAGGCGCTTGCAGTGCTCTCTGATTGAATTAAAATATAATGCGGCTGTAGTTTCGTATTGCAACGAAATTTGAAAATGTTTGTTCATTTTTAATTAACTAAATCTATTAATAATTATTATATTAATTTGATCCTTGCTAATTTGCTATTTTTATTTAAAACATATTCAGACGCTAACACAAAGTATTTTCTGTTTTAGTTTTTTTTTGCCTAATTTTATATTTTGTCCCTGTTGTAGGGACATGAGATAACTTCAGGGGCTTCACATATCGGATAGCAATGCCATGTAATAAAACTGCAGCTACTTTTCAAAAAACAACGGCTACCCAAACACAAATACATGGCAAGCATCTAGATTTGCCTACATCCAAGCCATCATCTGAAGCCGAGAACTACATCATCTAAGTCCAACAAGCGATCCAACACTGAATTCAACAACAATACCATAAGTATCATTTTTAAATTTTGTAAGGCTTAGGCAGTATTTGCTTGTCGATAATAAAATTCATCTTATTTTATTTTTGCACGATTGATCATTTTTGACTGTTTACCGTGACAGATTTTACGTCAGTAGGTGACATTTACTAGCAACTCGACGGTAAGTAATCCAACTCGACGGTAAGTACTCCAACTCGACGGTAAGTAATTCACTTACCGTCGAGTTAAAAAATCTCTTAATTTGAATTTATTTTTTGAAAGAATAAAGAAAACTAACGGATAACTAAAGGATTTAATCATTGAAAATTCTGCCCAGATGCTTCCAGGAGCTTTCAACTGCATATGTCTTTGAACGAAATATGCCAATAGAGTCTTTTCTTCGATTCTTAAATTCTTGCCTTCGCACCATTTTTTAAAACTCTGGTGGGCATTTTGATAACGGATTTTGGATTTTTCGGGAATAATTGCGGAACACCCTTCTTCCCAAGCCCGTTCAATTTCTTCAAATTCACTTTCGCTCATATTTTAATTTATAATAATCAAAATTGTACAGCTGGTTCCTAAAAAAACTGATACGACTCTTAGTAAGATTTGATCATTTTGAGCAGTGTATGATTGGTCTGACATTATATTATATTTATTATAACAGACAAATAATAAAATAAACAAACAAACAGCCATTTTTTGAGGTTCAAGTTATTTGACCAATTTTAAGATTTGGCAGTAACAGTGACAGTATGTAAATAATAAGTATTTATCCTTCAAAATATAATAAATTAAATATAATTAAACTCATATTCATTATATCACACCTCATAAAAGCTTTTTACAAGAACATAGTCAGCGATTTTGATATGGCTTAGAGCCAGACTACATCAAGATCGCCTATAAATCGTGCTGGTAATTGCCTTGCAGCGAGACCAAAAACAAAAAGAAGAAGAAGAAGAAAGTACACTGCTCAATTTTCTACAAAATACGCTTTAAGAGTCGTATCAGTTTTTTTTGGAACCAGCTGTACTTAAAATTATTGACAACTAAATAAAAACTCAATTTTCCATTGTTGTTATGCACCCTAGTTACTACCTAACAACCAAAGTATCTATCTTGATAAAATGAATGAAACTAGTCAATATGACGAAAATGTTTAATTTTATAATTTATAATGGTATCAATCGTGCAAAAAACGTTATAAGCATGTCGAACGTTAAGGGTAACCGATCTCAGACAATAATTGGAGTCGTCGCTCCGCTCCTCCTCCAAACAATTGTCTTCGATCGGTATGAAACCCTTACCGTTCTCCATACTTAATATACTATTTTTAACGTAAAATAAATATGAGTAAAGAGAAATCCCGACATACAATATCTGCTGTCGAGATACCTAGTAGCAAGATAAAGTGAAGTGACAGTGACAAAATGTCATAAATAAACTTTCTTAAAATTAATGTCATAAATAATTAAGAATTTATTAACGTAGAAGAATTATTAGCTTAAATTGTTTATCTTTAAACTCAGAGCAAGTGTAAATTTTATGGCCCTCCTTGTTACAGTAGATACAAATTAATTGAAATTGGCCATTTGAAGTTGCCTCATGCATTGTCGAATGAGATGAGAAATTTTTTCCGGTAGTTTTAGGACTAGAAATTTCAACATTTTCCAGAATTACTGCACGTTTTTCTAAGAATTTTAAGAAATGATTTAAAGTAGGTATTTCATCGTGATTCCTCTCAGATTCATATGCCTTAGCCGATTGAAAATCTAACTTCTTTTTTAGAATGAATATAAGTGTTAAGTCAAATAAATTTTCGGAAGTTAAATTCAAATTTTTTAGTGACAAAATATTCTTTTGAATTGTAGTGATTAATTCTCTTAATGTGTCTGACTTACATTTAGAAATATTATTACAATCAAAAATTGCTTGCAAATAAGAATTTATTATGGTGAATTTGTTTTCGTATCTCTTCTTTAAAATATTTAACGCGATTACAAAATTTTCATTAATTATCGGTAATGAATCTATAAGTTGAAGGCTTTCACCTTTTAAATAACTCTTCAAGTACACAAGTTTTTGGACATCTGTTAATGTCTCATTTTTCACTATGAGCGCATCGAAGAGCTCGATGAACGATTGAAAGTCTCTAATATGACCTGAGAATTGTGAGATTTTTATATCCGGAAGACGAACTGCTATTGGAGCACTACAAGAACCCTCACTGGATGAACTAGATCTTATCTGAGAAGGTGCAGCTTTTAATTTATTAACACAAGCGGTCAAATCGCTTACAAGTTTGAAATATTGATTTTCTGTAAACTCTCTATCTTTTTCTTCTTTGCCTGTATTTGATGCAAGGAATTCGATTTCATTTTGTGCTTTTTCATAATCATGAAATATTAAATGAAGTCTACTTAATCGCGTCTCGAACTGGGTAACATCTAATTCTACGTCTTTTTTGGCTATAAACCAGTTGTACATACGAGTAAGAGAAGACTTAGCAATGTTTCTATATTTTTTGAACTCATCCATTTTTATTAAAGATATTGGAACACGAAAATATCTTTGAATCACAGAATTTATTGATTTTAATGTCTTTGAATAACTGATAGCCAAATAGAATAATGAAACAAAGGGTATATAAATGGACTTATCTCACCCAGTATATCCTTTTGTTGTTGTGTCGGCGAATAATCTTGAAGAACTTTCCATAAGTTTTATGCTGGTCAAAAATGCGGCTCGATGTAGGCCAAATGAAGAAGTTATCGCTTTGGTATTAATTCCCAAACCGTTTTCTCCGTCTCTTGGTTGTAGAATAAATTACTTCTTTTTCCTAATTGGTTTATTTAAAAAGACTACACTTACTAAAGCTAAGTTTAGCTTTTACGCCAGACACATCGAGAATTAATATTGTACAAAAAAAGTCCCAAATATTAATTTGGACTTATTGTTGTTTCTTTGTATTTTCAGAGCAACATCAATTTAGTTTAAAAAAATGTCAAATCCCAATTCCCAGTCTATAGTGGTGTAAAAAGTAACATATTACATATTATAAGTTTGGTAAATTTTATGTTTTATTACCTGAGTGACTGAGCTAGACATTTAGCTCCTATAGCTAGTTGGAGTTTTATTGTATTGTTACACATTAACCTCCTAACTTTCTGTGGTAGTTTGAATGTTATACATTGGCGCCCACCGTTTGTGATGGGTGGTTCGAATGTATTTCATTTTCATTTTCAAAAAGCAAAATTTTTATACATACCACGTCCATTCTTGTAAGCTGTTCAGCAAAATGGCGCACAGGTACATCTGGTAATTTATACATCCTCCATCCAGCCGCTAGGGAGCGCATGGCGAATGCAGGAGGAGGTGCTAATAGAGGATCTACTTGGGTTTCCCTAGTATACCTAAAAACATAATATAAAATTTAACCCTATATTGCATAAATTTTAAATATGCAAACTAAAAATGTTTTTTTCGTTTTACCTTGTTTTAATTATGAACATAAATGATCCCATAATTTAATTTTTGAGTCGGCCCCCCTTTTTTTGAAAATTAGGAATGTGTACTGTAAGCAACAATATGCAATTAAACTACATTTATCAGATAAAACAAAAATTTTGTATCCCCACTTTTTCGGTGTTTTTTGGATTACACTGCTTTATACTGCTTCTTCCTTTGAAAGGAACAATTTGTTCATCTATTGACAAGAACTCTCCAAGGGGAATTGTAGAACATACTTCGTTCACTTTAGTGATCAACGGTCTTATTTTGTATGAATAGTCATAATATGGAGATTATTTAGTTAGATGGTTGTCTAGTATTCTCGCTCATAATATTTTTTTATAGCCTCAAATTGATTCACAGACATTACATCGGCTACTTGGGTAATCCTCGTTTTTGGATTCCAAAACATTGGTTGTTGCGGTAGTTTATATAGGTAGACGTGTAGCATGACATACCAATAAATTGTTCAATTTCATTTTTTGTTACACCAAGTGGCTTATTTGGACTTAGTTGAATACTATATAAATTTGACTGCTCTATAAGAGTTCCAATCAACTCGTCATCAAAAAATTTAGTAAAGTATGCTATTGGTTGTTTTATTTCATTTGTCGTAGGTACATTACCTTTCCGCGTCGGAATAGGTAATGCACTTTTTGTTTTACAAAAATAGGTTTTGTACAAGCAGGTTTTGTTTACTGTCATCAGAATCATCTGGCACTGGTCTTATAACATTTTCATTTCTGTTACTCCGATTTCCACAGAATCGATTTACACTCTTGAGTGAAATTCATATTTTTTGACATACCTCGTATACTGTTGACAAAATTTGATATCTGATGATTGCATCTTAGGATTTAGACTATGCAGAGCACTTTATAAAGAATGACTTTTTTTCGTAAAATTGATATTAAAAAAGTTTCCCATATGGTTCCAAGTTAGGCAGACACCCTGTAACACACGCCTTTCAACGCCCGCCAACTTTTGGCGCGAAAACTTGGCTTGACATAATGACGTAGGAGTTTGCGTAATTACATAGATAGAATGTATCTTTCAGAACACAACATGCAGTTTAAATTCACTTAATAATTAAAGGTTAGTTTTCTAACGGAAGTTAATTTTGGTGTTGCCTTAAAGCAACGCTATGCAATATGGGGTTAATATTGCTCGATTGTTCTAATTCTTGTTGAAAATTTGATAATTTCGATAATGAATAATGTTAGTTAATTTTAAAAATAAAAGATTAAATGGATATGTTTAAAGAAATGGCAATACAAAGGAATTAGAAGAAATCATCAGCGAATATCAAGGAATTAAAATCAGCACCAATGGAAACGCTGTATGAAGCGCCAAAAATAATTGGTCTTAAAATTAACACCTCAAAGACAGAATTTATGACCAACCTAATAGTAAGCGATAAAATTCAAAATCAAAGCCATAGCATCGACCATGTAATAGCTTACAATTATCTAGATCTATCTAAAGGATAGGTGTCACATGGCCTGCCTTGTAGAGATTGAACAACATTTTCAACATTCCAGTTTGTTTGAAAAGGAAAGATTTTGACCAATGTGTTTTACCTATTCTTACATATAGTGCGGAAACAATAACTCTGACAAAAGAAACAATAAATAAAATAAGAGTTACACAACACGCTATGAAAAGATCAATGCCAAATTTATCATAAAGTACCAAACATATAAATGAGAAGAAGAACAGGAGTCACGGATGCAGTTGAAAGAATAGCAATAGCATTTAGCATATGGCTAAATGTTCTAGCCGGACATGTTGCCAGATTGACGGATGATATATTATGTAGATGGACCAGAAAGATTCTGGAAGTGGAAGTACATATTACATTATTGAGAAGAGTAATTAATTAATTAATGCGGGCCGGCGTAGCTAAGCGGTAGTGTGCTTGGCTCGCGTGCCGGTGATCCGGAGTTCAAATCCTACCGCCGGCAAGAACTAGACATTTTTAAAATGTTTATAGGCCCCAGGTCGACTCAGCCTGAATACAATGAGTACCTTGGGTAAAACCAGGGGTAATAATTGGCGGTTGAAGCGTAGCACTGGCCCTATTACCTTCCTTGTATACCGTAGGCCCTAGATATAGCAGACTACCCTGCTATACTCCCAAAGTCACGTGAGCGGTATAAAACGGGAGACTATTATTATTATTAATTAATTAATTATTATTGCGAAAATATAATATCTTGTTGAAATATAGAAAGTCTATAGTTACCTTTCTATCCTATGTCGTACTTTGGCATCTAGCTCAGTAGAAGGTAGATATTCTTCACAGAAGTGGAGCAGCTGACGAAGGGCAGGATGATTGGGCGGATCTTTGAAGTCTTCAGGGTAACTGTCCAGCCACACGTGTAACGCAGAAATTAGAGTTCTACAAACAGAAAAATATAGTTTTATAAAATACACTACAAAAGCCTAAATACAGTTCAAAAGCCGGTAAAACTCCACCGGTCTCCTTGTTGACCAGGCGAAAAGTGAATCTCGAAAGATTTTATTTCTCAACGATCCAACGCTAGGAGATATTGTACGATTTAATTAGACCAATAGAAAAAAGTTATCAGACGCTGTTTAAAAACAAAGTTCTTATATAGGGGAGTGCATATATATTTTCACTTCGGAAAAAATCAAACAAGATAGAACTTTTTGTAATTTCATTAAGAAATGTTTAATAAACCAACATATCAAAAAGTTCTACTCAAAAAGTGGGTGCTTCGTTTTTTATTAAACAAATGAACTACGAAATTAGATGTTTTTTTTAAATAACCCCGAAAATATAAATTTTAGAAAAAAACTGACTTGACCATTGAAAAATTCAGAAAATTTTACAAAAAAAATCTTATATAAAGAATTTTCTAAAATTAAATCTGTATCTTCTATAATTTTTTATTTATAACGCTAAAGTCACCCTTCTCACAAACATTGGCGCACTGTAAACTAGCGTACGGCGAAGTGCACGGTTAAGTTATTTTAATGTAATTCTTAACTAATGGATCAAATAAAATTATACAAATTGAACATTAAAGAAGAATATTTAAACTATCTTATGGTTATAATAAAACGAAATAAAATGTATGGGCATAAGTACGGTGTGGGCGGAAAGTGAGCCTTACATGAATTTTGTTTGAAAATGATTTAAAAATGTGTAACTAATACAATTTTTCTTATAAAACCCTCAATTTTGCACAACTTACCTTTCAAGCATCTTACGAAATGATGTTTCATTAAAAACAATCTCAAAAATGTAATTCAAATGATATGACGTCTCAAAAAATGTAATTTTTGAAATCTTCGTAGTTTTATAGAATTACCACCACTTTAAGACGGTATTACTCAAGTTTGAACAGATCTATTACAGTTTTATAAGTGCTTTTTTAAAGCTTAGGATGTAGTCTTTAAAATGCACTAAATTATTTTACTTTAGAAATGAAATAAACTATTTCTTTTTGAGAAAATTAAGAAAGATAACAAAAATGTAATACAAAAACCGAAAATTACCAGCTAAAAAATGTTTATACAAAGTGATCAAAACTTTTTTCTGTAAAACTTACCTAAACTACATTTAATAATAAGCTTCAACAATAATAAATGTTCAGCAAAAAAACATTTTTTTAGCTCTTATACAGTATGTCTGCGTAACTTGGAACATATTGATAACTTTTTTATTATCATTTTTACGAAAAAAAGTTATTCGTTATAAAATACTCTACATCGTAAATCTAAGATGCAATCATCAAATATCAAATTTAATTAATTTTATACGAGGTATGCCAAAAAATTTGAATTTCACTCAAGAGTAAAGTACCGTTACGTTTCACAATATCGAAAATTGTTAGTAAGAAAAGTTGTTTGGAATTAAAAAATTTGTTTTAGTGTTCAATTACATCCTTCTAATTAAAATATTGTGAATAATAAAGGCAGTTAACTCTTAAGAAAAATTCATATTTTTTACATACCTCGTATAAAATTAAAAAAGTTTGATATCTGATGGTCGTATCTTAGATTTTAGACAAGAAAAGTGATAATAAAATAGTTATCATAATTGTAATAAAATGATGATGAGTATTCGTAATTTAAGAAAAAATTGATTTTTTTTTCGATTAGAATGATGTAATTGTATATTTAAACATAGTTTTTAATTTCAAACAACTTTTCATAATAGCATTTTTTTAAAGATACTTTACTCTAACGAAATTCATATTTTTGACATAACTCGTATAAAATTGATAAAATTTGATATCTGATGGTTGAGTTTTAGATTTTTGGCTATCCAGAGCGTTTTATGAAGAATAACTTTTTTTCGTAAAATTAATAATAAAAAAGTTTTCCATGTGGTTCCTAGTTACGCAGACATACGGTATAAGAGCTTCTGTATAATAATTTTCAAATTGCAATGCCATATTCGAATTCAGCATAATCAAAACAAAATAGAAACATATATGATCAAAGTAAAATGATAATATAACGATATTTTTAAAATTATTTATATAAAACAATTGTTATTGTTTAAACAATTAATAAACAATTAGCGGCCAAATCTGCGAGTAGAACTTTTTACTTTAACATGTATATAAACTAACAAAAAAAGTTTTAGAAAAATATAAGCTTGTTTGAATTTTTCCGAAACAATGCATATTTTCGTTCTAATTGCACTCCCCTAATAGTAACTTTTGAGGAGACAACGCTCTGAAAATAAACATTAAAGTGCTTCTCTTCGACAGTCTTTCAAACAGAACATCTATATTTACCAAAACTAATTTCTTTTAATCGTAATAAATTATACAGGGCCGTCTAACAGTTATTGCGCTCTGAACCAAATCGAATTTTAAAAAATAAAAGTTGTTTGCATCGTTACATCACAAGAAAAAAACCTTTTGATAAACTGATGAACAATTTTGTCCAATTCTCCTTCTTCATCTGTAAAAGCAATTAATACACACTGTTTCGTATATTTACAAGTAAAACGATTACAATGATAGCAATTTGGCATTATACATACAGTGTCTCGCAGACAATCATAATCATATGCATATTAAATCTAAATATGTACAATGTGCATAAACAGTTACACTATTTAGAAATTTATCACTGCATTGTAAGTTTTTTAAAGACTATTATTATTATCATCAAATATTATTTATTTTTTAAATAGAATTGGGCGGTGGTTTTGAGATAAACCGTACAAATATCATGCCTTATCCAACTTTGTTGCTAACCAAAATAAATGAGCAAATGACCGAATTTCTTATCCATACAAATTTGTATTTGCGTCAGTAGAAAAGATTTGAAAACTCTTATCAATTTTTTAATGTTAAATGGATTTCTAAAAACTGTTCCCATTAGTTTGAAATTTATTTAAATTTTACTTTTGACAGTTTTGTAAATAGGTAACTGTATCACTATGGGGAGCACCTCCGTTGTGAGTTAAACTGGCAAGGTCTACTATATTACTAATAACTGTAAATTGAAATCCCCACTATGGCTCCTTTCGAGGCTCTCTATTGCCCTGGTGAGATAAATGAATTAAAATTATAATGGTTTTAATAAACAATCAAAACATCGTTAAAGGTACAAGAAATCAAAGGTTAGACTTACAGGTTGATTTGACACTTGTACAAACTAACATCAATGACTTTCTACGTGTGCTCTGCTCCACAGTCAATAGCCGACTCATTCATACAACTATATTTGAATTTAAACAACCTCCATATAGGATTTTCTCCTTCATAGGGATTTTCTAGTAGCTATCAACTTATATTTTTGTAATGTGTTCTTGCCAGGAGATCTAGAGATTCTAGATTGTCTGGCTGCCTATTGTGCTAGTTCATTTAGCGTTACTTAGTACCCAGTGCACGTGTAGTATTCTACTACGAACGCGAACTAGTTTTACATGATCTCAAGAACAACAATTCGACCAACACCGAACTATTGGCTTCCCATTCTGAGTCACATTCCACCGCCGAAACTAAGAAGAAGTCATTGTCTTTTCAGAGAATATCGAAAAATCGAGGTTATCAACTACCCATCCACCATGATAACAGACTGCACTCCAGGTATCCTCCATTGTTAAGGGCCACCTCCTTACATCGCGAACATTTCGACCTCACCAACGCTTGGAGAAGACAATGGGAGAGCGACTCACCACAGGTAGCACACCAAATGGCCTGTATCGATCAGAAACCGCCAGGCTTTGAACTGCCCCGCAATACATGGGCAACGCTGAACAGAATTAGAACAGGTAGCTGTAGATGTGCTGACAGCTTGCATAAATGGGGAAAAGCCCTTACTCCTGAGGGTGACTGTGGTGCGCAACGACAGACCGTCCATCACATTGTTCAAGAATGCCCCCGAAGGCGGTTCCCTGAAGTTTTCGAAGAGCTCCTGAGTGCGACCGAAAATGTTTTACATTATATTAATACATTAGATGTTTGTTTGTAATACTTCATGTAACGTTTTATATATTTTTTAAAATTATGTGTTCTTTTTGTATATATGCCATACGATAAATAAATAAATATTATTATCAACTTATAATATATTTTTTCTTTTTCTTCAAGTTTATATTTGTTTATGTGCTAGTAAGGATGGTCCAAACAAAGAACCGCTTCCACATCTCTTCTGATTCTGAGCAACGCGGCCTCTATAATATTTCTATCGGACCATCACAACACAAGACAAGGACAAGATGATATAAGAAACCTTTAATTTACATACATTTACAATACCACGAAAGCAGTTGTTTCATTAGCAACTCAATTAATTTTGGGAAAACAAACAGTAAAGTGTTGTTTTTTTTATCTAAGAATACTCACTTCCGATGTTGTTCGTGATAATCTGGCTTGCCATTGAGCGTCGTTTCCGACAGTTCGGCATATCTTTGCAGCAGCAATTTGAGTACTTCCTTAGGAGTAGAAAAGCTTCTGTACGTGGCCAGAAACACGTTGATGTAGGTCGTTTCCAGTTCTCCATCATCGGTGGAAAGAGCCTCGACTAGTTTCTTCAACGTTCCCGCTTTGACGAACCGTACTCGAACGGTTTCCCATTCTAGGTGGGAAATTTCGTCGTCGGAGTCCTGAAATATATAAGAGAAAGTGTTAGTACTGTAGAAATTACTATAAATTTGTATACACTAATGTTACGATTTCCAACCGGACCGCACGTGTACCAGGCCGGCCCTGACTAGTCTAGCTCGTACCGAATCTCCTGAAAGATAGAATGACGCCGCGAAGTCTGTAGAGAAATTACTAAAGCTTTCTAGAAGACAGAGCCGGCATGTATAAATAGAATCATTTAGTTAGATTTTGCAGTGAGCTTGAATTTCTAATGACATCGAAAAGTTTTGAATAATAAAATAGGATACCTATTCAATGTACGTTTTTTAAGTCGGGAATTTAATAAACGTAAGTATCATATAAATTATGTTTTAGTGTAAAGAGTTTAGTATAAATAAATTTAAAATAAGTGTAAATAAATTAAAATAAAAACTAAATAAATTAAATGTTTACAGTCATTAAAAAAGTCATTAAGTAAAAAACGTTAAAGTAATATTACGTCACTCTTAAAGTACTCATAACACTGACATTATGTCTTGCTTTATACCCTTCCTTTATATCCTTCTTTGCTTTATATTACTCCTGTATACGTTATATACACATCCAAATTCAAACGATAGAAAGACATGTGTTTGTTTGACGACTACTGCTCCAATATTTTAATTTACAATTTTTTTGGGCAGCATTTTTGGGCAGCTATGTTTACATTTCACAATTGTGTTGGGTTTAAGATTCAATTCAAGCTGTGTTAATACATACAAGTAATTTAAGTAAATTCATTCTATAACGTAGTTCGTCACCACAAACACTTGTCACTATGATACATGACACTATGTCTGTCAACTTTCCTCCAAAAATTCGTCTTAATATTCGTCGTTCCCATCTTTCAATTTTCTGTTGTACTTTCTTTGTTAACACCCATGTTTCGCACCCATACGTCATAGTAGGTCGCAGGATAGTTTTATACAGCCTTATTTTTGTATTTCTCGATACCTCTTTGGATTTTATTATTCTTTGCAAACTGATCGCACATCTGTTTCCTTTTGCTATTCGTAGCTCTATTTCCTTTTCTTCTTCGCATTTATTTGTCACAAAAACTCCCAGATACATGTAATCCTCCACCTCTTCAATTTCTAGAATTTCTCTCCCTAATGCAATTTCCATATTTAGTTTTCTGTTTTTCTTTTGCTTATTCTTCAGCTCCATGTATCTTGTTTTGTTTATATTTATCTGTAACCCCATATTCCCTGCGGCCTCTAGAAGATTCTTAGCTATTTTTTCTAATTCTTTTCTACTCCTAGCCAAAAATACATCATCAGCATACGCTAGACACTGATGGCTCTTATTAAATATTGTTCCTGCTCTATTCATGTTGCTGTCTCTTATTATATTTTCAAGGGCGAAATTAAACAGCGTGGTGGATAGAGAGTCCCCTTGTCTTACACCTTTCTGAACTCTAAAGTATTGGCTCTTCTTTCCATTAATATTAACTTCGCTTTAGTGTCTGGAACGTCATATGTACCAGTCCAATTATCTTAGGGTACGAACATGCCTAAGATACATGGATGAGCGCGGTGTAGGTCGCGATCGCGGTCGAGGTTTATATCGATGACGGGCAGAACATATCGAAAATACCTTCCTTTCAATGTTCTTTGCGGTTTACATATAACCAAAACTTATCGCAACCTGATTACAACAAGAAATGAATAAATACACCAGCCGTATCTCCGGAGAATGGCACGTGGTTTAAAAACCACCAATAAACTATAATTTACCACGCGATCAGCAGCTCGATCGCGATGTAAAACAATAGTAAGGGTACCCCCCGTTAAGATAGGCAAAATGCCCTCACTCTCAGAATTCAATTTTTTTAATTTTTTTACGTTCTGTGCAATTAAAAAATGAGATAACGCGGATTTTTAGCTCGCCACCCCCCTTACCCCTCCCCCACAGCCAAAGACGTAGATTTTTAGATTTAATTTTTTTTTAATTGGGTTGCAATTGATTTAAAAATTTCAAAAAATTCACACGTGTAGCTGAGTCTTTTACAAAACATGTCCATTTTTTATGGACCCTTAGGTCGAGTGTACATAACCTCAATTTTTTTTAACTTTTTTAAAACCTATAACTTTTTTTTGGAGGGAGCTGCAGGTCCAATTTTTTTTTGGATTTTGTGTATTTTATCAAAAGCTATCTCTCTGATTTTTTTCAGATTTTTCCGTCAGGTGCGCCATCTTGAAAAATCCGGAAAACTGTTTTTTTAGGGGTTTTTAGGGATTTTCTCCATTTTATAGACTGCAACATAGAGCAACTCAAGGTTTTGTTAATAGATTATGTATAATTTGAAATAAATGAGTATTTTAGGATTATCAAAATTTGGGCAAAATACCTTTAAACCCCCCAAAAACCATGTTTTTTTAAGTTATGTAAGGGTTTTTGCGGGCTTAATGATATTATTTTTTGAGATCGATACAGCCTGAATATTTTTTTTTCATTTTTTTACTGCAAATAAAAAATAAGACTAATGGCATTTTTAGCACCCGCCCCACAAAAACGTCAATAGACCCGTGTAGGTCGAGTGTACAATACATATAACCTCAAAATTCCTATTTTATTTTTTTAAAACGTATTTTTGACTTCCAATCGATATTTTTTAAAACGTCCAATGAATATTGTACATCTCTCTCTCGCGGACGGCCGCTTCAATACATGCTTAGCGCTCATTTTTAATTATTAAAAATAATAGTTAGTAATAAAATAATGACAAAAATTTATTTTGTAGGCTATTGCAGGGGGGCGTTAAACTTTGAGTTGGTCACTTTATCACTTTCATAATAATAATTTTTAATCGAGTTACTAAGCCTTGAAAATGGCCATTTTCGCGTTTTTCAAATTTGAAATTGCATGTAATTCGACAACAGTCAATTTTATAAAAAAATCACAAGATACCTTTTTTGCTCAGCTTGATCCAGAGAATCTAAAACAAATTTGTCCGAAGTGAAAAAATTTATTTTTTGAATTCGTTTAAAAAATGTTTAAACAATTTTCCGACCGCGGTACTGCCTGGCACCTTGTGGATTTGTTATAAGGACCTGTTTTTGAGTAAGTTTGTGCAAAAAAATTAATCGGAATAATTTACCTAACGGGACAAGCATACAGCGTGGACTATTTGTATTAGGAGCCAAACGTAGATGGTTTGTAAAATACACAAAAGACAAAAAAAAAATTAGCAGCCATCGCCAAAAAAAGTTATACGTACCTATTAAAAAACAAAAAAAAATGAGGTTATAATATGTACACTCGACCTTCGGGTCCATAAAAATAGACGTTCTGTAAAAGCCTCAGCTTTGCGTGTGAATTTTTTGTAATTTATAATTTAATAATTAGGTACTAACTATTCTAAATGCGACATAAGCCACAATTTAAATAAAAAAATGATTTTATTAACGTTTCGACGTCCACCACGGACGTCGTTGTCAAAATACAAAATATTAATAAATTAAACAAAAATGTTGCTTGGTAAAAAAATCTTCTAATAATTTAATTTAATCTGACTTATTTATATAGATCGTCCCAAACCATTTTTTCAGTGCGTCACAGATTATCGAATTCTCTCTATCGCATTACAGATGGAAAATAAAATCATTTTTTAGTTAAATTGTGGCTTATTTCCCATTTAGAATAGTTAATTACAAAAATGCCACAAAGATATAGCTTCAGAACAACATTTATAATCTAATTGCAAACCAACTTAAAGAAAATAAAATCGAAAAATTGACATTTTTGGCTGTGGGGGAGGGGGAATAGGGGAAGTGGGCTAAAATTGCAGTGAGTCCTAATTTTTTAAAATCATATAGAACGTAAAAAAATAAAAAAATATTCAGGCTCTATCGATCTCAAAAAATATAATTAGACCCGCAAAAATCCTTACAAAACTTTAAACAAACATGGTTTTTGGGGGGTTTAAAAGTGTTTCGCCCAATTTTTGAATATTCTAATATACTCAGTTATTTTAAATTATACATAATCTATTAACAAAACCTTGAGTTGATCTATGTTGCAGTATATCAAATGGAGAAAATCCCTAAAAACCCCCTAAAAAAACAGTTTTCCGAATTTTTCAAGATGGCGCACCTGACGGAAAAATCTGAAAAAAATCAGAGAGATAGCTTTTGATAAAATACATGAAATGCAAAAAAAAATTTGACCTGCAGCCCCCTCCAAAAAAAAGTTATAGGTTTTAAAAAAGATAAAAAAAAATTTGAGGTTATGTACACTCGACCTAAGGGTCCATAAAAAATGGACATGGTTTTGTAAAAGCCTCAGCTACACGTGTGAATTTTTTGAAATTTTTAAATCAATTGCAACCCAATAAAAAAAAATTTAATCTAAAAATCTGCGTTTTGACTGTGGGGGGAGGGGTAAGGGGGGTGGCGAGCTAAAAATCCGCGTTATCTCATTTTTTAATTGAACAGAACGTAAAAAAATTAAAAAGATTGAATTCTGAGAGTGAGGGCATTTTGCCTATCTTATTACGTAACAAGTTCCGAAAGTGATATTTTACGAGACGAGTAGGAAGTCTCCAGGGCGAGCCGTAGGTGAGTCCTGGAATCCTGTGAGTCTCGTAAAATCACTTTTGGATCGTGTTACGTACAATATTTTTTCTGCAGCCGTTTTGTATGTTAAAAGGAATATATGGATAAACTTTACTTACGAACTTTTATTAAACACTTTAAAGTTACTCTCGTGAATTCAACATTAGAAAAATCTATTTATGAATATTAATAACACAATTATAACAATTATTTACATTGATATTGTTAGGAATATTAACAGAAGTTGCAGTATTGAAATTAGTGTTGGACGTGTCAGTACTTTCACTATTTTTTGAGATATTAACTTGGTTGCGGCCATTTTCAATCTGTGAAGCTATGTGAAATTTATTTCTTAAAGAATTTTCTACGTATCCCTCTGCTACATTAGTTGATTTCCATCCTCCGTGTCTTTTCAAGTTGGTTATAGTACCACCACCATCAGCGAGTAAGTGGCTGAGCTCCTTCGTAGACAGTGCCCGGTGTATTCTTTGGGATAATTTGCGGTAATTTTAAATATACAAATAATCTACGATGCGGTGTGTTTGCTTGACGTAATGACAAATATATTCTGTATAAAGAAATGTTATTTTCTCCAATAACCACAAAGGTTCTTTCGATGTTCGTTTTAGAATTAGGAATTTTAATCACTAACATGGTTGTCTTATCTTCTATATCATCTAAACTCATTTTGCAAAGCTCCTCACGACGACAAGCGCCTGCCAAACCAATTATTAAGGCAACCTAAAATTTATAAAAAAAAATTATAAAGAGAAATTAGATTTAATTATATAACCTTTGTCATTAAGTAGATCTTATCTTCAGCTTCTGATAAAAATTTATCTATTTCTTCTTTATTCAATACTTTCGATTTTTTTGGTTTGTAGCCGATGGATTTTCTTTTAAGGAAAGCAATAACTTTTGGATAGCGGCTTATATCTATATTATTTTTCATGTTAAGTGTGCACTTAAGCATCGAGTAATTGCTCCAAAGGCTTGATGGCTTTAAGATATTAGATTTTTCCATTAGATAGATATGCAATAATGACTTCTTCATTTATAGTATGTACATTTTTATCATTGCTCCATTTTTGAAATAAATTGTAGACCAATTCATACCCATTTCTTGACTTTACCGGCAATAATTCATAAATAGCGGCTTTAGCAGTTTCCCTAATCTCATCTGGAATCATTTCTGCTTCACTTTCACTGCTGATTTCCATTTCTTGGAATTGAAAAACGAAAAACTAAGCGAAAACACACACGAATCTTAAATGACAAGCGTTGTCATAATAAAATTCAAAGTTGATGTTATTGTCAAAGCCGTTACCTAGCTGCCGAAAATCGTTCCGAAAGTAAAAAAAGCGTCCGGAAAGTGAAAAAATTAGTCCAGAAAGTAGCTACTTTCGGTACGAGTTGTGTAAAATGGTACTTTCGATTTAATAAATCATACCGAAAGTTTTATTTTCGGGACGGCTGCAGAAAAACTATTTTGTTTTGGAATTGACATCGCTGTAAACCGCGATGATAGATAGATAGATAGACATTTATTGTTTTTAAAAACTACAGTTTTATAACAATGAGTTTAGTAAGTATAGGTTATTATAACTAGTCTGGTACATAAGTAATAATACATTGAACAAAAAGTTAAGCGCTATCACTAACTGAAATGAAGAACTGAAATACGAAGATCTATTTCGAATAGAATGTGACGGTACTACGACAGACGTAAACGACAAGAAGAGAAAAGGAGACCAAGAGGAAGAATTGCGATGATAGGTCGCGAGAGTGAACGGGTAACAACATCCTTGGTATGTGCGATCTCATAAGGGTAAGAACATAACAAGTGGGTCTCGGTGGAGGTTTAGCGCGATGCCATCCAGGAGATTTACATCGATGCTTTTGAAAATAAAATGAGTTTGTTTTACATGGATGTCTACTGCGATGCCTACAAGGATGCTTCCCTGTGAATGGTCCGTTCGAAGCCAAGTTGTCATTACCTGCGCTATCTGAGTTGATACTTTTTATATAATCCCTTTTTTGTATTCAGTTTATTTTTGAATTTCTAAAGGAACTAAATTCAGTAAATTTCATCACAGACATTTCATCACTATCATCACTTGACTGACACAACATCGCAAAAACACAGTCTTTTTGTCATTCAAATTTCATTAAACTACTTCACTTGATAGTGGTTCTAGCTAGACTGACAGCGCAGGTGACCTCCTTGCTATGTGCTGCCGACATCGACTCGACTTAACTAGTGGCATCCACCGCGACCTCCACCTCCACCTCGACCCACTTGTTCTGTTCTTACCTTAAGAAAATGAAGGTTTGTTTTGACATCGATGTAGCGACGGCGATCGCGACCTACACTGCGCACATCCATGTATCTTCGCCATGTTCGTACCCTTAGATGGGATTTTGAACTCCTGTAATGCCTTAATCAGTTAGTATTGCCTGTAATGCCTCTTCAAAACCCCTTAATTCCAATTTTCATGATTTTATCCCTTTATCTGCCTCACCCTGTATACCCCAAATGATTGCGTTGGCCTAGTTTTTTATCTATTGTGTATTTAAACCTCGATTTAAATTGCGTCAAAATCAGCAACGGGCTTTCTTCCACTCGACAACTGCAAAAAATTTAAATCCGAGTCATTGAACAATAAAATCCGTCGTTAAGCAAACTTCCTGTTTTGCACCAAATACAGCGATGAAGTAACGTTAGTGGATCTGATGAAAAAAGGAAATGATAAAAACAACGCGGAGTAAATTAGTCCAGTGTGTTGGTAAACACATTAAAATTCATTACCATTACATCATTTCGAAAATTATGTATCATTGCCAAGGTTGCAACCATTGCAAATTGCTGGTAATGAGGCTTTCCTCTCATTAAAAAATCATCCGTTTTTAATGGAAATATGGATCATAATTATATAGCGTTGAATGTGTTCAATGAAAACGATGATGAGTTTATTTCATGCTTCAATTATTTCCTAGATTATGATAAATTATGATTCTGTGTGTATCTTTTTTGTTAATTTTAATAAAATAAATCATGATTTAGTCGTCAGATATCTCTAAAAACAATAATATAGTCTAGGCGCCAGAGGGGTCACCGTGTCTTTTTTAATTCTGATGGACAAACTCAACGGTTTCTTATGGATTTTAGGCTGCTGATTACGAATTTCGAGGGTGGATTTCGATCCGAGTGGTCAAAAAATTGTTATAAACAATTTAATTGTTTATAAGGCTCTGGCTCATAAACCAAAAGAGATAAAAAATATGATTTAAATAAAATTTGTTCCTTAATAAAAAACGAAAAAAAAAACGTTTACTAAACTTAAATCAAATGATTAGAACTCAAGATATCGTAAAATTATTGCACAATGCAAATTGCAAATTGCAAAATAAGTATTTTTCGAAGCTTTGTCGATCGTAACTCGGCTTCTACGCATGCAAATGAGCCTTAGAAGATATCATTTTAAAGCTTGATTAATAAGCTTCCAAACAAAGTTTGTTAAATTACATACATTATCTTCATTTGTTTTAAAGTTATACCCGTTTGAAGTTAAAATTTTCTTTAAAACATTGTACATTAATTTGTTTATAAGGGTTTCAAGCAAATGTGAGCTATAAACATTTATACTACAGGGTGTCCCGAAAAGATTGGTCATAAATTATACCACACATTCTGGGGTCAAAAATAGTTCGATTGAACCTAACTTACCTTAGTACAAATGTGCTCACAAAAAAAGTTACAGCCCTTTGAAGTTACAAAATGAAAATCGATTTTTTTCAATATATCGAAAACTATTAGAGATTTTTTCCTGAAAATGGACATGTATCATTCTTATGGTAGGACCATCGTAAAACAAAATTATAGTGAAATTTGTCCACCCCATAAAAAATTTATGGGGATTTTGTTCCCTTAAACCCCCCCAAACTTTTGTGTACGTTCCAATTAATTCATTGTTGTGGTACCATTAGTTAAACACAATGTTTTTAAAACTTTTTTGCCTCTTAGTATTTTTTCGATAAGCCAGTTTTTATCGAGATGCGGCTTCTTTTTCAATATATTTACGTAAAAATTTTATGGGGGTTTTGTTCTTTTAAACCCCCCAAATGTGTGTGTACGTTCCAATTAAACTATTATTGTGGTACCATTAGTTAAACACAGTGTTTTTAAAACTTTTGCCTCTTAGTCTTTTGTTCATAAGTCACCTTTTATCGAGATGTAGCTTCTTTTTCAAAATATACCTAAAAATGTAAATTATAAATAAATTTTCAGATTATTAACAGGTATCTAGAACCGTACTTAACCATATACAAATATGTGGTGGATTCGACAAATATTCAAAATATCTCGATAAACACTGGCTTATCGAAAAAGTACTAAGAGACAAAAAAGTTTTAAAAATAATGTGTTTAACTAATGGTGCCACAATAATAATTTAATTGGAACCTACACAAAAGTTTGGGGGGTTTAAGGGAAAAAAACCCCCATAAAATTTTTAATGGGGTGCACAAATTTTACTTAAATTTTTGTTAAGATGTTGCTGCGGTCAAAATGCCGCATGTCCATTTTCAATAAAAAATCTCTGAGAGTTTTCGATATATGAAAAAAAATCGATTTTCAATTTGTAACTTCAAAGGGCTGTAACTTTTTTTGTGTGCACTATTGTATATAGGTAAGTGAGGTTCAATCAACCTATTTTTGACCCCAGAATCTGTGGTATAATTTATGACCAATCTTTTCGGGACACCCTGTATAATAGCAGCATTTTCTGTGACGTGAGATCGTTTATATTAAACTATTTTTAATGGGAAATAAGCCACAATTTTACCAAAAAAATGATTTTATTAACGTTTCGAAGCAAAAATCGGGTTTCGTTGTCAAAATACTACTTATTAAACGCTTTTATTTAGTTCAATAGATTGCGTCAAATCTTTGGATGTTAATTTGACTACCTTTTCTTCCATGCAAATGAATGAAAATTTGCAGACATATGCATTCGCGGGAACAATACACGAATAGACAACAAAAAATGTTTGTTTATGTTCATTAATTGTTTAAATAAAAAAAACGATTTTAATGGAAAAAGGCCTAAATTCTCTTGTTTTTTACAATGTAGAAACTTGAAACTCTTACGGATTGTAGCTAATGATATAACCTATACATAATTTCACTTTTTACGTTAATTGTTTACGTTATGCGTCATAAACAAACAATAAAGTTTTAAATTTTGAACACTCATATATTTGTTTATACAGTACGATGCAAATGAAAGGAATACATTCGTTATTTCGTAAAAAGGCGACTTTAAGGAAAAATCCCGAAAGAGGTCGATTTTGATTTTTAAATTACAATATTTTGGCATATATGTCATACTAGTGACGTCATCCATCTGGGCGCGATGACGTAATCGATGATTTTCTTAAATGAGAATAGGGGACATGCGATAGCTGATTTGAAAGGTCATTCAATTCTTTATTCAGTAATATAAAAATTTATATAATTATTTGTAACCAAAAATAATTTTTTAATTAAATTATTTGACAAAAAAGAAGAATGTATGTAATTTATTTAACTCAGAATACATTTTACAGTTGCCCGTAAACAGAAAAAAATGTGTATTTCAGAAATAAATATTGCTTTTCGATTAAATTAAATATTCAACCCCGCTCCCGCCAGCCACCTGCCTCTTGGAAGTTTTAACATTCAATTTAAGCGAAAATCAATGATTATTTGTGATATAAACATTTTTGTCTGGTTTCTGACAGCAGTAAAATGTATTTTAATTTAAATTTAATAAGTTACACACATTCTTCTTTTTTTAAACGCTTTTTTTTGGTTCAATAGTTTGCGTCAAATCTTTAGAGGTAAATTTGCCTGCCTTTTCTTCAATGCAAATGAATGAAAATTTGCAGACATATGCATTCGCGGGAACAATACACGAATAGTCAATAAAAAAAATTGTTTATGTTTAATAATTGGTTAAATAAAAAAAAAACGATTTTATTGGAAAATGCTTAAATTCTCTTGTTTTTTTACAATGTAGACATTACGGATTGTAGCTAATGATATGAACTATACATAATTTCACTTTTTACGTTAATTGTTTACGTTATGCTTCACAAATAAATAATGAAGTTTCAAATTTTTTGCCGATTCCGACTACTTTTTATGTTTGTATATCATATGTTTTATATACATATTTTAATAAACATGACGATATATTTTAATGTTCGAAAAGTGTAAGACTAAAAAATAAAAAATATGAAAAAAAATTTTTAGGGAACGCTTTTCTTTAGTTCCGAGTGACTAAAATTAAAAATATTAAAAATCAACTAAAAAGCAAAAAATAAAAAAAATTGAAAAAATCCAACACATTCGTTAAAGAAAAGCGTGGGGCGAAAACCGTTTATTCGATGAAGACGCGCCACGCTTTTCTTTGACGAATGTGTTGGATTTTTTCAATTTTTTTTATTTTTTGCTTTTTAGTTGATTTTTAATATTTTTAATTTTAGTCACTCGGAACTAAAGAAAAGCGTTTCCTAAAAATTTTTTTTCATATTTTTTATTTTCCATTAAAAATAGTTTATTATAAAAATGCCACAAGGAAATAGCTTCAGAACAACATTCAGATCGTTTATAATGTGAAAGTTTAAATTCAGGGTTTTTGAGGCATATTTCAAATGCCTCATAGTTGTTGCCAAAACTCAAAATCGAAATTGCATGTTATAGGTTTTGAAGATTAGGCTCTAACAATGGAAATTCCATAAAGATCGGTAATTGGAAGTGATACATTTTATTGATATTCTGAGAACCGTAAGAAATGGCAAAAAGTGCTCAGTGGATATCTGTTTGACATATTGATACAAACTGACTTCATTTGCTGAAAAATGCAAAAATTTCATACGAGGCTGCCCTCTTCAGCTTTAAAAAACCATTTTGACTTTTGTTGATAGGACACTTTGATCAAAAGAAATTGAATATTTACCGTCGAGTTCATGCAAATTTTATTTAAAAAAAAAGAATGTGTGTGTACTTTGTACGCACGTAAAAGAAGTTATACATACTTCTATTATGTGATTTCAACGAAATTGATATTCGCGGTCTGCAAGTACTTGGAAGGGATACGCGAAACGATCGTGCGCGAATAGCCGAGAAATATTGCAACTTTCTTAAATAATTCATATTGTCAACTGAAATTGTCAAATTGACGTACATTTCATACCTATTGTCATTTAAGAAGAAAACTTATATATTGCTCCACAATATTGATATGATAAGCAATTATTATATAAAGGTAAATTTAATTAATTGTATTTTGCTTGCAATACTGCATTTTAATAACTAATTTTATTTACTACATACAATTGTTTACGTTTGAATAAAATAACCTATATCTTATTTTTTCTTCTTGTTATTTTTTTGGACTGTGGCCTTGACAATTATCCAGTAACCAGGACCATATGATTGGCCAATATAATTAAAAGTGCGAATAAAAGTACAGAGCGTAGAAATAGGTGTCGCTTTTCCGAACTTGCACGGTCCCAATACATATGTACTTTAAACAGTTCATATTTAAATATTAAACTAATTTTAATACTTACTACTTTCCAAAAATTGTTATTAAAACAATACCGAAAATTAAAAAAATAAAAGAATAAAACACACACAAACACGTTGAAAAATGCCACAAGAAATGAGTTCTGAACAATAATTGTTGGCAAAAATTTTAACTATATACGCATTTTCTGGAAAAAAATTATATAACAAATATACTTACAATCATAAAATGTATAAAAAAAATTAAAAAAATAAAACCTCGCATCGGGATTCGAACCCGCGCATTTTAGCGTGCTTAGATTTGTAATCGAAGCCTCTATTCATTTACCCATCTACACATATCCGTCATGTGGGAAGATAGCGAACTGAACGTTTTACTGTTTGACAGTTCTGAATTTAATTAAATTAGTTTGATTTTTGTCGAATTAAAATATTACAATACAACAAAACAGAGTAAGAAAACAATATATTTGATGAATATTGGTAGAAATTTTGTTGGTAATCAAATTATGTAAACCAAAGCATTACCTACTAGGTAGGTAATACCTATTTTCCATTTTCCAAGTAGGTAAGTACCTATGTAATTTTTTATTACAATACATACTGAAACATTTACAATTATTACGTACCTGTTGCTTTTAAAAAACTATTTAAAAAGTCACTACAATTATAAACTTGCTTTTGTCTGTGTCCTCATATTGATAAAAACTAATATACACAACATTTGTTTACCCATAACCATTGACATATTAATAAAATAACCGACATATTGAACAATTGTTGACAGGTCATTGTAATTATCCAATCAGTGCACATATAACGTTTCAGCTGCGCCAAGGACCAAGAGTTTTGATGAATTCGCGCACATATAAATTTACTCGCAAGGCGCCCAAAATCGTCGGTCGCTTCAAGCGTTATTTTTGAGAGAACGGGTTATTCTTCACAAAAACTGCTAACAAATATTTTTGTTCAAAATAATCTGTCCTCGTTAATTCTTATAGTTTCAGCAACATTAATTTTATAACAAAATAAAATACGAATGTTCGCAAACGAAGTCCATAGACACTAAATACGTTTGCAGAAACCGGAAGGCTGCACAGTTGTCAGTTATACGATTTTTTATACATTATGCCCCGTATAATAACAAAAATGTGATGTTATTAAACGGGGTAAGAGACGAATGTTTTATGAATGGAGTTGCAAGAAGCCACAAAGTTCTTATTTTGTGCTGAAATAAATACGACCATAACTGATATGATTTTGCGTTTACGAGTAGTTCAACAAGCCACAAATTAATCCCATTTTATAGGTAGTAAATTTATAGTAGTTATTTTACAAGGAAGTAATTTTGATTAAAAGTAATAATTGCTTCATAAAAGTAGAGTAACTGCTTTAACTTTACAAACCATAACCTAGTTCGTAAAATTATATAACTAAACTAGGACAAAATTATTGATGAATGCTCAAATAACTAAAAAACTTGGGTAGATATAGGTTGTTTTGATGATTTAACAGGCGTGTGATTTTTGCCAATGCTCTCTGTCAAGCGCCTGTCTATTTATTTTATGTTTTACCGCTTGAATTAATTTTGACTCTTCCGTTCATTTTAGTTAGCCACTGAAGCTCACCGTATCTCTAAAATTCGATCTTCATCTTTGAAGATAGACTTCATTCACGTTTTGACTTTATTGAGAACTCACTAGATTACTAGATAGTCTCGGAAAGCCCGTTAAACGACACAATTAGTTTATGAATTTTAAATAGTTATTCTTTTAAGTTTGAGTACAAAATCTTACATTGTTATTGTTTATTCGAATTATTTAAATTGAGAAGCACATAATATTGGAACACCCCCAAAAAAAAACCGCTTATTTCTCGAGATACTGACCACGGAGAATGGCCAATTTTAGTCATACTGTATGTTTTTGATGGTGCTGAAAACGAAAATGAGGTTTATTTTGAATTTCATGTGGGGGAACATTGTCAAAATCGCAATGTTACCCCAAAAATAAAAAAATAAAAATTACGTTTTTTGCGTTTACCTCGCTACAACTCTGTTCCATTTTAATATTTTTTTCTGAAATTTTACTGTATATAGCTCTAATATTTCTGAAGACAACGGTACCAACCTGTTTCAAGCTTTTATTCTTATTCTGATAAAGGTTATGAATTTTTCAAAGGAAATAGTGCGGATTTGTGCATTGCAACATTTAATAGTAAAAGTTGTATGACGAAGTTTAAAATTTAGCTTCTTAATTACGTTTATGTTAAAATAGAGAGTATGTACAAAGAAGTTTTCTGGTAAGTTTTAGATCAAAATGTTTTATAGAAAAAAAATAGTGCAACTTTTAATGTCGACATTAGAAATCCCCAATATAACGCTTATTTTTCGAGATATTGACCATGGGTGGTGAATGGCTAATTTTGGTCTTAGATTATGTTTTTGACAGTGATGAAAACGAAAATGAAATTTATTTTAAATTTTAGGTGGGGGAATATTGTCAAAATTGCAATTTTACCCTAAAAATAAAAAAAAAATGAAATCACGTTTTTTTGTCGTTTAGCTCGCTACAACTCTGGTCCGTTTTAATATTTTTTTCTGACGTTTGTACACTATATATCGCTCACTTTTTTGAAGACAATGGTTTCTGCTTTAAGCTTTTAGTCTTATTCTAGTAAAAGTTATGAATATTTTAAAGTAGAAGGTGCAGATTCGTTAATTGCAAAGTTTAATCGCAAAATTTGACTGACAAAAATTTAAATATAGATTTTAAATTGAATTCCTTTTAACACATGAGTACAAAGAAGTTTTCTGGAAAGTTTTGGATCAAAATGTTTTCTAGAAAACAAATGGTGCAATTTTTAACATACACGGTATATATCCCCAAAATAACGCTAATTTTTCGACATACTGATCATTGGTGATGAATGGCTAATGGTCTTACTTTATGTTTTTGATCGTGCTGAAAACGAAAATCAAGTTTATTTTGAATTTTAGGTGAAAGAACATTGTCAAAATGGCAATTTTGCCCTAAAAATACAAAAAAAATAAACCACGTTTTTCTTAAAATTAAAAGTTGCACGATATTTTTTCTATAACAGATCTAGATCTAAAAGTTTCCATAAAATTTCTTTGAATTCTATGGTTTAACATAAACGTAATCAAATAGATAAATTTTAAATTTTGTCACTTAATTTTTGCGATTTAACTTTGCAATTCACGAATCTGCACCTTTGATCTTTAAAAATTCGTAACTTTTATGAAGAAAAGACTGAAAGACTACAGTTGCTTTCATAGTCTTCACAAACGTGAGAAATATATGCTGTAGAAATTTCAGAAAAAATGTTAAAATGGAACAAAGTTGTAGAGAGTTAAACGTAAAAATTTGTGACTTCATTTCTTTTTTCATTTTTAGGTTAAAATTGCAACTTTGACATCACATAAAATTCAAAAAAAATTTCTTTCATTGTCAGCACCATCGAAAAAATAAAATAAGACCAAAATTAGCCATTCACTGCTCATGATCAGTATCTCGAAAAATAAGCGCTATTTTGGGGATGTATAACGTCTATATTAAAAGTTGCGCCATTTTTTTCCTATAAAACATTTGTAACTAAAACTTTCCAGGAAACTTCTCTGTACTATATGTTATAAAATAAACGTGATTAATAAGATAAATTTCAAATTTTGCCACTCAACTTTTGCGATTAAACTTTGCAATTCACGAATCTGCACCTTGTATTTTAAAAAATTCCTAACTTTTACTAGGATAAGACTAAAAGCTTAAAGCAGATACTATTGTCTTTAAAAGAGTAAGCAACATATAATTTAGAAACCTTAGAAAAAAATATTAAAATGGACCAGAGTTTAAGCGAGTTAAACACAAAAAAACGTGATTTCACTTTTTTTATTTTTAGGGTAAAATTGCGATTTTGACAATATCTATGTACATATTAACACACCTAAAATTTAATATAAATTTCATTTTCGTTTTCAGCACTGCCAAAAACATAATCTAAGACCAAAATTAGCCATTCACCACCCATGGTCAGTATCTCGAAAAATAACCGTTATATTGGGGATTTCTAATGTCGATAATAAAAGTTGCACTATTTTTTTTTCTATAAAACATTTTGATCTAAAATTTTCCAAGAAAACTTCTTTGTACTCTCCATTTTAACATAAACGTGATTAAAAGGCTAAATTTTAAATTTCGTCACTCAACTTTTGCGATTAAAATTTGCAATGCACAAATCCGCACCATTTCCTTTGAAAAATTCATAACCTTTATCAGAATAAGACTTAAAGCTTGAACCAGGTACTATTGTTTTCCGAAATGTTAGAGCTATATACTGTAAAAATTTCAGAAAAAATTTTGACAATGTTCCCCCACATGAAATTCAAAATAAATTTCATTTTCGTTTTCAGCACCGTCAAAAACATACAGTGTGTCTAAAATTGGCCATTCACCTCTTCGTAGTCAGTACCTGGTCATTTTGGGGGTGCCTGCCGTTCGCCTAGATGCATCTCTCGTGGCCACAAAAATTATGTAATGTTTGTATTCGGAGAGTAATGTGATGCACATTATTTTAGTTCTCATAGCCAAAAATGCACCTGTCGTAACTTGTTTATTTTATACGTTACATGACAAATTAAACGAAAAGACCTTTTAAGCGATCAAGTACTACTAAATGGGTGAGCAAATATGTGGTTGTTCGTTTTTCTATAATTATTTTTTGTACTATAATTATCAAAATAAGTAAAAATAAATAAACTTACCGAGTGTGAAGACGACAAACTCCTGGTCGGTCGGTGGTAACGAACTTTCTTGAGGTAAACCGTGTATAGGGCGCCATCTGCTTTCTCCTCGCCCCACAATCGCCATGTGGGCTGCTGGAACAAAATTAGACCCTTATAGATAAACTTAGACAAAAAATAATAATATTATAAAAATATAAAAGCAGTACAAATTAAGCAGCTTCAAACTAGTTTTTGTGACCGCTTACAAATAGAATAATATAACATAAACGGAGCAAAAAAAAAGGGGGACACCCCTTCGCATTTGCGGATGATTTGGCGGTGCTGGTAGCAACGCGGGACAAAGAGGAACTCCGTCTACAGGCATGGTAGATACCCCTTTCGCATTTGCGGAGGATTTGGCGGTGCAGAGCCCATTTTACTTTAAATCAGGCCCGAGGCACTACACAATTGTTGGGCCCCTAAATATAATTTGGGATTGTTGCGCAATTAAGTAAAGTATCACAATAGGTAAAAAACTATTAATTTTAAAATTTTCATGTCCTTTAAAAAAAATTGATAAGAACATTATATTATAAACTCTTATTGTTATCATAAGACGGCGAAATGAGCGACTGCGTTGGAGAGGGTAATGCCCAATATCGGTGAACCTAAATCCGAAAGGATGAGTATTCTACACAGAGTTGTGCAGTCCATTATCTTCCACGCGGCACCAATCTGGAGTCCGACAGTAGAACAGGCATACAGCTCTTGGTACTCGAGGACAGAACTAGTTTGCTGCAGGTAGCAAGTGCTTACAGGAATGTTTCTGTAGGTGATCACCGGCTGTGTCCCCTTACATTTGTTGGAGAAAGAGGGACAGAGAGGATGTTCCAGCGGAAAAATAGTGAGATACAAGTGGAGAACGTCAGAAGCGACGAGAGGAACACACCCATTGTGATATGGCACGACGGATGGGATGCAACGGGGAATGTGGCAGTGGTAAATCTGCGGAGCTGATATATAGAATACGCTATCAGAACACGGGAACTACCGTAGCTCCTCTTCTTCTTCTTCTTTTTCTTAAAGTTCCCTCTCCTATTGGAGGTTGGATATCATAATGGCTATGGTCATTTTGTTGGCTGCTGTTCTGAACAGTTGTAATGAACTACAGTTAAACCATTCTTTAAGGTTCCTCAGCCAGGAGATGCGTCTTCTTCCTATGCTTCTTCTTTCTTGGATCCTTCCTTGCATAATAATTCTCAGCAAGTCATATTTTTCCCCTCTGGTAATGTGACCCAAATATTCCAGTTTTCTAGTTTTTATACTGTTCATAATTTCTAACCCCTTATTTAAACGTCGTAGCACTTCAACATTGGTAATTCTTTGAACCCACTGAATTTTCAATATTCTTCTGTAACACCACATTTCGAACGCTTCTATTTTTCTTATGTGTTGTCTGTTCAATGTACAAGCTTCCATTATGTGTAGTAATATACATAGTCCAGGGTAATACGGTTTTTTCCATGACGCTCGAGCAGCCAGGGTACTGAAGCGTTTTTTCGACAGGTAATACCTATAAGAGCAAATTGTAACTATTTCCTGCGTAGGTTCTGGCGGCCATTTTTATTTATAAACAAATAAGTGTCAAAAAATGGCATTTTTCCCTTTTTTTTCAAATTAATGGAAAACAGTGAAACTTATGGTTTTTTTAGTACAAATTTCTTTGAGATTATGGAAAAAGCTTTAAAATGACGTATTACAGAGTTTGATATACTCATTTATTGTTAATATAATTGCGAAAAAAGGTCGGAATTGCAAAAAAATTAATTTCGCAATATCTATTGTAAAAATTAGTGTACAGCTTTGAAATTTTTGTCATGTAAGGGTTATTTGGTGCTTAATATGTGATAAACATTTCAAAGCGATGCATTCAATTGTTTAAATTTTATTCAAATTGTTTATCCCAGAGAGCATTTTTTTTCAATAACATAAGTCAGAAAAAAATGACGTTAGAACCATTCTACAGGTGTCAAATGAAAGAACATGAGTTATGTTTTCAACTTGGTTTAAAAAAAGAGAATAAAAAATGCATTTATTAGTAATAAATAATTATGCAAAAGTATCATAAATCTTTCCTTATAAACTTTTTATTTTGTTATGTAAGAAATTATATATATTTATTACAATTTTTTATCAATTATGATAGAAATAACATTACTTGGTAGGTGTGCACTTAAAACAGGGTAAAAAAGTTAATTTTTTTGGAAAAAGTTATTCAAAAAGTTTATAAGGAAAGATATACGATACTTTTGCATAATTATTTATTACTAATGAATGCATTTTTATTCGCTTCTTTTAAACCAAGTTGAAAATATAGCTCATGCTCTTCTATTTGACAACCGTGGAATGGTTCTAACGTCATTTTTTTCTGACTTATGTTATTGCAAAAAAAATGCTCTCTGAGATAAACAATTCGAATAAAATTTAAAGAATTGAATGAATCGCTTTGAAATTTTTATTACATATTAAGTACCAAAGAACCCTCATTTGACAAAAATTTCAAACCTGTACACTAAATTTATCAACAGTTATTGCGAAAATAAATTTTTTTGCAATTTCGACTTTTCTTCGCAATTATATTAACAATAAATGAGTATATCAAACTTTGTAGTATGTCATTTTAAAGATTTTTCCATAATCTCAAAGATATTTGTACTAAAAAAATCATAAGTTTCACTGTTTTCCACTGATTTGAAAAAAAAAGGGGGAAATGCCATTTTTGACAGTTAATTGTTTATAAATAAAAATGGCCGCCAGATCCTACGCAGGAGATAGTTATAATTTGTTCCTATAGGTATTACCTGTCGAAAAAACGCTTCAGTACCCTGGCTGCTGAAGTGTCACGAACAGGGTATATTTTTGTCTTATTACCCTGGCCTAACAGTCGGAAAAATGAAAGAATACCCATGAACGAACATATTTTATAAAACACGCTGTATTTTCCTGTCACCGTGTCACAAAGAAAATTGTCCAGTGCAAGTACATGTAACAATAATTATTACATGTACTTGCGCTGGTCAATTTTTTGTGTGACACAGTGACAGGAAAATACAGCGTGTTTTATATGTTCGTTCATGAGTATTCTTTCATTTTTCCTACTGTAGAAAATATGTAGCATCTTAGAGCCCTCAATCTGAGAGGCAACTGAAGGTCTTTGTTTGTAAGCAGCAGTGTCTTCATTTTTATAAATGCTTGCCTTGCAGTTTCAATTCGGACTTTAATTTCTTTGCTTTGGTCATTTTTGTCATCCATCAACCCAGGGTCCCAGATATTTGTATGTCTTTACTTTTTCTATTTGGGTTTGCTCTATCATTAAACTTTCATTTCCATGTTGTGTCTAGCTAGTCTTGGACAGACTAAAACTTGCGAAATCGGACAATTGTCTATATTGTGGCGCTTCGGACACTGTGTCAATATACCATTTTGGAATGTGTCATATGGGTAAGAGAAAGGAATGAGCTAGAGAGACTGCTGTGAGAGATGGTAACGGATGAGCGGGATAAAACAAAATCGACAACTTTGCGAGAAAGGTGCTGTGGATAAAAGAGAAGGAAGAGCGGGAACAAGATACATTTCTAGAAGGTATCGAGGGCGCAGAACTGGGCCCGCAGAGGTAGAAAGAAGGATGACAGACAACACAAGGGTAAATGCGAGTACGAACGACAGAGTGAGGTATGGCGGCAGCCATGAGAAAGAGACAGAGCAAGTGGAATTAAATTACTGTTGACTGAGATGCAGAAGGACGACGACAAAAGCTCACGGGACAGCTTATCGTAGGTCCCGGCCTCATCGCAGTTAAGGAGGGCAGGGAGATCCGACTTAGGGCCAAACTACTCGACGTGATTCTGAAGATGTTTTTTTTTTAGTTTCGGAATCCAGCACTGCCGGACATGTTTACCTCCGGCGTGTTTGCAAATTTCCCACCTAGTAATGAAAAAAACAAAGTCTGTATGAACGAAACAGATCAAGGTGTAGTATAGTTGGATCATAATAGATTACATCAAACGAAGCGAGCGGTGACAAATTCTACAATGTAACAGAGATAGATCAAAAATTAATACTAGCTAACTGACACCATATTTGTTGTAGCAAACTAAGAAGATACGCTGTGTGCTAAGAAAACTTGGAGAAGTTAGAGAAAAATATATATTTAGTATTAACGGTCAAACTTTTTTAAAGTGTAACATATAGGTAGACCTAGAACCACTCCTTATCAATTTCTTTCGGGTGTTTGAGTTGTCACAGAAAAGAAATAGACCAAATTACTTTCTGTTATCTCTGCTTTCCACCATTTTCGACGTTTTCAAGTGTCACGACTCGGCCGATCTCTCGGTCAATATTATATAGGCCTGGATCACGCGTACCAAAAAAAGTTTATTAAGAGCAAGCTGAAAACAAGAAACAAGATTTGTTAATAGCTTAACGGTGTCTAGTCGGACAAACTTTGACGTATGGAAACACTGGAACACGGGAAGTCTTAATTGTGACACGTGATTTTAATTGTGGAACGTGTCATCCTGACAAGTTTATGATTGTGAAAACTGGCAGGTTGTTTTTAAGTTTATTCAATAGCCTACTTTATATAATATATGAAAAAATGTCTGTCCGACAAATATGTTGGACATTTTAAAAGTCCGAATGTTGGTGGTAAATAGCAGTCTTATTTTTGCATGAGAGTTTAATGAAAGGACAACAAATCAATTGGAAGTTCTGTCCGACAAAATATATGGGACGTTTTCGTAGTCTGACCTTTAGTATGGTATAGTTAGATCCAAACCCAGACATCCAAAGTGAAAGTTATCCTCCAACACCAAATTGTCCTATATGGTCCACAAAATGTTCAGAAAAGAGTCACACCATTTTGAGCGTCGGGTTTGGGGGGGAGAGGGGGGAGAAATCTGCAAATTCGTAGTTTTTTACGTTTTTCGTCAATATTTCTAAAACTAAGCGGTTTAGCATGAACAACCCTCTACACAAAATTGTTCTACATTAAATTTGAAATAAAAAAGGCCCTGTGCATAACCCTTCTAAAATGAACGGTTCCAAAGTTACGGAGGTAGTATAGTATAATTGGTCCAAAAAAAGGCCTAACCCAGACTTCCAAAGTAAAAGTTTTCCTCCAACACCAAATTGTTCTATATGGTCCACATATTGTTCAGTAAAAAGTCACATCATTTTGAGCGTCCGGTTTGGGGGGGGGGGGGAGATGGGGGAGAAGTTGGTAAATTAGTAGATTTTACGTTTTTCGTCAATACATATTTCTAAAACTATGCTTTATCGCAAGGAATGTTCTATAGAAAAATGTTCTACATAAAATTTAAAACAAAAAAGGTTCTATACATAATTGTTATAAAATCAACGGTACCAGAGTTACGGAGGGTGAAAAGTGGAGGTTTCGATACTTTTTATATATACCGATTTCTCCCCCCTCTCCCCCCCAAACCCGACACTCAAAATGGTGTGACTTTTTTTTGAACATTATGTGGACCATATAGAACAATTTGGTGTTGGAGGATAACTTTCACTTTGGATGTCTGGGTTTTTGGTATAGTTATATCATAAATATTGCCCAAAAAATATAAAAAGTATCGAGAACCTCGACTTTTCAACCTCCGTAACTCTGGAACCGTTGATTTTATAACAATTATGTATACAACATTTTTTGTTTTAAATTTCATGTAGAACATTCTTGTATATAACATTGTTTACGCTAAAGCATAGTTTTAGAAATATTGACGAAAAACGTAACAAAACTACTAATTTACCGGCTTCTCTCCCATCTCCCTCCCAAACCGGACGCTTAAAATGGTGTGACTTTTTACTGAACAATATGTGGACCATATAGAATATTTTGGTGTTGGAGGAAAACTTTTACTTTGGATGTTTGGGTTAGGCCTTTTTTTGGACCAGTTATACTATGCTACCTCCGTAACTTTGGAACCATTCATTTTAGAAAGATTATGCATAGGGCCTTTTTTATTTCAAATTTAATGTAGAACAATTTTGTATAGAGGGTTGTTCGTGCTAAACCGCATAGTTTTAGAAATATTGGCGAAAAACTTAAAAAACTACGAATTTACCGATTTCTCCCCCCCTCTCCCCCCCCCCCCAAACCCGACGCTCAAAATGGTGTGACTTTTTTCTGGATATTGTGTGGAGCATATAGAACAATTTGGTGTTGAAGGATAACTTTCACTTTGGATGTCTGGGTTATGCCATCTTTTGGATCAACTATACTATACTACTTCGAAACCTGTAACTTGTTCCACAATTAAAGCTTCCACTGTTCCAGTGTTCCCGTACATCAAAGTTTGTCTGACTAGACACTGTTAAGCTATTAAAAAATTTTCAGTTTGCTATTAATAAACTTTTTTTTGGTACGCGGGATCCAGGCCTAATATCGTTCCCGAGTAGAGCCCATTGTTGGTCCGTTTTCTATTTATAGGTCCCAAATTGGTAGTACAATAAGGCCCAATTTAATTTAGTAACACGTTCCGTGTGTAAATGCTATTCATGAATGCAAATAACTATTTGTGGACTTGATTTAAACACTTCTGTGTCTACATGACAACGGTCAGAATCTGCTCGCTGTTGCCGGTTCTTATAAAATGATTTTATATAAAGAAATTTCATATGTATTAACAAATTATACAAAAATAATTGATAGAAAAACTATTCTACTAAAAAAATACTACGAAAAATACTAATAACGCCTGCGAATTTTGTATCTATCCCCAGGATCTATTCTTGTATCCGAGATCCTTTTTAACTCACCCTAGTGTTGTCTTCAAACCCCTTTATTAGTGGCTACGAACTAAATACAATCCAGATGCAGATCGAGAATTTAATTGGACGAACAGGTGAAAAAAAAAAACAAATTATATTGATTATTTCATTCATAGGAGATTCTGACCAATAGAAAGCTACAGAAATGCAAATTAAGGTGATAATTTTTGATAATATCCCGTCGTCAAGTATATTACGTCAGATGCCCTTCGTTGCTACGAAAAAATACATTCAGTGACATTAATGACAATTAATGTTTTAAAAGTTATAAAAGTGATGACTTTCAACCGTAAAATATTTTTTTGCACGATTGATCATTTTTGACTGTTTACCGTGACAGATTTTACGTCAGTAGGTGACATTTACTAGCAACTCGACGGTAAGTAATCCAACTCGACGGTAAGTACTCCAACTCGATGGTAAGTAATTCACTTACCGTCGAGTTAAAAATCTTTTAATTTTAATTTATTTTTTGAAAGAATAAAGAAAACTAACGAATTATTTATTAATATTGAAACTTCTTAGGCCTATAGCCAACATTTTTTCTCTTCAAATACGCGATCAAAGTTGAAAACTTGGAAATATCAATGCCATCATAAAGAAAAACGGTGGATTTAATCATTGAATATTCTGCCCAGAGGCTTCCAGGAGCTTTCAACTGCATATGTCTTTGAACGAAATATGCCAATAGAGTCTTTTCTTCGATTCTTAAATTCTTGCCTTTGCACCATTTTTTAAAACTTTGGTAGGTATTTTGATAACGGATTTTGGAATTTTCGGGAATAATTGCGGAACACCCTTCTTCCCAAGCCCGTTCAATTTCTTCAAATTCACTTTCGCTCATATTTTAATTTATAATAATCAAAATTGTACTTAAAATTATTGACAACTAAATAAAAACTCAATTCTCCATTGTTGTTATGCACCCTAGTTACTATCTAACAACCAAAGTATCTATCTTAATAAAATGAATGAAACTAGTCAATATGACGAAAATGTTTAATTTTATAATTTATAATGTAGTCCTGTCGCCAGGGGGGTACAACGGCCTCCTGTATTCAGATGGACTTACCCAAGTTTTTTTTATATATTTTGACCCGTAGAACACGAATTTTTTGGGTAACAGTTGATCCGGATGTCGATAAGATTGTTATAAACAAAGAAGTTGAGGAATTACATAACAGCGATTTCTCGCAAAACAAAACATGTTTTTGTATTTTTTGGGCCATTCTAACCAAAAAGTGTTCCTACAAATTTTTTCGTAGGATTTATAGTTTTCGAGATAAACGCGGTGGAACTTTAAAAAAATCGAAAAATTGCAATTTTTGTACCCGAATAACTTTTGATTAAAAAATAAAATAGCAATTCTGCTTACCGCATTTGAAAGTTCAAGTCAAAGTATATCGGTTTTAGTTATTTGCATTGCTAAAAATTTATTATTTTATTGTTAAACAAAAGTATAAATACCTAGTGCTGGAGTGATGTTTTCAATGATTTCTCATTTAAAATCGAACGAGTAGGTAGAGTAGGTACAAGTGCAAGCGAGGCTATTTCTACGTAGCATGCATGTAAACGCATGTATTAGGCACGGGAAACACTATGTGTTTATAGCTTTTTTTAGCAATAAACACATACATTTTTAGCAATGTATATATTCGAAACCGATAGAATTTGACTTGAACTTTCAAATTCAGCAAGCAGAATTCCTATTTTATTTTTTAATCAAAAGTTATTCTGGTTCAAAAGTTGCAATTTTTCGATTTTTTGAAAGTTCAACCGCGTTTATCTCGAAAACTATGCATCATACGAAAAAACTTGTAGGAACATTTTTTGGTTAGAATGGCCCAAAAAATACAAAAACAGGTTTTGTTTTGCGAAAAATGGCTGTTATGTAATTCCTCAACTTCTTTGTTTATAACAATCTTATCGACATCCGGATCAACTGTTACCCAAAAAATTCGTGTTCTACGGGCCAAAATACATAATAAAAACTTGGGTAAGTCCATCTGAATACAGGAGGCCGTTGTACCCCCCCTGGCGACAGGACTAATGGTATCAATCGTGCAAAAAACGTTATAAGCATGTCGAACGTTAAGGGTAACCGATCTCAGACAATAATTGGAGTCGTCGCTCCGCTCCTCCTCCAAACAATTGTCTTCGATCGGTATAAAACCCTTACCGTTCTCCATACTTAATATACTATATATCAACTGTGTGTTTAACAGTACTAATTTGTACTTACATAAATAAATTACAATAAAATTTTGGTTTTGAACAGTTTTATTCATGAAATAATCGCAACAAATTGCACTCGATCTCAAAAATTAATATAGAATTTTAGAGCTCTTGTGCAATTACTACTGATTATTTTTTGATGATTTTAACTTCCAATCGTATAGTAAGAATTTGATCACGTGTTTAATTATGTCCAATCAGATTAAAATTATACTGAGAATTATCTACTGTAGAAAATTACCGATATAATTTTTTAAGTAGATTGATTCTGTTTAATGGCAACCAGTTTCCTAGTTTTGACAACTGTCACATTTAAGAAAATATCCATAATATACGCATTAAAAAAATAATCTTACGAATATCACACGACAGTAAGAATAAATAAGAAAATAATGCTTCATTTTTACTCAAATTTGTTGTCATTGGGCAATAGCCACTCGAGCCCTGCGGGCTCTCGTGTCTATTGCCAGACAACAAATTTTCAAAAAACTGTCGCATTATTTTCAATTTATTCTCACTCTCTTGTGATATTATACCCGAAAATTAAATCTAAGGAGAAAATGAAAAAAATTATTGGAAATTATACCAGAAATTGATATACAAATGGAGTTACCTTAAACAGAAAAATGTCTAAAAAGATAAACAATGCGCCCCATTCCAATGATATTTTTCTGCATGACTACCAGAAGCCCGTCTTTTGTCCCTCTCGTTAGTAGACTCTTAAGGTACGTATCCATACGTAGGTGCTCCGTACTCGGTGTAGCAGCTCTACATAGTGGATACGTTGTGCTCGCCGCTCGGCGCTAACCCTCTTCGATTCACCCTCTTCGTTTGCAGTTTATATGTAGGGGAGCGCATGCCGTATCCATTTAAGCAGCTACACCGAGCACGGAGCACCTACGTATGGATACGTACCTTTAGACTTGTAGTCTAAGAGCTGGAGCCGAAAAGCATCGTCATCAGTAATATGGAATTTGTTCCATGAAATATGTCCATTCAGTCCCTTGTACTATTATGGTCCTGTGTAGGTGGATACAGAAAGTAGAAAATTTTCAGAGAAAAAATCGTCATGGACATTGTACTTTAAAATGTCCTCTAATAATTGACTAATATTTAAATTATTCTTTAGACTATGCAGATAGCTAAAAAAACTAACAAAAATCTCTTCAATTTGAAACAGAATTTGCTGCAAAACCTTATCTATGTATTAGTAATTTTTGTTTGGTTTTCCTTTAAAATATGGATATTCACATTTTTTGCTTGCACTATTTCTACTATCTACTAGAGGAAGTCGAATTTTACGATAATTTCTAGCAATCAATTAACGTATAATGGTTCTTAAAAGATGAATAACAAACACCATTATCAAAGTCCAACGTGACTAATTCTGTTTTGTTATAAACCAAATCTTTAGAAGGGTATTAGACATCGAACAGGTCATTTCCTATCTCACATAAAAACCAGACAACTGTTTGTGATCCTTAAACCAGAAATTAGTAGGTATATTTCCGGTATATCATTGTTGCTTTTCACTAAAATACTAATAGTAATATGTGTTTAAGAATTATAAAAGAACGCATATGCGAAGAATACCGTTCTTTTGAATCAGAAGAACAAAACGGATTCAGAGCAGGACGATCCACAATAGATAGTATTTTCTGCTTATCCCAAATACTCGAGAAAAGAACACCGAGATCTCGAGAAGTGCATTTACTTTTAGTCGATTTAACAAAAGCATATGACACCGTGCCTGTTGCGAAGTTGTGGAAAGTATTGGAGAAAACCAGTATCAGCGTTACACTAATCGACGTTATTAAAGAGCTATATAAGAACACAATAGCAAAAGTTAAAATAGGAAAAGAGGTGTCTAATGGTTTTCAGGTAACAAAAGGACTGAAGCAAGGTTCATCTCCCATACTGTTCAACATATATATCGATGAAGCGCTCAGGGACTGGAAAAAGAAGTGTAAAGGGATGGGGCTATCTATTGGGGATAAAACGTTATATACGTTTGGTAATCTATGCAGATTACCAGGTAGTTATTGCCCAAGACAAAGAAGACCTGGACTATATGGCTAGAAAACTAATGGAAGAGTACAAAAAATGGGGCCTCGAAGTAAATGTCCAAAAAACACAATATCTTTGCGTAGGAGGAGAAAATACTGCAGATGACCTCGACTTAGAAGATGAAACCATTAAGAAATGAGACCAATATACATATTTGGGGGTAAACTGACAAAGACAGGGAGAAGTTATGAAGCCATAAAAGACAGAATAACCAAAGGAAAGCAAGTTATAGGTGCGTTGAATTCAGTATTATGGCAAAAAAATATAAGACCGGAAACGAAAAAAAGAATATATTATAATACCATATTAAAACCAGTAATCGTCTATGGCTCAGTTATTAGAAAGTCGCAGAGTTGTCCAAAATAGCTTTTAATGCATTAATGAAAAACGCACTTTGTAAAACTGACACCACCGTACAAGGTTTTCCGACCGTCTCAGTTTAGAATTTAGAGTATTAGGGCCTTAAACTGCTTCTCTTTTGTTACACAATTTGAATAGAGCAGCCAGGATGTCTGAGAGATGAGATACGGGACGGAATAAACGAGTCATTGTCGTTTCGTCCAAATTATCTTTAGATCAAATTAAATAGACACAATTGGTATTGTGTCTAAATGGAAACTATGTAAATGAAACAACAAACGGTTTAAGGAGGGTATCGGAGTAGAAATAGACGGACAATATGGAAGTTGTTGATTGTATCATGGTTTAGATAAAAAATAAATAAACATAAGAAATTTAAAAAATAATAAAGGAAGTTAAAATAGTCAATTATTAAATTTTAATTGTTAACAAATGGCAAAAGTACAGCAATTATTTTTAAGTATATTAAAAAACAATACACACTGGCCTATCCCAACAAGTATTCACTAATAATAACATCCCTAAAGCAGGATGATCCTTTTGTTAGTTTTAAGTGCTTAATATATCTGCACAATATCAACATTCAACTCAAAATAATTCATAAGAAAATCATAAATTATCACATGGGCCTGTAAATGTATGGAGCCTTGTAGCCATGTAGCCTTGTACCCTGTAAATGTACATACCTCAACCATATACTGGCTCTTAATACAGGGGAGTTCGTTAGGAAGGGTCCGAAAAAAAATCTATCCTTAGAAAAACTCGAAATCGTCGGATTAAGGCAAGCGTCCACAGACCCGCATCGTACGCATCGGACGCATCGTACGCAACGGATTTTAGTTTGCCTTGTACAGAAACTTATGTAACCGCGTCCACTGATCCGCATCGTACGGATCGCATTATCGATTGTCAAACTAAAATCCGTTGCATACGATGCGGGTCTGTGGACGCTTGGCTTTAAGATAATGAAAGTAAAGTATGTACATACATGCAAAACAGTGAATATTTCCAAAATCTGAAGATTTGAGCGGAGCGTAAGGAAATGGGTGAGTCACAAAGTTTCACAAAAAAAGCGAATATTTCGCGAAATGAACGTCAGATCGAAAAACTAAAAAATACGTGTTCAATATTTTTGAAAAATCTATCGAATGGCACCAAACACGACCCCCACACGGAGGTGAGGTGAGTTACTTTAAAATCTTATATATGAGCCCCCAATTTTTATTACAGATTTGGATTCTTTACGTAAAAATAAGCAACTTTTATTCGAGACACTTTTTCGAATTATGGATAGATGGCGCTATAATCGGAAAAACGATTCTTGGAAATGGAAAATTAAATTAAAAAATGGAAAGTCCCTCACTTTATGGAAAACTTAACTGAACTTCTTTTGGTTTTAGAACCTACTCTCACAACCCAATAGGTCCCCATAACGCTCGAGTAACTGCAAACTACTTTCCTTCCCTACTATTATGCTTAATAGTAAATACATACTTTTACAATTGATTCTTCAAGGCAAAATTGGGGGCAAGGGAGGCCCTGGAGGTAGACGTATATCCTGGCTGACCAGTATTAGGAAGTGGATTGGTCTAACGACAACTGATCTATTCCTAACTGCGGTGAATAGAATAAGATGTGTCAATGTGGTCGCCAACATCACTAGAAGATAGGCACCTTTAGAAGAACTTGGGGTCGTTCTTTGCTATCTCGTTGTTTGTGAAAATTATTATTCACGAGACATATAGTTGTTATTTTGTTCATGTGTCAACATAATTACAGCATTTTTACTGTGTTCGTGTTGTATTTTATCGCAAAAACAAAATTTAGATAGTTTTAGATAGCTACTAAAGCAGATTTTAATAATAAAAGAAATAATATTGTCTGTGTACCTCAAATTTTTAATATCGAGTTTCTAACTTATCTCCAACATTGAGGATGACATGTTTGTGCAGCCTTATGTGAAACTTCCGATAGACTGGAAACTTTTCAAAAGATAAGAACTTCAAGAAAACTACATGCTATATTATTGTCCCGATGACTGCCAGCGACAAGAGGAATAATATAATCCAAAAGAGAGCAATGAATCGGTATTTTATTCTATTCTTAGAATAAATCGAGGCGTAAACAGTTTAGTCAGAAAATTCTGTTCGATTATTATCACAATTTGTGTCAAAACCGCACCTTCGCAAAGTTTAGTGGTTTCGCTTTGATATGGAATCGCAGACGCCAGACGAACGTCAAGTATGGAGTTTAGACGACCAGAAATTTCAAGAAATGGAATTTGTGTCTAGCAATATTGGACTTCCTACAACATTTATTGACGGAACGAGACAGTCCTGATGTAAATTACAGACAGGATATTTGTTAATGCTGAGTAATTTAAATTATACTGAAATTGGATTTGGAATAGTCATCATTGGACATGGATCTCCCTCATAATTTTTCATCTGTTTCGATATTGCGCCTCTTGCTTCCAATTCCTATAACAACGATTTAGATCGTCAGTCCAACGTGTTGGTGGACAACCTCTTCTTCGGTAGGCATCATCTCTTGGTCTCTCTTCCAGAATCCGCTTTGTCCCTTTGTTATCGGTCATTCGCACCACAAAACCTGCCCAGTTCCATTTCAGTGTGGCTATTCTCTCTACAGCATCAGCCACTCCTGAACTTTGTTGTAACTGGCGGTTTGTGACCTTGCCTCACAGTGAAACGCTCAACATAGCACTCTCCTACTTTTCAATATCTGCCTTCACAACGCCAATATTCCAACAGATTGGAACAACGCTACTATGATTATATTACACAAAGCAGGAGACAAAGCCAATTTAGAGAATTACAGACCGATTAGCCTCCTCAGCCATTTATATAAGTTATTTACGCGAATAATAGTTAAGAGAATGGAAAGAAAGTTAGAGACTTATCAACCAAGAGAACAGGCAGGATTCCGAAAAAGTTACGGAACAAATGACCATCTACAAAGTATAAACACCCTAATAGAGAAAGTAATGGAATACAATAAACCTCTAGTTCTGGTTTTTATTGATTTTCACAAGGCCTTTGACACAGTTGAGCTTAGCAACATATTACAGGCGCTTAAAGAATGCAGGCTAGATTATAGGTATACAAAATTATTATACAAAATATACTTACAGGCAACAATCACCGTCAAATTACATACTAACAGTAATCGCATAAAAATAGAACGGGGGGTTAGACAAGCAGACCCAATGTCACCTAAACTTTTTAATACGGTCTTAGAACATGCTTTCAAGAGTTTGGATTGGATGAAAAAGGGAATAAAAATAGATGGAGAATACCTAAACAACTTACGTTTCGCCGATGATATAGTCACAGTAGCTGAGGATCTAGGTATGGCAAGAGATATGGTACAGGAACTCGTTGTGGCTACAGAAAATGTAGGTTTAAATATAAACATCTCGAAAACAAAAATAATGACAAAGTTGGTACCCAACCAGAACATCAGTATTGGTGGGAAAGAAATAGAACTCGTAGATATATATAAATACCTGGGACATGAAATTACGATTGGCAGGGATAACCAGACTCATGAACTGAAGAGAAGAATCGGCCTTGGGTGGGCAGCATTTGGAAAACTGAGAGAAACTTTTAAAAGTGAGTTGCCCACATGCCTAAAGAGAAAGGTATTTGATCAGTGCGTCCTCCCAGTCTTGACGTACGGATCAGAAACACTTACCTTAACTAAAGCCTCGGCTACCAAACTAAGAGTCACGCAGAGAAGAATGGAGCGGTCAATGTTGGGAATAACTCTGCGAGACAAAATCAAAAACGAAGAAATTAGGAGGAGAACAAAGGTGACTGACGTCATCGAAAGGATAGCCAGGTTGAAGTGGAGATGGGCAGGACACATAGCCAGAATGACAGATGGACAAAGAGGATATTGGAATGGAGGCCAAGAGAAGACAAGAGAAGCGTCGGTCGACCACCTACAAGATGGACTGACGAGTTAAGAAAGCTAAATAAAAACTGGATGAGAGCGGCGCAGGATAGATGGGGTTGGAAACGAGGGGAGGAGGCATATGTTTAGCAGTGGACTTTTGAGGCTGGATGAAGAAGCACGCTCCATCGCCATTTCAGATTTATGAATGCTGATAGAAATTGTTGCTTAGAAAAAAACCTAAGAATTCATAATTTTCAATAAATGTTAATAATTAATTATTGTAAAAAATGAACCTACAACCTTGATATTGCGTGGAAAGTGGGATTTTACCGTGTTAAACATATGGTTAAAATTTCAGAGTGATTCATGAATTAGTTTAAATGTTATTCAATTTGTTTATCCCAAACAACTACCGTTTTCGACATTGAAATTTTTTCTTATAAACACTTAGAATATCTTTCACGAATTAAAAAAGTTAACTTACGACAATTAGAGGCAAAGTTTAGTCACTTTTTTAATTCATAGCTTTTTCTTTATAACAATTAAGAAACCTAATTAGCGATATATATATATATATATATATATATATATATATATATATATATATATATATAACACATTGCGTGCCGCGTCGCTCATATATGAGATACAGAGATATTTTGGCAGAGGCACGTCGCTCATTTTTGATATACCACGTATGACTTACTTTCTTGTCGTGGATATCAATATCCCCTGAGACTATTATTCCGATTAAAGCGTGGCACGCAATGTGTTAAAAGGTCCAGGATTGAAGTTTTAATGTACACAATTTGAAAAAGATTGCCTCTGAACAGAATCGTCTATAAAACTTCAAAATGTGGACCTCCAATTCGTTCAGTAATGGAGGGGTCCTGTAAAATTCGCGCTATAAACTATATCTCCGGTTCTTGTTGATGGATTTTGATGATACTTTTGTATGTAGGTACTCGTTTGTATATTATGAATGTGCCTTCATAAGGAAAAAATAATCTTCTTAATTTTACGCTTTTAAATAAATAATGTATTGTAAATTTAACTGTAAATGATCTATTCCTCTGTTTTGTAAACAAAAATCGGCCTAAAAATATTGTAGTTTTTTTCCAAAAATTGTTTAAACAATTTACAACGTTAATGTAACATTAAATTTATTAACAAACGGTATATTCGTAATGTACGCAGAGAGTACATACAAATTAAAAAAAGAAACGTCAAAATCCATGAACAAGTTCATATTTGATTTTTTGATAACGTCAATTTGAAAGCAGGGACTAATTTCGTTCAGAATAATTATCGTAGGACAATAATTCGCATATTCGAACAGATCATGAATATGATTATTATTTTTAATTTATTTCCTTTGGAGGACTATCTATCTGCACTTTGTGGTCAAATAACGTCGGTTGTAATAACTCGAATTATACAAATATAACAAACGTAAAGATAATAGTAATGGCACAGTTTTGTTCTAACTAACGAAATTAATATAAATAACGTCATTACTTATCCATATTATCGTAATTTAAACCAACATTCTGGCAGTTATAGTTATTTCAGTGATAATTTAGAAGCTGATGTAGATAATATTTTTTCTTTGGATATACCCATATATTGACATCTAAACTGAACTACTTTATATTTATGAAAACAGTTAGAAAAGGATAATTGAGGATGGGGTACGATTTAAATACAAAAGTTCAACGCATTCAACAAAACATTTCAATGTGTATAAACAATAAAATATAATTTGTACATTTATAAAAGATGGAATTATTAGCTGAATAGGCTGAAGGGCTGAATAAAATTTAAAAAAAATTTTTTATAGATAAATGACAGAGAGGTAAATTAGATAGATTACAGATAAGAATCAATAACATTCAGGTCCCTATTGCAGATTGGGGTTACATTTGGATAAGAGACTGCGTTGAAAAGTTCACATTAAAAGGATCAACATAAAATTTAGAAAGATGAACCGGATGCTTGGAAAAAATTCTAATCTAAACTATCCATTGATAACAAACTACTGATTTACAAACAGATACTAAAACCAGCGGATGAGTAATTCAGACCAGTATGGACATACGGCAAAAAGCTCTGGGGATCCGCCAGTAAAAAAAAACATCAAAGTAATTCAGAGGTGTCAGAGCAGGGTACTAAGGTAGCGTTAATGCTCCATGGTACGTAAAAAACAGCTGCATTTACCGATGTTTGAAAATGGAGACATATAGTATAGTATGGTATAACTGGACCCAAACCCAGACATCCAAAGTGAAAAATAGTCTCCAATACCAAATTGTTCTATATGGTCCACATAATGTTCAGAAAAAAGTCGCATCATTTTGAGCGTCGGGTTTGGGGGGGGGAGAGGGGGATAAATCGATAAATTCGTAGTTTTTTACGTTTTTCGTCAATATTTCCTAAACTATGCTAACTAGCATGAACAACCTTCTATACAATAATGTTCTACATTAAATTTGAAATAAAAAGCCCTATGCATAATTCTTTTAAAATAAACGGTTCCAAAGTTACGGAGGTAGTATTGGTCCAAAAAAAGGCCTAACCCAAACATTAAAAGTACATAAAAGTTTTCCTCCAACACCAAATTGTTCTATATGGTCCACATATTATTGTTCAGTAAAAAGTTAAACCATTTTGTGCGTCTGGTTTGGGGAGAGATGGAGGAGAAGTCGGTAAATTAGAAGTCTTTTACTTTTTTCGTCAATATTTCTAAAACTATGCTTTAGCGTAAACAATGTTATATACAAAAATGTTCTACATAAAATTTTAAACAAAAAACGTTCTATGCATAATTGTAATAAAATCAACGGTTCCAGAGTTACGGAGGGTGAAAAGTGGAGGTTTTCGATACTTTTTATATTTTTTGGGCAATGTATAATATTATTACTGATGAAAGAAATTGTCTTAACAGGATTGTGTTTTGTAAATAAAATTTGCTATTTCAGTGGCCGATGGTGTGTTAGTGATAAGCCCTTGAAGAAACGTCAACCTCATCACCCAAAATCATCATCAATTGTCCAAAAAATATAAAAAGTATCGAAAACCTCCACTTTTCACCCTCCGTAACTCTGGAACCGTTGATTTTATAACAATTATGTATAGGATCTTTTTTGTTTTAAACTGTATGTAGAACATTTTTGTATAGAACATTGTTTACTTACGCTTAAGCATAGTTTTAGAAATATTGACGAAAAACGTAAAAAACTACGAATTTACCGATTTCTCCCCCCTTTCCCCCCAAAGCCGACGCTCAAAATGATGTGACTTTTTTCTGAACATTATGTGGACCATATAGAACAATTTGGTGTTGAAGGATAACTTTCACTTTGGATGTCTGGGTTATGCCATCTTTTGGATCAATTGTATCATACATACTAGTAGAACAATAATTGCCAAAATCTGCCAGCAGACATGAACAACGTCCCCTTCAACATGTGAATATCGAGGCCATCCATCTCCTCGAGAACACAAATATACAAAGAAGGCTCAAGAGGATAAATCTCTTCCAGTTAGTGAAGTGAAAATGGTTAGTGTAGAAGCAGAGCATTGTGTAAGTTAGTATAATACTGAAAGTTAATAATTTAGGTTAGAATAGAATTGCTCACTGGTCTTCTTGATCAGTTTGTGCATTCTCTGAGCATTTTATCTGGTAATATGTGGTCTGGTATAATAGGAGACAAGTCTACCTGCAAAAGCTTCTAAGTCCAAAACCGTAATAAGTAAACTAAGTCAATAATAGGGAGAAAAGATCTTCTAGCTACCCCTAGTGTAACCGGTTTGATCTTAGGACATGTAGAGAGCTCCATTGTCGCACTGTTTCATTGGAACACACATGTCCCCCGAGGCAGGGGCTATACGAGTGTGAGTATATTATGTGTGTGCCTCTATATTCCAGGGCGCATCTGTTTTGAGATGGACGTTGAGAGGAGACTCATATATTTTTGCAGAAATTTCTTTGAATTAACTCCTATAATAATAATTGGGTTATCCTCCCACTCAAAATGGTCCGAAACATTGTTTAAATAATCAAAATGTCAAAAAATGAAGGAAAAATTCGATTATTTTATTCGTTTTTTGATTATAACTTTCAAAGTATTCACTTTCGCGAAAAGTTGTACTGATATAAAAGTTGCGTAATTAAATTTCCTACAATATAGGATTGGTTACAAATTTTAAAAATTGTCACCCTTGTTGCAAAATAGCAATAATTGCGAAAAAACCATAAAAAGACAAGTATTTGCATTTTACGTTTTTCAACCATTTATGCTACACTTAGGACCTTCATATTTTACCCAGAAAAACTATAAATATAGTAAAACAATACTGTAAATTTCATTAATATCGGTGCAATAGATTTTGCAAAATAAATTTTGCAATCCAGCTTTCGCAAAAAAAATTCATTTTTTCAAAATGTTGCGGGACTGAAAATAAAGCAGATAGTAAGTTGAGCTTTTTTTTTACTTATAGAAGAATACCGTACCTTTCATTTGCAATTTTTAAAATTAAAATCCATTAACTACCACGGCGTCAGGAATTTCTTTAAATAAACATTAATTTTTGGTGCTACGCGCAGGACAGCAGTGTTCGATTCACACAAGTTGATTTCCACCAAAATGTCTACTCACAAAAATGAGCACCAAAACAAATGTGTACTTAAAAAAATTCCTGACGCCGTAGTGGTTAACCGATTTTCATTTTGCAAATTGCAAATGAAAGGTACGGTATTCTTCTATATGTAAAAAAATAAACTTGCTGTCTTCTTTATATTCAGTCCTGCAAGATTTTGAAAAAATTAATTTTTTTGGCGAAAGCTGGGTTGCAAAATTTGTTTTGCAAAATCTATTCAACCGATCTTAATGAAATTCACAGTATTGTTTTCTTATATCATAAAGTTTTTCTTGATAAAATATGAAGGTCCTAAGTGTAGCATAAATGGTTGAAAAACGTAAAATGCGAATACTTGTCTTTTATCGTTTTTTTTTTCGCAATTATTGCTCTTTTGCAACAAGGGTGACAATTTTTAAAATTTTTAACAAATTCTATATTGTAGGAAATTTAATTGCGCAACTTTTATGTCAGTACAACTTTTCTCAGAAATGAATACCAAAGTTATAATCAAAAAACGAAGAAAAAAATCGAATGTTTCCTTCATTTTTTGACATTTTGATTATTTAAACAATGTTCCGGACCTTTTTGAGTGAGAGAATAACTAAATATTATTATATAAGTTATTTTCAAGCAGTTTCTGCAAAAAATATGAGTCACCTCTCAACGTCCAAATGTACTAATATTTTTACAGATGCGCCTTGGTCTACTATTAGTCCAAGGTAATAAGGTTTTTCCCATGACACTCGAGCAGCCAGGGTACTGAAGCGTTTTTTCGACAGGTAATACCTATAAGAGCAAATTGTAACTATTTCCTGCATATGATCTGGCGGCCATTTTTATTTATAAACAATTAAGTGTCAAAAAATGGCATTTTCCGTTTTTTTCAAATCAATGGAAAAGAGTAAAACTTATGGTTTTTTCAGTACAAATATCTTTGAGATTATAAAAAAAACTATAAAATAACGTATTACAAAGTTTGATATACTCATTTATTGTTAATATAATTGCGAAAAAAGGTCGGAATTGCAAAAAAAATTAATTTTGCAATATCTGTTATAAAAATTAGTGTACAGCTTTGAAATTTTTGTCACATAAGGGTTCTTTAGTACTTAATATGTGATAAAAATTTCAAAGCGATTCATTCAATTGTTTAAATTTTATTCAAATTGTTTATCCCAGAGAGCATTTTTTCTGCAATAACATAAGTCAGAAAAAAATGACGTTAGAACCATTCCACAGGTGTCAATGAAAGAGCATGAAATATACTTTTAACTTGGTTTAAAATAAGCGAATAAAAAATGCATTTATTAGTAATAAATAATTATGTAAGTACCGTAAAGCTTTCCTTATAAACTTTTTATTTTGTTATATAAGAAATTATATATTTATATTTATTACAATTTTTTATCAATTATGATATAAATAACATTACTTGGTAGTTGTGCACTTAAAACAGGGTAAAAAAGGTAATTTTTTTTGGAAAAAGTTATCTAAAAAGTTTCTAAGGAAAGATTTACGATACTTTTGCATAATTATTTATTACTAATAAATGCATTTTTTATTCGGTTTTTTTAAACCAAGTTGAAAACATAGCTCATGCTCTTCCATTTGACACCTGTGGAATGGTTCTAACGTCATTGTTTTCTGACTTATGTTATTGCAAAAAAATGCTCTCTAAGATAAACAATTCGAATAAAATTGAAACAATTCAATGAATCGCTTTGAAATTTTTATCACATATTAAGCACCAAAGAACCCTCATTTGACAAAAATTTCAAACCTGTACACTAATTTTTACAACAGTTATTGCGAAAATATTTTTTTTTGCAATTCCGACCTTTTTTCGCAATTATATTAACAATAAATGAGTATATCAAACTTTGTAATATGTCATTTTAAAGCTTTTCCATCATCTCAAAGATATGTGTACTAAAAAAACCATAAGTTTCACTGTTTTCCATTGATTTGAAAAAAAAGGGAGAAATGCCATTTTTTGACAGTTAATTGTTTATAAATAAAAATGGCCGCCAGATCCTACGCAGGAAATAGTTACAATTTGTTCCTGTAGGTATTACTTGTCGAAAAAACGCTTCAGTACCCTGGCTGCTCGAGTGTCACGAACAGGGTATATTTTTGTCTTATTACCCTGGCCTATATATGGTATTTACTACTCTACTTGGTATTAATTACTGAGAAGTTATCAGAGCAGAGACGAAGCAAGAACACAACAGGACTTGTGTTCTATTGTTGTCTTGACGACTATTGACGACTAGGTCGTAATATGAAAGCTTTTAATAGTAATCAAGTTTTATATACAGATTTTAGTTTATCACAAATATCGAAATTAGCTTTTTCCATATTCTTTTTGGGAGCGGTATGTAAGCTGTTTCTATTATTACGAATACTCACGATAAGCTCATCACAAAAGCACAGAAAACCCTGTAAAGCGCCTTCGCAACAGAACTCGCCCACTTCCACCATTTATAAAATTATTACTCTACTCACAGTTTCGAAACAGTAACACACAAAATTAGATGAAAGACTGTCTTCGCAGTAGCATACGAAAGTAGGACCGCAATCAAATCTCATTCCACAAACAAAAGTCCGGCACAAACGAAAAAAGTTCACTTTTCGTCTTCAAGTAAATTCGAGCACTTGACTCGAACGAATTTCAAACAAAACTGGTGCTTTTGTTAACATACGTATACATTAGCGATAATGAAAATTTTTATCATTTTTATCGAAACCACAACAGTGTTTGCTATGACAAAACAAGCGATGTACTTTGTTAGACCAGGGCATTTAGGGAAAAATAAATCGATTTTAGAAAAGCTTCCTCGAGCAAGAGGCAAAAGGTCGGAACAGATGGAAAATTATGAAGGAGATCTATGTCCAGCATTGGACAGGCGAAGATTGAATGCTGAAATCGATTTTTAAATACAGCACCTATCGAATTGTTGCATTGTGTTCGGAATGACATCAGGAAAAAGTCTACAATCGAAAATTGGTGGAAATGCTGTATTTACAGTGCATAAGATGCATCCAAAAGTGCATTTAAGCATCTCAAAATCAGTAGATTAAGGGCCAGATTTTACTACTCGGGTTTTTGGAGTCGCTCAACACGAATAAACCATCACAACCAACCAACGGAGCACCTGGCGCCCAGGCTTACTGCTAAGGCACGTCATCGGTGCACGTCACCTCATACTTCCGAGGGTTTTCGCCACTAAATTGATGCAAACAGATTACTCGGTCATTTTGGGGTCACTCAACAAAAATACACCTTAAGAACCGATTTCTAGTGCAAGTGGTGCCCAAGAACCTTCGAAACTACAGAAGATGGTGTGCCTTAGCAGTGAACCTGGGCACCAGGTGGTCCGGGGATCGGTTCTGATGGCGCATTCGTGTTCAGCGACTCCAAAAACTCCCTAGTAATTCATTTGCATGCATTTAGTGCCGAAAAATTACGAAACTCCAAAAGATGACGTGTCTTAACAGTGACTGTGGGCACCAGGTGCTCCGATTGTCGATTCTGATGGCGTGTTTGTATTTATCATCCAAAAAAAGCTCCCGAGTAATCTGTTTACATTATTTTAGTGTCGAAAATCCACGAAACTCCAGATGACGTGCCTTAGCAGTAACCCTAGGCACCAGGTGTTCCTGGGTGTTAGTTCTAATGGCGTTTTCGTATTCAATAACCCCAAAAACCCTCCAAGAAATGTGTTTGCATCAATTTAGGGAAGAAAACCCTCGAAAGTCTAGAACAGGGGTTCTCAACCTAGCAACTGCGTACCACCTGATACATTTTGAAGATTTTGGCGTACCACCAAACACCGGTGGAGGGGGGGCATGGAATGGAAGGAAACTATGTTTTTAGAAACATATTTGCTATCAGAAATATGTCCATTGGCTTGTTTCATTTTATCCAAAAGTCAATTAAGGATTTATCTTTAAAACTGTCTTCTGTGTTTCGATGAATGTTTCCTGTAAATCCTGTAATTCCAACTCATTTGGTGGATGATGCTGCAACAGGATTTCTGATTCAGTCAAGTTTGGAATAATCTACAGAGAAATATTTATTAAAACTTTCTTAAAGAGATTCCAAGTGAAGAATTATTATATCAGCAACCACATCTGGTATTGGAGATATTTGGTTTTCGTTAAAAAATAGTGACAGCAAAAGAAATGCAGAGACATCCTTCCCCTGTATTTGAGAACATAAAAGAACCAACTTTTTCTTGAAGGAGTTTATTTTCTCATTGGCTCTGAAGGGTGTTGTGTTTGCTCCCCGAAAGACTCATGTTCAGCGTGTTGAGTCTGTCAAAAATGTCATCTAGATACGCCAATCTTGACAACCATTCTCCATCACGGAACAACTTTTTCATGTCATTATTTTTTTCAATTAAAAGCATTAAAACTTCTGACCTCAGTTTGAAGAAACGGGTGAAAAGACACACTCGCATTTCCTCAGAAAAAGACCCATTGTAATCGCTTGTTTCACCCAAGCGACGCGTACCACCTGAAATCTTACCGCGTACCACCAGTGGTACGCGTACCACCGCCACCGGTTGGGAATCCCTGCTCTAGAAGATGACGCGATATTCGTGTTTAGCGACCCCCAAAACCACCGAGTAATCTGTTTGCATCAAGTTATTGCCGAAAACCCTTGAAACTTCAGATGACGTGCCTTAGCAATAACCCCAGGTACCAGGTGCTCCAGGGGGTCGGTTCTGATGGCGTATTCGTGTTCAGTAACGCCAAAACCCGCCAAGTAACAAAATCTGGCCCTTAATGTATTGATTTTGACATGTTTATGCTCTTTTGAATTGTTTTTGTTGCACTGTTAACACAATTATGCATTTCCACCCATTTTTCTATTGTAGACTTTTTTCCTGACGCCATCACAAACACAATGCAAAATGTTTTAAGTGGATAGGTGCTGTATTTAAAAATCGATTTATTCCGGTGTTTTTGTTCTAAATGCACTGGACTATTTATGATGATACGTGCCCGTGTATGAATCATAAAAAACGAGGATTGCACGGACATTGCTGATAACGTTTGTTAACGTATCTAATTTTTGTGAATTTTGTTTGGAATTTGGAAGTGTTATCGCTGGCAATTATGTAGTTATATCTTCTATCGTCATATTTATTCGTATGCAGAACCTTTAGTAAATTCCAAAGTGACGGCGAATAGATAAATATTGTGTTTATATGGGATTAGCCATAGTTCATTGTATTGTTCATTTTAATCAGATTAGACGTATCCGAGATGAAAATAATAAAATACTAATTCACGAAAAGGATGTCAAAAAGAGATGGAGAAAGTATTTTGACAGTTTATTAAATGAAGAATTTGACAGACAGCCTGTGGAGTTAACGGAGACAGTAACAGCAATGGTTACCAGAATAACAAACGCGGAAGTGGCTCAAGCGCTTCAAAAAATAACGAAAGGAAAATCAGTCGGACCAGATGATATTCCTGGGGAAGTAGGGAGAGCATTGGGAGAGACAGGAATAAGTTGGCTAGCAGGTATATTTAATAGAATTATGGAAGTTGGACAAATGCCAGACGAATGGAGAAGCAGTATATTAGTACCTATCTACAAAAACAAGGGGGACATACAACAATGTACAAACTACAGGGCTATAAAACTACTTAGCCATACCATGAAAATATGGGAGAGAGTAATTGATAGACGGGTACGTGAAGAAACCGAAATATCCGATAATCAATTTGGCTTTATGCAGGGCAGATCAACAACATATGCAATTTTCATTGTAAGGCAACTGATGGAAAAATACAGGAATAAAGAGACCAACGCTCATATGGTATTGATTGATCTTGAGAAAACATATGATAAAATTCCTCGAGAGATTCTGTGGTGGGCACTCAATAAGAAAGGAGTCCCTGGCGAATCTGTAAAGATTGTGAGAGATACGTATGAGGGAGTAATGACTAGTGTTAGGACAGGTGTGGGAGACTGATAAATTTCAGGTGAAAGTAGGACAGCACCAAGGCTCGGTGCTTAGTCCTTATTTATTCTCATTAGTTTTGGACCAGATAACAGCGAAACTACAGGGTAGCATTCCATGGTGCCTAATGCATGCTGATGATGTAGTGCTAATAGGAAATAGTGAAAGAGACTTAGAACAAAAACTGGAACAGTGGAGACAAGCTCTGGAGGAAAAAGGTTTAAAACTTAGTAGGACAAAAACAGAGTATTTGGAATGTTCATTTGATGGAGTTACTACAAATAAAATGGTATCTTTGGATGGTGAAATGATTCTGAAAAGCAATAGTTTTAGTACCTAGGATCAGTATTACAGAGTAATGGAGAAATAGATGGAGATGCATGCAGTAGAATTAGGGCTGGATGGATGAAGTGGAAAGAAGTTAGTGGTGTGTTGTGTGACAGAAAAATTCCAATGAAGCTGAAGTGAAAATTCTAAAAAACAGCCATAAGACCGGCTATGATGTACGGAACTTAATTTTGGCAGTGAAAAAGAAAGAGGAACAGCGAATGCATGTGGCGGATATGAGAATGCTTAGATGGATAAGTGCAGTGACAAAGAAGGATAAAATTAGAAATGAGTATATTAGGGGAAGTCTAGGTGTGGCACCAATTGATGCCAAAATGAGAGAGCATAGGTTAAGATGGTTTGGTCATGTTCAACGTCGAGACGTTAATCCCCAATACGAAGAATAGCTGAAGTGCAGATTCCTGGAAGGGGTAGGAGAGGAAGACCAAAGAAGACCTGGGGGGAGACGATAAGGCAGGACATGTTGGTAAAGGGGATTAACATTGATATGACCCAAGATAGAATTGTGTGGAGAAATGCAATTAGGGAAGCCGACCCCGCATAGGGATAAGGCAAAGAGAATGATGATGATGATGATGATGTAAATGGACTTTCCGGCCACCCTGTACATATTTGTCCCAGAAGCTTCAAATACAAGTTTGCTGCACGAACGTAAACAAACAAATGCACTAATACCAACATTTTCCACTGACAATAACACGTTTCTACAATACGCAGCTTTTTCTTTTTTCATTCACGGTCAGTAATATCATCACGACCTAGGTCGTGTTTTCCTCCGTTGAACACGGCGAATGGAACACGTGGCCATATACAGGACGAGTTATAATTACGAACGTTTGTACTGAAAGGTGTGCCTGCTCGTGCGTGGTTCCGAATACGTCTCTTCGGTGGGCAGTCGTGTATTATAAAGTCATCAGGATTATTAGGATGTTAATTATTTGTAAAAAGGTTTTTAAGATTACAGGGAATAACTAAATATACTATTATTAATTATATTATTGTATATTATTAGTTTTTACAATGTCTGTAGACTTTAAAAACGAAGATATGAACTACAGGTGTGTTATACAAAGTGATTCATATTAACTACTATTATTCCTCGATCCCGCGTACCAAAAAAAGTTTATTAATAGTCCAAGAAATAAGATTTTTCTCGTGACACATCCCCCTCCAGGCCGAAACATCCTGCAGCATCTTGTAGCCGATTTTGATGATACATAGTTATAAACAAATGAAGATCAAAAAACGGTAAATTTTCGCTTTTTTCGTCTATTAAGTACTAAGAAGTAAAGCATTCTAAACAAATTTGAGAATAATAAACTCATAAATCATATAAAAAAACTTCAATATGGCGTTCGCTGAATATGTCTAACCTTATTTGTTGCTTAGAAAATTGCAAAATAAATAATAAATTTTGAGTTTTTATAAATATTCATATAACTTATGTAAAAATTAAGTTAGAATCTTCTTATTACACGGAATGCTGAGACTTCTTGTGCTTAAATTATATTTTAAATTTTAAAGCAATTGGTCAAATAGTTTAAAAGTTATTTAATTTGTTTATCCCAAATTATTTTTTTTGCAACAGTATAAGTCAGAAAATTATGAGGTTAGAGTCATACTTCGGACAGTTTATGAAAGAAGAACATTCACACTATTAACTTAATTTAAAAAAATGACAAAAAGTAATTTTAAACAGTGTAAAATTATTTTACAAAAACATGTCAATTTTTTGCTTACTTATAAACAATTAAATAACTTTTTAACCGTTACCCGTAGAAAAATGATTTTTTCATATTAAGAAAGACTGAATTTTTATACACATTTAGAAAAAAAAAACAATTATCCTAGGACAATTATGGGCGAAGTTAGCCGCCCCCCCACCCCGTATTTTTAATTCACATGATGTTCTTGCAAAATAATTTTGCAATATTTAGAATTATTTTTTGTCATTTTTTTTAATTAAAGTAATAGTGTAAATCTTCTTCTTTCATAAACTATCCAAAGTGTTACTGTAACTTCATCATTTTCTGACTTATAGTGTTGCAAAAAAAATTAATTTGGGATAATCAAATTAAATAACTAAACTATTTGACCAATTGCTTTGAAATTTAGGGTATGATTTAAGCACTAGAAGTCTCAGCATTCCGTGTAATAAGAAGGTTCTAACTTAATTTTTACATAAGTTATGAATATTTATAAAATCTCAAAATGTATGACTTATTTTGCAATTTTCTAAGCAACAAATAAGGATAGACATATTCAGCGAACGCCATATTAAAAATGTGAAAATATGTACCTTTTGAAAAAATAAACAAAACCATTTTTTTTTATTTTCTTTAAGGCCAATAGTAATTGAGCTATACTTTATTATATGTTAGCTCCTCTTCGTCAAATGCTAAATATTGTTGTTGTTCTGAAGCTATTTCCTTGTGGCATTTTTATAATTAACTATTTAGATGGGAAATAAGCCACAATTAACTTGAAAAAAATAATTTTATTAACGTTTCGACGTTAATAATTATTTGGGCGTCGAAACGTTAATAAAATTATTTTTTTCAAGTTAATTGTGCCTTATTTCCCATCTAAATAGTTAATTATTATAAAACTATGCATTTTTCGAGGTAAACTTGTTCTAATTAATTTTAAGTATTTAAAAATATCTATCTCCAGAAATAAAAAAGTCTCTAGCTCAAAAATTAAGTGACTTATAATGAAAAGAATGTCAGTCCTTATTTTTTCAGCGAAAAAGTGATCGAAAGCAACCCCCTAATCACCACCCTAATTAAAATTAGTCATTGACCTTATTTGGTCTTCTTTATTTATGTATTATTAATAGGTTCTAGAAGTTTGGCCGGTTAGAATGATTAGTTTTTAAAAAATGGAGTTAAAAGCGGATAACGAATTTTTGTAGTTTGGGAAAAATGTCCTTTTCTTCAGAATAGAAAGATTAGCATCAGAGATACGAAAAAATGTTTAAATATGAAATTGTAGCTTATTTAATTTCCAAGAACCTGGTTTGCAAAAATTTTTTCTACGGCAAGAATTGAGTGAGCTATTAACAATTAAAACTTGTAATAACATGAAAAAAACACCTTTACCAACCCATTCAAAGTCACCTCTTTTTGCGACCGAGGGGTTTAAAAAGATTTAATATTAATAGGCTTATAGATCTTGTGAAAACCTACAAAATTCTTTTTTGACAAACTTTCTAAGATTAAAAATAAAAATAAAAAAGTTACGGTTAAAAAATCAGTATATTTCTTGAAAAAAAAAAAGGAGAAATCCAATTTGAAGCATAAGAATGTAAGTTAGCGGTGTTTTTAGTCATTGACCTTATTCATTCTTTTTTATTTATGTATTATTAATAGATTCTAGAAGTTTGACTGGCTTAGAATGATTAGTTTTTAAAAAACTGGAGTTAAAAGCGAATAAGGAATTTTTGTAATTTGATAAAAAATGCAATTTTCTTCAGAATAGAAAGATTAGCATCAGAGATACGAAAAAATGTTTAAATATGAAATTGTAGGTTATTTACTTCCAAAAAACTTTGTTTAAAAAAAATTTTTCTACTGCAAAAATTGAGTGAATCGTAAATGAGTATATCGAAAAACATTGATTTTTTCGATATAAAAGTAACACTCTAGATAGCGAATAAATCGAAAACTATTAATTTAACTACTTTAACTAGTAAAATTACTTGTAGTTAGTAGTTTTGTTGCTCTGTATGATCTAGTGTTAGATCTATTTACTTAGGTATGTACATGTATGTTGTTTTCCTCTTAATTTCCTAGTTGTTATCCTCCATTTTGTATTTTCTCTACTATAAATCGTTAGTACCCCTTTATACTAGCTTTTTGAACCAGTACTGTTAAGACATCCCTATCCCTATATTATTTTTTCAACCAGCAACCTATGTCTACATACACATCTCTCTTTTAGGATTCTTCATGTTCGTCCTATTGTTGCAGATACCTATTAATTTTATCTCAACAACGAATAATTACAAAACATGCAACCGATTATTGGGAACTACTGCAAAATATCAAATTCCAAATCACACAGATATATCATATATCCCAAATATTACGAACCTCGTATTTATACGACGTTTACCCAACTTCTCATAAAAGCATTTCCTTGTAGTAAATGCCCCCGGTTATAAATACCGAATCATAGAATTTGCTCGGCAATATTTCATGCGGAAGCATCTTTGCTTCTGAGTTTATATACACAAGCGGTGTCGCAAAAAGACAGACAACGTACGCTTGAATGATAATGGATATACCTAATTCCAGAATAATATCCTCTCTCGAGGAATTCGCTAAAACATCAGAGTGTCTCTCGGTTGCTGAAACAAAGCATAAGTTACGCGTTTTATGTATTTATAGAGGAATTTTATGTGTACTCAAAAAGTTTGGTTTGTTTATTCTGTTTTAATACTAATATAAGATCGCTGAATAAAGAAGGGGCTATTAAGGGATCGTAGCCCGACCTGGTATTTGACTACGTTAATCAGAATATACATTCAATAACACCCGTGGACAAAGATCTATGATAGATTATGTTGTAACCAACAGATATATACATCCATCAAAAATAATCGACGTAAGATGCCTCAACTCAGCAGATGTAGGTAGCGATCATAACTTGGTATTATGTAAAATAGGAATCATTATGAAATATTTCACACCCAAGAGGGCTGCACCAACACAAACAAAAATCAAAGTCGAAGGACTACATACGGAATCCACGGAATACTTATACAGGAAAAGAATATCAGAGAAGATTGCTGAGAATGGAACATTAGAAAACGATAACATCGATGAAAGCTGAAAAAAACTCAAAGATAACATAATCAACGCTGCAACAGACTCACTTGGAGAGAGAAAAGTAACGAATACTCACGTATTAAAGAAAAACACCCCGTGGTTTAGAGAGGAAGTTAGGATAAAATGTGAAGAAAAGAAGAAAGCCTTTTTACAAGACAGAACGAAACAAACACAACAGGCATACAACCACTACAAACGAATCAGAAACGAAACGAATACTTTAGTGAGGCAAATAAAAAGGGAGCACTGGAAGAGTTTCTCAAAACAGATGGAACACGACTTCTACGGAACACAAAAAGAAGTATGGAGAATGATCAGAGGGTAAAGAAAGGAGATGAACGAATTAATAAAAGCGGAATACATTCAGAAGGAAAGATGGGCAGACTTCTTCCGATCTCTATTTGCTAAAGACGACGATAATGAAGTTACAACAAACGAAGAAATAAACATCGAGGAGGGAGAGGTAAAGGAAGCATTAAAAAAATTAAAAAATATAAAATCTCCAGAAGGGGACAGAATATCGAACGAATTCCTAAAGTACGGAGGACAAGATCTATCTAAACAACTATTAAAACTAATACAAAAAATAATAGAACAAAACAGAATACGACAAGAATGGAGATCAGGCATCCTAATACCTCTCTTCAAAAAAGGAGATAAATCGGACCCGGAGAATTACAGAGGAATTAACTTATTAAACACAACATTAAAATTAAATGAAATTATAACATTAGCAGAAGAACAACAAGGTTTAAGGTCGGGAAGGTCATCCACTGACGCTATTTATAATGAGGCAAGTTCAAGAGAAATCATTTGACAGGGTAACATTAAAGGACGTTATCCATTTGTTATACTCGAGAGAAGTACCTCTAGGAATAATTAAAACGATCGAAAATATCTACCAGAACAACACAATAAAAGTAAAAGTGGACGATGAATTAACTGACCCAATTGAAGCCGGCAATGGGATAAGACAGGGGGATTTCTTGAGTCCTTTATTGTTCAACCTGATCATAGACGAAATAATAAAAAAAGTAAGAACTAAAAAAGGATACCAAATGGGAGAAAAACAACTTAAAATAATCTGCTAAGCGGACGATGCAATACTAATCTCTCAAAGTGAAGATGATTTACAACGTATGCTGCACCAATTCAACATAATCGCCAGAAAATTTAACATGTTAATTTCCTAATGTTGTTCTGAAGCTATTTTCTTGTGGCATTTTTACAATTTTAACTATTTAGAATGGGAAATAAGCCACAATATTATTAAAAAATGATTTTTATTAACGTTTCGACGCCCAAATCGGGTGCCGTTGTCAAAATACAAAATACTATTAATATAAACAAAAATGTTGTTGCTTAGTAAAAAAATTCTTCTAATAATTTATTTAATTTGACTCATTTATATCGGCAATTCAGATACATATGATACATTTTAAAGTAGAAGACTTTAAAATGATATTGCCAATATTTATGAGTTGCGTTCCTGGGACGACTTTACTGAAAGATAGTTCATTCGATTACATGAAATCAACCCCAACTCAAGAATATCCGTCACAAAAAAATCATAGCATGTGATCTGTCTTTAAAAAGACAACCACATGCAACGGTGACATTAAAATTCTCGCGTTAGAGATCTCATAGTAAATCACGAGGGAAAACCAGGAAAAACCTCGTGATACTATCCCGACATCGTAAGTATTTGGTCTTACATTTAATTTACTCTCAAAATTAATACCAAATTCTGACTTTACTATAATTTTGTTTAAATTATAAATAATATCAATAATACATGGGTATATAAGTAATACTAAAATATAAAATATGTACTAACTCGACTATTGACTTACTAATTGTGGTATTTTCTTTCTATTGATATTTATATTGATACCCATACTGAAAGAGGAAGTCAATAGAAAGAAAATACCACAATTAGTAAGTCAATAGTCGAGTTAGTACATATTTTATATTTTAGTATTACTTATATACCCATGTATTATTGATATTATTTATAATTTAAACAAAATTATAGTAAAGTCAGAATTTGGTATTAATTTTGAGAGTAAATTAAATGTAAGACCAAATACTTACGATGTCGGGATAGTATCACGAGGTTTTTCCTGGTTTTCCCTCGTGATTTACTATGAGATCTCTAACGCGAGAATTTTAATGTCACCGTTGCATGTGGTTGTCTTTTTAAAGACAGATCACATGCTATGATTTTTTTTGTGACGGATATTCTTGAGTTGGGGTTGATTTCATGTAATCGAATGAACTATCTTTCAGTAAAGTCGTCCCAGGAACGCAACTCATAAATATTGGCAATATCATTTTAAAGTCTTCTACTTTAAAATGTATCATATGTATCTGAATTGCCGATATAAATGAGTCAAATTAAATAAATTATTAGAAGAATTTTTTTACTAAGCAACAACATTTTTGTTTATATTAATAGTATTTTGTATTTTGACAACGGCACCCGATTTGGGCGTCGAAACGTTAATAAAAAATCATTTTTTAATAATATTGTGGCTTATTTCCCATTCTAAATAGTTAAAAATGTTAATTTCCTCACAAAAGACAAAATGCATGGTTATAACAGCAGATTCCTGGTAAGTTTTGCTTCAACACATTTTGTTTGACAGCATTAATTGTGTTTGTATTGTGCAGGTTACCATGGAAACGGCGATCATATGTATGGAAAACCGTAGGACAACCCGTGAGAAAAAATATTTCTCACTGCAATGGCCGACTTTTCTCACTGCGTGAGAAATTGTTCGTTTTGAATGTATTTCAGTAGTAACAAAAGTGGCACATTGTATAGCAACCATAGAAAAAATTGTTTTTACATTATATTTTGCTGAAAACGTTTGGAAAGAAGTCTTTCCTACAACTTGTAGCAACTATCGCAGCAGAATGGTTTCTTTTTAAACGTTTGCCTTACTAAAATCAATATTTCAGACGATTAATCACACAATTGAAATATAAAAAGCACGTAAAATAGACCCATTCCCTTCCATCATAGCCAACGCATTCACACTTTAATTAATAAAAGTGACTGGGCACTTTTGTTGGGGTATATTTTTAATTTTCCAACTGAATCACTGCCTCGGGCCAGGTGAGTAACGACCGACAAGCGAGGGAAAAAGCTTTCCCGCTTTCCTAATTACGATACGTCTGTTTTCATTTAGTATTTCTACTTATTTTCTAAAACGATTTGTTTGTATGGCAGTTGTCATTAATAACTGAGCTCTTAGTCATTCAGGGGTCAGTTATAGGGGAGTAGGGTTGGTGTTGGTACACATTAGTGATGTAACGAATGTCATTTTTTGAACATTCGCGAATACGAATGCGAATGCGAATATCTGCTACCGACATTCGCGAATGCGGATGCGAATGCGAATGTCCAGTTTTTTAATAATTTGTTTCTATTTTTGTAATGTTTCCTAAATTTATAATGAAAAGTTAATTGGTATTTAGTGTAAATCAATCTGAATCTTAATCTTTATCACATAATACCAAATAATAAAATAAAGTGAAAGCTGATAATGTGATTATTCGAGGTTAAGTTACCTTTTCTTAATAAAAAAAAGTTGAGAAGTGAATAGATTTTGATTTTATTAACCTAATATTATCTTCAAATGATTTTTTTTCTGATATTCACATTCGCTAAACATTCGCACAAACTTCGCGAATGCGGATGCGAATGCGAATATGCAAAATATGCGAATATTCGCGAATGCGAATGCGAATACGAATATTCGTTACATCACTAGTACACATCATCGCTAGTAAACAAAACAGTAAATAAAAAGATCAGTTAAAAACGCAATATTTTCATAGATACAGGGTAAAAATCAGTAGCAAGACACCAAAATTCGTAGTTAGAGGATGTACAATTTAGGGCATGTATGTGAAATTATTGAAAGAGTTTAGGGTTTAGGACAGGGTTATCCATTTGTTATACTCGAGAGAGGTACCTCTAGGAATAATTAAAACGATCGAAAACATCTACCAGAACAACACAATAAAAGTAAAAGTGGAAGATGAACTAACTGACCCAATTGAAGTCGGCAATGGGATAAGACAGGGGGATTCCTTGAGTCCTTTGCGGTGTTTCTGAATAACTCGATAGATGTTAGTCCAAACCGTTGGCGTAAGTTTTGAAGCCATGAGTGTCTTCTTCTTCCGGGTCCGCGTTTGCTTTCTATTTTACCCTGTATTATCAGTTGGAGTATATGATATTTATCATGTCTCATAATATGACCGAAGTATTCAAGTTTCCGTTTCTTAATTGTGAAAGAGATTTCTTTTTGTTTTCCCATTCGGCGTAGTACCTCTACGTTGGTGATGTGAGTCGTCCAGGATATTTTGAGGATACGTCGATACACCTACATTTCGAATGCCTCCAGCTTTCTCATTAATGTTTCCGTCAGTGTCTATGCCTCTGCGCCATACAGCAAGACTGGAAATATATAGCACTTTAGCAGCCGTATTCTTAGTGGGAGAGATATGTCGGAATGGGTGAATATACAGGGTGTAACAAAAATAGAGGTCATAAATTTAATCACATATTCTGGGACCCAAAATAGTTCGATTGAACCTAAGTTACCTTAGTACAAATGTGCACATAAAAAAAGTTACAGCCCTTTGAAGTTACAAAATAAAAATCGATTTTTTCCAATATATCGAAAACTATTAGAGATCTTTTATTGAAAATAGACATGTGGCATTCTTATGGTAGTAGTATCTTAAGAAAAATATATAGTGAAATTTGGACACCCCATAAAAATTTTGTTCCTTTATACCCCCCCCCCCCCCAAACTTTTGTGTACGTTCCAATTTAATTATTATTGTAGTGCCATTAGCTAAACACAATATTTTAAAAACTTTTTTGCCACTTAGTACTTTTTCCGAAAGTCAGTTTTTATCGAGATATTTTGAATATTTGTCAAATCCACCACATATTTGTATATGGCTAAGTACGATTATAAAGACTTGGTAATAATATGAACATTTATTTATGATTTACATTTTTAGGTATATTTTAAACCATATTAAAAAAGAAGTTATCTTGATAAAAAGTGCCTTCTCGAAAAAATACAAAGAGGCAAAAAAGTTTTAAAAACACTGTGTTTAACTAATGGTACCGCAGTAAAAGTTTAATTGGAACATACACAAACATTTGGGGGGTTTAAAGGAACAAAACCCCCATAAAATTTTTATGTAAACATATTAAAAGAGAAGCCGCAACTCGATAAAAACTGCCTTATCGAAAAAATACTAAGAGGCAAAAAAGTTATAGAAATATTGAATTGAACTAATGGTATCACAATAATAATTTAATTGGAACGTACACAAAAGTTTGGGGGGGTTTAAGGGAATAAAACCCCCATAAAATTTTTATGGGGTGCACAAATTTCACTATAATTATTTTTTAAGATGTTACTGCCATAAGAATGCCACATGTCCATTTTCAATAAAAAATCTCTAATAGTTTTCGATATATTCGAAAAAATCGATTTTTATTTTGTAATTTCAAAGGGCTGTAACTTTTTTACGTGCATATTTGTACTAAGGTAAATTAGGTTCATTCGAACTATTTTTGGTCTCAGAATATGTGATTTAATTTATGACCTGTATTTTCGTTACACCCTGTATGTTTCATGTTGTTAAGTGTTGCTCTGGCCTTTTCCATTCTAGATCGTATTTCGGTTGTTTGATCCCATTTCGAGTTGACGACTGTTCCAAGATATGTATACGAGTCAACGTGTTCAATTAGTTGGTTTTTTATTTTCAATTGCCTGGCAAGTTTTTGAGTTTTGCTGACCAGCATCCATTTTGTTTTATATAAATATGTTGAGGTTAAGTCCTCTTTCTTCACTCGCTCTTTGTATTTGATACAGAGAAAAATATAATATTATTTTTCGCATGTGAAAAATTGAACAGAGGATCTAAAGAGATGAAGATTTGTGAGTAACTTCTAAGGAACGTTGTAGTTGTCTTTGGTATACGACAGCGACTTTTACAAGGACCCACGTACAAATACTATCGACTAGGACTAGGTTATCAAAATTTGTACAAAAATCACAATCAATAACTTTATAATCATGGAAACATCGATGCCTTTCAGCTTCTCGATAATACTAAGCCGGTATTGGCAATAATCTGAGGAATCGAAGCCCTTTGTGTTTGTTAAGTGGATTAGTGTAAATTAGAGCACAGTGTTTGTCTATGTTGTGCGTTTACAATATAAAGTGGTTGGCATATAAAGTTGGCAGCATTGAATATTTTTATAAAGAGTTGTGAAAAAATCAAATTTTTTAATACGTTTACTACGTAACTTATTAAAATGAACATTATAGTATAGGAGGCCAAGCGGGGATTTTTGCAGTTACTCGAGCAGTCAGATTATCACATGGGGAGAAACCCTGAAAATATACGTTACCATATATTTGGCTCTTAATGCAGAGGAATTCGTTAAGGGGGGCCAAAAAAAGTCTATCCTTAGAAAAACTCGAAATCGTAGATTAAGATAAGGTAAGTTAAGTACATGCAAAACAGTGTATATTTCAAAAATCTGACGATTTGGAAGTAAGGAGGCGTAAGGAAATGGGTGAGTCCCAAATTTTCACAAGAAAAAAGCGAAATGAATGACAGATCGAAAAACTAAAAAATACGTAGTCAATATTTTTCAAAAATCTATCGAATGATACCAAACACGACTTCCCATGGAGAGAGGTGGGGGGTGGGGGGTAAATTTAATATCTTAAATACGAATCCCGCGATATTTCGCGAAATGAACATCAGATCGAAAAACTGAAAAATACACCTATTCAATATTTTTGAAAAATCTATCGAATGGCACCAAACAAAACCCCCCACGGAGGTAGGGTGGGGGGTTACTTTAAAATCTTAAATGGGAGCCCCCATTTTTTTATTGCAGATTTGGATTCCTTACGTAAAAATAAGTAACTTTTATTCGAGACATTTTTTCGAATTATGGATAGATGGCGCTATAATCGAAAAAAACGATTGTTGGAAATGGAAAATTAAATTAAAAATGGAAAGTCCCCACTAAAATGGAAAACTTTACTTAACTTTTTTTGGTTTTAGGACCTACTCTTCACAACCCAATTGGGCCCCAACGCGCTCGAGTGACTGCACATTTAGCATACTTTGCTCCCCTACCTTTATATAAGTCTTCAAGGACTTTGGGCCCTTGATAATAATGCAATCTTTCGTTCTGCAGTTAAGCTTTTCAAAAATACTTATTAGTTTTCCAATGGCGGCCCGTGAGGTAGTGCCATAGAGCCATGGCACTACCTTCCTAACTATGCAGAAGCATATTTTTTATTTTTAAAATCTTTTAATGCCTGTTAATTTTTTGTGTGTATTTTTTTTTATCTTCATAAATTATATAAAGTCTGGCAAGTGTGCGCGTAGTACAATCGCTGCCGCTTACAGCGGAGATTATTCGGCTGGAGAATCTTGAGCCAAAATTGGTACTGGCACGGCTGAAAAGAGAAAGATTTTACGAGCATCCTATATAAGTGACAGAGAGAGAGCTGCTATATTGGACTATTTAGTATACCTTAAATGAGAATCTCGTACCGTGCACAAGGGTATCTATTTATTTTGAGTTTCTTTAAGAGCTGGCTTGTCGCTTTTGTTATGTCTATTTTCTGTTAAAGTTGGTAAAACTGGTCAATTTTAGCGCCCAATTAGACAACGACTTAAAGGTTCATAATATTTAAAGTTACAGATATTTCAAAGGTCTACCGTCTCCTGACATGTAGTTGCTTCTAATTTATTTATGTCGGAGAAGTTTTCTGCTTACAAGCGTCGGTTGGTTTGGTTTCCCGAATCATTTTTTAATGAAACATGGAGACAATTTTAATTTTTAAACAAAACTCGGTTTAAAACTGAATTAGAAGTAATGTATTAGTGAGACGAATTAAGTACTACCTCTGGGGCTATTCCGCTATGAGTTTTATTAAATGGGGAAGGTTTAAAAAGCACATTGGAAGAAACTATTGAACTTTTAAGCATTTTAATTGCCATTCCTATATCAATATCTGAAGCAGAACGCTGTTTTTCGACGTTCAAATGAATTAACACAATAGTTAAAAATACAATGAAAGAAGAACGACTTAGGTATGTTATCTGCAGAAAAGCATTTTGTAAATGGTATTGATAATTTTAATAATAAAGTCATTGAAAACGTTGCAACCAAAAAAAAAACAAGAAGGATGTATCGTAAATTTTTAAAGTGGTATTAAAGTATTAACACAACTTTGTGCATGTGTGTAAATAAAGAAATAGTATTATTTTTTTAATTTTGTAAATAGAGACTAACTCGTAATACAGGTCAAGTAATATTAGCAGTAAATAATGGTTGTAAGTTGAGTTTTTTTATTGTTAATGAATTTACGGAACTGTTTTGATAAAATTTGAACAATTTCTTGGCACCTCAGATAAATATACATACGATACATAAGGTAAAAGTATCAGTGCCTATTTTTTTTTTATTTTTTGTTTTATAACTTTTTTGACAATATCGTGAACCCGTCACTAAAAATTTTGGCGGCTGTCCGAATTCTGGCACTACCTTCTTAAAGTGGTACGAGCCGCCACTGTAGTTTTCTAAGTAAGTTATAAATTCAAATTCAGCGGATCAAAATACATAGAAATACACTGTGAAACGCCGTGGAATTTGATCTGACACGAAACAGCCCTGGCCCTTGGACTATAACCTACGAAGAACATTTTCATGAACTCTTTGATCCTTTGTACGGTTTCTGTTTTTCACACCTCACAAGAAAGTCGAGCAAGACAAGAAAGGTTGAAAAGTCAAACAAACATAACAAAGAAATTACCGTCTACAGACACATCGAACAGAAAGCTGGCGGCCACGATAACGAAACGAGGGGATACGCCTCAACTAACATCGACAAAGAAATTAAAAAATTTATTTGTACAAGACGTTACTGTTATTACAGCAAAGTTCTGTCGAGCGCGACTTTGTAAATTGTAATTTGAATTGCAAGTTTGAACATGAAATTTACTTACCGAGCGAATTCTTTGGAATGTGGATTTGTCTTTATGGTAAAGCGATATTATAAGCGTCTAGGTTGCCTCTTTGACTTGTTTTTCCGCTAAGACCTCTATTTATCCTTTACTCCTATGGGGAGTGAGTGAATTATCTCTAGTTGCATTACGCCGTAAATCAGGCGCGGATACAGGGGGGGGGGGTCAACGGGTCCATGGACCCCCTATTGTATTTAGTCTATAAGTATTTTTTTACTATTTATAATTTTTGCTGTTAATTCTAAACTTTAAGCCATCAGTACAACACTAAATTACACGACAACCGCTTCCAAAGAATTGAATGAAGCCATAAAATCTAATAAAACACCCTTCTCTGAAAAATAATCCGCAGGCGCATTTGTTTGGGTACCGGTGAAACCATAAACAACGGAAATATTTTTCTCAATTCAAAGAATAACAAAAATGATATTTTAAAATGCAAATACATTACACTGGGTATAAACCTTATCTCATGAAAAGTCACGTTTCAAATTTGTGATACAATAAAGATATAAAAATTTGTATTTTACTAGATAAACCATGCGTACCTACCCATTGATGGTAGAAAGGTTAATCTTTATGGTAAAGAACGACCAGTGAGATTAATAGTCGTGAATTGTCTATCAATCCTTTTGATACCGTAGGTATCTGGGATTATACCTATAGTGTATTTTATCCTTAGAGTAAGTGTGAGTCGAATGGCTAAATCTGGAAAATAGAATATTGTTTAAAATTTCATCCTAGAAAAACTTAACTCGGCACAACGTCTAGAAATTATTTAGCTGTATTACGAAAATAGGCGTTCAATGAGGAATGTGTTTCGTGCGCTTAGAACAAAAAAAGATGTTTCCGATGAGGCCCGTTTTTGGCTTAATGAGGACGTGAATAAACAAAATGGCCGTATTTGGGTTGATGAGCAACTCAAAGAGGTTCAAGAATTGCCAATACATTCAGAAAAAAACACTGGTGTGGTTTATGGGCCGGTGTCATCGTTGGTCCATGTCTTGGACCGGCCAGAATGTTAATGTGAATGGATACCATTATCGCGCCATGATAACGGACTATTTGGTACCAGAAATTGAAGTTCGTAGTTTAAGTGACATTTGGTTCCAAAAATATGGCGCCAACTGCCATACATCCAGTGAAAGCAAGGCTTTACTGAGAAAACGGTTCGGTGAGCAATTTATTTCACGCTTCGGACCAGTGACTTGGCCGCCTATATCCTGTGACATCACACGTCTAGTCGTTTTCCTCTGGAGCTACCTCAAGTCCAAAGTCTACATGAATAAACCGGCTACGATTGAGGCATTGGAGGCCAGTATTACTCGAGTCACTCTGGTCAATACCAATCAAAAAGCTCGAACGCGTCATCGAGAATTAGATCTTCAGAATGGACCGTCTTAACCGCAGTCATGGTAAACATTTGAAAGAAATTATCTTTAAGAAGTAATTGTAAAGAATGGTTCTTTTTTACGACAATAAAGATTTTCAAATAAAATTAATTTTTTTCATTGTTTTTTCTTTTTTAAAAAAGTACCTCTAAATGAATCACCCTGTATAAGTATATGTATAAAGTGAAAAAAAAGCTTCACCTATTCGTAGGCCTTTGCGAAACACTATTGTTCATCATTAATATCTATATCCAGATGATATATTCGGTTATGGATGTGTGATGATGATAAACATCAATCAAGCCTATTCTGTAACTCATTTCGATGATAGAAGTCAGTAGAATCGAATAGAAGTGAGTTGAATAGAAATAGTCCAAATCCGCATTCCATAACTACTTCGGAATCTCTACAATCGTAATAGTGAATAGAAATCACTTCGACAGCATTTACCCTGTCGAGATGAGATTTCGATTATCGGAATTGTGGTTGACGCAAGCGCATTTTGTTTTGAAGTTTATATTTTATATATAAAATAATTGATTACTACTTATTTATAGTATTATTTATTATTATTATTTATAGTATTTCTACCTTTTTTTTAGCTGCTTCATTTTTAGTCTGTGGTTTTATTTGTTTAGATAATCATATATTTAATTTAGACATGTTGTAGGAGTTGTAGGACCTAACCTTATTTATTTGCTATGTGACATCTGAATGTTTGCCGCTCGCAGTGTTGCCATACTGTTTTCGCTTTTATTTCTTGTACAATTTCAATCAATGGTATAATGTACGAGAATAGCATACAATAGACTTCTTATGCGTTGATTGATAAATATATAATATATATTTGTATATTATACCAGTATACCTACTTGTATATTTATCAGTCAACGCTCATAGTCTGAACAAATTATAGAAAAGATGCCATTTTTGGGAAAAGTTGTTTAGCAGTTATTTCAGCTGGAGTCGTATCTTAAAGATTGCATATTATTAGTAATATCAATTTTAAATAATTTATTAATAATTATGAATTAATAACATCAACTTAAATATCTTTGATTTAAAGACCGCGTCCCACCATCAAATAATTTGATCAAACTCGTTTGAGCAAACTGAAAGTGACAGTTAGTGACGTCACATCCTGAGTGTTCATTGTGCATAATAATGAAAAATTTTAATTTTAAATAAAGTACAAACAAGTTAGACAACTCAATACAAAAAATTTGATCAAACTAGACTGATAGTGAGAGCACAGATTTTTAGAATTTCAAAAAAACTGCAATTGTGACGTCACTTTGACGTACTTCCTCAAGTACGTCAAGTTTGCTCAAACTGTTTGATCAAATTATTTGATGGTGAGACGCGGCCTTAAAACGCCCGGTTTCATAATCAACTTAAAGTGAACATTAACTAAAGTTCACTTTAAAGTTGACATTTACCAGTATGAATTGCATTGATAAAGGTACCAACTTAAAATTTAAAGTTCACTTTAACTGATTATAAAACCAAGCGTTAAAAGCATTTATACTTCTTATATTCACTTTCACTTATCTTTTTATTTATCAGTTTATCTTTTTTTATATCAATTTTAATTAACTCTAATTTAAAACCATTTATCCTCTTTTGAGCTTTTTGCATCCAGTATTTACACTAATATTTTATTTACTTTTCAAAACTTGAGGATAGTATGAAGAAAGTATGAAAACATTGAGGAGATGGCAACGGTGTCATATTTCGAGTAACAACCAGGTCACAGAACACTGGTTAATGCGCGGTTGCCGCCTCCTCAGAACCGCGTGAAATAGAAGTCAGAGATTTCGATTACGATATGAGTTACAGAATACCAATCCAAACACAAAAATGACGCGATAGATATCAAACATTCCGATTTTGGGTAATTACGATTCGACTTGGTCATTTCTATTCGATTTGTTAAAAGTTACAGAATAGGGCTGAATGTGTGTTATAGTAATCTCATGTCTGTCTAGAAGTACACTAGTAAGATTGTGTTGTTTAGTCCTGCCATTTCTTAGATTTTCTTGTTTTAAACGTATCGTATCTTTTTGCAGCTTCTCAATCTCTTTGCATTTCTCTTCAAAGTATTTTTCTTTTGACTGCTTTATCATCTTCTTATCTTGTGGTTAATCTTACATTTGTTCTTACATTGTCTTCATTGTTCCATAATGATGAGGCATGCATCCATTCCACTTTTGTCCTTGCGGAAGTATTTCCTATTTATTTACATGGTTCCAGCAGACAATGTTTGACTCGATCAGTGCTCTTCAATGTCATTGGTGTCTATGTTCAGTTTGCTACAGCTCATATGCAGTTCGTGTTGAAAGCATTCCTTTCTTCCATTCTTCATTTCCATTCGTCTGCTCCGGGATAGGTTTTCACGGTTTTAACAGCTGTCATGTAATCTATCTGGTTTCTAACTACTTTCTCCGGTGTATCTACGGGCGATCACCGTGTATACAGTCGTCTGTTTGGTAGTCTCTCTCGTTGCTATTTTCCAGACCATAGTTTCCTACAAACTTTCCAATTTTTCTCTTTGTATTGAGATTATCTACGACTCTCGTGGTTAATCTAGTTTTCGCTATTTTCAGTACCTCTTCGATATCCCGGTAAAATAGTTCAACTTCTTCTTCGTAGACATTTGCCCTAGGAGAATACACTTACGCTACGTATTAAGTTCAATTTGGTGTAAAATGTAGCTAACTTTAATACCATTACTCTTTCTGAGATGGGAAAAAAGCCTTCCACTGCTCATCAGATATCTTTTTTTTTTGTTTTATGACATAGACTTGGGTGTCATTTAGCCAGTCACAACTTTTTTTTTGTTTTCTGTTCATACATAAGGAAGGCAATGAGGTCCTTAGAGTTCCATAGCAAACTCTTCCACAGCTCTCTACTCAGTTCAAAAGCTGCAGCTTGCCGCTATGGACTATCCAAGTTGCTCACCACATTTTTCCAGTATACATCTTCCTCTTCTTCTCTTTTCATACACTGCGGTGCAAAAAAATAGATCCACTAAAAATTTGGAAATTTTTGATGTTTTGAATTTCCTAAACCTGTTGTCCGATTTAAGTGATTTTTTACCACGTTATAGCCTTATTCATTGACAATATCGATGTAATAATATTGTTGCTAGACAGTTAAACTGTCATTGTATACCGGGTGTATGAATCAAACTGTGTTTTTTCTCAAAGTTCGCATCACCCTGTGGACTATTTTAGCATTTATAAAATACTGAAATTAAAACCCAACTATAGCCTCAGGTTTTCTTAACATTTTGTATTTCGATTCATTCGCTTATGTTGAATAATAAAAAAGTTGGGTACTTTCACAACTGGCCATGTTCGTCATCAGTACAGGGTGTTTCTAAATAAGTGCGACAAACTTTAAGGGGTAATTTTACATTGTTGAGAATTAGTTGAGAATTCTCAAATGGTGTAAATACTTCATTTTTCTTACAGAATAAATAAATAGAATGCTGCAAAAAGCTCCGGAGATAATTCCAGTAAGTAGAGCCCTCAAAAACAGATTTTAAAATTTTTCTACGATCCCATTTTCGTCTTTTTTATACGTCTACTTATAACGTGTATAATAATAGCTCGTCGGGGTTGCAATAACCACCCGGATAATGGATGAATCACCTAATCGATATCCACCAAAATAGATGCCAAGCCAAGCCCGCTCGCCGTCGTGACACACTCTTTGCTCTCTTCCTTCCTTCCTTTCTTATTTTTTTTGTTTTTGTTGCATACAAGAGTAAACAGCACAATGACGTGCATAAAATGGTTAATAGTATTCGTATTGTGGTATATATTAAAAGCGTAGGCGCAAAATTTCCGATCAATGCTTTCTAAATGCATTCATTTTTTTCAAATCCGGAGAAAACTAATAATAGGTCTGGATCCCGCGTATGAAAAAAAAGTTGATTAATAGCAAGCTGAAAATTTGTTAATAGCTTAAGGGTGTCTAGTCTGATAAACTTAGATATATGGGAACACTGTAACAGGGGCAGTTTTAATTGTGGAACAGGTTAAAAATTTGGAACGGTCAGACCACAAAAGCGGAACATTTATTTTGTCCGACAGAACAGACTTAAACTCTCCGAACAGAGATTAAACTCTCATGCAAAAATCAGACTGCTATTTATCACCTATCATAATTCCTGTCATTTGACATATTCTACATGTTCCACTCATTAAAACGCCCACTTGGTGATAAATAGCAGTCTGATTTTTGCATGAGAGTTTAATCTCTGTTCGGAGAGTTTATGTCTGTTCTGTCGGACAAAATACATGTGTCGTTTTCGTGGTCTGACCGTTCCAAATTTTTAACCTGTTCTACAATTAAAACTTCCCCTGTTCCAGTGTTCCCATATATAAAAGTTTATCCGACTAGACACCCTTATAAACCGGGAGATATTAACAGAAGTTCAACCACGATTTTCTAAGTCCTGCCCTTTGCAATACTGGAAGGTTAGAGAAGGTACTTACAATTTGTGAAAAAATCCACGGGTTTCCTGTGACATTTTTCTGTGAAAATTAGATTTTCCATGAATAAAAAAATTGGGAGTTGCGATGAATTTTTAAGTCCTGCCATATCCATAGAATAACAGGATATTATCTATTTTATGAAGAAAATTTTTTGGGCAGGACGGTCGCAAAAGTACTTAGGGAGTATACATATATACAAATATGTAATGAAAATAATGAAATTTTCATGATTTTTTAAGTCCTGCCAACTTAATAAATTAATTATATTTATTTCAAAATGACCAAAAAAAATATTGGCATGACTTCAGCTAATGTTTAACTGCACTTGTTTCTTGTAAAATTTTGTATAAAATTTTCACTCTGGTTCCGTGATTTTCTAAGTCATAAAATAAATTTTGTTACAAAATAAATAATTTCAGTATACATTATGCAAAATGGCAGGATGTTTAGTTACACCTTTTTTACTATATATAGTTAAAAAATTTGTAAGAAAATTCGTGGAAAATTACACGATTTTCTAAGTCATGCCATTTTGCACATATTTCAAGAAGGTTAATATAAATCTATTTTCAAAGAGGCAGGATGGTTGTATAGTTATTTCGTATAAAAAAAATAAATTATCTGTCTGTAAAATTATTACAGGGTGTTATACAAACATATTCATATCACCACATTTTTCTTGAGTCATACCATGTCGAGTATGCTTAAAAAACACTAATCTAAAACCGTTTACAACTTTACAAATGTCATCAGACCATCTGGTTGGCGGACGACCTCTACTTCGATATTCGATATGCTTCGTCTAGAAGAAGCATATCGATGTCTTGTAATTAGTTTCTTTAAAATAGCTGCAGAACGCTTTTATTTGGAAAAACGAAAACTGGTACACTTATTTATCTTCCAGAGGCCAATTGTCAAATGTCAATTATCAATTGTCAATTTTTAGTACCGGTCATAGGGGTCCGTTTGGGTACGGAAACGGATATATTATCGAATAACTTTTCTGTCTAACTTTTAAGCATCTCTGACACTGGATTATTGAATTCTGGGATAGTTTTGTACTAAAAGGTACTTTTGCTTTAACTCAGAAGAATACGCAGTGTTCTAGAAAAATCGATGTGAAAAATTTTTTGTTTTTTGGTTTTTTGAGTTTAAAAGAATTTAAAAAAATTATATTTAGAAAAACGAAAACTGCTACGTTTATTTCTCTTCCAGAGATGAATCGATTTTTAAATACAGCATCTATCTACTTGCAACTTTTTGCATTGTGTTCAGGATAACATCAGGAAAAGGTGTATAATATAAAAATGGGTGGAAATTGCATTTTAGTGCATAACATGCATCCAAAAGTGCATAAACCTGTCAAAATCGGTGTATGAAGGGCAACATTTTGTTATTTGGGAGGTTTATGGAGTTACGAATACGCAAGCAGAACCGACCTCTGAATCACCTAGTGCCCAGAGTTGCTGCTAAGGCACGCCATCTGGAGTTTCGTGGGATATCGGCAATAAATTAAAAAAAAAAAACAGAATATTCGATGGTTTTTGGGATGGCCGAACACGAATATGACATTACAACCGACCCTCGGAGCACCTGGTGCCCAGGGTGACTGATCTCGAATTTAAGAGAGTTTTTGGAGGTCGATTCTGATGGCGTATTCATGTTCAGCAACCACAAAACTCTTCGAGAAATCTACTTGCATCACTTTAGTGTCTGAAAGCCTCGAAATTTAAGAATACGGCGTGTATATCAGTCACCCCGAGCACTAGGTAAAGATCTGTTCTAATGTGACATTCTTGTTCAGAAACCCCAAAAACCACCTGAGTAATCTGTCTGTATCAATTTACTGCCGAAATTAATATATAAATATGGTATAGAAAATGCTTAGCAAATAAAAAGGTACCATAAAATATCATTTTATTATAATACTAAAATACAGGGTGTCCCATTTAAGAAAACTCAAAAAATACTCATTCCGAGTTTCAAGTTTCAACCAACCCCGTATACTAAAGTTAAACATTTTGGTATACTATTAATAACTGACAATAGTAGACTATATTAAAAATCGTTTAACATAAATTAATAGAAGTTTGGATATCAAATCACTAACAATATGTATAGGGTGTGAATGTTCCTACAAAATTAAAAAAAAAACGTAATTATATTTTAAACTACCTCGTATAATATTTCAAAACACTATATTTTATTAAAGAGAACATCGAGTAGAATCCAAAAATGTAAAAATATACAGGGTATTCCATTTAAAAAAACATAAATTTTTGTCACCCTGTGAAAACGGGTAGCCCTGTATATTAGAAAATACTGTTAAATTATAGTCCTATCTGTGGCACATGTTTTACCCAAATAACTTTTTTCGTATATCTTACGACAAACGAGTAATTGGACTAGCCCACACTAATGCCCCACCCTGTATACAAAATAACCATAAAACCATCCTGCCTCTTTATATATAGACTTATATTAAGATTCTTGAAACATGTGCAAAATGGCATGACTTAGAAAATCGTTGACTTTTTCACGAATTTTCTTACAAATCTAGGACTCCTGCCGTCTTACAAGAACCGTTTAACCTTCCTGCCGAGTACCGAAAAGGTATTGATTGTATTTGAGTATTATAACTTTTTAAAGGCAGGACTTAGAAAATAGTAGTGTAATTATGTACTAGCAAAATGAGCAGAAATGAGCAAGGGCCATCTGGCAGTGAACACCTGCATCCGGTCTAAAAATAGGGTGGGGGAATATATGATATTGTATGAGCAAAATGAGAAACATCTGGCATCCGGTCTAAAAAAATAGGGTGGGGGAATATATGATATTATTGTGTGCAAAATGAGGAGCCCAATGAGGGTATATCTAGTCTAATATTTATCCTTTTAGGGAGAGAAAAAGATTGTAGACAATATCCGGGTTAAAAATAGTCCAATCAACCACTGGTCACCCACCCAGCAGGATATCGATTACTAAACAATAATTTTAAAGGTCATTTCTGGCTGGAGTGGGCATTTTTCAAATAAACAAAAAGAAATTATTTTAATTTGTATCATTCAATATAAAAAATAAATTACATAAGTCCATTATCGATGGGCATCATGGACAGTGGTCATTTCTGGTTGTACTGGACATAGTCCCAAATAAACAAAAAGAAATTATTTTAATTTGTATCATTAAATATAAATTACATAACTCCATTACCGATAAACATTGATCACGAAACAATAATTTTAAATGAACTTCTAGCTGGCTGGATTGTCGCAATGCATGTTAATTGCATAAATTAAAAAGTCATTCCCGCCAAATATGAAAACTAATTCTAAGACGGGAATGTAAAAAACCATTCGTTCCCAGTGGCTTAAAACAAAACAACAAAAAGTTTAGACAAACATATTCCCCGGCAAATTAACTGCAATTAATAGTGTCTGACTTTCAATTCTCATCTCGTATCACATCTGTTAATGCTCTTCTTATTATTAAACGTTATAGCAAGCACAGGGGTGTCCTAAGACCTATTTATCTCTCTTTAAGCTATCAATTATGTATTCATATTTTTTAAGACAAAAATTATTGAAAATAACCATATAATAATGCTCTTATTAATAATAAATGTTATAGCAAGCACAGGGGCGTCCTAAGATCCATTTTCCTCCTCTTTAATCAATTTATGTATTAATATTTTTTAAGACAAAAATTATTGAAAATAACCATATAATAATGCTCTTATGAATAATAAATGTTATAGCAAGCACAGGGGCGTCCTAAGATCCATTTTCCTCCTCTTTAATCAATTTATGTATTAATATTTTTTAAGACAAAAATTATCGAAAATAACCATATAATAAGTTGTCATACATTGTTTCTGTCTTTTAAACTCAGGCTCATTGAAAAATTATTCAATAGATTGCTACGTTTTTATTATAATCGGTTGCATGTGATTTTTTTCAATTATTTTTTAAAATAAGTTTTATAACTTAGTCAAACTTTGGTTAATGCAAAAATCTTTGTGTAAAAATTAATAAAGCGTCCTTTTATCTTTTCAAATAATTATCAGAAATACGCAAACACTGTTTAAATTTTTTGTTAATAACAAATGAGGAAAAAAAAAAGAGTAACACATGATATTCATGTGGGAATTCATTTCATGGTTTTTCTCACGCAAATTTTGAGTTGTCGTAAAGCGGACATCTGGACCTAATTAAAAATTTAACTGAACCCCTACACATACGTGGGTGGTATTTTTTGTGAAAAATATAACTATGCAGAAACATAACACAAACAGACTGTGAGAGACACATGGATGGTGTTTTTTTGCAAAAATCCTATAGATGGTGATTCAGTTCCCACAGTTCCTTAAGAAGGAAGCTCTATTTCCATGGAGGGGGGTACAAAACTTACAAGCCAAGCACCGATATGGGCGTGGTGTAGCTATCCCATTGGTTGGTTCACCCTCTTAAGTGGTGGGTAACAAAATGTTCTAACAAACGGGGGATTTTACAATTTTTAGATTGGCCTACTTTCTTTCCCACTTCAAAAAGCTATAAAACCATATGTAGCAAGTAGATTAGTTTTATTAAAATCAGTAAGTTCTGTCGAATATTCCAAAATGAAAGTGAAGTTTGCAGTACCTGAATGTTCGAAATCAAGTACCAAAATTATTTCGAATTTCAGTCCCCCAATGGGAAAAAATTTAGTGAAGTGAAGTTAAAATCCAACGCGGGCGGGGGAAACATTTAATGAAGTGATCTTCCAGCGTGGAACTAACCGAAGGAGATTTTACTTGCCACAGACCAATGGAGGCCATTTGAGCAACAAGTTATGGCGTCATCCACCCCAATGATCGACCCAAAATACGATACTGTATCTGACGACGAAGGAGAAGAAATAGGTAATGGCTCTTTTCACGGGTCAAATCTTATTCAGAGTGATGATTTTAATGAAAGCATGGAAGTGTACCTCATGGTGAAAAAGAAGAAGACGACCTAAATATTACCACAAATTATGATAATATTGACAAAACTGTCAAAACTACAGATGATGAATATGACAGTAAACATTTGTAAGTGAAAATACTCGTTATTTGGAAGAAAACCAGATGGGCTGTGCTACTTAAGAAGATTAGTGGTTATGAGAAAAAACGCGATAGGGCGCAAAGGAGTTTGGACAAAGTTTGGACATTGGCATCTGCAACCAAATTCAGGCGTCTATATTGAGGTGTAAACCTGTGGACAATTAGTGTGGATTGCAGTGATAAAAAACGTTATATTTTTTTTGTATGCTGAATTGTTTGCTTAACTATGTAAATTAATTGTTTTTTTAACTATGTAAATTAATAGCATTTTTTGCTTATTGGTTTATTTAGTTAAACAAACATATTCCAAAATGAAAATTTTACTTTCATTTTGGAATATTAGACAGAACTTACTGATTTTAATAAAATAAATATTTTAAATAATATTTCAGTTTCATTTGTATTTTACAGGTACAATAGGCAGTTTTGCCAATAATTAAATCGTAATATATAAACACTTACCTAATTTATATATATATATATATATATATATTCCAATATTTCTCATCACAAAACACAAATCAAATTCCCTTTATGAACTTCATTAAACACATTATTTGTCCTTCCCAAATATCGCGTACATTTTAGCCGGACAAGTCGAAGAAGACTACATTTAAAAATAGACGCCGTGGTGTCTTCATTATGCGAGAGGTCAGAATGTAGAAATGCATCCTAAAAATATGTCATAAACGTACTCGAAAAATTTTTAAGCTAAAACATTTATTGATTTAATAATTAATTTTTCACTTCATTTATGAAAATTAAGAAAAGATATTTTAGAATCATATTTTAGAAGTATAGGTCTAATCAAAACTTGGAAAACAAATTTGTATTAATAATTTTTAACGGGGGCCCATCAACAAAAATTTTTTCAAAACAATATAATGTTGCATATCAATAAGGAAAAAATATCAAATTCGAAAATATATAACTTATTTGTTTAAAATTTAATACAGGGGGCGTTTCATTTGTACTTAAATAAAATTATTTCACCATTTATTTATGAAAATTAAGAAAAGATATTTTAGAATCATATTTTAGAAATACATGTCTAGTTAAAACTTGGAAAACAAATTTGTATTAATAATTTTTAACGGGGGCCCATCAACAAAAATTTTTTCAAAACAATATAATGTTGCATATCAATAAGGAAAAAATATCAAATTCGAAAATATATAACTTATTTGTTTAAAATTTAATACAGGGGGCGTTTCATTTGTACTTAAATAAAATTATTTCACCATTTATTTATGAAAATTAAGAAAAGATATTTTAGAATCATATTTTAGAAATACATGTCTAGTTAAAACTTGGAAAACAAATTTTTATTAATAATTTTTAACGGGGTCCATTAACAAAAATTTTGTCAAAACAATATAATGTTGCATATCAATAAGGAAAAAATAACAAATTCGAAAATGTACAACTTATTTAAAATTTAATACAGGGGGGTGTTTCATTTGTACTTAAATAAAATTATTTCACCATTTATTTATGAAAATTAAGAAAAGATATTTTAGAATTATATTTTAGAAATACAGGTAATAAAAACAAATTTTTATTAATAATTTTTAACGGGGTCCATCAACAAAAATTTTGTCAAAACAATATAATGTTGCATATCAATAGGAAAAAAATAACAAATTCGAAAATATATAACTTATTTGTTTAAAATTTAATACAGGGGGGCGTTTCATTTGCACATAAATAAAATTAAAGGGAAAATGGAAAAGGGGATTGAATAAAAACCTTTTTATTGTTCTAGATTTATATTATTACAAATAATACAGTATTTACACAAGCAGTAAATATACAAGTTCATATTGCAACAAAAACAACTACGTGTACTAAGATCATCTGCTTTCCCACTTGAATGTTCCGTAATATGAACAGCTGGGACGTATGATGGCACTCCGCTAACAGTCTCAAAAAAACAAGAAGGGCACAAACTTTCATTGTCTATTACGTAATAATATTTGGTCATACATACTGTTTGTCCGCTTTCATATGACAGAAAGCGGACATTGTTAACATCATCCACTTTCATTATTTTGTTCTCTGCCTCTGGGGAATCCATGTCCAACACCTCACAATCTTCCAGGTCTGACAAATTTTCGGTGGATATCGAAAAAACAAAACTTTCGTTAGAAGAGGCACTATCACTATATTCAGCTTCATTTGGTGGTATGACATCCAATGGATTAATAACTGCTTCCTCCATTGCCTGATTTTCATGATCACTATCTTCATGTGGTGGTATGACATCCAATGGATTAATAACTGCTTCATCCATTGGATTTATAACTGCTTCATCCATTGCTTGGTTTTCATTTTCTAGCACCATTTTGATATTACCACAAAAATTATAAATGCATCAGTTTATATATTTTCAAGTAGAATAAAGAGGGGGAGTTAGTGCCATATGCTTTTCACATCTAAAACTAGTTCAAGGGTCAATTAACTGGACATCTGGTGTGTCTAGACAACATCCGGTCTAAAAATAACTCAAGGTTAACGGCCAATATCTAAAAATAGCTTAAGGTCGGCGACCGGGGCATCTGTTAGTCTAGACAGTATCCGGTCTAAAAATAACTCGGGGGTTAAGGACCAATATCTAAAAATAGCTCAGCGATCTGGGCATCTGTTAGTCTAGACCGTATCCGGTCTAAAATGAGGTAGAGGGGGGACCCATCTGCAACTGGTATCAATGAGAGTGGGGAGGATGTAAGAGTACAGAAACATCGATAATGTTAACAGTATGTGCTCAAGAAGGCTTCGTGAACGTGTCGAACAATTTAGTAAAGGTATTAACAGAATAAAGCGTGATATTTTAGTTTATGAAAAAACAAGAAATATTAAACAGTTAGAGAAGAGTATTAACCAGTTAATAAGAAAATATAAAGACAAAGAATATATGTTTAAAAACTTTTCACGACTTAGTATAAGTGATGCGTTTGCGTAGTGGAATACTCCAGAAGAAGAAAATATACTATTTTTTGTTTCTGCAATCGAGGAGCAAAAAGTGGATAGACTTGGTGTTTAAAAACATTAATCGTTTTAACAATAATGGAGTGTTGCCAGAAAAGAATTGTGATGAATCAACACCCACAAAAACCTTTGTACCTATTCACAGAAGCAGAACTACAAAACTTTACCATACCATACATTAAAAAATTTGTGGATCCATATGAACTACTTCAGTCTTGGCATCACCCAGAAATTTGTGCAAGATTTTGAAATTCGAACTCGACTTCCGTGTTTTGTTCATTTCAATCGTCCCGAATGGAGAACAGAGGAAGAAGGATTAGCTTCTGCTCAATCCAGTTACCGTTTATGCAGATTTGCGCTGGAAAATCTATGTAACAATTATAGCGGTTAAATAAAGTACTATCTTTTATTAAGGTTTTTTATTAATAAAACAAAATGTCAAAAAAAATTCTTTATTGCATCATAAAAGTATCATACAAATAAAATACGTTAAATAATGCACATACACTATTATTATTTAAATGGTTCCATAAATTGAGTAGGGAGCCGCGGAAGATAAAAAACAAAAAAAACTGTGGGTTGGTTTAGAGTTATATGATAATAACTTTTCTGGAAATTAGCAAACATCTCAGATAGTTTGGTAAACATAATAGTTTTAAAGTCTAGTTGAAGATAGGGATATCTTTCATAATTTAAAAACACTTTGATATTTTTTAAAGTGTAATGATCAAATCTACTCACATCTTTTGTTAATTTCAATTTTTTGGTTCCCACTGAGCATGTATAACGTGTAAAGTTAGCTAGGGCCGGATATGGTAGAGTTATATAGGACATAAGACTAAGGTAGTTAAAAGTGTAACTATGCTAGTTTCACCTCCAAAAGTTCCAAATTCTCCACCAAGATGGGGGGGGGGGCTATTTTAATGGAATCTACAATATGGGCTGTCATAGTTCGGCAATTATCCGCTAGGTGGCTATTTTTACGACATTTTCTAATTTTAATTAGAAATTAATATGAATACATAAAACTTGATTGTTGTTAGGATGTAGGTATATTCATAAACTAAACATATTTCTTACAATTAATTATATATAGATGTAAGTTTAGATAGCAGAGTCTTTAATTGATATAAAATATTTTCGTTTGGACAAGGCACTCCAAATAGATTCCAAACTAAATTGTCCACCTGCGACAACTTTTACTTTGGTCGAACGGAAAACTGAATGGTGATAAGTTATGCTCAAAAGCCCCCCCCCCCCCCCTGACTAGATTTGTGCTTGTATTCTCATAAGAATCAATGTAAAACTGCTGTGTTTAACATATTTATTGAACTTGACATTTTTCCCTTCATATACGATAAGTATAAATAACAAATTTTAGATGTAAACATTCAAAAATCCTGTTTACCCCCCGCCACTTTCATCACTAACACACTCGCGAATTCTAAATAATACCATCAAGTTTTCATTCATCGAATAAAAATTGTTTAACAATTTAACATAACATAAACAACTGTTTGATATGCTGATATGATGTATATGTTAACATAGAAAAGGCATTTAACGTAGTGTAATAAAATGGGGGGGCTCTTATTTAAGATTTTAAAGTAAGCCCACCCTTCACATCCGTGGGGTGTCGTGTTTGGTGTCATTCATACCGAATAACAACAGCAGGTAAACCACATTTTTGGAATGTAGAGCTAAAAACTGGAGAGCATTTATGCATGGTGAAAAAATACAACATTCTGATAATGCGTGACACGATTTAAGGTAGATACGTGAAGACGAACGTCATGGTCTTAGATAGTGATTTGATGCAGTTCCATGCAGAAGCTTCAAAAGATAGTAATGGTGATTGCCTACCTCCGTGGGGGGAAAGGTATGTGGAGAAGAAAATATACAAGATGGAAATAATAAATTTCGAAATGAAAAACACAAAAGAGAAAAAGGATTTAGACCGCGAAGATCATGAAGGAGCATATGGAAAGACGGAAACCTCATTTGGCAGGTCAAAGGAAACGTTGACGGAAATCGACTGCTTTATTCAGTATATCTACGGAAAACTTGAAGTGAAATTATAAGTGGTTATAGTAAAAATTTAGAAAGTATATGTCTTCAAACAAATACGTTAAATTAAAATTAAATATTACAAAAAAAATAAATTTATAGGATTTTAAGAATAAGTAGAAAGATTGCAATACTCAATTTCTAGTATCAGTCAATCTTTACTAGAATATATAACTTGAAATGAAAAAACAATAAATTAGTAAAACCATTCAGAAGGACCTGTCTACGCCTCTGTTACTCTAAAAATACCATATTAGTATAAAAAATATACGGTCATGAACTTCCAGACGCGAAATATGATTGAAACCGTATCGCGTAAAGGCGGTGCAAAAATTGTTGTTTAATATTAATAGAAATGCATGAAATAATTTTCTTTTCAGTATGTTTATTATTAAAAGTATGCAATATTTATAAATTCTTCCAAATAGGTTGTTACCAGGGTTAGAGAATGAATCAATTAGTAGCATTACATCAAAACAAAATATTTAAACAGAACGTTTTGTGTTTTTTAGAAAGACGCACTGGCGAAGCATCCAGTATTTGAATAATTTAAATTATACCTATCGATAACTTGATAATGCATTTCAGGAAGATCTTAAATTGGTAAACCTATTTTTAACAGTTTTGGCTACAAGTGCATCCGTTGACATCAGTTTTTTCAGCAATGAAGCGGATAAAAACATGTTAAAGAAATACCCCCAATTTTAAAATTGAATGTCCTCATTTTCTTTAATTTCCATTGAAAAACGCTTTTAATTGGATAAATGACAAAATCCTCTTTATACAATTCTGTTATTAACATTTTTTGCAAATAAGCAATAAAACTTACATTTGGGAGGTTCAAAATAACTTTTTTAATTAAGATTTTTTACATCTGGTTTTGGTAACACTTTAGAAAAGTCACACGTCGCCGCTGGAAAGTTTGTTATAAAAGATCTTATAAGCTAGAAAAAAAATGTGGTAAAAAGTGAAAAATTTAGATGCTTAGAATCAGTATTGCGGATCAATGGAGGGGTAGATAGAAATGTGGGTGGTAGAAGAGCAGGGTCGGGATGAATACACTTTTATTTGGAAATAAAAACATTAAGCGATAATTAGATTTTTTACATTTTATCGAAATGCTACACTCAACAAATATTGACGTAAGTTCTCAAATCTCACATAATAGTTTTTATCACTATAAATAATCATACCACTTAACTTTCGTCTTAACAAATTATTATATCAAAAGAGATTACGGTATCGTTGATAATCGTCACAGTCACACAAACTGTAGACGGGGTTATATCTTAATACAAATGACCAATAAATCTTAAATGGTCTTTGTTAAACAATAAAAAGTGAGATAAAAGCCGACTATTACACTTTGTGGATTACTTGAAAGACACAAAATCGAAAAGGGTGGCAAGAAAAGATATTCAAGAGTGTAATGAGAGTGTGTAGTATATAAAGAAGATTCGAAAAATGGAGGTAGCTGAGATGAAAATGTTACAGTGGATGCTAAGTTAAACAGGAACGGGTTGATTAAGGCTTAAAAAAAATTTAAGAACAAATACTGAAGTTACGTCACATTAGACGTAAAAATGAAAACTAAGTGTAACGAATGATAGTTATTTTAGAATGAATCGAGACTTAAATTAACTTAGAGATACTTAGAAGAAAGCTTCTCCATCAAGAAGAAGATGAAAGAAATGTCTGGAAGAGAACTTTAGAGGAAGGGTGGAAAAGACTCGATGGATAGAAATGATTGGTGATTAATAAAAATAATATTGACTTAGATAATAAATAAAAAATTTAAATAAAATTATGTCATATTCCTTGTCACTATCTCACTAAAAACATAGATAAGTTTCATTTTTTAATTTTATTGAGGTGTTACAGGAGTGTCACAATATTATAAACTATAGGTATATAGTGTAAATATGAAGAATTGTTTGAGTACTTTTGATTTGATGCTATTTATTTAATCAAATAACATCAATTTCACATATAGTCTGTTCGCTAAACTCAGACGCAACTTTCTAGATATTTTATTCGGTAATTTTGCCAATTTTAGTAAAATTGGCAAAATTACTAACTATTTAGTGATTATTAACTATTTAGTAATTATTTTTTAGTAACTATTTAGTGATTATTAACTATTTAGTAATTATTTTTTGCCAATTTTACTAAAATTGGCAAAATTACCGAATAAAATATCTAGAAAGTTGCGTCTGAGTTTAGCGAACAGACTATATGTGAAATTGATGTTATTTGATTAAATAAATAGCATCAAATCAAAAGTACTCAAACAATTCTTCATATTTACACTATATACCTATAGTTTATAATATTGTGACACTCCTGTAACACCTCAATAAAATTAAAAAATGAAACTTATCTATGTTTTTAGTGAGATAGTGACAAGGAATATGACATAATTTTATTTAAATTTTTTATTTATTATCTAAGTCAATATTATTTTTATTAATCACCAATCATTTCTATCCATCGAGTCTTTTCCACCCTTCCTCTAAAGTTCTCTTCCAGACATTTCTTTCATCTTCTTCTTGATGGAGAAGCTTTCTTCTAAGTATCTCTAAGTTAATTTAAGTCTCGATTCATTCTAAAATAACTATCATTCGTTACACTTAGTTTTCATTTTTACGTCTAATGTGACGTAACTTCAGTATTTGTTCTTAAATTTTTTTTAAGCCTTAATCAACCCGTTCCTGTTTAACTTAGCATCCACTGTAACATTTTCATCTCAGCTACCTCCATTTTTCGAATCTTCTTTATATACTACACACTCTCATTACACTCTTGAATATCTTTTCTTGCCACCCTTTTCGATTTTGTGTCTTTCAAGTAATCCACAAAGTGTAATAGTCGGCTTTTATCTCACTTTTTATTGTTTAACAAAGACCATTTAAGATTTATTGGTCATTTGTATTAAGATATAACCCCGTCTACAGTTTGTGTGACTGTGACGATTATCAACGATACCGTAATCTCTTTTGATATAATAATTTGTTAAGACGAAAGTTAAGTGGTATGATTATTTATAGTGATAAAAACTATTATGTGAGATTTGAGAACTTACGTCAATATTTGTTGAGTGTAGCATTTCGATAAAATGTAAAAAATCTAATTATCGCTTAATGTTTTTATTTCCAAATAAAAGTGTATTCATCCCGACCCTGCTCTTCTACCACCCACATTTCTATCTACCCCTCCATTGATCCGCAATACTGATTCTAAGCATCTAAATTTTTCACTTTTTACCACATTTTTTTTCTAGCTTATAAGATCTTTTATAACAAACTTTCCAGCGGCGACGTGTGACTTTTCTAAAGTGTTACCAAAACCAGATGTAAAAAATCTTAATTAAAAAAGTTATTTTGAACCTCCCAAATGTAAGTTTTATTGCTTATTTGCAAAAAATGTTAATAACAGAATTGTATAAAGAGGATTTTGTCATTTATCCAATTAAAAGCGTTTTTCAATGGAAATTAAAGAAAATGAGGACATTCAATTTTAAAATTGGGGGTATTTCTTTAACATGTTTTTATCCGCTTCATTGCTGAAAAAACTGATGTCAACGGATGCACTTGTAGCCAAAACTGTTAAAAATAGGTTTACCAATTTAAGATCTTCCTGAAATGCATTATCAAGTTATCGATAGGTATAATTTAAATTATTCAAATACTGGATGCTTCGCCAGTGCGTCTTTCTAAAAAACACAAAACGTTCTGTTTAAATATTTTGTTTTGATGTAATGCTACTAATTGATTCATTCTCTAACCCTGGTAACAACCTATTTGGAAGAATTTATAAATATTGCATACTTTTAATAATAAACATACTGAAAAGAAAATTATTTCATGCATTTCTATTAATATTAAACAACAATTTTTGCACCGCCTTTACGCGATACGGTTTCAATCATATTTCGCGTCTGGAAGTTCATGACCGTATATTTTTTATACTAATATGGTATTTTTAGAGTAACAGAGGCGTAGACAGGTCCTTCTGAATGGTTTTACTAATTTATTGTTTTTTCATTTCAAGTTATATATTCTAGTAAAGATTGACTGATACTAGAAATTGAGTATTGCAATCTTTCTACTTATTCTTAAAATCCTATAAATTTATTTTTTTTGTAATATTTAATTTTAATTTAACGTATTTGTTTGAAGACATATACTTTCTAAATTTTTACTATAACCACTTATAATTTCACTTCAAGTTTTCCGTAGATATACTGAATAAAGCAGTCGATTTCCGTCAACGTTTCCTTTGACCTGCCAAATGAGGTTTCCGTCTTTCCATATGCTCCTTCATGATCTTCGCGGTCTAAATCCTTTTTCTCTTTTGTGTTTTTCATTTCGAAATTTATTATTTCCATCTTGTATATTTTCTTCTCCACATACCTTTCCCCCCACGGAGGTAGGCAATCACCATTACTATCTTTTGAAGCTTCTGCATGGAACTGCATCAAATCACTATCTAAGACCATGACGTTCGTCTTCACGTATCTACCTTAAATCGTGTCACGCATTATCAGAATGTTGTATTTTTTCACCATGCATAAATGCTCTCCAGTTTTTAGCTCTACATTCCAAAAATGTGGTTTACCTGCTGTTGTTATTCGGTATGAATGACACCAAACACGACACCCCACGGATGTGAAGGGTGGGCTTACTTTAAAATCTTAAATAAGAGCCCCCCCATTTTATTACACTACGTTAAATGCCTTTTCTATGTTAACATATACATCATATCAGCATATCAAACAGTTGTTTATGTTATGTTAAATTGTTAAACAATTTTTATTCGATGAATGAAAACTTGATGGTATTATTTAGAATTCGCGAGTGTGTTAGTGATGAAAGTGGCGGGGGGTAAACAGGATTTTTGAATGTTTACATCTAAAATTTGTTATTTATACTTATCGTATATGAAGGGAAAAATGTCAAGTTCAATAAATATGTTAAACACAGCAGTTTTACATTGATTCTTATGAGAATACAAGCACAAATCTAGTCAGGGGGGGGGGGGGGGCTTTTGAGCATAACTTATCACCATTCAGTTTTCCGTTCGACCAAAGTAAAAGTTGTCGCAGGTGGACAATTTAGTTTGGAATCTATTTGGAGTGCCTTGTCCAAACGAAAATATTTTATATCAATTAAAGACTCTGCTATCTAAACTTACATCTATATATAATTAATTGTAAGAAATATGTTTAGTTTATGAATATACCTACATCCTAACAACAATCAAGTTTTATGTATTCATATTAATTTCTAATTAAAATTAGAAAATGTCGTAAAAATAGCCACCTAGCGGATAATTGCCGAACTATGACAGCCCATATTGTAGATTCCATTAAAATAGCCCCCCCCCCATTTTGGTGGAGAATTTGGAACTTTTGGAGGTGAAACTAGCATAGTTACACTTTTAACTACCTTAGTCTTATGTCCTATATAACTCTACCATATCCGGCCCTAGCTAACTTTACACGTTATACATGCTCAGTGGGAACCAAAAAATTGAAATTAACAAAAGATGTGAGTAGATTTGATCATTACACTTTAAAAAATATCAAAGTGTTTTTAAATTATGAAAGATATCCCTATCTTCAACTAGACTTTAAAACTATTATGTTTACCAAACTATCTGAGATGTTTGCTAATTTCCAGAAAAGTTATTATCATATAACTCTAAACCAACCCACAGTTTTTTTTGTTTTTTATCTTCCGCGGCTCCCTACTCAATTTATGGAACCATTTAAATAATAATAGTGTATGTGCATTATTTAACGTATTTTATTTGTATGATACTTTTATGATGCAATAAAGAATTTTTTTTGACATTTTGTTTTATTAATAAAAAACCTTAATAAAAGATAGTACTTTATTTAACCGCTATAATTGTTACATAGATTTTCCAGCGCAAATCTGCATAAACGGTAACTGGATTGAGCAGAAGCTAATCCTTCTTCCTCTGTTCTCCATTCGGGACGATTGAAATGAACAAAACACGGAAGTCGAGTTCGAATTTCAAAATCTTGCACAAATTTCTGGGTGATGCCAAGACTGAAGTAGTTCATATGGATCCACAAATTTTTTAATGTATGGTATGGTAAAGTTTTGTAGTTCTGCTTCTGTGAATAGGTACAAAGGTTTTTGTGGGTGTTGATTCATCACAATTCTTTTCTGGCAACACTCCATTATTGTTAAAACGATTAATGTTTTTAAACACCAAGTCTATCCACTTTTTGCTCCTCGATTGCAGAAACAAAAAATAGTATATTTTCTTCTTCTGGAGTATTCCACTACGCAAACGCATCACTTATACTAAGTCGTGAAAAGTTTTTAAACATATATTCTTTGTCTTTATATTTTCTTATTAACTGGTTAATACTCTTCTCTAACTGTTTAATATTTCTTGTTTTTTCATAAACTAAAATATCACGCTTTATTCTGTTAATACCTTTACTAAATTGTTCGACACGTTCACGAAGCCTTCTTGAGCACATACTGTTAACATTATCGATGTTTCTGTACTCTTACATCCTCCCCACTCTCATTGATACCAGTTGCAGATGGGTCCCCCCTCTACCTCATTTTAGACCGGATACGGTCTAGACTAACAGATGCCCAGATCGCTGAGCTATTTTTAGATATTGGTCCTTAACCCCCGAGTTATTTTTAGACCGGATACTGTCTAGACTAACAGATGCCCCGGTCGCCGACCTTAAGCTATTTTTAGATATTGGCCGTTAACCTTGAGTTATTTTTAGACCGGATGTTGTCTAGACACACCAGATGTCCAGTTAATTGACCCTTGAACTAGTTTTAGATGTGAAAAGCATATGGCACTAACTCCCCCTCTTTATTCTACTTGAAAATATATAAACTGATGCATTTATAATTTTTGTGGTAATATCAAAATGGTGCTAGAAAATGAAAACCAAGCAATGGATGAAGCAGTTATAAATCCAATGGATGAAGCAGTTATTAATCCATTGGATGTCATACCACCACATGAAGATAGTGATCATGAAAATCAGGCAATGGAGGAAGCAGTTATTAATCCATTGGATGTCATACCACCAAATGAAGCTGAATATAGTGATAGTGCCTCTTCTAACGAAAGTTTTGTTTTTTCGATATCCACCGAAAATTTGTCAGACCTGGAAGATTGTGAGGTGTTGGACATGGATTCCCCAGAGGCAGAGAACAAAATAATGAAAGTGGATGATGTTAACAATGTCCGCTTTCTGTCATATGAAAGCGGACAAACAGTATGTATGACCAAATATTATTACGTAATAGACAATGAAAGTTTGTGCCCTTCTTGTTTTTTTGAGACTGTTAGCGGAGTGCCATCATACGTCCCAGCTGTTCATATTACGGAACATTCAAGTGGGAAAGCAGATGATCTTAGTACACGTAGTTGTTTTTGTTGCAATATGAACTTGTATATTTACTGCTTGTGTAAATACTGTATTATTTGTAATAATATAAATCTAGAACAATAAAAAGGTTTTTATTCAATCCCCTTTTCCATTTTCCCTTTAATTTTATTTATGTGCAAATGAAACGCCCCCCTGTATTAAATTTTAAACAAATAAGTTATATATTTTCGAATTTGTTATTTTTTTCCTATTGATATGCAACATTATATTGTTTTGACAAAATTTTTGTTGATGGACCCCGTTAAAAATTATTAATAAAAATTTGTTTTCCAAGTTTTGATTAGACCTGTATTTCTAAAATATAATTCTAAAATATCTTTTCTTAATTTTCATAAATAAATGGTGAAATAATTTTATTTAAGTACAAATGAAACACCCCCCTGTATTAAATTTTAAATAAGTTGTACATTTTCGAATTTGTTATTTTTTCCTTATTGATATGCAACATTATATTGTTTTGACAAAATTTTTGTTAATGGACCCCGTTAAAAATTATTAATAAAAATTTGTTTTCCAAGTTTTAACTAGACATGTATTTCTAAAATATGATTCTAAAATATCTTTTCTTAATTTTCATAAATAAATGGTGAAATAATTTTATTTAAGTACAAATGAAACGCCCCCTGTATTAAATTTTAAACAAATAAGTTATATATTTTCGAATTTGATATTTTTTCCTTATTGATATGCAACATTATATTGTTTTGAAAAAATTTTTGTTGATGGGCCCCCGTTAAAAATTATTAATACAAATTTGTTTTCCAAGTTTTAACTAGACATGTATTTCTAAAATATGATTCTAAAATATCTTTTCTTAATTTTCATAAATAAATGGTGAAATAATTTTATTTAAGTACAAATGAAACGCCCCCTGTATTAAATTTTAAACAAATAAGTTATATATTTTCGAATTTGATATTTTTTCCTTATTGATATGCAACATTATATTGTTTTGAAAAAATTTTTGTTGATGGGCCCCCGTTAAAAATTATTAATACAAATTTGTTTTCCAAGTTTTGATTAGACCTATACTTCTAAAATATGATTCTAAAATATCTTTTCTTAATTTTCATAAATGAAGTGAAAAATTAATTATTAAATCAATAAATGTTTTAGCTTAAAAATTTTTCGAGTACGTTTATGACATATTTTTAGGATGCATTTCTACATTCTGACCTCTCGCATAATGAAGACACCACGGCGTCTATTTTTAAATGTAGTCTTCTTCGACTTGTCCGGCTAAAATGTACGCGATATTTGGGAAGGACAAATAATGTGTTTAATGAAGTTCATAAAGGGAATTTGATTTGTGTTTTGTGATGAGAAATATTGGAATATATATATATATATATATATATAAATTAGGTAAGTGTTTATATATTACGATTTAATTATTGGCAAAACTGCCTATTGTACCTGTAAAATACAAATGAAACTGAAATATTATTTAAAATATTTATTTTATTAAAATCAGTAAGTTCTGTCTAATATTCCAAAATGAAAGTAAAATTTTCATTTTGGAATATGTTTGTTTAACTAAATAAACCAATAAGCAAAAAATGCTATTAATTTACATAGTTAAAAAAACAATTAATTTACATAGTTAAGCAAACAATTCAGCATACAAAAAAAATATAACGTTTTTTATCACTGCAATCCACACTAATTGTCCACAGGTTTACACCTCAATATAGACGCCAGAATTTGGTTGCAGATGCCAATGTCCAAACTTTGTCCAAACTCCTTTGCGCCCTATCGCGTTTTTTCTCATAACCACTAATCTTCTTAAGTAGCACAGCCCATCTGGTTTTCTTCCAAATAACGAGTATTTTCACTTACAAATGTTTACTGTCATATTCATCATCTGTAGTTTTGACAGTTTTGTCAATATTATCATAATTTGTGGTAATATTTAGGTCGTCTTCTTCTTTTTCACCATGAGGTACACTTCCATGCTTTCATTAAAATCATCACTCTGAATAAGATTTGACCCGTGAAAAGAGCCATTACCTATTTCTTCTCCTTCGTCGTCAGATACAGTATCGTATTTTGGGTCGATCATTGGGGTGGATGACGCCATAACTTGTTGCTCAAATGGCCTCCATTGGTCTGTGGCAAGTAAAATCTCCTTCGGTTAGTTCCACGCTGGAAGATCACTTCATTAAATGTTTCCCCGCCCGCGTTGGATTTTAACTTCACTTCACTAAATTTTTTCCCATTGGGGGACTGAAATTCGAAATAATTTTGGTACTTGATTTCGAACATTCAGGTACTGCAAACTTCACTTTCATTTTGGAATATTCGACAGAACTTACTGATTTTAATAAAACTAATCTACTTGCTACATATGGTTTTATAGCTTTTTGAAGTGGGAAAGAAAGTAGGCCAATCTAAAAATTGTAAAATCCCCCGTTTGTTAGAACATTTTGTTACCCACCACTTAAGAGGGTGAACCAACCAATGGGATAGCTACACCACGCCCATATCGGTGCTTGGCTTGTAAGTTTTGTACCCCCCTCCATGGAAATAGAGCTTCCTTCTTAAGGAACTGTGGGAACTGAATCACCATCTATAGGATTTTTGCAAAAAAACACCATCCATGTGTCTCTCACAGTCTGTTTGTGTTATGTTTCTGCATAGTTATATTTTTCACAAAAAATACCACCCACGTATGTGTAGGGGTTCAGTTAAATTTTTAATTAGGTCCAGATGTCCGCTTTACGACAACTCAAAATTTGCGTGAGAAAAACCATGAAATGAATTCCCACATGAATATCATGTGTTACTCTTTTTTTTTTCCTCATTTGTTATTAACAAAAAATTTAAACAGTGTTTGCGTATTTCTGATAATTATTTGAAAAGATAAAAGGACGCTTTATTAATTTTTACACAAAGATTTTTGCATTAACCAAAGTTTGACTAAGTTATAAAACTTATTTTAAAAAATAATTGAAAAAAATCACATGCAACCGATTATAATAAAAACGTAGCAATCTATTGAATAATTTTTCAATGAGCCTGAGTTTAAAAGACAGAAACAATGTATGACAACTTATTATATGGTTATTTTCGATAATTTTTGTCTTAAAAAATATTAATACATAAATTGATTAAAGAGGAGGAAAATGGATCTTAGGACGCCCCTGTGCTTGCTATAACATTTATTATTCATAAGAGCATTATTATATGGTTATTTTCAATAATTTTTGTCTTAAAAAATATTAATACATAAATTGATTAAAGAGGAGGAAAATGGATCTTAGGACGCCCCTGTGCTTGCTATAACATTTATTATTAATAAGAGCATTATTATATGGTTATTTTCAATAATTTTTGTCTTAAAAAATATGAATACATAATTGATAGCTTAAAGAGAGATAAATAGGTCTTAGGACACCCCTGTGCTTGCTATAACGTTTAATAATAAGAAGAGCATTAACAGATGTGATACGAGATGAGAATTGAAAGTCAGACACTATTAATTGCAGTTAATTTGCCGGGGAATATGTTTGTCTAAACTTTTTGTTGTTTTGTTTTAAGCCACTGGGAACGAATGGTTTTTTACATTCCCGTCTTAGAATTAGTTTTCATATTTGGCGGGAATGACTTTTTAATTTATGCAATTAACATGCATTGCGACAATCCAGCCAGCTAGAAGTTCATTTAAAATTATTGTTTCGTGATCAATGTTTATCGGTAATGGAGTTATGTAATTTATATTTAATGATACAAATTAAAATAATTTCTTTTTGTTTATTTGGGACTATGTCCAGTACAACCAGAAATGACCACTGTCCATGATGCCCATCGATAATGGACTTATGTAATTTATTTTTTATATTGAATGATACAAATTAAAATAATTTCTTTTTGTTTATTTGAAAAATGCCCACTCCAGCCAGAAATGACCTTTAAAATTATTGTTTAGTAATCGATATCCTGCTGGGTGGGTGACCAGTGGTTGATTGGACTATTTTTAACCCGGATATTGTCTACAATCTTTTTCTCTCCCTAAAAGGATAAATATTAGACTAGATATACCCTCATTGGGCTCCTCATTTTGCACACAATAATATCATATATTCCCCCACCCTATTTTTTTAGACCGGATGCCAGATGTTTCTCATTTTGCTCATACAATATCATATATTCCCCCACCCTATTTTTAGACCGGATGCAGGTGTTCACTGCCAGATGGCCCTTGCTCATTTCTGCTCATTTTGCTAGTACATAATTACACTACTGAAAATCACGGAATCAGGGTGAGAATTTTCCGCAGAATTTTCCAAGGGACAAGTATACTTAAACATTAGGAGACGTCATGCCAATATTTTTTTGATCATTTTGAAATAAATATGTTTAGTTTATTAAGTTGGCAGGACTTAGAAAATCATGAAAATTTCATTATTTTCATTACACATTTGTATATATGTATACTCCCTAAGTACTTTTGCGACCGTCCTGCCCAAAAAATTTTCTTCATAAAATCGATAGTATCCTCTCTATCTACGGATATGGCAGGACTTAGAAATTCATCGCAAATCCCTATTTTTATTTTTTGGGAAAATCTAATTTTTACAGGAAAATGTCACAGGAAATTTGTGGATGTTTCCACAGATTGTAATTACATCGTCTACCCTTCCAGTATTGCAAAAGGCAGGACTTAGAAAATCGTGGCAGAACTTCTGTATAATATCTCCCAGTCTATTAAGATATTAACAAATTTTCAGCTTGCTATTAATCAACTTTTTTTTCATACGCGGGATCCAGACCTATAAGTATTTTTTAAAACTTTAAACGCAGAATGAAAGATTACGTTATTACCGAGGGCCGAAAGTCCCTTAAAACTTCTATATTGTTTATTTTAATAAGTTGCAGGGGTGAAAAAGAAAAAAAGAAAAAAAGTGTGATTTTTTAATTTTAAATAAAATATCTCATTCAAAAGAAATTTTTTGTTTATTATAAGAGAGTTTCGGCCCTCCGTAATAATGTATGAGAATGTAGTATAAATTAATGCATTTAGTCACAAATTTTGCGCCTACGCTCTTAACTTGAATTAAAGATTTTGCGATTGCAATTATTAAATTTAATTTTTAACGCTTAACTATAGATATTTGGTAACGCTTAAACTATGGTATTTTTAAAATGTAATGTCTACAAATTTTTTCTTCTTCTTCTTTTTCTTCAGTTTATTGGCATCCACCTACTTGGGTATTTGGCCAGCTCATCGTCTCGGAACAAGGGAAAAATCCCTTATTCACTTACAATTTGGAGTTAGTACATTGTACAATTTGCTTCTTCTTCTTCATCTTCTTCTTCTTTAGTTAACTAGCAATTTTGGTTGGTATGGGACAAACATGACAAGATAAAAAAAAATTTCACGCTAGGGGCAACCTCTCTTTCCTTGTCTAAGGGGGCAACTGTCTATCAATACACAATCTTCTTTTTCTTCTTTGATTTAGTAGAAATTTTGAGTTGGCATGGGACAAATACAACAACTTAACTTTTTTTTTTCAACGACATTAAACTTTTTTCTCTCGGGGGCAACTGCCGACTACTACACAATCTTATTCTTCTACTTCTTTCTTAGTTTACTGGCAATTTTGAGTTGGCATGTGACAAATTCAACAAAGACACAAACTTTTGCTCTCAGGGGTAACTGCCGACCATTACACAATCTTATTCTTCTACTTTTTTTTGAGTTTACTGGCAATTTTGAGTTGGCATGGGACAAATATAACAAGACACAAACTTTTTTCTCTCAGGGGTAACTGCGCCGACCATTACACAATCTTATTAAAATTATTTATTATTTATTACACAATTTTTGTCAATTGATTAACAAACGCAAAACTAAAATAGATTTAAAGCTTTTATATTACGTAAACGAGTTGTTCACTGCACAAATCCAATAAAAAAAAAAACGAAAAATGCGGTAAAATAACGTCTATTGGATTCTTTTTAAGTTAGAAAAATGTCATTGATGGAGCCAATCGGCCAGACTAATTTTCAATGTTCATTTTCATAATTTTCTATATTAGAATTTGTATTTATTTTTTGGTAAGCATTAATCCTATTCGTTCCAGACTCTTTGGAATGCCGTTCTAGGGAAATCCATTGGTAAGGATTTTTCGAGATAAATAACACTATAGATGGTGACCTAGGCATATCAAAATAATAATTTTCGACAAACAATAATATAAAACACGTGCTCTCTTTATAAAGTTTAGAACTCAACTGTCCAGTTGCAGCTGCACAGGTCAGGCATCGCGCGCGTTGTAGTATACTAACTAGTTTCAGCTCAAATAGGTACCTTATAAATACAGCTATACCTCGTGTCTATTTCAAATTTCTTGATAAATTTTAGGAGAGTATTTCTACTGTCGATTGAGACTAACGAATGTGTTTCCGTAAAAAAACACAAACAATTTATTATATTTTTAAAACTAGAAATTCTGCTTAGAACAACTGGCTCTTGTGCAAATTCCATCAAAACAAATAGTTCTTTTTGCTTTCCTTAACCAAAATCACCGCTAAAAATCTCATTTAGGCCGCGTACTCAATGTCGTTTAGCTTGATTGGAAAAACCGAAGGATTTTTCGAGATAAATAGTAGTATGGATGGTGTACCCGGCATTTCAAAAAACAATAATTTTGGATAAACTTGAATAATATAAAGCATGTCTTCGATTTATAAGTTTAAGAACTCAACTGTCCAGTTGCAGCTGCACAGGTCAGGCGTCCCTCGCGTTGTAGTATACAAATAAGTTTCAGATCAGATAGATACCCTATAAATACAGCTATAACTTCGTGTCTATTTCAAATTTCTTAATAAAACTTTAGGGCAATATTTCTGTGATACCAAGGAATGTGTTTCCGTAAAAAAAAACAAATATTTATTATTTTATTTTTATTTCGAAGGACTTCCTCAAACAACTGGATTTTGATTAAATTTATCAAGATTTTTATGTAATTTGTTTGCAAATGTGCAAATTCCATCAAAATAAATAGTTCTTTTTGCTTTCCTTAACCAAAATCACCGCTAAAAATCTAATTTAGGCCGCGTTCTCGATATCGTTTAGCTTGATTGGAGAAACCTTTCCAATCTAGTCCCGGTCCGCCATTGCATTCCTTTCCAGACGTAATTTGGTATCGATTCAGACTTTCCGGAATGCCGTTCTAGGGAAATCCATTGGTAAGGATTTTTCCAGATAAATAATTGTATGGATGGCGAAGTTCGTGTCGCCGGTGATGTAATTTACCGAGTCACAACTTCCGAGGCGTTTATATTCACGATAAAATATATATCAGTGTCTAAAAGTTATAGTTTTATGATATATACGATTATGAGAACTATAGTTTTATTTCTTTAAGGGTTTTTTGGAATGGCTGGAACGAATAACCGAAAGCGCAGTCACTAGGTTAATCCAGATCACTGATAAAAAATTGAAGAGTGAACACTGAAGAATTGAAGGGGAATCAGTGTCATATTGGATTTACACCATGGCATGACTTACTGGACTAAATATATAGAGAGCGAGACAACCTAAGCAACTTAATGGTTAGATTAGCAGATAGGACCAACATAAATGAAATCAGGCATATCGAATAAATAGATGATGACTTCTGATCATATGATACCCAGATATAGTGCTAAGATAGCTTTCCAAGTGGACATCTGCCCACGAGAGAGATGGGGTAGAGGAAACACACAACTCAGGCTGATACAGCCAAGTTAGGTACACAGACAGGTTTAACTCTGCAGAGAATATCCATCTTTATTACAAATAGTGAATCGGATATAGGACTTGTAAGCCCTAAAATGGACTTTAGAGTAATAAATAAATGCCGAAAATAACTCAAAAACCTACCTGCTAAAAAGCACCCACCTCTATGATGAGTTACCGGCCGGAACGCCCTGGTTGGGGCATAACGTCGGCACGATATTCACCTGATTACTCGTTCATGCAGGATTCTCTCTCTTCCTATTCATGTTGTATCTCGTTACCTCTCGCTCACTCTCTCCTTTATCTTCTCGATTACTCCTGGACACTCTATTACCGCCTTTCCTCCTATTCCTCTCTCTCCAGCGTTCTCTTCACATTTCACATACCTCTGAACTGCTCTCCACCGATCCGAAAACCTACGCATCTCCTCCAAGAGTTCCATTACTGATTGCATGCTCTCTTTCCTGCACATTCGAATGTTATACCGTCCCATTTCTTTGATACCTTGAGAACTATGGCCTCGGTAATGGCTCCTCTACACATCGGCAGACGCGTCCGCGGACGGCATCTGCGGATGCATCCGCAGATCGTTTGTTGTTTATATATTATCACGTCGGTGGACGCGTCTGCGAAATATTCGATTGTTGTCGGTTTTTGAAGCACAGATCAAAGGGTTTCGGTGCGAACGTCCGATGCCTCTTCACATCTGACCTCTGACCTCTAGGACGCATTAGTTTTCGCAGTGAATTATTCAAGGTAGATATTGCGTCTCCCGACAATTAACACAGACTGAACGATTTACAGATGTGTGGTCAGCTCGTGTGTGATCCGCAAACGCGTCTGCCGATGTGTAGAGGTAGAGGAGGCATTAATAACCCGGTCTACATAGACATTTCAAATAACAAAAATTGCCGGAGAGCCAAATTTTGGTGGAGAGCTAGGGTATACCATAACAAATAAAGTTTAAAAAGTCCCCATCGATCCCATGTGTGCGTCAAAAGTTATTCGGGGTCAAAGGTCAAAATTTAAGATTTTTTGTATTTTTTTCGAAAACGGTAAGTTTTATCAAAAAAAAAACCTTAAACCAAAGTTGTAGATCTTAAAATTCTCTACAAAAATAGTCCTTACTATTTTTTTCCTAAGAGTTGCCATTCCTGAGATATCGCGATTCAAAGAGTCACATTATACATGATATGCACACGTTTCCACACCACCTGTAGTGTACTCGGCGCGTTTTTTTACCGTGGTTTCCCCTGTAGGCCTACTCCACTAACTGTTTTGACAATTTTAGGATAATTTAAGGAAACAATATCGGTCAAGTTCTAGATATTACCTTATTATTGATATTGATTATTGATATTGCTATTGATTATTAGGTTAACTATTGTTTTGATTTCTTTAGATATTTTAATCAGATTCATATTATTCTTGAAAGTCTACTTCAACAGTCAAGTCTTCTTCGATTTCATCTTCTTCCTCTTCCTCTTGCTGAATGTTCAAAAATTGTTCAAATGTGACTGAGTTAATTTTCCTGGCTTTTCTGTAATAATAATTCTACTACCATACTTCAATTTCAATCGTATTTTTATAGTTCTGTCATCTAAAACTACATCTTGACAAACATTCCTTAATTCATCCAACGAAAACTGGCAATCATCACTCGTTTCTATGTTGAAACATTTTCTACATCGCAGAGTTTACAGTTTCATCTTGTGGACGGCCAATTTTACGACCAGTATTAGGTTTTAAGAAAGATTTGTAACAACTTTCATGGTATTTTGCATCAGCAGCGACTAAATCATACTCAAAATTAATACGTTCAAGAACAGCCTTCGAGACATCATCAGAACGATCTTTAGCTAATTTCAACAGGGATTCTTTGAATTTTAGTGTAGTCACGTTACGAATTATTTTTCGAAGATGCTGTGCTTTCTTTATCTCAGATTCTTTATTGGCTCATTGCCACAAAATAAACAGTATTTTTTAAAACAAAAATGTGATTTACTTACTCGCGTTCTAGTATGAGGTGGACTTACTTTTGAAGTACTAGCCTGTTCCTCCTCACGTTGTCTTTTCACTGCAGCGATTGAAGTTTTCCGAATGTATGATTTTCTGCAATTCACGTGTACTGTAACGGATTTTTGAGTTCTTAAATACTCAATAAACTCATCACCTCTCTCGACACTAGCCCTCGATTAAATTTGGCATTCCACGATCAACCACAACTGTTTTAGTTTCACTTAAAAGTTTATTACAAATAAAGCAAAACTGAGACATTTTTAAAACTATAAAATTGTACAAATAACGGTAACGGTACTAAATGGTAGACGCTTGTAATAAGTACTTATATTCACTTGAACTGAACCTTTAGCACTAAAAGAAACAGATAATATTATGAACCAGACCTACGGACAATACTGTAGCCATTGCCTATAATAGACAATCTGTTCTTTCTTAAACAATGGTATAGCCAAATGTTTTTCAAGGACACGGGATAGAGGAAATTCAGTTTGGGACTGATTACCTTTTGAAGAAATATTTTCAGAATAGTATAATATACTATGTAAAAGACACACAAATAGGCATTTATACTTGTCTTAAGGGCCACATATGTATATACGTGGCTTATATGTGCATATAATGTATAAAGTAACTTTTAAAATCGCGATATCTCAGGAATGGTAACTCTTAGGAAAAAAATTGTAAGGACAAATTTTGTAGAGAATGTTAAGATCTACAACTTTGGTTTGAGGTTTTTTTTGATAAAACTTACCGTTTTCGAAAAAAATCCAAAAAATCTCAAATTTTGACCTTTGACCCAGAATAACTTTTGACGCACACATGGGATCGATGGGGACTTTTTAAACTTTATTTGTTATGGTATACGCTAGCTCTCCACCAAAATTTGGCTCTCCGGCAATTTTTGTTATTTGCCAAGCATTTTGATGTCTAAGTTGACCGGATTATAAACGCAGTCAGATCTATAGTCCATGCATGTTCATCTGTTTCTCGACTTAATCGCATGTTCCCTGCGCACCGAAGGACTGGTAAAACATAAGAATGCCACTGTGGTATGTTTTCCAATTCATCGTGGAATGCACAGCAATTAAAGAGTAGATGTACAATAACCTAATAGGTGTCAAGGCACACTGCGACTGTTCCACATAATGGATACGTTCACGCTCCCGGACCTCGTCCCGGACGCAACAGTGCGCGCTCCGCCTCGTCGCTCCAATCGGTGGCTGTTTATATGTAGAGGAGCACATGCCATATGCCATATCCGTTGGAGCAGTTGCAGGGAGCGTGGAGCGCCAGAGGTCCGCGAAATAGTGGATACGTGATGATATTATGTATGATAATAAAAGATGTCCGATGAAAAATTTCTATGAGTATTTTAGTATCGTTAAAATCGGTTGAGACAGGTCCGGTTTATATTGTTTCATGTTCTATGCAGCTAATTTAAACGTGCCTGCATCTTCAGCTTTAAAAATGTGGTGTATGTGTTCGTTTTTGGTCCACAAAAATCGATAAAAAATTAAATATATACAACGAAATCATTACCACAAGGGTTCTCACACCGAATGCAAAATAAAACTTTAAAATAGGTGTGAAATAATTACAGAAAACTTCCTGGAATGCATAGCATGTCAAAATGCGCTGAGGAAACTTGTTATACATGCAATTTTAAGTGATTTCGTGTAAAACGACTATTATTTTCGGTTGCCTATTAGTGTAGGAAACAGAGGTTGAACCTTGCAAAATGGACACAAGTCTGGTTTAATTTTTTTTCTGGTATATTAAGGGGTGCTTATTGTAGGAATAACTTTTTCTGAAAAAAATTCGCCCCGGAATCCCCCTTTTCACCCCTTTAAAGGGGGTAATTTGTGGTTTTTGCGGAACGTAATCCTTCCTGTACCTTTTACAAAAAATTTCTTTTATAAAAATATAAAGAGGACTATATTTTCTACGATTTGTTTTCAACAGCATATGTCTATCATCCACCGTTTAGCGGGGGTAGCGCCCCAAAGTTGACAAGTTTTTAAAAAAGATGTTTTTAAAAAAATATGTTTTTCCCTAACTGTAACGGAAATTAAGAAGAAATCTAACCGCAATTATTCACAAATAATTGATTGATTTTTTGGTACAGGTTTCACTTAAGGGTAATCGCCCTTTTTTTAATTACAGGGTGTTACATTTTAAAAAACCCCTTTTTTTACCATCTGAACCGTTTATGCTAGAGTTTAAAGACTTTCAGCGATTACCTATGTACTGGTGCTATTTACAAATTTGTATAATGCACCCCCATTTTTTCCCCGGAACCACCCCAAAAAAAAGAAGAATTAATAAATAAAGTGATTTTCTTGGAATCCTTCGCACACAATGCCCTTTATTAATATGCTTCATATATCATTTTGTGCGCGTTATTATTACCCATGCATGGACACCAAAAGCGATTTCATAGTACAACCCCTGCGGCAATAAAAAAATAAATAAAATGGGGGGTTGAAATTTTTTTTTGTTTTTTGCTTTTTGATCCATATGGACATATGCTTCATCAATAGTGCTTTTCAAAAATATATATGGTTATTGCAACATCCCTGCGGAAACCACCCCTATTCTTGAAAATATACTGCAAAAACTAACCCTATCCCTTGGCGAGGATGTTTTTACGATTTTCTCATTACCTATGCATTCATTTTAAACAAAATTTATACATGAATAAAGACCACTATTTACTCTAAAAATTAGGTCCTATTCATTTTTTTCGTATAAGCAACCGTTACGGCACAGTGGCGCCGTAAACCTCATATATGCTTTGGCGGGCTCCAGTTTTTGTTTTCTTTTTCGTCATCTGTTTGTTTTATTGATAAAGTACTTATGTAAAATAAAACAAGACAGTGTAACCTACAAATTATGACCTATGCACATTTTACTGTCTTTGCGCCCCAAAGCCACAGTGGTGGCCCAAAATCAATTTTTGCATATTTTCGCCACCTACACGCATTTTATTGCATTAATGCTACCTTAATAACACAATATTCACCCTTAAGTGGTCGCTAAGTACTGGCGGATCCAGGAAGGGGTGATGGGGGTGATCACCCCCCCTCTCAAACCAAGTGATATTATATTTAAAGATTATAAAAATATTCATTTATTTTTATAGAAATACGTATATTATATTATTATTTTTATAAAAATGGCGTACTTTTTATGCTTTAGCGACAGTGGCAGATCCAGCATCGTTAAGAGGAGGGTGCCAATTGTTTAAATTTCTTTAAAAATAAATGAATATTTTTATAATCTTTAAATATAATATCACTTGGTTTGAGAGGGTGGGGGGTGATCACCCCCATCATCCCTCCCTGGATCCACCACTGCTTAGCGACCACTTAAGGGTGAATATTGTGTTATTAAGGTAGCATTAATGCAATAAAATGCGTGTAGGTTGCGAAAATATGCAAAAATTGATTTTGGGCCACCACTGTGGCTTTGGGGCGCAAAGATTGTAAAATGTGCATAAGTCATAATTTGTAGGTTACACTGTGTTGTTTTATTTTACATAAGTACTTTATCAATAAAACGAACAGATGACGAAAAAAAAAATAAAAACTGGAGCCCACCAAAGCATATATGAGGTTTACGGCGCCACTGTGCCGTAACGGTTGCTTATACGAAAAAAATGAATAGGACCTAATTTTTAGAGTAAATAGTGGTCTTTAACATTGTATAAGTTTTGTTTAAAAATAATGCATAGGTAATGAGAAAATCGTAAAAACATGCTCGCCAAGGGATAGGGGTAGTTTCTGCAGTATATTTTCAAAGATAGGGGTGGTTTCCGCAGGGAGGTTGCAATAACCATATATATTTTTGAAAAGCACTATTGATGAAGCATATGCCCACATGGATCAAGAGGCAAAAAACAAAAAAAAAATTTCAACCCCCCACTTTATTTATTTTTTTTTGCTACAGATGTTGCACTAGGAAATCGCTTTGGGTGTCCATGCATGGGTAATAATAACGTGCACAAAATGATGTATGAAGCATATTAATAAAGGGCATTGTGTGTGAAGAATTCCAAGAAAATCACTTTATTTATTAATTTTTTTTTCTTGGGGTGGTTCCGGGGAAAAATGGGGGTGCATTATACAAATTTGTAAATAGCACCACTACATGGGTAATCGCTGAAAGTCTTTTTACTCTAGCATAAACGGTTCAGATGGTATAAAAAGTGATTTTTTAAAACGTAACACCCTGTAATTAAAAAATAGGCAATTATCCTTAAGTGAAACCTATACCAAAAAATCAATCAATTATTTTTGAATAATTGCGGCAGCACTTCTTCTTAATTTCCGTTACAGTTAGGGAAAAACAAATATTTTTTTAAAACATCTTTTTTTAAAACTTGTCAATTTTGGGGCGCCACCCTCACTAAACGGTGGATGATAGACATATGCTGTTGGAAATAAATCGTAGAAAATATAGTCTTCTTCATATTTCTATAAAAGAAATTTTTTGTAAAAGGTACAGGAAGGGCTACGTTCCGCAAAAACCACAAATTACCCCCTTTAAAGGGGTGAAAAGGGGGGTTCCGGGGCGAAATTTTTTCAGAAAAAGTTTGTCTTATAATAAGGACCCCTTGATATACCAGAAAAAAAATAAAACCGGACTTGTGTCTATTTTGCAAGGTTCAACCTTTGTTTCCTACACTATATTAGAAAAGTTATGATGCAGGTGAAAAATCGCCCTTCTTTAAAGATAAAAAAGTGAAAAATCGCAGAAATGTTCGGTAATTCAGGAATCGAATTAGACACGTACAGCACTGCATACAAAATGACTAAAGCCAAGATCCAATGGAGTGTGGCGAGGCACGCTTCATCAGTTTATGTCGGCAAAAAAAAATAGAAAATATATAATAGTAAAAAGAAAAGAGAGCACAGTTGGCACCTCGCGTTAATGTGAAATATTTTCTGATAAGACTTTTTATTGAATCTCACCCCACCGTGGCGAAAAGGGTTTAACTATTACCTTTTGCCTAATGGGACATAGGTGAATATTTTTGGACCACACGCGCATGTTTGAAAGTAGAGAATCCTGCGATATTAACAAACTAGTGAGTTTTTAGGGCAATTGGTTCTAAGATTTATTTGGTCTGGTTTTATAGTTATGAACCTCGAAAACGATCAACTTTACAGAAAAATTATAAGAGACCTTTTTTATCGAGAATAGTCCAAAAACCCTAAAAAAAATGTGATTAAAAAAAAATTGGATCACTTTTCGCGTGGGCGACTTCTTGAATCTTATTCTGGAATGTCTCACGAATGTGATTATGCGAAAAAATCTAATGGGAATATTTTCTCCAAAGAACCCACCGTTTTCGCCTTGTCTAATAGTACTGTTGTTAATAACATAAAAATTTTATCATGGGATGGTGATGGGTTCAACATAAAAAATAAATAAATTTACCACATACAGTATGGTGCAAATGAAAGGAATAAATTCGTAATGTCGCAAGCTGGCGACTTTGGAAAAATCCCGAAACTATATTTTTATTTTTAATTTGTAATTTTTTGGAATATATATCATACTAGTGACGTCATCCATCTGGGTGTGATGAGGTAATGATGATTTTTTTAAATCAGACTAGGTGTCGTGTGCTAGCTCACTCGAAAGGTTATTTAATTATATATTCAGTAATTAATAAACAATAACATAATTATTTATACAGGGTGGCAAACAAACGTTTTTTTAAATTAAATTAATTGATAAAAAAAGAAGACGGTATGTAATTTATTTAATTTAAAATATATTTTTCTGTTGCCGGAAACAGATAAATTACATACATTCTTCTTTTTTGTCAATTAATTTAATTAAAAAAAAACTTTTTTGGCTAACCTGTATAAATATTTATGTTATTGTTTATATTACTGAACAGAGAATTAAATAACCTTTCAAATGAGCTAACACACGACCTATAGTCTCATTTAAAAAAATCATCGATTACGTCATCACGCCCAGATGGATGACGTCACTAGTATGATATAACATGACAAAAAATTACAATTTAAAAATAAAAATCGACCTGTTTCGGGATTTTTCCATAAAGTCGTCAGCTTGCGACATTATGAATTTATTCCTTTCATTTGCACCATACTGTATGTGTAAATTTTTTTTTTTTATGTTGAAGCCATCACCATCCCATGTTAAAATTTTTATGTTATAACAACAGTATTACTTAACAACAGTATTGCGTATTTGTAGGAATATTACGAAAACTTTGAATTATGTACTTTTTGGAAAAAAACTTATTCAAAATATATTTTTTTTTTGTTTGAGAAAAACTTGTTTATCATAACATCATGCTGTATACATAATATCACTGTAAAGAGTAAAAATGCTACAAAATGACACCCTCCCCCAGCATTCTAGCTCAATTAGGACAGCTGCTACAACAATTCCAATAAAGTCTGATCACGGTGTTTTGGATTTTTTTTTTTTTGGAAAACTTGACATAACCATATTTCGGAAACAGCTTGAGATTTTTGTTTCCCTTATTAGCCACTGCAAGTATTCCAAATTATAACCAAATCTGAAGAGGGGTGGAAATTAGGTGTGTTGACTTGATATGGAATGATCCAACGGTATTTCACGTTGCGTTGATTCCCATCTTTACCCAGACAACCAAGTGACGTCAATAACGTCGAGGAAACGTCAGATTTTGGTTGAATATATACACGTGTTTGAACATTACGTCGTATAAACGTCTTTCGTAGGTGATATTAAATACGTAAGATTAATGACGTTAAAATACGTTTAAAAACACGTTTTCATTTCAGATATCCCAAGTCTGACCTCACAAAAATGGGAGGAGCTTAACGAGTTAATGCTTATAATGTTTAATGTTGTATATTGACATGTATAAGCTTAAATTGTCATACAAAATTTTTCATTTATTGTTTACATCCTTTGTGTGCTAAATAAGACCTCATTTAGATATTCAGTTGAAGAAACGTGTTAATTAAGAGATTTTTATTCGTTTTTCTCAAGTGAGTTAGTCAAATGCAATAGTGTTCTTCTTGAAAACGGTTTGAGGTTATGTGTTTTGTTTTGTTTTTGAACTAATTAGTATGTGTTATCGAGTTTAATTAAAATAATTTGTTAATAAATTATTTATTAGTTCAATATGTTGTTTTAGTTTTGACACAGTAAGTATACCTAGGTATATAAAAAGTGAAAATTCTCTATATATCATTTTATAAAGTCTCCCATAATTTGGCTTTTCTCTTTTTAGCCTATAAGCTAAATTTAAAACAGTTAAATGAAAAATTGCAATACCAACAAGGCCCATACGAATAATTATTATTGTGTATTTTTAAAACCATAAAATGAAAAATAATCTAGAGAAAACGACATAAAAACTACGTTTTTTATATCACGTATTTAAAACGTGATAAAAATGACGTCAGTTATGGTGGGACATATTCACGTAACTTTCGACGTCGATAAAACGTAACAAACTGACGTGGTTTGGTAATAATTATGACGTCTTTTCAACGTTTTGTAAACGTTATTTGGTTGCCTGGGTAGTTATATTTTTCTATTGCATGTTTTCTATTTCTCAAGGCGTGTTACGCCACGTTCTGTTGGATTCTGCCTTAACATTATATTATTTTTCCGATGACACACAAAGATATGCACATAGCAGCATACCATTGAGACTATTTTATTGATCGAGTGACTGACAACCGAAAGAATCTAAAGATCACATAGTTAACTAATTGGTTGCGTTCTTCGAATATAAAGCAATTAAAAGATGAAGAACGGTAACAGTTAGTGTATATGTTGACAATTGGGTAATGTAATTTTTAATTGTTCTTACAATTTCTGATAATCATCACCCATATTAACTGCAATGGTAGTGTGGGAGATTGGCTTTTCAATCAACTAAACGGTCAATAACCTAAGATATTAGTTAGCGAGTATTGGAGAAAGAATTTCTATACTAAAAAAATAAAACTAAGCAGAAAAAAGCAGAATATCTAAAATGCACCTCAAAAGATCGATTCTATACTTCTAAACCATAAATAAGACGACAACTTTGGACCGTGAAATAGTTGTCAAAAGTAATAGTTTGAAATATAGTGGAACCTCGATAACTCGGATTAATCGGGACCGCGGCCGATCCGGGTTAGCCGGAGAATATGGTAAAAATTAATAAAATACGGTATACTTACAGATAAACTTCGTTATAATAATTGAAATAACATGAAATATATAATGCACAGTACACATCTAAATTACTAAAAACACGTAAACACAAACCTAAGCAAACGGAAGCGAACAATACAAGACTGTACTACACACAATACAGTCACAATCGGAACGATGTTATGTTATTTAACAACAGTGAAGACTGAGACCATTGTTTAAAAAAGAATTTTTAGTCTTTTTAGTCTTTTAGTCTTTTTTAAACAATGCTAAGACAGTTTGATTGAAATAAATAAAACAATACTACACAGGTGCCTGTTGTTTTCGATAATTCAAGCCAATGAACGTCGTTCTGCCGATGCCGCCGTATGCCATGAGTCATTTTTACTATCGTATAGTTCAAATTACACACATACACAATGACATTATCTCTAAAATATTATATTACATACATTTTTATTTTGAATTGTTGAAATGTTTGTCTGATGAAAATCGGTCCGGGTTAGCTGGACTTCCGGGTTATCGGGGGCCGACTTATCGGGGTTCCACTGTACCTAGAATTGGTATTACAGAACAATTGGGAAAATGACGAAGATGAATGCAGTAGGGGTAAAGAGAGGTGGATAAATTGCAAGGATGCAATACATGATACGTGTGATATAAAATAATAATGACTTGAAAATTAGTTAAACCATCCCATAAAGTCATTCTCTACAGACCTCTCATTGCCTCCTGTTATTTCTAAATTATTTGTACAATGATTTACAAAAATAATTGAGCATGTCATAGACAGGGAAAGGATTTATTTTATAGGGGATCAAGTAGAGGCAGTCAAATTTCATCCATTGTATGTAGCAAGCTCTGATTCTAATGACTTGCAAGCGCTGACTCCTGGTCACTTTCCGATTTTTTGGCGCATAGTAGATTCAGTTCCCGATCCAGATCTAAGATTAACTGTCTAATCGTTGGCAAATAATTCAAAGGATGCAAGGAGACTTTTGGAAAAGATGGTCTAAAGAGTACATTCATTCTAAAGCGATCCAAATGGCATAGTCTAACCCTGTCTTTCACTGAAGGTTCTCTTGTCCTCATAAAAAATGACTAACAGCCTCACTTTCGCTGTAATTGGCCACAATCAATAAGTTGCATTGCAGTACTGACCGCATTGTATGCGTTGTTAGCCTGAAGACAGCTTCAGAAGGCATTCTACATCGTCCGATGGTCAAAAAATGGCCACTGTTGTTAATAAGTATTCTTTGTTTTTACTTCATTCTACTTTCATTATATTTATATTGTATTGTTCATTCTTTACAATTCGTATAGTTTTAGTGGTCCAAAAAAACATTCGTTTTTAGAGGGGGAGAATGTTTGGAAAAGTATTTAGTGCTTACATAAATGTTGCTTTTTTATTACTTCTAATATTTTTAACATATGAGCTTATTTAGGTACTTATTTTACGTTGTTTATCTTATCTTGGTGTCTCTTGGTTATCTTGGTATTATCTTCTTTAAATTGTCCACGTTAAAATTGGCACTACATTTATATTTTATAAAGGCCGCACGTTGATAGCCACTTAAACGGCTCATAATAATAAAATATATTTTGGCCCATTTTGTTGTGAACTAGTGTTCTTTTCCTTTTCTTTTTGTTTATATTTTTTGCGTGTTCCTTGCCTCTCTAAATGACCCTGCCAATCATCTACAAGAACTGAGCAACGGTGCCTTCGAGACACAAAGTGTATCAGTGTCCTGAGCCTACTTCCGAGTAATTTGGTTCAATGTGGGTGTTACAAAGCAATAGGTTGAGATGGTTTGGTCATGTTCAACGTCGAGACGCTAATCACCCAATACGAAGAATTGCTTACTGGAAGGAGTAGGAGAGGAAGACCAAAGAAGACGTGGGGGGAGACGATTAGGCAGGACATGTTGGTAAAGGGGATTAATATTGATATGACCCAAGATAGAATTGTATGGATAAATGCAATTAACTGATGATGATGTGATGTGAATCAATGATGATGATGTGTGTGTTACAAAGCGACTATTTTGCAATAATGCTCCTGGGAAATGCGGTTTGATTAAATAAGTAGGTTATTACCGAAAATTAAGTGTATTTTTAGGCTAAAAGACAAATAGTTCCGTACAAAAGAATATCGAACTGTTAAAGAAAGTTTGGAATCAGTGAATAATACTAGAATGAGAGCATATTGATGAAAAAGTTTAAAAATGTCGCCTAAAACTGTTTGTTTCATTAATTATGCGCAAGACTGATTGAGTAAATTATTAATATTGGTAAGCAAAAAAGACGTACTTCATCTTTATTTATGTGACCATAATGTATTCATTAAAAATTTTATGTGTAGAAAAACGGACTTTCCACATGACTACCGTTGTAATAATTTTTCATTTACACACTCTACACCACAAGGTTGATTGAATAACATTTATCAATTAACCACCCATAATAAATGAATTTATGACTTTTCTCCACTACGGAAAACTATATATGAACGACATAAACAACAAAAAATGTTATTAAACAGCAATTTACGTACATTAACAACAATGTATTGCGATGTTTTTTTTAAATTGCTTTCATAAATTTAAATATTCATTATCCATTAGAGTGAATATTTGTTTTGTTTGAAAAGTAAAACACTTCAATATACTGTAAAATTATTGAAGTTTTTCAATAAACAAAACAGTAGCCCATAAATGAAAAAAAAATGTTAATATTTTAACATATTTAGATATTATCATTTAGTGAATTTTGGAAATTGTTTTTATACAAAACTAGGGGTAATAAACAATGAAATTATAGGGATGTTTTAAAATTTCATGACCGTTGGAAATACGTATGGCCGAAAAAAAAAATCCTAAAAACTGTAGCTATTTTAATTTCATACTAAATTCAATATAAAGTGAATTTAAAGTGGATTTCAATGATCTATGAAATTCACCTTAAATAGATGGGCTGGCTGGTTTTCGCTTCAGAGGTGTGCACGCTAGCTCTGCTGAGGAAGCCTGCAAGGCTGTCCAGGGATTGTGCATCCTTCTGAATCGAAAGCAAGCAAAAAACCATATTTTACTTTTCAATATAAAGTATTAAAAAGAACTGTTAAAAGAAAAATAGAAACGCCGAAGACCAGGTTCTTATTGACCTGGTCCGTAAGAAAGGGGTGATAGTCTAGGGCGCATCTGTTTTGAGATGGACGTTGAGAGGTGACTCAAATTTTTTTGCAGAAATTGCTTGAAAATAAATCAAATAATAATATTTGAGTTATCCTCCCTCTCAAAAAGGTCCGGAACATTGTTTAAATAATCAAAATGTCAAAAAATGAAGGAAAAATTCGATTTTTTTCTTCGTTTTTTGATTATAACTTTAAAAGTATTCATTTTCGAGAAAAGTTGCACTAACAAAAAAGTTGCATAATTAAATTTCCTACAACACACAATTGGTTAAAAATTTAAAAAATAGTCGCCCTAGTTGCAAAATAGCAATAATTGCGAAAAAACCATACAAAAACAAGTCTTCGCATTTTACGTTTTTCAACCATTTATATTCCACTTAGGACCTTTATATTTCACCCAGAAAAACTTTATGATACAGTAAAACAATACTGTAAATTTTATTAAGATCGGTTCAATAGATTTTGCAAAATAAATTTTGCAATCCAGCATTCGCAAAAAAAATTCATTTTTTCAAAATGTTACAGGACCGAAAATAAAGCAGATAGCAAATTGAATTTTTTTTGCGTATAGAAGTGTACTGTACCTTTCATTTACAATTTGCAAAATTAAAATGGATTAATTGCCACGGCGTCAGGAAATTTTTTAAATAAACATTAATTTTTGGTGCTACGCGCAGGACAGCGGTGTTCGATTCACACAAGTTGCTTTCCACCAAAATTTCTTCCAATCTTTATCTAATATATTATTTTCTTACTCTATATTTTGTTGTATTTTAATATTTTAATTCCACAAAAATCAAACTAATTTATTATTGTTTGTGAAATATTGTTTAAACAATTGCATATGTTTAAAAATAATAAACTTTTATTCTGCAAATTAAAATATATGACCAAAGAAAGTTTTTGCTAATAAAAGTGTTATTTCAAAGGATAGAGTATGCGTTTTTATTTTGCAATAAACAAATTTATTTATTTATATCGAAATGTAATAAAAATTAAAATGTATCAATCATTATCAAAGGTCATTGGAATGCCCAATTAGAGCAAACTATCCGCTGTCCTGCGCGTAGCACCAATAATTAATGTTTATTTAAAAAAATTCCTGACGCCGTGGTGTTAATCAATTTTAATTTTGCAAAACACTACACAAAAAAACACTACAAAAAAAAAGTGTACAAAACAGTACACTTCTATACGCAAAAAAAATTCAATTTGCTATCTGCTTTATTTTCGGTCCTGTACATTTTGAAAAAATGAATTTTTTTTGCGAACGCTGGATTGCAAAATTTATTTTGCAAAATCTATTAAACCGATCTTAATAAAATTTACAATATTGTTTAATTGTATCATAAAGTTTTTCTGAGTGAAATATGAAGGTTCTAGGTGTAGCATAAATGGTTGAAAAACGTAAAATGCAAATACTTGTTTTTGTCTAATAATAAAACACTGAAAACGTTTGTTTTCTATACTTCCACAGAATTTATTATAACTAAGTGACTACAGCTGTTTCGGCAGAGTGCCTTTCTCAAGTGATATAGTTTACAATGTGTTTGCCTTTTTAAGTCTTCAACTGAAGAGGTTGAGGAGTGGGGAGCTGTTTGTCTCGAGTTGGTCATTCAGAATTATATCTGTATTTTTCAGTTTATTAATTTCCATAGATTCCAAAAAAGATAGCTTAAGGCCTTTATTTTGAATATGCAGAATTTTAAACTCTTCATTGAAAGATTGATTATGATCTAGAAGGTAAGTGCGTATGTAGAAGTGTCTGTTTTTCTATTGTTGAATGCCCTTTTGTGTTCTGCTATCCGTTTGTCAAAAGTTCTGCCAGTTTGACCGATGTACGTTTTCGGACAGTCACCACACGTTAGTTTGTACACACCACTCTGTATTTGCTTTCTCTTTCGGCTTTTATTGTTCTTAATATATTTGCTTAAGTTGTTATTAGTTCTGAAAGCTGGTGTTATTCCTTTCTTTTTTATGTATCTGGCTATTTTTGTTGTTATCTTGCCAGTATATGTGAGAGAGCAGAAGGTACTAGGTTCTTTCTGTGGTGGTGGATACACTAATTTCAGGGCTTTCTTATAGAGTTTTTGGTTTAAAATTTTGTTAAGTGTTTGTTCGTTATAGCCGTTGTTTACTGCTATTTGTTTAATGATGTTTAGTTCTATCTCGAAGTTATTTTTTGTCATGGGAATTTCTGTCAGTCTATGTATCATGCTATGGTAGGCTGCTAATTTGTGTTGTGTAGGATGGGATGATGAATTGTGTATAGTTGTGTCAGTATGGGTAGGTTTATGATACAATGGACCCGCCGTAGGAGGTCTAAAGTGTCTTAAGGGCTCACGGGTGGGACCTGCCCCGATGTATCATAACCATAACCAAACTTCCAATAAGGCCGATGCCACATTATGCGTTTTGACCGGATGCGGTGAAAACGCATCCGTTTCCAACGCAACCGGACCGACCTGTCACACTATGCGTTTAGTCTGGTGCAGTTTGTAAGCAAGTACCGATGACTCAAAACGCATCCGTTTCCAATGCAACCGGACCGATCTGTCACATTATGCGGCGGAAACGCATCCGGTCAAAACGCATAATGTGGCATCGGCCTAAGAAAAATTCACTGCACGATATTTGATTTTTTTCCATTGTAAAAAATACTGTGACACGTCGATACTAAAAATGGCTTGTAAACAAAGAATGAATCGGCATATTGAAATAATGAAACTTCACTTCGTTCATATGAAGAGGGTACCAACATAACAAAAAAAAAATAGGTTAATTTAATCAACATGTTACTCAACATAATCATTAATTCATTACATAACAATATAAAGAGAATTTATACTTGGGGTCGACTGCTTATGAATCAACAGAAAAGTGGGCTTTTTCAAAGCATCTTCAAATAAGTTTGACAACATACACAACTGAAATAAGAAAATATTATTTAAGTTCATTTCATAATAAATAAACAAAATATTTCCAAGTAGTAAAACACGCCATATTTCTAGAACATTTCGCTTAAAAGAAGGTTTTATTTCTTGAGCATATCGAGCAAAGTGCAACGACCCAGCCAGAGTTCTGATATAAATCGCGAATGTTTGGTAAACAGATTTATTTCATGGCCAAGAAACTCTGCCAGAAAAGCTGAATATATCTTAGCGATTTTTAACGTGAGCGATGTAGTCTGGCAAGGACAGTTTTCAAAATATTTTTGGTGTGGTAGAATAAGTAATTGCCTTTAAATGTCGAAATTGTGGATCTGTGTTTTTAACAGCTATATCCATCAACGGATAGATCAATAACGCAAAAATTATAGACCAGTAAGACAAACCGCGACAAAAATATGAAAAAACGAATAAAATCCTTTATAAAAGGTATATGTATTTGTTAAAATCCCTAAAAAGGGCTACATCACTAGCCCAGTCTGTATAGCATTTGACCTTGCATTACGAGCTGCCCCAAATTTTATTTTTCTAATCTTTAGTGAGGGTCAATATTAGCATAAATTTAAAATCTCGACTGAATTCCACTGTTGCGTTAGCTGCCATCTTGATTTTAAACGAGAACCGTTTTTGCTCAATATCTCCGCCATTTTCAACTTTTCGACAAAAAGTGTACTAACTGAAATTGTTGAAAATGCGATTTTCTATAATTTAGTTTATTATTATTTTTTTCGTGCGGTCGATATTTTCCGAGTTATGGGGGGAAGTGACAGTTAGAGGATAATTATTGAATTATCTCGTAAGTTTTACAACAAATATGTACCTATACAAAAATGAAGAGAATTAAATTTTGTACAATTTAGATATCGTTTATTTTTTCCATAAAATCAATATTTAAGGTAGTACGTATGCGGTAAAAGTGCGAGCTTAAGACCTAATTGATTTTATAGCAATTGTTTTTGTTCAATATCTCTGCAATTTTCAACTTTTCGACAAAAAGTGTAAGGACTGAAATTGTTGCAATTACGATTTACTACAATTTTTCGAGAGAACCAGTGGCGGGTCTACAAGGGGGGTGGGAAAATTTCCTCCAACAGGGTCCAAAATTAAAAAAAATTGTTGAAATATTAAAATATATTAGCTGACATGAAACTTAAAATATCGACAGACAAATTCAACCAATAAAACCCGCTAGTTAATAAAATTAAGTGAACTTAATGCATATAAGTAATTATTTATGTCTTTTATGTACTTATTTTGGTTGATGTTTCATTGGAAGTTTCAAAAATTGTATAAAATATAATTCTCTTTATTTTTGTTTATATACAATTATGTCGTAAAGTTAATAATAATTGAGACAATTCAATAATTATGCTTTCCCTCCGCTTCCACTATTTTCCCCCTTAACTCGGAGAATATTGATCGCATAAAAAAAAATGTTCAAAAGAAATTGTAGGAAATTGCATTCCCAACAATTTTAGTTCCCACCATTTTTGTGGAAAAGTTGAAAATGACGGAGATATTAAGCAACAACAGTTCTCATTTAAAATCAATATGGCTGCTAATGCAACCGCGGAATTCAGTCGAGATTATAAATTTACACTACTATTGATCTGCCCTAAAGGATAGAATTATAAAATTTGGGGCAGCTCGGAAACAAGATTAATAATTATGCTCCCCCATCACTTTTTACTATTTTCCCATGTAACTCGGAAAATATCAACCGCTTGAAAAAAATTGTTAAAAAAGAAAGATATTGAACAAAATCAATTGCTATAAAATCAATCAGGTCTTACGCTCGCGCCATTTCCGCATACGTGTACTACCTTAAATATTAATTTTAGCAAAAAAATGAAAGATATCAAAATTGTGTAGAATTTAATTCTCTCTATTTTTGTATAGAAACATTTTTGTCGTAAAACTAATAATAAACGAAATAATTCAATAAATATGCTCTAACTGTCAATATTTTCCGCCATAACTCGGAAAATATCGACCGCACGAAAAAATTGTAATAATAGAAATTATAGAAAATCACATTTTCATCAATTTTGGGTTGTATACTATTTGTCGAAAAGCTGAAAATGGCGGAGATATTGAGCAAAAACGGTTCTAGTTTAAAATCACGATGGCGGCTAACGCACAGGCGCAATTCAGTCGAGATTTTAAATTTACACTACTATTGACCTTCCCTAAAGATAAAATTTGGGGCAGCTCCTAATGCAAGGTTAGGCCTGTTATTCGTCTAACCCTACTGGACTACACAGAATTAGTTTTCGATCGGATGACCGATCATCATCAGTGCTTACGTGATTCTAACATGCTAACCACCAAAATACAAAAATATGTGTAAAAACCCTTTACAATAATTGATCCGTCATGGAAACATAGATAAAGTATGTGAACTTAAACATGGATGTACAAAATATCCAATGTATTATGCTTCAGGTACCATTTGAGCCCAAAATTGACTTGTTCACATGTTGACTATATGGTGACTTACCATTATCTTGCCAATCACGTAAGCACTGATGTTGATCGGTCATCCGATCGAAAACTAGTTCTGTGATGTAGCCCTTTTTAGGGATTTTAACAAATATACCTTTTATAAAGGATTTTATTCGTTTTTGTAATTTCGTTGCAGCCAACTACAGGGAAACTTTTTGTTCGTGTATTTTTAAAAATATGAAAGGTACAAAATATAGTGAAACAAAATTAAAGAATTGGTTAAAAATGAGAAAAAGAAAAGCTGGAACAAGCTCGGAGAAAACAGTGAAGAAAACGTAAACTTGTTTTATAGAATACATGCTAAAAAACCTACGAAACAAAGAAATAAAGCTAAAGACAAAGTTATGACCAAAAACGGAATAATATTAACCGACGACAAGGAAAGATGATGGAAGCATTTCGAACAACTGTTGAAAGTTGAATGGAGAGCAATGAAAAGTAAAGGAAAGTAAGAACACTGAAAACAGAGGCTATATAAAGGAAGAAGAACTATAAAAATATGGAAATAACAAAAAAAAATCTTTTTTTTATTTCGAGTTACAAATTTTACGATATACTTTTCACACACGTGTAAGTATAAAACGTGTATTAATTTAGTATTTTATTGTTAGTTAAATATTATAATAACCACGCAATTTGAGGAAACACATGTATGATATCAGTACCAAGAAATGAGGATATTCATTTACAAGTCAAAATAATATTATGTACTTATTTTGTAGGTCATACTTTATTACATATTTTACCATTGTATTAAATTTTAACCATGTATTTAGATTTAGCATGAAGGTCCACCCAATAGTATATTATTTAATGAGTCAACATAGAAAATGCTCGTGGTTTAGAAACACCCAATTAGTGGTTACCAGACTTATAAAATGCAGATCATTAATTTTTTTATGACATATACATATTTAAGGTGTACTCAACAGGTGAATTCAGAGGTCTAATCGATCATGTATGTTGGCAAATAAAAGAAGTCAACTACTTCGTTGATTTCTTAAATAGGTAGTCAATTTAGTTCAAAAATCATCACCTGTATACACACAATACATATTACACAAATAAATTAACACAAAATAACATAAACACAACTAGAATTTGACATCCTTACAGTAATAACATCATTCTCAAACAATTTTTACAACCACACATTTGCTGTGACCTACAAGATATATGTCAAGTATGTCAATTTTTGAAAAGACATAAATATATCAGAAATCCGCTAGAAAATTTAAAACGAATATGCATAACAAAATTCAGTTTGGTAACATTGTGTGAGTACCAAATTCCATAGAACCGTAATTAATTTCCGACGAATTAATATATTTTTTTTACCAACAAAAATGAGATACTTTAAACAAATAGCGTTTCAAAATGTTGTGCAGAATAATTTTGGATTCGGAACCATTAATGGAATTGCTGTTTTTGTCCTTAAGGGGGGTATGGTTTAAAATATTTAATTTTTTTTATTATTTCAAACAAAAGTGCATACTTTCAGGAATTCTCTCTGAAAATTTCAGATGGATCGGAGTTAAATTACCAGATATACAGCGGGTTGAATATTCCTACCTTCGACTCGCTTTGCCGCGGCTTCACGACAGCACGCTTGAGCATGGCGAGAAACGTTAAACAACTGTTCGCCTTCTCTTTTGTAGATTACTCCGCGATTCAAAAAACATATTCCAATGTGCATCACTTTACGATTTAGCAGAAAAATAAGAAGATGAAGATGCATTTGTCAAAACTTTAAACGCATTTTTCTCAAAACTGCTTTTTCAAATGAGGTGGATATTTTTCTTTTTGTGCTTATTTTTTGTTCGACAATAATAAATCTGTTGATTTTCACAAAATTTTTACCAAAAATTTCGTATTTTTGATTTCTGAGTAATACCAACAATTCAAAAATCATTAAAAATAAAAAAACTCGACGTTGTTACCTCGCGAAACTCATAAGCTAATTAAATCTTTTTGAATTTTTTGTTTCGTATGATCCAGTAACGAGTTCTGATGTCCACCTCAAAATTCATTTTTATCTACTCTATGTCATATTATGTATAAGTTTTTAGTTTGTGAAAACTGTCATTATAGATAGCAGTGCGTGAAGGGTTTAAAGTGTGCGTGAAGTAACAATGTATTTTAAATGGGATTTACTTTTCCGCACACTTTCAATGGGGATTTTGGCACACTTTCATATAATCAAATATCCTTAACTTTCGCCTTGTCATGGTGATGCCATAATGAGCAATAAATTACGACAAAAGTTTTGACAGTTTTGTGGTTTGAAAGAAGTTAGAATTTTTAAATGTCAAAGTTCTAAAAATTGTAGAATAGAAATAAATTCCAGTGACGAAGAGTTACAGTTTTTTTGTTTGTTCGTCATAGATCAAATATTGTATGAAACTGTGCGTGAAGTACTTTTTGCGAACTTACGCGATGTATAGCACTCGCTCCGTTGTCGCTCGTGCTCTAAACATGGCGTGCGTTCGCAAAAAGCATACTTCACGAACTGTTTCATAAATAACTATTTTTGTGAGCTGCCTGTCAAAATTGGTCTCCAATGGCTTATTTTTTAATATTTTGGATTGAATTTTTTATTAAATATTCTTTGAATTGTACTTAATATGTTTATTTAATTTATAAATAAAATAATTCTATGTATTTGATATGTTGATTTCAAACCATAGCCCCCCTTAAAAGTAGAAAAAAGTTTTTTGAAAAAATTTAAAAGTAGAAAAAAATTTCTCTTGCATAATATTTTATGGTCTAATAATTTTAACTGCACTAATATGCAAGTTGACTACCAATGACTAATTTTTATGATTAATGGGATGTTAAAATATCGGCAACCTCTTATCTTTAAAGCGGCCGTATCGAATTTCTTTTTTTTTGCGCATTCTGACAAAGTTCCGTTTCTATTATACGTCTTCAAGTATCTGTCACCAGCTATCCCTCATAATAGTCCTAATATACCTTTCGGAACGTTCAAAATCCTGTATACGATTTTTCAGTTGTTTTTCTTTGCTGGTCTAATAAGCCAATTGGTTCCAGAACGATCGGTGTATATCAGACGAAAGAAGAACACGTTTGACACTATAAACATAAGAAAAATAAGCAATGAACCTCATAAAATGGATAAAAAAGGCTGTAAACCGTGTCTGCCATAATCTTTTGGGACTGAAACATATAGACAAGGCCGAAACGGTGGGATCGTTGGGAAAAATATTCCCATAAGATCTTTTTGCATAATTACATTCGTGAGACATCCCAGAATAAAGTTCAAGAAGTCGCCCACGTGAAAAGTGGGCCAAATTTTTTTTAACATTTTTTTAATCAAATTTCTAAAATCAATATTTTTGGCCCGGACAAGTTTTTTGCAGGTTTTTTGGACCATTCTGGATAAAAAAAGGTCTCTTATAATTTTTCTCTAAAGTTGATCGTTTTTGAGTTATAAGATATAAGCAATTTAAAATTGAAAAAAAAACGAAAAACGAAAAATGGCGATTTTCAAGCTTAATAACTCGGTTAAAAGTTATTATTATGAAAGTCAGAAAGTGACTAAATCAAAGTTTAATGCCCCCCCTACAAGATCCTGAAGAAATTTTTGTCATTATTTTATTACTAAGCTGTTATTTTTAAGTAATAATATTGAGCGCCATGCACGTGGTAGCCGGCCGTAAATGCTGAGTGCGAGAGAGATGCCACTCCGGCAGTCCAATTGTGCATCTTACTTGCACTCACATTTACGGCCGCCTACCACGTGCATGGCGTTCATTATTATTACTTAAAAATAACAGCTTAGTAATAAAATAATGACAAAAATTTTTCAGGAGGGGGGCATTAAACTTTGATTTAGTCACTTTCTGACTTTCATAATAACTTTTAACCGAGTTATTAAGCCTTGAAAATCGCCATTTTTCGTTTTTTTCAATTTTAAATTGCTTATAACTCGAAAACGATCAACTTTGGAGAAAAATTATGAGGGACGTTTTTTATCCAGGATGGTCCAAAAAACCTACAAAAAAATTGTCCAAGTCAAAAATATTGATTTTTGCAATTTGATTAAAAAAATTGTTAAAAAAATTGAACCACTTTTCACCTGGGCGACTTCTTGAACCTTATTGTGGGATGTCTCACGAATGTGATTATGCAAAAAAATCTCATGGGAATATTTTTCCCAACGGACCCGCCGTTTTCGACTTGTCTAATATCCATGATGACATGAGAACGTTATCTAATGTTTTGACAATATTAAACACGGTCCACACTTTTTATTAGTGTATCAGTGGAAATAATTGTGTATAGAAGACGAAATAACAGTATTAAGTAAAAACTTGTATGATATGTTTCAACATTCGTACTATTAGAACAATAGAACAATGCTTTAGGGCACAATAGTAATAGTATGTTGAAAATCGATTTGTTACACGTTGAGACACTTTCGGTTCGCAGACAATGAAAAATGAACAAAGATATTCAGGTTCGTTTTAGTCACGTTTTCCCTTCAATACCATAAACGTGAATTTAATTCAAAAAGTTCAAAACGATCACAGTTCTTCGAAAATCGACCAAGCGTACTTTGGTACACGTGCGGCGCAATTATACAACCGATCTGGTATTACAAAGTGGGCACAAAATCATTTTTTTGCGTTTTAAATTAGCAATACTAGTTAGTTACTTTTTTACTGCTGCTGTACAAGTTATGAAACCTGCACTCGACCAAACTTATATGGAATGATCTAATATTTGTTATTATTTTAAGCGAATTAATGCTAAATTAAATTTTCTTCCATCGCATCTCTCAGGTTATCTAAAGGCGCATTTAAATCAAAGCGAACACGAACGAACGAACGAATTCGTTCGTTAACTTTATTGTATTTTTCTACAACCACTATTCAAAGTGCACTTTTCTGCACGGTTTTATGTTAGCAAACTTGATATTTTCTCACAGTATAAGATATTTGACATTAGTGTGCAGAAAAGTGACGTTTCTGTGCCGCAAAGTGACGTTTCTGTGCCGCAAAGTTCTTTTCTGCATAGTTGACTACCTCATTCTGAGTAACGTTATATTCTGTTTACATCCGTAGACTACCGCATTCTGAGTAACGTTATATTCTGTTTACATCCGTGGTTAAACTTTAGACAAATATATAACCTATAAGACAATTATTATATTTAACTATAGCATAGAAACTAAATTATGGATGTTACAACTGTTTTATTTTACAATTTTATTCTTATTAAACATTTTATAATTATCAAATAACCAATAAGGATTTAGCAATCTGTGCAAGAGACGTCGAATGAAGTAGGTTTTGTGTAAATCCGTGACTGCGGATACAAATATAATGTGTAATAATTGTTTAAATTTAAACAAATTAAGGCAGTGCATTAATTTTTTAACTGATTTCTGTGCAATTTATTTAGGTATAAGGAATTTAAATTGATTAGTAGGTATTAACTAAATACAGTTTAAAATTTATCACATAGGTACCTATTATAATTAATCGTCGTTTGGAAATTGTGATTTTTATTTTTAGGAAAAACTGTGCTTGTAGAAAAAGTATAGTGTGAAACACGTGCAGAAAGGTAATTTCGCACTCGTTTGAATTGCGGCACTCGCTTGCGCTCGTACCGCAACTTTTCAAACTCGTGAGAAATTAGTACCTTTCTGCACTTGTTGCACAATATACTATTGTACAGCGAATCGAGCACGACCGAACGAATTCGTTCGCATTCGCACATGTTCCAACCGATGTCGGTAAGTGAGCGAATCATCACTTAAATCAAAAACTTAAAGGAAATCGTTGTTCAATGTGGACAGTGGACAGACGGTAGCGAACGAATTCGTTTAGAAGTACTGATTTAATTTATTTACAAACATTAGTTTGAGAGGGTTGTTTATTTAGTCCTGTCGCCAGGGGGGGTACAACGGCCTCGTTAATTCAGATGGACTTACTCAAGTTTTTTTTATGTATTTTGACCCGTAGAACACGAATTTTTTGGGTAACAGTTGATCCGGATGTCGATAAGATTGTTATAGACCAAGAACTTGAGGAATCAAATAACAGCGATTTTTGGCAAAACAAAACAATATTTTGTATTTTTTGGGCCATTTTAAGTAAAAAATATTTCTACAAGTTTTTTCGTAGGATGCACAGTTTTCGAGATAAACGCGGTTGAACTTTAAAAAAATCGAAAAATTGCAATTTTTTAACCCGAATAACTTTTGATTAAAAAATAAAATAGCAAGTCTGCTTACCGCATTTGAAAGTTTAAGTCAAATTATATCGGTTTTGATTATTTGCATTGGTAAAAATTTATTTTTTTATTGTTTAACAAAGCTATAAACACGTAGGGTTTCCCGTGCTTTTACATGCGTTTTAACGCATGTAACGTAGAAATAGTCTTGATTGCACTAGTACCTATTCTACCTACTCGTTCGATTTTAAATGAGAAATCATAGAAACATCACTCACGCACTAGTTGTTTGTAGCTTTGTTTAGCAATAACACAATAAATTTTTAGCAATGCAAATAATCAAAACCGACATAATTTGACTTGAACTTTCAAAGGCGCTAAGCAGAATTGCTATTTTATTTTTTAATCAAAAGTTATTCGGGTTTAAAAATTGCAGTTTTTCGATTTTTTGAAAGTTCAACCGCGTTTATCTCGAAAACTGTGCATCCTACTAAAAAACTTGTAGAAATATTTTTTGCTTAAAATGACCCAAAAAATACAAAATATTGTTTTGTTTTGCCAAAAATCGCTGTTATTTGATTCCTCAAGTTCTTGGTCTATAACAATCTTATCGACATCCGGATCAACTGTTACCCAAAAAATTCGTGTTCTACGGGTCAAAATACATAAAAAAAATTTGGGTAAGTCCATCTGAATTAACGAGGCCGTTGTACCCCCCCTGGCGACAGGACTAATTGTGTAGTTGTGAAAACATAATTTTGCAATATGGAATATGCCTATGAAACCCAAAATCAAAGATATATAAAATAATAAACAGAAAAACTGATGCTTGTTTTAACATTTCTATAGGAATGGGCTGTGATGTCTCTGAACTAAAAAAATGAATTAGCTTCTAGCATCATTTAGACGAGAAAGACAAAAAGAGGGTTCGAAGTGGTTTGCTTTTAAAAGCCTAATGTTTTTATTGGATAAATTTCAACCCAGAAACACTAATGAGGTAACCAAATCAAATTAATTGCTAAAATTAATTAAAAGCAAATTTACTTTGATACACCAATTTTACAATTTATTATTTGAACATAATATAGTCATAATATCAAGAGCAAGTAACTTTTTCGAGGAAGAATTTTAAGAAAGCTGGTTCTTTATTACATATGTTATTTTCTAAGCTCCCTCAAACAGCGTATAATACCTGCTACCTGCTATTTTTGTAAGCTATTATTGTATTAAAATTTACCCAGCAAGAAACACGAAAATAAACTTAAACACAATGTGTGACTGGCACTGGCCCATCAGCCCATCTTAAAAACATCTGCGGGCAATATGCACTCCGGATCATCAACGAATGCGAACGTTCGCTTCAATGTAAATGGCCCTACTTTGTAGCGAACGAATGACCAAGTGATCGTTCGTTCGTGTTCGCTTTGATTTAAATGCGCCTTAACACTACAGGTTATAGAACCAAATCAACATACTACGCTAGTCAATGGGAGCAAGAATAAGATATTACCTCCGAATTCTATCCTACTGCATGCATTTTAATGGAATTTTCGGCCTGGCCTCTACTTATCTCCTAATTCAAAGTCTACCCTATGCCGATGTGTACTTTTATCTTGGGGGTGGTTCCCACCCCTTCTTAGGTGTTGAAACATTTTTGGTTAAAGTTACCACGGAATTCGCTAGAGAACCTAATTCTATGCAAAAACTGTTCTATATTTTTTTTCTGAAACCTCAATACTTTTTGAGTTATTCGTGGTTGAAAATTGTATATTTTCATTGAAACATAATAAACTTTTCGAACGGTTTTTTGCGAATACGTTAAAAACTATGCATCTAACTAAAAAAATATATTCAACATTTTTGTAAGTTATAGAAAAACAAAAAAACACTTGACTCCATAACTCTTCTAGTTATAATACAAAAAGAGATATGGTAGATGCAAATAGTTTGTTCTTTGGTACATTTTCAAATCGGTGTATTCAACTTGAAATAACAGAGAAACAGTCGATTTTAGGTATATAATGCCACCAATACCTTCTGTAGTGCTTGAAAAGACCTTTAAAATGAGCTATACTAAAGGTCCATTACATTAAAACTAAGCAAGATATGCTGCAAAGAAAATTGATAACCAATATGTTTTAAGAAAAAATGAGAAGTAATTTTAACCCCCATCCACCAAAATGTAAATGTTTTTCTTCTACAATACTTTTTTGTTCTAGTGTTATTTCTATGTTCAGAAAGTTGGACGCGTTTAAAATGAATGGTTTTTGAAAAAAAAAGATCAAATTATAGAGAGCATTTTTAAATTTTCTTAAAAATCTTCCTTTTTCTCCATGTAACTTGAAAATGATAAGAGATACAGTAATGAAAAATAAAAAGAAAATGCTTATCTGAAAAAACCCTACATTTTTGTTTGGTATCTTTTTTTCGTATCTCTTAATCATTTTCGAGTTACATGGAGAAAAAGAAAATTTAAAAATGCGCTCTATAATTTGATCTTATTTTTTCAAAAACCATTAATTTTAAACCCGTCCAACTTTTGAACATATAACACTATAATAAAAAGTATTGTAGAAGGAAAACGATGTATTTAAATTCTGATGGATGAGGGGTTAAATATACTTCTCATTTCTTCTTAAAATACATTAGTCATTAAGTTTTTTGCAAACTATCTCGCTTAGTTTGAATGTAATCGACATTTGGTATTGCTCATTTTAAAGGTTTTTTCAAGCACTGTAAAAGTTGTAAGTATCATTATACACCTAAAATCGACCGTTTTTCTGTTATTTCAAGTGAATACACCGATTTGAGCAAGCAGCAAAAAAACAAACTTTTCTTACCTACCATATCCCTCTTTCTATTTTAACTAGAAGCAGTGCCGGATTTACCACTAGGCCGACTAGGCCGCGGCCTAGGGCTGCAAGCAAAAGGGGGCCGCAGCGATTTGTAAAAAAAACTTTTTTGGTAAAAAAAATGTGTAAAAAAAGCCGTGTCCGAATATGGACACGGCTCTGCGCATTCTACTATGCATGATGACATCTAATGCATCTGGAGAAAGATCATTAAGCGTGTTGAAAAGAATCAAACATTGACGAAGATTCTAGATTATCTAGTTTCGTTAGTTTTGTTTCAAATGATAAGAGCTTTTTCAAGCCCTGGACTTTAACGATTTGACTGAAGATTTTGCAGCCAAGAAAGCTAAAAAATTGAGTGTTTAGATTTTATATAATATGAGATTTATGATGAGTATGGAGTGGAGTGAGTGTCAATGATCTCTAATCCAACGTTATCCAAATTAAGAACATGACATTGACGTTTTCAGTATAAGGGAATAATGTGACAATTTAACGATCTAAAAGTTTATTTCTGGTATTCTTAATATTTTTATTTTTCAGTACCGTAGCCTATTACTGTTATATGTTCATATTATTTTGCTTGTTCTTTTACTTATAATGTCTTTTCAACTCGGCTTTTTTTAGTCTTTTGCTGTCACCTGCATCTACTTTTCCCCCGGATGAAACAAATGCTATTTAATTTTAACAATTAAGGGCAGAGGCGTAAAATGTCGCCTGTCAAAATGTTCAATGTGATTTACCAATGTACTTTTTGTAGTACCAATGTTGTTACAATTTTAAAAAGTAAAATTAAAATAAACGTTATGTATTACCTACATTATGTGCTTTATGCTTTAACCTTCGGATGACCAAGCGGGGTAAATTTTGACCCCAGCGTATGTTTTTCTTTAATAAATTCAAAAATATTTTCAATTTTTACCTCATTTTTTTATTCGACTTTAATATCATTCTAGATATCCTCATATTTTGAAATAAAAAAAATTCCCTATATTTTACGAATAAAAAATATATTCTAAAGTTGATGTTTAGTAAAATACCGTCTATTATGTGGAATTTCAAGTAGTTTTACACTGCGCCTTATAAAAATCTATTTTTAGACTCTGGTGCCTGTTATGGATGAATCATGACATTCCTGTCTGCTACAGTAGTTAGTTATTATTATTATTTCCTGGCGTATATTATTATAGTTTCTTAGTATTTTGTGTTCATATAAGATATGGCCCGCAAATATCTTACTGAGGCTGAGTTACAGGAAATTGTTACTGCAAGAGATTTTTATGATGATATAGAAGATGAAATAGTATCAGAAAACGAGGATGTATTGTTAGATGAAGATTTAAATGCTGAAAATATTCATTCCAGGTCATTTTTAACCTGGGGTCATTTTTTACCCCCGTTGGTCATCGTGTAACAAAAAAAGGTTGGTCATCGGAAGGTTAATTACATAATCGTGAAGTTATTGGGGGCCGCTCGGGGTAATTTGGCCTAGGGCCGCAAGTACCCGAAATCCGGCACTGAGTAGAAGATTTATGAAGGAGCGAATATCTTTGTTTTTTATAACCTACAGAAATATTTGATATACTTAGTTTTTTTGTTAGATGCATAGTTTTTAAGGTATTCACGAAAATCCGTCCGAAAAGGTGTCATTTATCAATGAAAATGGCAAATTTTCAACCACGAATAACTCAAAAAGTATTGAGTTTTCAAAAAATAATTATAGAACAGTTTTTGCTTAAAATTAGATTCTCTAGCGCTAGCCTCTTCCGTGGCTATTTTAACCAAAACGTTTTTCACTCCCGAGAAAGGGTGGGAACCACCCCCAAGATAAAAGCGCACATCGGCATAGGGTAGACTTTGTTTATTCAGCTATTACCTACTTACTGTGAAAATATCAAGTAAATCGATGTAGTATGATAGAATTCGGAGCCAAATACCCTCATTGACTGCTAGGTCTGGATCCCGCGTATGAAAAAAAAGTTGATTAATAGCAAGCTGAAAATTTGTTAATAGCTTAAGGGTGTCTAGTCGGATAAACTTTGATAAATGGGAACACTGGAACAGGGGCAGTTTTAATTGTGGAACAGGTTAAAGATTTGGAACGGTCAGACCATGAAAACGGCACATTAATTTTGTCCGACAGAACAGACTTAAGCTCTCCGAACAGAGATTAAACTCTCATGCAAACATCAGACTGCTATTTATCACCTGTCATAATTCCTGTCATTTGACATATTCCACATGTACCACTCATTAAAACGCCCTTTTGGTGATAAATAGCAGTCTGATTTTTGCATGAGAGTTTAATCTCTGTTCGGAGAGTTTAAGTCTGTTCTGTCGGACAAAATAAATATGCCGTTTTCGTGGTCTGACCGTTCCAAATTTTTAACCTGTTCCACAATTAAAACTGCCCCTGTTCCAGTGTTCCCATATATCAAAGTTTGCTCGACTAGACACCCTTAAGCTATTAACAAATTTTCAGCTTGCTATTAATCAACTTTTTTTTCATACGCGGGATCCAGACCTATGCCCTATACCTGCGAGTTATTAAAGTTGGTTGGATAAAAATTAAAGGATTTGTTTACCGATCATAATTCCTCCCCAGAACAAGTGCCTTCCTCTTTTATATTTATGAACAAATCTGACAGTTTCCGTTTTTGCTCGTCTTCCTCGCCCTCTAAGTACACGAATTCGTTAATCATCTGATTTTACACATCCTACTTTCGTATGAAAATAGCACACTTTTCCAATTTCCAATGTTCCAGTTTTGGTGTTGAAGACACCAATTTACGTGATCAATCTTGTGCTGCCGGGTTAACTCGGGATTCAGTGATTTCCTCCTGCTATATAGTCCTTGGTCAGGGCAACTCTTCTTCTTATCGTTTCAACTAAAATGTTTACACCTACAGCTTTCAAAAACTGCAGGTTTCAAATACATAGCGATTCCATACAAGTTTTGTTGATGATTACATACAGTGCGGTGGAATAAGTGTTGCCCCCCCCCTGTTAACTTGTTTATTTTAAGAATATAAGCAAAACGCTCGGACAGATCGATTTTTAAACTAACCATAGTATATTATAGCATCAACGTTTCGAACTTTACGCGATCCCTCTTCAGTTGACAGCCATAACTTTCGTTTTTTTTAATGGGAAAGTACATCATGTGACACCTCATTTAAAAGCTCTTAAAATATTGAGTTCAAAAATGTACAATACTTTAATCCTGTTTGAGAGCGTAGACGAAAAATTTCGGTCGAATTCTTTCTAAATGCAATCATTTTTTTCCAATCCTGAAAAAAACCAATAAATATTTTTAAAAAATTTAAACGCAGAATGAAATATTACAGTATTCTCGATGGTCCAAAGTCCCTGAGAACTCCTATAATGTTTATTTTAATAAGTCAGTGGTGGAAAAAGAGAAAATTTAGTGTGATTTTTAATTTCAAATATATCATTCAAAATAAACTTTTTGTTTATTCTAAGGGACTGTCGGCCCTCGGTAATAATCTAATCTTTCATTCTGCGTTTAAATTTTTCAAAAATACTTATTAGTTTTTTCAAAATTTGAAAAAAATAAATGCGTTTAAAAAGAGTTCGACCGAAGTTTTGGGCCTGCGATCTCAAAAAGGATTAAAGTATTATACATTTTTGAAATCAGTATTTTAAAAGCTGTTAAATGAGGTGTCACATGATGTACTTTACTATTTAAAAAAATCAAAGTTATGCCTGTCACCTGAAGAGCGATCGCGTAAAGTTCGAAACGTTGATGCTATAATATACTATGATTAGTTTAAAAATCGACCTGTTAGGCTATTGATTATCTATTTTAGAAAGGAACTACAACGTTAACGGGGTTTTATTGTTTCATAGAGTCAATGGAACTCTATATATGAAAAAACCGCGGAGTGCTACCATTTAAAGGGGTGCGTTTTTGAGAAAAGGGTGAATTAGTCCCTAGGCACAGGGCGAATTAGAGTGAGTTCTATTCATCTTTGGTACAAACACGTCTACAGAAAAATTGTTTCAGGTTAAATTTACTATCGAAATATCACATTTTAAAGTCAAAAATATTTTTTTTTACAAAAATATATTCAAAAGAAAAGCAAGAAAAAAACACGAAAGGTAGCATTTTTGTTTCTTGCCCTATAACTTTTTTCCACGGGGATATGGGTATAGGCATTGCTTCATAGAAAAAAAACTTCCATCCTTCCTCTTTAAAATGACGTTTAGTGTAAGTCTGTATGATTTACAGTTTCAAAATATGATTTTTCAAATTTCGCCACTCACAACAATTTTGGGCGATTTTCCTTGTTACTTCGCAAACATTGTTCTGTAACTTTTTTTTATGCAGCTTTAGGTATATGCAATGTTACATTTAGTAGGAAGAAAAGTCAATTACCTTTAAAATGGTCTATCGTAGAGGACTGTATGACTATTTTTAAGTAAGATATGGTTTTTCAAAATTTTATACTTTTAATGATTTTTGATATATTTTACGATTATTTTTAAATTTCTCATTATAACTCTATTATTGTATATTTAGGTATACACATTGTGCAATAAAAAGAAAAGCTTATTTTCTTTACTTTAAAATGGTGTACTGTAAAAAATTCTGGGTCTATTTTTAAACAAGATATGCTTTTTCAAAGTTTGACATATACACATGCAATAGGTCCCACTAAGTTGGAACCATATGGAAACTTTTTATTATTAACTTTATGAAAAAAATTATTCTCTATAAAATGCTCTGCATAGTCTAAAACCTAAGACGCAATCATCAGATATAAAATTTTATCAATAGTGTACGAGGTATGTTAAAAAATATGAATTTCGCTCAAGAGCGAAAATTTCGCAACTCCACAATATCGAAAAGTGTTATCGAGAAAAGTTATTTGGAATTAAAAATTATGTTACAATATGCAATTATATTCTTCTAATTGAAAAAATAAAAAAATTTAAATTTTTTCTCAAATTACGGATCCCCTTGGATATCCCACGGATATCTTGTTTAAAAATAGTCCTAGAGGTGATTGCAATACAACATTTCAAAGTAAAGAAAATAAGCTTTTTTTATTCTAGAATGTATATACTTAAATGTACAAGAAAAAAAGTCATAATGAGAAAATTAAAAAAATAATCATAAAAAATATCAAAAATCATTAAAAGTATAAAACCTTGAAAAAGCATAACTTGTTTAAAAATAGTCGTACGACCTTACACAGTAGACCATTTTAAAGGCAATTAACTTCTCTTTTTACTAAATGTACCATTGCATATACAGTAGAACGTCAATAATCCGGATTAATTGGAACCGGACCCCATCCGGATTATCACGGATCATCCGAATTATCGAAATTACTTCAAAAAAATGCCAGTATACATATTAAAGTACAACAAACGTTTTAAAATTTTGTTTTCTCTTGTACATTAAAGTGTCTAGAGGTGAAATTAATCAAAACATTGTATGTTTAAACACTGTATTGTAATTACAGTGGAACCCCGATAAGTCGGCCTCCGATAACCCGGATCGGCCGCGGTCCCGATTAATCGCGACTTATCGAGGTTCCACTGTAATTTATAATAGCAGCATGTGTACAGTAAAAACATCAGACACTATTTGGGCTTTTAAAAAATGTGTAAAATATTTTTGAACTGCGGTAGAGGTTCGTTTTTTGCAGCTAAGTTCTTAATTTATTTTAAAAGAATCAGATATTTTTGCTAGATACAAATCCGGATTATTGACGGTCCGGATTTTTGACGTCCGGATTATCGACGTTCTACTGTACCTAGAAATGCGTAGAAAAAAGTTACAGAACAATGTTTGCGAAATAATGGGGAAAATTGCTCAAAAATTCTGTGAGCGGCAAATTTTTAAAAATTCTATTTTGGAAACTATAAATCCTAGAGTCTTCTACCAAACGTCATTTGAAAAAGGAAGGATGAAAGTTATTTTTCGCTGAAGCAATGCCTATACCTATATCCCTGTGGAAAGAAATTATGGGGCTAAAAACAAAATTACTTTCTTTTGTGTTTTTTTCTTGCTTTTCTTTTTAATGTATCTTTGTAAAAAAAATATTTTTGACTTTAAAATATAATATTTCGATAGTAAATTTATCCTGGAACAATTTTCCTTTAGAAGTGTTTGTACCAAAAGTGAATGGAACTCACCCTAATTCACCCTGTGCCTAGGGACTAATTCACCCCTTTCTCAAAAACGCACCCATTTAAATGGTAGCACTCTGCGGTTTTTTCAAATATAGATGTCCGTATGACATCTGAGACCATATGAGACAATAAAATCCCGTTAACGTTGTAGTTCCTTTTAGCTCTCTTATTTTGAACATAATCAATAGCCTATGTCTGAGCGTTTTGCTTATATTCTTAAAATAAACAAGTGAACAGGGGGGGGCAACACTTATTCCACCGCACTGTATATAGTTTTCAACGGGAATCTGTCCACTGACAGATTGCAGAAGCCTCACGTAGATTATCCTCTCAGAAGTCTTATAGCAGATACCTATTTGAAAGAGCGATTGATCTGCAATTCTCTTGAAGAGTTAGTTGTCGGGATGTTAGGGCAACTTTCCAGTTTTCTGATTAGATTCCAGAGATATGACTGTTGAGCGTGTAGTTAAGGTTTTCCAGAACTTCTCCCTATTGGTGGTTATTGCAGAATTCAGAGGATATAGTTGTTGACCTACGCCTGGATCTCTGGTTTGCTCGTATTGATCAGACAGGTGAGCTATTCATGTGTTTACGTAAATTCCTTTCTAAGATAGGCTAATATTTATAAAACTTAATCTTGAATCCTCAGATGGTCGAATAGATAGACTGCTGATACAAGAAAAAAGTAAAGGCTTGAAATTTTTATAACTCTTCTGTAGATCTAATAGCCAAATCGATGACCAAATAAAGGTTTTGATGTTTCTTTGCAAAATACATAAAAATTCTCTTTAAAAATTCTGTCCTGAAGCTGTAATAAAAGATTAATACTGAATATGAATGTTTTATACATAAATAAAGACATCTGTCTCTGAAATTTTATTTCGTTTTAGCACTTTCCTTGCATAAAAGATGAACTAATATAAAATGCATCATCTTTGCAGATAGTCCCTTTGTTTTGTTTCATTTTTATTTCGACACATTTTACTTATAGGCCTGGATCCCGCGTACCAAAAAAAGTTGATTAACAGCAAGCTGAAAATTTGTTAACACCATCAGCGCGACGGGTGGTTCACAAAATTTTCATTCTGGGCCAAAATGTTTTTTTGGACGAATAGTTTTTTTTATATTATTTTAGGGTGACTGAAGCAATTTTTTTATTTAGTTGCAGTTTATTTTCGTATTTTTCTATTTTTGTATATTTATATGAATTTCTAGTTACATACAACCTATCTTTTCATGTCTACGTCTCTAAGGCCAAACCCAGTTATACCAGGAAATTGGCTTAGGCCATAACATTATTCTCTACATATAAAAACTTAAGAAAGTGTGTCCTTTTAGGAGACACAATCGATCGAACTAAATCGTGTGTAACTAAAAGGATACACTGGCGCTGAGGCTAGCTTAACGGTATCTAGTCGGATAAACTTTGATGTATGGGAACACTGGAACAGGGGAAGTTTTAATTGTGGAACAGGTTAAAAATTTGGAACGTAATACTGCGAAAACGTCCCATGTATTTTGTCTAACAGAACTTCCAATTGATTTATTACCCTTTCATTATCTCTCATGCAAAAATCAGACTGGTATTTATTACCAACTGGGCATTTTAATAAGTCCGACACTTGGAACATGTCAAATGACAGGAATTATGACAGGTGATAAATAGCAGTCTGACTTTTGCATGAGAGTTTAATGAAAGGGTAACAAATCAATTGGAAGTTATGTCCGACAAAATAGATGGAACATTTTCGTTAGAGTTGCATAAGTTTGACTTGAATGTTTGAACTTGACTTGAGTTTGACTTAATTTCAAGTCAAACTCAAGTCAATCCTTCTGACAAATATTTCAAGTCAAGTCAAACTGTTCAATCGTACAGGTTTGAAAATTCAAACTGTTTGTCAAACTAGTTTGAAAGAGTTTGAAAAATAATTTATTTAGTATGTATACTTTTGTCGAGATAGACATGTTAGTTGCCAATTAAGATAAGAAAATTAATAATACAATGAGTGCCACATAAAAGTCAAAATTTTCAATGTGTTTTAATTTAAAACTTTTAAATGTAGATATTTATTTTTTTCGAATCCTGAGAAAACTAATAAGTATTTTTACGCAGAAAATTTAAAGGCAGATTGAAAGATTGCGTTATTACCGAGGGCCGAAAGTCTCTTAGAATAAATAAAAAGTTTGTTTTGAATGAAATATTTGCAATTAATAACAACACCAAATTTTCCTTTTTATGTTCACCAATGTAACTTATTAAAATAAACATTATAGAAATTTACAGGGATGTTCGTCCCTCAGAAATAATGTAATCTTTCATGCTGCGTTTAATTTTTTTTTAATTCTTATTAGTTTTCTCAGGATTTGAAAAAAATTAATACATTTAAAAAACTTTGAACATTTTGATAAGCGACATGTTACGCCTATGGCCTTAAGGGTTACAATAAAATAAGACTTTTTGCGTTTTTTAATGGACAGCTCAAAATAAAATTAATTGGAAATTTTATGACTTTCTTTTATTAAAAAAGGCATTTATTTATCTTAGGGCCAGTTCGAAAAAACATGTGGTACCAAGCTGCTAGTTCACTCGAAAATATGTACCACAATACAAAAGTTTGTATTGCTGTATATTCGTTGGTATTTCTTTAAAATTCAAAACTAACCATAGGGTTATTAGACCTGGATCCCGCGTACCAAAAAAAGTTGATTAATAGCAAGCTGAAAATTTGTTAATAGCTTAACGGTGTTTAGTCGGACAAACTTTAATGTACGGGAACACTGGAACAGGGGAAGTTTTAATTGTGGAACAGTTAAAAAATTTGGAACGTCACATTACGAAAACGTCCCATGTATTTTGTCGGTCAGAACATCCAATTGATTTGTTACCCTTTCATTAAACTCTCATGCAAAAATCAGACTGCTATTACGAACCAACATGATTTCTGTCATTTGACATATTCTTCGTGTTCCACTCATTAAAATGCCCAGTTGGTGATAAATACCAGTCTGATTTTTGCATGAGAGTTTAATGAAATGGTAACAAATCAATTGGAAGTTCTCTCCGACAAAATACATGGAACGTTTACGTAGTCTGACTTTCCAAATGTTTAACCTTTTCCACAATTAAAACTTCTTCTGTTCCAGTGTTCCCATACTGCTACTCTTCGCCGATGTTACCGGTTTTTATTGAAGGTATGCGAAGGTAAATAACTAGTTTTATTTTCTACCAAACAAAAAAATAATAATAAGAAATCAAAAAAATCGGAGAATTCACAAACTATTTATTCTTATTAACCAAAACAAAAAAAATTCATATTAATCTTAATTGAAAATATAAAAAAAACCAAAAGGAAAAGGTAAAAAGCTCAACTAAAGTTTATATTTGCCTCTAAGAATATTCTTTTCAGCGTACACCCATATTATAATTCTTAAAACTATGTAATATTATATTTAGGTACTATTTACAAGAAAAAAAATACAAAACCGAGATATTTGTCAGACTGCTGTATGGTGTGGTGGCTTAGACAGGCAAAACAACGTTCTTTTAAGAGAAGTATTGGTTTGATCCTACCTTATGTTTTTTTCGTCGATGTTATACACGTGGATGATGTCGTACTGCATTTATATACTTGGATACTTCACAGATATACAGGTTATATAAATATCGACCCTGGACAAGGATGTTTAAAAAAAACTCACAACATCAAAATGAATTGGAGAGAAAGAAAAATTGTTGGCCTTAAAGATAGCGTATGGCCAAAAAGAAAGGTCTTGGGGACCTAAATATCCAGATATTTTAAATCCTTGCTGAGCAAGACAATCGTCAACTTCATCAAATTGAATATTTCTTAATTAGTTATCTGGATTACTTCTGATTAAATATCCTCAAGGAGTTTCATAGGACAATACTAACTTGTCCTCATGAAGTGTAAATCAAAAGTGAGCAAGATATGACACTAGACAGGTAAAGACAAAGAGATGACCCTTACTAGACAGGTAGCAATGTATACCTAAAGCCTACTTCATGCCTGATTTTCTATATGATTACGGACTTAAAAATGGCTTGATAGCCGCTAATGTTCAAGACAATATAGAAGCCTGATTTTTATAATTGTTTAGGCCAGTACTTGTGACAATAAAGCAAAAATTATGACAATCTTATTTATAAGAATCGTTTCTAGTTGCTTAGCGACTTTTAACCCGTAACAATACATCAAAGTTTGTCTGACTAGACACCGTTAAGCTATTAACGAATTTTCATCTTGCTATTAATCAACTTTTTTTGGTGCGCGGGATCCACGTCTATATGGTTTTATATCTACAATTTAAATTTTTTTCGGATACAGGCTACAAATGTTGGGTTTAGATTTAAAAAAAATTAATGTATAAATATGCATTAAGCTTTCTTAATAATTATCCTAACTGGCGCGTTTATTGGGTTTTATTTGTCTGTCTGCGGTTTAAATATCGTATCCGCCAATATATTTCTATGTTTATTGAAATTTGTCAAAAGAAATTTTTTGGACCTTGTTGGGAGGGGGGGAGGGAATTTCCCCTATCCCTTCCCCACCCCCGTTGATCAGCCAATGAACAAATAAAGGCGTAGGCAATCTCATTTAAAATTGAAAATAAACACGTTGCGTAATATTCAAACTTTTCAAACTGTTTGAATATGTTTGAATCCAAGTCAAACCTAAAAATATCGAAATCAAGTCAAGTCAAACTTTTTTATATAAAAAGTTTGATTTTCAAGTCAAGTCAAGTTTGTTGAGTAAAATCAAATTAGTTTGACTTGATGCATCTCTAATTTTCTTAGCCTGATACAAATTTTTAACCTGTTCCACAATTAAAACTTCCCCTGTTCCAGTGTTCCCGTACATAAAAGTTTGTCCGACTAGACTCCGTTAAGCTATTAACAAATTTTCAGCTTGCTATTAATCAACTTTTTTTTTGGCACGCTTGATCCAGGCCTATTATACATTTCAAATCGCAATGAGCGTTATATTCCTCTACTACGCCCTGCATAATTTTAAAGTTTACGACTTTCAGCAATTTTCTAAGTGGTCGGTACGTGGCAGATATTTCAACGAGAATGGATATTACCCTGGTTCATAAACGTTTATAAAAGGGAACAGGCTTATTTGCATATGAAACAAAAAATAATCTAGTGGTAACTTTTCTGTTTTATCATTAGACTCAAACAGATAGGTAACTCGCACTTGTGTTTAAGGTCTATAATAAGTGTTCAGTAACTTTTATGTTAGGCTATTGATTATATTCAAAATAAGATAGCTAAAAGGAACTACAACGTTAACGGGGTTTTATTATTTCATATGGTCAATGGACATCTATATATGAAAAAACCGCGGAGTGCTACCATTTAAAGGGGTGCGTTTTTGAGAAATGGGTAAATTAGTCCCTGGGCACAGGTTACATTAGGGTGAGTTCTATGAACTTTTGGTACAAACACGTCTACATAAAAATTGTTCCTGGTTAAATTTCCTATCTACATATCACTTTTTAAAGTCAATGATACTTTTTTTTTACAAAAATATATTCAAAAGAAAAAGCACAAAGAAACCCAAAAGAAAGAAATTTTGTTTTTTGTCCCATAACTTTTGTCCACGAGGATGTAGGTAATAGACATTGCTTTACAGAAAAAAAATCTACACATTTCTTCTTTAAATTGTTGTTTAGTAGAGGTCATTAGGATTTATAGTTTTTGAAATATGATTTTTCAAAGTTCGCCACTCACAGCAATTTTGGGCAATTTTCCTTGTTATTTCGCAAATATTGTTCTGTAACTTTTTTCTACGTAACTTTAGGTACAATGCAATGGACACGTAATAGGAACAGAAATGAATTACCTTTAAAATGGTCTGCTGTATAACGTTGTACGACTTTTTCTTTTCGAAGGAGATTATGGTTTTTCAAGGTTTTATACTTTTAACGATTTTTGTAATATAATATAAAAATAAAATAATATTATTATATAATATATTATATATTATATAATATTATATTATATATAGTATATATAATATAATATTATATTATATATTATTTAATACCTAATATAAAAAAATATTATTTTTTACATTTTTTACGATTATTTTTGAAATTTCTCATTATAACTTTTTTTCTTCTACATCTAGGTATATATTATATTTTATAATAAAAAAAGCTTATTTTGTTTACTTTAAAATGGTGTATTACAAAAAATTCTAGGATTATTTTTGAATAAGATATTATTTTTCAAAATGTAAGAAGTACTTGCAACGATTTTTGATTTTAGGATTATTTTTTAAATTTCTCATTATAATTTTTTTTTCTTGTAAGTGAATATACTATATATTGCTCAATAAAGAGGGATTATTTTCTTGTCTTTAAAATGGTGTATCATCTATATTTAAATAATGGAAACCGAGTGATTCTTTGATATTTTTTTAACTGTATTATTCAAAATTATTTCTTTTACAAAAATTACATAAACATTAGTCTTAGAAAACATCACTTTAGTTAAAATTATTTAAACGTTGACATTTAAAAAATTTTCAAAACCAAATTCCATCTCTTCGTTAGCATTAGCTTCAATATCTTCCTCTGACACCTCAGTTATCTTAGAGTTCACACAATTAGTACCCATGCACATGCACCCTTTGCAGAATATTGAACAACTAATTCCTATCTTCCTACAACCGCAGTTTTTTGTACATCCTTTGGTACATTTACATGCTATTTTTTCAAGCAAAGCTTGGTGCAGGAGCTTTGACAGTAAATATTGGAATTAATCCATACTTTGAAGTTTGCCCGGCCGAGTCAAGTGAATCCAAAGTATTAGGTACCTCTAAAAAATAAGATTCAATCATAACACACAATCACATAAAAAAGTTGTAATGAGAAAATTAAAAAATAATCCTAAAATCAAAAATCGATGCAAGTACTTATTACATTTTGAAAAACCATATCTTATTCAAAAATAATCCTAGAATTTTTTATAATACACCATTTTAAAGTAAACAGAATAAGCTTTCTTTTTTATTATAATATATACCTAAATGTAGAAAAAAAAAAGTTATAATGGGAAATTTAAAATATAATCGTAAAAAATATAAAAACTCGCTAAAAGTATAAAATCTTGAAAAAGATAACCTCTTTAAAAGAAGTCGTACAACATTATACTGTAGAACATTTGAAAGGTAACTGATTTCTATTCCTCTTACATGTAGCATTGCATATGCCTAAAGTTTCGTAGAAAAAAGTTACAGAACAATATTTGCGAAATAACAAGGAAAACTGCCCAAAATTGCTGTGAGTGACCAACTTTGAAAAATCATATTTCGAAAACTGTAAATCCTAATGGCCTCTACTAAACACCATTTTAAAGAGAAAATATGTAAGTTTTTTTTCTGTGAAGCAATGTCTATACCTATATCTCCGTGGACAAAAGTTATGGGACAAAAAACAAAATTTCTTTCTTTTGGGTTTCTTTGTGCTTTTTCTTTTCAATATATTTTGTGTAAAAAAAGGTATCCTTCACTTTAAAAAGTTATATTTAGATAGGAAATTTAACCAGGAACAATTTTTATGTAGACGTGTTTGTACCAAAAGTTCATAGAACTCTCCCTAATGTAACCTGTGCCCAGGGACTAATTCACCTATTTCTCAAAAACGCACCCCTTTAAATGGTAGCACTCCGCGGTTTTTTCATATATAGAGATTCATTGACCATATGAAGTAATAAAACCCCGTTAACGTTGTAGTTCCTTTCTATAGTACATAATCAATAGCCTATGTGTCTCATTTGAGAGATCAAAGAAATCTACTTAGCTTAATCTTCTTTTTTTTCAGTCAGTCAGTTTGTAAGACAGATTTCAACACCCCGTATCTTGGAAACGAAGCATTTGCGGGCATGCATTTATAAAGCAAACTGTCATTTCTTTTTCATGCAGAATTGCCCGTTAAGTTTGTCGCACACCCTGTATTGATGAAAAACATGGCTAGTTGTTAAAGTACCTAACTTTTTTATTATCCACCATGAGCGATTGAATTAAAAAACAGAATGTTAAGAAAGTCTGAGGCTATAGTTGGGTTTTAATTTCAGTATTTTATAAATCTAGAATATTCCACAGGGCGTCGTGAACTTTGAGAAAAAAACCTAGCAACAATATTAGTACCGCGATACCTATTATTAAAGAATAAGGCTATAACATGTTAAAACAATTACTTAAATCGGACAACAAGTTTAGGAAATTCGAGACATCTAAAATCACCTATTTTTAAGATGGTGAGTTAATTTTTTGGAGTAGTGTATATTTGGCTTCAATGTCTGCTTATTCTACCAAGTCGAATATTGATAAGATCCTTCTTCACTACAGTTGAGTCCGCGAGTCTTTACCCGTGCGTCATTAATACCTGGCGAGATAAAACACATACTTTTTATCTATAGTATTTTTACTACAAAAACGTTATTACGTACGTCAAAATTTTTGACGTAAGAGAACTGTCAAAACATTAGAATGTGACTTTTCATTATTGCTATGTTTATTATAAACACGGCAATAATGAAAAGTCACATTCTAATGTTTTGACAGTTCTCTTACGTCAAAAATTTTGACCTACGTAATAACGTTTTTGTAGTAAAAATACTATAGCATCATTCTCTTCCATGCATGAAACTCATGACAAACCAGCTGCCGTTTGTTATTAAGTAACAACACATGTTATTTTTATGAACCATCTAGAATCTAGACTCAGTGCATTGAAAAGAGATAGGTACAAAAAAAGACGATTCGGTATGTTTTCATATTTTAAGCACAATTTGTTTGACGTTTCTGATTTGTTTAATTTTGTGGCTGTCAGTCAGTTGAACTTTTTGCGGTTTTTGTCGAACTTTTGCGTTTTGAAGTTTCTTTATATTACACAAACAGTTGTTTTCACAACTAATTTTATATTGGGCTTTGAAATTTTAAGGTAAATAATTATATTTAGGCAATTAATATTTAAAACATACAAAGCTAACGTCATTCACACAGTAAAGAAATGACTGTGTTTAGATTTCCGTCAAAGTGAATAAAATAACAAAAATAAAATATGTTATTGGATTTTTTTATAAATTGTTTATTTATTTATTAATCAATAATAATAAAAGAATTTATTAAGCTACTTCAAATGTAGCTGTAATTCTGCGCAAAAATTTTGAAGCAAAACTTACATTTGACGTTCTATATATTTGATAACGTCAAATTTTATAATAAAACCCGTAATCGGAACAGTAGCCACTTTCTGTCAGTTGTTGTTGCGTGAAATAGATTTCCGACTTATTTCGTATGCTTTAAGTGATGACGCACGGGTAAAGACTCGCGGACTCAACTGTATACACATTCTTGTATATTATCATTATAATTTAGGAAAACATGAATGGAATCAACTCGTGGCCTTGTTAAATAATTTTGTGAGTATGCTAAAATATTTTAATACTAATAAGCAAAACTAGAACATTAGTACACGCATATTAATAAAAAAAAAATTAGTCGCAGACATTATTAACATATTAACCCACAAATAGATCGCAAAAACTTAAACATAACAATGTGGTACTATAGTCCAACGGTACTATAGTTCCAATTGAAATCATCTATAAAGTTATTTTCATTAAGGAGGGGGTATGGTTTGAAATCAACATATCAAGCACATTTTTGTGAATTTTTTTCGAAGCTATGGTAGAATTATTTTATTTTTAAATTAAATAAGCATATTAAGTACAATTCAAAGAATATGTTAGAAAAAAATTCAATCCAAAATATTGAAAAATAATCCATTGGTGACAAATTTTGACAGGCAGCTCACAAAAACTCGACACTCGATCATACGAAACAAAAAATTCAAAAAGATTTTATTAGCTTATGAGTTTCACGAGGTCACAACGTCGAGTTTTTTTATTTTTAATGATTTTTGAATTTTTGGTATCACTCAGAAATCAAAAAAATTAAATTTTTGGTAACAATTTTGTGAAAATCAACAGATTTATTATTGTTGAACAAAAAATAAGCAAAAAAAGAAAAATATCTCGAAGTTGTTACCTCATGAAATGTCTAAAGAAAATCTGTGCAAAATATCAGGTAGATCGGCCTAGTAGTTTTTCAGTTACAATGTCCACCGCATTTGAAAAAGCAGTTTTGAGAAAAATGCGTTTAAAGTTTTGACAACTGCATCTTCATCTTCTTATTTGTCTGCCAAATCGTAAAGTGATGCACATTGGAATATGTTTTTTGAATCGAGGAATAATCTACAAAAGAGAAGGCGAACAGTTGTTTAACGTTTCTCACTACGCTCAAGCGTGCTGGCGCGAAGTCGCAGCAAAGCGAGTCGAAGGTAGGGATATTCAACACCCTGTATCTCTGGTAATTTTACTTCGATTATTTTGAAATTTTCAGAGTGTATTCTTGAAAGTATGCACTTTTATTTGAAATAATAAAAAAAAATTAAATATTTCAAACCATACCCCCCCCCTTAAGTTACAGTTTAATGTTAAAGAATCAGTTAATTCACAGTCGTAACGACCAATCACGGCAAACGCATGGTGCCGTTAACTGTCATTCATATGCGCGAAGGACTAAAATGTTTGATAAATTTGGGTGACACTGTCACCAAATTCATTCACACAATGAAACATAGAGAACAAAGGATTTTGCGAGAAGTGACCCTACTGATTATTTAGCAGTATACTGTATGTTAGCGCAAACCACTTTCGCCGCTAAATATTTGAATTATACTTCAAAACACACAGCTTTAATTTCAACGCGCAGGGTACGGAAGAACTATTATTGCGCATATGTGGAAGAGTACCAGATATTCGAAAAATGGTGATAGCAGAGATCGTACCGTCCGCGTATAGCAAAAGTTTCAAATTAGTCCAGGGTAATCAGGTTTTTTCCATGACACTCGAGCAGCCAGAGTACTGAAGCGTTTTTTCGACAGGTAATACCTATAAGAGCAAATTGTAACTATTTCCTGCGTAGGATCTGGCGGCCATTTTTATTTATAAACAATTAAGTGTCAAAAAATGGCATTTTTCCCTTTTTTTCAAATCAATGGAAAACAGTGAAACTTATGGTTTTTTTAGTACAAATATCTTTGAGATTATGGAAAAAGCTTTAAAATGATGTATTACAAAGTTTGATATACTCATTTATTGTTAATATAATTGCGAAAAAGGTCGGAATTGCAAAAAAAATTAATTTCGCAATATCTATTGTAAAAATTAGTGTACAGCTTTGAAATTTTTGTCACATAAGGGTTCTTTGGTGCTTAATATGTGATAAAAATTTCAAAGCGATTCATTTAATTGTTTAAATTTTATTCAAATTGTTTATCCCAGAGAGCATTTTTTTACAATAACATAAGTCAGAAAAAAATGACGTTAGAACCATTCCACAGGTGTCAAATGAAAGAGCATGAGCTATATTTTCAACTTGGTTTAAAAAAAGCGAATAAAAAATGCATTTATTAGTAATAAATAATTATGCAAAAGTATCGTAAATCTTTCCTTATAAACTTTTTATTTTGTTATATAAGAAATTATATATATTTATTAAAAATTTTTATCAATTATGATATAAATAACATTACTTGGTAGTTGTGCACTTAAAACAGGGTAAAAAAGTAAATTTTATAGAAAAAGTTATTCAAAAAGTTTATAAAGAAAGATTTACGATACTTTTGCATAATTATTTATTACTAATAAATGCATTTTTATTCGCTTTTTTTAAACCAAGTTGAAAATATAGTTCATGCTCTTCCATTTGACATCTGTGGAATGGTTCTAACGTCATTTTTTTCTGACTTATGTTAGTGCAAAAAACATGCTCACTGAGATAAACAATTCGAATAAAATTTAAACAATTTAATGAATCGCTTTGAAATTTTTATCACATATTAAGCAACAAAGAACCCTCATTTGACAAAAATTTCAAACCTGTACACTAATTTTTACAGCAGTTATTGCGAAAATAATTTTTTTTGCAATTCCGACCTTTTTTTCGCAATTATATTAACAATAAATGAGTATATTAAACTTTGTAATATGTCATTTTAAAGCTTTTTCACATTTAACATAAATGTTGTTTTTTATTTGTATTGGTTTGGTATTGGCTTTTCATGTACGATGCAAATGTACAATTAAATTTGTATTTAAGTTGCAAATTACTGCATTAAACTGCAAATTAATTGGTTGTAATTAACTGTTTTTTGCAAAAAAAAAACTAATACATGTAGAAAATACGGAACAAACTACCTGCGTGCTTTCATATAAAGTTGTCATAAATTAAGAAATGATTTTAGTTTGAAAACTCATGCATAAACAATAAATTATAGTTAAATGGTGTTTTGTATCACTGTACATAACACATTTTGCAGCCCAATTATTTTTAATAAATGTAGTGGACAGGAATTGTCGAGTTTGCAATTAATTACTTCACCTTTCGAGTATTTCACGGTAAATGCATTACTGTAACATCCCAAATACGGTCTCTCTCTATCGTAATACTACCGTTTGTGAAAATGGCAGGTGCAGAATGCAGAAATGTAGGTACATACATACATACGCACCAGACAAGCAAACAAAAACATTTTTCTTTATTTAATCACCTGCAAGCTGCTGTTTGTTCATTGTGTTGCAGAAACTGTAAAGGATGTTGAAATAGTGATGAAAAAATTAGTATAGAAACACGACTTCTTTGTACCTACTCAGGGATGTAGCGTGGTTCTTTGTTAAATTGGCTTGTTGAGTTTACAAGTGGTCCGGGAAATAAATCCCCGGGTGCAGTAAAATGACTAACATTCTGTAGGATTTGTTAACAAATGTATAACAATCAGTTATACCTACGCCATGCAAACATTTTCTGAGAAGGAATTACGTTTCTTTCTGAGGGTCATTCCATATCAGTGACCCACATCACTGATATGCTCTCCCACATCACTGTTCCATATCAACTCCATCCATCCATCCAATGGCACTACAGCCCAAATCGAGCCTTGGCCTCTTTCAATAAGCTTCTCCAATCATTCCCATATCAACTCAACACACCTAATTTCCACCCCTCTTCAGATTTGGTTATAATTTGGAATACTCATAGTGGCTAATAAGGGAAACAAAAATACAAAATTTAAAAATTTTATCTCAAGCTGTTTCCGAAATAAATGTAGTTTTCAAAAAAAAAAAAATCCAAAACACCGCGACGACCGCGACCATACTTTATTGGAAGGGTTGTAGAAGCTGTCCTAATTGAGCTAGAATGCTGGGAGAGGTGTCATTTTGCAGCATTTTTAAAGCTCTTTACAGTGATATATACAGCATGATGTTATGATAAACATGTTTTCCTCAAACAAAAAAAATATATTTTGATTAAGTTCTTTTCCAAAAATAGGCTATTGATTATGTACTATAGAAAGGAACTACAACGTTAACGGGGTTTTATTACTTCATATGGTCAATGAATCTCTATATATGAAAAAACAGCGGAGTGCTACCATTTAAAGGGGTGCGTTTTTGAGAAATGGGTGAATTAGTCCCTGGGCACAGGTTACATCAGGGTGAGTTCTATGCACTTTTGGTACAAACACGTCTACATAAAAATTGTACCTGGTTAAATTTCCTATCTAAATATAACTTTTTAAAGTCAAAGATACTTTTTTTTTACAAAAATATATTCAAAAGAAAAAGCCCAAAGAAACCCAAAAGAAAGAAATTTTGTTTTTTGTCCCATAACTTTTGATGGTCAAAATGATGCTTAGTAAGGTCGTTAGGATTTACAGTTTTCGCAATATGATTTTTAAAAGTTCGCCACTCACAGCAATTTTGGGCAATTTTCCTTGTTATTTCGCAAATATTTTTCTGTAACTTTTTTCTACGCAACTTTAGGCATATGCAATGGTACATGTAAGAGGAATAGAAATCAATTACCTTTAAAATGTTCTACTGTATAATGTTGTACGACTACTTTTAAAGAGGTTATCTTTTTCAAGATTTTATACTTTTAACAAGTTTTTATATTTTTTACGATTATTTTTTAAATTTCCCATTATAACTTTTTTTCTTCTACATTTAGGTATATATTATATAATAAAAAAGAAAGCTTATTCTGTTTACTTTAAAATGGTGTATTATAAAAAATTCTAGGATTATTTTTGAATAAGATATGCTTTTTCAAAATGTAATAAGTACTTGCAACGATTTTTGATTTTAGGATTATTTTTTAAATTTCTCCTTATAACTTTTTTATGTGATTGTGTGTTATGATTGAATCTTATTTTTTATAGGTAATACTTTGGATCCACTTGACTCGGCCGGGCAAACTTCAAAATATGGATTAATTCCAATATTTACTGTCAAAGCTCCTGCACCACAAGCTTTGCTTGAAAAAATAGGATGTAAATGTACCAAAGGATGTACAAAAAAACTGCGGTTGTAGGAAGATAGGAATTAGTTTTTCAATATTCTGCAAAGGGTGCATGTGCATGGGTACTAATTGTGGGACTCTAAGATAACTGAGGTGTCAGAGGAAGATATTGAAGCTAATGCTAACGAAGAGATGGACTTTGGTTTTGAAATTTTTTAAATGTCAACGTTAAAATAATTTTAACTAAAGTGATGTTTTCTAAGACTAATGTTTATGTAATTTTTGTAAAAGAAATAATTTTAAATAATACAGGTAAAAAAATATCAAAGAATCACTCGGTTTCCATTATTTAAATATAGATGATACACCATTTTAAAGAACAGAAAGTAAGCCCTCTTTATTCAGCAATATATAGTATATTCATGTACAAGAAAAAAAAAGTTATATTGAGAAATTTAAAAAAATAATCCTAAAATCAAAAAGCGTTGCAAGTACTTATTACATTTTGAAAAATAATATCTTATTCAAAAATAATCCTCGAATTTTTTGTAATACAAAATTTTAAAGTAAACAAAATAAGCTTTTTTTATTATATAATATAATATATACCTAAATGTAGAAGAAAAAAAGTTATAATGAGAAACTTCAAAAATAATCGTAAAAAATGTAAAAAATAATATTTTTTTTATATTAGGTATTATATATTATATAATATATTATATTATATATACTATATATAATATAATATTATATAATATACAATATATCATATAATAATATAATTTTATTTTTATATTATATTATAAAAAATCGTTAAAAGTATAAAACTTTGAAAAACCATAATCTCTTTAAAAAAAAGTCGTACAACGTTAGACAGTAGACCATTTTAAAGCTAATTGATTTCTATTTCTATTACGTGTACCATTTCATATACCTAAAGTTACGTGGAAAAAAGTTACAGAACAATATTTGCGAAATTACAAGGAAAATTGCCCAAAATTGCTGTGAGTGGCGAACTTTGAAAAATCATATTTCGAAAACTATAAATCCTAATTACCTCTACTACACAACATTTTAAAGAAGAAATATGTAGGTTTTTTTTTCTGTAAAGCAATGTCTATACCTATATCCTCGTGGACAAAAGTTATGGGACAAAAAACAAAATTTCTTTCTTTTGGGTTTCTTTGTGCTTTTTCTTTTGAATATATTTTTGTAAAAAAAAGTATCATTGACTTTAAAAAGCGATATTTAGATAGGAAATTTAACCAGGAACAATTTTTATGTAGGTATGCTTATACCAAAAGTGCATAGCACTCACCCTAATGTAACCTGTGCCCAGGGACTAATTCACCCATTTCTCAAAAACGCACCCCTTTAAATGGTAGCACTCCGCGGTTTTTTCATATATAGATGTCCATTGACCATATGAAATAATAAAACCCCGTTAACGTTGTAGTTCCTTTTAGCTATCTTATTTTGAATATAATCAATAGCCTAAAATTACATAATTAAAAATTTTCATAATATCCCTACAAATGCATAATACTGTTGTTAATAACATATAAAAATTTTATCACGGGATGGTGATGGGTTCAACATAAAAAAAATTTATTTTACACATACAGTATGGTGCAAATGAAAGGAATAAATTCGTAATGTCGCAAGCTGGCGACTTTAAGGAAGAATCCCGAAACAGGTCGATTTTTATTTTTAAATTGTAATTTTTTGGCATATATATCATACTGGTGACGTCATCCATCTGGGCAATGAATTTTTATTTGGGTGTTTTTGGTGTAAAGTTAAAATCTTTGGAGTTACAGAGAAAAAATTGAAAAAAACACGATTTTCGGGCGCCATTTTGTTTATAAAAAAAGTAGCTCACTATCTGCGGACTTTGCATACCTATATTATTAATATATATAATCATAAGATTCGATTCCAGCAATAAAATTGCTGGTAAATAACTTTTCCTTGTATTTTGCTAGTTAGCCCAGAGTATTATCAGATGTTGTAAATTTGTGCAACGTATTTTTCACCGATAGAATGGCACAATTGCTGTAAATTTCTTTTCCAATAATTTACACAAACTTTCAAACATACCTAATATTAATTGTTTCAGTTCTTATTGCATTTTTTATCTAGTGTTTAATATAATTAAAATTGTTTATTTATTATTCGGTACTCACCGTTACCAGAAACTACTAGTTTATGACAAAACGAAGACATACCTGAAATAAAAAAGATTATTTAAGTTTGTAAAATAAATATCTACGCCTGATAACATCGAATCACAAACAAAAATCATAATTATTACAGGAGGCTATGTAATGAAAATTTCGTTGCTTTGGATTTTACTATAAAGTCCTCAAAATCCTCGAAAAACGAATTTTCTGATCTTGGCGAATACACTGAATTGAATACTCCGACTCGAGTTAATACAACTAAAATCATTGGTTAAGATAGGCTTTCATTATATTTTTGAATTGTTTGAATGTAAAATTTACGATTTTTCGTAAAATTACTAGTGTAAATTGTATTGTATATCTACAAAATATTTGTAATTAGTCCATCTTCGTATTTTCACTAGTTTTTTTTATATAAAAATACAAAATAATTACAAATAAATTCGTATTTTTACAATTAAAATCCAATTTTTTATTATACTAAGTAATTTTAACAAAAAAAAAAAAAATTTAATTTTAAAAACTCTTCAACCTGTTTTGGTGTAAAGTATACTATATTGGTAGGGGAGCAAAGTATGCTAAATTTGCAGTCACTCGAGCGTTATGGGGACCTATTGGGTTGTGATTATTAGTTTCTTAAACCAAAAAAAGGTAAGTAAAATTTTCCATTTTTTAATTTAATTTTCCATTTCCAACAATTGTTTTTCCGATTATAGCGCCATCTATCAATAACTCGAAAAAATGTCTCGAATAAAAGTTGCTTATTTTTACGTAAAGAATCCAAATCTGCAATAAAAATTTGGGGGTCCCATTTAAGATTTTAAAGTAACCCCCCACCCCATCTTCGTGGGGTGTCGTGTGTGGTACCATTCGATAGATTTTTCAAAAAATGTTGAAAGTGTATTTTGCAGTTTTCCGATTTGATGTTCATTTTGCGAAATATCGCGGGGTTTGTATTTAAAAGTTTAGTCACATATTAAATTATCCGAATTTTAATAAAAAAAACTGAAAATAATTTCCAGCGTACACATTATGTTCATTTCGACGAAGAAGCAAGAATAGCTTGAAATTGGCCTATAAAAAGATAAACAGCACAAAAAATAAATAAAAACATTACGCGCGCCTGGCAGCTGTTTAACATTTAAAGAGAATATTTTAAATGAAAGTTCCCATTTGGTGGTAATGTATGTAAAGCGGTCATTTGAAATCAAATAGATGCTACTGATAGATATTTATGAGCTGTTAAATTAAATATTTCAAATGGTCTGACAGCCAAATTAAAACAAATAACGCGCTCTCTGTGATGCAGTAAATTTAATTCGGAAGTTCTGGTCAGTGACGTAGCCAGTGAGGTGTCCAGGGGGTCATTATCGGTAATTCAACCTCCAATTATTCATTTTCTTCAATTCATGTTGATATGTTTACAATGTTGTTACAGCTATCACCACCACAATGGAGGTACACTGCTGATCACGCACGCACTTCCAGTTTCGATTGCATCTGCAAAAGACTGGGGGCACTGGGGGGGGGGGGGTACTGGAGGCTTGGAAGATTGGATTGGTATCCAAAATTTTCCATTCTTTTTCCAGCCGCAATCTTCTGGATCATAATGTTTACCGAGGCATGACTGAATCAGGTGATACACTCGGAGTCTGTGGAAACGGGCTGCATCTTGTGTTTTAGGAAGTTAGAAGAGATTAAATGCATTTTTGTTACTGTTTTAGCGAATCGTTTGTATCTAATGATGGGCAGAAAAAGAACAAGACCAAGACCAGGCTAGTCTTAGTCTTGTTCTTGCAAGCTTGGTCTTGGTCTTGCAGCTAAAAGGCAGTATTGGTCTTGGCCTTGGTCTTGCACTAGCCGGTTTTGTTCTTGGTCTTGGTCTTGCTGCAAGAGTATTGCTGGTCTTGCTTTTTTTGTAGTAATAATTTGAACCAAACAATTTCGAATAAAATACACAAAAATCAAATAAGTATTTTTTTACTTTATTTAATATAATTAACCTTTTTTTATAAACTAACTAACATACTAACATACTTTTTAGTAAATACATACATTTAATTAGATTGATTACTAATGCAAGCTCACTACAATGCGAACTCTGATCTCTTTGACATCTTCAATTCTAATTTACGCATCATTAAGAATACTGCTAACGATATTAGGTTGCAACCAGTCACTTTTTAGCATCTTGCTGTTATATTATATATTTATTCTGTATTTTTGTATTTAATTGTTTTACATACTATGTATTTTCTGTTTTTCTTTAATTACTTTATAAGTTTTTGTTCGTCGTTGTTCGTATGTGAGTGTGTTTTTCTCATTTTGAGTTTTTTCACACACTTACATATAAACGGCGTTTATGTAGTCTATGTATTTTGTACTGTTTTGTTGTTATGTTTATGATCTGTAAACGGTAAATTTACTAATACGCTTAATACACTAACCCAGATTGTAATTGGTCCAGTACTGTTATTTGGGTACTAAATAAATAAATAAATAAATAAATAAATTGATTAGCAAATTCTTACTTTAATTAATTATTCAATTATTTTATTTACTGCCTATGTAAAACAAAAACTAAATTCAAATTAAATTTTCCAATCAATTTTATTCTCAGGGCTAATTTTGTATTATATAAAATACCTGTGGCTTCTAATATTTCTGATTGCTTACTTCTTCCAGGGTGGAAACAGGGAAATTGAAAACACTCAATATCATATAAATGTAATCTATTGTTTTTATCAAATAAGTCGTGTACATGTGATTAAAAAAATATTAAATTTAAACTTTGTTGCAACAATCTCTTACTTAATCAATTAAACTCTAACTCTGATATCTCCTTGTTTTGACAAAAAAATTATTTAATTAATTTATTATTTACTCATACTAAATTTAATAAAATTTACTTTTCTTCTTTTGACTTGATTTCTTAGATTTTAAATGACTAACTGCGTAAAAAAAGTTCAATAAACAAATAAACAAATATGGGTTTGATATAAACAAATTTTCTCCATTCCGACAAATAATTTGACTGACCTTTTTGTTTCTTCACTGCCTCGTTCTCTGTATTGCGCCGTCCTTGATTCTCCCAAACACGTACTCTCTGGATGTTGCGAAAAAGTCCCTCTCGTCACGACTGCTTCCAAAAATCATACAGGATTTGCTCGAATTCTGTTACTCAGTTTTCCTTGTTCGATATCTTATGCAAAAAGATATTAATCAGCTACTCGTTCTAGACAAAACAAAAGAAGCTCCCTCGGACCAGGAAAATTGACTCTTCAACCGGTCGGCAATTTGGTTTCCACTTGATTCTGCTCGCAAAGGCCGATTACACACACTCTACACTGATTACTGAACTTTTAAAACAAAAAACTGGACTGCCTTCCACCGATGTTAATTACACAGTCCTCTCGTCTCTCGCCAAATTCTGACTCCTAATTTCTTCTCCCTTCTACCTCATCTTTCCCACTCTATCAAAAACACGCCTCTCTCAAAACGATTCATACCCATTTCTTCTGAAACAAATATTTTTCCACAGAACTTTTACAATTTGCCATTTTTCAAGAGATATCATAATTAGTTATTTCCTACTTTCTACTTTAACATCTAAAACCTCATACACTTGTACACCACATTAAAAACCTTTCCAGAAAGGATTTTAAAGCCGTCTTTTTTTCGTCAACGATGTCTACTTTCTAATCACCGAAATGTTTGTTCATGTCCCATGCATTTCGTCGAATCACTTATTAGTCGTTTCACTTTTTCCCCGAAACACTTGCTTAATAGCAAAATTAAATTCTAAACAATTTTGGTGATGAAAATACAGGGTGATGAAAAACTATCATTTTATGGTCGTTGATATAAATTTAATTTTTTCTGAATTTCTTTACAAAAAAAAAACAATTCTACAACAATACATATTTACCATACCTATTTATAGACATAATACTATATCATAATAACTAAACCTAATGGGGAGTTATAAACGCTTAATTCTGTAATTTGTTATCTTGCAGTTCTTTAATTTTATTTAAACTACATTGCTCTGTAGCACGAGTGATTCACACTTTTTATTTTCACATATTTTTGGATTGAATACCCATTATGACATTTAAAAAGTTGAAAATATTTGGATGTGGGTTGTAAAAACTAGAATTTCGACAAAATCGACAACCAGTTATTTTTTATTCAGGCTACAATGCTTTCACAGCGTTGTGAATCCCTTTTCAAAATCTATTATGATATTTTTTGGTATTAATTTTAAATTTAACGACCTACATTTTTCCTCGATTATGCGAAAATAATTTAAATAAGTGTCAGTAATTTTATTAGACAAAAAAGCGAAAACTACTGGTACATAAAAACCGTTTTAATGGCATTTTTTTAAATGGATTACCCTATCTATAATTACATTTTTTTTGTCTTACAAGTAATTTCAATTGTCCTTGAACTGTCGCCGTTTGAAAACTTGCCTTCTGGACACTTTGAAGGTTGAGAAAATACTTAATGACTTAAAAATATAACCAAAATATTAAGTATTTTAAAAATTCGATATTGTTTAAGGTTTATTACAATGTCAGTATATATTATTGAACTAAAAAAATAAAGTTAAAATAATAAAAAACCAATTTCGCAAAAAAGTGCAAGAGTCTTGCAGGTTGGTCTTGGTCTTGTGTAGTCTGCAAGGTTCGGTCTTGGTCGTGGTCTTGAATACCTGGTCTTGGTCTTGGTCTTGCAAACCAAAAGGCGGTCTTGGTCTTGGTCTTGCTGCAAGACCAAGACCAAGACCGCAAGACCAAGACCAGCCTCGCTCATGACTATTTGTATCTTAGGGTTTCTAGAGAATCGTCTCTATTTTCGCCATATAAAGAGACAAAAAAACGTTCGGCCAAAACAATGAGTAAAGATGGTTCGACTTTCTCACTGGCAAATAATTTTCCCCAGAGGTTTCTGACAGATAAAACAACCACTTATGATGCACGCTTAAAAAAGTCAAAATGCTTATCACAAAAATGTAAATTTTACCCACAAGACTCTCAATACTATTATGGATACAACTCAAAATGCTTTTCACAATTTTTAATACGACTGCACGTAGCAAAATATGTAGCACAACTGTAAGAATAAGTAGAGAGGAACCGACTGCTGTGCCACCTAGGATAAATTATAATACTAACAGTATTAGCAGGTAGATGTCCTCAAACAACTACTTGGACACCCCTAAAATATTATCAAAAATATTAATGATTTTAAAAAGGTAGATGTGCGGACAACATACAGGTTCATCAGGTCCACGCACATGTCAAAAACATTTGTACGGTGGCTCTAGGGTGTACTACCACCTTGTGGTTCTAGGGTTAAAAAAATAATTCATTAATGTATTGAATTTATAAATATTTTGTAGAAGGGGGGTACCTTCTTTTTACTTTGGCAATATTTTTAATAATTTGATTTTTTCTTAAAAAATTGTATGTGTCCTGTATTCAATCCATAAAGCTTAGCAGCAAACATTAACTTGTCAAGTCTCTTAACACATATACATATTGTATTTGGGTGCGAGGTTTCCTGTTTGTGTCACCCTTATTCGCATGCAACCTGATAAAATATTTAATCACCTGCAGCTGATAGAGTGTAGGGTGACAGTAATGCGGAAGTTGGTGTCTTAAATGTATACCTTATTGCACATATAAATCTCAAAGAATCACGTCATTTATTAAGGGTTAATTTATAAGGGGCGTTATCTAAATTAAGTAAAACTAGATAAAGCGTCGTTTAAACACAACGATAAGTCACAGCAACTAGTTGTGATGACAAGTTGAAACGCTGTTTAGACGCTGCGATTCAATGCGATACCACCTTCAACCCAACTCCAACTTTGATAAGTTGTGCGATGCACCGTTTACACACAGTGATAAGTTGCAACAACTCGATTGACCTTGATAAGTTGTTTGATATATCGCTGTGTTTAAACGATCCTTAAGGGACGATTTACGTGGTGGGAAAGTTCTTGAAGGCTCTATAAAGCAGAAAATAATGTTGGCCATTAAGTACCAAGACATAAAATATTATGGTTGGCAGATTGGAAGTAACTTTACATTTTCTATGCATAAAAAAGTACTTTTGAAACAAATATAATATATTAGGGGCCTAACTTAAGGTTGTCAAATCTGTGAGTGTGTTCAAGAAATCCGAAAGATTGGATAAGGAATGAATGAATTATTAAATAAAAGACAAAATAATTATGTTTTGGCAGATTGCAACAAACTCTACATTTTCTATACATAAATAGTATATTACATACCTAGCGGGAAAATACTCTATTTCAGCCGAGCGGCAAGGTAGTTTACAAACTACAGACGCGAGGCTAGAATGAGTTCCCGCGAGGTTTGTATACATACTATTTTACTCACAATCGGTTAGTAGTTTATGGATTTCTAATACTCACAATCTACCAATAATAATTTCGTTTCAAATATCTGTATCCATTTTCATTATGTGATAAGATGAATTATTTTAAGTAACAATATAGTCCAAGTAATGGAGCTTGAAATAGGACAAAACCTCGCAAGGATCAAAATCTATATGATGCCGAAAGGCGCTTTTACCATGGGGGTGGTTGCCACCCCCTTTTGGGGGTGGAAATTTTTTATTATATTTTGACCACAAAAGTTGGTAAAAACGTTCATTCTAAGCAAAAAATGTTCTATACATTTTTTTTATAAAATTAATATTTTTCGATTTATTCGCTATCTAAAGTGTTAGTATTATATCGAAAAATCAATGTTTTTAATCAGTTTTCTGCTAATTATTCCATAAGTTTTCGTTTTATCAAAACAACTTTACTAAACAAAAATGTACTATTTGAAAAAATAAATAAAACCCTGTTTTTTAATTTTCTTTAAGACCAACATTAATCAAGATATACTTTATTATATGTTAGCTCTCCTTTGTCAAATGCTAAATATTGTAGTTTCAAAGTCAAAAGACGGGAAAAATATGCATTTTTCGAGAATAACTTGTTAAAACTAATTTAAATAATTTAAAAATATCTATCTCTAGAAATAAAAAAGAAGTGTCTAGCTCAAAAATTAAGTGACTTATAATGGAACGAATGTCAGTCCCTATTTTTTTCAGCGCAAAAGTGGTCGGAAGCAACCCCGTAATCACCACCCTAATTAAAACTAGGCATTGACCTTATTTGGTCTTATTTATTTATGTATTATTAATACGTTCGAGAAGTTTGCCGACTTAGAATGATTCGTTTTTAAAAATATGATGTTAACAGCGATTAACGAATTTTTGTAGTTTGGAAAAAATGGCCTTTTCTTCTGAATAAAAAGATTAGCATCAGAGATGTGAAAAAATGTTTTAATATTAAATTGTAGCTAATTTAATTCCCAAGAATTTGGTATGAAAAAAATTTTTCTATGACAAAAATTAAGTGAGCTATTGACAATTAAAACTTGTAATAGCATGCAAAAACCACCTTTACCAACGCTTTCATGGGCTAATTGATTTCATTTTTTTTTTTAATTTTAAAGGTGGACTTTTAAGGAGCATAAAACATAATGTTAAAAGTTAAAAAATAATTAAAAACATGGCGGCTGTGTCCAGTGGAGTAGAACGTGTTTTTTTTCAGACCAAACTGAAACAAAAATTGTTTATTTGTTATCATTTTTTAGAGTAATAGTTCTCGTGTGACGAGAGGAATTTAAGAAAAAAAAAAGATTACGGAAATGGTTGAAATTTAAAAAAAAAAAGTCGAAAAAATTCTCACCAAAAATATATTCTATTTTTTTATTGCTATTCGAAAATGGTTAAATTTAATCATAAAACTCTCGTCACACGATAGTGAATCTAATTTAGAATATGTATGCCAAAAATGAAGTTAATCGGACGAACGGTTAAGCAGTTATCATGCCCACCGTTTGACCCGAAAAGAAAAAACACATTCTACGCCACTGGATGCAGCCGCCATGTTTTTAATTATTTTTTAACTTTTAACATGTTTTATGTCCACCTTTAAAATTAAAAAAAAATGAAATCAATTAGCCCAATAGTTTTCGTACAATTTATCATTACATTTAGACTACTTTTTAAGCTCGAGAAACGTATATGACCCCTTAAAGGTCGATGCATATTATCATGCACGTATAGTTTCCGGCACGTAGCGTTTCTAGTTCAGCAATGGGACTGCGCGTTCACATTTTCATACATAGAACGTTTCAGTTTGGTCCGGTGAAGATGTGTTCTTACTTTTCACGAAAAAAGTATGTGCAATTGCTCTTATTATGAAGAAAGCAAGTCTGTAGTAAAAAGAAGGTTTGCGGTACCTACATCCAATACTAAAAGAAAGGAAAAAGAAAGGCGAATACTGGATTTTATACAAATAATTAATTAATGACGATGTAAAATATGGATATTTTAGAATGAATAGGATTGATTCAGTTTGAATATATTTTAAATAAAGGTTTGTTCCAAGTCGACACAAAACCGTTCTTGAACAGTTACGAGTATGCGCAGTAACGAAAAATGTGTTACTGCGCATAAGTATTGGTTATTACGCATGCGCGTAACGATTCAAGAACGGTTTTGTATCGAGTTGGAACAAAACTAATATTACACCTTTAATTAAAAAACAAAATACTACATTTAAAGAAGCCATGACAACGACAGGAAAACGACGGACCTGAAATCACATTATCCGTACCCACAGGTTCCGACTAGTTCCGTTCCGGTCGCATCCGGAAAATATTGTTTGCGAATATACTGAACGGAAACGTAAGGTGTCTGATACGATACGTGCCCGACAGTGTGAATTGTTCATAATATTTAAAACCATTAAATCATATTTTTCGTAAACTAAACGATACGTGCATGATAATATGCACCGACCTTTAATCTTAACTGTTTGTGTATTGTAAAAATGTGTTAGGTGGATCCTTAAGAGGAAACAGTAACGATCAACAGGTAGCGAAAACGCGTTCCAAGATTGCGGCTGTAATTTTGAATATTTTTTCGAGATATTTGGCACACGTATTCGTAATATAATAAAGAATGGCGGTACAGAGCCCAATTTGAAAAATATATTAATATGTGGAAATTACTCTGTAATTAAATACAATATTAAGAAAACGAGTCTGTACCGCCATTAAGAAGAACAAAAAAATACACTTTCTTCAAATAAATTTTTTATCCGATGCCTAGATTTTGTGTCATTTTGGAACTACTAAAATTTTTTATTTCATTAGTAGTTCCAAAATGACACAAAATCTAGGCATCGGATAAAAAAGTTTATTTGAAGAAAGTGTATTTTTTTGTTCTTGTTAATGGCGGTACAGGCTCGTTTTTTTAATGTTGTATTTAATTACAGAGTACTTTCCACATATTAATATATTTTTCAAATTGGGCTCTGTACCGCCATTCTTTATTATATTACGAATACCTGTGCCAAATATCTCGAAAAAATATTCAAAATTACAGCCGCAATCTTGGAACGCGTTTTGGCTACCTGTTGATCGCTACTGTATCACCTTAAGATCAATTTTTGTATCTTGCTAAGACAGATTGGTAGTACCCATTATGCTTTTTTTGAATTTTGGTAAAAAGTTCACACCTTCATTAGTTGTGCAACATTATGAAACCGATAAAAAACAGTCCACAGGCCATCGTTCATGGACAAAAAACCGTCTACCAACAAGTCCTTTAAACGCAATCAATTATTACAAACATCCGCATAATGACAAACAATGCCAATTTTTATTGTGTAAACTAAACAGTAAAAAAACAGTTGTAATGCGAGTTGAAAAAACAATTTATTTTACAATGAATATTGATCAAATATAAAATTCCATATTCATGGTTGATCTATAATGACATGAAAGTGTTCAACAAAGAATATCGATTTGAATTTTAAATTGAATGACGAGAAATTCCAGTAAAATTAAAATAAAATGTTTTGAGTTCACCTGAAATAATTCTGGAAATGATACGCGGTTTGCAAATGTATTATAAATTCAATAAATCGTTGCCTGGGGAATTGTCTCAAATTTAACGATTAATTTCTTGTAAAGGTTTCAATTTCTCTTTTCAAAGCGTGTAAATGCACGTACCCACTGTTGGCGCTCCGCGCTCCCTGCAACTGCTCCGATCGATAGGGCATGCGATCCTCTACATATAAACCGCTACCCATTGGAGCGCGCACCGTTGCACGCTCCGGGAGCGTCAACGTATCCACTATGTTATGTGGAGCAGTTGCAGGAGCTCCAACATAGTCATAGGCGTAATCAGGGGGGTTTCGGGGGTCATAACACCCCCCATTGGGATGTAGTTTTAACACCATTACTATTCCATACCTCCCAGAGACCATCCAGTAGTTGTAACCCCCCTTAGGATCATCCTGGTTACGCCGTTGAACATACAGTGGATACCTGCCTTAAGTTCTTGCACTAAGTGTGTAACGTTATAAACGTCACATGCTCGTTATTTTTATTCAAATAATTATTTTATTCCAATTTCTTTTGATTTTATTCATATGTTAGCTTTCCGTTTTTATTTTATTGTTTTATTTTTTATTCTAAAAATATCGTGGCTCAACTTTCTACCAACTAAGCATTCTGTCTAACTTTATTCTTCATTTTAAATTTTCACTAACTTCGATTTTATTCCCATTTACTCTTTGTATATTCCCTTTATTCAAATCCTGTAACCAGCTTATTCGACAGACATAATATCTATACAGAGTAGCTAGAAAGTATGGAAACACGGTAATATCTCGGGAACCGCTGGCACGATTTTTATAGATTTTTGTGGGTAAGGGTTTTCTAATACGGCCGATATTATAGTAGTAATTACATTGTTGTCAAATCTTCCGTTTTTCTGGAAATCTAATGAACTTTCTTATTTCAAATGGAACACCCTGTATATTTTTTGCGTTTTCAAGTCCTTAAAAAATACTGAGTATTTTTCATGTTATATTCCCTATAGGTACCTAAACGCCATAATTTCGGAGTTATTGCTACATTTATTTAAAAAAAATTTTAAACAAAAATTATAAAAATCTAATTTTTCGGCCCGGAGTCATTATTTTAGGTTCTTTGGACCATTGGGAACAAAAAAGGTCTTTTGTAATTTTTCTTTAAGAGCAAACAGTAGCGACCAACAGGTAGCAACAAACGCGTTCCAAGATTGCGGCTCTAATTTTGAATATTTTGTCGAGATATTTGACACACATATTCGTAATATAATAAAGAATGGCGGTACAGAGCCCAATTTCAGAAATATGTTAGTATGTGGAAATTACTCTATAACTAAATAAAATATTGAAAAAAGGAGCCTGTACCGCCATTAAGAAAGACAAAAAATACACTTTCTTCAAATAAACTTTTTTATCCCTGCCTAGATTTTGTGTCACATTGGAACTACTAAAAATCGATTTTTTTATAACAAAAAAACGAACGTCACTGACTTGGCAACATTTCGCACCTATGGGTATAAAAATTATTGTTTTTGAAAGTATAAACGTCACTGTCAGTGTCGAATTACCGACGCACTGTTGCCTCACTTTTGAAAGTTCGCAGAACTTTCGCAATCTTGGACCGCGTTTGTTGTTACCTGTTGATCGCTACTGTGTGCTCTTAAAGCTAATCGTTTCTGAGTTATAAACAATTTAAAACTGAAAAAAATCGAAAAATGACGATTTTTAAGATTAAAAAGCACACGTAAAAAAATAATTTTTGAAATTACGAAGCACCTATATTCAAGCTCAAACCTTCTATCAGCTCCCTATAAGAATTTTTGGCATGTTTTATTCTAAAACATTGTTTTTTTAATTGTTAATGAAGCGCATATGAGAGAACGGGCGATCGCGCTTGAATTTAATTTAGGTACTTCGTAGTTTCAAAAATACAATTCTTTACTTGTGTTTTTGAACCTAGAAAATCGTCATTTTTCGATTTTTTTCAGTTTTAAATTGTTTATAACTCGGAAACGATTAACAAAAATTACAAAAGACCTTTTTTGTTTTTTTTTATTTAGCTAATGCCTCGACAACTAATGGCCATTGGCATGGTAGGTACGGTAATTTTGAACAGTTAGGTACCTAGTGTCATGTGTAGTGTGTTTGTTGAGTAAGTGTCTTGTTACTTTGCAAAGTCGACGTTATTGTCTTTGCAAAGAGACGCTAATTGTATCCGAACGTCTGCGGTCCCTCCGGTGAGTACCGATCCCACAAGGACAGAAACTATATTCATTTATTAATTTATAATACATGAAAAATATCTGACCCTGGTGAGATTCGAACCCACAACCTTTCGGACTTTTTCGATCCAAAGGCAGGCGCTCTTACCACTGAGCCACGGAGGGGGTCTTTTTTGTTTTTAATGATTCAAGGAACCTATAATAATGTCTACCCGGGCCGAAAAAATTGATTTTTATAATTTGTTTAAAATATTTTTTTAATAAATGTAGCAATAACTCCGATATTATGGCATTTAGGTATAGGGAATATAACATGAAAAATAATCAGTATTTTTTAAGGACTTCAAAACGCAAAAAATATACAGGGTGTTCCATTTGAAATAAGAAAGTTCATTAGATTTCCAGAAAACGAAAGATTAGACAAAAATGTAATTACCACTATAATATCGGCCGTATTAGAAAACCCTTACCCACCAAAATCTATAAAAATCGTTCCAGCGGTTTCCGAGAAATTACCGGGTTTTCATATTTTCTCGCTACCCTGTATAAAATGTTTATGCTCTACTCTAAGTCCGAACAAACTATTTGTCGTGGCTTCCGTTCTGTCATGTCAGTTTCGCGTCAATGGAGTTGGAATGTTTTTTATAATATCTTTTATATATTTACAGTGGTGTTTTAGTTCCAAAACCCATTTCTGTTCTTGAATCTCCATTGAAGTAATTTGATAATTTGTTTATATTGGGTGCGTTCACCAGACCAGTGCGCTACGTCAGCGCTCTGAAACTGTTTAAGATTTTTCGGGTGAACGTCATGTCAATTTAGGCTAAACTTCAACGTGTTGACGAAGCGGTCGCCATTTTATTGAACGTAGTAGCTTCAATATTGAACGTGTTTAAGAAATATATTGTAATGGCGCGATTATTTGAAAATATTTATTTTACAATGGTTTTAATTATAAAGTAATTGAAACTTAGGAGATACATAATTGTATATGCTCACGAAATTGTAAATCTGTGTATTAAGGAACAATATTTTTAACATAATTCATATTTACGTGATAATTATTATTTATTTATGGTGGGTCATCCAATGGTTCTGCTCTGCCAATTCCAGCACAGCCAGCAGCACCAAAAATTATTTCTTGTTCATTTCATTATCAAACATCAGTAAAGGTAGTATATTATCCATTTTTGAATTAAAGTTTAAGATACGTCCAATTTATCGTTGAACGATAAGTATAATAAATCAACAAAAACAACGAATCTCGTTTTAGGTTAGGTTCATACATAGAACAGGTGGGAACTTAGACAAGGTTGTCTAAGGGTGGGAACACAAAAAAAACCAACTATGAAAGTGTCAAACGGAAAAATACCATTTACCAGACTATTAAACGTAGTTTTAAAGCGCTGCAACATAGCTGTTTAGTTGCATTAATTTAATATTTCACCAATATGCAGTGTCTTTTTTTGATAATTTCAGATAATTCTTTTTTGACAACATAATCCTCAAGGCACGTTTTATGTTAGTATACGCATGTAAAATCTTTTATAATATAAAAGATTTAATCGATGAGGGGAGCTGTTCAACAGAATGTAAGCTTTTTCACAATTTACAGAAAAAAGTAAAAGAAAACAGAAACATTGAATAGACCTAAATTTTTTTCTAGTGTAAATATGGTACACTTTTTTAAATGGTACTAACATCGTATTGTTTCATTAACCTCACAACTTGGGAAGCTACAGAATAATAATTTTCTTGGAAACATTTATTGGAATCTACTTCGTAATGTTCTGCACAACGAATTTATAGTCGTTAAAACAAAACAAACTAGTACGTTTCACCTAAATTAATTCTAAATTAGGTGAATTCGTGACTCAACGGCAATTCTAACGAGTTTTTCAAACAAAACCCGCTGTACAAATAAAATTATCATTTCAATCTCATTCGAAACGTTGTATTGTATTTTACCTGATTTGCTACATTATTTCTTTGTTTACACTTTTCGTTAATTTGTTTTAACCCTAAATGTTCTGTTGAAATAATTTTGCAAATAATTACCTCGAGAAGAAAAATGTATTTTAAATTTGGGTGTTGAATAATAAAATACTTTGAAAACGAAAGACAGTTAATATTTGATTCTGTTTCAGAGGCAACCACCAACCTCTTATGTACCTTTCACCGTATTGGGATCTTCAGAGAGGCCTGTGATCTGCTCTGAATCAGAGCGAAAATCAACTGTCTTAGTAATAGCCCAGTAAATGAACGGGAAATTCGGCGATACCGTGTAATTTTCAGGGGCAACTCCGAATTGCATGAAAATTTGGATTTAGGTTCTACTTACCCTCCACTTCAAAGTTGAAATTGTGCCGTTGGTTGCTTTTACTTGGGAGGTGACAGTCACCCCTTCTCAGGGGTGAAAAAACATACGTTCAAGATAAGACCGGAAATGGATAAACTGACTAATTTTAAGCAACTTTTGTTCTATATAGTTTTTTACGTAAGTCAATACTTTTCGAGTTATTTGCCATTGAAAATGTTGATTTTTTGACAAAAAAAACTACGTTTTCAGACGGTTTTTCGCAAATAACTCAAAAAGTAAATATATTATCGAAACAAATATTCTTAGCAAAAGTTTAGCTTATAAAAAAACCCAAAAAAATGGTGTATCAGTAAAGTCTATCAATCAAAGAAATACGTTCTTATTCGTCTAATTCCAAATCGAATATTTCAAGGTGAAATCACCGAAAAATTAAGCACTTTTCGGGAAAAACCCATTTAAACTTTTTTAAAGTGTTTATAAAAAGCTTTTGTTTTAATTGTTAATAAAAGTTTTAGCATTAAAAATAAGCGAGTTACGCTCAAAATAAAGTTGACCCTCTTTTTTTTGTAAAGAATTATGAAAATCTCGCCGTGTTTAGCTCCCCAAATGAAATTAATCGCTACCGCTTTACAAACAATTTAGTTACCTATTTACTTTTTATATGATCTGTCAGTCTCACCGGTTTAAAGTGTTTATTTTTGAAAGGGTTATAATTCAGAAAACTTGAATGGGTCACTAATCACGAGTGTATGCAAATTTTGAACAGCCATATCTTAACCAATTTTTGTCTTATGGAGAAACAAAATAAACTAGCATATTTATAATAGCAAAACCTACAATTTTCTACTCTTTAAGATTTTTCTTATCACTAATACTTTTTAAGTTATTTCGAAAAAATGAAATTTTTCAAAAATTTTTAGAATTTTTTTTTACTTTATAACCAAATATTTTCAAAAATAAGCACTTCAAACCAATCAAACTTACAGATCATATAAACAATACACATACAGTTAAAATAGGTGGTAAAGCCAAACGATTAATTTCAATTAGGGTGCTAAATAGAGGGAGGTTTTCACGATTTTTTTTACCAAAAAAAAGGGGGCCAACTTTTTTTTCAGTGTAACTCGTTTATTTTTGATGCTGTAAACTTTTGTAAAAAACAAATAATAAGCTTTTTATCGATACTTTAAAAATGTTAATAAGGTTTTCCCGAAAAACGCTTTTTTCTTCGGTGATTTCGCGTTGAATTATTCGATTTGGAATTAAACGAATAAGAACGTATTTTTCATGAGCTACAACTTTGCTTCTACTCAATTTGTAGACTTTACTGAAAAAAACCATTTTTTTCGTTTTTTTTTTATAGGCTACACTTTTGCCAAGAATAGTTTTTTCGATAAAATATTAACTTTTTGAGTTATTTGGAAAAAAAAACGGTCTGAAAACGTAGTTTTTTTGTCGAAAAATCAACATTTTAAATCGCGAATAACTCGAAAAGTATTGACTTACGTAAAAAACTTTATAGAACAAAAAGTGCTTAAAATAAGTCAATTTATCCATTTCCGACCTTATTTTAAACACGCGTTTTTCACCCCCCGAGAAGGGGTAAATGTCACCCCTTAAGTAAAAGCAACCAACGGCACAGATTCAACTTTAAAGTGGAGGGTAAGTAGAACCTAAATAAAAATTTTCATGCAATTCGGAGTTGCCCCTGGAAATTACACTCCAAAACGGTCATTTATTGGGCTATAAGGAAAATTATGCAAAATAATTTGCCTGTAGACGCTGGCTGTACCGACATCTATTTACACAATAAGAAGTGTTAGATCCAAAAATCTAAAACTTTTATCGTTGGAACTAGTCCAGAGAAATAAGGTTTTTGTCGGGATACTTGAGCAGCCAGCCAGGTTGCAAAAGGGTTTTTTGGGTACTATACAGTGTGTCAAGTTAAAAACTTGCAATGGCTATATCTCACGAACAAAAGCTGATATCAAAAAATGCTTGAAACCGTTTCTAGGATAGTAAGGGGGAACTAAAATGGCATGAAAGAGAACTCACCCCCATCAACCCCCTAGGCCCCACCCACCACAACCCAAAAAGTTTAAATTGCAAACCCCTACTTGTGATATATAATTGAAGAGGCTATAAAAAATGCTATCCAATGGTATAAACAATAATTATATAGGGTGAAGCAATAATTGTGAAACTTTGGCTTAAATGAAAAATTTAATGAGGTTTTGTTGAATTGCAAATTTGATAAAAATGTCAATTAAATAAATTTACAAAGTGGGTTCCGTTGTTTTGTAAACAATAATACAGTCTATTTTCAAATTCTGCACGAAATTTGGCAAATGTTTTTCTAGTAATAGGGCGACATGCTTGAGTAATTCTTTCTCGCAATTCCCCAAGTGAAGCAAGTTGAGTTTTATAAACAACTGATTTAACGTAACCCCATAGAAAAAAATTATATACTATTCTACTATAAAAAGTACCATCCAATGGTATAAAAATTAATTATACAGGGTGTTAATATCAGCTGGCTTACTATGACTTTTGTATTTGTAATGCTATCTCACGGACTATTATTTTAAATGGTAAATGTCCGCTCGAACTTTTTTTTGTTGAATTAAAACTTAATTTGCTATTTTTACCTTAAATCAGTTGTTTATAAAACTTAACTTGCATCACTTGGGAAATTGCGAGAAATAATTACTCAAGCATGTCGCCCTATTACTAGAAAAACATTTGCCAAATTTCGTGCAGAATTTGAAAATAGACTGTATTATTGTTTACAAAACAACGGAACCCACTTTGTAAATTTATTTAATTGACATTTTTATCAAATTTGCAATTCAACAAAACCTCATTAAATTTTTCATTTAAGCCAAAGTTTCACAATTATTGCTTCACCCTGTATAATTATTGTTTATACCATTGGATAGCATTTTTTATAGCCTCTTCAATTATGTATCACAAGTAGGGGTTTGCAATTTAAACTTTTTGGGTTGTGGTGGGTGGGGCCTAGGGGGTTGATGGGGGTGAGTTCTCTTTCATGCCATTTTAGTTCCCCCTTACTATCCTAGAAACCGTTTCAAGCATTTTTCGTTTTCAGCTTTTGTTCGTGAGATATAGCCATTGTAAGTTTTAAAATTGACACACTGTATACCTAATACATTAAATACAACAATGCCCGTCACAGATCGGACGAGAATTTTAGTTATTAACAAATAAGCGTCAAAAATGTCAGTTTTTTCGTTTAAATCGCTATAGGTAAAAATAGGGTAATTAAATATCTTAGGGAGCGTTCAAGTATTACGTAACGCAGGGGGTTAAAAATCTTCAAAAATTGCGTTATGTAATACGTGAACGCCCCATTAAGGTGCGTTAAGTAGGGGGAGAGGGGGGGTCAAAAACCGCGTTACGTAATACTTGAACGCTCCCTTATTTAGAGTATTCATCTTTTAGTAGATGAGCAAAGATGGCAGTTTTTGAATTTTGGTCCGATCATTTGTTGCTTCGCTAATTGCAAAATAAGACTAAAATTTCGAAAATTAAAAATTTGCTATAGCTTTTGCGAAAATTAACTTGAGACTTTGATATTGCATGAAAAGTTGAGACAACCAGTACATATCATGCACAAGAAAATTCAAGATGATTCGTCAATTAGTTTAAATTTTATTCAATTTGTTTATCCAAAAGAGCTTTTTTGCAATGTTATTGTTCAGAAAATAATAATGATACAGCAATTCTGTGGAAAGCACAGGAAAGAAGAACACTTATATTTTCCAAGCATTTAAAAAAATCTATAAAAACTATCTATTCAAATCTATTTTTATCATTCCGAAAACATTTTACTAAAGTAGAGTCATTTTTGGCTTAAAAACAATTTGAAAAGCTTTGTTAATATTGACTGTAGAATAAATCTACTTTGGGATTTCAAAAGCTGATATTTTTACACAAATTTAAAAAAAAAACTTTTTGCCTAGGTTAATTTCGGTCAAAGTTAGCCTCTTTTATTATTTAATTCACAGTTACTTTTATATACATAAAATTCTCCTGCAACAGTGTTAGTCACCATACTCCTCCGAAACGGCTTGACCCATTTTTATGAAATTTTACACGTATATCCTGAAGGATTGAGAATAGGTTCTAATCTATTTTTCATGCCCATAAATTATAAGAGGGGTTGCCCCCTTGACATTTTTTTTATTTTTTTGGACAAAATTGTCTACCTTAATTTTCTATGGTGTAGAATTAAAAAATACATACAACCCTTAATTTTCACTCTTCTATCAGCAACCCCTATTAGTGTAGGAAACAAAGGTTGAACCTTGCAAAATGGACACAAGTCTGGTTTTATTTTTTTTCTGATATATCAAGGGGTTCTTATTATAAGACTACGTTTTTCTGAAAAAATTTCGCCCCGGAACCCCCCTTTTCACCCCTTTAAAGGGGGTAATTTGTGGTTTTTGTGAAACGTAGCCCTTCCTGTACCTTTTACAAAAAATTTATTTCATAGAAATATGAAGAGGACTATATTTTCTACGATTTATTTCCAACAGCATATGATTATCATCCACCGTTTAGTAGGGGTGGCGCCCCAAAGTTGACAAGTTTTAAAAAAAGATGTTTTAAAAAAATATATATTTTTCCCTAACTGTAACGGAAATTAAGAAGAAATCCTACCGCAATTATTCACAAATAATTTATTGATTTTTTTGTATAGGTTTCACTTAAGGGTAATTGCCCATTTTTTAATTACAGGGTGTTACATTTTAAAAAACCCCTTTTTATACCATCTGAACCGTTTATGCTAGAGTAAAAAGACTTTCAGAGATTACCCATATACTGGTGCTATTTACAAATTTGTATAATGCACCCCCATTTTTTCCCCGGAACCACCCCGAAAAAAAGAAAAATTAATAAATAAAGTGATTTTCTTGGAATTCTTCACACACAATGCCCTTTATTAATATGCTTCATACATAATTTTGTGCACGTTATTATTACCCATGCATGGACACCAAAAGCAATTTCCTAGTGCAACCCCTGTAGCAAAAAAAAAATAAATAAAATGGGGGGTTGAATTTTTTTTTGTTTTTTGCTTTTTGATCCATATGGGCATATGCTTCATCAATAGTGCTTTTCAAAAATATATATGGTTATTGCAACATCTCTGCGGAAACCACCCCTATCCTTGAAAATATACTGCAGAAACTACCCCTATCCCTTGGCAAGCATGTTTTTACGATTTTCTCATTGCCTATGCATTATTTTTAAACAAAACTTATACAAGGTTAAAGACCACTATTTACTCTAAAAATTAGGTCCTATTCATTTTTTTCGTATAAGCAACCGTTACGGCACAGTGGCGCCGTAAACCTCATATATGCTTTGGCGGGCTCCAGTTTTTGTTTTTTTTTTTCGTCATCTGTTCGTTTTATTGATAAAGTACTTATGTAAAATAAAACAACACAGTGTAAACTACAAATTATGACCTATGCACATTTTACAGTCTTTGCGCCCCAAAGCCACAATGGTGGCCCAAAATCAATTTTTGCATATTTTCGCCACCTACACGCATTTTATTGCCTTAATGCTACCTTAATAGCACAATATTCACCCTTAAGTGGTCGCTAAGCAGTGATGGATCCAGGGAGGGATGATGGGGGCGATCACCCCCCCTCTCCAACCAAGTGGTAGTATATTTAAAGATTATAAAAATATTTATTTATTTTTATAGAAATTTAACCAATTGTCACACCCCTCTTAACGATGCTGGATCTGCCACTGTCGCTAAAGCATAAAAAGTACGCCATTTTTACAAAATTATAATATAATATAAGTATTTCTCTAAAAATAAATGAATATTTTTATAATCTTTAAATATAATATCACTTGGCTTGAGAGGGGGGGGTGATCACCCCTATCACCCCTTCCTGGATCCGCCAGTACTTAGCGACCACCTAAGGGTGAATATTGTGCTATTAAGGTAGCATTAATGCGATAAAATGCGTGTAGGTGGCGAAAATATGCAAAAATTGATTTTGGGCCACCATTGTGGCTTTGGGGCGCAAAGACTGTAAAATGTGCATAGGTCATAATTTGTAGGTTACACTGTGTTGTTTTATTTGACATAAGTACTTTATCAATAAAACAAACAGATGACGAAAAAGAAAACAAAAACTGGAGCGCGCCAAAGCATATATGAGGTTTACGGCGCCACTGTGCCGTAACGGTTGCTTATACGAAAAAAATGAATAGGACCTAATTTTTAGAGTAAATAGTGGTATTTAACCTTGTATAACTTTTGTTCAAAAAGAATGCATAGGTAATGAGAAAATCGTAAAAACATCCTCGCCAAGGGATAGGGGTAGTTTTTGCAGTATATTTTCAAGGATAGGGGTGGTTTCCGCAGGGATGTTGCAATAACCATATATATTTTTGAAAAGCACTATTGATGAAGCATATGCTCATATAGATCAAAAAGCAAAAAACAAAAAAAAATTTCAACCCCCCAATTTATTTGTTTTTTTTTTTGGCTGCAGGGGTTGCACTAGGAAATCGCTTTTGGTGTCCATGCATGGGTAATAATAACTTGCACAAAATGATATATGAAGCATATTAATAAAGGGCATTGTGTGCGAAGGATTCCAAGAAAATCACTTTATTTATTAATTCTTCTTTTTTTTGGGTGGTTCCGGGGAAAAAATGGGGGTGCATTATACAAATTTGTAAATAGCACAAGTACATGGGTAATCGCTGAAAGTCTTTAAACTCATGCATAAACGGTTCAGATGGTATAAAAAGAGGTTTTTTTAAAATGTAACACCCTGTAATTAAAAAAAGGGCAATTGCCCTTAAGTGAAACCTATACCAAAAAATCAATCAATTATTTGTGAATAATTGCGGTTAGATTTTTTCTTAATTTCCTTTACAGTTAGGGAATAATATATTTTTTCTAAAATATCTTTTTTAAAAACTTGTCAACTTTGGGGAGCTACCCCCGCTAAACAGTGAATGATAGACATATGCTGTTGAAAACAAATCGTAGAAAATATAGTCCTCTTTATATTTCTATAAAAGAAATTTTTTGTAGAAGGTACAGGAAGGACTACGTTCCGCAAAAACCACAAATTACCCCCTTTAAAGGGGTGAAAAGGGGGGTTCCGGGGCGAAATTTTTTCAGAAAAAGTTAGTCTTATAATAAGCACCCTTTGATATACCAGAAAAAAAATAAAACCGGACTTGTGTCCATTTTGCAAGGTTCAAGCTCTGTTTCCTACACTATATCTTTTAATAGCCATCTATATATTTTGCTTCTATAAAATTCTCCTGTCACACTGTTAGTTGCCATACTTCTCCGAGACCTCTTGACCGATTGTTATGAAATTATATACGTATATTCGGTAGGTCTTAGAATCGGTCATAATCTATTTTCCATATCCCTGAGTGAGAAGGGGGTTCCCCCTAACATTTTGTAATGTTAGGTGGGGATGTGTGTACATAACGTACTCTACAAGACCACGAGTACATAGAAATTTAAAAAATTATGATCAAAATCCATCAACAAGCTCCGGAGATATTAATTGCAGCATATGTTTGAAGAATCAATTTCATTTTTTGAGTGCACGGATTTTAATAATTTTTCCCCTCCACCGACCACGAATGGATTTCGTTAGGACGTAATTTTTAAAGCTTTATTAACCACTTTATTGAAGTTCAAAGTTTCGTCAAACTTTACACATAAACTATATACCTTGAACTTCAAAATGGCGCTAGTTAGGTTGCTTAATTGTTATAAACAAAGTAGCTGTGAATTAAATAAAAAAGTGGCTAACTTTGACCCTAATTAACCTAGGCGAAATGTTTTTTTTTTGAAAATTCGTGTAAAAATACCTCTTTGTCTTCTTTCATCCAACATTCTTATGGTTTGCAAATAATCGAAACCAAGAAGGCGTAACCATAAAATAGATCTCCTTAAAAGTTTATTTCTTCGGAAAAGTAGGCTAAGTAAGCCTAAAGGTATGTAGGTAGTAGGCTAAGAATTTTTGGACATCTTGGATATTAGTGCAACCTAATATGTCTGTGTAGATTTTGGCATTGGATCCGACCATCACTTGTAACACCGTTGCCGTATCTTCTATTTTTTCATACTATCACGCTACAATTTTTTGTGATATTATACACGAGCGGGACACCCTCAAAAAAGCGCTTAGTTTTCGAGATACTGACCACGGAGGGGTGAATGGCTAATTTTATTCATACTTTATATTTTCGAGGGTGCTGAAAACGAAAATGAGGTTTATTTTGAATTTTATGTGGGGGAACATTGTCAAAATCGCAATTTTAACCTAAAAATAAAAAAAAATTAAATCACGTTTTTTGCGTTTACCTCGCTACAACTCTGTTACATTTTAATATTTTTTTCTGAAATTTTTACAGTATATAGCTCTAACACTTCTGAAGACAAAGGTACCTGCTTCAAGTTTTTATTCTTATCATGATAAAGGTTATGAATTTTTCAAAGAAAAAGGTGCGGATTTGTGCGTTGCAAAGTTTAATCGCAAAAGTTGTGTGACGAAGTTTAAAATATAGCTTCTTAATCACGTTTATTTGAAAGTAGAGAGTACAAAGAAATTTTCTGGTAAGTTTTAGATCAAAATGTTTTATAGAAAAAAGATAGTGCAACTTTTAATGTCGACATTAGAAATCCCCAATATAACTACACATACACTAACAATATAATTTCATTTGACACCTCATTTGTCTTTCTACCTAGTATAATGACGGAGAAGTAAACGTTCTTATTCTATTATTCTTGTAGGTACATTTAACATTGATTGAAATTATGAAAGAAATGGCATGGCAACACTGTGACGCACAAACATAAGATTCAGCTATGCGTTACATAGGGTGCACTAATGGCCAAGATGTACGAATTTTTTAATACATCCTCACATATAAGATTTTAAAGCTTCAGACACTAACACAAATCCAGCCACGTTTTAGCTAGCACAATCGCCGTTCTATAAATAAACTCCTAAATAAAAAGCTTTTTTCCAGAAACTCATTAATCTCAACATTAAAAGAGTTCGTAAGGTCAACGAAACAGACCTAAAGAAATAATAAAAACCGAAACATATCTGCTAAACGTGCACCTGTTGAAAGGCGATTTATTCCGTCAATTTTCTTCGCATTCCCAGCACGTTCTGCTTTGTATTTCCAGTTGTTAACAGAGAGAAAAATAAACTTTCTTACGACTTTTTATTTTCGGTTATATTTTTCAACAGTTTTTCCAAGTAACAAATGACCGCTTGCGTGCGTGATGGTAATATTATATTTAACTCGGAGGATAACGTATATTTAATATGAAAAAATATTAAAAAATGTGTGTATTAAGCTTTCGTCTTTGTCCGTAGAGTCATCTCCGAAATACGGCTGTTTCTTGAGTGATTACTTACACACGTAACTTCAATCGTGAAAAGCATACACCATCATTATTTTTCTACTAGCCGGCATTATCTGTAGCATAATTTTATGCAAGCATTGTAATTCTGGAAAAAATCGGTGTTAAAAATACAAGTTTAGTGCTGGAGTACCCCAAGGTAGTGTTTTAGGTCTATTACTTGATCTACCGTACACTTACGATGTACCAGTATTAAACCACAACGGCTGCGTTTGCTGCTGATACAAATATATTAACAGTTGATGACGATGAAATTGAAGCAAAAGTAAAACTGCAAAAAGCTCTCAATAAAGTTAATACATGGGCCAGTAGCCCAATAAATGACCGTCTTGGAGTGTAATTTTCAGGGGCAACTCCGAATTGCATGAAAATTTGGATTTAGGTTCTACTTACACTCCACTTCAAAGTTGAATTTGTGCCGTTGGTTGCTTTTACTTGGGGGGTGACAGTCACCCTTCTCGGGGGGTGGAAAACGCGTGTTTAAAATAAGCCCGGAAATGGATAAATTGACAGATTATAAGCAACTTTCGTTCTATAAGTTTTTTTAAGTAAATTAGTACTTTTTGAGTTATTCGCGATCGAAAATATTGATTTTTCGACAAAAAAACTACGTTTTCAGACCGTTTTTCGACAATAACTCAAAAAGTAAATATTTTATCGAAAAAAATATTCTTAGCAAAAGTGTAGCTTATAAAAAAACGAAAAAAAAAAACGGTGTATCACTAAAGTTTATAAATTGAGTAAAAGCAAAGTTGTAGCTCATGAAAAATACGTTCTTATTCGTCTAATTCCAAATCGAATAATTCAACGCGAAATGATCTAAGTAAAAATTAAGCACTTTCCGGGAAAAGCTTATTTTTATATTTTTAAAGTATCTAGCTTTATACTTGTTTTTTACAAACATTTCTACCGCCAAAAATAAACGAGTTACACTGAAAAAAAAGTTGGCCCCTTTTTTTGGTAAAAAAAAATCGTGAAAACCTCCTTCTATTTAGCACCCTAAATAAAATTAATCGTTACTCCTTTACCATTTATTTTAACTGTATGTGTTTTATTTATATGATCTGTAAGTTTAATTGGTTTAAAGTGTTTATTTTTGAAAAAAATTGGTTTTATAGTAAAAAAAATTTCTAAAAATTTTTGAAAAATTTCCTTTTTTTTTAAATAACTTAAAAAGTATTAGTGATAAGAAAAATCTTAAGAGTAAAAAAATGTAGGTTTTGCTATTATAAATATGCTAGTTTCTTTTTGTTTTTCCGTGAGACAAAAATTGGTTAAGATATGGCTGTTCAAAATTTGCATACACTCGTGATTACTGACCCATTCAAGCTTTCTCAATTATAACCCTTTCAAAAATAAACACTTTCGCTACCTAAAGCGGTAGCGATTAATTTCATTTGGGGAGCTAAACGCGGGGAGATTTTCATGATTTTTTTACCAAAAAAAAGAGGGCCAACTTTATTTTGAGCGTAACTCGCTTATTTTTAATGCCAGGAACTTTTATGAACAATTAAAATAAAGATTTTATAAACACTTTAAAAAAGTTTAAATGGGTTTTTCCCGAAAAGTGCTTAATTTTTCGGTGATTTCACCTTGAAATATTCGATTTGGAATTAGACGAATAAGAACGTATTTTTCATGAGCTACAACTTTGTTTTTACTCGATTGATAGACTTTACTGATACACCGTTTTTTTCGGTTTTTTATAGGCTACACTTTTCCTAAGGATATTTTTTTCGATCAGATATTTACTTTTTGAGTTATTTGCGAAAAACCGTCTGAAAACGTAGTTTTTTTGTGGAAAAATAAATATTTTCAATCGCAAATAACTCGAAAAGTATTGACTAACATAAAAAACTGTACAGAACAAAAATTGCTTAAAATCGGCCAATTTATCCATTTCCAGGCTTATTTTGAACCTATGTTTTTTCACCCCCGAGAAGGGGTGCCTGTCAACCCCCAAGTAAAAGCAACCAACGGCACAATTTCAATTTTGAAGTGGAGGGTAAGTAGAACCTAAATCCAAATTTTCATGCAATTCGAAGTTGCCCCTGAAAATTACACGGTATCGCCGTATTTCCCGTTCATTTACTGGGCTACAGGAAATAGCGTATCAAACTCAATGAGACTAAATCAATACTTGTAGATTTCACCAAGGAAAACATAAAGTAAAACTCCAATAGTCAAATTATTTTCCATTAAGAAAATACATTTTTGCGCCATGTAATATTGATATCAGCTCTTTTGTAGTTGAAATATTGCGTGCGCCACTCATTTTTACCGCGTTGGAGGTTTCTTCTTCTTGTGTCAGGAGTTTTTCAAAGTTTTTTATAAATTAATGTATGATAGACCTGGATCCAGCGTAAGAAAGAAAAGTTGATTAATAGCAAGCTGAAAATTTGTTAATAGCTTAACGGTGTCTAGTCGGACAAACTTTGATGCACGGGAACACTGGAACAGGGGAAGTTTTAACTGTGGAGCATGATAAACGTGTCGTCCTGATAAGTTTATGATTGTAAAAAATAGCAAGTTGTTTTTAAGTTTATTCGATAGCCAACGTTATTTAATATATGAGAAAATGTTTGTCCGACAAAAATGTTGGGCATTTTAACGAGTCCGACACGTAGAACATGTCACATCACAGGAATTATGTTGGTGATGAATAGCAGTCTGATTTTTGCATGAGAGTTTAATGAAAGGTTAAAAAAGCAATTGGAAGTTCTGTCCGACAAAATTAATGGGAAGTTTTCGTAGTCGGACATTCTAAACAGGTAAGATATAGACAAAAATGCTGGTGATAAATAGCTTTCCGACAAAGACGAAATTTAATTAAGTAAATTATTCCTTACCAAGAATGACTGTTGTCGGAAAAAAATAAGGGTTATATTTTGTAGTCGGACAATTTAAAAAAATAATTTTTGAAATTTCAATACGGGGTGATTATTCTATGTCAAAAGTACCTGCAATCAATTACAATCGATATCTTTCGATTTATCTCAACATCATTTAGATACCTCACTGTAAATACATTTAGAGTAGATCAGGCAAATTATATTATGGATTGAGTGGTCTAGCTATCTTTGTCTGCCACATGCGCGGGATCGCTTGGTTAAAAGAGATAGATAGACCACCTATCGACTTTTTGCACTGTATTCCCTGTCTACCCTTATGTCTATGAATACATTTCCATTTAAAAAAAACTGTCACTTTTGACAATAACTCATAATAAATTGCAATCGTAACTTCAAATTTAAACTAATCGATTTATTTTGGCAGCAAATTATTTCTAGCCATGTGATATATTAATTACATTATTAACTAAAAAGGGGTAGTTCCCTGGATTGGCTGTATACCTTATAGTTAAACAAACTGGAACATGAAGTAAAAACCACTTCTATGTAAAAGGTATATTTACTAAAAATTTTTAGAATCCCAATGGATTCAATAAAATGAGTTCATCAGAACGTTTTCAAACCTATCGGTCCATCATCAGTGATCTAAAATCAAATAAGTAATCCCACTATTAAAATTGAAAAGATGGTTGAAATTGTGAAAGTTAAAAAATGTGGTTATGATTACTTACTTGAATACTTGCAAAATAGCCCCAGAACCAAACAATGGTTGTGATTATAAATAAATCTACATTATGTTGAAATAAATTTAAAATGGCTAAACGCCGATGTTCAAGGATTAAACCTCTGGGAACATGGTGAAACTCTACCCGAGGACCCAATCAACCATCTTCGGTCAACGATGACTACTAAGTGTCAAAGCTATGTAAGGAAATGCTTGATGTGACATTGACAGTTAAGGAAGAAGGTAGTCGATTTTCTAGGGAATTTAAAAAACAAAGTCATGATCCAAGACGAAGATATGGTAAAGCTTTTAATAATCCACTCCATATATCTCCCCATGGTGGGAATAGCTCCATTCCCACCAATCTATCTATTAGAGATCTTGAGAGTCTTTCTATAGAGACCGACACTGTTATTCAAAATCTTTCCATTTCACTTACACAAAAAACATCAATCAGAAACTCTTGCATCCAAACTATCAACAAATTCAAAACTAAACTTCTCTCTAATAACAATTCTTCTATTTCCAACATCAATTCCTCTTCTACTTCCACGTCATCTTCATCTTTTCCCAATTTTTCATTTAACAAGTCTAAATCCCTTCTATATATATATATATATCGGTTTTAAAACGTTCTCCTACGTCTTCCGATGCCTAGTCGCCATTCACTTCGGTCCATCCAAAGGGCTTCATCCAATTCTCTTTCTCTCATTTCTCGATTTATGCCTTCTCTCCAACTAAGGCGGGGTCTTCCTCTTTTTCGTCTACCATGAGGGGTCCACGTTAGGATTTGTTTCGGGAGTCGTTCTTCGGACATTCTTTGTACGTGTCCATACCATCTAAGCTGTTTGGTACTAATGTCATCTACTATTGTGTGTTTCACATTCATTATTTCCCTAATTCTGTTGTTGGTTACCCTTTCTAATCTTGATTTTCCTGCTGAGCGCCTCCAGAAATCCATTTCTGTTGCTTCAAGTTTTCTCTTGTATCTTTCTTTTATTTGCCATACTTCACTGCTGTAAGTGATTATACTCTTAACAATTGTATTGTATATTCTATGTTTGTTGTTGTTTGATATTGACTGGTCCCACAGGATGCTATTGAGAAGAGTAATTGCTTTTCTTCCCTGGTTGTTTCTTTCTTCTATCGTCCGGTCTACGTTTCCTTCTTGTGTGATGGTCATACCCAGGTATTTATATGCGTCGCAATGTTTAATAATTTCGCCATTCCCCAGTGTAAGGTCCTGCTGTGTCCCACCGATACACATATATTCGGTCTTCTTTATGTTTATTTCCAAACCGCCTTTTTTGTACTCCTCTATTAATTTCCTTGTCATATATTCTATATCATCGTAGTCTTGCGCTAGTACAAGTTGGTCGTCTGCAAATGACAAAGTGTATATTGTATTGTTGTTGATCGGTAATCCCATGTTTTTGCATTTGCGTTTCCAAAGTTTTAGAGTTTGCTCGAGGTAGATCTTAAATAATGTCGGTGAAAGGCAGCACCCTTGTTTTAGGCCTTTGCTAATTTGGAATCCTCTCGATAGCCTGCTTCCAACTTTCACCCTTGCTGCAGTTTTGGTATACAATTGTTTCGTCGCTGTTATTAAATTTGCGCTTATATTGGTTTTCTCTAATGCTTCCCATAGTTTGTTTTGTGGGATGCTATCATACGCTTTTCTTAAGTCCACATATAACAGATGCACCTCCTGGTTGACGGCCAGTTTCTTCTCAATAATCTGTGTAATACAAAACAGATGGTCAACCGTTGATCTCCCTGCCCTGAATCCTGCCTGTTCTTCAGCTTCTATATCTTTATATTCGTTTTCGATTTTATTTTTAATCAGTTTTCCGTATATTCGGCTGATCGAGTTCGTTACAGCGATGCCTCTGTAGTTGTCACATTGATCCCGTCTGCCTTTTTTATGTATGGTGGATATCCATGATGTCTTCCATTCTTCTGGGAGTTCCGCTCCGTTGATGCATCTTTGAAAGAGTTTAGCCAGGTTTTCATATAATTTTGTTGTGCCATATTTTATTAGTTCAGCTGGTATGTTCCCTGGTCCTGGTGCTTTGTTATTTTTTAAAGACTTACATACTTCTTCTACTTCTTTTGTTGTTACTCGTAATGGTGAGGCTAAGATATTTACATTGCTGGTATCACTGTTATTTAAAAATTCCGCTCTGTCCTCATTTAGGAGTTTTTCAAAATATTCGTCCCATTGATCCGGTGTGATTGCTGATATTATATCTCTTTTCTTTTCCTGTCGTAGCGATTTTAATACTTTCCAACTTTCTGTACTTCTCCGTCCTCCTAAATGTGTGTTAATCATGTTACACTTTTGCTCCCAAGCCTCATTCTTCTTTTGGCATATCATTTTTCGCACTTTAGCTTGGACCCTCTTGTATTCTACCTTATCGGCGTCGGTCCTTGTGTTCAGAAATTTTTTAAATCCCTTCTATCCACACTCAAATCTATTAAAAATAAAATCAAAAACCAACACCTCATTTTTAGTAAAGCAGATAAGGGTAACTGCCTTGTTATTTTAGACCAACAACTATACGGTTTACCAAAGATACACAAGGTTGACATTCCCATTCGTCCCGTTGTCAGTTTCACCAATACTCCAGTCTCTATTTTATCCAAATTCATTCTTAACATTATTAAAAATTTTATTAACTTCACCCCACAGTTTACTGTTTTGAATTCTCGCCAATTAGTTGAAAAACTTCAACTTGTCAATCTTAATCCGAATATCGTCATGCTTTCTTTGATGTTAGCAATTTATTCACTTCAGTCCCAAAAAATGAATCGATTAGTCTGGTCAACTCGCTTCTTTTAAATAATTCGGTGACCTCCACTACCACTTCGTCTATTATAAACATTCTCAAAATCTGCCTATCTCAAGATTACTTTGTCTTCAACAACAACTTTTATCAACAACCAGATGGTTTAGCAATGGGAAGTTGCAATCCCCTTTCTTAGCTGATGTCTTTATGGATCATTTAGAATCCAATCATATCACAAAAAATCCAGAGATATTACATTGGTTTCGTTATGTACATTTTAGTCCTCATATCTGGTAACTCCGACTCAGCTCACAACTTACTTCATAAAATCAATCTAATCCATCCTAAAATCACTTTTACCATGGAACTAGAATCTTCTAACTCCATTAACTTCCTGGACATATCTATTACCAGACTATATGACCACTTCAACTTTGGTATCTACCGTAAACCTACACAGACTGATCACGTTATCCATTCCACTTCTAACCATCCTCTTTCACATAAACTTTCTGCATTTCGTAGTTTTATACATAGATTAAACTCTATTCCTCTATCTACAACTGAATTTAACAAAGAACTGAACATCATCAAACAATTGCAGTTAACAATGGTTATGACCCAGACATCATCCATAAACTTCAACAGAAAAGAGAACTTAAGTTACTTCAACAATCCGCTTTCTCATCATCTTCCACAACTACTCCAATTTATGCCTCCTTACCGTTTAATAACTCCAAATTATCTGAAAGAGTCAAACAAATCATTTCTAATTCTTGTGATAACATCAAAATCTCATTTAAAGTCAATAACACCCTCAATAAAAGCTTAACTAACACCAAAGACCCTATCCATTACATGAGCCGTAGTGGGGTATACAGACTCTCTTGTTCAGACTGCGATGCTACCTACATTGGTAGAACTTATAGATCTCTTTCCACCCGATCGGCAGAACACAGTAAGAGAGATACCACTTCAGCTTTTTCACACCATTTAAAAGTCAATAAACACGAACTTAAGATTCCTGATGGGGTCCAGTTGATACACAACATTCAACAAAAAAATACACTCCGTTTAGACTTATACGAGGATTTGGAAATTGTCAAAGACCTAAAGAAAAGTCCCAATTGTGTTAACCGACAAACATCACTTAACCGCAATTTTGTCCCCATTCACCGTCAATTATTTTCATAATTCCTATTACTTTGTTATACCTTCCCTTTTCCTATCCTATCTGCTATCTTCTTCATCATATTTACCCACTGTCAACTATCTTCTTCGTTCCCTTACTGGCTCCAAACTCCTTTACACATACTAATCATTACTAACCACATGAACTCCTCTTAATCAAAACCTAATTAATTTACCATACCCCCTTTTCACACTTCTTTCATTTCTTTTCTTCATCAGTTCAACCCTCATACCCAACTTCTCCAATCTTTCTCTTTCACTCATTTCACCTATGCTTTGACCCTACATCACACTCCTTTGCTTTTTGTCTTTGACCTTTTCCAAATATATTTTTTATCTCCACATCTAACATTTCATCACTTTATTTCATTTATCACAGTTAAACTCAGTCATTCTTTAATCAAATTATAACAATATTCATTCTCTTAATTTTGTTTTATTAATTCTATTTTATTCATTACACCTATTGTTTTCTATACTAATTAAATTTTAGTTTGTATCAACTGGGCAACCTGTTATCCTACAATTATTTATTATCAATTTTACATATTCACCAGTTTGTCACAAGAATTTTCTCAATTTCATAAAAATTGTTCCATAATAATTGCATTCCTGAATCACATTTTCTACTATCAGATAGACTTTATCTTAACTCCAATCTATATAAATTTTTTAATTTTCACCTACATCCAAACAATAATTTCCCTTCTACCTATACAACCATCAATACACATACTGGGGACATATAAATTTCTTGATATAATAATATCCCTTTTCAAAATTTAAAACTTCTTCTATAACACCACTTATTTAATTTTATTTCTGTTATTACTACAAATCAGCTCACTTTATCATATTATAATTTTTTGATCAGGTTAATTTTATTTGATAAAGTCAATTTGTAGTTACCTACAGTTAAAATAATTTTATTTTGTAAAACACATTATCTTTTAATTTTAAAAAACAATAGATTTAATTAACAGACAATTTCAGATATTAAAAGCTTTACCATATCTTCGTCTTGGATCATGACTTTGTTTTTTAAATTCCCTAGAAAATCGACTACCTTCTTCCTTAACTGTCAATGTCACATCAAGTATTTCCTTACATAGCTTTGACACTTAGTAGTCATCGTTGACCGAAGATGGTTGATTGGGTCCTCGGGTAGAGTTTCACCATGTTCCCAGAGGTTTAATCCTTGAACATCGGCGTTTAGCCATTTTAAATTTATTTCAACATAATGTAGATTTATTTATAATCACAACCATTGTTTGGTTCTGGGGCTATTTTGCAAGTATTCAAGTAAGTAATCATAACCACATTTTTTAACTTTCACAATTTCAACCATCTTTTCAATTTTAATAGTGGGATTACTTATTTGATTTTAGATCACTGATGATGGACCGATAGGTTTGAAAACGTTCTGATGAACTCATTTTATTGAATCCATTGGGATTCTAAAAATTTTTAGTAAATATACCTTTTACATAGAAGTGGTTTTTACTTCATGTTCCAGTTTGGTTAATTACATTATTATTTCATTTGTAGAAAGTTTAGAACAATTACGTTATACAATTTTAGTAATAATTTATTTAGGTACCCTTTTTCAATGAAGCAAAGCATTATAGCACGAAGAATGATATTCAATAGAATTTTCACAATTATCTGGCAACTGAATATCATTGAATTGATGACCAAGTATTTTACTAACTTTGTAAAATGTTCGAAAATTACTCAAAAATGTTCCGTTGAATGGTTTCACTTTTGATTTGGCGACTTAAAATTTAAACTGTTGACACTCAAAAATGGACACAAAAACACTCCATAGTTAATATAAAATTTAATTTCCAACACACGTGGCAAACAGAAACTCAGAGACCATGTACTTTCAAATACTACTTTGTATAGCACAAAGTGTCACACTGACAAATTCAGCCTTCTAATACATACTTCTAAGCATAATGTGTCATATTTACGTCTATTCTTATAAGCACCAAAGTTTAGACTCTTTACATTTTTCAATGTCGTTTACAGGGTTAAGATTTGAGTATGGAAAAAATGTATACAACGTTTTTTGTAGGAAATTTTCCGTACTTTCTGATGCGCCTAATTAGAAAACCCTAAGAGATTGCTTTCACATGTTCTTTGACTTTTTTTATTGTCATTTTGAGAATATCTAGAACAAACTCCACCCAAAAAAATAATTATTTTGCAATATATACATGCATTGATACTTACCTCACTGTTTTTGGAGTGTGCATGTATATATATGCACATGAAAATATGTGAATATAAATAATAATATACAACTAAAATAGCTTCATCAATATGTGACTAAGTCATTCTGAAAAAATGTTTTTTATTTATTTCCTTAAGATTTGCCCAAACTTTTTGTCCGACATATAACTTTTTGCGTTACAAAATATAATTTGTACATAAACAAATCAAAATTAGCTTGCTATTTATCACCAACATTTTTGTCTATATCTTACATGTTTAGAATGTCCGACTAGGAAAATTTCCCATTAATTTTGTCCGACAGAACTTCCAATTGCTTTTTTAACCTTTCATTAAACTCTCATGCAAAAATCAGACTGCTATTCATCACCAACATAGTTCCTGTGAGGTGACATGTTCTACGTGTCGGACTCGTTAAAATGCCCAACCTTTTTGTCGGACAAATATTTTTTCATATATTATATAACGTTGGCTATTGAATAAACTTAAAAACAACTTGCTATTTTTCACCATCATAAACTTGTCAGGACGACACGTTTATCATGTTCCACCGTTAAAACTTCCCCTGTTCCAGTGTTCCCGTGCATCAATGTTTGTCCGACTAGACACCGTTAAGCTATTAACAAATTTTCAGCTTGCTATTAATCAACTTTTTTTTCTTACGCGGGATCCAGGTCTATGAACTTGCATGTACTGTTTCTCGATTACGCGGTAAGCGTTATTAATGGTCACTTTTATCGCGTTATCGTCCAAAATCCCAAAGTCTAGTGGTCACGTGTGATAGGGCAATCCAAGTTCATATCCCAGCCATCCCAATATTTTTTTCAATTTAATTCTGTGTGTCCATCGAATGTACACTAGATTTTTTGTTCTATTTGGAATAGATTGAAAAAAAAAATAATGGAAAGGATGGCAAATGTACTCGGATTGCCCGATCAAGTTTATCTTCCTAGCCGCTAGACCACTTCGACGATAATGGTTAATAAATGGATTATAATTTTGGAGGACGATAACTTCTAAACTGTTTAACCGATTTTGATCACTAAACATTATGTTTGAAAGGTATTGACAAGTAGTGCCTGATGCACCTAAGGTCAACTATGATATCTGAATGAATTATAGGATTTAGTGAGCTTAAACAACCGTTTTTGAAGTTATACTTCTTTAGGCACGAGGGTGAATTTTTACATTCCTTGGCGCATGCGCACACTGACAGTATGGTATTAGTCGCTACATCTTTTAAGTTATGTAGCGCAAATAAGGTGTGAGTGAAAAGAATATATTATTAGTATTTTTAGTAAATATATTTATTATAATTTTTATGTCTGTGGATTTGTCTTCCTCCTTATAAGTATTACTGAAAATGTTTATTTTCAATTAATGTATCTGTCAGCGTGATTGTAATTATGTCCGAGAAATGATCGACTGAATACAAAAGCGATGGTAGCTGATCGGTAGAGCATTCGCTTAGGGATCGAGAGGCCTGTTCGAATCCTGACAGTCATATCCTTTTTTTTTATTTTTTTTTTTTAATTTTTGGTATTCTTTTTGTTCTTTTTAAAATTAGTTTAACATTTAAGGGGGGTGGCATAGTATTTTTGATTATTTTTTTCGATTTTTTTTATTGGCTTATTTGATTGTAAATATTTTCAAGATTAAACCATTAAGCTTAAGTTACCAGCTCAGTAGGGAGGTTGTACGGTCGAATAATAAAGAAAAGAATAGAATCAGAATACGAAGACATGGAAGAACAAAGTGGATTTCGTGCAGGAAGATCGTGCACTGATAATATATTCGTTCTGCAGCAGGTAATAGAAAAACGGAAGGCAAGGAATCTATCTACCCACCTATTGTTTGTAGATTTGGAGAAGGCATACGATACGGTACCTTTGAAAAAACTGTTTCAAACATTGACGAAGGTAGGTCTCAGTAGAGAGTATGTGGATGCTATCGCAAATATATACAAAAATGCAAGAAGTGTCGTTAAAGAAGGAAACTTTATATCTGAATCATTCTCTATATCAAAGGGGCTTAAACAAGGATGTTGTCTGTCTCCGACTTTATTTAAAATATATATTCAATCATCGCTAGAGCAGTGGAGGAAACAAGTATCCGGAATGGGAATAGACATAGGCAGTGGTAAATGTCTAACAACTTTGTTTTTTGCAGATGATCAGGTAGTCGTAGCGAATGATGAGGAAGACATGGACTACATGTTTAGAAAACTAAAGAAAGAATATGAAAAATGGGGCCTTAATATGAATATGTCAAAGACAGAGTATCTTAAAATAGGGGATGATGAAGAAGATCCAGAGTTAGAAATTAGAACCACGAAAAGATGTAATGAATATAAATATCTCGGATCTATAATATCTAAAGAAGGCACTACCAAAAGAGACATCGAAAAGAGAACGCAGCAGGGCAAAAAAGCGGTAAACATTCTGAGCTCTCTACTGTGGTCTAAAGATATAAGGCAAGAAACGAAATTGACAATCTATCGTACCTTGATAGAGCCTATTATGACTTATGGGGCAGAAGTTTGGCAGATGACAAAAAAAGATAGGAAAAGAATAGAAGTACATAGTAGAAATGGATTATCTAAGGAGAGCGTGTGGTATATCTAAAAAAGATCACATCAGGAATGAAGATATTAGAAGGAGGACACATACTGTATATTCCAGTGTAGATAAAATTGAAACTAGACAACTAGTGTGGTATGGTCACGTGAAACGAATGAATGAAGATAGATGGCCAAAGAAAGCTTTAAATTACATACCACACCAAAGAAGAAGAAGGGGAAGACCTTCAGTTGCCTGGGAAGAAAATGTACGGCACATCATGAAAGATAGAGCCATCAAAGAAGACGAATGGATGGACAGAAAACGATGGCGGTCGAAATGCGAGAAGCGGCGGAGGCTGTAGGAACCTCGCTGATAGATAGATAGAGAAACCATTAAAATTTCAAGTTAATCCGAGCAAAATTGACGGAGGTATGGATATACGAGTATACAAAAATTTTCTTAGTATTATATTGACAAAACTACATTTTTTTAAACGCGTTTTCTGAAAAACATGTTTTTTTGAGGCGGTGTACATCTTAACTCAAAAAGTAATGCACCGATCTTTCTGAAATTTTGCACACTTCTTTTTTAGATATTTTACTAGGTAGTGACGTCGAGTTTTTGCTTATTTTAATATTTTTTTGTTTATATTACCATTTTTCTCTTTACCGAACACACTTTTTTTTTGTTTTTTTCGATTTTTTCACTTTAAAGTTATACCATGAATTTAAAAATCAATATAATTATAAAAACTCGACGTCACTACCTCAAAAAACTCTTAAACTAAAATAATATTTTTGGTTTATATGTTTCAAATGATTCTGTCCGAAGATATGGTGTACACCGCAAATCATCTTCTTTTTTGGATCATCTACTTAAAAATGACGTCACTGCTTCATTTTTTAATATTTTTCAATAAAAATTTAACTGAATATTCTTCAAGTGTTGTTCTTTAAGATATCCTTTTACCCATTTAATTTAACCCTACCACTTTCAAGGGAAAACGTTTTAAAATTATGCAAAAAACGTAGAATTAACTATACCCCCCCCTCCCCGCCCTTAAATACAATACAAAAAAACTGTTTAAAGTAGATGGGTATATTGATTTCATTGAAATCATAATGTGAAGTTAGATTATATTATAGGTAATAGAAGTATAACTTCTTACGTGCGTACAAAGTACACACACATTATTTTTTCCAATAGGAAATGGATTTGGTACTTATGAGGATCATAACTTAAAAATTCGAATTTTCCCAGATATGAGGTATAAAGTATACACCGTTTGACGCGTCTGGAGTCCTACAAACGTTCAGTTATTGACGCAATTCGTAGGTAGAAATTTTGAGTAGTTGTCGAAAAACTAAAATTTTTAAAGTTCAATTTTTTAGTTTTTCTGCTATAATGAGATGTGTGTATGGCCGTTCCTGCCTGCTTAGGTACCATTTGAAAGCTGAACTCAAGCGCTATTGATGTGGTGTATTTGCAGTTTTCCTGTCTCTCTTTAAACCTGAGATACATTTACCCAAATTATATGCCCTGTTGTAAAATGTTTCATGGTCAAAAATCACAAACTACACAGGTTCTGAATCAGCCCCGGCCCCGTAGCCCTCTTAAAACATACAAAAAAAATCAGATCGGTGTAATTCCACACACATACCCACAAACATTTTTTTCTTTTTAAATAGAACTTGAGTCAAATTTCTGAGCTTGGTAAGTTTTGAATGGTAGGTAGGTATAACCGAATTTCAAAATTAGACAAAGTTGCAAAGGTAATGATCAATACCTAATATCTAAAGCCGTAGAGATCAGACTTAAATTTTCGAAATTTTTGTGACTTTTAGGGATCAGAAAGAAAAACAGACCCCAAATGGGGAGGGCCGTAAAACCCATATCATTGGACCAAAATGGATGATTGATATGTATATGGATCTTTTCCTAAACTTTAAGATGGTATTTGGCCCATTTTTTAATTCGGTCAGGTTGACAGAATCAAAAACTTCCCGTATTTAATAATATAGGGCAGTGCATTGCGCACTGACGACTGCACTGGCGAGAACTAACGTTATCAGGGATAATATGTAGTTCAATTCAAAATTTAAAAAAGTAATAAGTTTTTTTATTTTAAAACGTAACTTGATAAGTCTATTTTATTTATTTCTTTTATTTATTAAAATTCACTTTCTCTTTCACGCCCTAATAAAGTCTGGATGATTGTTAGCAGTGTTCAAACGCCCCTTCCTTGTTAAGAGTATCACTCAATAAGTAGGATTCTCAAATCAGAAACACTACTCCGAGAACATCTGGTAAGCATAAATCTAAAGACTTTCTTTATGTTTTTTTAGTTGAGCTTGAGATTTGCATGCCGCTTCAAAAGGGGAACAAAAAGTTAATGCACACACCGGAGAGTGTATGTGTTTCGAGTGCCTATTTATAGTGCCGTTACATGTTACGCTTTGATTTGATGTATAAAACAGAGTCAGAGGTTTACACGATACACGGTTTGGAGTTTGGAGTAACCATACCATATGCACTTACATTTGGAATTACCTTTGCACATACACTGTAGTACAATACAAAAAAGGTTTGTTTTTATTTACAGAAAGCCGCATCAACCACAAAAGCTTATTAAAGGGTTTACATTTACAAAGACTACAATATAAATCAATAAAGGTAAAAAAAAAATACAAAAAGTTAGTTAATCAATAACGGCACATAATAGGTAGCGAATATGTTGGGTAAGTATTTAGCCAATATGTCAATAAATTAGTATTATTTGGAAGCTATTTTTGTGGCATTTTAATGATATTAATTATTATCTTTAATAAATTCCAAAGTGGAAATCGAAATGTCAAAATTTCGTATTTTCAACTAAAATGGTACTTAATTCCCATAAAAGAAAATAAATAAAATTAGTAATATATTCGCAACCGTTTTTTGTTTGCGTGTTATTTTCGTATATCTTATTTGTAAGTAGATGTCTTAATTTTTAAAATCAGTGTTATTAGCAACTTTTATAGAAGCTAGTTTTCAAAAGAAACAAAAAACAGTAGTAGCAGCATTCATAGATCTAACAGCAACATATGATACAGAATCTTCCAGGTAGTAATGGGAAAGAATATGAGCAGACACATGAAACTTAATGATGGCCTTCCACAGAGTTCTATGCTCGCTCCTTTACTTTTTAGCCTCTAGATTGCTACTATGCTTACAATATATGTAATGCCACAAGTTTGGATATGTTGACGATTGGACCCTTGCAATAAACCACCAATGCTTAGAAATAAGTGAAAACACTCTCACAAAAATGATCTATCCATCCTCAGCAATTACTTGACAGAAGACTTAAAACAAAGAAGAAGATGACTTAAAAAAGAAGCCTTAAAATAATTTTGAATTAGATAACTTTACAACTATTATTCTCAGTGTTATTCTCTCAGTAGTATTCAAGTTCTAATAGATTCTGTAACATTCGATTCAACTGATAAGGTAAGGGTAACATATCTAGTTGCTAGGACGTTGAATCTTAACTAGGGAAAAATATTCTCTGAAAGTCTCCCCGTTCAAATAAAAATTGACCTAACTTTGTTCTGAAGCTATTTCCTTGTGGCATTTTTATCATCAACTGTTTTCAATGGGAAATAGGCCAAAATTTTATCAAAAAAATGATTTTATTAACGTTTCGACGCCCAAGTCGGGTGTCGTTGTCAAAATACAAAATAATACAATATTATTTTGTTTCGTTATTATTTTATTTTGTCGAAACGTTAATAAAATCCCGAATTGAATTCTGTGAATATTGAAGATAGAATAAAACAAGACAGAGCCAAAGTCGAGGAAATTATGAAACAAATGGGAAAAGATGAAGCGTTGGAGGATGAAAGTTGTTCGAGTAGGAAAGAACACGGGTAGTAAGTCTCGTCCACTTAGAGCTATTTTTTCCAATAATGGTGTTGTTAAGGACATTTTAAAGAATAAGAAAAGACTACAGAACTCAACAATCAAAATAAATAGTGATCAAACAAATATGCAAAGGGATATGTTCAGTAAAGCTTGGAAAGAATTAAAAGACAGACAAAATAAAGGCGAAAAAGACATTGCCATAAAATACAGAAATGGTGTACCAAAAATTGAATAATTCAAGAAAGAAAGAAAAAACTAATTTCATCCCTATTACAAGTTTATTGTCAGAACGTCGGAGGACTTCGTACAAAAATTCAAGATCTGATTAGTTCTATTTTATGTTCTGATTATGACATTTTTATATAGGCCTTTTCATTCACAGTCATTTGTTTCGAGCTTCTGTCATGTGTCACATAATATTAATACATCTACGACATACGTTATTGGTATATACAATAATACAAACCAAAGACGTATGACGTAGATATATTAATATTATGTGACACATGACAGAAGCTCGAAACAAATGACAATCGATGAAAAGCCCTATTTGTTGAAAGTTGGTTACACGAGGATATTTTAGATAGTGAAATTAAAATACCTTCATATAGAACTTTTAGATGTGATCGTGATAATAGTTATAAGTCAAAAGGAGGAGGTATTTTGATTGTTATTAAAGACTACATTAAGGTAACTGTGCTGAAACCCTTGTACAAATCTATTGAACAACTTTTTCTTTTATGCTCATTCGGTAAAGAAAATTTTATAATTGGAGGGGTATATATTCCACCAAAATCCGTAGAACAAATATATGAACAACACTGTTTATCAGTCGAAGATATATCCCAAAGGTATAATCATCATAAGACATATTATATATTCGGAGACTTCAACCTTCCGGAAGCTTCATGGGATAACAATGAATCAGGTGTCCTGGTGAATTGTCCTCAAGGTTCACATGCATTGTACCTAGCTGAGTTTTATGGGTTCTTGAATTTTTTCCAGATGCTTAATATTCCAAATGAAAGAAATGTGTTTTTAGACTTAATATTTACAAATGTTTGTGATTTACAAGTAGCAAAAGCTTCAGATCCGATTTTTAAAAATAGTTATCATCACATAGGTTAACACTTACAATATTATTTTGTGTGAATGTCAAGGTAAGTCATTAGAATATACTGAATTTTATCATGATTTTGTAAACGCAGACTATGAAGGTCTCAATAACTATCTTTCAATGATACCTTGGGAAGACCATTTGAATTTGTCAAATGTTGATGATGCTTTAACAGAATTTTACAACATACTTAATATGTCACTATCATTGTTTGTACCGGTGAAAAGATTTAGAACTTCTAGTTATCCAAAATGGTTTGATGCCAACTTGCGTTATTTAGTCGTACAGAAAAAAATTGCTCATAAAAATTATTTAGCTTCCTGTAATCAAGAGGATTATGTGCTTTTCTCAGAACTTAGGAGATTGTGTAAGGATCTATCAAATCAATGTTATAACACTTATCTGAATCAAGTAAATCATAATTTATGCAGTAATCCTAAGTACTTTTGGCAGTTTGTAAACAGTAAGAGAGCATCAAATGATTTACCAAATAGTATGTACTATGGCAATGCTATAGCAACAAACGGACAACAGATTGCAAACTGTTTCCGTCAATTTTTTTTAACAGTTTATTCGCCACAATCAAATATTAATAACTTGGAAGTAAAGGGAAACAACAATCTTTTTATACGTAATTTTTCAATATCAGTGAAAGATATTTTCAACAACATTTTATCCCTAAACAATAAGTTAAGCAGTGGTCCAGATGGTATTCCCGATTACTTTCTAAAGAACTGTATATATTCACTAACTAAGCCTTTATATCTTCTTTTTGAGTCATCATTAAAGACATCAGTTTTCCCAACTTTATGGAAGCACTCTTATATCTGCCCAATTTTTAAATCAGGTAATAAACAAGACATAACAAATTATCGAAGCGTTTGTAAACAATCCTCTATACCAAAACTTTTTGATAGACTAATGCATGATCAATTAAAATTTTATTGTAAAGAGCGTCTAATACACAATCAACATGGATTTTCTCAGAATAAACCAACGGTAACAAATTTATACTCTTTGAACAAAAAATATTAAACGCGTTGGAGAATAAAAGTCAGATGGATACTATTTATACTGACTTCTCCAAGGCATTTGACAGAGTAGATCATAACATCTTATTAGGAAAATTAAATGCTTTTGGCTTCAGTCATCAATCCTTACAATGGTTCAATAACTTTTTAAGAGACCGCACACAGCAGGTGAGAATAGGTTGTTTTAATTCAAATATAATTCATGTGACATCAGGAGTACCTCAAGCAGCTCACTGTTCACCTTTGTTATTTAATACATGTATATGTGAACGATATATCAGAATGTTTTAGAAATTGCGATTTCCTGATGTTTGCAGATGATTTGAAATTATTTAAATCTGTAGATTCAAATGTTGATGTAACATTAATTCAAGAAGATTTAGACCGGTTGAGTATTTGGTGTGAGAATAATAATTTCCATTTAAATGTTGCTAAATGCTGCTATATAAGCTTTTTTAGAGGTAATAAAAATATGATACTTCTTACACAATTAATGAAAATGAATTGTCTTATGTTAAAACAATAAAAGACTTAGGAGTCACATTTGATGAGCAGTTGCGTTTTGTGCAACATATAAATAATGTAACAGTAAATGCATTAAAATCTTTGGGCTTGATCATTCGCAACTGCCTGAGACTATCTGTATGGACTTTAAGAACGGTATATTATGCCTTGATTGTATCTAAAGTGGAATATGCATCTATTGTATGGTCTCCACAATACCAAGCTCATTCTACTACGTTGGAGAGATTGCAGAATAAATTTTTGAGATATTGTGCATACAAATTAAACATACGCATTACTAATCATGATTATACCTATATTTTAAAAACACTCAACCTGAATTTACTAAAAACTCGACGAGATAACTCTGATTTGGTATTTGTGTTTAAATTAATAAATGGTTTACTATGGTATGCATTCGCCCATTGAGCGAACACTAAAAATTATAAACGAGAATAACTTGGAAATGTTTGGTGTCTCCTTGGCTGGTTTTAAGAATCGGATTAAAAGAGCTTGACAGGTACTTTTTTGTTTATTTTAACTGATTTGTGTAATAGATGTAATATGTGTAATGGATGACTATTAATATTTTGTTTTTGTTTAATGTGTAATTAAGATTAAGTTTACTCTAGTTTAGTAGAAATTACAGAGATTGATTTTATACTGTATATTTTGTAATGGAGGTAATCCCGCATATAAATAAATAAATAAAATCATTTTTTTTAGTAAAATGGTGGCTTATTTCCCATTGAAAATAGTTGATTGATGTAACTTTGCAATGTCTCATATTGCGGGTTCTCAAATTTTCACCCAGTATAATATGATGCAACTTTGATTAATCTGGCTAGTGGTGAACTCAATGTGTGAGAAAACCATCGCAAAGTTAGAATTCAATGTCATCGCTTTGAAAAATAAAAGGCTTTTGAATAATTATGGAGACATGGAGAAAAATGATCGTAGGCGGTGCAGCGAAGAGCCATATCGATTAGCAAGTTAAAAATATACACTACATTCTCCACAAATAATAATGTGATAACTAAAATAATATTTTCATAGATTATTCCTTAAAAGTTTTATACACACACCGGAAAAATCTATAGTCCAGAAAGCCACTGCGCATCCGCTAGGAAAAATATTCTGATTCGGATTTTTTGCACAATATTACTCAAAAAGGACCCCTTTTAACAAATTTGCATTTTGCTAAGACCAAAAGAGAGTCAAAAATTTTTTAAACGTTTTTTTTTGTTTTTTCCTAAAATTATTTTTTTTGCACGGAAAAAAGTTTTTTTAGGTTTTTTGGATCATTCCAAACAGAAAAGGTCTGTAGTAACATTTCTCTAAAGTTGATAGTTTTTGACATATAAGCGATTAAAAATTGAAAAATTGCGAAATTGGCCATTTTTAATCCTCAAAAACTATGTGAAAAACTGAAAATTTGAATGTTGCAAAGGTAGGTAGATATTCTTTAAACATCGATTGATGAAATCCCGAAGAGTTTTTTGCAATCTTCTTCTTCTTCAGGTGCCATCTCCGCTACGGAGGTTGGCAATCATCATAGCTATTTTAATTTTTGAGGCAGTAGCTCGAAATAGTTGTTTTGAGCTGCATCCAAACCATTCTCTCAGGTTCTTCAACCATGAAATTCGTCTTCATCCGATGCTTCTTCTGCCATCTATCTTTCCCTGCATTATGAGTCGTAGGATGCCATACTTCTCGCCCCGCATCACATAGCCAAGATACTGTAGCTTCTTTTCTTTAATTATTGTAAGTTCAACTTCCTTCTCTTTACCTATTCTTCTCAGTACTTCATTGTTTGTAACTCTATCTACCCAGGAAACCCTCATAATTCTTCTATAGTCTATAGGTCCACATTTCAAAGGCGTTAAGTCGTCTCATTGTCTCTACATTTAACGTCCATGATTCCACTCCATAGTATAGAGTATAAAACACTGTAGACGTAACATTTTGTTAGGCGTACTTTAAGAGCTAATGTTAAATCTTGGCTACCTAGGACCTTTTTCATTTTTATAAAATTAGAACATGCTTTTTCGATTCTGACTTTTATTTCTGCAGTGTACCTAGTCACTGTTTTCTGTTATAAGTGTTCCTAGGTAAGTGCACTTTTTTACTCTTTCGATCTGCTGGCCCTCTACTATCAAGATTTCGTTAGTATTATGGTTGTTTTTACTAATTTTCATAAACTTCGTCTTTTTGATATTGAGAGAGAGTCCGTACTTCCTACTACATTATTTTACTCATGAGTCTTTGCAGGTCTTGCAATACAATATTCAAAACTCCTTTTTTTTTTAAAGTGCTAATCAAGCGTACGAGACACTATTTTCCACCGACAGTATGGAGCAAATGAAAGGAATAAATTCGTTATTTGGTAAACCGGCGACTTTAAGAAAAAATCCCGAAACAGGTCGATTTTTATTTTTAAATTATGATATTGTGGCATATATGGTATACTAGTGACGTCATCCATCTGGGCGTAATGACGTAATCAATGATTTTTTTAAATGAGAATAGGGGTCGTGTGCTAACTCATTTGAAAGGTTCTTCAATTCTCTATTCAGTAATATAAACATTTATATAATTATTTATACAGGGTGTCCTTCTACTTCTTTTTTGTCAAATAATTTAATTTAATAAAAATTTTTTGGACACCCTGTATAAATAATTATGTACATGTTTACATTACTGAATAGAGAATTGAAGAACCTTTCAAATGAGCTACCACACGACCTCTATTCTCATTTAAAAAAATCATCGATTACGTCATCACGCCCAGACGGATGACGTCACTAGTATACCATATATGCCACAATATCATAACTTAAAAATAAAAATCGATCTGTTTCGGGTTTTTTCCTTAAAGTCTCCGGTTTACTAAATAACGAATTAATTCCTTTCATTTGCACCATACTCCATACTGTATACACATGCAACTGTGGAAAATAGTGTCGCGCACGCGTGATTAGAAATTAAAAAACAAAGGAGTTTTGAAAACTGTATTGCAAAAAGCTCTTCGGGATTTCATCAATCGATGTTTAAAGAATATCTACCTACCTTTGCAACATTCAAATTTTCAGTTTTTCAGATAGTTCTTGAAGGTTAAAAATGGTCGATTTCGCAATTTTCCAATTTCTAATCGCTTATATGTCAAAAACTATCAACTTTAGAGAAAAGTTACGAAAGACCTTTTCTGTTTGGAATGATCCAAAAAACCTAAAAAAATTTTGTTCCATGCAAGAAAAATAATTTTAGGAATAAAACAAAAAAAAACGTTTAAAAAATTTTTGACCCACTTTTGATCCTGGCAACATGCAAATTTGTTAAAAGGGGTCCTTTTTGAGTAAGATTATGCAAAAAATCCGAATCGGAATATTTTTCCTAGCGGATGCGCAGTGGCTTTCTGGACTACTAGGGATATTTTTATAACATAATAAAATTAATAAAAATGAATTCACGTCTAGCCTCGTTTAAAAAAATCATCGATTACGTCATTACCCCCAGATGGATAACGTCAATAGTATGATATATATGCAAAAAAATCACAAAAATAAAAATCGACCTCTTTCGGGATTTTTACTTTAAGAGGAAATAGTAGCGATCAACAGGTAGCGAAAACGCGTTCCAAGATTGCGGCTGTAATTTTGAATATTTTTCGAGATATTTGGCACACGTATTCGTAATATAATAAAGAATGGCGGTACAGAGCCCAATTTGAAAAATATATTAATATGTGGAAATTACTCTGTAATTAAATATATTAAAAAAACGAGCCTGTACCGCCATTAAGAAGAACAAAAAAATACACTTTATTCAAATAAACTTTTTTATCCGATGCCTAGATTATGTGTCATTTTGGAACTACTAAAATTGTTTATTTCATTAGTAGTTCCAAAATGACACAAAATCTAGGCATCGGATAAAAAAGTTTATTTGAAGAAAGTGTATTTTTTTTGTTTTTTTTTTAATGGCGGTACAGGCTCGTTTTTTTAATATTGTATTTAATTACAGAGTAATTTCCACATATTAATATATTTTTCAAATTGGGCTCTGTACCGCCATTCTTTATTATATTACGAATATGTGTGCCAAATATCTCAAAAAAATATTTAAAATTACAGCCACAATCTTGGAACGCGTTTTTACTACCTGTTGATCGCTACTGTATCACCTTAAGCTACCAGCTTACAAAATAACGAATTTATCCCTATTATATTAGTGCTATTATAGTATGCAGTCTCCCTGTTCCAATCTATATTGGCAAAATAAGCCAATTTTGTGGCTTATTCCCAACTAAAATGGTAAATTCATAATGACAAAGTATCAATCTGCAAAATTAAAACATTCTTCTTAATTATGCGTTTCTAAACGCGACGGTAGACCGCATACTATACTAGCACCATTACATTTTTGTCGGCGCCTCAGTATTAAACTATACAGACATTAAGTTTTTCTTCTTTGTGTTCGGGTGACTTTACTTTTGTTTTTTATATACCCGTATATGACTTTATAATACCAACAAAAATATAAATAATACTCATCGTGAAGTATCTTTTAGAACAACATTAATAACCATCTTTATCTAGGACTAGAAAATTTGGTTACATCCGCTATTTAAAAAGGTCAATACCCAGTTCGAATTTTGCCTTCAAGCAGTTCAAATGAGGTCTCACTCACACTACACATACACGCTACACGAGAAACATAACATTGTAGCAAAGATTTTGTCGATATCAAAATAAGATAGGTATCATTCAATCAAACTGAATAAACAATTTGAATGTGAGATTCATGTTTTATTTTTTTCTTTACATGTTAAGGAGGAATTGAGTGTGAGAAAATTATTTAATCGTGTCTCATTTTATTGTAGTCTTATCGAAAAAATCTTTTGGTATTATACACGATGTAGTGTTCAATAAATACATCGCTTTAGAAATGAGGTTAAGATATCTCTGAATCAAAACTGTTAAATATAAAGACGAATCAAAATTGATAAAACTCAAAATTGGTTTTAATCCTACATGTTAATTTGATATTAGTCTGGGCTGATTATCGGAGAATAGGCCATTTTTGGGAAAAGTTATTTACCAGCAATTTTATTGCTGGAATCGAATTATAAGATCCTATATATTAATAATATAGGTATGCAAAGTCCTCAGATAGTGTGCTACTTTTTTTATAAACAAAATGGCGCCCGAAAATCGTGTTTTTTCAATTATTGCTCTATAACTCCGAAGATTTTAATTTTACAACAAAAACACTCAAATAAAAATTCACCGTGATTAAATTCTGCATAGAGATGTGTTTTTCCCGATCTGATCCGATGAAAATGTTCCTCGGAAAATGCGGGTTTTCTTTACAAAATCGTTAATTTTCAAATAAAGTTTTAAATAAGTAATTATTTACCAATAATTACATAATTTGGTGACTTAAAAGCCTTCTTGGTTTAGATCATAGTTCCAGAAGCTGATAAAAATTAAACGAATATTTTAGCAACAATTCAATTGTTAATTAATAATTTACGGTTGCAATAATAACCAAAATAATGATACACCGATCAAACTTTGAAATCTTATAAAGATGACATGCCTATTTAACATTTTGTCGACAAAATATAAATTTTTTGTTTTTTTGCATAATCTTTAAATGTTTAAAAAAACAGTTATAAACAAATTAACGTTTCTCAGAAAGTTTTTATTATATTGTAATTTTAAAAAATAGCTAAAATGCGCATTTCAAATTTCTTGAAAATGAATGCTTTAAAACTTTTTTGCAACCATTTGCAAAAAAGTTATGAAACAGCAAAGTAAACATACGATTACTAGGGTGTTTATATATTTTTTTAATTCTTTCAAAGCGTAGAAGTGAGTTTAAAGTACAAGCTAATTATTTACAAAAAAATATCGATTATCAGTTTAATGGTTCTATTTTAATTAAAGATTATAAATATATTTTTTTGCAATTTACACGCGCGAAAGTAGAATAATACAGTAATGTAGCTAAAATTTTCACTCGGAGCGACGACCGTACACTTCGGACTAGGACTTCGGGTTAAGTGGAAGAACATTTTCTGTAAATGGCGACATTTCAGAAAATGAACTTCGCCCTTTATTTCTGAAAATAATATATTATGTTTTATATAAAAATGTACATTTCTATATTGAAGAAATAATAAAGACGATATTATTATTATTATTATATTATTATTACTTTTATAAATAATATATGCTGCGTGTCAGTCGCTTCGAGTGAACATTTTAGCTCGGACTCTGTATCAGGCCTACTTTTGCGCTAAAAATTACAAAAAAAAGTATTTTTAATCTTTGATTAAAATATAACCATTGCACTAATTTTTTACATACTTTGTGAGTAATTAGATTGTACCATAGACTCACTTTTAAGCTTTGAAACAATTAAAACAAATTATAAAAAACGGAGAAATCGTATATTTACTTTGCTGTTTCATAACTTTTTTGCAAATGGTTGGAAAAATTTTTTAAAGCATTCATTTTCAAGACCTATGAAATACGCATTTTTTATAAAATTAGAATATAATAAACAATTTCTGAGAAATGTTAATTTTTTTATCACAATTTTTTTTAAATATTTAAAGATTATGCAAAAAATGAAAAATTTATATTTTGTCAACAAAATATTAAATAGGCATCACACCTTTATAATCTTTCTAAGTTTGATCAATGTCTCATGATTATTTTGGTTGTTATTGCGACTGTAAATTGTTAATTAACAATTGAATTGTTGCTAAAATATTCGTTTCATTTTCACCGGCTTCTGAATTTATAATCTACACCAAGAAAGCTTTTATTTCACCAAGCTATATAATTATTGATAAATAATTGCTGGCCCAAAAAATTTATTTGAAAATTCGAGATTTTGTTGGGAAAACCCACATTTTCCGAGGAAAATTTTCGTCGGAGCAAATCGGAAAAAACATGCTTCTATGTAGAATTAAATTGGGGTGGATTTTTATTTGAGTGTTTTTGGTGTAAAGTTAAAATCTTCGGAGTTATAGAGCAATAATTGAAAAAAATACGATTTGTCCGCGCCATTTTGTTTATAAAAAAAGTAGCACACTATCTGCGGACTTTGCATACCTATATTAATAATACATAGGATCTTATAATTCGATTCCAGCAATAAAATTGCTGGTAAATAACCTTTCTTTGTACTTTACTAATTAGACCAGCGTATTATAACTATTTTTTTTCAAAATTTAAAGATTATGCAAAAAAAAAGAAAAATTTATATTTTGTCGATAAAATATTAAATAAGCATCTCATCTTTATAATCTTTATAAGTTTGATCAGCGTATCATGATTATTTTGGTTATTATTGCGATCGTAAATTGTTAATTAATTAACAATTGAATTGTTGCTAAAATATTCGTTTAATTTTCACCAGCTTCTGGAATTACAATCTATACCAAGAAAGCTTTGATGTCACTAAGTTATTTAATTATTGATTAATAATTACTTACCGAAAACTTTATTTGAAAATTAGAGTTTTTGTTAGGAAAACCCGCATTTTCCGAGGAAAATTTTCGTCAGAGCAAATCGTGAAAAACCTATCTCTATGCAGAATTTAATTGCGGTGAATTTTTATTTGGGTGTTTTTGTTGTAAAGTTAAAATCTTCGGAGTTATAGAGCAAGTATTGAAAAAAATACGATTTGTCGGCGCCATTTTGTTTATAAAAAAAGTAGCACACTATCTGCGGACTTTGCATACCTATATTATTAATATATAGGATCTTATAATTCGATTCCAGCAATAAAATTGCTGGTAAATAACTTTTCCATGAATTTTGCTAATTAGCCCAGAGTATATTCAAATTCTATTTGTAACTAGCAGACAACTCTTGAAAAAAAATGTGGCAAACAGTATGGTTTTGTAATATAAAGGTGAGCTATTAGTTGTAGATATAGGGAAAATAGCAGCTGAATTGTAGCTTTTCCTAAAAAATTTTTTTCGTACTGTCAGACGGTGGATCGGACTGCCTCCTTCAGCATTCCTCATATGTACGCATCAGGTGGCGTTAGATCTGATGAGTGGCCATCTCCCAAGATCTTAAGTACTGCTTTGTGTTGTGTTGATTACTCGTACTAGCAAGTTTTACCGTCGGGCGAGAAAGCTCCTACAATACCATGTCATCACCTCTCCTGCTTCATTGTTTTATTTGGCCCGACCAAATAAGATTAGATTTGGACCAGAATTTGAAGGGTCGTGTTTTTCGCTTAGAGACACACGACTTGTGAACAAGTTAAATGAGCATCAAAAATCACTTTTTGGCCGTTTCACAAAATGGCTTCCACTCGTAGAGCCTGATCTTCTTATCTTTGTCCACCTTGGAGTATTTATCCTGACAAAGTGCAAAAGTGAAGAGAAGTCATCATCATTGTCTGTATCTTTACACCCATGCGGGGTCGGCTTCCCAAATTACATTTCTCCATTTTCTATCTTGGGTCATATCAATGTCAATTCCCTTTACTAGCATATTCTGTCTAAGCGTGTCTTCTTTGGTCTTCCTCTCCTTCTCCTTCCAGAAACCTGCAGATCAGCAATTCTTCGTATTGGGTGATTCACGTCTCGATATTGGACATGACCAAACCGTTCTAACATATGCTCTCTTATTTTGGCATAAATTGGTGCCACTCATAGACGTTCCCTAATATCCTCCTTTTTTTCTTTTTTGTCACACCATTTATTGATCTAAGCATTCCCACTTCCACCACATTCATTCACTGTTCCTCTTTCTTTCTATCTGAGAAACAGAGAAGTTCAATGCGTATACAACTATTCCGAATAACTGGAAAGAAATTTAGGATAGCTGGTGTCTGAAATCAGTCTTCCATTTTTATATAGTAACATGTTGTGCCCCTATTGTTCCACCTAGCTCCCTTATTTTCTTGTAGAAAATAAAACTGTCAATATTTTAATATCCAGACTCAATATTCACTCTATAATTGTTTGTATCGAGCTTCGACAGCGAAGCCATTCCGCATCATTATCGATCAAAATTTCCATTAAAATTATCTCACATCTAATTATCCGAGTAATCGTTAATCAACATCGACAATAAAATAATTACGCCAACAGTCATTAACCAAGAAGCATATTGATGATAATACGTTTTGGACGAGGATGCGAAACCTAAAAGGATTTTGAAATATTTTCCATGTCAGTTGCCATCGATAATTTAAGTGGTTGCCGGGTTGCCAAAATGGGTCGAGAGCTCTTTAACCTTTTACAGTGCTACAAGGAATTTATTTTCGATGTAATTAATTTTTAATGTGAGTGTGATTTGATCGATACCTGTTGTCACTTCTCACCTGTTGAAATTTCTGAAAATAATCGTAAAACAAAGTTATCGTATGAAGAATTTCTGAGTTTCTAAGAAATTTTGGCTATGATAACACAAGGACTTAGTAAGCCTAATGGATCATCTGTGAGGCACTGGATAGAATTTGACGTTTTGTAATAGTTTCTCAAGAGTTCTCTAATAGAATTTCTGAATTGTAGGTTAGGCCATCCGGCTCGAAGGACCAATACTACTAGCCTGACGCTTGTAGTATTTTGTATTTACTGAATTTAAAGAAACGACACTATAAATGCTATGCATTTATTTGCATTTAAAGCGACAATATGCAAGTGCGTTTGGTTCTGTATCGGTATGAACACTGAATCTCTGCCTTCCTTAGGGCAAAGTTCGTACGTATCTATGCGCATTGAATTTAACTCAATTTGGGGGTGAGTGGCGCGTACAACAGTGTTAACAAAGAAAATCTATGTAAGTTTAGATACCATGTTCAAGTAGGATTTAAGAGTATTAGGTCAGAAATTTATGAATATAATCGTAAAAGACAATGCTACCAAAGAGGTCAAATTCCAGATATTATGTTCACGTATATTCAAAAGTATTAGGTGATGTTTATTTAAGTACATTCAAGTGAATTCAAGTATACTTATTAAGCGTTTGGACATTCCAGTACTTTCCTCCCCTTGAGATCAGAAAAAAAACATTTTAAGTGAAAAAAGTTTTCTTAAAAGTATCTAAAGAAATTCTTAATTATTCGCAAATATCTGCCAACTTAACGAGTCATTTCTCAGTGAGAAATCTTCTTGTTCTTCTTCTTCTCAGCCTTCAGTTGTCCATTTATTTTTTGGGCTACTAGGGAAAAAATAAACAGATTAAAAAAAAGTCAAAAAAGCAGCTTTTATCCTATTTAATGAAGAAACATGTGTAGCCAATCAGGTGATTCCTCGAAAGCTGACAATTACAGACCCATAAGCATTGTTTCTACATTCGGAAAAGTGATTGAAAAGGTGATCAAATAACAATTTTATTCTTATTTTGAGTTATTTTAGCAACTCGCAATATGGATTCAGAAGTGCTCGTTCTACTACAAACGCGATCATATAATATTGTGAGCGAGGTGATTGAGGGGCTTGAACGTGGCAATCGCATAGCAATTTCTCTCTGCGATTTGTCGAAGGCTTTTGACTGCGTTTCACATGACATTTTGCTCCACAAATTAAACTATTATGGAATCAGAGGTATCCCTCTCAAGCTTATCTCTTCGTACCTATGTGGCAGACACCAGGCTGTAGTGTCTAAAGGTTATCTCTCCAATTTTCGACCCGTAAAACATGGAGTCCCACAAGGTTCGGTCTTGGGGCCTCATTTATTCATTCAACTTTTATTTATATTTAGTTTAGAATGTGTGTAGTGATTTTCAGTCTTAGTAAATGGATTTAATTACCTTCGTAGGAAAGCAACTTTGATACCCTCTCCGTAACCCCTGTTCTACGTTTCGCTTGACCCACCGCAGTATGTTACTCTACCTACACAATCACAGTAATCAACTATAAAAAATCTAGCTTTAGTAAATTCAAAGAGATTTTTCAGCGTTGCCTCTTGGACTATATTACATAAGTATCACAATAACTTCTGATATTTGGAAAACCAATAATAACCTACTATACAGAGAGAGTCTGTAAAGTGGAATAAATTCAATATCTCAAATACTAATTGTTTTTTTGGAAAATGCTCAGACCCGTCGATTAGTATTTCAAATTGTCCTTTTTGACATTCAATAAAAATGTATACAGGGTGTCCCAATTTAGAGATATGACGTCATCGTCGATTTTCTTAAATGGCAACACTGTCATTTTGATAGCTAATTTGATAGGGTTTGTAAAGTTATACATAACTGCAAAATATCAAATTTTTATTCTCTACCATTTATAAGATAATAGAAAATAACAAAGTTATATCTGTAATTTGGAATATATTCAATAATTAAAATACTAACTGTTTTTTTGAAAAATGCTCAGACCCGTCGATTAGTATATCAAATTGTCCTTTTTGACATATAATAATAATGTATACAGGGTGTCCCAATTTAGAGATATGACGTCATCGTTGATTTTCTTAAATGGCAACACTGTCATTTTGATAGCTATTTTGATAGGGTGTGTAAAGTGATACACAACTGCAAAATTTCAAATTTGTATTCTCTACCATTTAGATGATAATAAAAAATAACAAAGTTATGAAAAAGAAGTAATCAACTAATAATTGAATTTAATTATTTCAATAAATTAAGCAAAAACTCATAATGTTGCCCTCAATTATTGTCAAATTGTCAATGGGCAACGTTATGAGCATTTTCTTAATTGAAATAAATAAATTCAATTATTATTTGATTACTTTTTGTTCTTCATAACTTTGTTATTTTTTATTATCTTGTAAATGGTAGGGAATAAAAATTTGAAATTTTTCAGATGTGTATAACTTTACACACGCTATCAAAATAGCTATCAAAATGATAGTGTTGCCATTTAAGAAAATCAACGATGACGTCATATCTCTAAATTGGGACACCCTGTATACATTATTATTATATGTCAAAAATGACAATTTGATATACTAATCGACGGGTCTGAGCATTTTTCAAAAAAACAGTTAGTATTTTAATTATTGAATATATTCCAAATTACAGATATAACTTTGTTATTTTCTCTTATCTTGTAAATGGTAGAGAATAAAAATTTGATATTTTGCAGTTATGTATAACTTTACAAACCCTATCAAATTAGCTATCAAAATGACAGTGTTGCCATTTAAGAAAATCGACGATGACGTCATATCTCTAAATTGGGACACCCTGTATACATTTTTATTGAATGTCAAAAAGGACAATTTGAAATACTAATCGACGGGTCTGAGCATTTTCCAAAAAAACAATTAGTATTTGAGATATTGAATTTATTCCACTTTACAGACTCTCTCTGTATATAAGGTTATTTAACCTAGAGATATATTTAAACACGATGTCGACGAAACCATCAATCTCTCTTTGTTCCTTTTTCCTTTTGTCGCTTGTTCGTTCCGCTTGCAAAAGCGCGTTTGCTACGTGCCACTATTAATCTTCTTTTCGTATTCCATATTTATTTTGATTGTCAAATATAAATGTAAACTGCTAGAGCACGCTCTTCTTGTTGATAAAAGTCATCACGGAAACTGGCATAAAAAATATTGTGAACGGCATAATGTAAAACATCAAATAGAAGTCGTATGGTTATTGTCTGTAGGTGAATTGAGTAAATCCGCATATACAGGGTGAGGCAGATAACTGGCCTATTAGAAATATCTCGAGAACTAAAGGCAACAGAATCATGAATGTTGGTATAAAGGGGTTTTGAAGGATGATCTATTAAATGAAAATATTTTCATCTCTTTTCAACTTCCGGTTATACCGGAAGTTGCTTATAACTTCGTTTTTTTAAATGGGACACCCTGTATATTTTTACATTTCTGGATTCTCTTCGATGTCTTCTTTCTAAAAATATGAGGTTTTGTAATGTTATACAGGGTATTTTAAAAGATAAATACGTTTTTTTATTAATTTCGTAGCAATATTCATACCCTGTAGAATTGTAGTAGTTTGACATCTAAAACTCTACTTACGTTCAAATAATTTTTAATATAGTCTACTATTGTTAGAAATCATGTACTATGTAAGAATCATTAGTATAGCCAAATTTTTAATTTTAGTAAACAGGGTTTGTCGAAACTCGGAATGAGTATTTTCTGAGTTTTCTTAAATGGAACACCCTCTATTTTAGTATTGTAATGAAATGATATTTTATGGTACTTTTTTATTTCTTAAGCATTCCCTATACCTAACTGCTTTAATTTGTGCTTAATTGTTAATCGCACTAATAATCTTAACTACGTAGGTATTTTGATAGCTAAACCATTATTGGTAATTTTAAGGATCAGTCTGGATTAATATGTATTTATTTCTGAAAAATTATTTGTGATTGAATATTTTCACGGCCAACCTAATAAAATTTTACGTATTTTTTGTTGAGATTAATGTTTAGCTTGAATCACCAATAACTCACAAATTAAAGCAGTTAGGTATAGGGAATACTTATAAAATAAAAAAGTACCATGAAATATAATTTCATTACAATACTAAAATACAGGGTGTTCCATTTAAGAAAACTCAGAAAATATTCATTCCGAGTTTCGACCAACCCTGTATACTAAAATTTCAAAATTAGCTATGCTAATGATTCTTAACAATAGTAGACTATATTAAAAATCACTTGAATGTGTAAGCAGAGTTTTTAATGTCAAACTATTACAATTTGTAATAGTGGTGTGAATTTTGCTACGAAATTAATAAAAAAACGTAAATATCTCTTAAAATACCCTGTATAATATTACAAAATCTCATATTCTAAGAATGAAGATATTGAGGAGAATCCAAAATTGTAAAAATGTACAGGGTATCCCGTTTAAAAAAACGAAGTTATAAGCAACTTTCGGTATAACCGGAAGTTGCAAAGAGATGAAAATATTTTCATTTAATAGATCATCCTTCAAAACCCCTTTATTCCAATTTTCATGATTCTGTTGCCTTTAGTTCTCGAGATATTTCTAATAGGCCAGTTATCTGCCTCACCCTATATACTTACATTTCATTATGAACTGGCCTTACCTCTAAGTTCTAAAAATTGGAAAAAAAGACAAACGCAGCAGAGGACGACCACCAACACGCTGGATGGACGACATTAAACGGATATCCAAGAAATGGTAACAAGAAGCACAGAACAAAGAAGATTGGCGAAAAATGGGAGAGACCTATGTCAAGCAGTGGAAGAGGTTATATGATGATGATGACGACAGGCTTATTTTACCAGACTGATCTCTGATCTTCATTATCTACTCCTTTAAAACCAGATAGTGGATCATGTATTCTGGAGCAGCTCTTTAAAAATTGCTGTAGTTAAGTATTTTGCTTTATTATGTTTCACTACTCATTATGGGGACGTATTGACAAATTCCTAGCTTTCTAGAGAAGTAAAAAAATCTTTATAGTCAAGCGATTGTAGTATTCAACATACTCTCATTGTCAATGAATACACTTATCACAACGAACTAAGGCTTTGTATATTTTTTTGCCAGCACTGTAATATAATACATGTTATATACTGCACCCTCGGTAGACCGCAAGCTATAGCAGAAACGCTAAGGTAGACCGCATATTATAGTACTACCCAAAGATGATCATAATTTTGTCGACGAGTGTATTACATTCTCATTAAAAATGAAATCGAGTTTACTCACTCAGGGCAAAGGAAAATCAATTCTCCGATTTGAAAAAGAACGATTTATACCGTAAAGCGTCGTTTAAACACAACGACAAGTCACAGCAACTAGTTGTGATGACAAGTTGAAACGCTGTTTAGACGCTGCGATTCAATGCGATACCAGCTTCAACCCAACTCCAACTTTGATAAGTTGTGCGATGCACCGTTTACACACAATGATAAGTTGCAACAACTCGATTGACCTTGATAAGTTGTTTGATTTATCGCTGTGTTTAAACGATCCTTTAGAACAGCATCGGATAAGAAAATCCGTAATAGCATTGGATTTTTTGGTCAAGGTTTATCGTTTAGGAATCTTCCTAGTAAAAAACATAACGTTTTCTGTTACAAGGTTTTCGGTTTGATAGGACATCGAACGGAAATGAAAACAAACAGGCAGAGACTTATTTTATGTTATATGAACGTGTTTATAAAATACGGCCTACCTTTTTATATTGAACAAAATGTATAGTAGGGGAGCAAAGTATGCTAAATGTGCAGTCACTCGAGCGTTACGGGGACCTATTGGGTTGTGAAGAGTAGGTTCTAAAACCAAAAAAAGTTAAGTAAAGTTTTCCATTTTAGTGGGCGCTTGCCATTTTTTAATTTAATTTTCCATTTCCAACAATCGTTTTTTCCGATTATAACGCCATCTATCCATAATTCGAAAAAATGTTTCGAATAAAAGTTACTTATTTTTATGTACGGAATCCAATTATGTAATAAAAAATGGGGCTCCTATTTAATATTTTAAAGTAACCCCCCACCCCACCTCCGTGGGAGGTCGTGTTTGGTGCCATTCGATAGATTTTTCAAAAATATTGAATAAGTGTATTTTATAGTTTTTCGATCTGATGTTTATTTCGCGAAATATCGCGGGATTCGTATTTAAAATATTAAATTTACCCCCCACCGCTCTCCGTGGGAAGTCGTGTTTGGTATTATGCGATAGATTTTAAAAAAATATGGAGCACAAATTTTTTAGTTTTTCGAACTGTCCATTTCACAAAATATTCGCTTTATCTTGTGAAACTTTGGGACTCACCCATTTCCTTACACCCGGCTCAAATCGTCAGATTTTTTAAATATACACTCTTTTGCATGTACTTAACTTACATTATCTTAATCTGACAATTTCGAGTTTTTTAAGGATATATTTTTTTTCGGGCCCCCCTTAACGAACTCCCCTGTGTTAAGCGCCAATATATGGTAGAGGTACCTCTGCAGGGTACCAGATTTTTCCCCATATGCTAATCTGACGCGCTCGAGTAACTGCAAAAATCCCCGCTTGCGCTCCCCTACCATATATTTCTGTATAAAAACGATAAATGTTCATTTATTACGTATAATAAACTTATTTTTAACGGAGAAGAAAACAGTAAATGCCAAAAACAGGAGAGGCAACAGCAAGTAACACCAAAAGGAATCATGGCTCGAAGGACAAAAATGTTGATCACTAGAAAAAGGTAGCGTTGAAAACATGATGATGAAAACAAGCTAAAATGAAATTAGTTGGAGTACCACAAACAAAATATGAAAAGAATATAAAAATATAAAAAAAATAATAAAAGCATTATAATAATAAAAGGCCGTACGGATTCCGTAAAGGCCTGGGAACAAGGGAGGCACTATTATTCGCACTTAACGTTCTCTCACAAAGATGTCTAGATATGAATCAAGAACTGTACGTGTGTTTTCAATACCGGCGCTAGGGTATAAGACGCCTGCCTGCAACACTAGCATAGGTGCCCTTCGGATTTTTTAATTAGTATTTACTATTAGAGGCGTAGTTTGACAATAACACGTTCCCGTACTATATCACATAATATTAACGCCCGACTGGTATATTATTTGACAAATAATGACATGATTTCGAAGTCAGTTAAGTATGATATAATGCATTAGGGCGTTATTTTGAAAAATAACGCCCGACAGCATTAGATTTAAGAGGGGGGGGGTATGGTTTGAAATATTTGATTTTTTTTATTATTTCAAATAAAAGTGCATACTTTCAATAATACTCTCTGAAAATTTCAAAATAATCGGAGTAAAATTACCAGAGATACAGCGTGTTGAATATCCCTACCTTCGACTCGCTTTGCCGCGACTTCGCGCCAGCACGCTTGAGCGTAGTGAGAAACGTTAAACAACTGTTCGCCTTCTCTTTTGTAGATTACTCCTCGATTCAAAAATCATATTCCAATGTGCATCACTTCACGATTTGGCAGACAAATAAGAAGATGAAGATGGAGTTGTCAAAACTTTAAATGCATTTTTCTCAAAACTGCTTTTTCAAATGCGGTGGACATTGTAACTGAAAAACTACTCGGCCGATCTACCTGATATTTTGCACGGATTTTCTTAAGACACTTCGTGAGGTAACAACGTCGAGATATTTTTCTTTTTTTGCTTATGTTTTGTTCAACAATAATAAATCTGTTGATTTTCACAAAATTTTTACCAAAAATTTCATTTTTTTGATTTCTGAGTGATACCAAAAATTCAAAAATCATTAAAAATAAAAAAACTCGACGTTTGACCTCGCGAAACTCATAAGCTAATTAAATCTTTTTCAATTTTTTGTTTCTTATGATCTAGTGACGAGTTCTGATGTCCACCGCAAAATCCATTTTTTTGTGAGCTGACTGTCACAATTTGTCACCAATGGCTTACTTTTCAATATTTTGGATTGATTTTTTTATGTAAATATTCTTTGAAGTGTACTTAATATGTTTATTTAATTTAAAAATAAAATAATTGTACCATAGCTTCGAAAAAAATTCACAAAAATGTGCTTGATATGTTGATTTCAAACCATACCCCCCTTTAAATAACTAGTTAAATACTGTCAAGTTGACAAATAACAACCTAAGTAAAACTATGGTTACCACAATTACGTTACGACTATTGCTGGTAAATGTACTTATTTGAAAACCAATTAATTCAAAATTCATTCAAATTTTTTGCATATAAAGAAGAATTTAGTCGGACATTAAACGTTGAAGGCACCGCGGGTATTATAGGTAAAAACGCTTTCGGTCAACGTATAACCCTTGGGCCAAAGGCCCTCGGTATATACACCATTGACCTCAAGCGTTATTATCCTTATAATACCCTTGGTACCTTAATAACTATAATATCATCGTTATACGTCCGTTTAATGACAATAACGGAAACTCAGTGACTAAATAAGGAAAAAATCAAAATAATTCCTTTATCACAAAAAAATGACCTGAATTAGAAGAAATACATATATGTTTTAACTATTTGCATGGGTAAGATCCACCCCCCACAAAACGGGTCAAACCTGTTGGAAACATTGAGTAGACATCAAGGACAAGGACGTCTATGTCTACATCGACTAAATTTATCATGAACAAATAAAACCAGAATTGATCTTTTCCTTTCATCTTTATTAATTCATTTCTTTGTATATCTGTTGTTTGATCGACACATATTCTTTTTGTAATATGTTTATTTATAATGTACTTCGCAAATCGATTGAAACATTAATTTAGTTAATGGATAAGTTTTCATTATATAAATATTTTGTGTAAGTATAGTATGGTAGAAGTTTAGATCATGTGTGTTCATATTTATTTTCCTTGACATCGTCTTCCTTTTCTTCCGTGGAAGCATGTACATTTTGAGAAGCAATAATTAAAAAAATACTTTTAGTCTCAGGATACACATTCTGCGGTTTATCGCACTTAACTCTCTTAAGGTAAGTATCCATACAAGGGCGAACCCCGCTCCGTGTAGCAGCTCCACAAAGTTGATACGTTGGTGATCGCCGCTCGGCGCTCACCCTCTTCGATTCAACCGGTTTGCGGTTTATAATATGTAGGGGAGCTCATAGCGTATCCATTCGAGCTGCTACACGGAGCGGGGTTCGCCCTTGTATGTATTCGTGACTTTAGAAGAAGTTTGATTTTTGTTACAATGAAGCCACTATCTGGTGCATGGTTTTTAGCATGACAACTATAAACAGTGTGTGTCCTCTTTTGTCTATAGTGCCGGTCCCGATCCATCTACTTTACTGCGGAGCTTTTATTTCTAGTTTATACTTATCTAATTAATTGTGCAGATTTTGGGGGGCTCCTGATTTGTATAGAGATCGGGTGTTCTATGACGCAATTCTTAAAGTTGTGGTTTATTCCATTAGCAGATTTGGTATAGTTTTAAGGCTCCGAAGAAATGTCTTGCACTCTCTTTCGAGACCCAAGACAAGGCATTTGACATCCCCCTATTGATTTTCTTTACCACATAGAAAGTCCCGCAACTACTCTCCGAGTTTTTAGAGATCAATCTAACTCTAGTCTCAATAGTATTGTTCTCTCCACACTTAAATATTTTTGCGCTTTCCTGTTTGTCTCCCATAAATTTTATGCTTAATTATTCTTTTCTGTCTTTACCTCTTTCTTGCAACATATCTCGTAATACCTATAAACCTGTGCCAATGATTTACTCTACACACATTTACAGAGTGCTCTACAAATTGTCAATCTGTCAAAGATTGTCACGCTTTTGTATAAGAGCAATTAATTATAAAATAAGTGAAAAATAATTTCGACCACGAATCCAGTAATCTGTTAACCGAGGTAAACTAGTACCAAGCGGAGCCGCTAGGAGAACACAAAAAAGAAAATAATCGTTTCGTTTTGATTCAATTCGAGTCTCTTGCCATCCTCTGACACCTGATGTTTCGGAATCTATTCCTTGTCAAAGAGGCTTTGAAAGAAGACTGAATTGTACCATATCGAAACGAAGAAGAAGTGCAAATATTAAATTATTTGCACCGGAGTATGGTTAGACTGTCCTCTCCTTCAACGGGGAATGATGAAATGAGTGAAAAATAATTTCGACCACGAATCCAGTAATCTGTTAACCGAGGTACACTAGTACCAAGCGGCGCCGCTAGGAGAACACTCTAATAATGCGTCGCAGATAACTTATATATATGACATGCATGAAACGTGGTCATTTTGTACTCTAAAACCGAGTAAGGTATGACAAAAAAGAAAATAATCGTTTCGTTTTGATTCAATTCGAGTCTTTTCAATTCAATTCTAGTCAATTCTATTCAATAAGGAATAGATTCCGAAACATCAGGTGTCAGAGGATGGCAAGGGACTCGAATTGTATTAGAGTACAAAATGACCACGTTTCATATAAGTAATCTGCGACGCATTATTGGAGTGTTGTCATAGCGGCGCCGCTTGGTACTAGTGTACCTCGGTTAATAGATTACTGGATTCGTGGTCGAAATTATTTTTCACTCATTTTATCATTCCCGTTAGAGGACAGTCTAACCATACTTCGGTGCAAATATTTTAATATTTGCACTTCTTCTTCGTTTCGTTATGGCCCAATTCAGTCTTCTTGCAAAGCCTCTTTGACAAGGAATAGATTCCGAAACATCAGGTGTCAGAGGATGGCAAGAGACTCGAACTGAATCAAAACGAAACGATTATTTTCTTTTTTAATTAATTATAAATTTTGTAGTGCCCTTTTTGTAAACCGACAGAAGTTTTCACCGCTTCATGGTAGCCTTAGACCCCAGGGTTGCCACATCCCCACACCTCTACGTTAAGGATCTACGTGATCGTGGATTGGATGGACCATAATTGGATGGACTTACAGAGATTCGAAAGACTTACAGTAACTAGTAAAGTGAAATTGTAGTCCTAGATTTTGTTTGTTTATGTTGTTTATGTTTTAGTTTGTTTTGGTATTATTTGTATTTCTCTCTCATAATAAATTCTTAGTACCTACCTTTGGATAGCTTTTTGAACCGTTAGTGTTTAATACACTTCTAAATTACAGGTAGGAGTTGTCATTTTTGTATCCAGCATCCTGTTATACACCATATCTCTCTCTCTCATTTAGGAATTCTTCATGTTTGTCCTATTTGTAGATATTAATTTTATCTACAGAAAGGATTATGTATTATGTTATTAGTGTACGAGTTTTCTTCAATTGAAGTAAGGCAAAAACACCTAGGCTCGATATAATTTTTTTTTAAATTACATAATTACATCTTCGGTTGTTTATATGACCATAAAATATATTACGCGGTTTTGTATATTATCAACACCAAACATAAATATTTTTGTATTAAGTAAACTTTGTATAGCAGCATTTGAAAAAATAATCCAGCATTTGCGTGATACAATATAATATCTAGCAAAAGCAGAATACGATATGATAAACACAGTTTTTTGCGTCATACTTTTACATTCTGCAAACGCTAGAAAAAAAACAGGGCTCGGATTAAATACCGACGTCAAGGTGTGATGGCATATGTTATATATACATCGAACTTATTTATAACTAGCCTAGAGATTTCATTCAACTTATATTTGAACTTGCTTCAAATTAAGCGACCTTGCACATTGCTTAACGGTTTAGCTAAATGACAATGAACGGGAGATTTTGACTCACCTCGTGGATCACTTGATTCACCGTCATTGTCATCAGTCGCCGCATTTACTGTAGTCTGACAATTGGCAACGCACCTTGACTATTTATTTAATTTCAATTTCACGTCATTGTGGTATTGATGGTTCGTATAAAGCAGATGTAATTATTGGTAATCTATGCATTATGAACAGAATTACAACTTTGCTCGAGTGAACATACATTTCAAAGGTGCTTTCATTTTATAGTTTATTACTAAAAAATATTTCGAGGCTGATATTGCTGATATCTTTATCAGCAAACTTTTTCTTTGAATGATAGGTTCGGCTACCTACCACTCCAGCCCCAATCTTAAAGGAACAGGTTTTTCTGGGAGTGTGAGCTTTCTTATTTAAAAGAGTTTTCCTGTATTCATTCACTTTTTGACAAATTCAAGCATGCTATTCCTTGATCGCATTTTGATATTTTCCAATAAATGATCGCATTATAAAAATTTCAAATTTATAGACAACTTGTCACAAATTGTCTCACTCTTGAAAAGGGTAAACATAAATTCGAATTTAAAATAAAGTTTTTATCAGAACTACATAGATTCTAGGCTAGTGGTATTACTACTGTTATCTTTACATATTTTATATATTTATTTCAAATCCATATTCTAGATAATTATTTTAGTATTTAAAAAACCTGAACATTGTATTATTCAGTTTATTCAGTTTATCATTGTATTATTAAATGATTAAAAAGGATTTGAAAGAATTATTAGAATTGACGTGATGAAGGTCTTAAAAATCTAAGTAAATACAATCTTATTAGGTACTCGTATAGACCAAAATGGTAGCCAAAGCAGGAAAAAGGAGTTTTAATAATGTTTTTGTTATTTGGTTAATTATGATCAACTACTCACCCTATTTGATCTGATACTACATTAAAAACAAAAGGAACACGTACCTGAAATAAAAAAACTACATTAGACAAAATAATCAAAAATTTATAATATACATATTTAGAAATGAATATTGTGTACCTATATCACATAACAAACGATAAAATCATAGTTTGGGTCTTGAAGATTGACTAAAAACTTAGTGACAATCACAACTTGTTTAAAGCATGACCAAAGTTCCTTCTCATTGCCCCTTCTTACCCTTTGTTTATTTTTATGCATTCAGGCGATGATTCTTATGAATAGAGGTATATTAATCACTGGAGGGGTGCGATCAGATAACGGACAGGTATATGCAGACTAATATCCAGCAATATTTCACAATCAGAAAATGTATAATACAACCATTAATATTTCCTACTTCAGGATGCTTCAGGTATAAGAAGACCAGCAATTTATAAAATCTAACTTAGACAAATCCAATAATATATTATATAAATATCCAATACTTAATTATATAAATGCAACTGTACAAAAACTTAGATGTTTATATTTATTATCCTAATCCTTCCTCTTTATTGACATTCAAGAATTAGACCAAATGGTACAGAGCAAGTTAGAACGGGATCCTATAACGTCCACAAGATATAATACATTATAATTATAAATAGATTGTCGAAAAAACTTAAGACGACACGAAATAAACTCAACATTCAACACATCAAACATATTGGTATCTATTTTATCTAAAACTAAACCTAACGATGACCAAAAATAACAATTGATTGTATTTAAATATACAGTATGAAATACATTGTCATATAGTATTAAATATACAAAATACCTCATGAATGTGAAATATTTTATTTATGTGAAACATCAAGACCACTAAATGTTAGAGTAGAGTAAGTGAACAGCAATCTTATATTAAAATGGAGTTTTTAAGAGATCTCAAATATGTAAACATGCATGGAAAAATTAACGTAGAGTGTAGTTGAAAGATTCAAGTATAGTATTCAAGTATTCATATAATGGTAAGAATTTTACCTGAACTAAAAAAGGTAGAGTCCGAATTGGCTCCCATAGACAAAATTTATTTTACCTAAACATGTCGAAAATATCACCCAGCGTTGTCACTTCTTTCAAAATTTTCTCTTTTTGTTAGAAACAGGTACCTTCCTATAAATATCTATGGGAAAGGAGGAAGACCTAACCCTTCGGTCCTAACTTAACTTTCGGGTATTAGAGTGTAGAAGGCAAACCGGCCGATTTCAGGTAAGAGCGCAAAACGGTCGAGCGCATACCGGCCGACACCGATAATTTGTGTTAAAATTGCCACATATGCCAATGTTGAACTAAAACAAACTCTAAAAGTATTTGTCTAAAAGTATAATTTTCCTATAAAAAGTCTATATCACTATGTTAATTTCCTAAGCAGTATAAATATTGCACGATTTGGCAACAATGTCTAATGTTTCCGCGATTATATGAGAGCCTACCCGCATTCATGCGGGAGCCAATTCGTACCCTTCTAAAATATACCTGAACGAAGCGGAGCGAACTCGACTTCACCCAAAGAAACAAATTGTAAAAAGAGAACAATCACAGAGGCAGCTCTAAGTATGTTAAATGAAACCAATTGCGTAGCAAATTCCTGTGAAATGCAGTAGGCCACTGTTTCCGCCATACTTCAGTGACTACATTGGTAAATAGAAGATTACAGGTTACAGCACGCTTTTGCCAAGGCTACCTCTAGAAGACACGTATCTGTACTACCAGGAATTATCTTTGTCAGGAACATCAATTAAATAATAATTATAGACAGATATAACAAGCTGAAAAACAACTACACGGCGACTGTGGTTGTCTATTCACATTGTTTACAGAAAAACTTTAATATCGTATTATTAATAGGCCTGGATACCGCGTACCAAAAAAAGTTTATTAATAGCAAGCTGAAAATTTGTTAATAGCTTAACGGGGTCTAGTCGGACAAACTTTGATGTACGGGAACACTGTAACAGGAGAAGTTTTAATTGTGGAACAGGTCACAGGTTTCGACCGTCAAACTACCAAAACGTCCCATGTATTTTGTCCGACAGAACTTCCAACTGATTTGTTACCCTTTCTTTAAACTCTCATGTAAAAATCAGACTAGCATAATTCCTGTCAGGTGACATGTTCAACATGTCGGACTGGTTAAAATGCCCAAGATATTTGTCGGGCAAACATTTTTTCATTTACACTAAGCATCAAAATTAACGCACCACCTTAAAAATGAGACATTTTTGACGTTTCGTATTTCCTAAACCTGTTGTCCGATTTGAGTGATTTTTTTAGTATATTATAGCTTTATTCTTTAAAAACATCGATGTAATAATATTATTGCTAAAGAGATAAGTGTCATTGTATACCGGGTGTAACAATGATAGTGTGTTTTTCCTCAAAGTTTGGAACACCCTGTGGAATATTCTAGCGTATATAAAATATTGAAATTAAAACTCAACTGTAGCCTTAGGCTTTCTTAACAGTCTACTTGTTGATTCATTCGATTATGCTGGATAATAAAAAGTTAGGTACTGTAACAACTAGCAATGTTATTCATCAATACAGGGTGTTTCTAAATAAGTGCGACAAACTTTAAGGGGTAATTCTGCATGAAAAAATAATAAATGCTTTATAAACATATGTCCGCAAATGCTTTGTCTCCGAGATACGGGATGTTGAATTTTTTCTTACAAACTGACGATTTATTTATTGCTCTAAAACTGGTTGAGATATGCAAATGAAATTTGGTACGTTTTAAGGAGTAGTTATTGAGCATTTTTTGACATACAATTAAGAATTTTATATTCACCATTGACGTGCCTACGGGTATAAACATTTTAGATACATCCCGTATACACGCCAATGGTGAATATAAAACTCTTGATTGTATGTCTAAAATGCACAATAACTACCCCTTAAAACCTACCAAATTTAATTTGCATATCTCAACCAGTTTTAGAGCAATAAATAAATCGTCAGTTTGTAAGAAAAAATTCAACATGCCGTATCTCGGAAACAAAGCATTTGCGGACATATGATTATAAAGCAAACGGTCATTATTTGTTCATGCAGAATTACCCCTTAAAGTTTGTCGCACTTATTTAGAAACACCCTGTATTGATGAATAACATGGCTAGTTGTTAAAGTACCTAACTTTTTATTATCCCACATAAGCGAATGAATCAAAAAGTAAAATGTTAAGAAAGCCTAAAACTACAGTTCAATTTTAATTTCAATATTTTATATACGCTAGAATATTCCACAGGCTGTTCCAAACTTTGCGGAAAAAACACACTATCATTGTTACACACGGCATACAATAACACTTACCTGTTTTAGCAATAATATTATTACATCGATATTCTTGAAAAATAAAGCTATAATATACTAAAAAAATCACTAAAATCGGATAACAGGTTTAGGAAATACGAGCCATCAAAAATGTCCCATTTCTAAGGTGGTGCGTTAATTTTGATGCTTAGTGTTGTTGGAATTTGCTTATCAACTATAATATATTTTTGTTAAGTGTTAGAATGAACATGTGAAGTATTTCTTCGTGGGCGGGCATTTCTCCGAATGCATTAGGACGATACACTCTTACCTAAAATTGCATAAAGTATCATGTTACAAGGGATATGAATGCCAGAACTGTATGTTGTTCTGCGTTCGATATTTAGTCTGTTAAAATATCTCGTAGTAGAAACACATGTCTTCATTTCTTTGTATATTGTAATATTACGGTTTTTCGGTTAAAATAAATAGTTTGTTTACTATTATTTGTACCTTTTATTATCTGCTATTTCTAATAAGTGTATTATATTATAAAGTTTGCTATTGAATAAATTAAAATCAACCTGCTAGTTTTCACAATCATAAACTTGTCAGGATGACACGTTCCACAATTAAAACTTCCCCTTTTCCAGTGTTCCCATACATCAAAGTTTGTCCGACTAGACATCGTTAAGCTACTAACAAAATTTCAGATTGCTATTAATAAACTTTGTTTTGGTACGCGGGATCTAGGCCTATAATTATAGTTTCATTTTTAATAAAAACACTCATTAATTTGGGTATAATGTTGCAGCATTTATGATAATGTTTATATTATTTATTACTAATAAACACAATTCGGAGGTCAATGTCATCGAAATGAATTGATTAAACTATTTGAATAACAAGATTTATCTTTCATAAACTATTCATATTACGCCATGTATTGAGTTTCCATTTAGCCTTAATGCTCTTTCGTATCTCAGGTCACATGTACCTGAAAGTATTTAGTCCATTAAAATGTTACATTTAGGTTGCATTTCTTAGAGGAGTCAATTTTATTTTTTTAATGTGCAGGGGGGTTCAGTAGAAGCTTAAGTTCAAGTTTTTGGGGTCGCCACCCTTGTCCCCCGGCCGCCATATTGGAAAAAGGGGTGCAAAGGGCTTTCGCGCTGTATCTTCTAAACTAGCAATCCTACAGAAAATTTAATTACACATAAAATGTAGCAAATTAAATTTTCTACAATTTTATAACGAGCGATCCACAATTATTGGGATCAAAGCTAGCCGTGAAAAAAATTACGTATGTCTTGTTTTAATCTGAATTTATATCATTGGTTTATCAATTAATTTTGATTAACATTATAAAACATAAAAAATCAGTCAAAACCATTAACACAGAACTTTAATCAAAAATAAAAAGAATTAACAAAATTATAAGTAACAATAATAAATAAAATCAAACAACATGGTGTATATGTCCACCACAAACATCTCTACATAACCTAACTTTTCTTGTTAAGTTGACGTACACTGCAAAGTTGACGTAAACTGGAAAGTATATCTGAATTAAGAATAGACATGCACTGTATAGCTATCTCTGTCGTTCAGAGCCACCTATGGTGGCAATAATTTTGGATCACACGTTATCTACATATTACTTTTTATCGTCAAGTGAGGGGTATAGAAGCAAAACCAGCAATCTCCATATTTTCATCAAATTGAGTTATTGCTGCCATCTATATTTTTGTGTTCATTTCTACAACTTCACAAAATATTATGTAGCAAAACCACCAATATCTTGTAAATATTTAACATCAAAAAATAGGGTTAGTAGCAAAAACAGCAATCTCCATCGGTGCGTGAGTAGCAACACCAGCAATCTCCGTTTTCAGCAATCACAGCGCACAGCCTATAACATGCTTCAGTCTTTGACGAAATTGCAACGTCTTTGAGTGTTATTAAGATTTTGTTACAATTAGTACGTATTTATTAAATTGATCGCCTTTGAATTGAAATAAATAGTTTTGGCTGTATTATCCTCTGTGGTATTTTAAAATGGAGACTGAAGCTATATGCCCGTTACACCAACACGTGCTCGTAAGAGAGTTCAACAAAAACACAAATGAAAAAGGAATATTATTAAAACTTCGAGACGTTAATAAACTCCCAACAAAACATTTTGGAGAAGAGTGGAAAAACTTAGAAAATCTTGAGTTTTACCATAACGCTTTAAATAGGAATAATGATATGTTAGAAAACATTAATGATTCCGAAGAAAATGAAGGAGATATTGAACATATTGAAGGAGAAGCTGATGCTTGTGATGAAATTTCAGATTTGATTGTTTAAAAATTTTTGTTCCATAAATATTTGTTTAAAGACTTTTTCAATAAAAATTTAGTTTCAAGGAAGATGCGTGTTTTTTGAATTCATATATTGTTTTTTCTGTTGCAAAATCGGCAATCTCCAAGTGTTTGAAGCAAAACCAGAAATCTCCAAACTTAAATTGTTAATTACTTAAAATTTAATCTAAATAATTAAGTTTTTTTTTGCATAACTAAAGCCAATATACAAATAAATATAAATAACAAAAAAAAACAAACTTCAACAAAACGTTAAAATTTTATTAAAAAATTTTATTTCCTGAAAAATTTGTTAACGTGGAGATTGCTGGTTTTGCTTTTAGACCCCTCAAGTGACCAACAACAAAGTTATAAATAAAAATATGAGAAAATTTTGTAAGAAGTTTCCTTTTGGAGGTTATAACTTTTTTTACGTTCATTTCACAATAAAATAACATCATAGCGATTTTGTAGAGGATTTTTCAATGAACAATAATTTTCGCTATAAAGTTGTTTAATTTTATTTATTATCTAGGTTTTACAGCGCTCCAATCTTGACCAGATTCTCGAATTCTCATAGGAATACAATACAAAAAATACTTTATGTTAGTCGAGCGGCAGCAATCGTTAAGCCGACCACGAAAATCAAATTTAAGGTGAATGACCAATTTTGGTCTATTTTTATGTTTTCGAGGTCGCCGAATCCGAATATAAAGTTTATTTTTATCTAGATTTGGTGGAACATGTTCAAAAATCAAATTTTATACAAAAATGCCGAAAAACAATTTTGATGATTTTTCAAATTTACCTCGCTGTATCTTTGGTCCCTGTAAATATTTTCTTTTGAAAATTTTACTGTGGAACCTTTGAAGAATGTATATAAGAATGGAATTTATCCTAAATATTTAATCACATTAAAAAAGGAGATGTTAGTTTTTAAACATTTTGTCATCATATTTCGATAGTTTCATGTTTACTTAAAAAAGTTGAGTGACAAACTTTTTAGTTTATAATTTTAACGAACACAACAATAAAATATAATTCATGAAGAAGTTTTTTGGAAAATTTTAAGTCAAAATATGCAACAGGAAAAAAGTTATGTTACTTCATAAACAAGCGGCACACCCCAAAAAACGCTTATATCTCGAGATCCTGACCACGGTGTGGTGAATGGCTAATTTTGATCATATTTTACGATTTTGATATCAAAAATTCGTTTTTTGCTCTTCTTAAGAACTTTGTAATATGCGGTTGCGTCATTCTTCTTCTGAACCGGCGAATTTGTCCTCAAACAACTTCTTGGATCGTTTCTATATATGCTTAGCATAGGAATGTTAAAATCATAATAAATTGTATGAATAATATATATATATATATATACAACAATTCACACATCCACCATTTCGGGCTGGGAAAAATTTTTCGAATAGAATCAAAGATCCAAACACCAGTTCTTAGAAATGTGTTTCGCCCTCTTCAACCTCTCTGGGCTCGTCGGTAAAGACAAGAGGTTGAATATCTTTAGACACATTCTAATCAAATATATGTATATATATATATATATATATATATATATATATATATATATATATATATATATATATATATATATATATATATATATATATATATAGATGAAATAGAGAATGTGGAAAAATCCCCTTACGAACAATTCACACATCCACCATTTCGGGCTGGGAAAAATTTTTCGAATAGAATCAAAGATCCAAACACCAGTTCTTAGAAATGTGTTTCGCCCTCTTCAACCTCTCTGGGCTCGTCGGTAAAGACAAGAGGTTGAATATCTTTAGACACATTCTAATCAAATATATGTATATATATATATATATATATATATATATATATATATATATATATATATATATATATATATAGATAGAAAAGTAAGCCTAACTTTTGTTTTTATTATATCACTATGAGCATTCGAGAATCTGGTCAAGTTTGGAGCGCTGTAAAACCTATATAAGTAAATGGAATTAAACAAATTTATAGTGGAAATTGTTCGCTGAAAAACCCTCTACAAAATTGCTATAATGTTTTATATTAAAATGAACTGAAAAAAAGTTATAACCTCCAAAAGGAAACTTGTTAAAAAATTTTTACATAATATTTTCGTTTATATCTTTTTTGTTGGTCACTTGACGATAAAAAGTAATAGAAATAAAATTGTAAAAAATTTAATTTGCTACATTTTATGTTTAATTAGATTTTCCGTAGGGTTGGTAGTTTACGAGAGCAAACGGTAGTTACGGTGCAAACCACTTTGCACACCATTTCCAAGATGGCGGCCGGGGGACAAGGTTGGCGACCCCAAAAACTTGAACTGAAGCTTCTACTGATCTCCCCTACACATTAAAGAAATAAAATTGACTCCTTCTAACAAATGCAAGGTACGGCTTAAAAAATGTAACATTTTAATGGAGTAATTACAAAATAATATAAATAAAAGGTAGGCAAAAAGATGATTTGGATCTGTTGGAGAATTAGTTCTTTTCTCAGTACAAGACACATGTTTTAATGTCCAATATTATGTGCATTGTAAATACAGAGTACTTTGGTGTTTATACGATGATATTTCCCTTTAGATACGATGATCTTTCCCTTTAGATACGATGATCTTTACAGGTTTTATCATGGCTTGCTTGACCAGTGTAATTCTTCTTCTAATATCTTCACTGTATCCCCCTTGGTTTATTATTAAGGAGCCGGGATAAGTGAGCGTGTTTTATTGGGGGTGATTTAAAAGAACATATTGGGAGAGAAAGAGCGTGAATAGAAAGAATGCATAGACGTTGGGGGATGGCAATAAGACACAATGAAGGAAATCGTGTAATTGATTTTGCAATGGCATGGGATCTGGCTATAATTAATACGTTCTTTATGAAGACTGAAGACTAGTATGTTACCTATAGTAGCGGATGAAGGGAAAGTCAGTAAAAAGATAAAAGGTGAATGTGTAGCTAATCAATACCTACAGGTAATAATGGATATGGAGATAAAGATGAGGCTAAAAGAAAAGCAAGTAGTATACCAGAACCAGGGGCGGTTTCTGCATTGGTTTACTTGTGCAGTGAACACCCAATAAAAGTTCATTAAAATACAGTTTTTTTAAATCTCGTAAATAATAAAATATCATAAAATATTTTTTTAATCTCATAGAATAATTAAAATATAACTTTATTACAGTATCTCGGACATGTGATGCGGGGCGAGAAGTATGGCATCCTACGACTCATAATGCAGGGAAAGATAGATGGCAGAAGAAGCATCGGAAGAAGACGAATTTCATGGTTGAAGAACCTGAGAGAGTGGTTTGGATGCAGCTCGAAACAACCATTTAGAGCTACTGCCTCAAAAATTAAAATAGCTATGATGATTGCCAACCTCCGTAGCGGAGATGGCACCTGAAGAAGAAGAACTTTATTTATTAATCATATTTATTTGCTCTACGCCGCTGGATGCACGTGACAAGTGCAGATACTTATGCTCTGGTGCAGAATTTAAATTGAACCAGCCAGTAGTAACCTACCCCTGTAGTTAGAAAGAGAAATCTTAAAATCGGTGAAAAAGCATTTCGCCTATCTAAAATAGGGAGGATTTATGCAGTGCACCCAGAGACCAGTGGAGCGTTTCGGTTCACAGTTTGGAATTTTCTGTTGTGGGTTCTAGTTAAATACGGTTAAATCTTAAATACAATATTAATAGATTTATGATGGAGCCTTATTCAGTGGATTTTATAAAAGAAAATGCATTTGAAAATCGAGTTCTTATAAAAAAGAATGGTCCACCTCGGCCAGAGATAAACTTGGTACAAGAATGTGCTATAAAAAACAAAAAGTTTAAACGTTGCAGATGATTGTTGCAGATGATGTTTAAACGATAAGAGTTGGCGCAATGATACGAAAATGGCGTTTTATTGAATTTGAGTGAGATCATACTATTCCATAAGATGTGTGCAGTGTCCTTTAGACAAAAAAGGGCGAGGCCCCAAAAATTTTTTGACTGTGCCGCAATTGTCCGCGGTTTTTATTCACCGTTTCTATAATTACATTCCTTAATTGAAATTTTAAATTACCACAAGCCGCCACTGACCAGAACGTTAAGTGATATATGTTAAAGGATAAGGATTTGGAAAAAGTCTTCAAGAGTAGAGTACTGGAAGAGTTTGAGCAAAAACATACGGTAAATGACCGTAGAAGAAGCCGACGGCAAAGTTGTGGCACGAAATAGAGAGGAAACGCTAAGAAAAACATCTGGTAAAGGGTCTCCTAGGGACAAAAAAACTTGTTGCTGGAAAGATGAAGTGCAATAGAAGGTTAGGGACAAGAGGTATGACGTCTAAAAGGGAGAAAGATAAGGATACATATAAAGTATCAAAGAGGAAGCACAGCGCGCTGTAGCTACTGCTAAGAAAAGATCATCTGCAAAGCCGTATAAAGAATTTGAACTACCCGATAGGTATTTCATCAAAGGGAAGTCATCAAAGGGCAGTTATCAAAGGGCTGGAGACGTGCGGCAGATTATTGCTGCGGATGGAAGAGTGCTTAGATTCGATGTTGAAATAAAGCAAAGAAGGTACGAGTACCTAAAAAATTGTTAAATGACCAAAACAGCAACAAAAAATGAGCAAATGACCAAAAAAAGCTCATTCACATATTGAAATAAATACATATTTGAAAAACACCGCTGTAAAACGAAAAAAAGTACAAATAAAATAAAACCTCATAACTATCCGGACCTTTTGATACATTTACGTAAATAAACAAATATTTACCTCAATGATCGATATGCGTTTTTGTTTATTTTTAACAAATACCACAAACTCCGTTGTGGGATTTAAAATTTGCGTCCTAAATTGAAAATAACATTTAATATGATGGCGTTTGAAGCGTTAGTGATAATAATTTATTTATAGTTTGATAAGGGCGATAAGTTGGTCGTTACACTGTATCCAAGTTATAAAAATATTTTAAAACACACATATCAAAAATATCTAAGGAACACAAGTTATTTTCTCATATATTCATCAATTTTGATTGTACCGGGTGTCCCAATAAGAATGGCTCTCGGCCATATCTCAGGAACGGTTTATAGTAGAGCTTTGAAATAAAAAATTTTATAACAAAAGTTGCCTCAGGAAAAGCCTGGAAATTATTTTCATAATTGTGGGTCCACCGCTAGAGGGCGTAATTGAATATCAAAAATAAAAAAATCTAAATTTTACAAAATTTTCCTAATGAAGGGGCACTGGAAATCCGATTATTGTATTCTTCATCAAATTCTGCGCATATTTGATTCAACAAGTTTAACTCTACCTTTGCAAATAAGAGGTGGGGGTGAGTGGGAACCTTGTTATGAAAAAATGGCTGTAAGTCCGGTTCTGCTAAATCAAATTTTGAAAACTGGGTCTTGTTGAAGACAGATCTTTTTCTTCAATGTAAGCGTGATAATTTTGAACCATCCTAATAAGTAATAAGCCAGCTGGGAGGCGTTATTTATTTTTTTTCAGAAATCTAGTTTTCTTTGGAAAATATTAAATACAAGTATGCATTTTTAATCATACTTTATAAAATTAGATTAAATTAGCAATAGAATAGCGAAAACCGCATGTCGATACCTTTTGTCTATCTCAAGATATCTCGAGAAACGTGTAAATTTTATACATAACTGTTACTGTCACCGGTAAACTAAGTTAATGAAAAGTAGTGTGCTGTGGAAAAAAACAAAATAACATTTTCCAGATGTCAACGTATAAAAATATAATTAATTAAAACAACAATATAAAGAGAAACAATACTATTAAAATTAAATGTAACACAGAACAAAAAGAACTACTTAGTGACGACCTAAATATTCAAATTGTTGCCCATCATACACTACTCTAGAATAAATTATCCAGAGAATACTAAACGCCATTCAAAGCACATCGAGAGCAGAAATTGAGACTGCTGTTCAGTCTACTCTTGAAAGAGTAAATGTTTGCAACGAAAATGATAAGCAAAAATTTGAACGTTTATGTCATCACTAAATAGTTGTTTTTATTTCTTTGTAATAGGGCTTTTCAACGCTTCTCATTTGTTTCGAGCCTCTGTCATATGCCGTATAATCCGTGTATAATATTAATACACGAGATATGAACGAGGCTCGAAACAAATGAGAAGCGTTGAAAAGACCTAATATACGTTGACAGCTGGAAAATGTTTCTTTGTTGTTTCCATAACACACTACTTTTAATGAATTATTTCGTTTACCGGTGACAGTAACAGTTATGTTTTTAAATTTACACGTTTTGTAAGATATCTCGAGATAGAAAAAAGGTATTAACATGCGGTTTTCGCTATTCTGTTGCTAATTTTGTCTAATTTTGTAATATGGTATTAAAAATGCATGTTTGTATTTAATATTTTCCAAGGAACACTAGATTTCTGAAAAAAATTAAATAACGCCTTCTAGCTGGCATATTACTCAGTGAGTTGGTTCGAAATCATAACTTTTACATTGACGAAAAAGATCTCTCTTCAACAAGACCAAGTTTGCAAAATTTGATTAAGCAGAACCGGACTCACAGCCAGTTTTTCATAACAAGGTTCCCACTCACCCCCACCTCTTATTTCCAATGGTAGACCTAAACTTGTCAAATCAAATATGCGTAGAATTTTATGAATAATACGACGATCGGATTTCCAGTGCCCCTTCATTAGGAAAATTTTGTAAAATTTAGATTTTTTAATTTTTGATATTCAATTACGCCCTCTAGCCGTGGTCCCACAATTATGAAAATAATTTCCAGGCTTTTCCTGAGGCAGCTTTTGTTATAAAATTTTTTATTTCAAAGCTCTACTATAAACGGTTCCTGAGATATGGCCGAGAGCCATTCTTATTGGGACACCCGGTACATATATTAAAAAGTGGCACACCGTTATAATGCCTGATTAGTCAACAATAAATAATTCATTTAATTTCAGTGTAATATGATTTCTTCTTCTTAAGGTGACTTCTCCATTACTGAAGGTTGGCTATAATTACAGCAAATTGATCTCTATCTTGAGCTGTTCTTAGTATCGAATGTGTGTCCATGCCTGTCCAGTCTCTTCTTCAGCCAGAAGCATTTTCTTCTTCCTGGACCTCTTCTTCCTTCGACTTTCCCTTCCGTTATGAATCGTAAAAAGTAACTGGTATTTCTGTTTTTTTTTTACAATATTTAGGAGTTCTCTCTCAGTCCCCATTCTTCTCAGCACCTCGTTGTTGGTAACGTGCTCTGTCCATGAGATCTTCAGCATCCTTCGAAAAAACCACATCTCAAAGGATACGCCTTATACTTGTAATTCCGATAGTCCATGTTTCCACTACGTATATCAATATGGAATAAATGAATGTTTTTACAAATTGGTATCGGATATCCAACGATAAGGTAGAGTTTATTAGGAATTTTTTTATTCTTTGGACCTAGCATCCTCTATATTCAATATGAACACATATTTCGACCTCGTGGTCAAGATCGTTTGTTATCCAAGCCAAGATACTGGAATCTGTACGGGTTCTATCTGTTTGTTATAGATATCAAATGATTGCCGGCATTTGGTGCATGTGTAACATCCATTATAGAAATTCTCATTCTTTTTAAATCAGGGTAGAGATGAAAAACCTAGCTTCATCTTCATCCGTGAATAACACAGAGCTTCATTCTTGTAAAGCGGGCCATTCACGATCTGATTTGTGGTACCTCTAGTGGTACAACTTTCGTAGTTGGATCTAAAATCAGCCCGTGAATGGGCCGGTTGGGTCAGTGGTACCACTAGTAATACCAGTAGTGGTATTAATACTAGTGGTATTATTAAGAAAGTTGGAGCGTGAATGCTGATGTTGGATTAAAAAGTTCCACTACACTGCGAGTCATAAGTTAAGGGGGGGGGGGTATGGTTTGAAATATTTAATTTTTTTATTATTTCAAATAAAAGTGCATACTTTCAAGAATACTCTCTGAAAATTTCAAAATAATCGGAGTAAAATTACCAGAGATACAGGGTGTTGAATATCCCTACCTTCGACTCGCGTTGCCGCGGCTTCGCGCCAGCACGCTTGAGCGTAGTGAGAAACGTTAAACAACTGTTCGCCCTCTCTTTTGTAGATTACTCCGCAATTCAAAAAACATATTCCAATGTTCATCACTTTACGATTTGGCAGACAAATCAGAAGATGAAGATGCAGTTGTCAAAACTTTAAACGCATTTTTCTCAAAACTGCTTTTTCAAATGCGGTGGACATTGTAACTGAAAAACTACTTGACCGATCTACCTGAAATTTTGCATAGATTTTCTTTAGACATTTCGTGAGGTAACAACGTCGAGATATTTTTCGTTTTGTGCTTATTTTTTGTTCAACAATATTAAATCTCTTGGTTTTCACAAAATTTTTATCAAAAATTTCGTATTTTTGACTTCTGAGTGATACCAAAAATTCAAAAATCATTAAAAATAAAAAAAACTCGACGTTGTTACCTCGTGAAACTCATAACATAATTAAATCTTTTTGAATTTTTTGTTTCGTATAATCCAGTGATGAGTTCTGATGTCCACCGCAAAATCCATTTTTTTTGAGCTGCCTGCCAAAATTTGTCGCCAATGGCTTATTTTTTAATATTTTGGATTGAATTTTTTCTTAAATATTCTTTGAATTGTACTTAATATGTTTATTTGATTTAAAAATAAAATAATTCTACCATAGCTTCGAAAAAAAAATCACAAAAATGTGCTTGATATATTGATTTCAAACCATACCCCCCCTTAAGGATATAGAAAATGTATGCTCATTTTCATAGTTGATTTTTTCGTGAACGGATTAACGGATTTCGCTAATTTTTTTTTATTATCTTAGATATTTCTTTAGTATTTACACAGTTGTTCAAATATTTAATTAAACTTCTTTTTTGTACTTATACTGGGTGGAAGAAAAGTAATGTTTTTCTTATGTTAAGTTTGAAACACCCTGTATACGGAGAACGAGGTACAAATCTGTGTATAGATCGGAATCGTATTGTAGTCTTATGTTTTGTGAACATTTTGTTTTTTGAATCTCCCTGATATCTTTAGCTTTCTAAAGATAAAGAAAATAACAAAGAAAATAGGTGATTTTTAACTGAAACAAAACTAAATTAACACTAAAAAATAACAGTTAACAAAACTTTAAAAACAGAAAGGCACATAACGTAAACAGTTCTTATCGACACCTATAAGAGGTATTTGTCGATCAGGTAAGCGGTATGCACAGCACAACATAAGAGAGAAGAGATTGTTTAATGGAGGCTCTATGATGTTTTGGGGTGGAATTTCTCTGAAAGTAATACGGATTCGGTGGCTACCTGGAGGCTCTTTAAATATTGAGAGGTACATTATACATATTCTTTTTCTTTGAACACTATTTTTCTTTCGCACTATATATAGGAAATCATTTCGTCTTAGTGGTATGATAAGCCATAACCTCCTCACGTATCGCAGTCGTCAGTTAAAACACATATTTAAAACCGTCTAGTTTCTTTGTTATTAAATATATCAAAGAAATTTAAAAGAATAACTAATTCACAAAAGATGAGACTACAACATAGTATCAATGCATAACCACCCTTTTACCTTTTCCTCCCTAAAGGGTGTCTCAAACTTTTGTTTCGGTTAAAACACAAGTTAAAATACAAAACCGTCTATTTTCTTGGTTTCTAAAGATATCAGGCACATTAAAAAAAATGTTCACCAAACATAAGACTATAATACGATTCCGATGCATGCTCATTACATTATTGTACCTCGTCCTCCCTACAGGGTGTTTCAAATTTAACATAAGAAAAACATTTCTTTTCGTCTACCCGGTATAAATACAAAAAAGAAGTTTGAGTAAATCTTTACACAACTGTGTTAATACTAAAGAAATAACTAAAATAGTAAAAAAAAATTAGCAGGATCCATAATGCGTTCATCATTACATTTCCTATATCCCTAACTTATGCCTCGCACTATATTACGTATGGGATGTCTACAAGTTTCTTTACGCAAAAATTCCTAGTTTGCAAATATTTAATAGAAAATAAACTTTCACAAAAATTACCCTTATTAAATACACGATTCTTCATTATTTACTTTTTGTTGGAACCAATCATTTTCCTTTCTGTAAATAAAGACCAGTTTCTTATTAATCTGAAGCTATTTTCTTTTGGCATCTTATGCAAATTTACTATTTGAATTGGGAATAAGCCACGATATTAGTTATACATTAAATTTATTTGATGTTTTGACTTCCACTTCGGAACATTTTGATAACGATTTCAGAAGTAGAAGTCAAAACGTCAAATAAATTTAATTTCTAAATAACATTGTGATTTATTCCCAATTAAAATAGTAAATTTGCTACGAGACCGCACTGTAACTACTATTTCCTCCGTGTATACAATTTGCTTACAACATCAGCTCCAAACAAAATCTCAATTGGTACATCGCTGAGCAAAGATCCCTGGTTCGCAAATAAATAATAGAAAATAACTTTAAACGAAAAATTGCACGAAAAATTGCTACTATTAAAAATACATGAAGTAAATCCCAGCTCCAGTTTAGAACAAGTTTTTATTTCTTTCTAAAAAGAATATAACTACCCTACATCTTAAAAAGTCGTAAAAATTACAAGAGCCGTAAAAATTAATTAGTTCATATCAGTCCTAGACAAATGCTAGAGAAACGAAACTTAAGGCATGCTTAATTATGAAACCTCAACTCATGTACCCAATTTTTAAAAACACAAATCCTCCGAATTATATTTTGCATAGACTTTACTCGATGCATTTTTTGGCTGAGCAGTGTACACCACCGTAAAAACAGAGTTGGAGCGCTAGTAAGATAAAAAGTTGGAGCGTGAATGGAGCCGAATATCCAACTAGTAATACCACTAGTGGTACAACTAGAGGTACCACAAATCTGATCGTGAATGGCCCGCTTAAGCCCCAGTGCACATGTTGTGTCCATCTTAATCTGAGCCCACTATTTCCATGACGTGACATGGAAACCCTCGATGAACATCTGGCATGCAGACCAGCCTCTTATAATCTATTCCTCAAAGTTTGGTCACATACAGTAATACTGTTGATATTTTCTAAAGCTGCACAGGGTTGTAAGGCGCCACAATTATTGGAGCATCCACTGTATTTACCAGATTTGGCCCCTAGCGACTTCCACCTATTTCAATACCTAAAAAAACTCATCACCAGTGAGGACACACCAGGGATGGAATTCATAAATTGGAATCTTGTTGGAACAAGTGTATTGATGTTTAGGGAGACTATCCTGAATAACAAAGTGCATTTCAAACCATAAAATTGTGTTCTTCTTATCGAACCGCAAAACTTATTGAACAGCCTGCTATGTTTATTTTTCTTCGTATACAGTAATAACTTTTTACAATTCACACAATTCGATTAAAGGGTGTATCGGCGTGAATTCACTAGGGATAATATTGAGAGATCTATGGGGACAATATCTCGTTACATTTCACTGTCATGAGTGTCATGTCCAGCATTCGAATTAGTCCTATGTACATGAATTGTGCGGTCAAAAGCCAAATCCAATTCTTGTTTAATCAATAGCACGGAACGACATTGTTGTCACTACGTCAAAAATGTAGTTTTTCCAATCTTGATCAAATCAGATATTGGGCTTGTGGTAATAAAACAAATGATCGAGATTTTATCAAATTTTCAGCATTTTGATTGTGGATTACGTTGCTAAAAGTGCCTGAAAACTTCTATAATGTTTATTTTAACAAGTTACAGGGGTGAAAAAAAGAGAAAAATTAGTGTGATTTTTAATTTCAAATATTTGATTCAAAAGAAACTTTTTTTTGTTCTAAAATGAATCCCATTTGAATAGCATTGGAGCAGAAACTACGTAACCATCCACTTAATCAAGGATAATCACATTCTAAACGTAGAATCAATTATTTAAATTAAAAAACATTTACCAACTTTTTAAACGTGAATATAACGAGTGAGGCTGTCCTAAAGGGGACATAAATTTTGCTAATTGTTCACTTCGCATTTTTAATTTAAAAAAAGACTAAATTTAATAAAAAGTTAACGAAAACAAGCTAAAAACGAGACTCTTAGGCAGTGAAGATAGCAAAAATCTTGATAATGCCTTCCCCTCGAAACGAACTCAAGAATTTAATGTTCTCTAAAGCACTCAAAGGAATAATATTTTCATCAGAGAGAAAGACGCGATATGGTCGGTTTTTATCCGTTTTTGTTGGGGTTTCATGAGATTGATTGATTATAATCTAGAATGTCAGAAATTAATGTAAGGAAAAAGACTATTATGTCCATTTTTCATCTTTGTTCTTTTGCTCCATTACATATATATTCTATCAACATCAATTTTTCGGAACATTTGTGCTAAACTATTGTGTATTTTAGATTTTTTTAGTTTGTCTAAGATAACTACTGTTATCTTGGCTTGCTCATAATACCTGTAATTTAAAATTAAAATTACAACAAAAATTAGTGTACAGTGATGTCTTTGAAGATTTTCTGCATTTAGTCCAGAAAGCCACTGCGCATCCGCTAGGAAAAATATTCTAATTCTGATTATTTGCACAATCTTACTCAAAAAGGACTCCTTTTAACAAATTTGCATGTTGCCAGGACCAAAAGGTGGTCAAAAATTTTTTAAACGTTTTTTTTGTTATTTCCTAAAATTATTTTTTTTGCATGAAAAATTTTTTTTTTAGGTTTTTTGGATCATTCCAAACAGAAAAGGTCTTTCGTGACTTTTCTCTAAAAATGATAGTTTTTGACAAATAAGCGATTAAAAATTGAAAAATTGCGAAATCGGCCATTTTTAACCCTCAAAAACTATGTGAAAAACTGAAAATTTGAATGTTGCCAAGGTAGGTAGATATTCTTTAAACATCGATTGATGAAATCTCGAAGAGTTTTTTGCAATACAATATTCAAAACTCCTTTGTTTTTTAATTGCTAATCAAGCGTGCGCGACACTATTTTCCACCGACAGTATGGTGCAAATGAAAGGAATAAATTCGTTATTTTGTAAACCGGCGACTTTAAGGAAAAATCCCGAAACAGGTCGATTTTTATTTTTAAGTTATGATATTGTGACATATATGGTATACTAGTGACGTCATCCATCTGGACGTGATGACGTAATCGATGATTTTTTTAAATAAGAATAGGGATCGTGTGCTAGCTCATTTGAAAGGTTCTTCAATTATATCTTCAGTAATATAAACATTTACATAATTATTTATACAGGGTGTCAAAAAAATTTTTATTAAATTAAATTATTTGACAAAAAAAGAAGTAGAAGGACACCCTGTATAAATAATTATGTAAATGTTTACATTACTGAATAGAGAATTGAGGAACCTTTGAAATGAGCTACAACACGACCCCTATTCTCATTTAAAAAAATCATCGATTACGTCATCACGCCCCGACGGATGACGTCACTAGTATACCATATATGCCACAATATCATAACTTAAAAATAAAAATCGACCTGTTTCGGGATTTTTCCTTAAAGTCGCCGGTTTACGAAATAACGAATTTATTCCTTTCATTTGCACCATACTGTCGGTGAAAAAAAGAGTCTCGCACGCTTGATTAGCAATTAAAAAACAAAGGAGTTTTGAATGTTGTATTGCAAAAAACTCTTCGGGATTTCATCAATCGATGTTTAAACAATATCTACCTACATTGGCAACATTCAAATTTTCAGTTTTTCACATAGTTTTTGAGGGTTAAAAATGGCCGATTTCACAATTCTTCAATTTTTAATCGCTTATTTGTCAAAAACTATCATTTTTAGAGAAGTCACTAAATACCTTTTCTGTTTGGAATGATCCAAAAAAAACCTAAAAAACTTTTTTCCATGCAAAAAAAAATTTAGGAAAAAAACAAAAAAAAACGTTTAAAAAATTTTTGACCACCTTTTGGTCCTGGCAACATGCAAATTTGTTAAAAGGAGTCCTTTTTGAGTAAGATTGTGCAAAAAATCCGAATTAGAATATTTTTCCTAGCGGATGCGCAGTGGCTTTCTGGACTAATTAGCATATTTTTAAAAAAAGTTTATTTTTGACATATTCATTTTTTTTCTTCCTTATTGGCTTTGGATTACTTGATCCATTCAGCCACGATAGATAATAAATTACTGTTTGCTACAATATTCCAAATATAATAAGATTACGTACATGTGCGCACATATACTTATGCACGCACATACATACATAGGTAGATATTGAAATCAATAAAAAGCAAAAAAATACAAAAAAGGAGGTGGAAACATTAAATTGGCCGGCAGGTATACTCTTCATTCATGGCCCTAACCAACTTACAATTAATTTACAAATAATGAAATTGACAGAAAAACTAAATGCTAATACTAAATACTAATACTAAATACTAATAAATATATAAGTTCTTTTTACACAGCGTTAAGGATTTAACCCGGTTCGACACCTCGGAGGTTTAGACCTTCTTTGTGTTTTTATGTACGGCCATTGATTTATAGGGCATAAGAAAAACCGGAAGAAGTATGGGACCTTTACAACTTCTTGATTTGCCTATCCATGACGAATATTACGAATATGTCTTGTTGGATTGAGAGTAGCCTAAATCCTGATCTAGAAATAAGATCAAGAATAAAACAGGTTAGAAAATCTTTCGAAGAATAAAAAAACTGCTTTTTAATTCTCGCAAAAAACTCGAAATTCGACTACTTTTATCAAAATACTACATCTGGTCAACACTTAAAACATCAACCTAAAGAAATTGGAGGCCTTTAAAATGTGGGTCTACCATAGGATCCCAAAAATTTCATGGACATCGCATACCTCAAACGAAGAAGTACTGCATAGAATAGACAAGGAAAGAGAACTTTTCAACACAGTGAAAGTTAGAAAAACATACGTAGGCCATAAACTGAGAAATAATAAGTAGTGTATCCTCGGAGATCGCTGGGAAAATTTACACTCAAAATAACAAAATTCAGCTTGGCAACACTGTGTGAATGTTGATAGTAACATATCCCTTTTAAGATAAACAGAACTGTAATTTAGTCCAGACAAATTAATATATTTTTTGCCAACAAAAATGAGATTTTTCAACCAAATAATGTTTCAAATATGATGTGCAAAATAATTTTTAATTGGGTTCTGTTAATGAGCTTGCTTTTTTTGTCATTAAAGTAGAAAAACTTTAAATTTCACTCATTAAATTATTATCGTCCAGTTATCGTCTTAATTATTTTAATTGTACTAATATCCGTCGACTAATTCTGAATGATTAATGGGTCGTTAAAACATTTTATCTGTACGGCTTCTGGAATGTCTTCAAAATATCGAATTTCATTGATAAAATGCGCATATCCCACCGATCTTCGCTTCGATATTACCAATATGCTCAACTTATAGTGACAGGAAAGATCGAGGGAAAGCGAGGACTAGGAAGGAAAAGACTATCGTGGCTCAGAAACATCCGACAATGAACAGGGCTAAATTTTGAACAGCGAATAAGAACAGCTGAAGACAAAGAGTTTGCAATTGTAGTAGCCAACCTTTTTAAGAACAACAATACGAATGTTAGCAATCATCATGGCAACCTTTATCTTGTCCACAGCAACGCGGAAAATCTGCACAGATGTTGTATTGAACCAGGTTCTTTCCTCGTTTTCCTGGACCAACGTCTACGATGGGCAGGCCATGTTCATTGACTTCCAAATGGAGGAAACTGACGGAACGTGGCGCTACATTCTGAGTGAAATAGAAAAATGTAACAGAAAAAGATAAAAACTGAAGACGGGGTTCAACCCAACGTGAAATAGATTAAACGCAACGTGAAATAGAGAAAATTCTGTCAAAATTTGGTATTTATGATCCTTAAGATAATAGGTTTGTTCGTAGAACGATCAACAACCGTTGCCAACCGTCAGACGCAAGCGCGTTCGTAGTCTACGAACTCGAACTGTTAACTGCGCAGAGCTAACTGTTAACTGCGCATGCGTCTGATGGTTGGCAACGGTTGCTGATCGATTGGATCGTACTACGAACAAACCTAATACCAAATGCTAAAATTTATTGTCCTGTTGATCGTCTCGTATTTTGCCACAAAATCGAGGGTACGATCAGTGTCGTGGTAATTTTATGGTCAAACTACGTTTTGTTTTAATTTTTATCATTGTGACAATTAACCAACCTACTAATATTTTTACCTTCACCACTGGGGCTGTAACTTTTTCGGTTGCCTTTATTCTTCGGGACATATGCTGTGACCCATTTTATCACAAAGTAAATATTACTAATTTTACGGTATTGTAGGGTGGTAACTGCGTTCTCTTTCTTTTTCATTATTATATAATTATTATATCTCCCTTTGCCGACGTCTAAATTTTTAAAAACTTAGGAAGGAAGCCCCGACAGCAGGAAGCAGTGGCGGCTCGTCAGGGTCGGCAGGGTCGGCAGTGCCGACCCACACATTTATGGACACATTATAGATTTTTTAAATATTTGATTTAATCGGAGTGGATGATATTCGTTTCTGTGAAATAAAAAATATATCTGTGAGATAATACAGACTAAATTTTATTCATTGTTTTTAAAAGGATTCGATCCCGATACGTTAGTTAAGTGATCCCTGTGCGCTGTGCGTAAGAGACTTTTCAAATTAATGATCCTATAGCCATGCACCCGCACCCGATTGCGATTGTGTGAATTCTTATTATAAAGCCCGGCTCGGCATCGGCATGCCGTCCCCAGATCGAAGATTTGCTTATAATAAGGAGCTATGGAATATTAGCCGATCGGCAACCAATTATACATTCCCCGTATTTATTTGAATGGCAAGTACGGCAGCGGGTACCTCTGCCGAGCGGTGATCTGCAAACGGCAGAAATGCACGTACGTAACGTATTGCCTTGCTAGCGCGCCCGTGATAAAATTATGAAATACATAGGTAATAAGTACTTTTACGTCGTTTAATTATTATTGATATTGTAATTCTTTTAAGTTGTTAGGAATTACCATGGGATGTACCGGACAGGATGTATCGGAGCATTCGTTAAATCAAGTTAATTATAGAGAACAAATAAAATTGTTTAACAAATACGATCTGGAGTTTTCTAATTTATTTTCTGACTCGAAGAATATAGCGGCGTACCTAAAACAGCACAGAATGAAAGAATCAATTAGTAGTTACATTTTGATCCTTTTCGGTAGAAGTAGATGAAACTACTGATAGAGGTAACGTGTCCTTCACAAGTATCAATAATAATTGTTCTTCGATATGCGTAACGTCTAATATTTATGAGAGGTTGTTAGGTTTTCAGACGTGAGTAGAAGCCATAAGACAGAATATATTTTTGGTGTTTTAATTTAAAGGACAGATTAAAATTTTTTGATATCAAAAATAAATTGGTAAGGCAAATTTATGACGGGGCTGTCCTGATGTCCAGTGAATTGTATGATCTCCGGAGAAACGTTAAAACCATTGCACCAGGCAAAACTATTATCTAATTACGCCAAAGAGTTTTCAAAATATCTATTAGACAAGTTCATTAAAAATTATCCATCATTTTTTAATCAAATAAAATAAGAAAATGGATTAACAGTTTTATATTCTGATCCAAATATTTTCGGAAGGTGAGATAAGTTACAGACTATGTATAATTTTATATACTGCAATTTATTAGGTACAACAAACTGTATTAATAAATTATTGTGCTCAAATGTGGGCAAATTCTGTCTCAAATGAACGGGATTTCTCTTGTCTCAAAAGAGTCAAAACGTATTGTCGAAACACCATGAAACAGGAGAGAATGTCAAACTTGTCTCAAATGTCGATAGAAAAAAACTTTTAAAATCCCTCCAAAACAATAATAAATTTTACAATTACGTTATAACCCATTTTGCTACTTCGAAACAACATAGACTAGAGTTAATTTATAAACAGGTATAGTTTCTAAATTTATAGGAAAAAAACAAAAAAAAACAAAAAAAAAATAAAAAAAAAAAACAAAAACCAAAGATCTCCCATGAAATTGAAGCCTTTGGAGACAAAACCTTGCCGACCCTGTCCCTAAAGCCACGAGCCGCCACTGGCAGGAAGGCCCTTAGGAAGTCCACTAATGCTATGGAGAGATAACATATGGTCAGATTTAAGACAATATGGCTAATCACTGTAATGCAGTCAGCCAAAACCCACCCCGGGTTGTAGTGCTACCAGAAGAAGAAGAGAACAATGTTGATTTGATTCTATAATTTCTCTAATGGTCGTCAAAATTCTCACAGATATCATGCTTTTTTTCTTCTATTGTTGCTAGAAGAAAAATCTATGACACCATGCGGTCATTATTCAATTTGAATTTGAATGATTGCAATTTTTTCTACACCAAAAAAAAAACAATTTAAAACCATCTCCGACTGCTCTGTTTTTTTTTTGGTACATATTACATATATGAATATACGATGAAATTCCAATGTGGCATATATCATATCGTGCTATTAATAGATAAGTAATAAGTATACATTTTGTCGTTTACACACAACAATCTGACACTTGTATTCACCAGAGAAAAAAAAATTAACCTAGTATTCCAGTTTTATTTGTCACATGAAATAATTACACTCAAATTGGATAATTTTATTTCCAATTAACTACGAACTGCTTAATTAACAATGTTATGGTTTTAGACATGTTTTTTGTTTAATAAACTCATCTATAATAATTAATGTTTTAAATTAAACCTAAATAAATATATTTCTGCGAACGTACTTCAAAACAAGTAAGATAATGATTATGTTATTGATGTCAAGTAAAAGTGTACTAGAAACAAGACGCATTCAAAAATATGTACTGTCTTTCAATTTCCACAAAATTTTCAAACTACGGTACAAACCACGATTTCATTCAAATTGGAGGTTGTTGCATCGGGCATACTCTTCGATATTTATAAAAGAGATCATCATCTTGGTTCTACAGCCCTTAGAGGGCCTCGAACCTTCTCAAGCTTTCTACGCCATTCTGTTCTGTCCCTTGCTTGCATTTTCCAGTTGCCGACTCCGATCTTCTCGGCATCTTGTGTTACCCCGTCCATCCACCTCAACTTTGGTCTACCCCGTCTTCTCATTCCCACGGGTTGAGCTGTTTTTTAGAATCTTTTTTATCATGTTCGATTCAGGGGCCCGGGCTACATGTCCTGCCCACTGCAGACGGTTTCGCTTAATTACAGTGGTAAGATCTTTTCCACCAAACGTATGCTTGTAGATATTCTGCAGTCCAAAGTTATATCTACGTCTCCATATTCAATTCACACAGACCGCTCCGAATATCTTGCGTAGCACCTTTCTTTAAAAATCGATAGAGCGGATTCATCTGTTTTAGTTAGCGTCCATGCCTCTGATCCATATGTGAGAACGGGGACTATCAATGTTCTATACAGCCTTATATGAGTTTTTTGAGATAAGACGTTTGTTAGCTAAGTACTTTGATAGACTATGATAACACCTGTTTGCAATTATTATTCGTCTTTTTATTTCCCCTGATGTGGTTATTATTGGGGTTAACCGATGTCCCTCTAGATATGAACTCTTTGACCGCTTCGAAGTTTTGGTCATTGATGATTAAATCAAAACGGGAACTGGTGTATGTTTTCAAAAACTGATAGTGTGTAAATAAATTTATTAAAATCAGCTAAGTACTTTCAACATTTTTAATGACATCATCAGAGCTATCCTATAAAAAGACTAAGTTGAAGAATCTTGTTCATAAAAAATTATAAAGGTAAAACTTACGTCTTATAATTGTAACTACCTCAAATGAAGAGAAAACTTTGGACAAACAGATTCTAATTTTAAAATTAACCCAGGGATCAAACCACTGGTCAGGGTAAAAACTCTTAAATATTAAATACAGTCGGAAAAATGAAAGAATAACAGGAAAATACAGCGTGTTTTATAGTTTTATATGTTCGTTCATGGGTATTCTTTCATTTTTCCTACTGTATATAAAATAATCACATTTAATGTGTTTTAAAAAATGGCTACCATTTTACAATCAACAGCTGTTAATGACAATATGCAAAGATGACAAGATGCGGACGGAAACAAACTTCCTAGCGACATCTATGTTATTAATTAATAATTGAAAATTTGAAAATGACTAAGTTGTCAAATTTTTACTCGATGCTTATATTTTAATCCTGATAAATATTGTACCTTTGAAACGAAAGGTCGGGAGTTCGAATCCTACCGGGGGCAGAAATTTTTCATTTATTATAAATTAATCAATGGAAAATAGTTTCTGTCCTTGTGGGATCGGTACTCACCGAAGGGACCGCAGACGTTCGGAAACAATTAGCGTCTCTTTGCAAAGACAATGACGTCGACTTCGCAAAGTAACAAGACACTTACTCAACACACACACTACACATTACTCCCCTGACTTAGTGATAAGTTATACAATTACGTGGCTAAAGGTTCTAGTTCTAAACCAAAGCCAGAATCAGAGAAAAAAAATATTGTACATATGAAAAGAGAAGAAAAAGAAGATGTATAATGGAAAAATGTGGTGAGCCACTTGGATAGTCCATAGCGGCCAGATGCAGCTTTTGAACTGAGTAGAGAGCTGTGGAAGAGTTTGCTATGGAACTCTAAGTAAAGGACCTCATTGCCTTCTTTATGTATGAATAGAAAAAAAAAAGTTGTGACTGACTAATTGACACCCAAGTCTATGCCATAAAACCACAAAAAAACATTGATGGCCTTTAAACAAATCAGCAGGTGAATATGGTTTTGGAATAGCTGCTCGGTTTTGTGTATGCAAGTAAAGCGATTACCGCAGAAATTGTAAACCGCATCGAAGAAATGAAATCTATTACGGATTCAGACCGTAGCGATATTTTAAAGCCAATTACATTAATACAAAACCGCAAATTATAAGTATGTACAAGACCATCTTACGTTACTTTAATGTATTCGAACGCTTTACACACAACTAGTTGTTTATATTGAGTTTCATTTATGGATTCAAAAAATTATTTTATCTATCGAATACGAGGGCGGGTCAATAAGTCCGTGACTTTTTAAATTACCAGCCTCTTAATTGACATGGCAACACTGCTCCTGTTAATATACACTCGATATACAGGGAGATCAATTTATGGAAAAGAAGAAGAGATCTACAGATAAGCGACCACTTCTTACAATGCTATTGTCATTTGCCGAACACTTCTTCGTTCTTCAGCTACCTTTTGGTCATTGTTGATTACTTCTCAGAGTCACATAGAAAAATGTAACGGAAAAAATAAAAACTGAAGACGGGATTCAAAGCAACGTGAAATTTCAAAATTTCTTTCGAAATTTGTTATTTATGTTATGATCCATAAGCTAATACCAAACAATAAATTTATTGCCTGTTTAACCTATTTGTATTGGAGAGTGAAAAACTCATAAATCGTATAAAAAACTTCAATATGGCGTTCACTGAATATGTCTATTCTTATTGGTTGCTTAGAAAATTGCAGAGAGAAATGTGGGACGTAGGAGGATTTCCTGGTTGCGAAATTTAAGGGAGTGGTATGGGTGCAGTTTAATACAGTTGTTCAGAGCTCCAGCCAACAAAGTTAAGATTGCTGTGATGGTAGCCAACCTCCGATAGGAGACGGTACTGCAAGAAGAAGAAGAAAATTGCAAAATAAATCATAAATTTTGAGTTTTTATAAATATTCATAACTTACGTAAAAATTAACTTAGAACGTTCTTATTACACGGAATGCTGATACTTCTGGTGCTTAAATCATACCCTAAATTTCAAAGCAATTGCTCGAATAGTTTAAAAGGTATTTAATTTGTTTATCCCAAATTAATTTTTTTTGCAACGCTATAAGTCAGAATATGATGAAGATAGAGAATACTTCGGACAGTTTATGAAAGAAGAACATTTATACTATTAACTTAATTAAAAAAAAAATGACAAAAAGTAATTTTAAACAGTGTAAAATTATCTTGCAAAACCATGTCGATTTTTTGCTTACTTATAAACAATTAGAATAACTTTTTAACCGTTACCCGTAGAAAATAGTATATTGTACAACAAGAGAGAAAAAAGACATATTTCTCACGAGCGCAGAAGTTTGTTGGCACGAGCCGAGGCACGAGGCGAGTGCCGCAAATCAAGCGAGAGAGAAATATGTCATTTTCTCTCGTATTGTACACTGTACTTTTTCTATGGATGCGTTTTTGTCAAGAGTTCAAACCTCAAAATTAAATAATTTAGGTGCTTTTAGGTATATTATATGCCTAAATTGAAATAAAATACATATATACACATAGGTATTTATTATTCTTAATATTTATATACTTTATTTATTTAAAATTATAATTCACAGTTGAACAGTCTTAAAAGGTAATTTTTGATAAGTTTTGACAAGTTTGAACACATTTTGTTTGACAAAAATAATTGTGTTTGTATTGTGCATGTTACCACGGAAATGGCGATCATCTGTATGTAAACCGGCGGTGAACCCGTGAGAAAAAATATTTCTCACTACAATGGCCGACTTTTCTCACGAAATTGTTCATTTTGAATGTATGTAAGTAGTGAGAGAAGTTGCACATTGTATAGGATCCATAGAAAAATTATGTTTTCATATTTAGAAAGACTGAATTTTTATACACATTTAGAAAGAAAAATAATTGCCCTAGGACAATTAGGGACGAAGTTAGCCCCCATTTTTTTTAATTCACATGTTCTTGCAAAATAATTTTGCAATATTTAGAATTATTTTTTATTTTTTTTTAATTAAATTAATAGTTAAAAAAGATCAAGGCAGGTTTTGTTTATATTTGATTCAGAGTTGGACCACCATCTCCATATAGCTATTTCAGCATCCTTATGCCTCATCGGTGAAGCTCAAAAGTCTCAACTCTAAAATAATAGTGTTAATCTTCTTCTTTCATAAACTATCCAAAGTATTACTGTATCTTCATCATATTCTGACTTATAGCGTTGCAAACAAAATTAATTTGGGATAAACAAATTAAATAACTTTTAAACTATTTGACAAATTGCTTTGAAATTTAGGGTATGATTTAAGCATCAGAAGTCTCAGCATTCCGTGTAATAAGAAGGTTCTAAGTTAATTTTTACATAAGTTATGAATATTTATTAAAACTCAAAATTTATGATTTATTTTGCAATTTTCTAAGCAACCAATAAGGATAGACATATTCAGCGAACGTCATATTGAAGTTTTTTATACGATTTATGAGTTTCTTACTCTCAAATTTGTTTAAAATGCTTTTTGGTAATACTTTTTGGTAATAGACCTATTCTCTGAACTATTGTAAATTGCAGAAGGATTGGATATAGGTAAAAAATCAGAATTTGTTTCCAACGTAAAAAATCTTATAGTCCTCCGTTTCTTTAGATTTCCCGTTGCAAGAAACTTCATTATTTTAAAGATGGTACACAATACATCGTTCACGATGAACTCAATGAAAAATATATCGTCAAGGTTTTCTTGAACTTGATTGGTTAATTAATCTACGGGAAATTCATATCAAAGTGCGTTTTGAGACAACATTATTTATAAAATATAGTGGATGTTATAAACTAGCAATCACTGCTCAATATTTATTACATCACGTGATTAACAGACCTTGGGAAAACGTGGAATTATCAAAACTAGTTCCATCTAATTATGGGAATTGCTTTTCGCACATTAAATATGTTGTAATACTGTTTAAAGTATGTAGTGATAAACGGTTGCATAATAGTTGTGAATCTAAGTTTTCGACTTTAATAAAAATATTAGATAGCTAGTTGAAGAGTTATCTGGCTAGATCGGGCAAAAGCGTATTTACTGTAAATAATGTAAATAAGCATTGCAAATATTGCAAAAATGTAAATATTGAAGATGTTTGCTTGTGGCATTTTCAAGTTTTCGGAATATATGTAGTTGCTAATACATTGACAAAAGACGCTATTGCTTGTCTAACTGGTCAAGTAAAAAGTTATTTTGGCTAGAGCCTTCGGGACCTTCTCATCAGACAGGAAATAGTTAGTTTTAGAGAAGAGAGAGAAGCGAGTAAATTTAAGACAATGAACCATGTTGTTCCACAGGGACCAGTATTATTTGGACTATTATTTTTTATTACCTATCTACAGAACAAGCCAATGAAACCAGCAAACCAACCGCAAAGATACAGACCAATAGCACTCAGCTGCACTTACAAACGTTTTGAACGACTTAGGCCGTCCGCACATGGAGCGACGCTCGAAGTAATCGACTCGATTCCAATCGCGTAGATCTCTCCCCGCCAGTAAAGTTCCTTCATTGTGGCATTGAGCTCCGTACACGGAGCGTTTAGGATTGCAAATCTCCTCGTCTTGTACGACTCTCGTTCCGTGCGATCTGAAGCGCACGAGAAACTTCGAGTGAGACGCAGGTTTACAGTCATTATTTTATTTGTTTGCTTCGTTTTTGTTTATTTTTGCCCTAAATTAAATTTTAGTCTTTTTAAAGATCGGCGAATGTTTTGTTCGTTGATTGTAGTACTATTAGCTTTGTGGAAATATATTGTTTGTAATGTAAAATTCTGAAAACATTGAACTTCTGTTTCTAGGTGTTTATTATAAAATTCGTTGAGGAAGTAGAAAAATACCCTCAACTGTATAATGCAACTGTATAAAAATGTAATAATACCGTACTCTTCACAGATCGAAATAGTCGTTTTGGTTGATATATAAAAAACGCGTTCTTCCTGGTTGGAAGATGTGAGCAAACTGAATCGACAAGTGTGCGGAGAACAATCGCTTGTGCCGCAGGGTTCGCACAAGACGAGCAAGACGCGCGAACTTCGAGACGTGTCTTCGATCGACCCATGTGCGGACGGTCTAAGTCATAACAGAATTGGTAGTTTTAAGTATTATTATTGAAAATTTAGCAAAAAACAGGCGGGCTTTAGACTTGGCCGTAGCAGCTGTGATGTAGTAGTATTCTAGTACTCGCATTAACATCCTATATAGCAGGGGTGGGCAAAGTGCGGCCCGTGGGCCGCATGCGGCCCTTTAGACATTTTTTTGCGGCCCGCGAAAAAAGTGAAATATTTTCATTTTTCAAGACTTTTTTAAATTATTGCTTATATTAATGATTAAATATAGATAATACAGCTATTAACACTTTCGCAGCGGGTGATTTTCGCGCAAATTTTCAAAATATCGCGGGCAATTATTTGGGTTTCCGGTACAGTTTTGTCGGCTCTCTCAATGAAATCCATGAAATTTCAACAAATGGAAACGATATTCTTAAAGTAGTTAGAAACTGTTTGGAAATTTTTAAACTAACTCGTAACCACCTAGTAAGTGTAACACCTGATGGAGCATCAAAAAGAGGAGCAAATATTGTAAACTTAAAGATTATGTTCATGAACAATCTCTAGAACATGATTTATTATTTTGTTACTGCATAATCCATCAGCAGGTATTGTGCAAAAATGTTTTGCAAGTAGACATCGTAATTTCAATTATAACTAATATTTTTGGTTTTATTCGTTCAAGAGGAATAAATCATCGTGCATTCATCAGCATTTTTGGAAGAGTTATAGAAACAAAACATACTGATGTGTTATACCACAATCATATTCGATGGTTAAGTTTAGAAAAGGTTCTTAAAATATGCTGTGAGTTAGGGGAGGAAATTGCTTTATTTTTAGAAATGAAAAACTGCGACAAATTTGCTAAATTTATAAGTTTTGAACGCAAAATAAAACTTTTAAAATGAAACTCAAACTATTCATTGATCATACAAAAAAGCAAGAATTCGTTCAATTATTTCCCTCATTAAAATCATTAAATAATGTACCATAAAATAAGTTTAAAATTTATGAAGAAATACTTTGTAATTTGCTGACGGAATTTGAAAATTGTTTTAAAGATTTTGAAGATATATTTTTCATTACCACTTCTAAGAAATCATTTTTCAGTTCAAATTGATTTGGTACCAGTCTATATTCAACCAGAAAATAAACCACAATTTAAGTTTGAAATTAAATTTATTTGACGTTTCGATTTCCACTTCGGAAATCGTTATAAAAATAAAAACATACAAAACCATTCAAAAACATATTTAGGTGTTCATCACTTTACGATTTGACAGACAAAAAAGAAATTGAAAATAAAAGTTGTCAAAACTTTAAACGTGTTTTCCTCAAAACTGCTTTTTTCAAAGGCGGTGGACATTGCAACTCAAAAGCTACTTGATAGATCCACCTGAAATTTTTTATAGATTTTTTAGACATTTTGTGATGTAATACTGTCGAGATATTTTTTCTTTAACAATAATAAAAAAGTTTGTTTTGCCCCCTTTTTACAAAAAAAATTCTTATTTTGACTTCTGAGTGATATCAAAAACTCAAAAATCATTAAAACTAAAAAAACTTGACAGAGTTATATCGATAAACTCATAAGCTAATAAAGTATTTTTAAATTTTTGTTGATGTCTACTGCAAAATCCTTTTTTTTTGGAGGCGTCTGTAAAAATTTGCCCCCGTTAACTCATTTTTCAATATTTGGTCTTGACATTCTTTGAATTGTACATACATTCTTTGAATTCACAAAAATGTGCTTAAAATGTTGATTTGAAACCATATCCTCTCCCCTTTAAACAAAATTAGTAAAGAGTTAAAAATTCTATTATGTTAAGGTAACAAAAAATATTGCGGCCCTCGGTAATAGACCAAAAACATTTTGTGGCCCTTACTACAAAAAGTTTGCCCACCCCTGCTATATAGAGACTGGTTTTCAACAGAAAGTTAAAGCAAGGGGTGTATTCTTGGATCTAACATCAGGCTATGACACTGTCTGGAAAGAAGGAGTAATCTACATATTCTGAAGAGTGATACCTTGCCAGACAATGTACGGCTAACAGAATTTGTTCTTCTTCTTCATGTACCATGTCCTTTCAGAACGTTGGTTACCATCATAGCTATCTTAATTTTATTCACTGCCACCCTAAATAGCATGCTTGTATCAACACCATACCGATCTCGCAAGTTCTTCAACCATGAGGTTCTTCTTCGTCCTGGACTGCGTTTGCCTGCTATTTTTCCATGCATGATATTTTGTAGCAACCTATATTTGGGACCTCTCATTACATGTCCGAAATACTCCAGCTTTCTCTGCTTGATGCTTTTTTATGATCTCAGTAGTCTTGTGGAGACGTTCTAGTATTGTGGAGTTTCGAATCTTCTCCACCCAGAAAACTTTTAAAATTCTTCTATAGCACCACATTTCGAAAGCCTCAAGGCGATTAAGATCGATTTTATTCACAGTCCAGGACTCGACACCATAAAGTAAGACCGAGAACACGTAGCAGCGAAGTAGGCGGATCCTCAATGCCAATTTTAGGTCTCTGTTACATAACACCTTGGACATCCTTCTAAAAGCCGCTCTAGCCTGCTCTATCCTAGATCTAATTTCGCCGTGACTTTCTGCGTTACAATTTAATTGCTGTCCAAGGTAAACGATTTTATCAACTTGCTCAAGTTTGGTATTATTTACATATTATAGACGGTTTTATATGCTGTTGCTTACTTATTACGAGTACTTTGGTTTTCCGTATGTTTAGATCCAGACCTGCCTCCCTACAACTCTCAACGACACTATCAAGTAGTGTTTGCAGATCTTCTTGACTAGAAGCTAGGAGTACTGTATCGTTCGCATATCGCAAATTATTGATGACTTCACCGTTCACAAGTATTCCTTCTTGTTTTTCAGAAAGTGCTTTTCTGAAAATTCTTTCGGAGTAAACGTTGAAAAGCAGGGGTGACAAGAGGCATCCCTGCCGTACTCCTCTTTTAATATTAAGAGCCTGTAATTTCACACCATCTACTAAACTGATGTTTGATTCCAATATAAATTTGCAATTATTCGAACATCTCGGCCCTCCAAGCCAATGTCTTTTGGAGCTTCGATCAATATAGGGTGCTTAACACGATCAAATGCCTTTTGGAAGTCAATAAAACAACAGTATATATCTACAGATATATCTCGACATCTTTGAGCAAGTACGTTCATTCCAAACAGTGCCTGTCTCGTTCCAAACCCGTTACGGAAACTAAACTGTGTGTCATCCAGGTATTCCTCGCATTTATTGTAGATACGACCATGTATTACCTTCAGAAAAATTTTCAATAAGTGGTTTAACAAACTGATGGTTTTATAATCAGCACAGGTTTTTGCTGTTGTCTTCTTAGGTGGAGCTATAAACAGTGAATTAGACCAACCATTAGGTAGTTGATCGCTGGTATAAATGGTATTGAAAAACGAAGTTATAGCCTCTAAAACATTGCTATCATTTATAAGCTTGTATATTTCAGTTGGAATTTCATCAGGACCAGTCGCTCTGCCATTCTTTTGATGACTGTATGGCTTTTATAACCTCAGAGCGTGTTATTAGGGGTCCGCCGCAGTTAGTAATATCCGGAGGTGAACTACTCCTATCGTCTTCGAATAGGTTCGTGACGTAATTTTCCCATTCTTTAAGTTTGTCCTCTACTTCAAATATTACTTTACCATGTTCATCCTGTAGCAATGCAGTTTGTTTCTTATTGAAGATACCAGCCGCTTCTTTCACTTTTTTATACATGTTAAACGTGTCGTATCTGTTTTCAAGTTCTTCAATGTCATGGCACTGTTTGGCTAGATGTTGACTCTGCTTCTCGTATTTTGCGTCGAATTTCTTTTTGTATGTTATAACGTGTTTCGTTGTTTTTCGCTAGTCGCCGTTGTTCCATCAAATCCAATATGTCATCTGTCATCAAAGCCTGCTTTTTTAGCTTTGGCCTGCCTTGTAAATTTCTCACGCAGATTTCTTTTACTGTTGTTACGATTTTATTTAAGTCCTCATCGACATTTTCATCGATATTTTCCCAAATTAAATTTTCGTTCATTTGTCTTTGAACTGATTCCTTAACTTTCTCGTCTTGTAATTGGGCTGTATCAATATTTTTGCGAGACTTCTTTTTGATCACCTTTTTTAATTTTAATTGGGTTACAGCTACTGTGGGATTGTGATCAGACCCAATGTCAGCACCTGGATAAGTTTTAACTGATTTGATGCAGTTTCTAAATCGATTTTTTATTAGAATGAAGTCTATTTGGTTCCTAATAATTTTGTCCTCTGATTCTGCATTTGACTTCCAGGTGTAGAATCCAGAATTTGTTGTGTAACATAAATGTCCAAATGACTCAACGGAGAGATAAGCAAAGAAAATTTATCGATACTTGGCTTCCACAAGGGGCAATACTGGCTCCGCTTGTTTAACCTTTATATATCCGAAAAAAAATTTTGCTATGAGGATGGTATAGTCACGTGCTGACCATAAGAGACAAACATCTGTCCAATACATAGTTAAGACAATAAGTCCTCAATGTAATTGACAATGATCTTGGAATAAGTCTTTGAATAGTCTTGGAATAGAATAGTTTTTTTATTCAACAAACTGAAAAGCCTCAGATGCAGAATTCACCATTATAATAAAAATTAAAATGGTAAATAGTTATTTAAATCTGAAACTTTTCTTGTTGAAAGTTCTTTCTGGTACATACTTAATCTGCGACTTTTACAATTTATAAGACAGCAGACGACGAATACAGAAAACAAAAAGGACTCTACAATATGCAGTCACATTCCGTTTTCATTCGTCTAGGAAAAGGACAGAAAGAAACTTCCTAGTACTCAAATCTGAGTAAAGATAGAAAAGTAAAAGATGGTTTTGCTTGCTTTCGATTCAGAGGGATGCACAATCGCAGGACAGCTGCTTCTGCCATTGCAGGCTTCCTCAACAGCGCTGGGGGTTTTTTGATTGGATAAAAAATGTCAATTTGGCGGTTTTTGACACTGAGAATGTTTTAGCTAATTTTAAAAATTTTTTCAACCACTGGTCATTTTTTTAAATTTTAATATTTTTCGAAAATTCTAGTTGATGGTATACGAAATAACTTATATTTCAAGAATCACTTTGAAATTTAATGTTTCAGGATCTCTATTAGTCCCAATCACTGCAGCAGTGGAGCTATGTTTTTTTCACGGTGCTAGAAGATGGCGCATAAATCGTTTAATTTTAAATATTTGTTTATGAATATTTTTTACGTGTATGTCCTACTTCTTTTTATAGTAAATGCTCGGTAAATGCTAAATTGGTACAATACTTTTTATTTTAGAAATTTCCAAAAACTTTATTATGAATTTCGTACTTTTACACTAAGATAGACCCTTAAAGTGGGCCCGAGGTCTAATAACAATTCTGCAAAAAAATTTGAGCCTAAAGCATTTTTTTTTTTGTGTATTTGGGTAGCTAGTGCTAGTGTGCTAATTGCGTTTAATTCCACTCAGATCTTTTATGGTAGGTAGAAGTAATGAAAAGCTCTTGCTTTCGTAGTTAGATTTTCCAAGAATTTTCACTCGCCGAACAACAATGTGCGCATTTATGCATTTGCGGAAACGAAACACCAACATATCCAGTAGCGCTATTCTAGTTTAAAATTAGTTCAATTTAAACGTTGATTATCAAAACATTCGCGATTTCCGCTCCTAAAAACAAATATTTATACATTCCTTTCACATTCACTCAATTGCGACGTTTTAATATGTGTTATCAAATTGCAGCGAACTACAGCACAGCCTACGTTCTGTGATAGATTTATCTATAAAAAAATTCCGTATGTTTATCTAAGATATTCGTGGCATCGTAGCTAAATATAACCTTCAGCGTTTTTATATTTAACAAAGCTACAAAAAAATTATACCATCCTAGTATCTACACAAATTCTCAAATTTAGTCAAAAAGTGGATGCACCATGTCCAAAACCATGCAGATTTTGCTGTGGTCTTGTGCTTTTTTTTTCATGTAACGCACGGTAATGTATAAAACCATACAGCTTTTACTATGTTTTATGTTCTTTTTCGTGTGTCTTTATCATCCTAAGGGTAAGAACAGAACAAGTGGGTCGAGGTGGAGGTGTAGGTCGCGGTGGATGCTACTAGTTAAGTCGCGGTCGATGTCGACAGCACATAGCAAGGAGGTCACCTGCGCTGTCATTCGAGCTAGAACCACTATCAAGTGAAGTAGTTTAATGAAATTTGAATGACAAAAAGACTGTGCTTTTGCGATGTTGTGTCAGTCAAGTGATGATAGTGATGAAATGTCAGCTGTAAATAATCAGATCCTCCTTCATATTTCAAAAATTTACTGAATTTAATTACTTTAGAAATTCAAAAATAAACTGAATACAAAAAAAATATATAAAAAGTATTAACTCAGATAGCGCAGGTAATGACAACTTGGCTTCGAACGGACCAATTACAGGGAAGCATCCTTGTAGGCCGCGCAGTAGACATCCATGTAAAACAAACTCATTTTATTTTTGTTACGTTTTAAAAATTCAACCGTCTCAATATTATTTTTTTTAATAAATTATTCCACTCTTTCATATCGTTTCCCACATTTCTCCTATTTTCTTAAATAAATAATCGAATAGATAGCAGACTTTGAATTTGGCAAGGGTTGTCATGGATACGTTACGGTAAGTCACTTTGACAGTCGTCGAATTCTAAAATTGGGGTGCTACTTGGAACATAAGTTTTCAGGCAATTGATCTTGGATAGATCACCCTCATTGGGGTATCGGCCTGAATTTATGTTAATTGAACTTGGCATATTGTAGTGTTGTAGCATTTTGTGTAGTTGGCAAGTTCACACCGTCAGAAACGGGACCTATTTTCAAAGCACCATTTTAGATACGCTGTAACGATTCCTGAAGCCATTCTGAAGGAAAAGAACATCAGGTATGTCTTAATTCGATTTCTTAAGCACTGCAATAAGTGCATTGTTGATTTCCGAGCTTTTTATTTATTACTTTCTCTGAGAGTTGTTATTTTCTTTTGCAGTAATTAGGCCTTAAACCACATAATACATAGGGGTAATTAGTATTTATTGATGGAAATACTCTGTGGGAAGTAGAAGAGTATATCATTGTGTCTGTACCCCATTGAAAACCCTTCTGGCCAAAGGTTAGTATAATATCTTCTATCGTTTTCTTATTTATTGATTGATATAGAATTTGAATCGTTGCTCTGACGTCATTTTGAAGAAATCTACATTAATTTACAGTTTTCATTTTTTTTTCTTATTTGACATTGCCACTAAAATAGAATTATTTCTCTGACGTCATTTCAGTCAGCTTTTAGTTTTTATTTTTCTTAATATTAATTGTTGTAGTAATAGACGTCATTTTGACAGTTCACGTTAACTTAGTAATTTTAGATTTAGTTTTATAAAATATGTTAGTGTAAATAAAAGGAGATATTCTAATACTATTTTTCTCTTTTAGGGTTTCAATTTGTTCCGTTCAGTTCCGTTTAGTTCCGTTTACTTCCAATTCCTCCCGATTTCTTCTTTCAGTATTAAGATTTGTTGTGTTTGAAATCGTTTGTTTATGTCGTTGATATGTTACTGGTTATTCTTCTTATTGGAATTGGATACATCGTTGGATACCTCAGTACAGAATTAAGATAAGGATTTTGATTAATTTACTTTTTTTGCGTTTATGTTCTTTAGCTTTTATTAATTTTAGTTTATTTGTGAATAGTACCTAGTGTGTTTTCGGTTTGTTATACTTTTTGTTTTGTTTTACAGCGGTTGCGCCTGAGCTCATGTGACGCTTATAATTTTCGGTTAATTTTGAGGGCTAGAAGCCCTATTTGCTTTGGCGCATCTAGTTACTTTGTAGGTTATCGTTGTGGTTGTTCAATATTATGGTATTATTATGATTCATTTTATTATTTTTTTGTTAATTATTGCATGTTTACAGACCAAATTTATTTATTACTTATTTACTCATTATTAATAGATAATTTTTACGTGAGGTATCGCTTAATTTCATTTGTTCCATACACCACATGATTGGTACTGCAACAATTTGGTAGGTTTGGAGTTGCAGTCTACTTTAGGCGTGGGCCGTGGGGCAAACTTGCCTGGCGCCCAGTTAATATCTATTTCAGGTTAAAAGAGAAGTCTCAACGAACCCCCCCATCTCCACTAGAGCATAGCGGGCTACGCCTTTGTTGTCATCCGACAGCCGGTGTAGCAACGTAGCGTCCGCGCACGAGCGGCGAGGCGTTGCATTTTTAAAAGCATCGATGTAAACCTCCTGGATGGCATCGCTCTAAACCTCCACCGAGACTTACCTGCTCTGTCCTCTTACATTCACTAGAATGTGTTTGTTTTACATGGATATCGACATCGACCGCGACCTCCACCTCCACCTCCACCGCGACCCACTTGTTCTGTTCTTACCCTTAGTGGGACTTTGCTTCTATGAATAATTTCTTTCATTTACATCTCTCTTATGCTCTATCCTCTATGTATTTCTCTTGCATTTATCGTTCTCAGGTCATTCCCTACATCGTCTAACTATCTGGCTATAGGCCTTTCTGTTTCTCATTTGTATATTGGTTTGGATTGCACAAGTCTCTTTGTTTTTGTGTCTTTTAACGTCTGGACATTCCAACATCTGACTGTTTACAAATCATACCAGATGATTCATGCACTTAATTAATTCGTTATTTCTTGTTATCCCTCAAGTACCGTCGTCGTCTATTTAGTACCGGACATTTCTTAATATACGTATCTTTCAAATGTCTTGATCTCACATCCTCAGATTTAACAGTTCTGATTGTTCTTCTTCAGCCGTTCTCTATCTTTTCGATGTAGGTCTCTATCACAGCTCCCCAGTTTTTTATATTCTGGACTAGCCGGTACTAATTTAGTCCCGCTGTTCTTTTTAAGTCATATTTGAGGCCATGAGAGCCAGAGTGGCCTAACTGATTTTAACATTACGATACATAATCAAAGAAAGTGATCAGAAGCTATCAATGTCCGATTGTTTTAGTAATTGTATGTTGACCAATAATGATTCTTGGTCAACATAAAACTACCAAAACAATCGGACATTGTTAACTTCTGATCATTTTCTTTGATTATGTAAAGTCATGTCAAAATCAGTTGGGCCACTCTGGCTCTCATGGCCTCAATTAAGCATGAGCCATCTTTGTTGCGATCTTCCTACGCTTCTTCTTTTTCCCGATGGTCTCCTTAGTCACATTTCCACTCCAGCTTTCTTGAGACCATACTCCCTATACTAAGTAAGTATTCGATTTTTGTACATTGTCTAATCCATGTGTTAGTTTTTCTATCTCAAAGTTTTCTTTCTATAGGTCTCTGGTGTACTTGTAGTTTAGTTATTGTCTTCCTGTCGAGCACCCATGTTTTAGAGCCATATGTGGTTCCTTGTGATCCTTGTAGATCGATTCATTGTAGATCGTTGTTTAAATAAGGAATTCTCACGTTTAGTATTCACCATAAAATGCCTAGCTCCATTTAATTTGGTGTTCTTGGTTTTGGTTTTTTTTGTAGTCATTAATTGTTCCAAATTTATACAGTGAGGACGTTTGAGTTGGAATAAATTCATTTGACCTCGAGAATGGGCAATTTTGGAGACAAATCCCAAAACAGGTCGAATTTTACTTTTTAAATTATGATTTTTTGGCATATATGTATATCATACTAGTGACGTTATCCATCTGGACGTGATGACGTAATCGATGATTTCTTTAAATGACAGTAGTGGTCGTGTGATAGCTCATTTGGAAGGTTATTTAATTCTCTATTCCGTAATATAAGCATTAATATAATTATTTATACAGGGTGACCAAAAAATAATTTTTGAATTACATAAATTGATGCAAAAAGAAGAATATGTTGTAATTTATTTAATTTAAAATACATTTTACTGCTGTCAGAAAATAGAAAAAAATGTTTATTTGACAAATTAACATTGTTTTCCGCTTAAATCAAATGATCAAACTGGTAAGAAGTAGGTGGGCAACAGCTTTAACATTGAATTTAGGCAAAAAACAATATTTATTTGTCAATAAACATTTTTTTCTGTTTTCTGACAGCAGTAAAATGTATTTTAAATTAAATAAATTACAATATATTCCTCTTTTTGCAACAATTTATTTAATTCAAAAGTAATTTTTTTGGCCATCCTGTATAAATAATTATGGTAATGATTATATTAGTGAATAGAGAACTGAAAAAGCTTTCAAATGAGCTATCACACGACCCCTACTCTCATTTAAAAAAATTATCCATTACGTCATCCAGATGGATGACGTCACTAGTAAAAAAAATCCTAATTTAAAAATAAGAATCGACCTATTTTGGGATTTCTCTCCAAAATTGCCCATTCTCGAGAAAATGAATTTATTCCAACTCAAACGTCGTCACTGTATGTATATGACTTCACTTTCTGCACCTCCTGATAATTTCTTTGTTAAGTGTTCGTTTTGCTGATTGGTGATGTAATGATGGTAATAGTCATTTCTAATTCCACCGTCCTTTCATTTGCTGTAATTCTTCTATTATCCTCCTAATTTCTGTTTCGTTATGTGTGAATAAAATATGGTCATCCGCGAACCTTATTTTGTTGAGTCTTTCTCCTGCTATGTTTATTCCCAGGTTATCCCCCTCTAATTCTTTAAAACCATCTTTATGTTAGAAAGAGACGAGTTAATGGGATATTATATCATATCCCCTTGCCCTACTCCGCTTTGTATCATAACTTCTTCTGTTAGTTTGAGAAAAAAAATTGAGCAGTATTATTCTGTTCATCAAAAGTTGGCTATACTCTTAGTATGTAATGTAAAAAATCAATATGGCACCAATTAGCTATTCATGACCTATCTTAGAAGATGAAACAGTAAATGTTTTGGTTGACCTCTTTAACTGCATTTATAAAACAGGAGAAATACCTAAGGAATGGCTTCTGTCAACTTTTGTAACTATTCCAAAGAAAACAAACGCAAAACTGTGCACCGACCATCGCACAATAAGCTTAATGGGACACACACTAAAAGTATTTCTTAAAGTGATACATACAAGAATTCACAAAAAACTAGACGCTGACATCAGTGATACTCAGTTCGGGTTTCGAAACGGGCTTGGAACAAGGGAAGCACTATTTGCACTTAATATCATGTGCCAAAGATGCCTGGATGTTAACCAGGATATATATATATATATATATGTGCTTTATTGACTACAACAAGGCGTTCGATAAAGTTCGCCACGAACACCTGATGAGACTGTTGGTAGAGAAAAACTTGGATAAAAGGGACGTCAGAATTATCTTCAATATTTACTATAACCAGAAGGCGAATATTAGAGTAGAACGGGAAACAACCGAGGAACTCGAGATCAAAAAAGGCGTAAGGCAGGGATGCATACTTTCACCAACCTTGTTTAACTTATATTCAGAAGATATTATAAACAGAGCCCTTGCTGACCAAGATATAGGGGTTAAAATAAATGGCACTTTAATAAACAATTTGAGATACGCTGATGACACAGTATTAATAGCAGACACCCCGGAAGATCTCCAAACACTGATAAACAGAATAGTAGAGTGCAGCGAAAAGTTCGGTTTATCACTTAACATCAAAAAAAACAAAAATAATGATGGTGTCGAAATCTCCACAAAATTTTTCTGACATAACCGTACATGATCAAAGAATTGAGCGTGTTAGAAAATATAATTACCTGGGAACTGTTATTAATGAAAACAACGACAACTCTGAAGAAATCAAGATCAGAATAGAAAAAGCTAGAGCTACTTTTACCAAAATGAAAACAGTTTTATGCGGAAGAGAGCTAAGTTTAAATCTTAAAATTCGCCTCATGAGATGTTACGTGCTGTCAGTTCTTTTCTATGGAATGGAAGCTTGGACACTGAAAAAGATCGATACAAGGAAAATAGAAGCATTCGAGATGTGGATGTACCGCAGGATACTGAGAATATCGTGGACAGAGAGAGTGACAAACATGGAAGTGTTGCGAAGGATGCAGAAAGAAAAAGAACTTGCGCTTACTATTAAAAAGCGCAAACTGCAATACTTGGGACATATAATGAGGGGACAAAAGTACCAGCTACTACAATTAATTATTCAGGGAAAAATAATAGGTAAAAGATCCATTGGCAGAAGAAAACATTCATGGTTGAAGAATTTAAGAGATTGGTACAAGTGCAGCAGCTGCCAATTATTTAGATCTACGGTATCAAAAATACGCATAGCCTTGATGATAGCCAAACTTCGGAACGAGGACGGCACCTGAAGAAGAAGAAGAAGACCTATCTTAGTCCGAACTCGTTTCTACGGTTGGTTTTTCCAATAAAACTATAGTATTTTTAGCATTATATATAACACAAATATAACATGGAAGGAGTTATAATGAAAAATTCAAACAATAATCTAACTAACAATCAACTAGTAAATTAAATGATATTGACACCAAACACCTAATAAAAACCAGTTACAATAATAATTATTATTAATTATTAATGTCTTTTGCGTCAAATTACTTATCACATTCATGTTATTTACTCGAATTTGATAAAACAAGTCAACAATTTTGAAATGAAATTGAGATCCTTGCTTTTCATCGAAATGGTCTCTATTAAATCATCAGATAATACGACATAAACAAATATATTCTAAACCAGCGTTTCCCAAACTTATTTTTCCGCGGCCCGGTTATTTTTGTGCTTATCCTTCGTGACCCACTATTTTTTTGCATACCACTTTTACTTTTGAGAAGTATGCAGTTATTTCTGGTTAACTAAAAACTTCACGTTTGGAGGAAAAGATGTTAATTTTATCCTCAGGTCCGGTTCCACTTCCAAACGGTTCCTATATTTATTTTTGAGGAAAACTAGTGTTGAAAACCCTGCCTCACCCTTATAGGTCGTAACAAAAGGAATTAGAAACGTTATCGCTTTTAAAAATATATATTTTATAAAGACAGCCAAAAACCTATCAGTGGTATTTTCTCAAATATGTCTTTGAGTGCCCTAATCACACGATAGTTCAATTACTGACTCAATAGCTAAATCCGGAAATCCTGTCTCGGATTCTGCGTCCATTATAAATGGATTTCTTATCCATGCTTTGTTGCTGTGGATGGGGGAAAATATTCCTTCAGATTTGCCTCCAGTCCTAGCAGGTGTTCCTTGAAAGCCGCTTAGTCCATGTGGTGAGACCGCTCCCGTCTGGAAAAATTTCTGATTCGGTTTATTTGTGGATTCCTATTTAAAAATGTCCCCTATAAACAAATCTAAAGGGTGCCGGGCGGAATTTTTGGGCAGAAATTGTTTAAACAATTTTTTAAACAAATACAAAAGACTATATTTTTTTCTTCGGAACATATATTTTTAAGTTTTGTGGGTCATTCTAAACAAGAAAGGTATCTTGTAATTTTTCTCAAAAATTGATAGTTTTCGAGTTATAGGCGATTTAACATCTGAAAAATGCGAAAATACGCATTTTCGAGGCCTAAAAACTCATATTTAAATTAGTATTGCTGAGGTTGCCAGATACTTAAATTGAAGTTTAAACATTCAGCTTCAAGATTCTAAAGAGTGATTGCGTCTAGCTTTAATTTAACTGTCGTTTTTTAATTGTTAAATATGCATGTCCATCCGATTTTTTTGCTGGTGCTGCGCACTCTATTTTAATATTCTCCAATTTTCCTCCAAAAGATATTTTTTCTAGATTCTTTGGGATATTCTAAATAAAAACTTTCTTGGCATTTTTCTCAAAAGTTAACAGTTTTAAAGTTATAGGCGATTTAAAATCCGAAAATGCGTTTTTTGGCATTTAATCTTCAATTTAAGTATCTGGCTTTTTTAAAAATACTTAAATCGCCTATAACTCGAAAACTATCAATTTTTAAGAAAAATTAAAAGATACCTTTCTTATTTAGAATGACCCAAAAAACCTAAAAATATATGTTCCAGGGCAAAAAACGTGATATTTTGTATTTGTCTAAAAAATTCTTTAAATAATTTCTGCCCAAAAATTCCGCCCGGCACCCTTCAGATTTGTTTAAAGGGGACATTTTTGAATAGGAATCCACAAAGAAACCGAATCAGAAATTTTTTCAGACGGGAGCGGTCTCACCACATGGACTAGCTGGAATATCACCCGGCAATGAATTCACGTTATACTCTTTTTGTAGTTCTGTTAGCTTTGTAATTTTCTGCTTCTACTTGTTTTTTTTTTCTGTTACAGCTTCCACCTTCTCTTGTACTTTAAATACTGTTACATTGCTACCTAGTAAGTCATATTTAAATTGTTCAATAGGTCAAAAATATCACAAAGATAGGCTGCCTTGATTAACTAATTGACATCATGAAAACTGTTTTTAAATTGAAATATTGCATCCCTGCCGTTGGTGGATGTCGTTCTAAGAACATTGAAATTTCTTCATTCAATTCAATAAGTCTTTTTAAAACATTTCCTTTTTATAGTCAACGCACTTCACAGTGTAAAAGAAGATCACGTTCATGTTCACTTCCCATTTCTTTGCACAAAGCAGATAATACTCTTGAGTTCAGTGGGCAAGATTTTATGAAGATAAGTTTTACACACTCTTGCATAGATTTGGTTAAAAACGGTGGCATTTTTTTTGACACCTAATGCCTCTGTGGGTGCTACAATGCACCCAAACACATTCTGGGGCTACAGCTTTGATCCTCGGAGAAGCCTGCGTCAGTCAGAGCGCGGTATTAAAAATCAAGATGTGAAACGGCGAGGCGACCCGGCATTTTGCGTCCGTGGCCCGGTACCGGGTCGCGACCCAACATTTGGGAAACGCTGTTCTAAACTACTAATAAAAAACACTTTTTTTTAAATCAGTGACGAAGCTAAAATAATCTCCAAAAAAATCGAAATATGGTTCACACAAAAATCCGGTTCAACAGGAAACAGAAATGGCCATCCTCGACATCAAAAAGCCTACGACACAGTCTGAAAGAAAGCTCTAATATACAAGATGGATAGAGCTAGGTTGTATCATTACTTAGTTAATAGATGTTACAAATATGTAACTAATAGGCCTGGATCCCGTGTACCAAAAAAAAGTTGACTAATAGCAAGCTGAAAATTTGTTAATAGCTTAACGGTGCCTAGTCGGACAAACTTTGATGTACGGGAACACTGGAACAGGGGAAGTTTTAATTGTGGAACAGTTTACAAATTTGGAACGTCAGATTACGAAAACGTCCCACGTATTTTGTCGGACATAACTTCCAATTGATTTGTTACCCTTTCATTAAACTCTCATGCAAAAATCAGACTGCTATTTATCATCTGTCATAATTCTTGTCATTTGACATGTTCTACGTGTCGGACTTAACTTCCTGTGTTCCCATAGGCAGGCCGCACATCAAAGAAACATGAAACGTAAATTACGTTTCATGGAAATAAACCAATGCTAAACAAATATATGTCCGGCCATTTATGAAACTCTCCGAAAATAAAAATTTGTCAGGAGCATGAATCACACTCGTTTCATTGGTAGGCGGACTTTGAGATTTGTTTAGCAGTGTTTTCTTTTCATGAAACATGTTTTTCGTTTCATGTTTCATGTTTTTCGTTTCATGTTTCTTTGGTGTGCGGCTTGGCATACAGCAAAGTTTGTCCGACGAGACACCGTTAAGCTATTAACAAATTTTCAGCTTGCTATTAATCAACTTTTTTTTCATATGCGGGATCCAGACCTATGATATAATATTTTAAGTTTCAGCCGACCAAAAGATGTCCACGATACAAGAAATCCAAGAAACGATGCCGCAAGGCAGTATTTTATCGCCCATTTTGTACAAATTATTTGTTGCAGATTTACCAACAGACGCTATAACAAGTACGGCCTTGTATGCAGACGATAAAGCCATCTACACGTTAGGAAAAGAAGACATAATAATTGTTGAAACTCTGGAAAATTACTTAGGATGAATCTCTGAATTCATGGACAAATGGAAAATCAAAATCAACGCGAAAAAGACGCAGCTTATCATCTTTACGCAGCAACATAATCCACCAGTAGTGGAACTTGCGATTAGAGGAAACGTCATCCAATCTGAAGCATTCGTCAAAAACCTAGGAGTCTACCTCGACAGGGACAGGAAACTCAACTTCACGAAGCATAGGAAGCAAACCAAGGTATAGTATTTTTACTACAAAAACGTTATTACGTAGGTCGAAATTTTTGACGTAAGAGAACTGTCAAAACATTAGAATGTGACTTTTCATTATTGTCATGTTTATAAAAATAAGTTTATATAAATAATGTTTATAAAAACATGGCAATAATGAAAAGTCACATTCTAATGTTTTGACAGTTCTCTTACGTCAAAAATTTTGACCTACGTAATAACGTTTTTGTAGTAAAAATACTATAAATGCTGTGTCAGCAAAAATATTAATTCAACCTTACATTTTTAGGTCCAGCCCCTAACGAAGGCCAAGAAAAGTCAGCTGTACATGGTCTACCGCCTACGTTACAGTGGCGGATCCAGCTTCGTTAAGAGGGGGGACCGATTGGCTAAATTTCTAAAATAAATGAATGTTTTATAATCTTTATATATAATTTAAGAAAAATTAAATCACTTGGTTTTAGAGGGGGGGGGGGCAATCGCCCCTCCCTGGATCCGCCACTGCTACGTTAGGCCGATGATATTGTATGCAGTCCCAATCCACAGCAGAAACCAACTGGAAGGATTTGGAAGGGGCAGTTTGGAAGTTAATAGACGAAGCAACCTGAGAAGGTAGAACGGCAAATGCAACCTTCAGAGAAAGGCTTCAGTAAACACCACTGAGGGAGGTGGCCGAAAACAAGAAGAGGTACTTGTTCCACCAATCACCAAGCGGTGAAAACGAATATGAGGTCGGCGAGAGTGTGCAAACTACCTGGTGCCTGCAGCGGGTGTAATAAACGTCTTCCTCTGGAGTATTGTGGTAATTTATCATATAATTGGCTTAAACTCGTTACTAGGGGGTTTTTGGGGTCGCTGAAAATGAATGTGAGGTCGGCGAGAGTGTGCAAATTACCTGGTGCCTGCAGCGGGTGTAATACACGTCTTCCTCTGGAGTATTGTGGTAATTTATCATATAATTGGCTTAAACTCATTACTAGGGGGTTTTTGGGGTCGCTGAAAATGAATACGAGGTCGGCGAGAGTGTGCAAACTACCTGGTGCCTGCAGCAGGTGTAATAAACGTCTTCCTCTGGACTATTATGGTAATTTGTTAAATAATTGGCCCAAACTTGTTACTCGGGGCTCTTTGGGGTCTTGTACTTAATGGCTGTTGCCAGAAATAAAAAGATTGTCATTGGAAAAATTCTTTCATCTGTTGATGCATTTACCCAGCATTTAAAAAGGGTATATTTACAAACACAAATTTGGCTGCATGGGGACCGTTCAAGTATTACGTATTGGGGGGGGGGGGTAAAAATCTTCAACAATTGCGTTACGTAATACGTGAACGCCCCATTAATATGCGTTACGTAGGGGAGGAGGGGGGTCAAAAATCTTCAAAAACCGCGTTACGTAGTACTTGAACGCTCCCATGGAGAGGACAGTAACATGAACCCAACCGATTGGGGATGGGAATTACAAAATAATGTATTAATTCCAGTTAGAACGGCTCAGCCACCTGGTCCTCCAAACATTTTAAATTTAATATTCTGTAGTTGTAGGTCATACTACGGCAACTCATGCGGGTGCAGGATGTTTAGTTTGTTTAGTTTGGTTAGTTTGTAATTTAGCTGCAAAAATTGTGTACGCTCTGATTGCACAAATATTGCATTGGACTCGAGAGAGGAAAGCAATAATGAAGAAGAAGATGATAATGATGAAGAAAATGAATTTAAAAACATTTAAAGATAAATTAGGATAAATTTTGTATAATGAACTTTTTTAACCATAAATATATTATAATAATAAAAATTTATGTTTATTTATAATAAAAATACCACCCTTTTCGATCACTATAGTTACATCGAAGAAAATAGATTACCCCAAAAACCCCCGAGTTACAAGTTTGGGCCAATTATTTAACAAATTACCATAATACTCCAGAGGAAGACGTTTATTACACCCGCTGCAGGCACCAGATAGTTTGCACACTCTCGCCGACCCCATATTCGTTTTCACCGACCCCAAAAACCCCCGAGTAAGAAAATTGAGTCAATTTTTCCCACTATTTACCGATATGCATTTTTGAAATGCATTTCTCTTATGCACAAATCCAATTTGAGATCCAACGCACCAATCCGCATTAAAATCCGTCTTACTGCAAAAAAATCGACACTTCAATCCTTCAATGCCTCGACTACTTCTCTAAACTAGCTAAACAATCAGTAGCTACACAACTATTTTCTTTCAAAAGTTGCGATCCAAATGGCAACTATAGCTTTTCCTGTTTTCTTTTGGCATCGTTTACCATAGATATTTTTTTGATGGTATTAACCCACAAATACCACCATGTTGCGATTAATTGCAATAAAAATTTAAACTAGATATTTAATGAGTCGTAATAAAAGTCAGTACTGTTTAATAACAAATTTTAAACATGTTTAACAGTATGATATCATTATTTATAAAAGATGTTTAAAAAAATATATTTTTAAACCATAATGGCATCTTTGATGTATAACAGGATATTACAACTATTTATGTTACCGCCAAGTAAACAAGATGTTAAAATACTTAAAGACACTCTTCTTTTACATTTAAAACAAACCAACTGTGACGAAATAAGATAGTGTCTGACGGGAGTTTATTATGTTTACAATTTCATAAATAATGATTTTTTTTCTGTATAATCTCTTTGCTTGAGAAAAAAGACCGAGAATATAATTATTATTAATTTTTTAAATATTTTTTTAACAAAAATGATAAGTAAATCTGTGAAAGTTTTTCACAGATATTTTCATTGTACCCCCATCTAAAATTTGAATAATATCCGGGTGTTGTGCAACCATGTAAATAATTCATAATTATAATAAACTAATATTCATAAACTATAAAAAATGTATTTATTAAATGTATCAGTATCTATTTGCATAATATACAGCTAAAAACTCACCTCATACGAGAAGAAATTCTGTTAAATACAAAAACTACACATACCTGAAATAAAAAAAATATGTTAGATACGTATGTCAAAAATGAGACTGAAATATTTATTTACTATTATATTACACAATTCTTTATGAATGTGTTTTTGCAGTTTTAGTTTGATTTTTTACTTTTTTTTGCAACTCTCAGTATAAATTTTGAAAGTGCAATGCCTCACATCTCACCTGGTCAACATATGGACTTGAAATGCTCGTATCTAAACTGATGATATGACACACCAGACAAATCTTTTCTTCAAATTATATTTTTTGATTTACACTTCTCCAAGAAATTAACGAACCACCTTAAAAATTGGTCATTTTTGATGTCTCGAATTTCCTAAACCTGTTGTACGATTTAAGTGATTTTTTTAACATGTTATAGCCTTATTCTTTAAGAATATCGCTGTAATAATATTGTTGCTAAACAGGTAAATTGTCATTGTATACCGGGTGTACCAATCAAACTGTGATTTTTTCTTAAAGTTTGCGTGACCCTGTGGAATATTCTAGCATTTATAAAATCCTGAAATTAAAACCCAACTATAGCCTCATGTTTTCTTAACATTCCGTTTTTTGATTCATTCGCTTATGTTGGATAATAAAAAAGTTGGGTACTTTAACAACTAGGGGGACATCCATAAACTACGTCGTTGAAAAGGGGGAGGGGGTCTTTGCTTATTACGACGGTATACGACAGGGGGGAGGGGGGCCATAAGTGCACATCCGACGTCGTTTGATGTTCACAAATGTAAAAAATATACCCTATTTTAGAATTAAAAAGAATTAGTAGGTATATTACTTTTACCGCATTACTTTTATTTCGTTTTTATCACTCACAGCTTTAATAATATTGCTAGCAGTTTTGTACAGAATACCAAACAATAAAACATTGTTCTATGAATATAAACAAACCCTTCTATACAGAACAACGTCTGGAAGCAATAAATATTAAACTGTTCATTTATTTACTGAATACTCTGTGTGAAACAATTGTACAAGAATGAATAGAAATAAAATATTCTATAGAAATAAAATATTTAGTTAGTACATTGTATTTATACTTAAATACGCGGATATTAATGAGCTGCATAGTAATTCTAATTTGGATACATTCGTAAATTGTCGGATACAATTCGTAACTTTGATAGCTAACTTTAAAAAATCCAGAAATAACATGGAATTTAAAAAAAATCACTAAAAAGGGGGGTCATGAGTTGCAATTGCGACGTCTTTATGAGGGGGGGGGTCAACTCTAAACGATGATTTACGACGGAAGGGGGGAGGGTATTAAAAAGACCAAAAATTTTACGACGTAGTTTATGGATGATCCCTAGCCTTGTTTTTCGTCAATACAGGGTGTTTTTAAATAAGTATGGCTAACTTTAAGGGGTAATTCTGCATGGAAAAATAATGAGTTTGCTTTATAAACGTATGTCCGCAAATGCTTCGTTTCCGAGATAAGGGGTGTTGAAGTTTTTCTTACAAACTGACGATTTATTTATTGCTCCAAAACCGGTTAAGATATGCAAAATTTAAAACCGGTTAAGATATACAAATGAAATTTGGTGGGTTTTAAGAGGTATTTATTGCGCATTTTTTGATATACAATAATTATGAATTTAATATTCACCATTGGCGCGCATAAGGGTAATATGACATTATGTGCTTCAATGATGAACATAAAATTCTTAATTGTATGTCAAAAATGCACAATACCTACCTCTTAAACCCCATCAAATTTCATTTGCATATCTCAACCGGTTTTAGAACAATAAATAAATCGTCAGTTTGTAAGAAAAATTTCAACATCCCCTATCTCGGACATGAAGCATTTGCGGACACACGTTTATAAAGCAAACTGTCATTATTTTTTCATGCAAAATTACCCCTTAAAGTTTGCCACACTTATTTAAAAACACCCTGTATTGATGAAAAACAAGGCTAGTTGTTAAAGTACCTAACTTTTTTAGTATCCAACATAAGGGAATGAATCAAAAGCAGGATGTTAAGAAAACATGAGGCTATAGTTCTCAATCTGTGGTACATGTACGACTGTTGGTACATAGGTATCATTATTTGCGGTGGTACACAAAACACAAAAACAGCCTAAGTCCAGCATATTTGTAGTTAATTAGATTATTTCTTGGAGAAGTGTATATTTTTTCTTTTCTGAAGTGGTTTATTTCTATTTCAACATCATTAAATGGGTGTTTCTTCCAAAATAAATTTTTTGGGCTTGACTAGATTTAAAAAAAAATATTGTTGTTAAATTTTTGAAAATAATGTATAAAGCACTTTGAGAGGTTCTTAATTAAATGTGATAGAAAGTTGAGCTTAATTCTTTTTATATATAGGTTTTTTGAAAAAAAATGTCCATTCTAATGATTTACCTGCCACTCTAATGATAAAAAATAAAACAACCCTTAAGTTTACATCAAAAATCAACTTATATTAAAAGAAAAAAGAACATTTCATTTTAACATTTTGCCCCAAAAAAATGTAGAAATAATAAAAAAAGAAACATCAACTATGTGAAACCATTTACTTGATTTCATTCCTTTACCATACAACATCTAAACTGAAGATTTAAATAAATTATCAATATAGTCATATTCTTGTATTTTGTAGAATCTATTGGAAACTGGTTCAGGTGGATGCACTAGCTGACATAAGATTCCATTTCTAGTAGTCACAGTTTGACGATCAGCGATATCTGGCCAGAAAAAACTTTTACCATTTTTCATCATAAAGTTAACAGTCATAATGTTTCGATCAATTTTTTCAATGATTCCTGAAAAAAAGTGTATAGCTTAATAAAATTTAACAATTAAATTTTAAAGTAAAGAAAAGCAGTATAGTAAAAAACTGTAGTCTCTTACCTGGATACCAATCATTATCAAAAATAGCTGTAACCCAGGTATCTTCACTAAATTCTTCTATTCCTGTAGGCCGAGCAGTGGCTCTTCCATTGTCATTTTCCTCACTTAAATATGAAGACTGTAGCGGCGCTACTTTATTTTCAATCGCATAAAGAATACAATTCTCAAAGCTGCATTTAAAGCAGCTTAAAGTTCTAAAACTCAGCTCTCGAGTAATGTGATTCCAAGTTACTTGATGTGTTTGCATTGTCCCTTTATATGGTTTTAGTAGTGGAGGCAGAAAAGCATCAAATTTTTCAATATTATTTTCATTAAGACATTTGATATGTATATTGCTGATGTTTTCTTGAATACATTTCACAAAGACATCAAAGTTATTTATGTCATGGTTAAATGTTATGAGTTGATCTGCAGTTCTTTTAATGGTTGCACCAATACCATCTGGAGCTCCCTTTCCATGTCCTGCCTCTGAATAGTTCCAAGAAATATGTTGGATTTGTGGAAATAATTTTGGTAAGACTTGCTGTAGGTAAAAGAACATTTTTTTATTTCGATACTGGCTGCTTGGACTGTCTGAGAGAAAATGAATTGTTTTAAATTCAGTTTCTAACTCATGCTGGTAATGGTTTATAATTATTTCCATATGTGCCATTATGGAGGCAGGATCATGTCTTAAGGACTTGGAGACGGTACAAAAACCCTCTTTTTTTTATTTATGGTACATCATACCAGTATGAAGTGTTATTTGGTCTCGGGATGCTCCAAAATGCACAGACTGTGCTTCATTTGCATACTTGCAGAGAAAATTTTCGGAAAAATCTATATGAAATAGAATTTCATTTTCAGTTAGGCTTTCTTTTAATGTCTTCATTACTGAATATTGATGGTTAATTGTCAAAATATGTCGTAAAATTTTATTTTGATATAGTTCTAATTTCTGAATTAGTGTTGCTGGATTAGACCTCACTTTCTCCTTTTTGGTAATCTGAACAAGAATGTCCTTTTTAGTTTTGACACTAATTCGTTTTTCTTTTAGCGTAATCCACCTCTCATATTCAAATTTTCTTATCCACATTTCATCTTCCACATGGTAGAATATCTTCTTAAATTTGCAATTTTCACATTTTCGTTCCAAACATGCTTCATTGTATTTTGAACAGCACAAAGTTTCAAGAAGTGTATCTATGTCCTTTTCCAATATTATTTTATTTGTATATAAACTTGTTATAAGCAATTTTACATTTTCATGCAGTATACAAAGGCATGTATCCCTTCCCGTTAATTTTTGAGAGATGACCCAAAATGGGCGAACTTTACAAAATAAGGCATATGACACTTTCAATGATGGATACTCTGACTGAAACTTGTGAAATAAATTCTTTAAGGTATTGTTTAGGTATCTTTTTTGCATTTTTTGGCATTTTCTTGTAACTGTATCTTTTTTACCAGGGCATATACGAGAGTTTTCTTCTTGTAAGTAGAAGTCATGTATGGTCTTTTTTAAAAAGCTAAAACCAGTAAATGATTTTCTTTCGTATTTAAAAACTTCTGTTCTATTCCTATTGGCCCTCCTTAAACCTGGAGGAAGGAATTGTTTGGCATCTTTCAGTAGTTTATATTTTCTCAAGTTGGGACCCTCTATTGCCTTTGTAAATATTTGTTTGGACTTGTCATCTTTTAGGGATAAAAATTTAGAAGAAAGATCTTCTTTTAGAGCTTCTCCAAAAAGTAATTGTCTTTTTACTTCCTTAGGGACTCTTGGTGAATTTTTAAGTAGTTCTGTAACCTTTGACTGAGGAGATAAAACCGACTTTTTTTTCTTAATGGCGCTGTAAAATCTTTTTTTATACATTTCAAATTTACATTTTAATTTTTTATTTTCCTGTTGAGTTTTTTTTAGTTCCCTAAATAATTTCGTTTGGTTTCGTCTTTTAACCCTTTTTCCTTCCCTTTTTTGTCTGCTTACACTGCTAATAGGTGTACTACTAAATGACGAAGCAAAACTAGTGGACGGTTCATTTTCCTCAAAATTTACTTCTGGGTTTTGTTCTTCAGGCTCACCATTCTCACTGACTGGAGGTGTATTGTCATTTAAATTTTTGAAAAATTTATGCCGGTTTCTGTATTTTTTTGAATTCTCCTTCCAAGATTTCCTTTTTGCTTTTAGTTCCCTGCGACTTAAATCCTCTTTTAATTTAACAACGCCCTTTTCCTTAGCTTTTTCATATATTTGATGTTTTTTTTCCTGCTCTATTTTATATCTTTCTGCGTTATTTTTAATTTTTTGTCTCCTTTTTTTTTCGCATTCCCTTTTTTTACGTTTTCTTTCTTCTTCACTTTGCTTTTTGCGTGCCATTATTTACTAGTCAAAGTTAGTTTTTCAAAGTAATCTACAAAGATAAAAAATAAATCATTAGCATGGCATAACATCATTAGCGTGGTTTAATTTGTGCACGCTAATGACGAAAATAAATAGCCACTCTAATGACAAAATGTGTATATTTTCTTATAAAAATTCCCTCAGTATTTTTTGAATAAAGAAAGATATTCTAATTAAAAGCTTATTTATTAGTGCCAAATATGATCATAAGTTAACTTTTTTAATTTTGATTTTTTCTGAAAAACTTACCTCCACTCTAATGACGAAGCTTAATACACGACCACGTGCACGTACTTTTTAACGCGTATCTCTGAAGACTAAATAAATATTGCGCAGGAAAAATACCTTAACTGTATTGTTGGAGGGGATAGAAATTTAAATATAAACGGTAATTTCCGGTTGGGTATATCACGCGGGAATTTTAAACTGTTGGTCCACGCTAATGACGCGGACAGTTGGGGACAAACTTTAAGCTGTCATATTAAGTTATTTATATTACATTTTAAAACTGTTGTTGTATGGTTGGAATAAGTGGTTATTAGGGTACATGTAAACTATTACAAAATAAGTTATTAAACCTCCATGATGAAAATATTGCTATGGATTCATTGAAAAATCAGGTCGGGGACATTAACGCTAATGATTTTTAAAATTTATTTATTTTTTTTAAATAAGAAAAAGAGCAAAATATATAAGTTTTTATAATAAATTGTTTAAATTATTCTAAGGCCAAATGTTCTGACAAAGCAAAAAAAATTGGTTTCTATTAGTTATTTAAAAAAAAACAAGAGGGACCTTAAAATGTTAGCTTGGGGAGAAAATACCAAATACTTCTGATTGAGATATGATGTTCTTCAGATATTCCCGTATTGTTTGCTGTCATTATCTCTTAGTTGTTTGAAATCATATCATTTGAGAAAAGAATACATACACATATTTCAGCTAATTATTTTTTTATTAGAGAAAATATCCTTTTCACTTAAAAAAAATCAAATATTTTTTATGAAAAATTGAAAATACAATTACACAGTTTCATTAAAAATAATACACAAGCTTATAAAAGATTAAAAGTGCAGGTGAGTACGTCCCTTCAAGTGCAACAAAAATGCTATTCTTATCACGACCAGTCAGCATCAGCATAATATTATTATTACACCAAAGGAGAACCTTTATTGGCACACATTCCAAGCACCTGCTCTCGTGTTCTTCAGCTGCTCTCTCTACATTACATTTTATCGTTCGGTATCGGTTTTATAATAATATTAATAATATATTCATTCAATGAAGGTTGATTAAATTATGTACAATGTTTATGATGTTTTATCAAATAATTGAGATGATAAAGTTAAGGAGTAGGATTACTTTTAATTAATGAAATATTTGAAGTGTTTGTCGTATTTAGACAATAGACTTATAATTTTTTCAATGTTTTTTTTTCGATATATAGGAAAATGGACCAGTTTATTAACTTATACAGGGTGTTAGTAAATAAGCATGAAACATTTTAAGGGCTAATTCGACATGAAAAAATAATGCCAGTTTGCTCTATAAACACATATCCGCAAATGCTTCGTTTCCGAGATACGGGGTGTTGAAATTTTTATTTCAAACTGATAATTTATTTATTGCTCTAAGACCAGTTGAGCTATGAAAATGAAATTTGGTGAGTTTTAGAAGATAGTTATTTCGCATTTTTTGACATACAATTAAGAATTTTGTATCCATCATTGGCGCGCCTACGGGTAATGGTCTGAATTTTTTTAAAGAAAAAAATAGTACGCCACTGAGATATTTCGAATTAAAAATTATTTTTAAATTCCACGTCTAATTTGTGATAAAAAACCTTTCTTGCCTTTTTTTCATTTGGTGCACCGTTTTATGCAGAAAAATAAAACATCTTGACGCGTATTTTTCATTTTTTTAATACATTATCAAGAAATATCCAATACTTGAAATAATAATTTCAACACTCTGTATCTCGTAAACGAAGCATTTGCGGACATATGTTTATAGAGCAAAGCGACATTATTTTTTCAGGTAGAATTAGCCCTTAAAATGTTTCATACTTATTTACTAACACCCTGTATAACGTTACTCTTGTTCTGAAGCTATTTTCTTGTGGGATTTTAATATTATTTACTATTTTCATTGGGAATTCAAAATTTTAGCTTAAAATAAGGTTATTTTGACGTTTCGATTTCCACTTCGGGAATCGTTCTCATAATACTGAGTTGGAAATCGAAACGTCAAGAAATAAACAAGTATTTTGAACTCAATTTGTAGTTAATGTCCAATAGAAATATGTAGTTAATGTCCAATAGAAATAATACATAATCGTTACTGTTATTCATATAACGAAGTAACTACCATTCCGGTTATTTTCGAGGTAATCTAGATAGAGGGTATTCGAATCAGAGACATGTTAACAATATATTACCAGGCTAGTTATATGCCACTCAATGCATCGGGGTGTAACGGTGGTCTAGCTATCTTTGTCTGTCGTGCGAGTGTAAGCATATCTACCAAGAGGTGGGAGTAATGGAACGACACAAACATAGAGGTGGCGGCCATCGTATGCTACAGATAGACAGACCACCAACCCGAACTGCTCCGCGTTACGCTATTTTTCGGACCTAGCCTAATCTACAATAATAACAATATATCTATGATTTGAATGCCTTTTGCTGGAAATAATATTAACTTGATGATGTTAGTTTTATTGAGAACAAATAGCAGAAGTCCACAAGGAAGAAATTCCTGTAGCTGGCTGTATACCATTAATTATTAGAAGTAAAATTTAATAAAAAAATTTTGTTCTGATAAAATGTATATTAGTTTAAAAAGCATAGGGCTACAAACATAGAAACAAAACGTTTTCGCTCTGTAACAAGAGCATCATCAGTGTTACAAGAACATGGTGAGCCACCCAAAAATACAAAGGCTGAAACCTTTTCAAAATAGACTAAAAGTCTCATAATATAAATGTAAACATCGTAAAATCCGAAGGATGGATAAAATTCCTATGGATGTGGCTTTAGGGCAACATATGACTCCCACAGGTGGTAAGTGGGTTAATTAATTAGGTCATTATGTTATAAGAGGTGACTGGCAACTAATAGATGAGATTTCAAAAGCAAAAGCATAAATGTGAGCACTGTTGTTGATCCATATTGGTGCAAAATATTCAGCTACAGAATAAACAAGAGCTAAGCTTTAAGACCTGAGTGTGGATGTCAATACCCCCCATGTTGTGCCGCAGAATTTCTGAATAATGTTATTTCCAGTATTTAGCTTCTCTGCAACTGTATTTAAATATTATCTAAAGCTTAACGTTTTGTCCAAAATCAAGAATAGATATTTTGAATGTTAATTGTGGTAGAGTCATGTATTATCAAAGTGAACGCTATCAGGTAACGTGCCCGCACAAAAAAATAAATTTTAAAAGGTCTTACTCAAAACCTGTATATGTTTTAAAAAAATGAAAGTGATTAGCAAACCGTTATTATACATTACGTATGTGTAATTGAAAAGTTTATTAAATTATTTCTATTGTAACGAAAATAACTGCATGATTAGATTTATCTACAGTTTTGCTTATTTCTGAATATCGTCGCTGATTCGCAAAACGGTTCCAAGCGACATTTTATTGAAAAGAGAGATTATGTGCAAAAATGATAAGATACGAAGGTTGTACCTATTCTACAAAAAGGGGACAAGTGTATTACTTAATTGTTGTTGAGATAGTCTCGTAATTTTTTGGTGCCAAGTAACATTTTTTCCTAAACTGGTTGTGTGAAAAGGAGCTAAGTTCCACTTAGTAATAATATAAGAATGTTACTTGGCCCCTTTTTGCAAATCAGCGACGATATTTATTTATCTTTACACACACATAGAAGAACAATACAAACGCATAAAGAATTGTCTGCAATTTATTGTTCTAATTACATTTTTAGACAAATTGTAAAAAAAATTAAATGAGGTTAAAAAATTTAAAAGACTAAGTTTTTTTTAAAATACTAAATTTAGTTTGTTATATTTTTAACCCCTCAAGTTGTTCAAAACCATCAAAACTTTTGGGGCTCCTGACAGATGACAAGTTTTTTACTTGTTCCTAGGGATAATTTACGGCATGAAACTAATCTCATCTGTTTCGAGCAGAAGTGAAGGGCGTATATTTCGTTCCGTTCCCATTTTATGTAACCTCAAACAAGTTCAGAGCGATGACGTGAATTTCTGATAACATGAATGGTTTTAGAGGAAATTTGAGGTAAATTATAACTTCAATGGCCACCAAGGCAGTAGTGAAAAACAGTAAAGCGCGTGATACACACGCAATCTTTAAGTACACGGGTTTAAAGATCGCGGACTTACTCGGCTCGCCGTCGGTAATACACGGCAGACTTAAAGTACGCGGTTTTAAAGATCGCGGTCGCCGTCGGTAGCAAAAAATTTAGAAACTGTCCTCGTGGTTAAATTTTTTATTTTCTGTGTACCTAATTTTGCTGAAATCTTATGTTTTTTAGTAGAGTTTGATTATTTTTTTGATCAAGTTTTGTTAAATAGAAGAATAATTTGATTTTTTATAAGTGTGGTAATCTGTCAAAATCATGATGTGAAGTATAGCACTTGTTTTTGATCTATTTTAATTTAATACAAGGTAGGCATAAACAAACAAAATATCATAGATAAGATGGTAATATTTTCATCAGGAGGATAAAACAGCCTATAAATAATTAGGTTTACTCAAAAACAAATAATCAAAATAATTTAGTATAGCTTAAAATAGTGTTTTACGGTTTTCTCAAAACTTATAAAATGTAACTTGTCTCCTTTCAACAATAAACGATTGAATTATTTTTAGGTAATTTGCTTAATTAGTGAAAATATAAGTGTAACTTTAAACGCAATAACATGATGGCTCGAGGCTCGTGGCTCGTGGCAGTGATACACGTACGGGTTACGAGTAAGATTTTAAACTTGTTGGATCGACGGTGTACTTACTCGGCGGACTTAAAGTACGCGTACTTGCGGTGATACACGCGCGAAAATGGTCGCGAGCCATAAGTTCGCGTACTTGCTCGCGTGTGTATCACCCCTTTAACGATTTAAAAGAATCACAATCACAAATTATTTCGAAATTTTCAATTGTTTGAAGCAATGCAAGACTTCAGATTTAATATTAAACTAATAAGATACTGTAATTCAAATCCCGATGTATGAAATTCAAGGGTTGACTGGTATTAGGGAATTCTACTATAGAAAACCTATACGCAGCTGAATTTTCAGATATCATATCCGTTTAGTTTGGCAGATAGGTATTATAGGTCACCCACCGTAAGACAGACGACATAAATATAGCAGTTAGATTTTAAAGCAATTTGTCTCAATTTAATAGATTACCACGCAAACAAGAAGTGTGGCAGGCAATCTTCTGTATACGAAACCAGCGACTTGGGGCAAAGATACTAATGATGAGTTTACCAATCTGAAGGTGATCAGCTAACAGGTTTCCAAAATATGCAAGTGACCAGTTTGTTATCGAAGGGTCTAATAATTTTATGGGGTGCTATAAAGTGATGAGTTCCTACACGTTCGGTAAATATGGTATTTACATATATTATTAAATAAAGAATATTTTACAAAGAAACTAAAATTAAGAAACAAATATCACAAAGAATCCTTGTAAATTTCCATAAAAATGAATGGCAAGCCATATTTCATGTAGAAACAACAACAAAACTTAGCTAATATACAGGGTATCCCGGAAAATAGAGCGTTCCTTCAAGGTACGGGCTAAGTGCACCATTTAGAGCAAAAAAGTCTGATAAAATTTTTTTGTAAAGTCAACAGTTTTCAAAAAAATAATTTATTCATTTTAATGCATTTGATTAATGTCCACAGAAATGCAAATACAGCCGGCAACGCTGCGTTCCTTCTTCTGTGTAAAAATAATTTTACTGGAACTCAACTATCATGAATCATCGACCATTAGGCATAATATTATGTATTGATAAAATACTGATAACAGTGATAGAAAAACAGGATAATATTTGTGTTTATTAAATATCTAATAAATAAGGTTTGTAGGTATAGTGTTTTAACTTACATGAAAAACTTTTATTACAATCAACTCAATCAAGCTACGTCTTCAAGAAGTATCTATCGGTAGAACATGTTACAAAAAATTTGAGTATTACACTTCTCCATTCAATCTTCTGGGAAGTTCGAGTGGTTCAATCAGATGATTACTAATAATCCCATCCCATACATTAATACTTTTGGCATTATTAAAGTAAAACACAAACATCATTTCTCGTAAAACAAGTTTTATCTGCACACAACACTTTACACATTTTGTTTTGAAACCATCTACAAATCCTTAAACTTCGAGGTAAATCGCCTTGGTGTACCTAAATTAACATGATACTTGCGATCGAAATCATGACAATACCACAACAATACGATGTATTCTCGGGTTACAGGTAATTATGATATGACTGTTTGTTAACAATTTTAAATATCTTCGCTATGTCAAAATAAATAAAACTGCCGGGTTGCCAAATGTAAATTTTAGTAAAAGATATTATTTTATTTTTTTGATGCAACAGACGACTTTAGAAAAAAAAAAATTATAAGAAAGTTTTCTTTTAAATGGTGCATTCTACCCACACCTTTAAGGAATGCACTATTTTCCGGGACACCCTGTAAATGAAAAGTCACGATCCTCTTACTTGAAATTCTAGTTGTTACATTTACTTCATGGCGTTTTAAAATAGCTGTTGTAGTGTGGTATGTTTCATTTCATTAAAATCAATGTATTGCATTCCCGGCTGGGAAATAAAGGCTAAATAAAAAATATGATGCTATATTTAGAAAATAATTCCACGCAGACTTAATCAAAACTTTAGAAGTTTAGATAGAGGTTGCTATTTTCTATTTTTGAATTCTAGAAAACCGAAATATCGTATGATCGCAAGTAAAATTAATATGAATGAAAACCCCAGTAAAACAATTGACTCTTTCAATAATACAATTGAATAATACCGAAAAAGTAGTAAACACTTATAAAGTGAGTATTCTCTAAACAAGACTAATTCAAGGATAGGGTACAAAAAATTGAAAACAAGCATTATGCTATCATGATCGTAAAAATGAATATTTTTGTAATTAAATTTTGAAATAACGAGTACCTATTTTGTAAATTAATGTGAACAAATGAAAAAATCATGGTATTTATTCAATTCTTTTATTTAGTGTTCAAAAAATAAGAATATAAAACTTTTGACAAACACCACAGCTAGGTAAAAAATACAGATTAACAGTATAAACAACAACGATATGAAAGAAACAAAAGACAAAAGAAAGGAATTATTATAAAAATAACACAGGAATATTACTCAAGCCTCTATGATTCAAAACAAAAACCGTCACAGGAAATCCCGAGATAATTAAAAACAAAAATTAAAATAAAATCGTCAATTTTGTAGTTGTGTGTGTGGTACGAACGACCACAAATCAGTAAACATGAAATAAAAGGCATTGAAAGAAATCAGGAATAATCTTCAACCCATCAGAAAAAAATGAGGGGCTTTAGAGGGAAGCCCAGGTGTAAAAGTGGCAAACTTTCTTGTCTCTTTTTTGGGTCCCAAAATTAACATTATCAGCAAAATTCAGTTATTCGTATTGGTAGGGGAGCCCAAACGGGGATTTTTGCAGTTACTCGAGCGCGTCAGATTATTACATGGGGAGAAACCTTGTACCCTGAAAATGTACCTCTACCATATTGATATTGGCTCTTAATGCAGGGGAGTCCGAAAAAAAAAATCTATCCTTAGAAAAACTCGAAATCGTCAAGATTAAGATAAGGTAATTTAAGTAGATGCAAAACATTGTATATTTAAAAAATCTGACGATTTGAGCGGGGCGTAAGGAAATGGAGGAGTCCCAAAGTTTCACAAGAAAAAAGCAAATATTTCGCGAAATGAATGACAAATCGAAAAACTAAAAAATACGTGCTCAATATTTTTCAAAAATCTATCGAATGATACCAAACAGGACTTCCCACGGAAAGGGGTGGGGGTAAATTTAATATTTTAAATACGAATCCCGCGATATTTCTCAAAATGAACATCAGATCGAAAAACTGAAAAATAAACTTATTCAATATTTTTGAAAAATCTATCGAATGGCACCAAACAAGACCCCCCCACGGAGGTTGGGTGGGGGTTATTTTAAAATCTTAAATGGGAGCCCCCATTTTTTATTGCAGATTTGGATTCCTTACGTAAAAATAAGTAACTTTTATTTGAGCCATTTTTTCGAATTATGAGATAGCGCTATAATCTACAAAAACGATTGTTGGAAATGAAAAATTAAATTAAAAATGGAAAGTCCCCACTAAAATGGAAAACTTTACTTAACTTTTTTTGGTTTTAGGACCTACTCTTCACAACGGAATAGGTCCCCAAAGCGCTCGAGTGACTGCACATTTAGCATACTTCGCTCCCCTACTAATCGTTTTTGGAGATCAAATCTCTTTGGACTGCTCTATTAGAATGTTTCAAAATTAATCTAGGGCTAACGGATTATTTTATTACTGCAGAAATTTGGAAAATAGTCATAAAAATAATATCATGAGAAACAAATGCAGAGAAATTAGTGGTATACGGGTTGTCTCACAGAATTAGCAAAATAAGGAGAAAATAAAGAAATTGAAACTCTGGATGTTTTTTAATTCCAGAAATCTGCGACAGAGAGAAGTATGCTTTGTTAGCAAGCATTATCCATGTTAAGGTCTATTTATCGGTTTATTTAGTATTTATGTACACCACAAATCAGTAAACATGAAATAAGGCATTGAAAGAAATCAGGAATAATCTTCAACCCGTCAGAAAAAAATGAGGGGCTTTAGGGGGAAGCCCAGGTGTAAAAGTGGCAAACTTTCTTGTCTCTTTTTTTGGGTCCCAAAATTAACATTCTCAGCAAAATGTTTTGGAGATCAAATCTCTTTGGACTGGTCTATTAGAATGTTTCAAAATTAATCTAGGGCTAACGGATTTTTTATTACTGCAGAAATTTTGAAAATAGTCATAATAGTCCTGTCGCCAGTGGGGCTACAACGGCCTCCTTAATTCAGATGGACTTACACAAGTTTTTTTTATGTATTTTGACCCATATAACACGAATTTTTTGGGTAACAGTCGATCCGGATGTCGATAAGATTGTTATAAACAAATAACTTGAGGAATCACATAACAGCGATTTTTTGCAAAACAAAACATTTTTTTATATTTTTTGGATCATTCTAAGCAAAAAATGTTTTTACAAGTTTTTTCGTAGGATGCATAGTTTTCGACATAAACGCGGTTGAACTTTCAAAAAATCGAAAAATTGCAAATTTTAGAATCCGAATAAGTTTTGATTGAAAATAAAATAGCAATTCTGCTTACCGCATTTGAAAGTTCAAGTCAAATTCTATCGGCTTTGATTACTTTCATTGCTAAAAATTAATTTTTTATTGTTAAACAAAGCTATAAACACAGTGATTGAATGATGTTTTCAATGCATTTCTCATTTGAAATCGAGTAGGCGCGCATACAGACCATTTCTACGTAGATTACGTGCATTAAAACGCATGCATTGGGCACGGGAAACACGATGTGTTTATGGCTTTGCTTAACAAATAAAAACTTAATTTTTAGCAATGCAAATAATCAAAACCGATGGAATTCGACTTGAATTTTCAAATGCAGTAAGCAGAATTGCTATTTTATTTTTTAATCAAAAGTGATTTGGGTTCAAAAATTGCACTTTTTCGATTTTTTGAAAGTTCAATCGCGTTTATCTCGAAAACTATGCATCCTACGAAAAAACTTATAAGAGTATTTTTTGCTGAGAATCATCCAAAAAATACAAAAAAAATGTTTAGTTTTGCGAAAAATCGCTGTTATGTAATTCCTCAAGCTCTTTGTTTATAACAATCTTATCGGCATCCGGATCAACTGTTACCCAAAAAATTCGTGTTATATGGGTCAAAATACATAAAAAAAACTTGGGTAAGTCCATCTGAATTAAGGAGGCCGTTGTACCCCCCCCCCCCCCCGGCGACAGGACTATAAAAATAATATCATGAGAAAGGAATGCAGAGAAATTAGTGATATACGGGTTGTCTCACAGAATTAGCAAAATAAACAAAAAATAAAGAAATTGATACTATGGATGTTTTTGAATCCAGACACCTGAACAGAGAGAAGTATGCTTTGTTAGCAAGCATTATCCATGTTAAGGTATATTTATCGGTTTATTTAGTATTTACCTACATCCCTTTTAATAGACATTTTTGATAAGTTCGAAAGCCTTAGATTTTTTAGAGCATAATATATCTGATTTTCTTTCGTATTGGGATTATAATTAAATTTTGCCAAATTCTACATTACGCGTGTCGGTCATTTTCACTCGAAAGGAACTCGCTTGTTGTAAAATTTATAGTATGCATCAGAACACCTATAGATCCGTTATAAAAGATTCGTTATAAGGCGCCGAGCGAGAATCACGGATCGGGCTAATGGAGCGTGAATAAAGGAAAATAAACTTCCCTTGAAACGAATCCGGGAGTTTAATATACGCCCCAAAGAAAGGAAGAAAGGTTGTCTTTATTAGGAGATACTCGAAGCGGAAACGATTCAATGGAAAGATAAGTCAATTAGTTTATTTGGATATAAAATATAAAAATATTTTAAATAACTCAACTTTATATAATACATTTCTCCAAGAACTTAACGCACCAGTTAAAATAAATCAATTTTATTTGTCAACAGGAAAAGAATAAAACATGAAACTTCCCCATATTTATTCTACATTTTGTTAAAAATTGTAGGAATCTGAAAACCATCATTAAGGTTGAAGTACATACAACAGAAAAAAAAAATAAAACGAAAAATTCTAAGAAAAATATTAGTCCGTTCTTTAACGGTAAAATATTGCAAAACCTCTAAATTTTAAAGAACCGCTTGGATTGACATGAAATTTGGCATACACATAGCTAACAAGTCAAAGAAAAAAAGTGATGTTGTGCCGATATGTGCTTTTGCCCTGGGGGTGGTTTTCACCCCCTCTTAGGGGTGAAAAAATATTCGTCCAAAGAAGTCAGGAAATGGATAAACTGGCTAATTTTAAGTAACTTTTGTTCTATAGAGTTTTTTCACTAAGTCAATACTTTTCGAGTTATTTGGCAGTGAATATGTTCATTTTTTCAACAAAATAACCACGCTTTTAGACGGTTTTTCGCAAATAACTGAAATAGTAAGTATTTTGTCGAAAAAATATTCTTATCAAAAATATAGCCTGTAAAATTTAAAAAAAAAAATGGTGTATATATCACGTCTCTATACCTAGTAGAAGCAGAGTTATAACTAATGAAAAATAGGTTCATATTCGTCAAATTCCAGATGGAATACTTTAACGTGAAATAACCAGAAATGAAGCACTTTTCGGGAAAAACTCATTACAACTTATTTAAAGCGTTTAAAAAAGCTTCATTTTTGTTTTTAAAAAAAAATTTCTAGCATCAAAAGTAAACAAGTTACGCTCAGAATAAAGTTATTCCCTTTTTGTTTTGGTAAAAAAATCGAGAAAATCACCCCATAATTAGTATCTTAAATGAACTTAATCGTTACGACGTCACAAGTTTCTTGACTCGTGTATGTATTGTTTATATGATCTGTAAGTTTCATCCGTTCAAAGTCCTTATTATTGAAAGGACTGTAGTTAAAAGGGGTTGAACGAGTCACTGATCACGAATGTATGCAAATTTAGAAACACCAAATCTTAATCAATTTTTGTCTAGCAGAAAAACAAAAAAATACATGATATTCACAAAAGCAATGCTGACTTTTTTTGTTTTTCGAGATTTTTGGTATCTTTAACAATTTTTAAGTTATTTTGAAGAAAAGCATATTTTTCAAAATTAAAATTTTTAAAAATTTTACTTTGAAACCAAATTTTAAAAAAAATAAGCACTTTAAATCAAATAAACTTACAGACCATATAAATACAACATAAGTAAAATAATTTGTGGAGCGGTAGCGATTAATTTCATTTAAGTTGCTAATTAGGGGGTGGTCTTCCCGAATTTTTTTTGCCAAAAACAAAAGGGACCATCTTTATTTTGAGCGTAACTTGCTTAATTTTAATGCTAGAAACTTTTTGTAAAAATAGAAATAAAGCTTTATTTAAACACTTTAAAAAAGTTATTATGTGTTTTCTCCAAAAAGTGCTTAATTTTTTGGATATTTCACGTCGAAATAGTCTATTTGAAATTTGGTGAATATGAATCTATTTTTCATTGGCTATAACTCTGGTTCTACGAGATCCAGAGACCTAACGCGTACACCAATTTTTTTACTTTTTTATAGGCTATATTTTTGCTAAGAATGTTTTTTCGACAAAATACTTACTTTTGTAGTTATTTGCGAAAAACCGTCTAAAAATGTGGTTATTTTGTTGAAAAATTAACATATTCACTCGCACATAACTCGAAAAGTGTTGACTTGGCGAAAAAGCTCTATAGAACAAAAGTTACTTAAAATTAGTTATTTTACCCATTTCCGGACTTATCTTGGACATATATTTTTTCACCCCAAAGAGGGGGTGAAAGTCATCCCCAGGGGAAAAGCACACATCGGCACAATATCACTTTTTTTCTTTGACATGTAAGCTATACGTATGCCAAATTGCATGTCAATCCAAGCGGTTCTTTAAAATTTAGAGCAAAAACCGTGAAAGAATGTACTATATTGTTAAGAAAAGTAAACTAGTAAAATCTCCGCAGAACTGTATATTCGTTTGTCTTTAAAAATGGGACTCCAATTCTAATGTGAGTTCCACACTCTCGCCGAAGTCGATCGAGGTTCAACAAGTACGAGAGTGTAGACGGCCACCTTGTGCAACTTTGCCTCGCTTCGTTCTACTTCCGTTCTCTGTCGGTCTGGGGCGTCCGAGTCAAAGGGATCTTTGTCGGTATCGCACCGCTTGAATGTGTTCCTCGCGCAGTAGAACGAGTGTGTAGAGAGATACTTCCGGCTTCGGTCAACTTTGGGAGAGTGTGGAGCCCGCTTTAAGTGTATTCACTGAAATAGACAAAGTCAATAATGTTCCTAAAAATGAATCGTGAATGATGTGAACATGTGTAGTAAAATAGTATTTGATTTGCACCTCGTACAACTAGATCAAGTTACGTCTATGAGTCACTCTCCCCAATTATTTGTCAGAGTAGATGAATATGTTTGAGTAGATCCCATGCATTCAATTCTTATTACCAAATTGTGTTTCCCTTTTACACTATACACCAGGATAGTAATTCAGAACAACTGTTGTTGTTTTGTAATTGATTTATATTGTACATATTAACAACTTGTTTCACGTTGTAATATTTAGTTTTTTTAACTACACAACAATAAGGATAAATCATATTTGTTGTGTAAGCTAAGCAGTTGAGATTTCACGATGTTTATGACATGTTATACTACCAAGATTTATCGATATCTAGTAAGTAGGCCTAGAGTCTAGGCCCTAGACCAGCTACTGTAGAAAATCCACTACAATCACCCATCAAAGAAAGTAGTAAGCAAGGGTGCACAATAGATCTCATAGGGTCATTGAACGACTTCACCCTTATAAGCAAACACAATAGTGATATTGATGTGACTAAGTTGCCGCGTTTTAAATTGAGTATAGGGACACTCTAACTCTAATATAAATATATAGGGTATATAATCCGAGACATGACAAGGCATAAAGTATACAAAAATGAGAAAAAAAATATACAGACTTGGTACCATATTTTATATTCTAGATTCAAATGAAATACAGATTGAGAGAGGCGTCAGACAGGGCTGTGTCATGTCTCCCACTTTGTTCAATTTGTATTCAGAGGATGTATATTGTATTGTATTAATAATCCAGTAAGCACTAGAAGAACTAACTACGGCAATAAAATTAAATGGACGACCAATGAATAATATACGGTTTGCCGACGACACTATTTTATTAACGGAATGTCTTGAGGATTTACAACAAATGGTTGGCAGGGTAGTAGAAGTCAGCGAAGAAAACGGACTGTCCCTAAACACAAAAATACACAATTTATGGTAATTACAAAAGCCCAACAGCGTCAATAAAGCATAACAATACATGGAGAACAAATTAAAAAAGTTGAAAAATATAAATAAAGGGGTACAATAATAAGCAATACATCGAAGAGACATTAAAGCAAGAATAGGACAGGCAAGAATTGCTTTCAACCAACTGAAAAAAATATTTTGTAGCAGGGACATTACAATTTCTTTTTAAATAAAACTTATGAGATGTTACGTGTTCTCCGTATTATTTTACGGGTTGGAGGCTTGGACATTAACCCTCTTAAGGCGGTTCCTTAATGGATACACGAGGAACCCCTCCGTATATCCATTGAACCCCTCCGTATATCCATTTTTTTTTTATATGTAAACGTTGGGGAAATTGATTTGAAAGATAATTAGAACTTGTATATATTATACTATGAAACATAATTGTACAAACAAGGTAATTATTTCTTCTTTAAAAAAATTAATTATCGTTGCAAGACAAACACATGAAATTTTTCACAGAGTAAGCAACACAAAGTTTTTATACAAAATACAGTTATAGTATTTTTACTACAAAAACGTTATTACGTAGGTCAAAATTTTTGACGTAAGAGAACTGTCAAAACATTAGAATGTGACTTTTTATTATTGCCAGGTTTTTTAAAAGTCACATTCTAATGTTTTGACAGTTCTCTTACGTCAAAAATTTTGACCTACGTAATAACGTTTTTGTAGTAAAAATACTATATGCCGGGACTTACAGTCTTTTTCTCCGACATAAGTAACACCGATCTTGTCCCGTAGCCCTGTTAGCTCCAGGTGGAACATCAGAAATAGTCCATTCTTTCACGGTTTTTGCTCTAAATTTTAAAGAACCGCTTGGATTGACATGAAATTTGGCATACGTATAGCTTACATGTCAAAGAAAAAAAGTGATATTGTGCCGATGTGTGCTTTTGCCCTGGGGGTGACTTTCACCCCCTCTTGAGGGTGAAAAAATATATGTCCAAAATAAGTCCGGAAATGGGTAAACTGACTAATTTTAAGTAACTTTTGTTCTATAGAGCTTTTTCGCCAAGTCAACACTTTTCGAGTTATTTGCGAGTGAATATGTTCATTTTTCAACAAAATAACCACATTTTTACACGGTTTTTTGCAAATAACTAAAAAAGGAAGTATTTTGTCGAAAAAAACGTTCTTAGCAAAAATATAGCCTATAAAAAAGTAAAACAAATGGTGTATGCGTTAGGTCTCTGGATCTCGTAGAACCAGAGTTATAGCCAATGAAAAATAGATTCATATTCACCAAATTTCAAATAGAATATTTCGACGTGAAATATCCAAAAAATTAAGCACTTTTTGGGAAAAACCCATTATAACTTTTTTAAAGTGTTTAAAAAAAGCTTTATTTCTGTTTTTACAAAAAGTCTCTAACATTAAATTTAAGCAAGTTACGCTCAAAATAAAGTTGGTCCCTTTTGTTTTTGCAAAAAAAAATCGGGAAGACCACCCCCTAATTAGCAACTTAAATGAAATTAATCGGTACCGCTCCACAAATTATTTTACTTATGTTGTATTTACATGATCTGTAAGTTTCATCGATTCAAAGTGCTTATTTTTGAAAAAATTTAGTTTCAAAGTAAAATTTTTAAAAATTTTAATTTTGAAAAATATGCTTTTTTTCAAAATAACTTAAAAATTGTTAGAGATACTAAAAATCTCGAAAAACAAAAAAAGTCAGATTTGCTTTTCTGAATATCATGTATTTTTTTGTTTTTCTGTTAGACAAAAATTGATTAAGATTTGATGTTTCTAAATTTGCATACATTCGTGATCAGTGACTCGTTCAACCCCTTTGAACTACAGCCCTTTCAATAATAAGGACTTTGAACCGATGAAACTTACAGATCATATAAACAATATATACACAAGTAAAGAAACTTGTGAAGTCGTTACGATTAAGTTCATTTAAGATACTAATTAGGGGGTGACTTTCTCGATTTTTTTACCAAAACCAAAAGGGACTAACTTTATTTTGAGCGTAACTTGTTTAATTTTGATGCTAGAAATTTTTTTTATAAAACGAAAATGAAGCGTTTTTTTAACACTTTAAATAAGTCGTAATGAGTTTTCCCCGAAATGTGCTTCATTTTTGGTTATTTCACGTTAAAGTATTCCATTTGGAATTTGACGAACAGAATAAAGATGGTCCCTTTTGTTTTTGGCAAAAAAAATTCGGGAAGACCACCACCTAATTAGCAACTTAAATGAAATTAATCGTTACCGCTCCACAAATTATTTTACTTATGTTGTATTTATATGGTCTGTAAGTTTATTTGATTTAAAGTGCTTATTTTTTTTAAAATTTGGTTTCAAAGTAAAATTTTTAAAAATTTTAATTTTGAAAAATATGCTTTTTTTCAAAATAACTTAAAAATTGTTAAAGATACCAAAAATCTCGAAAAACAAAAAAAGTCAGCATTGCTTTTGTGAATATCATGTATTTTTTTTGTTTTTCTGTTAGACAAAAATTGATTAAGATTTGGTGTTTCTAAATTTGCATACATTCGTGATCAGTGACTCGTTCAACCCCTTTGAACTACAGCCCTTTCAATAATAAGGACTTTGAACCGATGAAACTTACAGATCATATAAACAATATATACACAAGTAAAGAAACTTGTGAAGTCGTTACGATTAAGTTCATTTAACCCTGCTGTCCTGTTCGGGTCTATTTGACCCAAAAAATAATTTATTTCTTATTTTACAAATTATTACGCGGTGTAACGATTTGGTGTTTCGTGACTTTATTACCTAATATGAGGTCTTTCAATTGCATATGAGGTAAATAATCAAGTTCCCGATATTTTTTATAAAAATTAAATTGTTACCTAGGGCACGTTCGGGTCAATATGACCCGCGTATTTAAACCGTGAAAAATTACCTGTATATGTGTGTTTAGTTGGCAGTATTCTATATTGGCAGTACCTGTGTGTTTGTCAGCCAGATACGTCTGTAAATAAAAACAGGTTTCTGCAAGCTAGAACTTGTAAAATAAACTGTAGTATATAGCTGGGCGATGTTGAAAACCAAATTATAAATATCACCAACATGGACGGACAGCATGTCTTTGGAACCAACTGGAAAGGCATGAATAAAGTTGGTTTCCAAGCATACATTGGTCTTTTATTTTTAGCTCGAGTCTATAAGTCCCATGGTGAATCAACTAAAAGTTTGTGGAATGAAGAAACGGGTCGTAGTATATTTCAATCAACAATGTCGCTTGGTATATTTACAAGAAGTTTGCAAGTAATACGTTTTGATAACAAAACTACTAGACAAGATAGGAAACGTTTTGATAAACTTACTAAAATACGTGAAAAGGAAACATAGGTAGAAAATGTACCAAATTTTTAAACCCTGATGAAAATGTTACCGTCGATAAGCAACTAGTTGCCTTTAGAGGCCGCTCTCCCTTCAAATGGTACAGTCCAACAGTAAAACTTCTTATTCGCTAAAATTGCAGATCTATACACTAATGCGTGTGATGTGTGTCTTGAGTAGTAATTTGGAAGGCCACAATATTACGTGTAAAAGCTTGTAACGTGTAGCGTGTAAAATTTAGGACAATTTCTTCTAAAACAAAGTAGATACAATGCCGGGAACTATAAGTAAAATAAACCGGAGCTTTCAGCAAAAATCGCGGATAAAGAAGTTTATAGCTCGTCTTTTTTGCTTCACGCAAGATACCAATGTTGTTGACAATATTCTTAAAAATGTTGTTCTTATGAGTACTTTGCATCATGAATCGATGCATCATGTATCACTTTCATCAAATGAAAAAGCCCCAAATTATTTTATATTACACTTCCAACAAGGGAGCAGTGTACTCCAGATTACTTGTTGGCACGTATTATACATGTGAGAAGAGATAAATCGCTGGCCAATTATTGTTTTTTATAATCTGCTGGACATTTCTGCCTACAACGCGTTCGTGTTATGAGCATCAATAAATATCCAATTTGGGCGCCCATACTCATAGGCGCCGATACTCATAGGAGCCCATACTCATGGAGAGGGGGGCCGTGCCCCCCCCCCGGCTTTTCGGGTGCTTTAAATTATATATGGTTATCCTAAGTATACAAAATATAATGTGCAATATCTTTACGTCTGCCCCCCCCCCTAAGGAGTTTTATTTTATATGGGAGCTTTTGAATGGAATGCCAATAAACTGGCAAAACGGCGAATTTTTCTTGAGGAATTTGGAAAAAACTAATGAAACCAGTCATCATTTCCAGAAAAAATATACCAATATCTAAGGGCTCTCACGAACTGGTAAAAAGGATACGATCAGAAATAAGTAGACAAGATGAAAATGCTAGTGAACCGTCTATCGGCAATCTAACAAGTAAACTTGCCCGAAAAACGATAACAAGACTAATTATTATGTTGTATATATCATAAACATATTTTTAAAGTTCATTATTTTTATTACGGTCCCAGTTTTAAACTGAATTAAATTTTTGTAGATATTTGTTACTAGGCATTTTTGAAAGAAAAACATATCTTTTATTTTTGTTATTAAGGTTTAATTTGCATTAACAACATAATTTTTGTTTAATTAACCATAATTTCTTGTTAATAAAGTTTTATTTATCACCATTAGTATATTTTATTTCGATTAAGGAGCGTAAACTCTAGTTGGGTCATATTGACCCGAACAGTACATTTGTGTAGTTGACTCGAACGGGACAGCAGGGTTAAGATACTAATTAGGGGGTGACTTTCTCGATTTTTTTACCAAAACCAAAAGGGACTATCTTTATTTTGAGCGTAACTTGTTTAATTTTGATGCTAGAATTTTTTTTTTATAAAACGAAAATGAAGCTTTTTTTAACACTTTAAATAAGTCGTAATGAGTTTTCCCCGAAATGTGCTTCATTTTTGGTTATTTCACGTTAAAGTATTCCATTTGGAATTTGACGAATATGAACCTATTTTTTATTAACTATAATTCTGCTTCTACTAGGTGTAGAGACGTGATATATACACCATTTTTTTAAATTTTTTACAGGCTATAATTTTGCTAAGAATGTTTTTTCGACAAAATCCTTACTATTTGAGTTATTTGCGAAAAACCGTCTAGAAGCGTGGTTTTTTGTTGAAAAAATGAACATATTCACTGCCAAATAACTCGAAAAGTATTGACTTAGTGAAAAAACTCTATAGAACAAAAGTTGCTTAAAATTAGCCAGTTTATCCATTTCCTGACTTTCTTTGGACGAATATTTTTTCACCCCCAAAAAGGGGTGAAAACCACCCCCAGGGCAAAAGCACATATCGGCACAATTTCACTTTTTTTCTTTGACTTGTTAGCTATGTGTATGCCAAATTTCATGTCAATCCAAGCGGTTCTTTAAAATTCAGAGGTTTTGCAATATTTTACCGTTAAAGAACGGACTAAAACGCCCAATTCAGGATAATATGAAATTTTCACCTGTAATGAGTGGAATGTGTTTAGAATTGAATTTAATGCGAATAAAAAATGGACAAAAATCAAAAAAAAATATTAAAAAAGATAGGTAAGAAAAACGAGGTATGGGGTGCTATTGCACCCCGCACCGCCTTACGAGGTATAAAGAAAGATGTTTTGGACAGATTAGAAGCCTTCGCGTCATGGGCCTACAGAAGGATATTAAGAATAGGTTGGGTGGATAGAGTCACGAATGTCGAGGTGTTGAGAAGAATTAGAAAAGATAAACAGGTTTCAAATACAATTAAAGTTAGAAAACTGCAATATCTGGGACATGTCATGAGGGGCGAGTGTTATAACTTATTGCAATTAATAATACAAGGAAGAATACAGGGTAAAAGAAGTTGTTGAAGAATCTCCTGGTTAAACAATTTGAGAGCTTGGTTTAACTGCACACTGCACTTCTGTTGATATCTTTAGAGCAGCCGTATCGAAATTGCAAATTGACATGATGGTTGTCAACCTTCTTAGAGGAGATGGCATCTGGAGAAGAAGAGAGTAATTAGATAATAAACCCAGTTTATTGCAGCAATTTGGGTATGTAACAAAAAATGTATGTATGTGCCTTTTGACATCTGTCTATTTCTGGTAAACTAATGTCTTTCGTCTGAGGCGTATAAAATTCACAGGCTTAAACCCTTAAGACTTGATCATTTTGCATTTTATGTTGTGTTGTATTCGAAGATATTTGGGCTATTTATATTTTTTTGCCTTGAACTGACCTGTGGAAAGACCGTTGTAACCTTGTTATTGCGATATCGGGCATTTCCAAACTGAGTGTTATGATATTTCTATTTTAAATTAAAATCAAAGGCTGACCTCTTACGAATCTTACGATAAGTACCCCTTATAATCAAGCCAGATAAGAGTAACACCTTAAAACATTTAGGTCTGGATCCCGCGTATGAAAAAAAAGTTGATTAATAGCAAGCTGAAAATTTGTTAATAGCTTAAGGGTGTCTAGTCGAATAAACTTTGATATATGGGAACACTGAAACAGGGGTAGTTTTAATTGTGGAACAGGTTAAAAATTTGGAACGGTCACAGCACGAAAACGGCACATTTATTTTGTCCGACAGAACAGACTTAAACTCTCCGAACAGAGATTAAACTCTCATGAAAAAATCAGACTGCTATTTATTACCTGTCATAATTCCTGTCATTTGACAGGTTCTACATGTTCCACTCATTAAAACACCCATTTGGTGATAAATAGCAGTCTGATTTTTGCATGAGAGTTTAATCTCTGTTCGAAGAGTTTAAGTCTGTTCTGTCGGACAAAATAAATGTGCCGTTTTCGTGCTGTGACCGTTCCAAATTTTTAACCTGTTCCACAATTAAAACTACCCCTGTTCCAGTGTTCACACATATCAAAGTTTATTCGACTAGACACCCTTAAGCTATTAACAAATTTTCAGCTTGCTATTAATCAACTTTTTTTTCATACGCGGGATCCAGACCTAATTTTGGAGTGCGCTTAAATACTATATACATACATCAATACGACCTAAGCTGATAATTATCATAGAAAGAGACTAATTAAAATACATTTCTTATATCTAAGATAAAAACCATGAGAAAACCAGATCAAGTTCTTAGTGAATGTGCAATGTGCCATTCAAAATAATATATCCATACAGGGTGAATTTTTAGTGCGACACTATTGGATAATTCCATTATGGTACAGAGTATCCAAAAAAGTTATTTAGAAAACATGTAGGCAATGATATTTTCCACGCTTGGAAGATATGCTGAATTCTACAGGGTAATTAATAACTACATGGTAAAGCAAACATATAATTTTTTAAATCTGACATCCTGTATATTTCTTCTATCTGTTCTTACAATATATTGACAATACTATACAGGGTATGTCGAGTTATGTGACGAGTTATGATCATTTTTATTTGGAAATCGCTATGAAATAAACATACAGAAGGAAAAAATAAGTATTTATGTACCTATTGATATCGTTTGTTATAATTTTGGTAACAAAATATTTTGCTAAGATCGCATTATACGGGGGCGAATAGAAGCGTGGTATTTTTTCATAACTTTAAAAAATTTTGTGGAACAATTGAAGGGCGGATTTTGTTTCATAGTCTTTTTCATATTATCTCTAAGATATTACTAAGATTTTGTTTTTTGAATTATCCGAATATCTCTTTTCTTGTAAAAGCCGTAAATAAAAACACTGCTTTAAAGGTTTATTTAATTAATAAGCTGAAAATGCGAGCATTATCATAACGAAAACTTTGTTTATTTACGTATTTTAATTCGTAATATGGAAAATTGCTATTATGAAAAGTAGTTTAGAATTAATAATTATGTTTTAATGTGCAATTATATCATTCTAATTTAAATGTTATGAACTATAAAGGTAGTTTACTCTTGATCTAAATTTATATTTTTATATACCTCGTATAAAATTAATAAAACTTTATATAATATGTTGGTTGCATCATAAATCTTAGAACATGAATAACTTTTTATGAAGAATAACTTTTCTTCGTCAAATTAAAAATAAAAGAGTTATAAATGAAAATGTTTTTGGTATCCATAATTTGAGAAAAATCTTCAAATATTTTTTTCCATTAGAATTGCACATATCAGACCATAATTTTTTATACCAAACAATATTATTTCATACTTATACTGTCGGTTCGCTAAACTCAGACACAACTGGCAAGTGATTTTAGTCAATAATCAAAAAAAATAATTACTAATTAGTTAATAATTACTAAATAATTAGTAATTTTGCCAATTTTGGCAAAATTCGCAAAAAACAAAAAAATTACCTACTAAAATCATTAGCCAGTTGTGTCGAGTTTAGCGAACCGACTATACAGGGTGTCCAGAAACTCTACCGACAAACGAAGACAGGAGATTCCTCAGATAATTTTAAGAGAATTTAACCACATTCACCTAGTCCGAAAATGGATACATTGTAAATAACGATTTGGGAGTGCCCCTCGTAACATTCAAGGTGTCTTGGTTTGTTTATTTCTAGTGCATCTTTATTGTGATAATAGTATAGGACGACGGCAAGTAGCTATTTTCAATTCATCCCATAAATCCTTGATAGGATTCAGATCTGGGCTGCATTCGGGCCATTCCAATCTTATAAATCCAACATCTATGTAAGATATTCATGTTTATGAGTCAATGCCTCCGGGATAATGCGAAAGGACTATGAAACAAAATAAAATAAAACAACTTAAAAAATATTTTGTGGCCGAATTTTGTGCCGGGCAGTGTAGTTTGTTTCGTTAAAAATAATGTCATAAATTGAAAAATTTGAGAGGGCATCTGATCTGGAGTGTATTTTTAGATCGTCTCTACGAAAAAAATACTTAAATTGAAAAAACAATCAAAAACTGTATTTGGTGTATCTTCAAAATTTCTAGACTTATTTCATTCATTCCCTTTAACATTAATTTGTTATTTTTATGTCATTTACAAAACTACTATTTCCTTACCTTGACATACCACTTGGCAGTCTTTTTGCTACTTTTGCGAGGCCCGGTACACACACAAAACCTAAACCTGCTCCTTCTCAAAGTCTCGGCACTTTTTTCCTTCGCCGGACTCTTGTTCACGCATTTCGAAGCAAAAAACTTTGTTTTTTCGGTGACACTTTGATAAAGTTCTTGTTGAAAACCTATCGGCGAGGAATTAGTCGGTAACAACATTGATTTTTACAAAAAAGACACAAAAACAATACCAGTTTAATTCATTATATTTGAGTTTGAATGGAGGAAAAATCACTGGTTGAGGCACGATGAAATCGCGCCAAGTGAGTGACAAAAATCGATATGGCCAACGTGATGGCGAGCCGGTAACGAACACTGAGCAGCGAGCACTTCTCTCCGCGTAGTTTTCGATCAACTAAAACGCGATCCTGCCGACCAAACAAACGAAATGTCATACGGAGAGCGTGGTCTGTTCACGGCGTGCGCTCACAGTATGTAATTGCACCGTTACACGCATGCGCACGCGCTTTTAATAGGAGATGCGCTTTACGAGGGTGTTTCAAATTGTTGTGCATATCAGTCCGTGTGTGCTATCTTTGCTGCGGCGGGTGTAATTTCCTCACCAAAATAATATTTTACCTGTGTTTGGAAGGGTATGCCATAATCCCACAGGTATTTTCCTCACCAAAATCGAAGTGATTATTTCAGGTAGATTTTACAAAAAGGCATTCAAGGGAATTATTTATCTACCTGCTCTAAGATTACAGTAGGTACCTATAATAATTAATGAGTTAATAATTATGGTATTTTATTTTTAGTCACAATTGCAATTTTGGCATATTTAATATGCAATGGCATATTTAATAGAAAGTAATCGCGATAAACCTTTACTGCTATTTGAAAATTTTATTTTTTATTAAGTGAAAGTTTTATAAAATGAAAGTTTTAAAAAGTGAAGAAGTGTACTGGAGGTGTAATAAAACAACTTGTAGTGCGAAATTGTTTACTATTGGTGCAAATTTTACAATTTCTAGAAGTAGCCTACAACATAATCATGTACCAGATCGTCAGTAGATAGATCGGAAAATTGTTTCTAACTCTTGTAAACGTTAAGCCGAAGAGAATATTACTGAAAAACCAGCAAAAATTATACGCCAAGAGCTTGCAGCTAATTTGCCTGAAACAATTTAAACTGTTTATTTCAACTTAAGATAGCTTTAATATTCTTCTTTCGTTTCCAATTTGTAAAATTTAGTTTCATCAATTAGTTAAGAAATTATAATAAATTAAAAAAAAACCAATAGAATCCTTTATAAAAGGTATTTTGTAAGCACACATCATCAGTTCTTATCTAAAATGATTGGTCAACCAATCGAAAACTAGTTCTGTAATGTAGCCCTTTTTAGGTATTTTTAATTATATACCTTTTATAAAGGATTTTATTCGTTTTTTGTATTATATGGTATACAGCCTACAGGAAAGCTTTTTCCTTGTGATTTTTTATAATAAATTAATTCAAACGCGCGCAGCGTTGAACGCTTCTATAAAGCGCGCCAATGTTTGTGAGAAGGGTGACTTGAGCGTTCTAAATAAAAAAATTATAGAAGCTGTAGATTTAATATTAGACAAATCTTTGTATTCGGTTCTTTACGTAGAATTTTTAAGTCAGTTTTTTTCTAAAATTTATAATTTTCATCGGCATTTAAAAAAACAATTAATTTCGCAGTTCATTTGTTTAATAAAAAGTGAAGCACCCACTTTTGGAGTACCTACTACTTTTTGATATGTTGTTTATTTAACATTTCTTAATGAAATTATAAAAAGTTCTATCTTATTTGATTTTTTCCATAAGCAAAAACTCCATTGACTCCTCTATTATACGTTTTGCCTATTATATTATAAACTATTATTATAATGTAAGGAAATTAACGACTTTATATTCGGATTTCGGATTCTTTTATAATAAATATTCTTAAATTACATCTACCTTTTTATTTTATTACCTGAGTGAGTTGGTGGGGAAAATACCTGCCGGATTAATATGAACCTTTAAATTTGGTGAGGAAAATACCTGTCGGATTATATGTTTTTAATGGTTGGTGAGGAATTTACCTCCGCCCTATTTTCCTCACCAAAATAATTTTTTACCTGCGTTTGGAAGGGTATGTCATAATCCCACAGGTATTTTCCTCACCAAAACCGAAATGGTTCTTTCAGGTAGATTTTACTAAAAGGCATTCAGGGAATTGTTTATCTACTATAAAATTACAGTAGGTACCTATAATAATAATTAGTTAATTGATTATAGTATTTTATTTTTAGTGGAATTTTGACAAAAATGGCATGTTTAATAGAAAGTAATTGCGGTAAACCTTTACTGGTACAATTTGAAAATTTTATTTTTTATAAAATGAAAGTTTTAAGAAGTGAAGAAGTGTTCTGGAGGTGTAATAAAACAACTTGTAGTGCGAAATTGTTTACTATTGGTGCAAATTTTACAATATCTCGAAGTAGCCTACACCATAATCATGAACCTGATCGTCAGAAGATATATCTAAAAATTGTTTCTAACTCTTGTAAACGTAAATCCGAAGAGAATCTAAGTGAAAAACCAGCAAAAATTATACGCCAAGAGCTTGCAGGTAATTTGACTGAAACAATTACTACGATTGATGTCAGTTACATAAGAAAATATATTTATATATTTATCGACGAAAAATGATGCCTGGTCAACCTCCTTCCAATATTGATGAGGTTCAAGAATTTGTGAAGAGCTGTGCTCAAAAAACAACCAAGGGGGAAAATTTTCTCTTTATAAACTGCGTCAAAAGTAAGATAATTGTATTTAGTTGTGAAACAAATATAAGACTTTTAGCCACATTGAATTTTATACAGAGAGGGTAAAAATTATGGAATAAATTCATTTTCTCTAAAATGGACGATTTTGGAAAAAAATTCCGAAACAGGTTGGTTTTTATTTTTAAATTAAAATTTTGTGGCATATATTTCATACTAGTCACGTTTGATGGCTCATTTGAAAGGTAAAATAATTCTCTATTCAATAATATAAACATTAACATCATTATTTATACAGGGTGAGCAAAAAAATAATTTTTGAATTGAATTAATTGACGCAGAAAGAAGAATGTAGGTATGTACTTTATTTAACTCAAAATGCATTGTACTGCTGTCAGAGTAGCAAGTAAAAAAAAATGTTTATTTTACAAATAAACATTTCTTTTCACTTAAATTAAATCTCAAACAACCTCTCACCTGCCTCTTGGCAATTCGAACATTTAATTTAAGCGAAAAGCAATGTTCATTTGCCAAATAAACATTTTTTTCTATTCTCTGGCAGCAATATAATGTATTTTGAGTCAAATAAATTAAATACATTCTTCTTTTTGTGTCATTTAATTTAATCCAAGAATTATTTTTTTTTGGCAACCCTGTACAAATAAATATGTTAATGTTTATATTACTGAATAGAGAATTAAACACCCTTTCAAATGAGCTACCACAAGACCCCTATTCCCATTTAAAAAAATTATCGACTACGTGATCACGTTCAGATGGATGACGTCACTAGTATGAAATATAAGCCAAAAAATTGTAACTTAAAAATAAAAATCGACCTGTTTCGGCATTTTTCTCCAAAATCGTCCATTTTAGAGAAAATGAATTTATTTCATAATTTTGCCCCTCTCGTATGTATGGTACATTTCTTGCTGTACCACATATTATTTGCAATTATTCACTAGTCTTGGGTTAAGTAATGGGCATTATGTATATGGGCATTATATCTTTATTAGATATACTGTTTACTGCCAAACAAAAAACAGAAACTTACAACAATTTTTTTATTTATTAAAATCAGAAATTTTTAAAGCTCTCAAAATTGAGTTTGGGGGCGTTCAAGTATTACGTAACGCAATTTTTGAAGATTTTTGACCCCGCCCTCCCCCCTATGTAACGCACCGTAATGTTGCGTTCACGTATTACGTAACGCAATTTTTGAAGATTTTTGATCGCCCCTCCCCCCTAGTAAAGTTTTTGTAGATTTTGAAAAGGCTATACATAATGCAATCATTCAAATGTGTCCGAACACTGAAATACATGGTTCTAGATTTCATCTACACCAAGCTTGGTATAGAAAAAAATCAGTCTCTTGATTTAACATCAGAATATACAAAATTATTCTGAAGTAGGTAAGTGACTCAAACATACTTTTGGCCTTACATATTATATATAAAACCAGAAGACGTATCAGCTTGTTTTGTGTTTGATTTAATGTCATGCAAACCAGAAAATGAAATTTTAGATAATATGCTGATTATTTAGTTGAAACTTATGTAGACGAAAATACCATATTTTCCCCATATTTGTGAGCAGAGGCAAATTCTTCTCTTATTCGTACTACGAATGCTTGCGAATCTTTTCAGTCGCATTTTAGTTCATCGTTTTATAATACGCATATATTAGATAGTTTAGATAAGATATATATTATGTTTATGTATGTACTATTTACTTTGTTTCTGGCCGCATGGTCTAATCCTAAAGCCAATAAAAAAAAAATAAAAAAATAAAAAAAAAATAATACGCATCCATCCATATATATCTTCTTAGAATAAATTAAAGAATTTCAGATATATACGTATGTTAAAATTTAAAGTTTGCATATTGCTAAACCTATCAAAGATAAAGAAGTTAAACTGAAATTGAAAAATAACTGTAGAAAATTTATTAATATCAGTCTAATCAAATGAATTTTGTATGGATTTTGTAAAGTGTGTCTCTTAGTATAATAGTAAATATTAAATAATAATTTATACATTTTGCTTATTATCTATATTATAAACTATTATTATAATGTAAGGAATTTAATGTCTTTTATTCGGATTTTGGATGCTTTCATAATAATCATTCTTAAATTACATCTATATTTTTATTTTATTACCTGAGTGAGTTGGTGAGGAAAATACCTACCGGATTAATAGGAACCCTTAAATTTGGTAAGGAAAATACCTGTCGGATTATATGTTTTTACTGGTTGGTGAGGAATTTACCTCCGCCCCTTTGCTGAGTTTTCTCGGTTGTCTCAGTTAACTATTTGATCAGGATTGTTAGGGTCTCACTTTTTGTGTATATGTACAGTGTGTCCCAAATTGGTATGTTTTGCAATGTAAAACCGAAAACTAGAGGAGATAGAAAAAAAGTAGTTAAGATGTCATGACTTCTTTTTTCGTTAAAGTAACGATTGCCCAATTAAATCATCAATAGCTCCTCACATTATCGAGATGCTGGGCGATTATTGAAAAATGTCGAAAACGACAGGGTTACAGATCTTCTTTATTAAGAAAAATTTTAAAAAACTTTATAGTCCTGTCGCCAGGGGGGGTACAACGGCCTTCTTAATTCAGATGGACTTACCCAAGTTTTTTTTATGTATTTTGACCCGTAGAACACGAATTTTTTGGGTAACAGTTGGTCCGGATGTCGATAAGATTGTTATAAACAAAGAAGTTGAGGAATTACATAACAGCGATTTCTCGCAAAACAAAACATTTTTTTGTATTTTTTGGGTCATTCTAACCAAAAAATGTTCCTACAAGTTTTTTCGTAGGATGCATAGTTTTCGAGATAAACGCGGTTGAACTTTCAAAAAATCGAAAAATTGCAATTTTTGAACCCGAATATCGTTTGAATAAAAAATAAAATAGCAATTCTGCTTACCGCCTTTAAAAGTTTAAGTCAAATTATATCTGTTTTGAATATTTGCATTGCTAAAAATTTATTTTTTGATTGTTAAAAAAAGCTATAAACACATAGTGTTTCCCGTGCCTAATACATGCGTTTTAATGCATGCTACTTAGAAATAGCCCCGCTTGCACTTTTACCTCCTCTACGTACTCGTTCGATTTTAAATGAGAAATCATTGAAACATCACTCAAGCACTAGGTGTTTATAGCTTTGTTTTAACAATAAAATAATACATTTTTAGCAATACAAATAATTAAAACCGATATAATTTGACTTGAACTTTCAAATGCGGTAAGCAGAATTGCTATTTTATTTTTTAATCAAAAGTTTTTCGGGTTCAAAAATTCCAATTTTTCGATTTTTTGAAAGTTCAACCGCGTTTCTCTCGAAAACTATGCATCCTACGAAAAAACTTGTAAGAGTATTTTTTGCTGAGAATCATCCAAAAAATACAAAAAAAATGTTTAGTTTTGCGAAAAATCGCTGTTATGTAATTCCTCAAGCTCTTTGTTTATAACAATCTTATCGGCATCCGGATCAACTGTTACCCAAAAAATTCGTGTTATATGGGTCAAAATACATAAAAAAAACTTGGGTAAGTCCATCTGAATTAAGGAGGCCGTTGTACCCCCCCCCCCCCCCCCTGGCGACAGGACTATAAAAATAATATCATGAGAAAGGAATGCAGAGAAATTATTGATATACGGGTTGTAGGGTTGAAAGGAACATTTTTTGGTTAGAATGGCCCAAAAAATACAAAAAAATGTTTTGTTTTGCGAGAAATCGCTGTTATGTGATTCCTCAACTTCTTGGTTTATAACAATCTTATCGACATCCGGATCAACTGTTACCCAAAAAATTCGTGTTCTACAGGTCAAAATACATAAAAAAAACTTGGGTAAGTCCATCTGAATACAGGAGGCCGTTGTACCCCCCCTGGCGACAGGACTATTATAGGAACTTTTGATAGATATATTATGGACAGATTCACTGGCGTACAAAAAACTTTTTTAGGGGGTCTCGCTAAGAAAATATAAAACATACTTATGCTTTTTTAAATAATTCACATAAGTTGTGAATTATTTAAAATTCTCTCATCTTAATTTCCTCGGCATCCTGTTTGATTTATAAATTTTGAAAATCTCAGGAGGTGTAACCAAAGAAAGTATTCCACCTGTTGTCAATATGGTGGTATGGGAACGATATTTATTGTCGTTTTATGTGCTACTTCGATTGATAACTTACTTTGTTTAAAAAATATGTGCTCAATATTTGTTAAAATTCTATCGAATCATACCAAACATGACTTCCCACGGTGAGGGGTGGGGGGTAAATTTAATATTTTAAGTACGAATCCCGCGATATTTCGCGAAATGAACATCAAATCGAAAAACTGTAAAATACACTTATTCAATATTTTTAAAAAATCTATCGAATGGCACCAAACACGACCCCCCACGGAGGTGAGGTGGGGGTTACTTTAAAATCTTAAATAGGAAACCCCATTTTTTATTACAGATTTGGATCCTTACGTAAAAATAAGTAACTTTTATTCGAAACATTTTTTCGGAATTATATTCGGCGTTATAATCGGAAAAAACGATTGTTGGAAATGGAAAATTAAATTAAAAAATGGTAAGTGCCCACTAAAATGGAAAACCTTACTTATAGCCCAGTAAATGAAAGGGAAATTCGGCGATACCGTGTAATTTTCAGGGGCAACTCCGAATTGCATGAAAATTGGGATTTAGGTTCTACTTACACTCCACCTCAAAGTTGAAATTGTGCCGTTGGTTGCTTTTACTTGGGGGGTGACAGTCACCCCTTCTCAGGGGTGAAAAAACATACGTTCAAGATAAGACCGCAAATGGATAAATTGACTGATTTTAAGCAACTTTTGTTCTATAGAGTTTTTTACGTAAGTCAATACTTTTCGAGTAATTTGCGAAATGAATTTGTCGAAAAATATTGATTTTTCGACAAAAAATCTACGTTTTCAGACGGTTTTTCGCAAATAACTCAAAAAGTAAATATTTTATCGAAAAAAATATTCTTAGCAAAAGTGTAGCTTATAAAAAAACCCAAAAAAATGGTGTATCAGTAAAGTTTATTAATCAAATAAAAACAAAGTTGTAGCTCATGAAAAATACGTTCTTATTCGTCTAATTCCAAATCAAATATTTCAAGGTGAAATCACCGAAAAATTAAGCACTTTTCGGGAAAAACCCATTTAAACTTTTTTAAAGTGTTTATAAAAATCTTTGTTTTAATTGTTAACAAAAGTTTTAGCATTAAAAATAAGCGAGTTACGCTCAAAATAAAGTTGGCCCTCTTTTTTTTGTAAAAAATCATGAAAATCTCGCCGTGTTTAGCTCCCCAAATGAAATTAATCGCTACCGCTTTACAAACAATTTACTTACCTATCTATTTTTATATGATCTGTCAGTCTCACCGGTTTAAACTGTTTATTTTTGAAAGGGTTATAATTGAGAAAGCTTGACTGGGTCACTAATCACGAGTGTATGCAAATTTTGAACAGCCATATCTTAACCAATTTTTGTCTTACGGAGAAACAAAATGAAACTAGCATATTTATAATAGCATTTTTTACTGTTTAAGATTTTTCTTATCACTAATACTTTTTAGTTATTTTGAAAAAATGAAATTTTTCAAAAATTTTTAGAATTTTTTTTTTACTATAAAACCAAATGTTTTCAAAAATAAGCACTTCAAACCAATCAAACTTACAGATCATATAAACAATAGAGATACAGTTAAAATAGATGGTAAAGCCAAACGATTAATTTCATTTAGGGTGCTAAATAGAGGGAGGTTTTCACGATTTTTTTACCAAAAAAAAGGGGCCAACTTTTTTTTTCAGTGTAACTCGTTTATTGTTGATGCTGTAAACTTTTGTAAAAAACAAATAATAAACTTTTTTTCGATACTTTAAAAATTTTCGGGGTTTTCCCGAAAAATGCTTCTTTCTTCGGGGATTTCGCGTTGAATTATTCGATTTGGAATTAGACGAATAAAACATATTTTTCATGAGCTACAACTTTGGTTCTACTCAATTTGTAGACTTTACTGGTACACCATTTTTTTCGTTTTTTTATAGGCTACACTTTTGATAAAAATATTTTTTTCGATAAAATATTTACTTTTTAAGTTATTTGGGAAAAACGGTCTGAAAACGTAATTTTTTTTGTCGAAAAATCAACATTTTAAATCGCGAATAACTGAAAAGTATTGACTTACTTAAAAAACTTTATAGAACAAAAGGTGCTTAAAATAAGTCAATTTATCCATCTCCGGCCTTATTTTAAACACGCGTTTTTCACCCCCCGAGAAGGGGTAAATGTCACCCCCCAAGTAAAAGCAACCAACGGCACAAATTCAACTTTGAAGTGAAGGGTAAGTAGAACCTAAATCCAAATTTTCATGCAATTCGGAGTTGCCCCTGGAAATTACACTTTAAAACGGTCATTTATTGGGCTATTAACTTTTTTTGGTTTTAGGACCTATTCTTCACAACCCAATAGGTCCCCTTCACATAACGCTCGAGTGACTGCACATTTAGCATACTTTGCTCCCCTACTATTATTAGTTACTTCGTTTTTAAGGCGGGTTCTCATTAGTCAATCTCATTGATCAGTATCCTTGATTCTATGCTATAGAATATATAAGAAAAATAGATTTATATGAACGTCGATTCAGCGATATTGTTCTATCATATGGTATTTCAATAAAAGTGAAAAGCCTTCCTACTTTTGATAGATCAATGGAAATGATTCTATCAAATAGAACAATGCTTGACAATGAGAACTAGCGTTCAGTTGCGTTGACTTGTATTTTGTGTAGTTAAATAGGGTTTTTTATTCACAGTCATTTGTTTCGAGCTTCTGTCATGTGTCGCATAATATTAATATATCTACGACATACGTTATTGGTATATACAATAATACAAACCAAAGACGTATGACGTAGATATCTTAATATTATGTGACACATGACAGAAGCTCGAAACAAATGACAATCGATGAAAAGCCCTATAGTAAGCATATGAGATGAGGTTAAATTCTTTGTGAAAACCATAGACATATTATAATTTCGTGAACAATGTCAAATTTTAAATGGAGAGACAACCATATCTGCAAGTTTCTAGAACTATACCAGAGAGAGGAGTGCTATGGATAATAATTAGGAGTGAACAATATAAAAACATAATAAAGCGGGAAAAAAGCTATGAAGCTAATCGTCTTGGAATGGAAATAGAAACACTGACTCTAAACGATATTAAAAATAAAATTAAAAGTATCCGGACAACCTACAAAGTTGAACTGAATAAAATATTAAAAGCAAATAAAAGTGGTACAGGAAGAGATGATCTGTATAAATATAAACCATCATAAATAGGTCTGGATCCCGCGTATGAAAAAAAAGTTGATTAATAGCAAGCTGAAAATTTGTTAATAGCTTAAGGGTGTCTAGTCGAATAAACTTTGATATGTGTGAACACTGGAACAGGGGTAGTTTTAATTGTGGAACAGGTTAAAAATTTGGAACGGTCACAGCACGAAAACGGCACATTTATTTTGTCCGACAGAACAGACTTAAACTCTTCGAACAGAGATTAAGCTCTCATGCAAAAATCAGACTGCTATTTATCACCAAATGGGCGTTTTAATGAGTGAAACATGTAGAATATGTCAAATGACAGGAATTATGACAGGTAATAAATAGCAGTCTGATTTTTTCATGAGAGTTTAATCTCTGTTCGGAGAGTTTAAGTCTGTTCTGTCGGACAAAATAAATGTGCCGTTTTCGTGCTGTTACCGTTCCAAATTTTTAACCTGTTCCACAATTAAAACTACCCCTGTTTCAGTGTTCCCATATGTCAAAGTTTATTCGACTAGACACCCTTAAGCTATTAACAAATTTTCAGCTTGCTATTAATCAACTTTTTTTTCATACGCGGGATCCAGACCTAAAACCAAAACGTTTAAGAGGTGTTTCCGTTGCAAAATAGAGTAAAAGATGTTCTTGTTTTCCTATTTTTAAGTATGTTTTTTAAATATTCACACCCAATGCGAACGCCAGCATGCACAATTTTCTTCTTTACAGCCATTATTAAAGTTAGCACTTTGTAGACCGAATTCAATATCCTTGATATAGTGTGAATTTGAATTCTATGTTCAGTTGCATAGAATCAACGCTATTGATCAATGAGGTTGACTAATGAGAACCCGCCTATACACGATCACTTTCTATGAACTTTACGTATTATTTATGTAGAAAATAATAAATCGTCATGTTCGTCAATAAACTTGATACCGACGAAGTAATTTAATAAGGGCGGCGAAATATTTACTCAATAATGATTTGAGTTACGTTTGAACTCGAGTCTGGGAGCGTAAAATCTCTGAAAAAGAGGATTTTCTTTTGGCTTATTACGTTTCATATGTTTTTTGTTTCAGCCTTCTAATTTTATCCCCTCGCACGTCAAACAAAAGGCTGATTTATGTTTGCCGATATTAAGATCGATCCGGTTTTTTATCCTGAAAATTTTAGTTAGAGATTTTGTTGACATTCGATACAATGAAATTGTGTTTTTTTGTTATTAGCCTAATAAAATAAAAAAAAGTCAAAATGTAAATTCGTGCAGGTTCAAACAAATTTTATATCAAAGTTTAGGTGGGTACAAAATATATTTTCAAGAAAGTATCCAAATCATACAAGGGGATCATTGTTTAAATAATTAAAAAGGGGTCATTTTTGCAAAAAAAATACTTTTTTAACTGCTGAGGTAATTCACTTATTAATGAAGGTCTATGGAATTTTTTTCTGCAAAGTTGAAGGGTAAATCTTTCACATAAGACTTACTAAATGAAATTTGACCCCCTATTTATTTAAATAATTGTATATAAAACTTTAAAAACAAATTTGCAAAAAATTATTTTTAGCGTTTTAAATAAGCACTATAAAATATCTTATTTTACATACTAAGTTGCGATATGTTACCAGTATTAAGCAAAAAAAATTGGTCAAAAAATATTTAATATTTTTTGAGATATTGAATTTGTTTATTCTATTTTCAATTGCAAAAACGCGGTTGTTGCCAAAGAAATATTCACCTGCTTAAGATCTCATTATTTTTATTTTTACGTAAATTTTTGATAAATGTATTAATAAATTCAAATTTCAATTAAACTCCCCCCTCAAATGGCATTTTAAAATTATTCAAATTTGTTTATAATTTGTTTTTTTAATAACGTCGCAAGGATTAAGTATTTTGAAATGCCGTTTCGATAATTGGGTTCCTGGGAATTTTTTACTAATTAACAAAGATTTTTTGTCGTTTTTTCTTCTTCTTTTTTTCTTGGAGTTATATTACTACGGGCCCTTTTAGGATTAAATTTTATTAAGAACGTCGAATCTCTGAGTTGTAGATTCTAGACCTAAAAATATTAATATTTAACTAAAATCTCTTAGATAAAATGTGGCTACTTACTGAGTTACAGGGTGTTTTATTTAAAAATTTAAAAATTATTGTTACGAAGTATTTTAAAACTATTTGACGTATCCTTATCATACTTGGCAGAAAGTGTGGCTATTATACACCCTACCAAATTGTGATTAATAAACGTTTCTAGCTAGTGCCAGAGGCGTGCGACAGGGGATAGTGAATGATTGACCCTTTCCAAATTCTACGCCACTGAGTGAATTACTATTGTAGCGAAATTTTTCGATTCTCCAATACTTTGTATGTAAATAACTTTATTGGTATCGATAAAGTCATCAGTTTGAGAGATATTGTAAGTTTAAAATGAATGAATGAATGAATCAAAATAACTATGCCGTTTCATTTTTAACGTCCAATATCTCGAAAACTAATGACTTAATCGTTACCAGTAAGGAGTATATTATTTACATAGAAAGTATTGGAGAATCGAAAAATTTCGCTAAAATAGTAATTCCCTCAGTGGCGTAGAATTTGGGAAGGGTCAACCATTAACTGTCCCCTGTCGTACGCCTGTGGTGGTAGCTAGAAACTTTTATTTATCACAATTTAGTAGACTGTATAGTACTCACACTTTCTGTCAAGTATGATAAGGATACGTCAAATAATTTGAAAGTACTTTGTAAAAATAATTTTTAAATTTTTAAATAAAACACCCTGTAACTCAGTAAGTATTCACATTTTATTTAAGTGATTTTAGACCAATCTTAATATTTTTAGGTCTAGAATCTACAATTTAGAGATTCGACATTCTTAATGAAACTTAACCCAAAAAGGGCCCGTAGTAATATAATTCCAAGAAAAAAAAAGAAGAGGAAAAAAGGACAAAAAAATTTGTTAATTAGTGAAAAATTCCCAGCAACCCAATTATCGAAACGGCATTTCAAAATATTTAATCCCCGCGACGCTATTAAAAAAACAAATTATAAACAAATTTGAATAATTTTCAAATGCCATTTTAGGGGGAAGTTTAATTGAAATTTTAATGTATCAATACATTTATCGAAAATATACATAAAAATAAAAATAATAAGATTTAATACAGGTTAATATTTCTTTTGCAACAACCGCGTTTTTGCAATTGAAAATAGAGTAATATTTAATAAACAAATTGAATATCTCAAAAAATATTAAATATTTTTGCACCAATTTTCTTTTGATTATTACTGATAACATAGCGCAACTTATCTTGTAAAATAAGATATTTTATAGTGCTTATTTAAAACGCTAAAAATAATTTTTTGTAAATTTGTTTTTAAAGTTTTATGTATAATTATTTAAATAAATAGGGGGCCAAATTTAATTTAGTAAGTCATATGTGAAAGATTTACCCTTCAACTTTAAAGAAAACAATCCTATAGACCTTTATTACTAATTGGATGACCTCAGCAGTTAAAAAAGTAATTTTTATGCAAAAATGACCCCCTTTTAATTATTTAACCAATGATCCCCTTGTATGATTTGGATACTTTCTTGAAAATATCTTTTGTACCCACCTAAACTTTGATATAAAATTTGTTTCAATCTGTACGAATTTACATTTTGATTTACATGTACACCTGGTTCCAAAAAAAACTGATACGACTCTTGAAGCGTATTTTGTAGAAAATTGAGCAGTGTATTTTGAAGGATAAATACTTAATATTTACATACTGTCAATGTCACTGCCAAATCTTAAAATTTGTCATATAGCTTAGTCTGTTCCACGGTTATTAGACTTTATTATTAATCTTTATTATTAATACTTTCTCCGCAACTGAGAGTATCTTATCAACTGGGTTTTTTTTAAACAATAGATGATAAAATAAAAATATTGACAGTTCAAAAATGTGAACATTATTGCATTGTGTGTGGCCTAAGTTTGGGCTGAAAAGAAATGTATTACATTTTTACAAAATTTTGGAATATGTTTAATTACGTAGACCAATTTTAACAGTTGTTTTCAATACAGATTTTAATCCTCTACAAATAGTTTCTAATGTCTTTTGATGTCAAATAATTAGGGAAGCTGGAATTTAACAGTTTAGAATTTTACATTGAGTTAATGCAAAATTGTGACGCATGTCAAAATTCTCAATGTATTTTAATTGTATTCATTTTCTTCGAATCCTGAGAAAACTAATAAATATTTTTGAAAAATTTAAACTCAGAATGAAAGACTACATTATTACCGAGGGCTGAAAGTCCCTGAAAACTTCTATAATATTTATTTTAATAAGTTACAGGGCTGAATTGAATATTAATTTGTTTTGTTGTATAATCCACGTTTACAATGATCTATTTGATGTAAAAACTATCATTTAGATAGTTAATATAAAAGTTTAGATAGATTTAAAATAATATAAACATTTAGACCTTAATAATTAGTACAATTTATGAATTAACATAATATGTAATCAGTTGTTTGTTGTTTGTTTATTTTATTATTTGTATGTCATAATAAATATAATGTCAGATCAATCAAATACACTGCTCAACATGATCAAATCTTACTAAGAGTCGTATCAGTTTTTTTAGGAACCGGCTGTACATATTACATGTACATGTACATAATTTTACTTTACTAGACTATATTATATGATTTTCTTTTTACGTAAAGTTTTAATTACAGTTTTTGTCCTGTTGTTAATGTTTTTTTTTTTCATAGGTTTACTATATTGTTAAGTAGATTTGATCAGATTACTACTAGTTACCTAATATTAGTGTCATTGGTGTAATTATAACTATTTAAATATTTACATTATTAATAATATTCCATAAAATATATTGTACTTCCACATACAAGCAACTCCAGTGCTTGCACTGGTGTTACTTCTGTGGAGATTTCTGTTTATTAGTTAAGTTTTGTGGCTTAGAAATATTTTGTATTCATAAAAGATATTTTGTATTCATGAAAGCTAATAAACATCCAGATTTAGCCATACGGCTCACACTCCCTCTAAGGGGAAAATTGACTCATCCCAGATACCTACGGTATCAAAAGGATTGAGCTCTGGTGGGACTCTTTCCGTGTTATCGAGCCCTAGGTGACTTGGAATGCAGGTGTATCTCCCAAAAATTTTCGTACACTTCTGGCCGTCGCGAGTAGTACAGCTTTCTGCATGGTCTTATAAAGATGTTCATTCAGACCCAGCTTTTTGATGCTTTCGAGGAGGGTCTTCGGAATGACTCCAGTAGTAGACATGATAATCGGTATCGTCTGGGTACTTTGCATTCTCCATTGCCTTCGTATTTGAATTTCCAGATCTCTGTACTTGGCGATCTTTTCAGTAAATTTACTACGTAGATTATTGTTGTTAGGTATCGCCACATCAATTAGTGTTGTTTGTTTTGTTAATTTATTAACTAGTACAAGATCTGGTCTATTATGTGCCACTGTTTGGTCTGTGAGCACAGTGCGGTCCCAGTATAGCTTGTAGTTGCCATCCTCAAGCATACTCTCAGGGACGTATTGATAATACGGGAGATGGTCCGTTTGGAGAAGTCCCAGCTTGATAGCTATCTCCTGATGAAGGATTTTTCCCACTGCGTCATGCCGTTCCTTGTATTCAGTTGCAGCAAATGCCTGGCAGCCCCCTGTAATATGTTGGATGGTTTCTTGGGCTTGACATCCATATCGGCATCTGTCGTTTTGAACCTGAGGGTCTTTGAAGATATATTTCAGGTAATTTCTGGTTGGTATAACCTGATCCTGAATGGCCAGTAATGAACCCTCCGTTTCAGGGAACATCTTTCCTGATGTCAACCAATAGTTCGACGCTGTATTGTCGACATAGTCTTGGCTGACCTCATTGGGATGTCGCCCGTGCAGAGGTTTACCCATCCAGGTGCGCATTTTTTCGTCTTTAGTGAGGTGGTTTATGCGCATTTCTGGTTCCCTCAGTTTGATCGGTGTTGTGTCATCTACTGCGCAAATAGCGCGATGTAAAGTAGATGTCTCAGCTTGCAACTGAAAATAATTTCTTAAATTAGCAATTTGTTTATCTAATTGCTCACCTATATCCATAAGTCCTCTTCCTCCTAGATTCCGTGGTAATGTTGTTCTTTCTACTGCACTTTTAGGATGGTGTTTTTGTGCCTTTGTGAGGTGTGTTCTTACTTTTCGCTGAAGATTGTCTATGTCCGTTTTTGTCCACTTAACAATGCCAAACGAATAGCTAAGCGCGGAACATGCGTAGGTGTTTAGTGCGTTAAACAAATTTCTACTGTTAAGTTGGGAGCGAAGCAGCTGTTTTACCCTTCGTATAAACTCTGTAGTTATCTCTGTTTTCATTTGTTTATGGTCAATTTTCCGCGCTTGCTTTACTCCAAGATATTTATACATATCGTTTTCACCCATGGCCTCGATGTTCTGGCCATTTTGCATATCGAATCCTCCGGGCTGTACTTTTCCTCTGACTATATTTAAAATACGGCACTTGTCTAGTCCGAAGTGCATACTAATATCATTAGAAAAAGTTTCTACATTTTTTAGCATCTCATCGAGTTGGTTTCGAGTGGAAGCCATTAATTTCAAATCGTCCATGTACAATAAATGATTAAGCTTCGCCACCACATTGTTGTTATTTTTGATGCTAAAACCTGCGTCTGTGGAGTTCAATAGCTGAGATAGTGGGTTCATAGCTAGACAGAACCACAGAGGACTCAACGAATCTCCTTGAAACAGGCCCCGGCTGATTGCGATATTTTCAGTTTCGATGTTAATTTCACCAGGTATTTGAAGGTGAATTCTAGTTTTCCACTCTGTCATTATATGCTCTAAAAAGGTCACTATATTATCATCGACTTTATATATTCTCAATATATCTATAAGCCATTCATGCGGCACTGAATCAAAGGCCTTCTTGTAATCAATGAAGGCAGTAAAAAGATTCCTCTTTTTGGAATATGCCTGGTTAGAAATGACTGAGTCGATGATGAGTTGTTCTTTGCATCCCATGGAACCCTTAGCGCATCCTTTCTGTTGAGGTTCTATGATATTGTTCAGAGCACAGTGTTGGTAGATACGCCGGGCTACACAAGATGTGACCAATTTATACAAAGTTGGAAGACAAGTAATTGGGCGGTATTTGGCTGGATCTTGGGTGTTATTTTGATCCTTCGGTATTAAATAAGTGGTACCCTGAGTTAGGAATGCTGGTATATCCTGCGGATTAGAAATAACATGATTAATTAATGTTGAGCCAAAACTTCTTGAGCCAAAAGTTTTGAACTCCATCTGGTCCAGGAGATTTCCAGTTATGAAGCTCTTTGATGATATTTGAGACTTCTTCAGAAGTGAAGGGTTCGTAAAGGGTAGTAATGTAGTGTTGGCAGTTCTGTGTCGTATCTTCTATCCATCCAGCATTGTTGTTAAGAGCAGCTGGTGTGGAAAGTTGATTTCCCCAAAACTCATGAATTTCTTCTTGGCTTGGGTAAGTCTTATCGACACGTTCTACAGTGGAACTGAGTTTTCGATAGAACGCCTTCTCAGAACTCTCAAAAAGAGCATTGTCGCTTTTGCGGTTGTTACTAACTTTGTACCTCCTTAGTCGCCCTGAATAAACGGAGAGTTTTTGTTTTAATGTATCCAGACACTGATGGGCTGTGTTGTTTTCTGGATCATATCTTGAGTGTCTTGCGGTACTCAGCATTATTTCTTCAGCTCTCTTGATGACTTTTCTACTTGTTACACCTCGTACGTATTCTGTGACTATACCAATATCCTTACGTAGTAGTTCAATCTTTCCGAGCAGTCTTTTTTCCCAAGGTGCAATTCTGTTACCAGTTCTTTCGTTATTAGTACCCCGTCGTGTTCTGATCTTAACGCCCATTATATTAGCAATTGCTGTTGCTGCACAGTAGATTAGCATGTGCAAATATTCTAATGTGTGGGCTTCTGCGACATAATTGGGTAGGACTTCAGTGTTCACAATTTGTAACAGCGCACCTAGTTTCTTACAAGAGTTTATTCGTGGTAGCGGTGGTCTGCTAAGTGGGTTTGTTCCATTAAACTCCTGTACCGCACGTGCCATTTCGCTTACTAGGTTATCACGTAACTCGTTGTTTTCCTGCTCTGTATTGTCAGCCGTCAATATATTGTACTTCCACATACAAGCAACTCCAGTGCTTGCACTGGTGTTACTTCTGTGGAGATTTCTGTTTATTAGTTAAGTTTTGTGGCTTAGAAATATTTTGTATTCATAAAAGATATTTTGTATTCATGAAAGCTAATAAACATTATTATTATTATTATTATTATATTGCAAGAGCGTCTGTCTACTTGTACCCGTGTTCAGGTATCATGCGAAAGTTATGTATTTTTAATACCTGACACAGCCAAAACATCAAGATATTTTTAAAAATATCCAAATATCCAGAATATCCAAAATAAAATAATTACCTTGGATAATACCAATAGTCAGTGGCGGCTCGTGAGTTTTACAATAGGGGAGGCTCTAACTATAAAAAATCTAGACAAATTTGCACTAGAAAAAAAATGCACCAAAAATGTAATTTAAGGCTCCATTTGTTTTTGACCATTTTTGTTTACATTTCACCTTACGGGGACCCTCCCTCTTACCGCATGCTTCCATTAAAACTGAGATAGAATAGCTTTTATAATTAATAATAATAATATTGTTAGAATTAGTGATACTAAAAGAACTTTATAAAAACAGGATTAAATATAAAATTAACGAAATTTTTTGAATTTTGAATTATATTTACCGCACAACGATAGAAGTTCCTAATAATTGCCGCGATTAATGGAATCATCACTTTCATCGGGTCCGCGAAAAGCTAATTCTTGCGAAGCCCAATATATTGTTATATCTGTTATAGTCAAAGCCCGAATTTCAGGCACTCCTAGGTTTGACTAGGCAATCCTCAGGTCTGACTGACGGTCTTAGTCAAAGCCCGAAATAAATTACAGTTTCGGCCTTTGACTAGTCAAACCTAGGAGAGACTAAGTTGGTCAGGCAAAGGTCGAAATTTAATTTTATGAAATCGGGGTTTGACTAGTCAAACCCCGATCAGTTATTAAAATGTCGTAATTTGTTAGATTAGGTTTATTAAAACGCCATTTTTTAATTTTAATGTTTATTATAATTTTTATATTGTCGTAATTAAAATAAAAAAATTAGTGTTGATTCTCACATGTTGAGGCATTGTGGCATTTAGTTTTTCTTAAGTATCTCCAGAACACTTCTATTTAGAGAAATGAAACCTGGTAGGTACACTTATTTATCTCCCAGAGATAAATCGATTCCATTAATTACGAATCTCTAGTACCAGTCATAGACGTCTGTTTTGGGTAGGGCAACGGATATTGTATCGCATAACTTTTTTGTCATTGACTTCTAAGCACTTTTGACACTGGATTATTAAATTGTGAGGTATTATAGTACTAGAAGGTATTTTTGCTCTAAGTCGGTAGGATACACCGTTTCTAGAAAAATCGATTTGAAAATGTTTCTTTTAATTTGAAATAACATAAAAAAACTACTTTTTAAACTGATACGTTTTTTGCGAAATTCTAGTACAGTTCATATACGTCCCTTTTGGGTAGGTCGACGGTTATTTTATCGCATAACTTGTCTCTAATTTTTAAGAATTTTTGATACTTGATGATTAAATTATGAGGTATTTTAGTGATAATAGCTACTTTTGATTTTTTTAAGTCGGTAAAATACACCGTGTTTTTCTGATTATTTCATTCATAGGAGATTCTGACCAATAGAAAGCTACAGAAATAAAAATTAAAGTGATTATTTTTTAATTATTTTAACTTCCAATCGTATAGTAAGATATTTGATCACGTGTTTAATTCTGTGTAAACAAATTTTCGAGAAACTGTCGCATTATTTTCAATTTATTCTCACTCTCTTGTGATATTATACCCGATAATTTTTGATAATATCCCGTCGTCAAGTATATTACGTCAGATGCCCTTCGTTGCTACGAAGGGCCATTAATGTTTTAAAAATTATAAAAGTGATGACTTTGAACCGTCAAATATTTATAACAACTGTGTGTTTAATTGTACCTACTAATTTGTACTTACATAAATAAATTACAATAAAATTATGATTTGGAACAGTTTTATTCATGAAATAATCGCAGCAAATTGCACTCGATCTCTAAAATTATTATCGAATTTTTGCCCTCCCCTTCGAGTCGTGAAATTAAAACTGTCAAAGCGTCACTTGGAAAAAATTCGATAATTTTAGAGCTCTTGTGCAATTACTACTGATTATTTCATTCATAGGAGATTCTGACCAATAGAAAGCTACAGAAATGCAAATTAAGGTGATAATTTTTGATAATATCCCGTCGTTAAGTATATTACGTCAGATGCCCTTCGTTGCTACGAAAAAATACATTCAGAGACATTAATGACAATTAATGTTTTAAAAATTATAAAAGTGATGACTTTCAACGGTCAAATATTTATAAAAACTGTGTGTTTAATGGTACTAATTTGTACTTACATAAATAATTTACAATAAAATTTTGGTTTTGAACAGTTTTATTCATGAAATAATCGCAACAAATTGCACTCGAGCTCTGAAATTAATATAGAATTTTTGCTCTCGTGACACTTTGACATAATTTCACTCGCCTTCGGCTCGTGAAATTAAAACTGTCAAAGTGTCACTCGGGAAAAATTCAATAATTTCAGAGCTCTTGTGCAATTACCACTGATTATTTCATTCATAGGAGATTCTAACCAATAGAAAACTACAGAAATCTGAATTAAATCGATAATTTTTGATAATCTCCCGTCGTTAAGTATATTACGTCAGATGCCCTTCGTGTTGCTACGAAAAAATACATTCAGTGACATTAATGACAATTAATGTTTTAAAAATTATAAAAGTGATGACTTTCAATCGTCAAATATTTATAAAAACTGTGTGTTTAATGGTACTTACATAAATAAATTACAATAAAATTTTGGTTTTGAACAGTTTTATTCATGAAATAATCGCAACAAATTGCACTCGACCTCTGAAATTAAAATAGAATTTTTGCTCTCGTGACACTTTGACATAATTTCACTCGCCTTCGGCTCGTGAAATTAAAACTGTCAAAGTGTCACTCGGGAAAATTCAATAATTTCAGAGCTCTTGTGCAATTACTACTGATAATATCCCGTCGTCAGGCATTACGTCAGATGGCCTTCGTTACTATGCAAAAATGAACATTCAGTGACATTAAGTAATGAGTGACATAATGACAATTAATGTTTTACAACTTGTCACAGAGAACACCATGAAACAGGTTTAGCAAATATTCGAGTGAAGATATTAGAATTATGAAGTGAAGATATTAGAATAAAATATTAGTTAAAATTATTTAAAAAGACAGTTTTATTCATGAAATAATCTCAGCGAATTACCCTGGATCTCTAAAATTTTTATAGACTTATTGCCCTCGTGCCACTTTGACATAATTTCACTCCCCTTGGCGTCGTAAAATTAAAGTTGTCAAAGTGTCACTCGGAAAACAAATTGATAATTTTAGAGCTCTCGTGCAATTACTACTAAAAACTTTTTTTAAATTCAAAAAACTAAAAATTTTGAAATCGATTTTTCTAGAAAACGGTGCATCAAGTAAGAGTACCTTTTAGTACTAAAATGCCTTATAATTTAATAATCCAGTGTCAAAAATGCTTAGAAGTTAAAGACAAAAAAGTTATATGATAAAATAACCGTTGCCCTACTCAAAACGCACGCCTATGACCGGTACTAGAAATTCGTAATTATTGATGGAATCGATTTATCTCTGGAAGATAAATATGTACCAGTTTCGTTTTTCTAAATATAAGGGTTCTGGGGATATTTAAGAAAAACTAAATGCCACAATACCTCAACATGTGAGAATAAACACTAATTTACCTATTTTAATTACGACCATATAAAAATAATAAAGAATAAAATTAAAAAATGACGTTTTATTAAACCTAATCTAACAAATTACGACATTTTAATAGCTGATCGGGGTTTGACTAGTCAAACCCCGATTTCATAAAATTAAATTTCCACCTTTGCCTGACCTACTTAGTCAATCCTAGGTTTGACTAGTCAAAGGCCGAAACTGTAATTTATTTCGGGCTTTGACTAAGACCGTCAGTCAAACCTGAGGATTGCCTAGTCAAACCTAGGAGTGCCTGAAATTCGGGCTTTGACTATAACATATCGATAAGCCTTTTTAAATTCATCCTATTCTGCAAAACCTGATTATTGTAAGTAATTATGGACTCTTTTAGAGCTGTTGTAGGTATCTAAAGCAGTTACTATATTTTGTTTAGCAAAAAGTTTTAATTAACACGACGAAAATATGTGATCTTTAGATTTGGAATGTCTTTCAGTTGAACGAGATAAATTTTTTAGATCTGAATATCCTATTTTAGACCAGTTGTATGTTCGGTTTGTGTTGAAAATAAGATACAAGGATAGCAAAAAACTTTTTCCCTCTTAATAGACTCGGTTAACCAGTCCCATTTATTATACCAATTAGTATTAAATGCACGATTTTGACGACTGTCTCTTTTCTAGGTTTTCTTTTTCTTCTCATATTATTTTCACTTCACGTCACCTTTCTCTCTCCGGTTTTCCCTCTACCAGTTCCTTTTTCAGGTTGTTCCTAAGATTTATCCAGCTTTCCTGAATGTTGTCTATTTCTTTCTAGTATCACAGCTAGTCCTGTCGCCAGGGGGGGTACAACGGCCTCGTTAATTCAGATGGACTTACCCAAGTTTTTTTTATGTATTTTGACCCGTAGAACACGAATTTTTTGGGTAACAGTTGATCCGGATGTCGATAAGATTGTTATAGACCAAGAACTTGAGGAATCAAATAACAGCGATTTTTGGCAAAACAAAACAATATTTTGTATTTTTAGGGTCATTTTAAGCAAAAAATATTTCTACAAGTTTTTTAGTAGGATGCACAGTTTTCGAGATAAACGCGGTTGAACTTTCAAAAAATCGAAAAACTGCAATTTTTAAACCCGAATAACTTTTGATTAAAAAATAAAATAGCAATTCTGCTTAGCGCCTTTGAAAGTTCAAGTCAAATTATGTCGGTTTTGATTATTTGCATTGCTAAAAATTTATTGTGTTATTGTTAAACAAAGCTACAAACAACTAGTGCGTGAGTGATGTTTCTATGATTTCTCATTTAAAATCGAACGAGTAGGTAGAATAGGTACTAGTGCAATCAAGACTATTTCTACGTTACATGCGTTAAAACGCATGTAAAAGCACGGGAAACCCTACGTGTTTATAGCTTTGTTAAACAATAAAAAAATAAATTTTTACCAATGCAAATAATCAAAACCGATATAATTTGACTTAAACTTTCAAATGCGGTAAGCAGACTTGCTATTTTATTTTTTAATCAAAAGTTATTCGGGTTCAAAAATTGCAATTTTTCGATTTTTTTAAAGTTCAACCGCGTTTATCTCGAAAACTGTGCATCCTACGAAAAAACTTGTAGAAATATTTTTTACTTAAAATAGCCCAAAAAATACAAAATATTGTTTTGTTTTGCCAAAAATCGCTGTTATTTGATTCCTCAAGTTCTTGGTCTATAACAATCTTATCGACATCCGGATCAACTGTTACCCAAAAAATTCGTGTTCTACGGATCAAAATACATAAAAAAAACTTGAGTAAGTCCATCTGAATTAACGAGGCCGTTGTACCCCCCCTGGCGACAGGACTAAGCATCATGAATCAATTAATTTTGGATGGCAATTAGTAGATTATTCTATATAGTACACAGGAACAGTTTGTGTTCAAAAATAAATATACAGGGTGCGCCAAACCTCTGGTCTTCTTTGATTACGGCTAAACTATGAGATATACAAAAAAATGTTTATAACAAAACTAATGTGTATCAAAGAGGTCTATATTCTAAAATTATTTTAGATTATACAGGGTGAGTCAGAACGACGGTATGAACTAAAGTTGTATTTTTTTAAATGGAACACCCTGTATATTAAATAATTTTCGAATATATTATTTAAAAATATGAAAAATTTGTATAAGGTCTTATAGGCCTAAAGTTGATAATTTTTGAAATATTTACATTTTTATTGAAAAAAATGGTAATATTTATAGGGTTGTGGATTATGTTTCCAAAGAAATAAAAATTTAAGTGATAGGTCAAAATTTTTAAAATATAGTGTTATTGTTAAATAATTTAATATTTTTTACTTTTAGCCATAAACTATACAGTGTGATCACTATTTGCAAATACAAAATTTTCTCATTTTTTTTAAATGGGACACCCTGTATATTAGTTCTGCCTTTTGTAGTAAATATTACAACCTTTCTTTTGGTATAAGGTTGTATGTACCTAGCATGTTTCGTTTTGTAGATATTTAAAAAAAACTATAGATTTTACGTTTTTGCGGATTTTTTATTTAAAAATTTTTTTGCAAAAAAAATAATTATAATCTGGTTTTAGAAACATACACTAAAATATAAAATATGAAAATAAAAACGTAATTAAAGATTAAAATAAATACAATTGCTAGTACAATTCAATTGAATTTAATAACTTTAAATTATTTTACAAGAAATATTTTATCATTTTAATGAATGCATAAATTAGTTACTAAATTAAATAAACAACCAAATTTTAAATCAACCGTAGTAATTTTTCTACTACAGCAACTTTCCTGTACCATATTAATTGTTAGTTAAATTGTATTTAGTTAAACTTTTAATTTACCTTTTAAATTTACTTACATACATCCTACATCTTGAGAATATAAAAATTATTATAAAGTATGCTTTAAAATAGCTGAATGTTAAATGTATCAGCCAAATTATTTATTAATATAAATAGTATTTACTGGTGTCACAAAAGCTGGTAATACTTTTGTAGTTGAAATTTTTGTAACAATTTTTTATATTTTAAATTTTAATTTTTTAACCGAAAAATTTTTGGATATGACATTTGTTTTGGGCGAAACCATTAGAAAATATTACCAGCTTTTGTGACACGAGTAGGTACATAGATACTATTTACTTCTTAATATACTTCCATAACGTTCATTTGTTTCAAAGCATACTTTATACGTTCTCAAGATGTAGGTAAATTAAAAAGTTATTAACTGATCTTACTCGTAAATACAATATAACTAACAATTAATTTGGTACAGGAAAGTTGCTGCGGTAGAAGAATTACTACGGTTGATTTAAAATTTGGTTGTTTATTTAATTTAGTAACTAATTTATGCATTCATTAATATGGTAAAATATTTTTTGTAAAATAATTTAAAGTTATTAAATTCAATTGAATTGTACTAGCATACGATTTATTTTAAGCTTTAATTACGTTTTTATTTTCATATTTTATATTTTAGTGTATGTTTCTAAAACCAGATTATAATTATTTTTTTGCAAAAAAATTTTTAAATAAAAAATCCCCAAAAACGTAAAATCTATAGTTTTTTTAAATATCTACAAAACGAAACATGCTAGGTACATACAACCTTATACCAAAATAAAGGTTGTAATATTTACTACAAAACGCAAAACTAATATACAGGGTGTCCCATTTAAAAAAAAATGAGAAAATTTTGTATTTGCAAATAGTGATCACACTGTATATTTTATGGCTAAAAGTAAAAAATATTAAATTATTTAAAAATAACACTATATTTTAAAAACTTTGACCTATCACCTAAATTTTTATTTCCTTGGAAACATAATCCACAACCCTATAAATATTACCATTTTTCTCAATAAAAATGTAAATATTTCGAAAATTATTAACTTTAGGCCTATAAGACCTTATACAAATTTTTCATATTTTTAAATAATATATTCAAAAATGATTTAATATATAGGGTGTTCCATTTAAAAAAATAAAACTTTGGTTCATACCGTCGTTCTGACTCATTCTGTATAATTGAACATAATTTTAAATTACAGACCTCTTTGATACACATTAGTTTTGACCCGTGTTGAGCTGCCCCCCCCCCCCCACTTGCAAAAATTAAAAAACAAATAGCCCTGATTTATGAGCTATTTATGAGCTCTCATATTCCGCAAACTAAAAATTTTGAGCTCGTTCCACTGAGCAGGAATTTAATACTCTAGTGGGGGGGGGCTGACTCAGCCCCCCCCACTACTTAAAAATAGGAATATTGAATCGGTTTTTGCGGCAGAATTACGAGCTATTTATGAGCTCTTGAAATTATATAGTTTCGATTTTTGAGCTCATCCCCTTCACCCCCAAACAACCCTTTAATTGATTTAACTTAAGAGAAAGATGCTGAGAAAACTTAAAATATATCGTATTGCGGATATAATTCCTATAGCTTATATACTCTAAGAATAAACTATTAAATCAAGGGCATTTCGATTATTGAGCTACAACCCCTTCGCAAGAAAACCACCCTATCTTCCCGGCTTAAGAGAAAGTTGTACTTAAAATGCGTTAAACTAATTATTTGGCGACTACATATCATTTCATAATTTATAAGCTTCCAAATTACGCGCATTTAGATCAGCAAATTGCAATTTATTTTGTATAGTGCAGTCACTGAAGGTAAAAATCAACGATTACCTTCAATTTCGGTGAACCTTCATCGATTTTCACGAAAATTGTTCAGTGGTTAGAGGATACGTCAAGAAACAAAGGTGACATGGTACCACCTTGCGCCTTTACCCTGAGGGTGGATACCGCCCCTTCTCCGGGGTGAAAATTATTTTATAAAAAATAACTGCACAAATCAATAAAAGAACAAATTAAAAGCAAAATTTATTATATAAAGTTAATAAAATAAGTCAATACTTTTTAAGTTATTAAAGATCAAAGATTTTAATTATTTGTGAAAAAAAAATGCATATTTTAAAGAGGTTTTTTGTAAATCACTGAAAAACTGTAAGTTTTTACAAAAAAGTTAATAGTAGTTTAATTCGTATAGCTTATATTCTAAGAATAATCTCTAAAATCACGCGCCTTTCGATTATTGAACTACAACCCCTTCGCAAGAAAACCATCCCATATTCCCGGCTTAAGAGAGGGTTGTACTTAAAATAATTTAAATTAATTATTTGTCGACTATATATTGTTTAATAATTTATGAGCTTGCAAAATATACGCATCTCAATTATTGAATTGCCATTTTCTTTCTATAGTGCAGTCACTGAAGGTAAAAATCAACTATGACTTTCGATTTCGGTAAATCTCCATTCATTTTCACGAAAATTGGTGAGCGGATTTTGAAACTATCAACTTTTTCTGGATCTTATTTTTGATGGGTATTTCAAAGTACTTTGACAAGTATTTAGTACCTAAGTGTTATAAATTGCATCTTTTTCCCGTTATTTAAGCTTGAACCCTTAGATTTGAACAGTCGCGGAAAAAAATATACATTTAATTACCAATAACTTACTTTAAATTAACATTAAAGGTTTTTCAAGTAAGCAATTTATTATATTTTTTATTAGCTTCAATTTTAGTGATGAAAACTTTTTTGTAAAAACTTACAGTTTTTGAGTCATTTATGAAAAATCGCTCTAAAGCATGCATTTTCTTTCCAAAAATTAAAATATTTGATCTTTAATAACTCAAAAAGTATTGATTTATTTTAATCACATTATGTAACAAATTTTGCTTACACTTTGTCCCTCTCTCGATTTGTGGGGTTATTTTTAATAAAGTAATTTTCACTCCCGAGAAGGGGTGACATATACCCCAGGCTAAAACCCCAAGTTGTTATTGTCAATTCGTGAAAATAAATGGAGATTTACCGAAATCGAAGGTAATAGTTGATTTTTACCTTCAGTGACTGCACTATAGAAAGAAAATGGCAATTCAATAATTTAGATGCGTATATTTTGCAAGCTAATAAATTATTAAACGATATGTAGTCGCCAAATAATCAATTTAAATTTTTTAAGAACAACTCTCTCTTAAGCCGGGAATATGGGATGGTTTTCTTGCGAAGGGGTTGTAGTTCAATAATCGAAAGGCGTGTGATTTTAGAGATTATTCTTAGAATACGAATTAAACTACTATTAACTTTTTTGTAAAAACTTACAGTTTTTCAGTGATTTACAAAAAACCTCTTTAAAATATGCATTTTTTTTCACAAATAATTAAAATCTTTGATCTTTAATAACTTAAAAAGTATTGACTTATTTTATTAACTTTACATAATAAATTTTGCTTTTAATTTGTTCTTTTATTGATTTGTGCAGTTATTTTTTATAAAATAATTTTCACCCCGGAGAAGGGGCGGTATCCACCCTCAGGGTAAAGGCGCAAGGTGGTACCATGTCACCTTTGTTTCTTGACGTATCCTCTAACCACTGAACAATTTTCGTGAAAATCGATGAAGGTTCACCGAAATTGAAGGTAATCGTTGATTTTTACCTTCAGTGACTGCACTATACAAAATAAATTGCAATTTACTGATCTAAATGCGCGTAATTTGGAAGCTTATAAATTATGAAATGATATGTAGTCGCCAAATAATTAGTTTAACGCATTTTAAGTACAACTTTCTCTTAAGCCGGGAAGATAGGGTGGTTTTCTTGCGAAGGGGTTGTAGCTCAATAATCGAAATGCCCTTGATTTAATAGTTTATTCTTAGAGTATATAAGCTATAGGAATTATATCCGCAATACGATATATTTTAAGTTTTCTCAGCATCTTTCTCTTAAGTTAAATCAATTAAAGGGTTGTTTGGGGGTGAAGGGGATGAGCTCAAAAATCGAAACTATATAATTTCAAGAGCTCATAAATAGCTCGTAATTCTGCCGCAAAAACCGATTCAATATTCCTATTTTTAAGTAGTGGGGGGGGGGGCTGAGTCAGCCCCCCCCACTAGGGTATTAAATTCCTGCTCAGTGGAACGAGCTCAAAATTTTTAGTTTGCGGAATATGAGAGCTCATAAATAGCTCATAAATCAGGGCTATTTGTTTTTTAATTTTTGCAAGTGGGGGGGGGGCAGCTCAACACGGGTTTAGTTTTGTTATAAACATTTTTTTGTATCTCATAGTTTAGCCGTAATCAAAGAAAACCAGAGGTTTGGCGCACCCTGTACATACCATTCAACATAATGAATTCTAGACAATGTTCCCGACGCTACATTTTTAATATCAGAATCAGCGTCTATAGAAAGCAGACCCGTGCTCTATGCACGTGGCGCTGACGATTGAAGTTGAATAAGATTAAATTAGTATCATGACGAAGATATTATACAATTATACAAAGGTATACAATTTGTATAAAATTAACGTAGCTATGCTGTTAATCAGGCTGTTTCAGATACATTTCGTCTACACCCTAGCGATATGAGGGCAGTATGAAAGGTTCTCGGATTAGAGATGAAAAAGTGAATTTTTAGTTTCAATTTCTATATCACACGAACTCCTTAATATGGAACTTGCATAAATTTTTAAATATTAAAATGATATTAAAAAACATAAGGTAACATGATCTTAAAACTCTTGCATGCGAAAAAAACAAATATTTTTAACCCGTACACTAATTACGACGCTTTGAAAATGCTATAAAATTCAAATATCTTAGGAGGCTCTTGAACGTCCTTCTATTGGTCCGACGTCACGGGCCACGGTCAACCGGCCTAGCAGTCGGAAACAACGCGATTAGGGTAGGTATCACGGGTATATTACATTTTAATCGTCTTTAATGGAAAATTCCTAGGTATTATTTATGTTCATCTTATATATTGTAATAAGTAGTTCTCCAATTAGCTTAGTTTTAAACTGAAATTGATAAAGTTGAGTGCTACTTTGTAAAGAGTTTAAAACGCATAATATGACGGACGAGGGTAAGTCTGACAACTTACCTACCGTTGATGTCTTCATGGTGGCAACTTTTATAAAAAGTAGTGAAAGCTATTCTATTGGAGAAATGCGAGGTGTCAAGGCAAATAAGTAAGAGTTATTAATAAGCATATTTAAACCGTTTATAACAATAGTTTGGTACCATTATATTATAGTATACGGTTTACCCCGTGGGTTTGACCTACCTACCTCTAATCGAAGGATTTCGTATATCCTGGAAAAGATTACGGTGTAATTTGCATTATAATAAAGATTATATTTTATTGCAATGTTTATTAGTACCTACTGGAGCCTTTCATTATTGTGTTCAAAGCCTTCTGAGAAAAGATTATGGTGATTAGCAGACGTACCGATAGAACGTGTACATAGCCAACAAAATCCTTCTTTACAAAGTTAATAATACGCATAAATAAGAAGAATCATTATTGTAATTTTACAAGTTAATATCTTTATCATCTCAGCTTACACTTACACCGCATCCCTCGGTAGACCGCAAGCTATAGTAGAAACCCGACTGTAGACCGCATACTATAGTAGCACCAATACTTTTTAGTTACTCTTACTTTTATTACTAAAAGTTTTGTTTATTTTTAAGTTACTTGTTTCTTCTTTGTTCTTCAACACAAGAAACGACAAAAGTAATTTCATAAAAAAGAACTTTTTGATACATGTCAACAGAGATAAAATGTTAATATTTTGCCTGTCACAGAAAAAAATCATTTTTGCCACAGAGTAAAACAAGATATTTCAACTATATTATTTATTTATCTATGGGCAAACTGCATTAAATGGAATAGCCTACCGAACGGGCAAACGATACGAGTGGCCTATGACGTCAGACCCCAGCTCTCGCTTTTGAAGTTGTTTGAAACGGAAATTTTAGGCGCGGAACTTTGATCAGATGTTGTACGTACACTATTCATTGTTAGGACGTAATATTTTGAATATAACATTTTAAAACATAAATTAACAATTTTATGCAAAACAATTTTTTAGTGCAAGTTCCCTAGTGTCTAGGTCTAGACAATGCCGACAAACAAAAATGGAGAAGTATGGTAGAGAAGTATACTTATCCAGTGTTACCGAAGACATGCTATTGGCTTTCGAATTACTTCATTTGTAACTAATTTCTATTGGAATTAAATCGTCTTCATCGTCATCATTCAGCCAATCGCGTCCATCGACCCAGACCTCAAGTCCACTTTTACATACTTCTGACAGCTGCTCTGGCATGCTCAATTTTGTGGATCTCATTTCATCGACCCGCGTCACAACTTAACTGATATCCAAGATAAAACAATGTGATCAACTTGCACAAGTCTTGTATTATTTAGGTACATACAGTCGGTTTTATATTCTATTGTTTACTTTACATTCATTTCAACAATGGAACAAATTAGACGAGGAACACACTCCCAACTATTGGTGGTATTTCGAAGATATCAATGCCAAGACTATCAATCCTACAGTTGAATCTTTATAAGACCATGCAAAAACGGCACTACTCGCAATATTCAGACCCATTAAGAAATTTATGGAAGACACTCCAACATACTGTGTTACGATAGTATGGCTACTCAACTGACGATTCTCTCGATCGTCTGACGTCACGAGCAGTCTATAGCCTATGGAGCAATTCGAATAATCGAATTTCGAGACTCCGCTCCATCATCTAGATCTAGATTATTCGAGGGCGACTTAGAAACTGGTCGAACGAGAACCATCTATCGAATTTCAGATAACGCAGCAAACAATATAAATACGCGAAATTTAAACCGTAAAGTCAGTCTAAATTAAAAATGAATAACCATTTTCAATTTCGTTGCAACACGAAACTACAGCCGCATCATTATTCCAGTTCAATCAGAGAGTGCAGCAAGCACCTCTACCGGTTTCGAAACTTATTAGTCTCTCATCAGAAGGCACATATGCTGCTCTCTCTGACACAACTAGGACAAACCCCGGCGTGCAGTCACGGATTGCAACGAACGAAATGGCAGGGATGCCCTAGCGGCAACTGCTAGAAAAAAACTAAGTTTTCAATCTAATAGCACATAAAACAACATCCAAAAATGTTATTCTACATCCTACCAGACTGAAAACAATGGGAACCTTCTCTGGTAACACCTCCGAGGGTTCTACAATTTGCAAGCCATAACGGATGCTGAGACTAAGGAAAATGAGGGAATTTTTAGGGCATCCCTGCCATTTCGTTCGTTGCAATTCGTGACTGCACGCCGGGGTTTGTCCTAGTTGGGTCAGAGAGAGCAGCATATGTGCCTCCTGATAAGAGACTAATAAGTTCGAAACCGGTAGAGGTGCTTGCTGCACTCTCCGATCGAACTGGAATGATGATGCGGCTGTAGTTTCGTGTTGCAACGAAAATGAAAATGGTTATTCATTTTTGATTTAAATGTTTACTCTGATTGCAGTACGAAGGGAGCCATTCTCGTTGCAACTTTACCGCGCTGAGCAGATGGGACGTGAATTATAAATTGTAAAATTCCCTCATCTTCCTTAGTCTCAGCATCCGTTATGGCTTGCAAATTGTAGAAGCCTCGGAGGTGTTACCAGAGAAGGTTCCCATTGTTTTCAGTCTGGTCTGGTAAAATGTAGAATAACATTTTTGGATGTTGTTTTATGTGCTATTAGAATGAAAACTTAGTTTTTTTCAGTCTAAATTATAAATTTGTTTGTCAGTAATAAATAAAAATATTATAAATTAATTTGATGTGTTTTTAGTATAAATCAATTAAAAAATAGTGTTAAAATAACTGTAAAATAAAAAGACTAACATAATAGTCCAGGAACCGAAGCTTTTCACCTCGCAATTTTTACAGAATGGATCGATTTGCTTGAAAATTTGAGAATAAGTAGTGGATAGTCCAAGGATCAAAATCTATATAATGCCGAAAGGCGCTTTTACCATGGGGGTGGTTGCCACCCCATCTCGTGGGTGGAAATTTTTTATTATAATCTTGACTGCAAAAGTTGATACAAACATTCATTTTAAGCAAAAAAATTTATATCCATTTTTTTGATAAAATTAACAGTGTTCGATTTATTCGCTATCGAAAGTGTTGGTTTTATATCGAAAAAATCAATGTTTTTCGGTAATATACTCATTTACTATTCACTCAATTTTTGCCGTAGAAAAAAGTTTTGCAATCCAATTTCTTGGGAATTTAATGAGCTACAATTTTATATTTAAATATTTTTTCGTATCTCTGACGCTACTCTTTCTATTCTGAAGCAAAAGGCATTTTTTACCAAACTACAAAAATTCGTTATTCGCTTTTAAAAACTAATCATTCTAAGCCAGTCAAGCTTTTGGAATCTATTAATAACACATAAGTAAAGAGGAATGAATAAGGCCGATGACTAAGAACACCGCTAACTTACATTATTATGCTTCCAATTGGTTATCTCCTTTTTTTTTCAAAAAAATATGTGGATTTTTTAACCGTAACTTTTTATTTTTATCCTAGAAAGTTTGTTAAAAAAGAATTTTGTAGGTTTTTACAGGACCTCCAGGACTATTAATATTATATCATTTTAAAATCCTCATTCGCAAAAAGAGGTGACTTTGAAAGGGTTGGTAAAGGTGGTTTTTGCATGTTATTACAAGTTTTAATTTCCAATAGCTCACTAAATTTTTGCCGTAGAAAAAATTTGTGCAAACCAAGTTCTTGGGAATTAAATAAGCTACAATTTTATATTTAAATATTTTTTCGTATCTCTGATGCTAATCTTTCTATTCTGAAGAAATGGGCATTTTTTACCAAACTACAAAAATTCGTTATTCGCTTTTAACTCATTTTTTCTTAAACTAATCATTCTAAGCCGGTCAAACATCTAGAACCCATTAACAATACATAAATTAAGAAGACCAAATAAGATTAATGACCAGTTCTAATTAGGGTGGAGAGTAGGGGGAAGTTTACGATCACTTTTTCGCTGAAAAAAATAGGGACTGACATTCTTTTTACTATAATTCACTTAATTTTTGAGCTAGGGACTATTTTTTTCATTTCTGAAGATAGATATTTTTAAATACTTTAAATTAGCTTAAACAAGTTATCCTCGAAAAATGCATAGTTTTCCCGTCTTTTGACTTTGAAACTACAATATTTAGCATTTTACGAAGAAGAGCTAACATATAATAAAGTATAGCTCGATTACTATTGGTCTAAAAGCAAATTATAAAAAACGGTTTTGTTTATTATTTCAAAAGGTACATTTTTGTTAAGCAAACTTGTTTTGATAGAACGAAAACTTTTTGAGTTATTAGCAGAAAACTGATTAAAAACAATGATTTTTTCGATTTAAACCAACACTTTCGATAGCGAATAAATCGAAAACTATTACTTTTATCAAAAAAATGTATAGAACGTTTTTTGCTTAGATTGGATGTGTTTACCAACTTTTGCTGTCAAAATCAAATAAAAAATTTCCACCCCCGAGATGGGGTGGCTACCACCCCCATGGTAAAGGCGTCTTTCGAAATGATATAGATTTTGATCCTTGGATTATCCACTACTTATTCTCAAATTTTCAAGCAAATCGATCCATTCTGTAAAAATTGCGAGGTTTTGTCCTATTTTAAGCTTCATTACTTGGACTATAAATACATACTTGCTATACCAAATCACCTAGGACCTAGACCTAGGGCAACATTAAGTTATCCTGCCAGAATTTTTTTTTGATAACCCTGGTATTTAATAAGAATGAAAGTTTTCCTTAGAGGGAGTAAGAGCCGCATGGTTTAAATATGGAATAATAATACAATTTTTAAATAAATAAATTGATATAAAATACAGTCGAACCCGCTTATTAGTATACGTCTTAAAGGAATATCCCGGTTTAAGGAATAGAAATTTGAGGTCCCGAAACATTTATAGTAGCCACCAATGATCGGTTATTAGAATATCCCGGTTATAGGAATACTTTTACTTGGCACAAATGCTATTCCAATAAGCGGGTTTGACTGTAATCGTTTTCTTCAAATATTTCAATCAAAATTGATTTTTGTGCTTGTACTACTTATACCTAAAATCATAGATCCCACGAAATCTTCGTGACTGCGCTGTTTGTGTCACAAAAAACACTGATTAAAAAACAAACAAAGAACGATATCGCAAATTTAGCCAATTTACTTCGTTTCAAACAATTATTTACCAGGACAATTAGCGAAACGCAATCCTTAGATACAATGACGTACATAGATTCAATGCTCTTATTCTGTTCTGTTCTCTCTCGACCTCGCAGAGAAATATATTGTTTCAATTTCTGGTTGAAATTAAATCATCCGGTAGAAACGGATACACAAAAAACTTGGAACAAAAGGCTTTCTTAAGGGTTCGCTCAGCTTTTCAAGGGGGTGTAATTGTAATTATAAAATTAATGGTTTCCTCCAAAAGTTATACGAGCTATCGAAAACAGAAGAAAACTTATATTGTATAAGTTTTCCCGTCAGTGTTGATAATGGGAAAAATTATATGTTCAAGTTAATTTGAACTTTAACTGGGAAGTTTTCAATTTTTCACACGCATAAAACAATTAAATATATTTTTTTTTTACTTTATTTAACCCATAATTACAATCCTTAATTTTAAATAATTAATAAGACAACCCTGAGAACAGTAGCTAGTTTCATCCCTACACAACTACACACATTTGCTGAGACAAAAACGAACATTATACCTCTCGTGATTGTTGGCCGTCAAAGGCAACACATATCTCTCAGTAACAACCACTAGTTACCGCGTGGTAAAAAATAACGCGAGTCTATCTCTTCACTGTTGACTAGTGACGACAACAGAGGTACAAAATTACAAAATATATCTCTCTGTTATAATGGGTCTCTCTGTAGTCTCTAATTTATGTTAGGTTTCTGAAGTCATTAGAGAACAAAACGGTTGTCTATAAAATACGATCCGTACATACCTATATCGATACATTTTTGGCAAAGTAACGTAAGTGACATTTACGATATTATTGTTTAGAAGGTACATACTGCCAAAGTGTACTAGCCTAGAATTACTTTAAACTTTTTTTTTACTATTTTAAAAACGTATGTCCAGAATTGTTTTAATCATACCCGCAAAACAAACGCATGAAAAGAAAAAAGAAAAAACATGATTTTTCTACAAAATCGTTTTTAGTGACTTACGTTACTATGCCAAAAATGTGTCGATATTATCAAATATTTTGTTGTTGTTGAGTTTTGAGTTAACTCAATCAGAGAATATATTAGAATTTTGTGAATTGAAGCGGTTACATAATAAGCATGGTTTATTACAAAAATAACACATGAGTCTCGTAACTCATTTCAGTCTCTTCTGCTTCTTATAGTGCCTATTCGTTTTGAATGTTGGCGATCATCATGGCAATACGTACTTTGAAGTCTCTTGAATTACCAGATAACTTTATTAACGTGAAAGCAACACACTAGGTCTGGATCCCGCGTATGAAAAAAAAGTTGATTCATAGCAAGCTGAAAATTTGTTAATAGCTTAAGGGTGTCTAGTCGGACAAACTTTGATATATGGGAACACTGGAACAGGGGAAGTTTTAATTGTGGAACAGGTTAAAAATTTGGAACGGTCAGACCACGAAAACAACACATGTATTTTGTCCGACAGAACAGACTTAAACTCTCCGAACAGAGATTAAACTCTCTTGCAAAAATCAGACTGCTATTTATTACCAAATGGGCGTTTTAATGAGTGGAACATGTAGAATATGTCAAATGACAGGAATTATGACAGGTGATAAAAAGCAGTCTGATTTTTGCATGAGAGTTTAATCTCTGTGCAGAGAGTTTAAGTCTATTCTGTCGGACAAAATAAATGTGCCGTTTTCGTGGTCTGACCGTTCCAAATTTTCAACCTGTTCCACAATTAAAACTGCCCCTATTCCAGTGTTCCCATATATTAAAGTTTATCCGACTAGACACCCTTAAGCTATTAACAAATTTTCAGCTTGCTATTAATCAACTTTTTTTCATACGCAGGATCCAGACCTACACCACTTGATTTGACTTATAAGAATGTACTACTCACAATAAATCAAATCATCTGTTGATCAAATTAATTGGATGGTGGCCTCTACAGCAGCCGAAACTTTAATAAAAGCAGCCTCCATACTAAGATGCGAGTGTCCTTCATATCAGGATAAAGGTAACCTCTAAATTAGGAGATACTGGACTAAGATTGGGAGAAACTTAGATTCTAAATGGAATGAAGGTCGCCTCAAACAAAACTTGGATTCTCAACGGGACTCTAACCAGATGAAAAAATACAAAATCAAACATGCGAAGAAGCAAAAGATACAAATATAGAGAATCAAAAGGTATAAAAAGATAAATTACCCTTTGACAGAGGTCTCGAACACACAAGTAGAACGTTTTTACATCTTCGTGCGCAACGTAAAATAAAATTGAAAAGACTTTGCTGCCTTTTTATAGAAAACTATTTAAATAGACAAAGATAAAGGTATCGTTTGTTATCGTCCTACGTGGACAAACATCAACCTTCTTTGCTGATTAGGTGTGTAGAAGACAAGGATAAATAATAGACCAGGGCGCATCTGTAAAAATATTAGTACATTTGGACGTTGAGAGGTGACTCAAATTTTTTGCAGAAATTGCTTGAAAATAACTCAAATAATATTATTTGAGTTATTCTCCCTCTCAAAAAAGTCCGGAACATTGTTTAAATAATCAAAATGTCAAAAAATGAAGGAAAAATTCGATTGTTTCTTCGTTTTTTGATTATAACTTTAAAAGTATTCATTTCCGAGAAAAGTTGTACTGACATAAAAGTTGCGTAATTAAATATCCTACAATATAGAATTGGTTAAAAATTTAAAAAATAGTCACCCTTGTTGCAAAATAGCAATAATTGCGAAAAAAACATACAAAAACAAGTATTCGCATTTTACGTTTTTCAACCATTTATGCTACACTTAGGACCTTCATATTTCACCCAGAAAAACTTTATGATACAGTAAAACAATACTGTAAATTTCATTAAGATCGGTTTAATAGCTTTTGCAGAATAAGTTTTTCAATCCAGCTTTCGCAAAAAAAAATCATTTTTTCAAAATGTTACAGGACTAAAAATAAAGCAGATAGCAAGTTGAAATTTTTTTGCGTATAGAAGTGTACTGTACCTTTCATTTTCAATTTGTAAAATTAAAATCGATTAACTACCACGGCGTCAGGAATTTTTTTAAATAAACAATAATTATTGGTGCTACGCGCAGGACAGCGGATAGTTTGCTCTGATTGGGCATTCCAATGACCTTTGATAGTGATTGATACATTTTAATTTTTATTACATTTCGATATAAATAAATAAATTTGTTTATTGCAAAATAAAAACACATACTCTATCCTTTGAAATAACACTTTTTCTAGCAAAAACTTTCTTTGTTCATATATTTTAACTTAGAGAATAAAAGTTTATTATTTTTAAACATATGTAATTGTTTAAACAATATTTCACAAATAATAATAAAATTAGTTTGATTTTTGTGGAATTAAAATATTAAAATACAACAAAATATAGAGTAAAAAAATAATATACTTATTAGATAAAGATTGGAAGAAATTTTGGTGGAAAACAACTTGTGTGAATCGAACACCGCTGTCCTGCGCGTAGCACCAAAAGTTATTGTTTATTTAAAAAATTTCCTGACGCCGAGGTAATTAATCGATTTTAATTTTGCAAATTGCAAATGAAAGATACAGTACATTTCTATAAGCAAACAAAAATCAACTTGCTGTCTGCTTCATTTTCAGTCCTGCAACATTAAAAAAAAATGAGTTTATTAAACCGATATGTATTTTGCAAAATTTATTAAACCGATCTTAATGAAATTTACAGTGTTGTTTTACTATATCATAAAGTTTCTCTGGGTAAAATATGAAGGTCCTAAGTATAGCATAAATGGTTGAAAAACGTAAAATGCGAATACTTGTTTTTGTATGGTTTTTTTCGCAGTTATTGCTATTTTGCAAAAAGGGTGACTAATTATTAAATTTTTAACCAATTATATCTTGTAAGAAATTAATTTAATTACGCAACTTTTATGTCAGTACAACTTTTCTCAGAAATGAATAGTTTTAAAGTTATAGTCAAAAAAACAATAAAAAATCGAATTTTTCCTTCATATTATGACATTTTGATTACTTAAACTATGTTCCGGACCATTTTGAGTGGGAGGATAACTCAAACATTATTATTTGAGTTATTTTCAAGCAATTTCTGCAAAAAAAATTTGAGTCACCTCTCAACGTCCATCTCAAAACAGATGCGTCCTGGACTATAATATAAAGTAAAAAAAAACTATTTTCCAGTACATTATATAGTTAAAGCCCAGTCAGATATTTGATCAATTAAATTATTAGAGCAGTTTGTGGCACTAATTTGTTTATCCTTTAACTTTTTGGGTGAAAATTCCTTTAAATTGAAAATGTTTTAACTTTTTTTAATCTCGAAGTATTTCCAAACATTTTAAATAAATTATTTTAGACAGGCATATCGGGGTAGAGCTGTATTTGGGAAACAATCGAATTCTCGACTAAATTATGCAAAGTAGACGCAGATTCTGTGACACTTGACGCTAAATTGGAAAAGTTTGACAGAAGGGACGAAAGAAAATGGTTTGTTAAAGGGAACTAATTTCAATATCAAAAGTTTACAGGATTTGATGAGAATTTCGAAGATTTAACGTCAATATTTTCATATCCAATCGACTGGATAAGCGAATGAAATTAAGCGGTGGCAAATTAAAAAAAAAATAAAAGTTCAAAAAAACATTCAACAAAAGTAAATGAAAAATAATTCATAAATCATCAACTATATACTGATGGCTTGTATTTTGTGTCCTCATGTAATACACCAAATTGCATACCAAACAATAAATTGATAATAAATTATTCCCAATCAGCAAACAGTCACTACGAGGCACAAAGGGAAAATGACCATTTAGTCTAGGAACCGAAGCTTTTCACCTCGCAATTTTTACAGAATGGATCTATTTGCTTGAAAATTTGAGAATAAGTATTGGATAGTTCAATGATCAAAATCTATATAATGCCGAAAGACGCTTTTACCATGGGGATGTTTGCTACCCCATCTCGGGGGTCGAAATTTTTTGTTATATTTTGACCGTAAAAGTTGATAAAAACATTCATTTTAAGCCTAAGCAAAAAATGTTCTACACATTTTTTTGATAAAATTAATAGTTTTCGATTTATTCGCTTTCTAAAGTGGTAGTTTTATATCTAAAAATCAATGTTTTTCGATATACATTTACTCATTTACAATTCACTCAATTTTTACCGTAGAAAAAAATTTTTCAAACCAAGTTCTTAGGAATTAAATAACCTCCAATTTCATGTTTAAACATTTTTTCGTATCTTTGATACTAATCTTTCTATTCTAAAGAAAATGGCATTTTTTACCAAACTACAAAAATTCGTTATTCGCTTTTAACTCCAGTTTTTTAAAAACTAATCATTCTAAGCCAGTAAAACTTCTAGAATCTATTAATAATACATAAATAAAGAAGAATGAAGAAGTCCAATGACTAAAAACACCGCTAACTTACATTATTATGCTTCCAATTGTATTTCTCCTTTTTTTTTAAATATTGATTTTTTAACCGTAACTTTTTTACTTTTTATCTTAGAAAGTTTGGTAAAAAAGAATTTTGTAGGTTTTTACAAGATCTATAAGCCTGTTAATATTAAATTTTTTTAAATCCTCAGTCGCAAAAAGAGGTGACTTTGAAAGGGTTGGTAAAGGTGGTTTTTGCATGTTATTATAAGTTTTACTTAATTGTCAATAGCTCACTTAATTTTTGCCATAGAAAAATTTTTTGCAAACCAGGTTCTTGGGAATTAAATAAGCTAAAATTTCATATTTCTCCGCTGGAATTACACTCACACTAAATTACACACTTACTTACTTACTTAGTCCTAAGCCTTTCTACCTTTAAATTACACACTAATTACACTAAACCTGATATCCGATTTAAGTAATTTTTTAATATGTTATGGCCTTATTCTTTAACAATATCGCTGTAATAATATTGTTGCTACACAGGTACATTGTCATTGTATACAGGGTGTACGAATCAAACTGTTTTTTTCTCAAACTTTGGAACACCCTGTGGAATGTTCTAGCTTTTATAAAATACTGAAATTAAAACCCAACTATAGCCTCAGGTTTTTTTAATATTCTGTTTTTTGATTCATTCGCTAATGTTGGATAATAAAAAAGTTAGGCACTTTAACAACTACCCCTGTTTTTCGTCGATACAGGGTGTTTTTAAATAAGTACGGCAAACTTTAAGGGGTAATTCTGCATGATAAAATAATGACAGTTTGCTTTATAAACGTATGCCCGCAAATGCTTCGTTTCCGAGATAGGGGGTGTTGAAATTGTTCTTACAAACTGACGATTTATTTATTGCTCTAAAACGGTTTGTGATATGCAAATGAAATTTGGTATATTTTAAGAGGTAGTTATTGCGCATTTTTTGGCATACAATTAAGAATTTTATATTCACCATTGGCGTGCATACGGGTATAAACATTTTAGAAATATCCCGTATGCACGCCAATGGTGAATATAAAATTCTTAATTGTATGCCAAAAAAAGCGCAATAACTACCTCTTAAAATCTACCAAATTTCATTTGCATATCACAAACCGTTTTAGAGCAATAAATAAATCGTCAGTTTGTAAGAACAATTTCAACACCCCCTATATCGGAAACGAAGCATTTGCGGGCATACTGTCATTATTTTATCATGCAGAATTATCCCTTAAAGTTTGCCGTACTTATTTAAAAATATCCTGTATTGACGAAAAACAGGAGTAGCTGTTAAAGTGCCTAACTTTTTTATTATCCAACATAAGCGAATGAATCAAAAAACAGAATGTTAAGAAAACCTGAGGCTATAGTTGGGTTTTAATTTCATTGTTTTATAAAAGCTAGAACATTCCACAGGGTGTTCCAATTTGAGAAAAAAAAACACAGTTTGATTCGTACACCCTGTATACAATGACAATGTACCTGTCTAGCAATAATATTATTACAGCGATATTGATAAAGAATAAGGCTATAACATATTAAAAAATTATTTAAATCGGATATCAGGTTTAGGAAATACAAGTCATTAAAAATGACTCATTTTTGAGGTGCCCGTTTTTTGTGCGAGTGTATATGTTACGGACAATGACGTAAATCCGGTCAATAACGTTAATGGCCGGCCAATAACGACAATGGCCGGTTGAATTGGTCATTGTCGACAACGGCCGGCCATTAACGTTATTGTCCATAGAAACTGGACATTGATGATAATTTTAAATTCTTGATAACATTTTTATCATTGCCCGGCCAATGTTGATATTTTGAATAAAAGATAGGTTATGTGTAGTTTTACTATCGTTTACTTCATATGAATATGTTACCCATATTATGATAAATAAAGACGTTTTATTTGTTTTTAATAACTACTTATATTTCTGCAACTACGTTCAGACACATCTTAGTATCTCATTTTAAACACTTACTGACTCACACCGATTATCTTCTGAGGCATCGATTTATCAACATTGGCCATTTGCTTCTGGGCACTGTCGTTATTGGCCGGTTATTGATGAAAAATCTAATTTTACCTTAAGTTTTTACAACATTGGCCAATAGCTACGGGTATTGTCGTTAATGGCCGGGCATTGCCGTTAATAACCAAGGAAAATGGACATTCACGACAATGCCCGGCCATTAACGTCAATGTCCAATTTACATCATTGACCGTAACATATATATTTCGGCGTTAGCCTTTATAACCATCTTGAGACATAAAGTAAACAACTTAGAGGCCGAATTATGTATTGAATAGTCACACAAATACCATTGGGACTATACTTGAGGAAACCATCTTTTACATGAACTTAGATATGATAACGGAAACCAAATCGGATGAGGAACTACCTGGCAAAAGAGAATAGTGTTTTTAATACGGATCTCTGGTCACGAAGGGGTACATGAGAATCAACGAGCAGATTTGTTGGCAAAAAAGGACTTGAGAGAAACCTTTTTAGGTCGACAACCATTGTGTAGCATCACCAAATATGCTGCAAGAAATAAGGTTCAGAAGTGGCTAGAAAAAGGTGAAAGAATCATTAAAAGAAATGTAATGCCACTCAAAGGAAAAACCCATACTATAAAATTAATTAAGAATATTGATCTTAGACAAAACTCTCGGACAATTTGGTGAACATCAATAAATGAGACATTAAACTACATATTAGGTACTACTGAGAGACGAGAGATAGGAATTTTTGTGTTTTATGTTCCCGACAATGAATCTGTCAAAATAGCCGCGAGTTAAGTGAATGGAATATGTAAAACATGTGAACATGTATGGTACGTTTAGCAGTAAATGGTTGACTTCAATGATCAATACTTGTACTGGTACTTCAATAGTATAAAAGGTCCGGTTTCAGGTAAAATTTAAATATGTTTGAATGTTTGTTTTTCTATAAACTTAGCAATTAAAACAGATTTAATGTGTTTTAAAACTCATTTGAAAACATTAATTTCGGGTATATAAGGCAAAGCAAAATATTTTACATCCGTTTTTTTTGTTTTTGTCGTCGTAATTATTGAAAATTTTGTTGATTCTTTGCTTTATTATAGGAGTACCGTCTAGTCAGTGTTAATTGTCATAAGACCAACTCTGTCTACCTCGGTTGCTTATCGCTCCGGACCGGTCTTAACAATGCACCAAGTCAGATAAATTTAATAATATTTACGACCGCACCAATTGAAGTCAACCATTTACTGCTAAACAAACCATACTTAAGATAATTACCAAAAGAATCTACACACAGAAGATAAACGAAAGACTGCTTTGAGAATGTACCGGGTGTCCCAATAAGAATGGCTCTCGGCCATATCTCAGGAACGGTTTATAGTAGAGCCTTGAAATAAAAAATTTTATAACAAAAGTTGCCTCAGGAAAAGCCTGGAAATTATTTTCATAATTGTGGGTCCACCGCTAGAAGGCGTAATTGAATATGAAAAATAAAAAAATCTAAATTTTACAGAATTTTCCTAATGAAGGGGCACTGGAAATCCGATTATTGTATTCTTCATCAAATTCTGCGCATATTTGATTTAACGAGTTTAACTCTACCTTTGCAAATAAGAGGTGGGGGTGAGTGGGAACCTTGTTATGAAAAAATGGCTGTAAGTCCGGTTCTGCTAAATCAAATTTTGAAAACTGGGTCTTGCTGAAGACAGATCTTATTCTTCAATGTAGGCGTGATAATTTTGAACCATCCTAATAAGTAATTAGCCAGCTGGGAGGGGTTATTTAAGTTTTTTCAGAAATCTAGTTTTCTTTGGAAAATATTAAATACAAGTATGCATTTTTAATCATACTTTATAAAATTAGATTAAATTAGCAATAGAATAGCGAAAACCGCATGTCGATACCTTTTGTCTATCTCAAGATATCTCGAGAAACGTGTAAATTTTATACATAACTGTTACTATCACCGGTAAATTAAGTTAATGAAAAGTAGTGTGCTGTGGAAAAAAACAAAATATCATTTTCCAGATGTCAACGTATAAAAATATAATTAATTAAAGCAACAATACAAAGAGAAACAATACTATTAAAATTAAATATAACACAGAACAAAAAAACTACTTAGTGACGACCTAAATATTCAAATTGTTGCCCATCATACACTACTCTAGAATACATTATCCAGAGAATACTAAACGCCATTCAAAGCATATCTAGAGCAGAAATTGAGACTGCTGTTCAATCTACTCTTGAAAGAATAAATGTTTGCAACGAAAATGGTGGGCAAAAATTTGAACGTTTATGTCATCACTAAATAGTTGTTTTTATTTCTTTGTAATAGGGCTTTTCAACGCTTCTCATTTGTTTCGAGCCTCTGTCATATGCCGTAGAATCCGTGTATAATATTAATATACGAGATATGAACGAGGCTCGAAACAAATGAGAAGCGTTGAAAAGACCTAATATACGTTGACAGCTGGAAAATGTTTCTTTGTTGTTTCCATAGCACACTACTTTTAATGAATTATTTCGTTTACCGGTGACAGTAACAGTTATGTTTTTAAATTTACACGTTTTGTAAGATATCTCGAGATAGAAAAGAGGTATTAACATGCGGTTTTCGCTATTCTGTTGCTAATTTTGTCTAATTTTGTAATATGGTAGTAAAAATGCATGTTTGTATTTAATATTTTCCAAGGAACACTAGATTTCTGAAAAAAATTAAATAACGCCTTCTAGCTGTCACATTACTCAGTAAGTTGGTTCGAAATCATAACTTTTACATTGACGAAAAAAATCTGTCTTCAACAAGACCAAGTTTGCAAAATTTGATTAAGCAGAACCGGACTCACAGCCAGTTTCTCATAACAAGGTTCCCACTCACCCCCACCTCTTATTTCCAAAGGTAGACCTAAACTTGTCAAATCAAATATGCGTAGAATTTTATGAAGAATACGACGATCGGATTTCCAGTGCCCCTTCATTAGGAAAATTTTGTAAAATTTAGATTTTTAATTTTTGATATTAAATTACGCCCTCTAGCGGTGGTCCCACAATTACGAAAATAATTTCCAGGCTTTTCCTGGGGCAACTTTTGTTATAAAATTTTTTATTTCAAAGCTCTACTATAAACGGTTCCTGAGATATGGCCGAGAGCCATTCTTATTGGGACACCCGGTACACACAAACATTATATTCCTCGGTAAAGGCTTGAGGAACTTTATAAACGCATATTTATTTGATTCTGAACTGAACTTTGGGATGAATATCTCGTAAATAAACGTTTTGGCGTCTCTGGAGATATTTCATAAGGTAAACGGTACAAATAGCAGCAATCCGATACAGCATACAGCACGAAGTTCGATAACGTCGGATACACATCCCGAAGGTGCCATAAATCATCCTATTCCGACGAAAAAGGCGTCAAAACATCGATTGGCGCCAGGAAATGATATGTCACATCGATGCACATGTAGGTATCTACGTGGACGATTATCGTAAAAAGTCTCGCAGGGGTAGTTTGCTCGGTTCGAATCAAAATCAAATATTAGTACAGATGATGAACGCAAAAGATACTGTAAATAAAAAAAGAGCTCTTAAGACGGGACCCAATGGATTGTGGCGTGGCACTCTTCACCAGTTTACGTCGGCAAAAAGAAATAGAAAACATATATGTAATAGTGAAAAGAAAAGAGAGCACGGTTCTCACGGAGATCAGTTGAGAGACTCACTTACAGCGTTGAAGAGCCAAGAAAGAAGAAGAATTAGGTATGTTACTTTCTATGTTGCCTATAGTCTAGGAGGCATCTGTTTTGAGATGGACGTTGAGAGGTGACTCTAATTTTTTTGCAGAAATTGCTTGGAATTAACTCATATAATAATAGTTGAGTTATCCTCCAACTCAAAAAGGTCTGGAACATTGTTTAAATAATAAAAATGTCAAAAAATGAAAGAAAAATTCGATTTTTTTCTTCGTTTTTGATTATAACTTTAAAAGTATTCAATTTCGAGAAAAATTGCACTGACATAAAAGTTGCGTAATTAAATTTCCTACAATATAATATGATTTTTTAAAAATTTAAAAATTGTCACCCTTGTTGCAAAATAGCAATAATTGCGAAAAAACCATAAAAAAACAAGTATTTGCATTTTACGTTTTTCAACCATTTATGCCACACATAGGACCTTCATATTTTACCCAGGAAAACTATGTGATATAATAAAACAATGCTGTAAATTTCATTAAGATCGGTTCAATAGATTTTGTAATCCAGCTTTCGCAAAAAAAATTCGTTTTTTCAAAATGTTACAAGACTGAAAATAAAGCAGATAGCAAGTTGATTTTTTTACATATAGAAGAATACTGTACCTTTCATTTGCAATTAGCAAAATTAAAATCGGTTAACATCCACGGCGTCAGGATTTTTTTAAATAAACATTAATTTTTGGTGCTACGCGCAGGACAGCGGTGTTCGATTCACACAAGTTGATTTCCACCAAAATTTATTCCAATCTTTATCTAATATATTATTTTCTTACTCTATATTTTGTTGTATTTTAATATTTTAATTCCACAAAAATCAAACTAATTTGATTATTGTTTGTGATATATTATTTAAACAATTGCATAATGTTTAAAAATAATAAAATTTTATTCTCTAACTTAAAATATATGAACAAAGTTTTTGCTAAAAAAAGTGTTATTTCAAAGGACAGAGTATGTGTTTTTATTTTGCAATAAACAAATTAATTTATTTATATCGAAATGTACTAAAAATTAAATTTATCAATCATTAACAAAGGTCATTGGAATGCCCAATCAGAGCAAACGTACCCGATATCCTGCTCGTAGCACCAAAAATTAATGTTTATTTAAAAAAATTCCTGACGCCGTGGTAGTTAACCGATGTTAAATTTGAAAATTGCAAATAAAAGGTATAGTATTCTTCTATATGCAAAAAAATATGAAGTTGCTATCTGCTTTATTTTCAGTCCTGTAAGATTTAAAAAAAAAATATTTTTTTTTGCGAAGCATATAATATGCAACTTTTCTCGGAAATGAGTACTTTTAAAGTTATAATCAAAAAACGAAGGGAAAAATCGAATTTTCCCTTCATTTTTTGACATTTTGATTATTTAAACAATGTTCCGGACCTTTTTGAGTGGGAGGATAACTCAAGTATTATTATATGAGTAATTTTCAAGCAATTTCTGCAAAAAATGAGTCACCTCTCAACGTCCAAATGTACTAATATTTTTACAGATGCGCCCTGGTCTACTATGTCTCGTTTACGTTCCGTTCTACATTTGAGATACCTATATAGGAAAAATGCGAAAAAGCAAGTTAAGTTCTCTTATATGGGTTATCTACTGCTTTACTTCTATTTTGTTTAGATTTTTATGTTCATTAATGTTTTCCACGTTTTAAGGATTTAACTTATTATTGCGAACCATATAAGTCATGTTCCATCTCTTTAGTAAATCGTGTCCATTATTCTCTTTTTATATCTTATATTCTTATCTTAGAAATGATATACTTTCTTGTATCTTTGTATTTTCGTTCTTGGACTATGTTTATTGTTGAAGTCAAGTTATTTTCCTTACTACTATACTTTCCTTTGCTGGTTGTGTTAATATAAGAAAAGTAAGTAATATAAGTGGTAATAATGGCTGCCACCTACTTAAATGTGGATCAATTTACAGTAGATCTAATTGAGGAGAGATTAAAAATTATATAATTAATCTAATAATAAAATTTTTAACGAATTTAAACCATATATTTCTAGCAAATCACCCGTACTGTTAAATCATCGTTATGGACGTGAAAAAACTGATTAGCGAAAGTATCAAATTTAATTCAGTACCATGCTTTAGCTTACACGACAGGGGGACATGTATTATGTTTATTTAAATTACTGAACAAGAACCATTAACAGCGAGAATACCGAATCAGATTCATTATCATAATTTAACTCAATTTTCTTTTTTAACTGTTTTTTTTTTTCTATTCGGTAGCCCGAATCTAGGCCTCTCCCAGTTCTACCTACCTGCATGTGTCTCTTGCAGGTCATTTGCCTATTGGTCCACCAATAGGTATACATTTTTAATATTGTCGCCTTATCACATTTGGAGTATTTTCAAGGCCTTTCCGCCTCTCTCTGCCATCCTCGAGACATTCATATTATTATGTATTAGTCGAAATCCAAATCAGCTGCTGATTGACAGCATTCTTTACTTTTTTTCGATTCCTGATTGATAAATTAGTTTTATGTTCACGAAGTGAGATAAATATCCACATTATGCACCATATCGCTACCTTGGAAGAAGACTATTACATCTCAAAAACAGTAAACAGTGGACTACGTTACTTGAACAGATTTCAAATATTCTATATTTTTTTGTGTGATAACGTCATAAAGTTAGTTTATGTCTATGGCCGATAGATGTCAGAAGTGTCGTTATTGTTTTTCGAAAAGTTGGTTCGACATTTTGCACAATATTGTCATAATTAACTCGGTTGCTTCTGCTTCCCAGGTATTCCTCTTGCTTTCCAAGTGGACGTACTTCTTTTGTAGAACACTACCCCTTTTTGAGTTACGTCAGTATTAAAAAACAGGTAATTATTATCATATTGTATTTAAAGAGATACAATACTTTCTGCAAAGAATAATTCATTGTTTTGAGTTGTGTCAGTAGATATTGTATAGAAGTTGAGCTTATGTTTAAAATGAATGGTAGTATCTATTACATCTTTATTTTTTCGTAATTTAGCATGAAAACAACATAAGACTAAAATACAATGGTATAACAAAAATTTAAAAAATCAATCTGGCACCGATCCTAAATCGATTAGAATCGCGTGTTTTATCACGGATCAAACCTCGTGTTCACAGCGGTTTGTATATTCAAACCAAACAAGACGTTTGACGTTTGTATGAATTTTTGACATATTTGTGTGTGTATGTGTGTGTTTGGCATCAGACAAAGTCTATTTGCCACAGACTATAACGTAAGAAAGATCAAATGTCTTCTTTCGTCCTACTCACAAAATTAACTATGTCATAGACTCTTTTATCAAATGAAACAAGGAGTGCTGAAATATTTACTGGAAGAGGAAATTTTATATTATTTAATTCCGTCATTAGTTCCAATGTTTCAAGTGTATATTTAGTGCAGTCGAAAAATATATGGTTTAAGTCACCTATCGACATATTATTGCAAGAACATAAAGGCGAATCTATTATATTTATTTTGTGTAAGTGTGCCGAGAAACGACCATGATGTAATATCAACCTAGTAATGATTGAGGAATATCGTCTGGATACAGGGAAGGTGAGATGAGGAATGTTCTTTGGCAAATCTTTATGTATCCTATAATAGTGACTTTGCGATTTTTCACTAATACTTAATAAGTACCTATATATAATGATTCCCAATCGCTTCTGATTTTATTTCTGAAAGTCGCTAAAAGATCGTTTGCGTCTGTTTCATAGATAATATTCTCAAATGGCATGCGTCTTTAGCTGCTATATCTACATGCTCATTGCCAATAATACCAGCGTGTCCTTTAACACAAATGAAACGAACTTTCCTGTCAAGCTTTCCCAGATATTGAATAATTTTCCTTATGTCATATATTATATTGTTCTTATAATGTTCTGTTGGGTGAGAAAGTAATGCCAATAGTACTGACTGAGAATCTGTCAAAATAGCAATTTTCTGAAGCTGATTTTCTAAACACCATTGCAGCGCTTGTTTAATTGCTAATGTCTCGGCTGGAAAGATAGAAGTAAAGTCCGCCACACGATGCAGCTGTGTATGACCAGTGGATGGTACATAAAAGGCAAAACCCGAGCTGTCCCCAGTCGTTGGACCGTCTGTGTATACTGCAACCTCATTATCCTGTGCTCCCAAAATGGATTTCAAAATCACATTATTTAGGGATGATAGATTTGAATACTCAAGAAATATGACCCTCGGTTTAACAATTAAGGTGTCATATTTGCATTCGTAAAGTGGGTATTTACTGTGGATATGAATCCACTTTTCATAGGAGTATGTATCAATACAAGCATCAGCCAAAGGAAGGGAACGTTTTTTTGACCAGTAACGATTGGTGAGATTTTCAATATTAACTAAGTTAATTTTATTAGACAAATACATATTACATGACCTATATTTAACCATATGTTTTGCAGCTAAATACTGTCTACGAAGATATAAAGGAGGTTCTTGTGCTTCAGCAAGAATTGCATGATTTGGTGATGACAACATCGCGCCCAAGCATAACTTAAGTGCTTTAGCTTGGATGCGATCCAATATGTTTAAGTTACTGGTAGAAGCTGATCCGTATAGTGTACACCCATAATCCACAATCGATCTTATGTAAGCTCTATACAGAACATGAGAGACGTATTAGGGTGAGCTCCCCAACTTTTTCTGCATATAACTTTGAGTAAAATTAGACCTTTCTCACATCTTTGCTTAATATAGCTAATATGATTGGTCTATAGCAATTTACTATCCCAGGACAATGCCTAAATACTTATAACTAGTAACTGAAGGTATAGTATAATCATCGATAGTAATAAAATCTTGTGTCCCTAATCTGTGCCTAGTAAAGCACAGTTGGACCGATTTATCAGATGATATGTATACTAAAACCAGAATAGGAAAGCCACCTCTTTAAACAACTCACAGCATGGTTCATTTTTTGCAAACATATGTCTTTAAACATATTTATATATGACTTTAGACATATTTATTATGACAATTTGTATGTATTATGACATACGGAGCAGAAACTCTCACGCTCACAAAAACAACAGCACTAAAAATGCGAGTGGCACGAAGGCGCATGGAAAGATCGATCCTTGGCGTGTCAACAAAAGACAAAATAAGGAACCAAGATATGAAGAGAAGAACAGGTGTCAGTGATGTCGTCGAACGTATAGCCAAGCTGAAGTGGAATTGGGCAGGTCACACAGCGAGACTAAAAGACTCAAGATGTACAAGAAAACTAATTGACTGGCGCCCAAGGGAAGACAAACGCAGCAGAGAACGACCACCAACACGCTGCGCTGGATAGACGACAATAAACGAATATCCAAGAAATGGCAACAAGACGCACAGAACCGTGGAGAGTGGCGAAAAATGAGAGAGACCTATGTCCAGCAGTGGACAGAAGAGGTTGCATGAAGATGACGATGATGAATTGTGCCAATAATTCGATTAGCACCGCCTTTATCGATTGGTTTACACATCTTTTTTTTTAGGTAATATACATTTAAGGTACTAACACTTTAGAACAGCGTTTCCCAACCGGTGGGTCGCGACTCACTAGAAGGTCTCGGGCGGATTTCAGGTGGGTCGCGGCGTGGTTCTTACAGTAGCTGTGTAGCGTACAGCCGTACAGTGACAGTGTTTCTTATTTTTTGCTATCATCATGGGTGAGGGATGGGTCGCGAATATGAAAAAACACCAGAAGGTGGGTCGTCAGACAAAAAAAGGTTGGGAACCACTGCTTTAGAAGACCAAAAATAATCATTTTTTTCAAGAATTTTTTTCTCAGAACCTTTATTAGAAATGAAAATAAAACTTTTTACATGTTAATATCTAACTCTTAGAGAGTACAAAAAACATATATTTTTTCATTTATGCACGTACACTAATATTGTAGAGAGCACAAAAGTCGAGGCCTCGAAAAATGATGGCGGACAGTTAATCTCAGGATTGGGATATCTGAAACAAAAAAATCGCACTACATTTGAAAAAGGAAGGTTTCTTACGTTACAATTTACCACAATTTGACCAAAAAAATTAAAAATAAATATTTTTTAACCATGAAAAACTGAAGAAAAACCTGCGATTTTTTCGCAAAATTTTTTCAAATTTCCGTAAAATCTTTTCTTTGCGGAATTTTTCACTAACGGTGGTAAATTGTCACGTAAGAAACCTTCCTTTTTCAAATGCCGTACGATTTTTTTGTTTCAGAGATCCCAATCCTGAGATTAACTGTCCGCCATCATTTTTCGAGGCCTCGACTTTGGCGCCCTCTACAATATTAGTGTATGTGTATAAATGAAAAAAGATTTTTTTTGTATTCTCTAAGAGTTAGATATTAATATGTAAAAAGTTTTATGTTCATTTCTAATAAAGGTTCTGAGAAAAAAAATCTTGAAAAAATGCTTATTTTTGGTTTTCTAAAGTGTACTAGTACCTTAAAACTTCATAAGCGTCAATCAAGCCTTTATGGACGTCTATATGTTCGTTGGTATTTCCATGGCGTAAAGAAACTATTATTATGTAACTATGAGTATTATGACTGACCTTTTGTATAAAAATATCTTGTTACAAAAGAAAGTGATATCCTACCTAGTATGGTAGAAAAATCACTGGTTAATGAGATAAAACCCATAGAAGTGTCGTGAAAGACACGTAAAAGTGCAAATTAACAGTATGCATATTTGAACAAGGACGGCTTGTATTTATGCTGACAATATAATAGACCAGTGCCGATAATTTTTGAGACAAACAATATTAATACGACGGAACCTATTATAAAAAAGAGAAAATACCTATATGCATTAAGTTCCCTTAATCTTCCTAACTAGCGTGTTTATTGGGTTGAATTTGTCATCTGTGGCTTAAGTTTCATGTCAGCTAATATATTTTTTTGTTTCAATAATTTTTATCTTTAATTTTGGACCTTGTTAGAGGGGAAATTTCCTCATTTTCCCTCTCCGTAGATCCGCCACTGGATGAAAGACTACTAAATACAACCTTTTATTAAAGGTTGGATGGAGTAACGAGTTGCAACAAGGATAGGGGTGCAACAAAAATATATTGCTGTACAAGACCGGGAAGAGTGGAGGAAAATAATAGTTGTAGTACTCACATCATTAAGTTGTAGTACTCACATCAATTGTATGTTTAATACACAACGAGATGAAACAAATATTAATACTACAGTTATACAACACTAAATCCTAAATACATATCTTGTTCTTTATCCAATGCTGAAAGTGATTGAAAATTATTCATGTTCGAAAGTTCTTTGTTTTTTTAAGTAAATGTAATATCACAAAATGTCTTTCTGTCCATTAACTTTAAAAACATTCAAGAGCTACCCATGACGAATTCCCAGCCCTTCAGCTATAAAACCCGATGTAAATTTTCCGTTTATTGCCGTAATTTTTCAGGCTACCGAATAGCCCAAGTCTGAACAGAAGATCGATTGCCCATTTGCAACGGCCAGAGCTCGGGCAGAGAACAATAACCACAGAGAAACGACACGCCTTTGATCTTTCGTGGTTAAGCCGACAACAACACTTAAAGCAACCAGAGCGGCCATCGAAGCAATAGTCAGTGGGCATATCACACAATATAAATTCGTAAATAAAATTAAACATTTATCGTCATTTATGTTGACTTTCAATAAATATAAAATATCTCACCGAGAAAAAAGTTGCGTACAGGGCCGGCTTTTGTTGGCATTCTTTATAATAATGGAATTATTTTTGATTTACAAAAGGTTGCAAATATATCGCACAATGCAAAGTAATGGTGAAAATCATATGGATTGGAACCATAAATGAAAATACCTTTTTGTTTATCCTGATTTTGGCATTGAAAGACCAATAATAAAATATATCTATTTATTACGGTAGGTGTGACATTCACTGCTTGTTTTTGGCTTGGGCTGATACAAGATATAATTTGTTCGTCGAGGTATTTCCTAATAAATTATATTTTTTAATATAGGTTATCGAAAAAAAAACACAGCCATTGTAACGGCCACGGAAATGTCACAAACTCTGAAAGTTCCAATTCTCTTTGGGTGACAAATGTTCGTGATCGATAACAAGAAACTTTATGTTGAAATTGAATGTCAATATTGTTCTTGTCTTGGAAACGTATCAAAAGTACATTTTTCCTTTAAAGTCGAATATCGGAGCAAACGAATAAAAACCCAAGAAGTACTGTAAGAGTATATTTCTATAAATATAAATATGCAACAATCTAAACAATAATCAAAAAAGTCTTATACGAATCGTTACAATTACACCGATTTGTAACATTACATACATTACATACATTCAGTATCATTGTAAATCCAAGATGTCCACCGCTACAAAATGGCGGATTACATATTTTTTCACAACTACTTCAATATGGGTATCAAATGAAAGGGCTTGACTATTAATAAAGAGTTCATTATAGAAAATCCAAAAGGGCCGCCAAAAAAAACAGAGTTTGATTCGTACAGCCGGTATACAATGAAAATTTACCTGTTTAGCAATAATATGATTACAGCGGTATTGTTTAAGAATCAAGCTACAACATATTAAGAAATGACTTAAATCGGCCAACAGGTTTAGGAAATACGAGATATCAAAAATGACCAAATTTTTAAATGGGCTGATTTCTATGCACGCAAGTTTATTTCTCCCTCGCTTTTTTGCGGCACTCCCCATCGGCTCGTGCCAACAAACTTCTGCGCTCGTGAGAAATATGTGTTTTTTCTCACTTGTTGTACAATATACTATTTTTAACTGAAATGTACACAAACCTAAAACGATAATCTTTTTTGGTGGTTCTTGAATATCTTCACCGTGGTCAATTATATTGCTTATATTGCATGGAAATATTGTAGGTACTGCGTCAGGGACTAATGTTTTTCTTGTACTTCCTTTTAAAATAAGCTGGTCTTCAAAGTGCAGTTCACAAATCCTATAACTATTATATAGTGAATCCATTTTAAATAGCAAATCTTGTCTGTTACAAGCTTTTATCCATGCTTGGGCACTACAAATGTTAAACAAAGAATTTATAGATTTTTAGATAGAAAGATATTTTTAAATTTTATGGACTATATATGGACTCTAATATATCTTTGGAGCAAAAGTATGAAGACATTTTACATTTAATTCTCTCCATGTTTCATAATTTGACAATTTTTCTTGAAGTTGAATTTTATCTCTGTATTTTAAATAATAGTAATAATAATAGTTTTAATATTTTAAATAGCTCTAAGCAGCACAAATATTGCCGAACGTCAAGAACCTAAAGCTTGTCACGCACGGGGACCTATACTATAATATTCGGTGATAAGTGCGCTAATACCCGAAAAAATAACGCAAAAAATGGAAAACATAATACGTTGTGAAATAAAACACAAGACTACAATATAATATCGATGTATCCACCTTTGTACCTTTGCATCCACAAAAGACATGTTAAACTACAAAATCGTCTATTTTCTTTGTTTCTAAAGATATCAGGTACATTCAAAAAACAAAATGTTAACAAAACATATGACTACAATACGATTTAGATGTATACTCCGATCGATATATTTAATCTTTGTTATATTTAACGAATTAAAAGTTGGCAATATTTTTGTATACTGCACTGCAGAAGGTAGATAAGTATTTAATTTTTTCATAATTTAATGTAAGTTTGTTAATTTGCAACCGTGTTTTTGCAATTTTGAAGTCTTGTTCTGCTATAATTTTAAGATTTTCAAAATTATCGCCCCAATTATGTCTCCAACAATTTTTAGTTTGAATAGTATTTTTTTTGCGTCGTTTAAATCAGATCAGAAATTGTCGTGTATATAGAACTCTATATATTTTTATTTCATAAAAATAGGATATCTTAAGAGGAAAACTGACAGAGCGTGTTGCGACATTATGAGTGAAATAAAAAAATGTAACAGAAAAAGATAAAAACTGAAGACGGAATTCAACCCAACGTGAAAAAGATTAAACGTAAGAAGAGATAGAGAAATTTCTGTCAAAATTTGGTATTTATGACCCTTAAAATAACACCAAATGGTAAAATTTATTAGCCTGTAGATAGTGTGGATGTCTCGTCAGCCGAGGGTATGATCAGTGGCGTGGTAATTTTATGGTCAAACTACGTTTTGTTCTAATTTTTATCATTGCGACAATTAAAAAAACCAACTAATATTTTTATCTCCACCACTGAGAGCGGTCAACTTTTTGGTTGCCTGTATTCTTCGGGACATATTCGGGACATTTTATCACAAAGTGTAAATATTACTAATTTTACCATCTTGTAGGGTATCTGCGTTCTCTTTCTTTTCCACTATTATATATATTATATCTCTCTTTGCCGACGTTTAAATTAGGACCCACTTGAATCTCGCTTCAACACGCGCCTCGACCTCGTCGTGAGAATTCTCCATTAGAATGCGATGACACCCGGACATCTGTTTTGACCTGGTTGGCCCTTTGCAGACTTGCGTCTGTTATGAAATACATGCACTGACACCAAATTTATTATTTTTTGAAATATCCGTTGCTTGGCAGAACGAAGTTTAGTTTTTATTTGCATTACTTAGGGGTAATGTATACAAGAAAATGAATCACTTTCGTCATGATTTATTATCAATAATATTTAATCAAGTCAAATTAAGACTATTAGAAACCTAATAACTAATATGTATAAATTACAAAGCAATAACAATTACCTGTTATTATTCTTAGGAAATCTAAATAAACTTATTCCTCTTCCTGTCGCAGAGTAACATCCGTGAACCACACACGAGTAACCAGACATTTTAACTATTATGTATAATTATTATATAAATGCTCAAACAAACTTGTTAAGTCGAGTATTTACCATACACGCCTACGGACTATCGTAAAACAACCAGACCGACAGAATTAGCTGGAATTAGCATGTGTTGGGAACACTTAAAGCAACCAGGTTCGCGCATGCGTCTACAAAAACAGTACACGTTTTAAGTACGGTCGTGACGCTTCTCTGTGGTTATTGTTCTCTGGCTCGGGATTCTTTTTATTGTACTGCCCTAAAAAGTAAATTGGATCTGTTTGGAATAATCTAACACAAATTTTCTTATGCTTCTATTATATTGTTTTATAGATCGTAAAAAGGTGGGATATGATTTTAGTGCACATTCGAGTGGTATTTTCGCTTGTCATATTAGATACGGAATAGCAGTAGAGGCATTTTAATGAGAATAGCAAGAACGTGACATTTGACACAAAAACTTATCGAAACGAACCTTGACTAATGTTACAATAGTGATTTTATATAATTCTAGTTTCTAAATAGTTGCATTGTGGTTGTGGTACTGATATTGTACAAAACAAATTGTAGTTTCGACACAAAATGCTAGTATAATAGATAATCATATCAGTTCACCGGAAAAAATGGTAGTTCGGGTAGCTGTGAACCCTGATCTGTCTAAACCTTGTTTTGGAGGATGTTAGGAGCCTGATAATTAGACCCCATGTGTATTAAATTATTTATCAATATAAGGTTCTATATGTGCTGGTTCACTTCTTCTTCTTCTTACAGTACCCTATCCTTAAGCCACTTTGTGGCACCACTCAGTAATACCGTTGATTGAGGTATTGGACGGCCCTGGGACGGACCCATATCAATATTTCAATCAACGGTAATACTATAACTAAGGCCGCTATTATATTAGGCAACTGGTGACGCCACCAAGTTGCTCCACCAGTGACTCATGACGTCACGGGGCATTTAAGTAAATGAGACCTATTAGACTACGGCAACTGGTTGCGCCACCAGAAATTGTTGTCGATCTGGTGGCCGAACCAGTCCAGCAGCCGGGTAACCGGGTCTGGTGGCGCCACCAAGCCGGGGCATTATGTTATATGGACCCTATTAGACTGAGCAACTGGTGTCGGCCACCACTAGTTCATTTGTATTGTAATCGAGTGCTTCGTATTTCTTTTCTATTAACTTCTATATTTTCTATTAACAAGCGTATATTTCTCTAAAACCTTTTTTGTTGATTTATAAATATGCTATATTAAAAAGTTCTTCTCGCAGATTTAGCCGTTAATTGTCTATTCATTGTTTAAACAATAAAAGTTTTTTTTTTATATTTTAGAAATATCGGTGAATTCATCACTTTACCTCGATCAAAAATGTTTCTATTTTGTTTTTAATTATGCTGAATCCGAATGTGACGTTAATTGGAAAATTTAAAAAAATTGAGCTTTTATATATAGGTACAGTATGTCTGCGTAACTTGGAACCATATGGGAAACTTTTTTCTTATCAATTTTACGAAAAAAAAAAATTCTTTATAAAATGCTCTGCATAGTCTATGTTATACGAGGTATGTCAAAAAAATTGTATGTAAAGTACCTTTAGATTTCACAACATCGAAAATTGTTATTGAAAAGTTGTTAAGAAGTAAAAAACTATGTTTTGGGACACAATAATTTTATTACATCATTCTAATTGAAAAAAAAATGCAATTTTTTTAAATTACGGATACCCAACATCATTTTATTACAAATATCTATAAGGGCCAGTTGTTCGAACGCTAATCAACAATGATCATTATCAAATATTTAATTACTGTCACCAACTGTCAACGTCAACTTTGATTGGGTTGCTGAAATCATAATTATTGATTACAATTATGAAATTACTTAATCAATTATGTTAATAATTGTTATGTTAATTGATTAACTAATCTCATAATTATAATCAATTATGTTTTCAGCAACCCAATAAAAGTTGGCATTGACAGTTGGTGGCAGTAATTAAATATTTGATAGTGATCATTGTTGATTAGCGTTTGAACAACCGGCCCTATGTGTTTTATTATTAATTTTACGAAAAAAGTTATTTTTTACAAAAAGCTTTATATGCTCTAAAATCTAAGATGCAATCATAATATATAAACTTTTATCAGTTCTATACGAGGTATGTTAAAAAATATGAATTTCGTCCAAGAGTAAAGTACCTTTACAGTTCACAATATTTCAATTAGAAGAATGTAATTGCATATTCAAACATAGCTTTTAATTCCGAACAACTTTTTATAAAACACTTTTCGATATTGTTTAATATAAGGATACTTTACTCTTGAGCGAAATTCATCTTTTTTGACATACCTCGTATAAAATTCACAAAATTTGAATCTGATGGTTGCATCTTATATTTTATACTATTAAGAGCATTTTATGAAGAATAACTTTTTTTCGTAAAATTGATAACAAACAAGTTTCCAATTGCATTTGATTATTTTTCCAATTCCAATTCATTTTATTATTTTTGCTGGTGGCTATTCTCGGCCACCAGTTGCCCGTGCTCACAATTTGGTGGGCCCACTAGTTGCGCCACCAGTTACCTAGACTAATAGAGCCCTAATAGACCAGTAAGGATCTGTGAAAAAACGTCTATTTTTGGATATTTGGATGTGAGAGGTGGCATTCGGATTTTTGCAGATAAAGTTAGGTGACACCTTCAGTAATAATAATTGACTTATGCCCCTTCTCAAATATGCCCGGAACATTAATAAAAAAATTAAAATATTTAAAAATTTCGAAAAACGTCGATTTTTTTCTGCTTTCTTTGCTTATAACTTTTAAAACGATTCGTTTTGGAACAAAGTCGTACAGAAATAAAATAAAGATAATTGAATTTTGTATGACATACGACTGATCAAAAATGTCTTAACGTATTACCTTTTCTGCAATATAGCAATAAATACAAAATAAATACCGGGGGTCGCCAGAGTATTTCAACCTGTAAAAGGGTCGCAAAACAAAAAGATTGAAAAACACTTAAATTATTCGCGCGCCGGTAACATAAATTACCTAAATTACGAAAAAATTCACACCACTGAATATGTAAAAATGTACATTTTCATCCGCTAACAGGAGAATCCGCTTTTATCTTCGGCTATTTAGTTTCGCAGTCAGCTCCTCTGCTACTCCATAAAACGTTCCGGTAAAGCTTTTAAAGCCGTTTAAATATTTACGAGGAGAGGACGTTGGAAAGGTGGAAAGCTCCCCAAAAGACTACCCCGTCATCCAGCCAGGAAACCGGCCCGAGAAAATGATGGCTTTGGAGCTTCTGCTAATCAGATGAATTAAAAAGTTCGTTTTAACTTTATAATAGAGGATCGGAATAATCGGTTGACTATAATTTGATGAGTTGGGAATTTGGTAGACGACGTGCTACAGGTCCTTAAGGAAAGATGTTAATCTTAATGATAAAGATTCATTCGTAAAGAAAAATCGTTCATAAAAGACGTGTAAGAGTGATCAATTAATTTACCAGCAGCAGTAATCAAGATATAAAGGAAGATAAGGAGGTATCATCATCATCATCATCATTTGGCTCTACAACTCTATGTGAGTCTTGGCCGCGTTTACTATTTCCCTCCATTGTTGTCGGTCCTGAGCAGCTATTTATTTCCCATTGCTGTACTCCCATTTTGCGTAGATCGCTGGCTACTGCGTCCTTCCATCTTTTTCTTGGGCGACCAACTGACCTTTTTCCAACTGGCCTTTCCCAGAATGTGGCGTTTAGAAGTCTTTCGTCACTTGATCTTAGTACGTGACCCGCCCATCGTATTCTGTTTGATTTAATGTAGCGTACTATGTTTTCATCTCCGTATATTGTCTGGAGTTCATCATTGTGTCTTCTTCTCCATTCTCCTGTTGTCTCTTCTCTGCAAGGCCCATTGATAGTCCGCAGTATCTTTCTTTCAAGTACCAGTAATTTTGTTGTTTCCCGCTGATTCAGAGTCCAGGTTTCGCTTCCATACGTTATTGTGGGACGAATTATTGTCTTATATACTCTTATTTTTGCTGGTCTTGAGAGTATTTTTGATTTAAGTAGGGTCCTTAACGAGTAATATGCCCTGTTTCCTGCAATAATCCTGGCTGCCACGTCCTTTTCATAGTTATTTTCAGATGTTATGATCGCTCCCAAGTACTTAAATTCTTTGACGACTTCAAAATTGTATTCATTAATTGTTACGTTTTGTCTAACCCTTGGTCTTGGGTTCTTCGTAACCACCATGTACTTGGTCTTGTCCTCGTTGACCTTAAGACCAACTTCCTTGGCTCCGTTCTCGAATAGAGTGAAAACTTCTTTTGCATCTCTGGCGAGAGATGCAAAAGGGTCATAAGGAGGTATACAAGATTGCAAAGGGTCTCGGTGAATTCGTAACTATTTTAATCCCCCATCCTAATTACAGGCCAACTCGTAACTCTGGCGCGCAGGTAATTCTTCGATAACCCCCTAACTACCGGTGAATTAATAACTTTCATTTTTAAGTAATGTTGATAATTTAATACCGGTATTCCAGGTATGTACCTGTAAAAATTACTCTCTTTGAAGGTGGTGTAAAAGGTATTCATCATTTATGTATTGTCTCTTGGAAGAGTTACATACTAGAGAAAATCCAAATAAATTTTGTGAAAATGACTGAAATTCTTGTAACAGATAACAGATTTCGTAATGAGTGCACGTGGGTGTAAGTTATTGGTGGTAAATAATTTTAAATTTCAATTAAAGAAAGTGCTAAAAAGTGAGAAACATTTATGGTACTGTTCTGCATCTGGTTGCAAAGCAACCTGTTATACCGACGGAATCATACGGCCTGCTATCATACGGCCCCTATTTTCTTTTAAAAAAAAATCATCGATTGCGTAATCACGCCCAGATGGATGACGTCACTGGTATGATATGTATACCAAAAAATTAGAATTTAAAAATAAAAATCGACTTATTTCGGGATTTATCTCCAGAGACGCCCATTCTCGAGAAAATGAATTTATTCCAACTCAAACGTCCTCACTGTATTTGTTTATAAGCCAAAAAATTGTTTATAACTTTTAAACAGTGCTGAGGCCTCTTAGATAATCCGATTTTAATTCTGTAAAGTGTATTAGATAGGTAGAGAGCCTCTTTATATGTGAAAAAATTAGCAAACTTCTAAATGGTCTACTTTCTGTTCAGAAAGTTTTTAAAAAATTTGAACTTTTTTAAAAAAATTTAGATTGCAAAATTATTATGCAAAATCTATCAGGTAGATTTTAATGAAATTTGGTGGACGATTTAAGTATGTTATAAGGATTTTCTATGCGAATTACGAAGGTTCTAAGTGCAACCAAAGTTTTTTCAGAAAGGGTATTAATTTAAGACATTTTTAGCTAGTCGTATATCATAATAAATTCAATTATCTTTATTTTAATTCCCTACGACTTTGCTCCAAAATGAATCGTTTTAAAGTTATAAGAAAAAATGTAGAAAAAAATTAATGTTTTTCGAAATTTTTAAATATTTTAATTGTTTTATTAATGTTCCGGGCATATTTGAGAAGGAGCATAAGTCAATTATTATTATTGAAGTTGTCACCTAACTTTATCTGCAAAAATCCGAATGCCACCTCGCACATCCACAAATAGACGTTTTTTTTACAGATCCGCCCTGGTCTATACATATAATATTGTTTCAATCAAAAGAGATTTCAATTTTTGTTATTTTTTTATAGGTACATATAATACACAACATGTTTTTAAGCAAACCAAGAACCATTCGCTTACATAATAATATGCTACATGCCCCGTGTTGGCTTAATTCGTTACTGTTCAAATGTATTTCTTACCTTTTAACCTATTAACAACTATTAAACAATGGTTTCGAATTCACCTCTATAAAGTTGCGAGTTGGTCAGGTAGAAAAGTTACGAATTGGCCGGTGTACATTTTGATTTAAAAAAGTTTGTCATTAAGAGTTACGAGTTGGCGCGTGTCCATTGCAAAGAGGGTTGCAAACAGTGTTGCCAACCGCATTTCTCTAGATTATCCGATGGTCGCTCGAAAAAGATCCGGTTTGTCACGAAAAGATACGTTCATGGGCGTAACCAGGGGGGTTGGAGGTTATAACCCCCCCCCCGATTTTGATGTACTTTGAGCTCATACACTTAACAACATTACTGTCCATTACTATTCCATACCTCCAAGAGACCATCCTGTAGTTGTAACCCCCCTTAGGATCATTCTGGTTACAACGTTGGATAGGTCAAAAATTATTCTGTAATTAAAGCCCTGTCAGTTTTGTCTGACTACCTATTACAGAATAATTTTTAATCTACTGGATTTTCTGTTTTACCATTTTAAAAATTTTCGTTTATACACACACCGGCAAAATTAGCCGAACACGTTAAAAATGGGACATGTTTGATGTCTCGTATTTCATAAACCAGTGGTCCGATTTGAGTGATTCTTTTAGTATATTATAGCCTTATTATTTAAGAATATCGCTGGAATAATATTGTTGCTAGACAGGTAAATACCATTTTGTACCGGGTGTACCAATCATACTGTGTTTTTTTCTTAAAGTTTGGAACACCCTGTGGAATATTCTAGCATATGTAAAATATTAGAATTAATACTCGATTGTAGATTTAGGCTTGCATAACATTTTCCTTTTCGATTCATTTACTTATGTGAGATAATAAAAAAGTTATGTGCGTTAGCAACTATCCATGTTTTTCATCAATAAATCCTCATAGTAGGGGAGGAAAGTATACTAAATTTGCAGTTACTCGAGCGTTATGGGGACCTATTGGATTGTGAAGAGTATGTGCTAAAATCAGAAAAAGATTAAGTTAAGTTTTTCATAAAGTGGGGGACTTTTTATTTTTTAATTTAATTTTCCATTTGAAACAATCATTTTTCTCCGATTATAGCGCTATCTATCCATAATTAGAAAAAATATGTCGAATAAAAGTTGCTTATTTTTACGCAAAGAATCAAAATCTGCAATAAAAGTTGGGGGCTCCTATTTAATATTTTAAATTAAATCTCCCACCCCAACTCCGTGGGGGCTCGTGACACCCCACGGAGAGGGGTGGGGGTAAATTAAAAATTATAAAACGAACCCTCCGATATTTTGCGAAATTAACATCAGATCGTAAAACTGCAAAATACACCTATTCAATATTTTTCAAAAATCTACCAAATGACACCAAACACGACCCCCCACAGAGGTGGGGTGGGGGGTTACATTAAAATATTAAATAGGAGCCCCCAATTTTTATTGCAGATTTGGATCCTTGACGTAAAAATAAGCAACTTTTATTCGCAACATTTTTTCCTATTATGGATAAATGGCGCTATAATCGGAAAAAACGATTGGTGGAAATGGAAAATTAAATTGAAAAATGGAGAGTCCCACACTTTATGGAAAACTTAACTTAACTTTTTTTGGTTGTAGCACCTACTCTTCACAATCCACTCCAGGTCCCAAGAACGCTCGAGTAATTGCAAATTTAGCATACTTTTCTCCCCTACTATGAGGATTTATTGATAAAAAACATGGCTAGTTGTTAAAGCACATAACTTTTTTATTTTCCAACATAAGCAAATGAATCAAAAAAGAAAATGTTAAGAAAGCATAATTCTACAATCGAGTTTTAATTTTAATATTTTATATATGCTGGAATATTCCACAGCGTGTTCCGAACTTTAAGAAAAAAACACAGTATGCTTATTACACCCGGTATAAAATGACATTTACCTGTCTAGCAACAATATTATTACACCGATATTCTTAAATAATAAGGCTATAAAATACTAAAAGAATCACTCAAATCGGACCACTGGTTTATGAAATACGAGACATCAAACATGTCCCATTTTTAACGTGTTCGGCTAATTTTGCCGGTGTGTGTATATTGAAATCTCATATTCTAGCTGATTAATTCATGTAATTACCTACTATTATTATACAGGGTGTCCAGAAACTCTACCGACAAACGACGACAGGAGATTCCAGCCTGAGATAATTATAAGATATTTTAACCCAATTCACGTAGTCCAAAAATGCTTCCTAAGGGAGCTAGAGCTCTTTGAAGATGGCGTCTTGCAACTAGTTTTTCTTAAATAACCCAAGAATACTACTTCTATTGACAAAAACAAAAATTGGTACACATATTAATTTATCTTCCAGAGATAAGACGATTCCGTACATTGCGAATTTCTAGCACCGGTCATAGGCGTCCGTTTTGGGTAGGGCAATAGTTATTTTGTCGCATAACTTCTTTATCTTTAATTTTTAAGCATTTTTGACTCTGGATTATTAAATTGTGAGGTATTTTAGAACTAAAAGGTACTCTTGTTTTAAGTCGATAGGATACACCGTTTTCTATAAAAATCGATTTAAAAATTTTTCTTTTTTTGAATTTCCAAAAAAAAATTCAAAAAAACTATTTTGAAATCCGAAAACTGGTACGTTTATTTATGTTTCAGAGATGAATCGATTTCATTAATTGCGAATTTCTAGTACGGGTCATATGCGTCCGTTTTGAGTAGGTCAACGGTTATGTTATCGTATAACATTTTTGTCTTTAATTTTTAAGCATTTTTGACTCTAGATTATTAATTTATGAGGTATTCTAGTAATAAAAGTTACTCTTTTGTTAAAAATATTTTCAATTTTTTTTTTTCAAATTCAAGAAACGAAAAATTTTCAAATCGATTTTTCTAGAAAACCGTGTGTCCTACCGACTTAAAGCAAGAGTACGTTTTAGTACTAGAATATCTCAAATTTATTAATCCAGTGTCAAAAATGCTTAAAAGTTAAAGACAAAAAAGTTATGTGATAAAATAGCCGTTGCCCTACCCAAAACGGACGCCTATGATCGATACTAGAAATTTGCAAAGGATGAAATTGATTTATCTCTGGAAGATAAATATACGCACCGATTTTCGTTTTTCTAAATTGAACCGTTCTGGAGGTATTTAAGAAAAACTAATTACAACACGCCATTACAAGAGCTCTAGCTTCCCTAGGAAGCATTTTCGGACTAGGTGAATTGAGCTAAATTGTCTTAAAATTATCTGAAAAATCTCCTGTCTTCGTTTGTCGGTAGAGTTTCTGGACACCCTGTATATTGTACGTATTTTGTATTATTGTAAGTGTTAAATCTAAATATTTCATTATTTGGAGCTTTTTATTTATTTTTAACTAAAAAAACATTTTTAAATATTATTCTATTAAAACGTAATAACTATGTACCTAAAACTAGGTACTAGAAAAATAAATAAAAATAAATCAATACAAAAAAACTACAACTACATTAAGAGCGTAGGCGCAAAATTCCTGGTCAATGGTTTTTCGAATCCTGAGAAAACTAATAAGTAAATTTGAAAAATTTAAACGCAGAATGAAAGATTACATTATTACCGAGGGCAGAAAGTCCCTGAAGATTTCTATAATGTTTATTGTAATAAGTTACAGGGGTGAAAAAAAAAGACAAAATTGAGTGTGATTTTTAATTTCAAATATCTCATTAAAAAAACCTTTTTGTTTATTCTAAGGGACTAAAAACCTAAACATGTACGTAATGCAAAACACACAAAAAAAAACAAAATACATTCTTATTTTTTATTTTGCCATGTTACATTGTAACATTCTTTTTGAAGGTGTAAATTTTATACAGCCAGTATTATCGACACCATCTTTTGTCGCCAATAAAGCCCTAATTGTAGATGTATTTAAGAGGTTTCTTTTATCTGTTTTTATATTGAATGCATTACTGAAAACCCTTTCTACACTAGCGTTTAAAAATGGTAGAACGAATAGCAATAAAAATACTTTTTTTAAATTAAGAAACAAATATAATTAGCTTCATTTTGTAATTTTACCATTTATCCATTATAGAAAAGTATTTTCACAAACCATTTTTCGACAGACGTTTACCTACATAAAATAAAAATAAAACTATAAATCTAAATCGTGCAGTAGCTATCATAAGTTTAAAGACTAAAACCCCATAAATAACATCGGACAGCAGAATCCCTGTTTTTGAAATTTGAATTGGATCAGTATGCCTTAAGTGGAAACAAAACAATTCGCACAGGTCCCTTATGTTCCTTCTTATCTTTTAAAAAATTAGATAATTGCCATGATAAGTATCTGATGTCGCTAACATTCATCTAATATAGGCTATTTATAGAAATTTGGGTGGAACCAAAGAAAATTAATGTGTTGTTGGGAATATATGAACAAGAAGCGGATTTTTTTAAGTTTATTTTTGTTGTTAGTTTGTTGTAGTAGATTGGTAGATACACTGAAAAATATACGCAAATATCCGATTTATTTAAAGATACGGAGAAGATATGACAACTCTCAAAAAGATACGCAAATCGGATACGCCGATTGGCAACACTGGATGCAAAGCACGTTGTAGCTACTACTAAGGAAAGGTCGCCTGCACAGCTGTATGAAGAGTTGGAAAAGGTTATATAACATTACTAAAGCAAGAGGGCAAGTCATCAAAGGACTTGACTCATGTATGGCAGATTAAGAGAGCAGATAGAAGAGTGTTAAGATCCGATGTTGAAATAAAGCAAAGATGGTATGAGTACTTTAGAGAGTTGCTAAATAAAGAACACCAGAGGAGAGACAGAGGATACTGGATCCCAAATGAGAATGTAATACCGGGAATAGCAAGAGACGAGGTTGAAGAATGGTAAGGTAGTAGGACCTGATGAAATACCTATGGAGGCAAATAAAATATTCCCTGAACCTTGCGAAGGATCTCGCAACTGCGCAGGAGCTCTCCAGTACCCCACGCAGAACAGACTAGGTGGGAAAGTCGTCATTACGTCATTGCCGACACAGAACGTCCCAATCGCTGATAGGGAACGTCTTATACACGTCGCACAACCAAATAAACATTCGCAGATCAAATTTAAAATCAAATTTAAAAGCAGGTTGGTTGTCCACAGCTTTGTCGTGCTATATTATTGGCGTATGTAATTGGCACATTGTAAATAATTAAACGCAGATGACACCTTGTTGCTGACTGGATCAATTGAACATCTTCAAGCGTTATTGAATCGAATGGTGGCATTCTGCGCGATATATGGACTCAAACTCAACGCAAGAAAAACAAAGTTTATGGTTATTAGTAAACAGGCAGCCGTAAATAATAATAACTATAACGTAACAATCGGTAATGACTCAATTGAACGAGTAAGTAATCTTGTATATCTGGGTACTCATATTAATGAAAGCTGGAACCCTAGTACAGAAATAAAAAGTAGAATTGTCAAAGCAAGAACAAGTTTTATGAAATTTAAGAAAATCCTGTGCAGTCATGATCTAAATTTGGAACTTCGCATAAGAATGGTCCGGTGTTATATATTCCCAGTACTACTTTACGGGGTTGAAGCATGGACACTGACAGAATCGCTTTTAAAAAACCTAGAGGCATTTGAAATGTGGGTCTACCGCCGTATTCTGAAGATCAGTTGGGTAGAAAGAGTCACAAACGAAAGGGTTTTGCAACGTTTGAATAAAAGTTGCGAAGTAGTGAACACGGTTAAAAGGCGCAAATTGGAATACTTTGGTCATATAATGCGTCACCCAGAAAAATATGACATACTTCACCTTGTCATGCAAGGTAAAATAATGGGAAAAAGAAGTGTGGGCCGCCGTACAACTTCTTGGCTTAAAAATCTACGCCAATGGTTTGGGAAAACTAGCACTGAACTATTTCGTGCGGCTGTAAATAAGACAATGATTGTTAATATGCTGCGCAACATGAGAGCCAACGATCGACAAGCGGTCTCGGCACCTTAAGAAGAAGAAGAAATAATTAAATAAATAAATAAATTGTTTAAAAAAACTATGGTAATAATAATATACAAAATTTAAAATGAAGTAGTCCAGGTTGTGAGGTAGCTTCCGCGTGAAAAATGCTTGATTCAGCTTCTTTGCAAATTCCTGCTAAAAATGTCTCCTTTAAACATATGAGAAGGGTGCCGGACGGAATTTTTGGGCAGAAATTGTTTAAATCATTTTTAAAATTTTATTTTTAACGCGCATAATAAACAAGTAAAAAACAACGTTTTATTTTTGAAATTAGCCCCGGTTTCCCAGCAAAATCTTAAAACTGAATGTTTAAGCTTCGATTTTATGCACTTATTATCTACAAAAATAATAATTTACATTATTGGTTTTCAAGCCTCGAACTCGAATATGTGTATGTTTGAATTTTTCAGATTTTAAATCGCTTATAATTCAAAAACTGTTAACTTGTCAGAAAAATGAAAACAAACTTTTTTTTATTTAGTATTAACCGAAAAACCTAAAAAAATATTTTCCGGTGCAAAATACAAGATTGTTGAAATAGAGCCTGCCACACCGGCATTAAAATTGGATGGACGCATAATAACATTTTAAAAAGGACGGTGTAAATTGAAGATAGAACCGACTACTCTGCAGAATTTTGAAAACAAATGTTTAAACTTTAATTTAAGCACTTGCTATCTCAGATATATTAATAGAAATCTGAGTTTTTAAGCTTCAAAAATGCATATTATCTCATTTTTCAGATTTTAAATCGCCCTTAACTTGAAAACTATCAACTTTTCAAACAAGAATGTGTGTGTACTTTGTACGCACGTAAGAAGTTATACTTCTATTCTCCTTTTCATGAACATTTTTCAGTGCGTCACAAATTATAGAAAAAAAGGTAAGTCCGTGATAATACACATTTATAACATTTATTCTAACGTGACATTTTAGTTAAATCTGACAGTTGTCAAATTTTATTTTCAATTTGGAATAAAACCAAATCAATTGTGTCTATTGCATTTATAAAATGGTATTTTCTTTCATTTGTATAGTCTTATAAATTGTACAGATTATATTGATAATATTATTATTTTATTTAATAAATAATTCTTTTTTGATTATGGCGCCATCTATCGACAACTAGAATAATCACCGAACTAGAATAATTACCGAAGTATTCCCAGACGTGCCTTTTTTTCTGTCACATACAATTTAATGCGTTAGAGAGAAATCGAAAAACTGTGACGCACTGAAAGATGATCATGAGAAAAAGAATACTACATATTATGTGATTTTTAAGACAATACCAAAAATTTAAAAAAATAAAAGAATAAAACGCACACAAACACATTGAAAAATGCCACAAAGAAAAAATGATTTCTGAACGATAATAATTGTTGGCAAAAATTTTAAATACGCATTTTCTGAAAAAAAAATATATAACAAATATACTTACAATCATAACATGCATAAAAAAATAAAACTTGCATCGGGAATTGAACCCGTGAATTTCGTGGCGCTTTGATTCGTAATCGAAGCGTAGACTCACTCGTCCAATCCCACATTATTTATCATGTGGAAAAATACGGTAACTGAACGTTTTACTGTTTGACAGTTGTTTTGAAAATTAAATTATGTAGTTTAAATTTTGTGGAAGAAAATATAAAAATATAACAAAACAGTAAGAAAACAATATATTAGATGAAGATTGGTAGAACTTTTGTTGGTAATCAAATTAAGTATGCAAATCAAAGCATTACATACCTACTAGATAAATAAATCTACGCCAAAAAATCATAATTTAAAAATAAAAATCGGACCTAATTTGGGATTTCTCTCTAAAATCCCCATTCTTGAGAAAATAAATGTACATATTTCAACCTAATCCAAATGTATAATTACAATATGATTATAATAAAAACTAATTACCAAATTAGAATGAGTTTTCCTTGTCCAAAATAGTCCAAAAGTCCAAAAATATTGGTATATGAAAACTATTTAAAAAGGCAGTATTACTATTAACTAACTTTTGTTTGTTGTTTCTTTTCACACAACCTAATCCAAATGTATAATTACAATATGATTATAATAAAAACTACTCACCAAATTAGAATGAGTTTTCCTTGTCCAAAATAGTCCAAAAGTCCAAAAATATAGGTATATGAAAACTATTTAAAAAGGCAGTATTACTATTAACTAACTTTTGTTTGTTGTTTCTTTTCACACAAATTTGAAAACGCAACAACCATAAATAATCTAACTACAGCTGTGCCACAGCCGCCATATTGAATAATTTTTGACGTCATTTGAACATCCAATCAGAACAAAGTTATAATGCGCATGCGCCCGGTCGCTAGGTTTTACCATATAAAAATTCACCCTCTATCGCCGGTAAAGAAGTATAACTTCAAAAAATGACAAGATACCTTTCTTGTTTAGAATGGTCCAAAAAACCTAAAAAATATTTTTCGGAGCAAAAAATGGTGACCTTTTGAATTTCTAAAAAAATTGTTTAAACAATTTCTGGCCAAAAATTTCGTTCTGCACTCTTTATATAGGGCTTTTCATCGATTGTCATTTGGTTCGAGCTTCTGTCATGTGTCACACAATATTAATATATCTACGTCATACGTCTTTGGTTTATATTATGGTAGTGGATAGGTAGCCGGTACCGGTGACTTATTCTGTAGCCGGTAGTCGCTTATTATTGGTCTAAATCATGTCTAAATTAAGGGTATGTTTAGTGTTTAGTTTAGGTTATGTTTATGTTTGCTTCGTGTTTGAGTATGATATATGATATATTCAGTATAATATATTATTTATCTATGCTTCGTGTGCTCCTGTGTTTGTTTTATATAAAGTTTAAAACATTGAATTGAATTAAAGGTTGAAAGACCAAAAGGACAAGATGTAACCGTAATTGGTTTACAAAAAATAAAGAAAATGAAAAGCCAATCCGATCAAGTTGAATTTAAAAAACAAATAGTTTCTAATCTCTTCTAATCTTGTTTCGGTATCAATTTTAAAACTATGGTAACTTGTGAAACATGGAAATCTATACAGGATCTTGTTCATACAGAAAAGCAGAGTTTTGCCTTCAGAACTGCATCAATCAGGCAAATTTGATTATCTGTGATGGGGACTTAATTTTGGTTCTGCCGGGGTACAATAATAATCATAACTATTGTTACTTTTTAATTTTTTAATAAAGTTTTACTTGATCTCTGAGTTAATTATTTGTGATCTGTTTTATTACTTTTTCATAAAAATGCACATTGCTTGAAAATAATTATTTAAAATAAAATGCACTTATTTCGCACAATCATTGAAAATGTATAATGTAAATGCAGCTATTTTGTATAATTTTCGTAAGTAATACACATGCTAATACACCATTACCTAATGTATTACCGGTACCCGGTACCGGCAACCAACTCATTGACCGGTAGTTCCGCCCACTTAATTGCTTAACCAATAAAAGCCAACTACCGGCTACGGAAGAAGTCACCGGTACCGGCTACCTATCCACTGCCTTGTATTATTGTATATACAGTGGAACCTCGATTATCCGTCTCTCCATTAACCGTCACCTCTGTTAACCGTCAGGGTCCATATATAAGTTGTATTGACTACAGAAGTAAAAAATGAGTCATAAATTCATTTTGTTTGAGCATTGCGATAAGTCGATAGGCCAAGTGAAATTCGCTGAAATGTACAGTTTTGCTATCACCATATTTTAAGAATGAATTAACTGTTTTGTTTTCGTGGCCTAAAGATGACATAAAAGAATGGTTAATTTGTGATGAGGACGCAAAATTGTTGACAGATGATGAAATCGTTGAAATGGCAACAGAGGCGGAGGAAGCAGATTCAGAAGCTGACACAGACTACAGCTGACAAATTGATTAGGTTGTACGAACACAAATCTCTCTTATATTGTCAAACAAAACATACAAATAAAATTTGAGAGCTGTACTATGAATTTTGAATTTTTTTAATGTTCTGTTAACCGTCTTTTCGATTATCCGTCATACCCTTGGTCCGGTGCCCTGACGGATAATCGAGGTTCGACTGTACTAATAACGTATATCGTAGATATATTAATATTATGTGACACATTTATAACAGAAGCTCGAAACAAATGACTGTGAATGAAAAGCCCTATAGGGAAAATTTTTGAATAGTAATCCGCAGAGAAACCGAGTCATAATTTTTTTTCAGACGGGAGCGGCCTGACATCATGGACTAAATGTTTCTTGCTAACATTACATTGGTATTAGGCCTTGATAAAATTACTGTCTAAACAATTTGGCAACACAGCCAATTGAGCCAATGGGTGTAAGGATGGAAAAGTGTTCAGGTCTCTACATTATTACTGAGTCATCATGTAGAAATCTACAATTAAGTTGAAAATGTTACCACAGTAACATGCTACAGTAGAGCCATCTCTAGGATCAGAAACAAATTAATTAAGGGTTCAGATCAACCTTAAATGTGACATAGAAGCTGCAGCTTCTATGCAATCCCGATGTATAAGACCATCACATCCAGAAAATGCATGGTACAAGGAGAAAAGTATCACGTAAGCAATAGTTCAGAAAGCTGGTTAACTCAAGGGGATTATAGCCTTCTCAGCCTGACAGCATTTCGTCTCTTCTCGTGGGAATAGAATGAACATCGAAACAAAAGGACGAAGAGGTACCTACTCTAAATTCACAATCAAGATGCAGTAGAAATAAACAAACCAAGACACGTTAAATGTTACAAGGAGCACTCCTGAATCATAATTTACAATGTATAAACTTTGTAAATCATAATTTGGGATTAACAATGCACATACATTGTAAAGTATGATTTGGGAGTACTCCTAGTAACATTTAACGTGTCTTGGTTTGTTTATTTCTACTGCATCTTGATTGTGAATTTAGAGTAAGATTATATATTTTCTTCCAGTATTATTATTACCTACTGTTCTTCTATTCATGTTTTTGTGTCCTCAACTTATTTGCATATTTCTCCATTGTACGTCCTCTTGATCGTTTTGTGAATTTGATTTTAATATTGACTGTCACATTTTTTATCCAAACTCATCTTCCGTGCGTCAAAACAGACAAATAAACAAAACCGCCAACATTACTCGTCCTTCTACATATTAATTATTCACCATAGCGGCTTTCCAATTTTCTTGATTAAACATTAGGTGGTTCACGTATTTTACAGAATTATTTAGCTTGGACGAGAATATGTAAACTTCATTTTTACGACTGCTTGACATTATTCCCGGTAATAAAACGCACCGGAAGAGAAAATTTTCGACGAGTTTCTCATTGGCGTGCGAGAAAACAGGAAACACAATTATTATTTGATGATGTCAACCAGATCTAGATGGAAATTGATTTCTGATATATTTAAACTCGCTTCTTTAGTTCAACATTATTGGGTTAAATGTTAAAGAAATATAAGCAAAACTTTAGCCAATAAAAATCATTACCATATTCTAAGATCATTAATATATCTGAATATGTTCTTTTTAAGCCAAATATTCATATTCACATACTGAGAAACAATAAGTGCCAATATGGTCAACTAATAGTGAGACGAAAAATCGAGATAAAGAGAGGAAATACTATCGTGGCTAAGAACATCCGACAATGGACAGGGCTAAATTTTGAACAGTTAGTAAGAACAGCTGAAGACAAACAAAAATTTGCAATTGTAGTAGCCAACCTCCATTGAGGAGACGGCACTTTAAGAAGAAGATTCATATTCTTTTAGAACAGGGGTTCATATTATAAAAATGTAATATTTTGGTACGACAGTTCTGTAAGATTTACTCCATCTATATAAAACAGTCCTTGGCGAAAAGAAGAAGAATTAAAAATCAAGAATTTTCTTGATATCGAAATAATCCGAAAGGTGACAGTTCAAGTAGTAGTACCTAATTGAGTTTTTGAATAGTTCTGTCATTCAATTCGATTGTTATATCTAAGTATTGGTCCAGGACAAAATTTTGAATCAGAATTTATTCATTCATTCATTCATTAAGCATTACAATCCCTAGGTATTCTAGACTAAGGCCATGGCGTTCAAAATTCTATTATTGTCTTGTCTTTGCTGCTGTTGTGACTCTTTTCCATTTCTTCCTGTCCTTGCACTCAGTGGCGGCTCGTGGCTTTAGGGACAGGGTCGGCAAGGTTTTTGTCTAATCAGATAGGTATACCATCTAATTAAAAGGCTTGAATCATAATAGCAGATTTTTGGTTTTTGTTTTTTTTTTTTTGTTTTTTCACATAGATTAAGAACCTAAACATGTTTATAACATGATATAAATAACCATTAACCCATAAATAACCCATTTATAAAATGGGTTATAACTTATAACATCATCGTAAAATTTATTAATGTGTTGGAGAGATTTTAATAGTTTTTTTCTATTGACATTTGAGAAAAGCTTGACATTCTCTTTTGTTTCATGGTGTTTCGACAATACGTTTTGACATTTTTGAGACAAGAGAAATCCCGTTCATTTAAGGCAAAAGTTGGTAGCAATGAGAAAATTCATGATAATAATTTATTAATTTCGGGAACAGTTTGTTGCAATGAATTGCTGTATATAAAATTACATATACATATTTTGTAACTTATCCTATCTTCCGAAAATATTTGGATCAGCAAATATAACTTTTAATTAATTTCCTTAGTTTATTTGATTAAAGAATGATGGATAGTTTTAATACACTTGTCGAATAGATATTTTGAAAATACTTTGTGGTAACTTTTAAATTTTTGCAAATCTTCAAAATTTGAAAAAATGAGTATCTATTTGCACAAGTAATAACAGTATCAAAAATTTCAAAATATACTTGTTTTTCGAGATCTGTGTCATACTTTTGTCTTTTGTGGGGGTGTTCGGAAATATCAAGCGAATCCAAAACGTCACTGCGATATATTGAAAATTACTATAGTATTTTTACTACAAAAGCGATATTACTAGGTCAAAATTTTTGACGTAAGAGAACTGTCAAAACATTAGAATGTGACTTTTCATTATTGCCATGTTTATAATAAATATGGCAATAATGAAAAGTCACATTCTAATGTTTTGACAGTTCTCTTACGTCAAAAATTTTGACATAAGTAATATCGTTTTTGTAGTAAAAATAGTATATCTCTGAGATTTTTTACCAGCTTTGTTATTCTATTTTTGGAATAAATAATGTCAGTTGACTGATCTTGAACAACATTGAATATCACATCAGTTTGGGTAAACACTTTTTTAAAAATATGTAAAAAATACCTATTAAAAGAATAATCATCATTTAGTAAAGTTTTCAAACCGATTGCTTTACGGATCGAGATATCGTCACTTGCAAAATTGTCGCCTTTATTAATAAAATTAAAAACTTCCAAAAGCTGTTTACGAAAATCTGCTACAGTGAAAACTAACCGAGATTTAAAATTCCAAAAGCTACTTTATTTCATAAATAATTTCATCCCGAGCGCACTATTAGATTAGCAGGGTACGTGGCTTGTGGCTTGGTACATGCCGCGCTGGTGTCTGTTCATCAGCGATCGGCAGATTGGTATCTGCCGGACTCTGCCATTCAAATACGGGTGAAATTGTGGTGAAATGTATAATTGGTTGCCTATCGGCTAATATTCCACAGCGCTTCTTACAAGTAAATCGTAAATCTAGGGACGGCTTGCCGTCCCTGTCGAAGCAGATCTTATAAAAAAGAATTCACACAATCGCAATCGGATGCATGGCTTTGATTATTACTTTCAAAAGTTTCTTACGCGTAGGGATCACTTAACGTATCGGATTGATCGAATTCTTTTAAAAACAATGAATAAAATTTAGTTTGTATTATCTCACAATTTTTTTTATTTTACAGAAACAAATATCATCAACTCTGATTAAATTAAATATTTAGAAAATCTACAATGTGTCCATAAAAACATAAAGTGAAACCTAGGTCGATGACACTACATTGTGTATACTATATACAATACACATCGACGTAAGTTTCATTTTATGTTTTGATTTAATTTGTTTGAAAATTAATCCTGACGCATGGGAAAAGATAAAATGGAACAACTGTATATTAATATAAGAAAAAGAGGAGTCCCAAAAATAAAATAATGCGAACCGAAAATTTCCAATAAAATTACTGACAAAACAGAAAAAAATCAATTCCACAACCTAAAAAGTATCAAAACGAAAGATTATAATGAAACCTTCCCCACGCAATAAATCTTTTGACAAGCCCGCCCTTGGATTTACCTTTGAGTTTAAGTCTCTTAGGGCACTGAGGGTTTAAAGCAAGCAATTGCGGAGACCGGAAAAGAGGATTGAAAAGGAAAAGGTCGTGCTTAATTGGAAAGTTGGAAACCTCTTTTTCCACTTGAGGTTATGCGGGATTTTATATAATATGATCGCACACCTGCTGTGAAATGTATATACAAAGAAGTACCAGAACCAACATCTTATACAATATAATGTATTTGGCAATAAATATGTGGCAATGTATTTGACCGACAAAAAAATCGGATAAACACGCATATTTAACAATTAAAAACAACGGTATAAGTTAAGGTTAGACGCGATCACTCTTCAGAATCTTGAAGCTGAATGTTCAATCTTCAATTTAAGTATCTGGCAACTTCAAAAATATTACTTTAAATATGAGTTTTTAAGCCTCAAAAATGCGTATTTTCGCATTTTTCAGATTTTAAATCACCTATAACTCGAAAACTATCAATTTTTGAGAAAAATTACAAGATACCTTTCTTGTTTAGAATGATCCAAAAAATCTAAAAATATATGTTCCAGGCCAAAAAAGCGTGATATTTTGTATTTGTTTAAAAAAATTGTTTAAACAATTTCTGCCCAAAAATTCCGCCCGGCACCCTTCAGATTTGTTTAAAGGGTACATTTTTGAATAGGAATCCACAAAGAAACCAAATCAGAAATTTTTTCAGACGGGAGCGGTCTCACCACATGGACTATTTGGATCCTGAGCTCAATAAATGAAAATCCTAGTCTACTCCTTGTAGTAAAAGACCAGCAATACTTTAGTACTTTAGTCTATAACTTGAGTGGCTGACACAGATAAATACCGAATGTATGCTGGAAAATTCAACTTTATTATCCATAATGATGCAGCACATTCTTGTCCTAGAGTGAGAAGGGATCATCCTAAAATGCGCATGTACAAATCTAAGATGCGAAAATCAAGTGGAAAACTATCACATTAATGTTCGAAAAGACTTATCATGACAATTATCATCATCATTCTGGCTTTACAGCCCTGTGTGGGTCCTAGTTTTCTTAAAAATTTCTGTCTATTTGTCCCTATCCATCGCCTTTCTACCTTCCATCCTTCCATCGGAAACATGACTAAAATGGCGCCAAGCTGGTGCCATTGTCGAATGCACGATTGATTCAAAGCAAAAGTATATACCTAATACCGTTGTTCACCCAGTTGCCCTATATACAAAAATATGTTAACCAGCCACAGTAAAACAAGAACAGGCTATCCATGTCATAAAATATCGATACTACAATGGATTTTAGGCATATCCAGCCTTGATTATGTTAAGAATGATTATGTCAGGAAAAGAATTTGAGCTGCACCAATTACGAACAAGATGAGGGAAAGACTAAAGTGGTATGGACATGTAGTGAATAGCGAAGAGAATTCGATATACTTAACATAGATATGACGACTGTCAATACCACACCAGATGGCGCCGTGTATCGAAGCAGGTGGTGATGACTGATCAAAACAGTGGACCATGCAATAGTGGGGGACTAACACTAGGGAGATAATTATATAATTGTGAAAAATATGCTTCAAAACAAGACTTCTTCTACGGCAATACAGCCCAAATTGAGCCTTGGCCTCCTTTATTTTTTGCCTCCACCCTTGCTTGTCTGTGGCTGCTCTTCTCCATACACGGACTAATAAAAAGGGCTTGTGCATCGCTGTTTATTGTGTCTTAAGTCTTGTTCAAAACAAGACGCAACTAACAATAAAGCATATAAGATTTGCTCCGAACTTTCAGTTTTTTATGAATGTTGAATATAACAGAAATGCTAAGATTTTAGGAAATAATCCGAAGACAATTAACAAAGAATATCTAATTTTACACTACCTTAAGCAAATTGGGCTGTGTAAATTGTAACTATGTTACTTATTTAAGTGTATCAAGAGTAACAGTTTATGGAACAGTGAACACCGAATGATGTAACGCTGGAGTGGCATTTTAAATTACATGCAATAGAAATGACTAAATATAACAAAATACTTTAGAAACAGTACAACTAGTGATTTTATTTGATTGTTGGGCAATTATTTTACATCGAAATCATGTAAAGTTTCATCTAAAGTAAGGATAATGTAGGCACTTTTTACTCCGAGGAATGTTGAATTTGATATGTGCGAAAATAAAGGGCAAATAATTATCTACCACACATATGCCAAGAGGCAAATGTTGATGTAGTAGAAAGTTTTATATACTAATGTAATTACTAATGAGGTGAAGGAGTAAATTAAACACCTTAACAATCGCTATATCTCAAATTTTTGTAAGTGGCTTTATAAAGATTACACATCAAGTATTATTAATCTGTGGCACTATAGCCCATTATAAGCTGTAGACTGATGATCTATCTGATTCCAAATCTTCAGACAATATTTGCCACCTAGTATTCCTAGCTCTTTTTGATCATTTTCAATACAGGCAGTTAAAAGAAAACATGGCCTTCCTCACAGTCTTATCTCAAAAGGTACAAGTGGCCCTACCACATCGAGTACAACAGTGACATCAAGAGAATACACCAGAGAAATGCATGTAAAATTCATATGTTTCAAAAGCGCATTTGATGAAATTAATTGTATGAAATTATGGGAAAGGTAGAGTATCATGGAATCCCAGAAAAATTAACACATATATGCTAACAGTGAGTCTAAAAAACTCCACAGCAAAGATAAGTTTATATTAAGTTTATTAGAAGCAATAAAAAGGAGGACAAACTTCGTAAACAAAAGCATTATTACAGATCAACTTCATATTATGCAAATGATCTAGTCACCGTAGCAAAGACAAAGATGACACTAATGAGAGCAATTGAAAAATTAGATAAGGAAGCAAAGAGAATAGGGCTAGAGACAGACCAGTGCAAAACAAAACACATAATGATTAGGAAGGATGACACAACAACTCAGAAATATCTCATAACACAGAACTAACCAACTGTAACTGAAACTGTAACCAACTTTACCTACTTGGGAGTAACAATCGGAAATCCCGAAAAGAGAGAACAGAGGAAAGAATTCTGAAAGGCAAAAAAAACATATGGAATGAATAGAAATCTGCTGAGAAGCAAGACTCTAAGTAAGAAAACAAAGATGAATTTATATAAGACCTGTTGTTACATATGAGATTAACAAGAGAGAGAAAGATAGCCTTCTGAAATTTAAAAGAAAAATAATGAGAACAATACTGGGCCCTAATGTAACAAGAGAGGGAAAAAGAAGAATGAAAACAAATGCTGAAATTGCAAAAAAAAAATTAAAGGGAGAAAATATAGTCAGATTATTATATTACCAGGTACAGCTGGTTCCTAAAAAAAACTGATACGACTCTTAATAAGATTTGATCATTTTGAGCAGTGTATGATTGGCCTGACATTATATAGGCCGTTCCAAGATGCTGTCAAAATTAAAACAATATGGCTACTGGAAGGCAAACATTGAATATTATTCTATCAGGTTCTTATGGTTTTAGATCATTTTAGTTGTTGTACAAAGATTAATTTAACATTTTCTCTGGAAGTATTAATTTAGAAAGATAATATGCCTCATTGGTGTTGTGTTTTGAAGTGTGAAATGCAAAGTAATCGTGATAAAGTTAGCTTTTACCACTTACCATCAGTGCTACATTCTAAGCACAAAACTGAACCAATTTAACTAAATAAGTTATAGTTATCATCTGAGAGACAACAACAATGGTAAAATGCAATAAGATATAAAGATTTTACTAGCAAAATGGAAATTCCCCTGTAATCATCTTATATCTGGTAAGTTACAACATTTGAACATTAACGATTTTTGAAGATGTTAACAGTCTAATCTTGTAGGAAAACCAGCCGACTTAACTGATAATAACAATCCAGATTGGGTTCCTTCAATAAATATGGGGTATATAAACACAGTGAAATGAGTTCCCCAAAATCTAAAATGGGAATTAAGGTACCAAAGGAGAATTAAAAGAAAAGGGTACCTACAAGAAAAAATTGCTTTTTTTATTCCTCTTGAAATGATTTATAAGACACTGGACTGTCTTATATTCTACAAATACTAGGTAGGTCTATGATTTTACACATTTTTCATTAATGATACATTACTGTTACTTTAGTAGATTTAGAAACAGTGGATTTAGTGGTAGATAGCAGTTATTTGGTATAAAAGCTAGTTTAGTAGAAGACAAGATTTTGCCAAATAGTCAAACATATATTACAATGGAAAAATTAACAAATACATTTTATGTCATTAACATTAACACAGGATTTTAAATATCAGCTTAAGAAATTAGCTTTATCTTGTGAAAGTATAGAAAATGATGATGCCAAAACTAAAAATTATACTGGTTTAGCAAATTACAATGTTTTTAAAATAGCTTTAAAGTATATTACACCATTTATCAAATACCATCAAAATACTGTTTTGTCACCAAGTGATCAAGTATTGCTTACTTTAGCTAAACTAAGCTTAAACTTAGATTATAAAGATTTGGGATATAGGTTTAGTATTTCACCCTACCCGGTATCAACTTATTTCAAAAATACTTTGTATATAATGTGTCTTAGGTTAAAAAAAATTTGTGTTCTGGCCTGATAGAGATATTTTAAAGAAAACTATGCAAAATTCACTTAAAGAATCTTTTCATGGAAATACTACAGGTATAATTGACTTTGGACGAATGTTGGTATGAAACGAATTATTTATTGTTCTGAAGCTAGTTATTTGAGGCATTTTTGTAATTAACTATTCTAATTGGGAAATAAGCCACAATTTAACTTAAAAAATAATTTTATTAATCTTTCGACTTCCAAATCAGACGTCATTGTCAAAATACAAAATATTATTATTTATGCATATTATTACCTGTAAATATTTCTTCTGATTGTTAATTGTAAAGGATAGAAAAATTACCATTTATGTTATTTTTTTAGAATCAGCTGAGAGAAGTGGTCTACAAAAACCCAGGAAGGAAACGGAATATGTGGCTACGAAAGGCAAAAGAAAGGTTTACAAAGCAAATGTGACACATTTTTTTGAAATATTTAGGAATATCAGTAAATTGCATTAAAAAAATGTATGAAAAGATTTTGTTCAATAAAAATGTTTATATTTATCAAGGATGTATTAATTGGTATGGCCACATATCGTCAGTGATGTAATAATACATCCTATCTGTTTTCTCATGAGTTTCGTGAGACTAAAAACTTGTCTTAGGGTCACCTCCTGTTTTCATATGATATTTTTTGACTTGTTTTGTAGTAAATTAAACTATCTATGAACTACAAAACAAGTCAAAACTTACATATGAACACAGGAGGTGACCTTAAAACATGTTTTCCACCTACCTCTACCGAAAGTATACGTTTCCGGACCTGATTGTAGGGAGCAAAGTTGTACTTTTCCTCCCTAGGGAGGAAAATATTTTTCCTCCCTAGGGAGGAAAAGTAAAAGTGACGTCATTGTATTTCATTCATGAAATATAACTTATTGACGCCCTGTATAATATCTATTTTCTATTACGTAAGTATCTATACATTTTAACGTTTATTTAAAAACACTCCATATTTTGCAGAATGGTAAAAAACAGTAAATTGTTATTCTGATTTAACAATGTTTACATTAATAATTTGACTTATATTTGACAGTTGACAGTTATATTGTACCTACTTGTTAGTTTTAGCTCTAATAAATTTTGTTGGTAGTTACATAAATAAATTAAGTAAAAATGAAAAAATGACTTGTTATTTGAGGAAGGTGGAAAAACCATATGTATAACATGGGAGTAAAGTGCCTTTTCCTCCCTTGAATGATTACTGCCCTCCGCTACGCGTCGGGCAGTAAACTTCATTCTCGGGAGGAAAAGTAGCACTTTCCTCCCTTGTTATACAAATAGCTATTTTCCATCTCTCCTACAAAACTCATGAAAAAACAGATAGGAGGTATTGTCACATCAGCAAGGATGTACAGTGATGAGTGCCCTAATAACCGGCAAAATAGCACAAAAGACGGGCAACATATTTAGTTGTGAGATAAAAAGTAATGAAACTAGTCGAGCTGGGAAATTTAGCGAAATTAACCTTTAAATTTTATTTTATATTGATTGTTTCCCACCTTTACACATATCAGAGGAGTATATCAACTAAAACTGTCACTGTGACAGTGGTAGTTTCCAAACTCGTCTGATACGTCTGAAGGTGGTACACAATCGATACAATCTAAATGTATAAGTTAATATCGCTAAATTTCCCAGCTCGACTAGTTTCATTTCTTTTTATCTCACTACTTAATACGTTTTCCATCTTTTGTGCTATTTTGCAGGTTATTAGAGCGCTCATCACTGTATTTCTGGTATATCCAGGGAATGTCTACAAAATATATTTTGAATGTCCAAAGAACATTCGTGGACATTCATGGAATGTTCCAATAAGACATTCAGGTAATGTTTAAAATGCTGACACAGGATTTTCCTGGGATGTTCAGGGAATGTGTTTTCGGGGATATTCCAGGAATTTTTCAATGTCTGTGTACCTTCTATGGACATATATGGAATATTTTGGTGTTATTAGCACCACACTCCACTTGTGATTTGTAATCAGGAAGATTGAACACATTGTTCAAATACAAGTCAATCCATTTGTAACTAAATAATCATGGATTGACTTCTATTTGAAAGAATGTGTTCAATCTTCACGACTACAAATCGCAAGTCGAGTCCGGCTCTTAGAGCTACTTCCTCTTCGGTATTATGTATTATACTACAGAAATTAGGAACTTTCCTTCTAAATATATGTATGCATCTTGGCCATCAAACATTTTTTTAAGGGGTTACATAGGTCTTATGGGTAAAAAAAGTGACTTTTTAAAAAAATTATATCTCGAAAACTAAAATTTATTTTTATTTATAATTGGAACATGTAAAAGTATAGTACTTAAGGTAGTCTCAAAAAAAGTTTCAGCCAAAAATATTCATTTTTGTAGAGTTTAAGTTTTTTGCGGTGGGCAGCATAACTAAGTCCAGTCTCATTTGAAATCAAAAAGTTTCTTGTAGTTTATAATTCTGGCTAGTAAATGAACGAAGGAATTAAAAAAAATGAAATTTGAAGATTTTACATAAGTTTAAACACATTTTTGACCCCAATTTTTCTCATTTTTAAAGTAGTTTTTTTTTGATAAAACAAAAATGACCTCATCTAATAAAAAAATCTTTGTTCATTCACTAACCAGAGGTATAAACTACAAGAAATTTCAGATGAGACTGGACTTGTTATGCTGCTCACCGCAAAAAAGGGCTGTTGTCGAAAAATTGCAGTCAACTCTACAAAAATGAATATATTTGGCTGAAATTTTTTTGAGTGTACTATACTTTTACATGTTCCAATTATAAATAAAAATAATTTTTAGTTTCCAAGATATAATTTTTTTAAAAAGTCACTTTTTTACCCGCAAGACCTATGTAACCCCTTAATAACTGCCTTTCCATGCTGTAGCAAACTTAACAAATTGTTGATTTCAAATTGTAACAGTTAAGTTTTGCAAAGTATGCTGCCCTCTTGTATCTTCTGTGTTATCTTCATCATACAATTACTTCATCTAAAAACTTTCTGCGATATATTCATTTTGTTGCTAAAATTATTTCCTGATCCATGGGTTGAATAAGCGATGTATTTTTTGGCAAAAACATACAACTAAAGTTGCCATGTTTTGATCATAGAATATTTTCAGAGGGATGAGCAGGAGCGTTGTCTAAAATCAAAAAACATTTCACCTCTTCCGGCAGATTCTCAGTTTCTTCTCTTGAAATTTTTTCACTGCAGGTACAGTCGGAGAAATGAAAGAGTACCCATGAACGATCACATATTATTAACATAATCTCTATCGTTTGTTATTTATAGAAAAAGAACAGCAAATACAAAATATGTGATTGTACCTGTTTGACGTGACCGTTCATGGGTATTCTTTCATTTTTCCGACTGTACAAATTCTTTAAAAGGTCAATTTTTTAAGATATCTGGGGTGAACCACTATGATGAAATTATTTATTTTTATAGCTCCACAATTATATACAAATCCTACCTCAAAATATTTGTAAGAATTTAAACTCTTGAATGCCTTCATTTGTTGACCTGTGTAAAAACTATTACTAAGCTCCAAATACAAAAAAAACTATGTCCATGTAAGTAACTATATTTGTCCATGTTGTCACCCTTGAAAAAGTTTTTCTACTGTAGGTTAACTCATACCCCTTGAGGGAAAATGGATCTATATACCAAAAGCTTTTGAAAATATTTACTTATGTTTATTTATTCACTGCTTACAACTAAATACAGTCGTTAAAGTACTTCTACAGCTGGAAGCTACAGAAGTCAACAGCAAAATGTTCGGAAAATACAACTATAAAAAACTATTATACAACGATTAAACTATTATATAAAAACAATTATATAGACCACTATTTTATAACAACAATAACTATTTTATAAAAAAACTATTAAACGTAAAAAACTTAAGAAACTCAATGCGGTACAAATATAAATAATTTCAATGTTTGCCTTCCAGCTTTCAATTAGTGTCATAAACGTCAAAGTCTTGAAATGGCCTATTATATTTATTATGACAGACAAATAATAAAATAAACCAAACAGTCATTTTTTGAGGTTGAAGTTATCTGACAAATTTTAAGATTTGGCAGTGACAGTGACAGTATGTAAATAATAAGTATTTATCCTTCAAAATATAATAAATTAAATATTAAACTCATATTCATTATATCACACCTCATCAAAAGCTTTTTAAAAGAACATAGTCAGCGATTTTGATATGGCTTAAAGCCAGACTACATCAAGATCGCCTATAAATCGTGCTGGCAATTGCCTTGCAGCGAGACCAAAAACAAAAAGAAGAAGAAAGTACACTGCTCAATTTTCTACAAAATACGCTTTAAGAGTCGTATCAGTTTTTTTTGGAACCAGCTGTACATAAAATCTCTTAGTCCAGAAAGCCACTGCGCATCCGCTAGGAAAAATATTCTAATTCGGATTTTTTGCACAACCTTACTCAAAAAGGACCCCTTTTAACAAATTTGCATGTTGCCAGGATCAAAAGTTGGTCAAACATTTTTTAAAAGTTTTTTTTTGTTTTTTTCCTAAAATTATTTTTTTTGCATGGAACAAAATTTTTTTAGGTTTTTTGGATCATTCCAAACAGAAAAGGTCTTTAGTGACTTTTCTCTAAAGTTGATAGTTTTTGACATATAAGCGATTAAAAATTGAAAAATTGCGAAATTGGCCATTTTTAACCCTCAAAAACTATGTGAAAAACTGAAAATTTGAATGTTGCCAAGATAGGTAGATATTCTTTAAACATCGATTGATGACATCCCGAAGAGTTTTTTGCAATACAATATTCAGAACTCCTTTGTTTTTTAATTGCTAATCAAGCGTGCGCAACACTATTTTCCACCGTTGCATGTGTATGCAGTATAGCGCAAATGAAAGGAATAAATTCGTTATTTCGTAAACCGGCGACTTTAAGGAAAAATCCCGAAACAGGTCGATTTTTATTTTTAAGTTATGATATTGTGACATCTATGGTATACTAGTGACGTCATCCATCTGGGCGTGATGACGTAATGGATGATTTTTTTAAATGAGAATAGGGGTCGTGTGCTAGCTCATTTGAAAGGTGCTTCAATTCTCTATTCAGTAATATAAACATTTATATAATTATTTACACAGGGTGTCCAATAATTTAATTTTTTTGTCAATTTGCCAAATGATTTAATTTAATAAAAATTTTTTGGACACCCAGTATAAATAATTATGTACATGCTTATATTACTAAATAGAGAATTGAAGAACCTTTCAAATGAGCCAGCACACGACCCGTATTCTCATTTAAAAAAATCATCGATTACGTCATCACGCCCAGATGGATGACGTCACTAGTATACTATATATGCCACAATATCATAACTTAAAAATAAAAACCGACCTGTTTTGGGATTTTTCCTTAAAGTCACCGGTTTACGAAATAACGAATTTATTCCTTTCATTTGCACCATACTGTATACACATGCAACGGTGGAAAATAGTGTCGCGCATGCTTGATTGGCAATTAAAAAACAAAGGGGTTTTTGATATTGTACTGCAAAAAACTCTTCGGGATTTCATCAATCGATGTTTAAAGAATATCTACCTACCTTGGCAACACTCAAATTTTCAGTTTTTCACATAGTTTTTGAGGGTTAAAAATGGCCGATTTCGCAATTTTTCAATTTTTAATCGCTTATATGTCAAAAACTATTAACTTTAGAGAAAAGTCACTAAAAACCTTTTCTGTTTGGATTGATCCAAAAAACCTAAAAAAATTTTGATCCATGCAAAAAAAAATAATTTTAGGAAAAAAACAAAAAAAAACGTTTAAAAAATTTTTGACCAACTTTTGGTCCTGGCAACATGCAAATTTGTTAAAAGGGGTCCTTTTTTAGTAAGATTGTGCAAAAAATCCTAATTAGAATATTTTTCCTAGCGGATGCGCAGTGGCTTTCTGGACTATCTTCACTTAGAATGGATATGAGATATATACAGAGACACTCACACTCAGTTATGCTTAAAAGGATAACTAATGACTGGTTGCACCAACAGATCTTAGGTTTAAACGTGCCTTAAGCTATGATTACCAAACATATACCCTGTTCCACGAACATATGCCTGTCTTGGATTATCGCGATAACGAATATTTTACTGTGCAAATTATGAAGAACGAAAGTAAATTGCAAAATACATTGTTGTTTATTGGAACAATTATTAGAGCCATTTATTTTCGCACTTCTTATGTTGCACACTAAAATATTCGTTGTCGCGATAATCCAAGACAGGTGTATATTCGTGGAATAGCCCATATGCGTTGTACCATTCAGTCTTAGATCAATTTTCAGGTTGCCACATGGATTGTATCTTAAACATATCAGTTAAGATGTGCTCAGATAGAGGAGCCCTATCTATAAGCTGAGCTGGGCTAAGCTGGAGCTTAAGATTTGGATATAATATGTAATTGGCATAATTGGACACCACTATAATCTAGGTGTAGAGAAGGTCTAGAAGAAGATGGCTGGATGATATAGAATAGAAGATAAAAAAATAATGCATGTTAAAGACTGAAAAGTTCAGTGCAAGGACAGGAAAAAATGGAAAATAGTTAGAACAGTAAAAACACACAGCAAGCTATAAATGACATAGAGGGATAATACATGTCACCCAAGAATAGGATTTTGAATACCATGGCGTTAGCTACAATCCCTAGGGATTGAAAATCTTACTGAATGAATGAAGTTATAGTTTCCCTTCATTTTCAAAAATGTACAATATCTTGAAATACAGTAGACTCGCGATTATCCGAGTCTAGGTTATCCGAGCCCCTCGGTTAACCGAGGCAAAAGTCATAACTGGTGAGTTACAACTTTCAACATTGGCGCAACATCGTCGCCTCAAAAAGAGGAATGAAGTTTACGTAAAAATCAAACTTTTTTAAACAGTAATATTGATAATGCAAATGTTTTTATAGACAGTACTGTATCAGTTTTGTCATTAAAATGTCCACAGTTATGGTGATATACGTGTTTTTCTATCAATATAACCAAGCTCAGTGTTAACCGAGTTTTTCTGTATCCGAGGTAGTCACGGTCCCAATTACCTTGGATAATCGCGAGTCTACTGTACAATATTTTGCACAATTTTTTAACAAAAACTCAGGTGATGTGAGAAGTAGTGAGTAGTGAGTTATACAGGGTGTAACAAAAATACAGGTCATAAAATTTAATCACATATTCTGGGACCAAAAATAGTTCGATTGAACCTACCTTACCTTGGTACAAATGTGCACATAAAAAAAGTTACAGCCCTTTGAACTTACAAAATGAAAATCAATTTTTTCCAATATATCGAAAACTATTAGAGATTTTTATTGAAAATGGACATGTGGTATTCTTATAGCAGTAGTATTTTAAGAAAAAAATTATAGTGAAATTTGGACACCCCAAAAAAATTTTATGGGGGTTTTGTTCCTTTAAACCCCCCAAACTGTTGTGTAAGTTTCAATTTAATTATTATTATTTATTTATTTATATATATTTACGAGCAAAGCTCATTGCAATAAAACATTACAGAAGATATGAAGAACTAACAAAATATTACAAATATACGTAAAATACAATAAGATACAATAAACACTACGACAATAAAGCAAGTCAAAAAGTAAAAATAACAGGTAAAGATATATAATCACAAGTTTAAAATATTCAAGAACATAAAACTAGAGGGTGCAATCCTTTAGCGTTTTTAAAAATCGCGAACTATCCGCAAAGAAATCCACACAATTGGAGCAAGCATTTGCCTGTCTAGAAACCCTCGAGATGAAAGAATTTGCAGTGAAGTTAGTTCTGCTGATGGGAGTATGAAACGTAGATCTTGAACATGTGATTCTGGAGGGAATATGTAAACCTACTTCCTCCAGGAGCTCAGGGCAGTCGTGAATTGAATTTATAATATTATACAACATGTACATGTCCTTCTTTTTCCGTCTGCTTGATAAGGTGTCAATGTTAAGTTCTAGTTCAAGATCCATATAATTCCAGTCTCTACGGTTTGTTTTGAATGCGACGAACCTAAGGAATAGGTGCTGGATCCTTTAAATCTTACAGTTGTATGTCTCATAGGCGGGTGACCAGACGCAAGATGCATATTCCACGATTGGCCTCACCATTGCACAGTACAACAGTTTAAACGATCTCAACTGCTTAAAGTCTTGGGAGCATCTTTTAATAAAACCTAACAGTTGAAGCGATTTTGAGATGATATTGCTTATATGAATATTGAAAGATAGTCCAGAGTCAAGTGTAACTCCAAGATCTTTTATGGATGTGACTGTTGTGATATTTATATCACCTATTTTGTATGTGAAAGAGATAGGACTTTTCGAACGCGTGAATGAAATGTGAAAACATTTGCAGGAGTTGAGAACCATGTCATTGTTGCTGCACCATTCATTCAACCGATTCAAATCGGACTGAAGCCTTAAACAGTCGAGTGGATTCCTAATGTGGCAGTAAAACTTAACATCGTCAGCAAATAAAAGAAATTTCGCATATTGGAAACAGTCTTTTATATCGTTAATAAAAACATTAAACAACAAAGGTCCAAGATGAGATCCCTGCGGTACGCCCGAAGGGACAACTATTTCGTAGGAAAAATAGCTGTAGAGCTTGACGATTTGTTTTCTGTCCAGAAGATATTCCCTAAGCCACAGCAGAAGTGAACCATGTATCCCTAATCGCTGCAATTTTTCTAATAGAATATTGTGATTAACTCTGTCGAAAGCCTTAGAGAAGTCGGTGTACAGGGCGTCCACCTGTAGTCCTTCGTCCAAGGCGTTCAGTAAGAAGTTAGTATATGTCAGCAAATTGAGTTCAGTTGACTTATGGCGCCTGAAACCAAACTGCTGTTCCAATAGAACACCGTTCAAGGAGGGTGTAAGGAAATCGCAGACAAGTGATTCGAATAGTTTAGGAATAGAGTTTAGGACACTAATAGGTCTATAGTTGGACACAAGACTTTTGTCACCTGTTTTGTGTAAGGGCAATAGGAAACTGGTCTTCCAAACATTTGGAAAGCTTCCACTAGCTAAAGACTTGTTAAAGATGAGAAATAATGGCCGAGCTAAATTAAATGCACAGTACTTGAGCAAGCTTGATGGGATGCCATCAGGTCCCGGGCCTTTAGAAGGATTGAGGTTACACAATTTAGAGTAAATGTCAGAGATGGATAGTTTGCATGATGATGGGTTTAAGGGTGAAGAAGTGATGTCTTCGGGGAAATCAACAACAACAGAGGAGTAAACTGATGAAAAGAAATCAGCAAATAAATTCGCAATATCTTTACCAGATGAACTAGTTTTACCGTTGTGAGATAACTCAGAAGGAATTCCATTTGATTTTCTTTTGTTATTGATAAAAGACCAAAACTTATTCAGACCGCCGGGAAGAGAGTTTTCAGTAGACAATGTAAAGTTTAAATAGTCACGCTTGGCAAGTATCTGGGACTGAGATCGGAGCTCTGAGAACTGTTTGTAAAGGTAACTGGTTTTTGGCAGCTTGGACTCTTTAAGTCTCCTGTGTGCTGTCTTCTTTCTAATAATACACGATTTTAGTTCCGAAGAGTACCAGATAGGAAATTTTCTAGAAGAGAATTTTTTAACAGGAACATAGATGTCAATAGCTGAGTACAGAATATCATATAAAATGTTAACCATTTCATCGACTGAACATCCAATCATTAAAGTATCCCAGTTGACACAATCGAGATAGCCTTTAATTAGAGAAAAGTTTGCTGATTTAAAGTCATGATAGTAACCCTCCGGTAAAAGTCCCTCATTATATCTGGTAGTTATGGGTAGTTACAAACACCAGTGGGGGATGATATTGGTCAGGAGGGATTAAAATGTCTGTAGGTTCAACAACGGCGATATCTTTATTTTGGACCAGTATCAAATCTAATAAAGAATTAGAGGTATTTGGGCAAACGTTAATCTGGTATAGATTATGCAGACAGGATAGATTTGAGATAATCTCAATGGATGTTCTTTCGTTAGGAGTAGCAAGGTGATTAAATGTGGCTGATGAACTGAAATTGTCATGGGACCACGATGCATTAGGCAGATTATAGTACCATTAGTTAAATACAATGTTTAAAAACTTTTTTGCTTCTCAGTACTTTTTCGAAAAATCAGTTTATATCGAGATATTTTGAATATTTGTCAAATCCACCACATATTTGTGTATGGTTAAGTATGATTATGGAGACTTGGAAATAATATGAACATTTATTTATGATTTACATTTTTAGGTATATTTTGAACCATATTAAAAAAGAAGCCACATCTCGATAAAAGATGCCTTATCGAAAAAATACAAAGAGGCAAAAAGTTTTAAAACCCTGTATTTAACTAATGGAATTGCAATAATAGTTTAATGAAACGTACACAAACATTTGAGGGGTTTAAAGGAACAAAACCCCCATAAAATTTTTATGTAAACATATTTTAAAAAAGAAGCTGCAACTAGATAAAAACTGCCTTATCAAAAAAACACTAAGAGGCAAAAAAGTTTTAAAAATATTTAATTCAACTAATGGTATCACAAAAATAATTTAATTAGAACATACACAAAAGTTTGGTGGGGTTTAAGGGAACAAAACACCCATAAACTTTTTATGGAGTGTGGAGTGCACAAATTTCACTATAATTTTTCTTTAAGATGTTCCTGCCACATGTCCATTTTCAATAAAACATCTCTAATAGTTTTCGATATATTCGAAAAAATCTATTTTCATTTTGTAACTTCAAAGGGCTGTAACTTTTTTTGTGTGCATATTTATACTAAGGTAAGTTAGGTTCATTCGAACTATTTTTGGTCCTAGAATATGTATATTAATTTATGACCTGCATTTTTGTTACACCCTGTATAATGATCAGAAAACCAATGGTCATCTAACTTAGATTATTTTTTAAGCAATTTAAAGGTGCAGGGAGGCATAAAGTAACAGTTTTAACTGTTAAATATGTTTTATACCACTTTTACCAAGACTATTGAACTTCTTAAAGGTTAAAGGTAATATCTATTTTTTTTTAATGTTAATACTGTCGTTGCTACGTGTATATTGATTAAACATACATTACATTCTCCTAGTCCTTGTTGATTATTACATTCACTTCCTAGTTTATTAAATCATATTTTTTAAAATATTGCAGACTAATATTAAATGTAATACAGTTACTATAGTTACTGAGATGTACACAAGCTAAAATCTATCATTTAAACTGCTCTACAATTATTTATTGCGGGATTTCGAATCGACTTGGAAGCTTTTATTGTGTAATTATATTTTTAAAATTCTATGAGCGTATTTACATATTTTCCTACGTATCGCACTATACAGTTACTTTAAAACAAACTAGAAAGTTTATTGACCAAGAAGGATTCTTCAAATAGAATATTTTCGACAAATATAAGCGTGAAAATAAATTATTAAATACTTACCAAACTATCATCATCGTTCATTTTTTCCTTGGCATTTTGAAATGTTATTCCTCTTCCTGGTTTGTTTCTAAGATATAACAGTCCAACAGACTAATGTTTATAGACATTTAAACACATAATTTTACATTTGCAATGGCCATTTAAAAACGCAAATTATTATTAAATCATTAATCCGAACATTTTTTAAACGATACACTTGATCCAACGCAAAGAACGGTAAACATCTGTCAAAACTGAAGGGTTCAACAAACCGCGAAAACACTGAAGAATTAACAGACACTTACTCAACCAAATAACGTTAACGATTCTAAACAATTCTCACTGAATTTTAAATAAACTAATTAAATAATTATCACAGTTAAATTTGTCTTGCTAATTTCTCCGGTAGCTCTGCTTTCACCATAAACTTTTTTATTACGTGACGTCATATGTCACTGTCACTGTCAAATTAATACCAACAACAATAAAAATTACTAAAAAGTCAATTGTCAATATTTATTTATTATCAAAAAGATAAGACAAGATAAAAAATAGTGTTATTGGATGTAAATAACAAATAGGATGTATTAATAATGTAAGTTTTTCAAAAACGTTTATTTATTTAATTTTAAATTCACTTTGTTTTAGACGTCATATGATGTTCCAAATTACCTCACTATACCTAAAAATAGAACCAACCACTTGTTGATTTTCGTAGTTTTAATATAACATTAGGTTATATTGATTGAAATTTTAACATTTATTCCAATAAAGAATGCAGAAAAGCCCACTAGAACAATGGTTCGAAAATCTCCCATCCAAAAACTCATCTAACAACACTCAAAGAAGAATTTCTTTACTTAATAATAGTGGTAAATCTCTTTCTAGAGATTTTTCGTTTCATTCTGACGACGGTACTAGTCACTGTTCTAGTGTAGAGTCTTTTCTGGAGTTGCGAAAGCCAGATCCAGAGGAAGTACTGCTGGAACTTGGATTTGGTCCGAATAAGAATTCGGAAAAGATCAATCGTATTCCAGCTAGGTTTCTTCAGCCTTCTAAGGTATGAATATTTAGATAGTGTATTTGAACTTTAACCTGGTCTGGTTAGTTAATGATATACCAATAGTTATCAGTAGATAGTGTGAATGTATTTTTGTTTTGGTATGTTTTAGCTATAATTGATTTATTTTAACTACTGTCTATTTTTAATGAAAACTTTTGAAATAGCATGGCACCTTTAGTATTATACACTTTATGGGAGTCTTTACTTCATCTCAATTCCATTAGAATTTATTTTTAAAAGAAAAAACTGTTACTGTAAGTGATCTGAAGTGGCACAAAAACTTATTGTAATTAACATGTAGAACAGAGGTTGGCAACGCGGCGCCCGCAGGCGCCACTGCGCCCTTCAATAAATTTTAATGCGCCCTTAAGCTATATTGTTAATTTGGACAAGAAATTTAAAACGTATATTTTTTATACGTTTATATTAATATATTTGGTATAATCAAAGTCAAAAAGTTGGTATAAGTCAAAAAGTAGTTGGCGCCCGCCATGAATTTTTAATTTAGTATTTCACTCTTTACATTAAAAATGTTGCCGACCTCTGATGTAGAAGATGAAGGGCATAAGTAACAGTAAAATAATTTAAGATATGTGAAATGAAAATATTGGAATAAATTACACTATAGAAGATTGAGAAAAAAGTAGAATATGTAAAGGGCATAATACAAGATTGATGGGAGAATTATTAATTAATATCTACAGGTATTTCTTTACAATGCAGATACAAGAAAATGACAAGTCACACCAAAAATATTAAGTTATCATATTAAAGATTGCTCTGATGCATAATCCTGTTTCTATGAGCTTTATGGGCTTAAAGTCTGTCAGTAGGGTGCTAACCTGCTTACAGACCTCTCATTTATCCAGGCTTGAGATTGGCAATAGTTCTGTCGAGCTAATTAATCCACCCAGCAAGATTGCAAGCAGAGTTGAGTATGAAAATAACATATTAGTACTAAGATGAAGTCAAGCTTTTATAAAGCCAGCGTAAGACCAATAAATAATGGCATCCAGTATTATTATCCAGTATATATCGACACCTGATATGAAAAACATTGTAACTCACTTTTGCTTAGTTTACAGGAGAGCGATTTAAAGAAATTTCCAAAACATTTTATTTTTTTACTGGGTCAGCTTTTACATTTTTTGTGATGTTCTTAATCCATATTTTATAACTTTTTCTCAGCTTTTCACTTTTACATATCACATTGTTGTCAACATTACTGGTCCTGATTTAGGTCGAGTTACAATAGCAAATTTTTTCAGAATTTTAGGTGAAAATCATTGTAAGTGGTTCATACAATGATATTTCAACACAGTATGTTTCTTTGGTTAGGTGGATATAAATTGTAACTAATCAGTAAATATCCAAATAAAGAGATTATAATTAATTTATTTTATTGGTTTTACTTGAAACGTGATTTTTTTGCTCAGCCAAGTAATATTTAAGAATTTACGTCATACATACTAACAAGAAGTAGGTAAATAAAATAATATCTTTGAGATTTATTTATTACAAAATGAACATTTACAAAGTATAGAACAGTTTATATTCTATTAAAAAATAAACAAAATTAACCCCTTGCAAACTTTTATTTAGATTCATCATCCGAATATTCCATTTGTTGAGAGTGGGGAAGATTTAAATAAAAACTGCAATATTGCTCTGGTATAGCTTTACCAGAGCACAAAGCAACAAGATCTTTTTATTTTGAAGTGGTTATGGGAAGTAACCCATTATATGCTAAAGGAATTTGTACTTCCCATAAATCGTGTATATTTTTATTCCTGGATTTGGTAGCCTTTTGCTCGATTTTGGTTTACATTCTGTTTATAAACGATAATTGATCAGAAATAAGATCGTACTGCAAACTAATAATATTTGGTTGTTCTTTATATATTTTTACGTATTGTATTTTCGACCAGAAAACTTGGCGTTTATCTATATCTAAATCCCAATTCGGCATTTTCTTTAACATTGATTTAAAGTCCAAGATGTCATTTTGACTTAGTTCTTTCAAATTGTATGGTTTTCCTGTGTCTTTAGCACACCTTATCAGTGTATACCACTGTTGTGGTACATAAACAACTTGGTTCTTTTTTCTTCGCTTAATAAGGGTGTGCATTGAATTACCCTCAGATTGAGAGTGGCCCACCTCAAAAAACGTGTGTGTAATATTAATATTTATGATCTTAGCTGAATAAATATACATTAAAATATTATTCGATTTCGATTTTGTCCTCCACAACAATCTGAATAAACTCTAAACTCTAATGCTCCACCAGCAACTTTTCTCTTAATAAAATCAAATAGCGCACTACTTATTTCATTAGGCCCGTTTTTACCTGTGGTTTCATCCCATGCATAACAATAGCCTTCCGCAGATCCAAGATCAAAGATAGTAAAGTTATACACTTTAAACTTCCTTTTATAATAAAACAATGATACCTCTGATTGGAGCGTAGTTAATATTTTTTGCAAATCAAAGCAGGGAGTTACAACCGTTTCTGTTTTCTTAGAAACCTCTTTATCGCGATTTTTGGCTTCACGTGCAACACATTTATTTGCAATATATAAAGCATATTCTTTTTCTATTTGGTCTTTCTCTGCTTTAGTGTTATGTAGATTGCAAGTAAGACACATATCTTTTTTCGGTGCAAAAAAACCGATATTAAACTCAGTATTGAATATGTTTCTGTACTGACTTTTGGTGGTTGGTTTTACGTGAATACAATTTGGGAAAAGTTAAGACTCATCAAAATACATCTTACTTGTTCTTTGCCTTACGTAATGGGATTCTTTTGCTGGAACAGAGTTAATATGCTCACGAATCGAATTTTTAATACTTTCGTCTACAGCATTTGCCCTGTTCTTGTGGCGACCACGCATATCTCCAAGTATACGGCCTCCGCCTTCATGACTATCAATTTTTTTGAATAATGTAGTTAACCACATATCTGTTATGTTAAAAGTGTCCAAAAATGTTTTCTTACAAACTTGAAGTCGGTGTTCTTCCAACTGCAAATTATATTCATATTTCCAGTGTCTTCTGGACTCTTTCAGCTTTGCAACTTTCCTCTCTTATCTGAGAACATATCTACATAAATATTCGCTTTGTTGGTCATGATCAGCCATTGCTCAAAAATTATTAAATAAATTGAGTCTTATCATTTTCAGATAATTTCGATTTACATTTTCTGATACATTTATCGTTACATCCAGGTCCCAGTTCTCTAATTTTCGATAATTTTCCAGTTTTGCCAGTAATTCTTGGCCAGAGTTCCTCAGTTTCTTCAAGACATTCATTTTCCAAACACTAGGATCCCTTTGTCTGTTCCTTCCAAGATTTTTCTTCTTGTGGTATTGTTTTTTCTTAGCAGACGTATCTAATGGTGAACTTGTATCTTCGGTGCATGCAGAATTTTCCACTGTCGATGTATCTTGAGCGTGCAATCCACTGTGACCATTGATTATCTGAGTTTCATCAGTAGAAGTTAGTTCAGCAGTGAATGATATAGGTGTTATTATTTTTGTTTGAAATTCTAAACTAGTATTTTTATGTGAGTTTTTACAATTTGAGGCATGCTTACTATGCTCAGCAGTTAATAATATAGAATTTACCTCCTGACTATATTGACTTACAATGTTGTTCATCGTAATATTCCACTATCTTGCTTTCTTGTATCACAACTTACAATGCAGTTATATAAAACTTACTCAATAAATGTTTCGAGAAAAACATTGTATCCCATGTTACAATGTTTTATTAAAAAATTTTCATCAATAATAAAAAAATTGAATATTGTAACATTGGTTATAATATTTTTTCCACCCAGTGATCAAAAATTTGCACTTACAATGAGGTTATTTTGTTAAATAACTTTATAATTACATAAGATAGGATAAAATTTCTTAGACCAAATTGAAGGTTATCTTTTATAGATGCTATTTAAGCCATAGTTGAAAAACATTGTAAGTGGAGATACAATGTTTTTCATATCAGGTGTCGATATAATAAAGTAAATCCATTTGGGTATTAACCCTTAAACGCCCAACCTTTTTTAGGTTCCATGTATGCCCAAGGGTGGGTAAAAAATGTCCACCTCGAAAATAGCTAATATATTTATCGAGAGTTGTTGGAAATGGATTAAACTTAAGAATCTTATGCTTAATAAACACAGCATCTTCTAAAATATTAATATAAACAATTTACAAACCTTACAACAAAATTAAAATATAGATCAAAATTAATATACAAGTAACAGCCAGTAATTCAGATTTGTCGATTTTCTCCACACTCTTCCTTTCAGCCTCCTCATTGGCGGATAATTATGTCGATTATGTAATTATACGTCGATAATTATATGGATTATATTCCTACCAATGAGAAATAATATAGAAACCTTTAGTAACAAGTTTTACCAAGGGTGTACTTTTTGTGTCCACCCATATTTAACTCAAGATATTACTTTTATTTTCAAAAATATCGGTAGAACCAAATTAACATTCGATAAAGGGCTGTCTTTTTAACAATAAATAATTTTTGAAAAATTTTTTAAACACGTAATAAATATGTTACAAGGGAATACGCATTAGGTGGACATTTTTTACCCACCCTTGGGCGTTTAAGGGTTAAGTATTATTAAAATTGGAAAGAATATCAAGCTGATATATAATGCATTTTGAAAGACCTAATAATGTGCAACAGTTTTGAAAAACAAAGTTTATATTAAATATATTTTTATTTTTTAGTTATTGCCACATATTGACTTAAACAAGTTTTTAGAGGACTATGGTGCAAAAGTTCCGGACTCACAGTAAGTTATAAATTGTAACAGCTCCTTATCTTATCATTTTCTTGAACCAGTCAGGTAGAGTAGGTATGATGATGAAGTATTTGTAACAAGTGCTGTTAGTTGTGACTTAGCTCATCCATTAAATAACAATACTCCAAAATACAAGTTTTGTGAAAAAGCATAATATATCAAAATTCTAGTAAATTCCTTTTAGTCTAAGGAAATAAAATTTTGTTCTGGGTATTTTGGGTCTTTGTTGCTTAAAATGTGCTCAAAATTTCAATGCGTTTGGTCAAATAGTTTAACAGTTATTTTATTTATTTATCTCAAATCAATTTTTTTTGCAACAATGTAAGTCATAGGCCTTGCGAAAAAGGAAGCGAAAGTAGCAGTAGCAAAAGAAAAAGCAGAAGAGTATTCAAACCTATATGATCAACTTGATACCAGGGAAGGCGAAATGAAGATATATAAAATAGCCAAACAGAGAGCAAAGAAAGTAAAAGATTTTAATCAGATTAGATGTATCTGAGATGAAAATAATAAAATACTAGTTCGCGAAAGGGAAGTCAAAAAGAGATGGAGAAAGTACTTTGACAGCTTATTAAATGAAGAATTTGACAGACAGCCTGTAGAGTCAACGGAGACAGTAGCAGCAATGGTCACCAAAATAACAAACGAGGAAATAGCTCAAGCGCTTCAAAAAATAAAGAAAGGAAAAGCGGTAGGACCAGATGATATTCCTGGGGAAGTATGGAGAGCATTGGGAGAGATAGGAACAAGGTGGCTAGCAGGTCTATTTAATAGAATTATGGAAGTTGGACAAATGCCAGACTAATGGAGAAGCAGTATACTAGTACCTGTTTACAAAAACAAGGGAGATATACAACAATGTACAAACTCCAGGGCTATAAAACTGCTTAGCCACACCATGAAAATATGGGAAAGAGTAATTGATAGACGGATACGTGAAGAGACCGAAATATCCGAGAATCAATTTGGCTTTATGCAGGGCAGATCAACAACAGATGCAATTTTCATTATAAGGCAGTTAATGGAAAAATACAGGAGTAGAGAAACAAACGCTCATATGGTATTCATTGATCTTGAGAAAGCATATGATAGAGTTCCTCGAGAGATTCTGTGGTGGGCACTCAATAAGAAAGGAGTCCCTGGTGAATATGTAAAGATTGTGAGGGATATGTATGAGGGAGTAACAACTAGTGTTAGGACAGGTGTGGGAGAGACTGATAAATTTCATGTGAAAGTAGGATTGCACCAAGGCTCAGTGCTTAGTCCGTATTTATTCTCATTAGTTTTGGACCAGATAACAGCGAAACTACAGGGTAACATTCCATGGTACTTAATGTATGCTGATGATGTCGTGTTAGTAGGAAATAGTGAAAGAGACTTAGAACAAAAACTGGAACAGTGGAGGCAAGCTCTGGAGGAAAAAGGTTTAAAACTTAGTAGGACAAAAACAGAGTATTTGGAATGTTCATTTAAAGATGGAGTTACTACAAATAAAATGGTATCTTTGGATGGTGAACTGATAAAGTGAACTGGTAAAAAGCAATAGTTTTTAAGTACCTGGGATCGGTATTACAGAGTAATGGAGAAATAGATGGAAATGCATGCATTAGAATTAGGGCTCGATGGATGAAGTGGAAAGAAGCGAGTGGTGTGGTGTGTGACAGAAAAATTCCAATGAAGCTGAAGGGAAAATTCTATAAAACAGCCATAAGACCGGCTATGATGTACGGAACTGAATGTTGGGTAGTGAAAAAGAAAGAGGAACAACAAATGCATGTTGCGGAAATGAGAATGCTTAGGTGGATGAGTGGAGTGACAAAGAAGGATAAAATTAGAAATGAGTATATTAGGGAAAGTCTAGGTGTGGCACCAATTAATGCCAAAATGAGAGAGCATAGGTTAAGATGGTTTGGTCATGTTCAACGTCGAGACGTTAATCATCCAATATGAAGGATAGCTGAAGTGCAGATTCCTGGAAGGAGTAGGAGAGGAAGACCAAAGAAGAGCTGGGGGGAGACGATAAGGCAGGACATGTTGGTAAATAGGATTAACATTGATATGACCCAAGATAGAATTGTGTGGAAAAAATGCAATTAGGGAAGCCGATCCCGCATAGGGATAAGGCAAAGAGAATGATGATGATGAATAAGTTATAGGCCTAGATCCCGTGTACCAAAAAAAAGTTAATAAACATCAAGCTGAACATTTGTTAATAACTTAACGGTGTCTAGTTGGACAAACTTTGATGTAAGGGAACACTGGAACAGATGAAGTTTTAATTGCGGAACAGGTTACAGGTTTCGTACGTCAGACTACGAAAATGTCCCATGTATTTTATCGAACATACAAAAATCAGACTGCTATTTACCAACATAATTTCTGTCCTTTGACATGTTCTATTTGTAGGACTTATTAAAATGCCCAATATGTTGAAGGACAAACATTTTTTCATATATTATACATATAAAGTTTGCTATTGAATAAACTTAAAAAGAACCTGTTAGTTTTTACAATCATAAACTTGTCAGAATGACACATTCCACAATTAAAATCACGTCCCACAATTAAAACTTCCCCTGTTCTCATACATCAGAGTTTGTCCGACTAGACACCGTTAAGCTATTAACAAATTTTCAGCTTGCTATTAATAAACTTCAGGCCTATCAGCAAATAATAAAGTTACAGTAATTCTACAGGTAACTTATAAAAGAAGATGATTATTTATTCTATTCAATATTATTTAAAAAAAAAAACATTTCTAATTTTTTAAATAAAAAAAAAACAAATGAGTAGAAACAATTTTGATCATATTTTAAGCACCAGAAGGTCCAAAATTCCATGTAATCTGAATGTTCTAAGTTTGTTTTTAAAAAAATTATTACCATAAGAAACTGAAAATTCTGACTGATTTTTTTTACTGACTGACTGACTGAACTTTCTAAGCAATAAATAAGGATAGAAACATTTACATAACGCCATTTTGAAGATTTTTACATGACTAATAAGTTTACTCCTCTTAAATTTGTTTAAAATGCTTCACTTTTTGCTGATAGAAGAAAAAAGTATATACAGTCGAACCCGCTTATTGGAATAGCGTTCTAAGCCAAGAAAAAGTATTCCTATAACCGGGATATTCTAATAACCGATCATTGGTGGCTAGTAGAAACGTTTTGGGACCTCAAATTTCTATTCCTTAAACCGAGATATTCCTGTAACCAGTATTCTAATAAGCGGGTTCGACTGTACTACTCAAATCAACAACTGTCTCTTTGCCTGACTGGGTCAGTGTATCAAACAGGGTACTTTTTGCTTATTTTCATGTACTATTTCTTCAGATCAAATTTCCAGTGCTTATTTAAAAATTCATGTTGATATTACTTTTTAGGTCCAATCCACCTACACCATCCAGAACACGACCAAGATCAAACTGAGAAAATTTTTAACAAACGACGACGAAAAAATAATTGACAATCAATTGATCAATTCTTTTGAACATAAAACAGCTACTTTTGACTTATATCTTATACGCTTATACCTTTAACAAAAAATGGAACTGAGCATTTTTCGATGGAGTTTTAACCTATTTCCATATACTTGGGTTATCTCTATTGCATAAAAATATTGTAAAAGGAGATTTACAATTGGACCAGTCAGGTTGCTAAGCTATAATACATGGGACCGTGTGCTGATGGGTGATATATAATGTAATATGTGTGTATTTAAAAAAACGGGTCTTTTAAAGTTAGTAGGTACTTAAGAATTACTTAAAACTTAAAGCATTTAATCTAGAATGTACTTATTCCACTACTTTTTAACACTTTAACTGCCGTGTGCACCACAATGAACAGCTTTTGTATTGAATGGTATGTATTGTAGACATACATACTTCCACTAAAAATTTACATAAGAAAAGGTGTGCATAAAATAAGTCTGTAAATATGTAATAGTATACAGAGTTGGGATAAAGTATATATATATATAACTCATCTAATGCCATATTTTTTATTACGACTCTACTTCTGATTTCATCGAATATACCCTTAACTTATTAAATTTAAACGTGACACCCTGTATATTTTTGGACATTTTAAAAGAAATTTTATTCCAATATGTACGTACCAAGTCTGGTAAAAAAAAGTCTTCTTTTCCTTTTGGGAACGTCCATTACACTCCAAAATATACATCGACTCCTCTCCCTCCAACCATATTTAACCTACTCTTAGGTATAAAAGTACTTACAGTCAGCTCAACCTTGTCAAAGGCTTTTATTCCATTTCCTTTTTAGAGAGATTTTATTCCTTAATTATTTATATGTAAATGTTAATATGTCTAACCATTGCTCATGGATTGAGATTTTTAGCTAATAAGTAAGTAGTTTTAAATATTTTTCATAGGAATTCCATGATTTTTTCTAACATAGCAGCCCTTAATGTGGTTTATCTTATAATAAACGGCTAGGGCGCAAATTTATTGAAGAAAAATTTAAAGTTAATTCAATTCAAAGAACATAAAACAATACAAAGAAAATAGAACAAGATAGAACTACTCGCTACTCGGTAGTTTGCCATTGTCTTCTGAAAAAGAATTTTTACAATATATTTCTTTTTTACAATATTTTTTTTCTGCTTTTATTTTCTCTTTCTGTTCTGTTTTTTTTTACAATAGAGTTAAGAGAACAATATGTATGTGTTGTAGATCTTAAATATCTTGGGTCTATAGAGCTCTCATATTTCATGATAAATATGTTCTGACCGTTTATTATATGCAAAAGTAATGTCTTTGCTTTTCAAATATCTATAGTTCGACCAATGAAACGAATGCCACTGAAAGTGGCTAGAATAAGATTTAAAACAGCTGGATCTGTTTGTGCTCCCTTTTTTCTCTTATTATATTACTCTGAAGTCCAAATATCTGTGGATATTCGACCGGATATTCGTTACTATGGTCGAATTGTAGTACCAGATAATATTGATTAGTTTGTGGGCCTCAAATAATACCTATATGATTAGCAAAACCATAAATGCAACAGAGTTTATGACCTTTTGAAGACTGTCTTTATCATCGGAATTAAAATGTCAATGAATGAAAGATTCAATTTTTCTAAGTCAAGCAACTTGAATTTCTTTTTTATATAAGTTTTTTTCTTGGATAATAACAATACAAATCTTCTTCACAGACATGTACTCTCTAAGGGCCTCCTGTCAGGTCTCCTTCCCCTATTCATTTCAGGAACTTAACGGTTAGAGATAGGATCAAATTAATTGCGCCATTGAACGCACCCTATCCATCTTAATATAATATGGCCTCTAACGTTAACATCAAGTGTCAGATCTAAACATCGTCTACTCTAATAGATTTGTTCTTAATTATATCCTTTTTGTAATTCCCCAAGTAGCACCGAACGGGTTTATTAAGTCTTTTAAGGATGCTTTAAAACTGTAGAATAAAACTACAATTAAAACCATTTGGTTTTTAAGGAAACCTTAAGGTTGCAATAAAACTGCTTTCAGCATAAAAGGGCCCACTCTGAAAGAGGTCAATAAAACCAAAAATAAAAACCTTCTTAAAAGTTTGTTTTCTTAAGCAACTGGTTTTAAAGCTGCTGTGAAGGTGCTTTTAAAACCATGTTAAAAGACACTTTAAGTGCAGACAGTTTTAAAAAGGTTTCTTAAATGGAGATTTTTAAAGACGATTTACCATATTAAATGATTCTTTAAACCCATATTCTCCATATAGGCCAACAAATTTTTACATGTGTTATGATAGGTACATACGCATTTGTAATCATAAAATAATAAAAAGTACTTGGTTATTTCGGACTGTTAAGGTAGAAAAACACTTGCGCACTCAACTATATTGATAATGTTAACAAAAAGAGATCTAAATAACTCACGCGCCCTAAAATTTCTGACTTTTGGCGATTAAAGAATAAAAATAATAAAAAAATTTAAATCCAAAAAATATTAATTTGAAAGAAAATTAATTTTATCTACAATTTTAATGTTTAAATGTTAAAATAAATCGAATTTATGTCTTTAAGTTGCTTATTTATAATTTTTAGGCAAGCCTTATATTGTAATCTATCATGGCTTTCAGCATCTCCAGAAAGCAATATGGCCGAAATCCAAATAAAACTATTTATTCTATCGACAGAGAATTGATAAGATCAAATGGTGTTATTTTATACCTTGCCAAGAGCATATATCCTACATAAAAGCAAGGTTGCCTTGGAATTAAAACCGTTTAGTTTTAATGCTGCTGTCAATAATGCCACTCGATTTTAATGTGAATCTAACCTAAAATCGAGGCGTCGTAGTGCTGTGTGTGTTGTATTTTTCTTTTAAAATGACCAGTTCGTTTATATTTTAAGTACTTGCGACATATTTCTTCCATACTAACTGTAATTCCATTTTTTACAACACACTACACCACTGTTTCGCTCTAAAACAAATGGCCGACCATTTTGGACATGAAAGAAGAAGGGATGGGTTTAGTTTTAGTGTTTCTAATAAGAAGCATAGTTTAGTCTATACGATAACCAAATTGATTCAGTTAAGAGCTTTGATTTTAAATAGCCTACTAATTGCTTTTAAGAAAGCAACTTTAAAGACAACTACAAAAATAGTTTTAAGGCATATGTTTTACTCACATAATAGTCTTGAGATCAAGTAGTTTTAATAATAGGTTTTATTAGTCATATTAGGAGAATCTTTAAAACTGCTTTAAAACTAAAAGGTAACAAACAAGAATCTAATAAAACGAAACAGTCCGGAAGTTCTTTATAAAACTGATTAGTTTTAAAGTGAACTGAGAATAAACCATTTTAAAACTACAATAAGACAAATTATCTATTAAGATTAATTAGTCTTATTTGATACTATTAGATACTTTAAAACTAGTGACAAATGCTTAACAGTTTTAAAGTTCTGGTAGTATATCTACAAGGTAACTTTAAAACCATTATCTTCTTATTTACCACAATAAAACCTTTATAAAACTAAAATGTTTTTATTGTGCTACTTGGGTCCTTCATACAAGCTTCCTCATGTTGGCCACATAAATTGTTTATAATTCTTCCTTTACTTAATATTTAGTAAGATTCGTGAACAGCCGTAGCACAGCGGCATGATAACTGGACTCATAAGCCAGAGCGCCCGGGTTCGAGCCCCAGCACAGACAATCCATTTTCCTTTAGGGGAAATTAATTTAGAGGAATCTTTTGCTTTATATTTAATCCATTTTCATTTCCAAAAAGTGATACGAGCTGTTCACCATACCTCGGAGAGTACGTTAAGCCGTCGGTCCCCCTGGGCTAGTGTTATCATCGACACTAGTTACTTGAAACAGGGTTAAAGATGTAAATGGCGCCTGAACCTGTCCGAAAGGATCTCCCCGGCAAAAAAGCCATACGATATTATTATTATTACTTAATATTCAACATTCAGTAACATATAGCGGCTCTTGTAGATTTTTTTGTTCATATAACACTGTGATTGTACTTCATCAGAAGATTGTAATAATCTTTACTTGCCTTGAGAATGCAATATACAGATGTTTCCATACCGCAGAAAGATTATATGGTCATGTAAAAACAACACTAGGTCTTTCTTTAGGAAGAGTGTCAGTAGTGTCTTTATTCCAGTGCACCTATGACTACAAAAAAATTTCGTTGTGCTTCACCAGTTACTTGAAGAACTGTTTGCTATTTCAAGTTCTTACACACCCATGAGTTGTAGCTTAGATTCATATTTAGACTCACAATATTTAACGAATAAATGAAATAAATAGAAACTTATTTATAAGATATGGCAACACTGTATTCATGAATACAAAGGTCATAAACTTCTGAAGCACTTTTGGTTTCAGTATTAAAATGTAATACCCCATTACCTTTAGAAACTGATGCGATCAAACAAAAGAAACTAGCGTACCTCTTGTTGTGATATATGTATCAAATACAGGTTTTCTTATTTTCTTTATATTCGTCTTTTATTCTAATTGTTGAAAAATTGTATGTAAAACGTTATCTATTAATTTGTATTATGAAAAGGTAGCATTTTTATCTTTATAAATGAGGACTGGGCATTTGTAATGAGCTAATTGCAAAAGGGAATTTACAGATAGGGTGTAATAAAAGAAATTGAGCTTCGTCTAACTAAGAGCTGCCGAAGAATTTAATTGTTTACAAAAAAAAAAAGGAATACATAACTGGAAAGTCAACTTTTTGTCACTTAGCCCAAGATTAATGCTTGATCCTCAAAAGAAGTACCTAAATCTTTTCGTCTGATATATTCCTGTTTATTTCGCTATAATATATTCAAAGTACAGTGTGGCAACAATGTAGCATCAAAGCATTTTATGAAATAAAGCCGGTTTAGATCAGTGAGAGGATCTACTGTTCAAAATGTTATTCCAATAGGAATAGTCCAAGGACTGTCATTGAACTTTTATATATTCTTCCTATGTACCGTATCATACTAGGACACTGTTTGTGTCCTAAATTAAAATAAATGTAACACAACGAACTGTCAATAATATGTTTATTTTAATCGGTAAAAAGACGAGTTTTGCTTATATGTCATAAGAGTGTGTTGTTGACCTATTCCGACGCCCGCTGGGGTGTGACTGACTCTCGAATAGAAAAAGGTATGTTATTCTTCGAGGGCTTGCGACAGACTGGCTGTGGATGAACTAAAAACACATATCTGTGGTTTTAAGTTGAATACTAATTTATTGACATAAAGAGGCTGGCTATTCTGGTACCGTAATCTATTATGGAATTTGTGCTTCCCACGAAAATGCCATTATGTTTAAGAGCAAGCAAAGTTGACGGTTCAAATGCATTTAAAGGTGATTTATTAACATACGGTCTGATAAGGTAATATATCTGAATACTGATATATTTCGTTTCTTAGAACTTAAGAGGCCCTTCTATAAATATGGTTTGTGTATAAAATGTGAATTTTAAATGACCCATATTATTTCGTAATTAGCAATTAAGAAAATAGTAAAATAATAATTGAAACGTGTCGCCACAGGACTATATCAGACAAAAGCCCTAAGTACCAATTTTACTGCGTTGTTTTTATATTGTTGAAATACTGATAAGTGTCTGTACAGAATATTCTCTGTAATTTTATTGGCTGTAAATCGAAATTTTTTTATAACACTTCAATTGTCAACTATGACCGTTTATAATATACATGTTAGTATTTTCAGTATAAAGCGTTTTTGTTTCGAAATTGGGTGAATTTTTGATCCTTCATATTTCATAATTGAGGAGATTAGATGCTAAGGGGCACAAGTGACAAAATATTGTAAACTGAGTTACGTGCACAAAATAATACTAGATAGTATTAAAAATTTAGTGGCAAAGAGATACAGGTGAATTAAACTACTGGTGGCGACATATCGCAGATTCTAGTTTGACTACTTACGAAATATTTAAAAAGAATTTGTGGCAAACAGGTATAACTACACTTATATCCGTTTGCCTGTACGGTGTTGGATATTATTTTTGGTGAATCGTTTAGCATCTTTGCAAATCAAGCCCTTAAAAATTATTCAAAATAAGTGAAATAATAACACAAAATGTAACACAAAATTTTCTTTTATTTTACTTTAAGAAATTCGTAAGATGGCAGATTCGTTAAGTGGCAAAAAGAAACAAGTGCAAAATTTGAAGCAGAGGGGTACAAGTGCGAACGTTTTTTCAAAATTTCAAATATTTTGAATGAAAATAAATACTAACTATACAAAAGCTTTTACAATTAGATAAATAAAATGTATAAAATTAATTCAAAATAAATCTATAAGTAATTAATTCGCTGTAGAATTTACTATGTAAATTTAACGTTGGCTTCGTTTTTCTCGACTAAACCATTTTATTACTTGTACCCCTTAGCATCTAATCCCCTGAATTGGTAATGATGCACTGTTTTCCGGGTTTGCTAGCGCGACAAACATTATTAAAGCGTAATCATAGCCTTCTTGCGTGTACCGTGGGCTGAGATATACGAATGTTTATATAGCGAACAAAATACTCCCAGTTTCAAAAGTAATCTTTTTCTCATAGGCATCTTTCAGTGCGTCACAGTTTTTGATTTCTTTCTAACGCATTAAATTGTATGTGACAGAAAAAAAGGCACGCCTGTGATTACAGACATTTATAACATTTATTCTAGTTGTCAATAGATTGCGCTATAATTGAAAAAAAATTATTTACGAATTATATAATATATCTAAGAATATAATCTATACAATTTATAAGACTATACAAATCAAAGAAAATACCATTTTATAAATGCCATAAATACAATTGATTTGTTTTTATGCCAAATTGCAAATAAAATGTGACAACTGTCAGATTTAACTAAAATGTCATGTTAGAATAAATGTAATAAATGTATATTATCACGGACTTAACCTTTTTTTCTATCATTTGTGACGCACTGAAAAATGCCCATGAAAATGACCATAACATATTAACATAACGAAGTAATGGAAGCAGTGGGAGAAACAGGATTCAACACAATCTTTAAGCTATGTGTAATAAATAAGTGTGTATATTGATGCCTTCTGGTCCCAATTAATTAAAACTCAGTTTTTCCGATATTATGTTTAAATCGAACTATCGGTGATTCCACCATAAGTTATTTACAATAATGACGTGACCTATCCTAAACGTGAATACTTGCTAACTACAACAATAATCATAATATCTTTCTCGTCCGAGTTAATGTTTATATACACCTTTAAATAATAACAAACATGACAGTCCATTGTTACTTGCGGTTATTGAATCCAAGAACAGATACTACATCGATTAATGACTTTGAGTGAGTTTTAAACATATTTTATACAGAATGTCCTATTTTATATCACATAATATGTATCATATTCATAATTTCATTTTATATCGCATAATATGTATCAAGAAAGAATGCACAAGAAAGATCACCTACAGACTGTATGTAGTAGCTATAACTCTTATCTCGCATCTAATAAGATTCTGCTTCATATATACGATCATGTTTCATATTTTAAGAACGATTTTCGAAGTGAAAATCTAAACGTCAAAATAATCACCCTTCCAAATTAAAAGAGTGGTTAATTCCCATTACACAATATTGTAGATACTAATGAGAAAAAAAAGAATGTGTGTGTACTTTGTACGCACGTAAGAAGTTATACTTCTACTACATATTATGTGATTTTTAAGACAATACCAAAAATTTAAAAAAATAACACACACACACACACACACACACACACACACACACACACACACACACACACACACACACACACACACACACACACACACACACACACACACACACACACACACACACACACACACACACACACACACACACACACACACACACACACACACACACACACACACACACACACACACACACACACACACACACACACACACACACACACACACACACACACACACACACACACACACACACACACACACACACACACACACACACACACACACACACACACACACACACACACACACACACACACACACACACACACACACACACACACACACACACACACACACACACACACACACACACACACACACACACACACACACACACACACACACACACACACACACACACACACACACACACACACACACACACACACACACACACACACACACACACACACACACACACACACACACACACACACACACACACACACACACACACACACACACACACACACACACACACACACACACACACACACACACACACACACACACACACACACACACACACACACACACACACACACACACACACACACACACACACACACACACACACACACACACACACACACACACACACACACACACACACACACACACACACACACACACACACACACACACACACACACACACACACACACACACACACACACACACACACACACACACACACACACACACACACACACACACACACACACACACACACACACACACACACACACACACACACACACACACACACACACACACACACACACACACACACACACACACACACACACACACACACACACACACACACACACACACACACACACACACACACACACACACACACACACACACACACACACACACACACACACACACACACACACACACACACACACACACACACACACACACACACACACACACACACACACACACACACACACACACACACACACACACACACACACACACACACACACACACACACACACACACACACACACACACACACACACACACACACACACACACACACACACACACACACACACAAGAATAAAACGCACACAAACACATTGAAAAATGCCACAAAGAAAAAATGATTTCTGAACGATAATAATTGTTGGCAAAAATTTTAAATACGCATTTTCTGAAAAAAAAATATATAACAAATATACTTACAATCATAAAATGCATAAAAAAAATAAAAACTTGCATCGGGAATCGAACCCGTGAAATTCGCGGCGCTTTGATTCGTAATCGAAGCCTAGACTCACTCGTCCAATTCCACATTATTTGTCATGTGGAAAAATAGGGTAACTGAACGTTTTACTGTTTGACCGTTGTTTTGAATATAATTAAATTATGTAGTTTAAATTTTGTGGAAGAAAATATTAAAATATAACAAAACAGTAAGAAAACAATATATTAGATGAATATTGGTAGAACTTTTGTTGGTAATCAAATTAAGTATGTAAATCAAAGCATTACATACCTACTAGATAAATAAATCTACGCCAAAAAATCATAATTTAAAAATAAAAATCGGACCTAATTTGGGATTTCTCTCTAAAATCCCCATTCTTGAGAAAATAAATGTACATATTTCAACCTAATCCAAATGTATAATTACAATATGATTATAATAAAAACTAATTACCAAATTAGAATGAGTTTTCCTTGTCCAAAATAGTCCAAAAGTCCAAAAATATAGGTATATGAAAACTATTTAAAAAGGCAGTATAACTATTAACTAACTTTTGTTTGTTGTTTCTTTTCACACAAATTTTAAAATGCAACAACCATAAATAATCAAACTATACAGCTGTGCCACAGCCGCCATATTGAATAATTTTTGACATGTCATTTGAACATCCAATCAGAACAAAGTTATAATGCGCATGCGCCGGGATCATAGGTGTTAAAATATAAAAATTCACCCTCATATCGCCGGTAAAGAAGTATAACTTCAAAAAAGAAGAGAAAATCTTTAATACTAACTTAATGCTTTATACTGATAATTCTTTGGTATTTTGTAATTAGCTTGTGTCGAATTAATTTTCAGTTTGGCCCTAATGAAAACGTTAACAAAAGCAGACCCTAGTGCTGTCATAATTGACGTTTAATTGAGATATCAAAATCCCGTTATACCGATATGTATTCCTTATAGTAGGGGAGGAAAGTATGCTAAATTTGCAGTTACTCGAGTGTTGTGGGGACATATTATTGGGATGTGAAGCGTAGGTCCTAAAACCAAAAAAAGTTAGTTAAGTTTTCCATAAACTGGGGGACTTTCCATTTTTTTAATTTAATTTTCCATTACCAATAATCGCTTTTTCCGATTATAGCGCCATCTATCCATAATTCGAAAAAATGTCTCGAATAAAAGTTGCTTATTTTTACGTAAGAAATCCAAATTTGCAATAAAAGTTGGGGGCACCTATTTAATATTTTAAAGTAACACCCCGCCCCACCGCCCTGGGGGGTCGTGTTTAGTGCCATTAGAAAGATTTTTCAAAAATATTGAATACGTGTATTTTGCAGTTTTTCGATCTGATGTTCATTTCGCGAAATATCGCAGGGTTCGTATTTAAAATTTTAAATTTACCCCCCCACCCCTCTCTGTGGGGGATCGTGTTTGGTACCATTCGATAGATTTTTGAAAAATATTGAACACTTATTTTTTAAACAAATAAGAAAATCTACGGTTTCGTTTTGATTAAAATCTGTCTTCCTCCATCCCCCGATAGTACTATTTCTAGGTCTACCTGTTGTCAAGGAGGCTCTAAGGAAGACAGATTTTTACCATTCCGACCGTAGATTGTCGATATAAATTAAAATAATTTATATCGCAGTATGGATAGAACGCCCTCTAACGGGGAATAAGCGAAATGAAATTCGACTCAATTCAAGCTTTCTCTTTTAACCCAGGTATAAACATACCAAAAGGCACTTAGAGCCTCCTTGACAACAGGTAGACCTAGAAATAGTACTATCGGGGGATGGAGGAAGACAGATTTTAATCAAAACGAAACCGTAGATTTTCTTATTTTGTTAATGCCATACTCTGCGTAGAGTACAAAGACTCGTTTCATATGGGCTCTCTGAACAGCAAAGTGGAATGTTTTTCTGGCGGTGCCTTTTGGTATGTTTATACCCGGGTTAAGCAGAAAGCTTGAATTGAGTCGAATTTCATTTCACCTATTTTTTAGTTTTTCGATCTGACGTTCATTTCGCGAAATGTTCGCTTTTTTATGAAACTTTCTGACTCACCCATTTCCTTACGCCCCGCTCAAATCGTCAGATTTTTGATATATACACTCTTTTGTATGTACTTGACTTACCTTATCTTAATCTGACGATTTCGAGTTTTTTAAGGATAAAATTCTTTTTTCGGACCCTCCTTAACGAACTCCCCTGTATTAAGATCTAGTTTATGGTAGAGATACATTTACAGGGTACAAGGTTTCTCCGCATGTGATTTTCTGACGCGCTCGAGTAACTGCAAAATCCCTGCTTTGTGTTCCCCTACCATTATTAAATAGTAGTAGTTTACCTCAATTGTATTCCCACAAACACTTAGATAAGCAAATGTAAACCAAACCCCAGTGCTTCAGCTGACCATTTAGAGGCAGTCAACTATTTTGTGATCTTAAATGTTTAAAAACGTGTATATTTTATAGTTATTCCTCTATGTATTCTATTGTATGATATATTTTTTAAACTATTTTTATAAAAGTGTTTTAAAATAAGATATGTATTGAAAGATTGTACGTCGAATAATGGAATGCCCATATTTTGAATCACTTTGACATCAAATTTCTTATTTTGTAAATAATCATTTCGTTGCAAAACGACACCAAAAGCCGTCTTATATTTCAGTTCGTTCAGATAGCGCCAAAAACACTCTAACCGGTTTCAAACCTTTTTAGGTTCTCATCGGAGAATTTATAAATATAGTCCGTCCGCTATAACTTTTCCCATGCGGTACGATTCATTTTCAATCAAATTAAGTCAAAATATAAATTGAAACGAACGTCGATGTGTATATACATTTTGTATATTGTATACTATACAGGGTGCGCCAAACCTCTGGTCTTCTTTGATTACGGCTAAACTATGAGATATACAAAAAAATGTTTATAACAAAACTAATGTGTATCAAAGAGCTCTATAACTTAAAATTATTTTCAATTATACAGGGTGAGTCAGAATGACGGTATGAACCAAAGTTGTATTTTTTTAAATGGAACACCCTGTATATTAAATCAGTTTTGAATATATTATTTAAAAATATGAAAAATTTGTATAAGGTCTTATAGGCCTAAAGTTAATAATTTTCGAAATATTTACATTTTTATTGAGAAAAATGGTAATATTTATAGGATTATGTTTCCAAGGAAATAAAAATTTAGGTGATAGGTCAAAGTTTTTAAAATATAGTGTTATTTTTAAATAATTTAATATTTTTTACTTTTAGCCATAAAATATACAGTGTGATCACTATTTGCAAATACAAAATTTTCTCATTTTTTTTAAATGGGACACCCTGTATATTAGTTTTGCGTTTCGTAGTAAATAAAAAATTTTTTGCAAAAAAAATAATTATAATCTGGTTTTAGAAATATACACTAAAATATAAAATATGAAAATAAAAACGTAATTAAAGATTAAAATAAATCGTATGCTAGTACAATTCAATTGAATTTAATAACTTTAAATTATTTTACAAAAAATATTTTACCATATTAATGAATACATAAATTAGTTACTAAATTAAATAAACAACCAAATTTTATATCAATCGTAGTAATTCTTCTACCGCAGCAACTTTCCTATACCAAATTAATTGTTAGTTATATTGTATTTACGAGTAAGATCAGTTAATAACGTTTTAATTTACCTACATCTTGAGAACGTATAAAGTATGCTTTGAAACAATTGAACGTTATGGAAGTATATTAAGAAGTAAATAGTATCTATGTACCTACTCGTGTCACAAAATCTGGTAATAATTTCTAATGGTTTCGCCCAAAACAAATGTCATATCCAAAAATGTTTCGGTTAAAAAATTAAAATTTAAAATAAAAAAAATTGTTACAAAAATTTCAACTACAAAAGTATTCCCAGTTTTTGTGACACCAGTAAATACTATTTATATTAATAAATAATTTGGATGATACATTTAACATTCATTTGTTTCAAAGCATACTTTATAATAATTTTTATATTCTCAAGATGTATGTAAGTAAATTTAAAAGGTAAATTAAAAGTTTAACTAAATACAATTTAACTAACAATTAATTTGGCACAGGAAAGTTGCTGTAGTAGAAAAATTACTACGGTTGATTTAAAATTTGGTTGTTTATTTAATTTAGTAACTAATTTATGCATTCATTAATATGGTAAAATATTTTTTGTAAAATAATTTAAAGTTATTAAATTCAATTGAATTGTACTAGCATACGATTTATTTTAATCTTTAATTACGTTTTTATCTTCATATTTTATATTTTAGTGTATGTTTCTAAAACCAGATTATAATTATTTTTTTTGCAAAAAAATTTTTAAATAAAAAATCCGCCAACACCTAAAATCTATAGTTTTTTTTAAATATCTACAAAACGAAACATGCTAGGTACATACAACCTTATACCAAAAAAAAAGGTTGTAATATTTACTACAAAACGCAAAAGTAATATACAGGGTGTCCCATTTAAAAAAAATGAGAAAATTTTGTATTTGCAAATAGTGATCACACTGTATATTTTATGGCTAAAAGTAAAAAATATTAAATTATTTAAAAATAACACTATATTTTAAAAACTTTGACCTATCACCCAAATTTTTATTTCCTTGGAAACATAATCCACAACCCTATAAATATTACCATTTTTCTCAATAAAAATGTAAATATTTCGAAAATTATTAACTTTAGACCTATAAGACCTTATACAAATTTTTCATATTTTTAAATAATATATTCAAAAATGATTTAATATACAGGGTGTACCATTTAAAAAAATACAACTTTGGTTCATACCGTCGTTCTGACTCACCCTGTATAATTGAAAATAATTTTAAATTATAGACCTCTTTGATACACATTAGTTTTGTTATAAACATTTTTTTGTATGTCTCATAGTTTAGCCGTAATCAAAAAAGACCAGAGGTTTGGCGCACCCTGTATACTACTACTACACACATCGGCGTACGTTTCACTTTCTGTTTTGACTTAATTTGATTGAAAATGAATCGTACCGCATGGGAAAAGTTATAGTGGACGGACTATATATGACTGTCACTGAACCAACACAAAGCATATCGGGCTGTTTCGATATTCATCAAAGTATCGATACATTGTATCGATACGTATTGTTAGGTTCTGTATCGATACCCTATGATATCGTAATCAAAAGTATCGATATTGCAAGTATCGATACAAAATATCGACATCTTTATTTTGACATGTACGCAAGCGCAGTATGGTGTCCGTCCCTTATTTTTCTCCTGTAATAAAATGCAGGCCACCTGGCCCACCCACCTATAATATTCAAGAAAACTAAAGGACAAACTTTGGAAAGAAAATAAAGGACAAAGAATTCTCCAAACCGGTGTTGCATAAAATAAGGGGTTGAATTTTCGATACGATATTATGATTCGGTGTATCGATACACAGTATCGATACCAACTAATGTATCGATACAAAATATCGAGTATCGAAATATAAAGTATCGATACCTCAAAGTATCGATACGTATCGAACATCCCTAGCTGTTAGTATCGAATCGGAACCCTAGCTGTTAGTATCGAATCGGAACGAAATAACGTGACATGGGTATCGTAGCGACATCTTCTAAAAGCAAGCGAAAGTTTTACTTTAATAAAATATAAAATAATATTAAAATAAAACTGTATTGAGACCATTTTTTCTGGTAACACCTCCGCACAGTGGTCCTTTCTGACGATCTATGGTTGCAAAAGTATTTCACCACAATTAGTCAGAGAGATAGAAGCGGATTTTGTGCGTGATAAGTAATATGGAAAAACTATACGGGAATATGTTGAATTAGTTGTGTATAGTCCGTCCGCTATAACTTTTCCCATGCGGTACGATTCATTTTCAGTCAAGTAAAGTCAAAACAGAAAGTGAAACGTACGCCGATGTGTGTAGTATATAGTATACAGTACACAAAATGTATATACACATCGACGTTGGTTTCAATTTATGTTTTGACTTAATTTGATTGAAAATGAATCGTACCGCATGGGAAAAGTTATAGCGGACGGACTATACATGACTTTCCCCAACGGCCGGAAACCAGAGTGGGGGACGAGGGTAGTTATAAGGGGTCAAAGTCGCGGTTTTTATTATTTTTTTTTTGTTGCGCTCATGATCGAGAAATTGCACCAAAATATGGTAATAAGTAGGTCATGACGTAAGTAAGTACAATCTCCAGGAGCGGAACGTTGCGTGCCGACAAAGGGGTGGGGGCAGGGGTGAATATAAAAATTATACGGGATTTTTTTGACGTTCGTGATCGAGATAGTGAAGCAAAATTTGGGAGTAAGTAGATCATGACGTAACTAAGCAAAATCTTCAGGGGCAGAAATGAGAGTTGGGGATGAGGGTAGTTCTAAGGGGTCAAAGTCACAGTTTGTATTATTTTTTTTGTGACGCATGGCAACATTTGCCCGCCACGCAGCGTTCCGCCCCTGAAGATTTTACTTATTAATATCATAATCTACTTATTCCCAAATTTTGGTGCACATCTCCATCATGACTTCGCGACTTTGACCCCTTATAACTACCCTTGTCCCCCACCCTGGTTTCCAGTCGTTGGGGAAAGTCATGTACACAACTAATTCAATATATCCCCGTATAGTTTTTTCATATTACTTATCATGCACAAAATCCGCTCCCAGCTCTTAGACTAAATATAAGGGACTGAAAATTCGTATACAGGTAAAACATTGTTGTATATGTAAAATACAAGAACCTACAAAAATTAAAAAAATATAGAAAGAGCACGTTCGAGCACACAAGAGTAACTTTTTCTGAGAGATAAATAAACAAAGGAACAATAAAAAAAATAGTTTAACAACAATCCCGATCAATCCCAAAAGTTCTACTCTATTAAAATCTTTACAAATTCTTATTTTAGTGCTAATCTATCATCATCTTTACAATCAAATATTTTTTTTATCAACAAAGGTACAACTATTGTTTTATAATATTGTAAATATACCTGTTCGCTCGACTTCCATTTCAAAAAAATATTAAAATAACAGTTTTAGGTACACTTAAATTCACTTTAAAAGGGCGCGGGCGCTGATAAATTGCCTAAAACTAATGAGCGTAAGTTCGGTAAAGAAGTACTACAACTATCGGTTTCAATTGTTCACTTCGAGGTGGGAGTTGAGTTCTAACAACGATTTATTTTGTTGACCTGGTTATCTAGGTATTCAATGAGTGTCATTACAATCGATTATTTGACGATGAATTTTATACATTTTGCAACCATAGATTATGAAAAAGGACCACCGTGCTCCGTGGCTTCTAAAATTTGCAAGCCAAACGAATGCCGGAGCAGAGAAGCCTGAGGAAAATCTAATCTAATAATTGTATTTCACTTCTCGCCTGTCCAGCGCGGAACGAACTGAAATATAAGACGGCTTTTGGTGTCGTTTTGCAACGAAATGATTATTTATTTCTATTAGTTTTGCTCCTAACTGAGTATGGTGGATCTTTTTTGCGTTGGAATGATTTCTGCGCTGGATAGACGAGAAGTGAAATGCAATTGTTAGATTTCCCTTAGCGTTCTTTGCTCCGGCATTCGTTTGGCTTGCAAATTTTAAAAGCCATGAAGGTTTTACCAGAAAAAATTTTCCCAATAAAGTTTTAATTTGATAATATTTTATATTTTATTGAAGTAAAACTTTCGCTTTCTTATACGAGCATAGATTGGTCTTTCCTTAATAAATCTGTTGCAGGTCGTTTAATTTGACGTCCAATTTATTTTATGGAATCTGTAAAGTAAATCAAAATGCTCAATTCAAATATGTAAAGTTAAAGAGTGGTACAACGAATACTAAGACCATCAGGAACTTATTTTTCAAAATCAAAACTCATTTGTCTCCTCTTGAACAAGTTAATGCTGTTTACCACTTCACATGCCCTGTGCAGAATACAACACGTGTTAGATAGAGCAGAGTGGCCGTTCACTGAAAGGTAGCTTTACTTCACAGCGCAGTGATAATAGCTTATCCAAACATTCAGGCCATTTATAGGCCTGGATCCCGCGTACCAAAAACAAGTTGATTAATACCAAGCTGAAAATTTGTTAATAGCTTAACGGTGTCTAGTTGGACAAACTTTGATGTACGGGAGCACTGGAATAGGGGAAGTTTTAATTGTGGAACAGTTTAAAAATTTTTGGAACGTCAGATTACGAAAACGTCCCATGTATTTTGTCAGACAAAACATCCAATTGATTTGTTACCCTTTCATTAAACTCTCATGCAAAAATCAGACTGCTATTTATCACCAATATAATTCCTGTCATCTAACATGTTCTTCGTGTTTCACTCATTAAATTGCCCAGTTGGTGATAAACATAAGTCTGATTTTTGCATGAGAGTTTAATGAAATGGTAATAAATCAATTAGAAGTTCTGTCCGACAAAATACATGGAACGTTTTCGTAGTCTGGCGTTCCAAATTTTTAACCTGTTCCACAATTAAAGCTTCCCCTGTTCCAGTGTTCCCATACATCAAAGTTTGTCCAACTAGACACCGTTGGGCTATTAAAAAATTTTCAGCTTGCTATTAATCAACTTTTTTCGGTACGCGGGATCCAGCACATGCTATCACACCCAAACATAAGATTAACTTTAAAGAGGGGAAAATTGTTTGCAGTAAAAAGAAATTTTCACTGCAAGGAGAAAAGAGTAAAGAACCATTGGAAAGAAGAGGATAGCTTGCCCAAGACTGAGGTGGATAGACGGGGTAACACAGGATGCTGCGAAGACTTACAATCTCCAATCTATTACGCCAGAAGTAGACGTAAAAGATTGGAGAGAAAAAGCAATTAACCAGAAGAAATGGAGGGACATTTTTTCCTCCAAGATTTTGAAAGCTAGGGTCCTACAAGGCCTGTAGCACTGTTGTATATATAAGTATACATGTTTCATTATGGGGTGATTGATATGTAAAGGTATAGAAATGCTCGTTTAGATTCTATATGTTTCAGAATATTAATCTACTTGACGACATTTTATGTAGTCGATTGTATTGTGACGACTTAGCAATCTTAGTCTACTCTATAAGTTCTTTGTTTTTTTGTAAACAGTGTATAACAAAATGTGGGCATTTTCGTTAGTCACAGTGTACTTATAGTCCATGTGGTGAGACCGCTCCCGTCTGGAAAAAATTCTGATTCGGTTTCTTTGTGGATTCCTATATAAAAATGTCCCCTTTAAACAAATCTGAAGGGTGCCGGGCGGAATTTTTGGGCAGAAATTGTTTAAACAATTTTTTAAACAAATACAAAATATCACCTTGTTCTGCTCTAGAATATATATTTTTAGATTTTTTGGGTCATTCTAAACAAGAAAGGTATCTTATAATTTTTCTTAAAAATTGATAGTTTTCCAGTTATAGGCGATTTAAAATCTGAAAAATGCGAAAATACGCATTTTCGAGGCCTAAAAACTCGATTTATTTATCGGCCTAATATTTAAATTAGCATTTTTAAGGTTGCCAGATACTTAAATTGAAGTTTAAACATTCAGCTTTAAGATTCTGGAGAGTTATTGCGTCTAACCTTAATTTAAACCGTTTTTTTTTTAATAATCTCCAATTTCCTCCGAAAAATATTTCTAGATTCCTGGGACATTCTAAATAAAATAAGTTTCTTGACATTTTTCTTAAAAGTTGACAGTTTTAAAGTTATAAGCAATTTAAAATACAAAAACGAGTTTTTTGGCATTTTTCTGATTTTAAATCGCTTATAACTTTAAAACTATTAACTTTTGAGAAAAATGTCAAGAAGTTTATTTTATATAGAATATCCCAAAGAATCTAGAAAAAATATTTTTCGGAGGTAAATAGGAAATTTTTGAAATAGAGCGCGCCGCACCGGCAAAAAATTCGGATAAACACGCATATTTAACAATTAAAAAACAACAATATAAATTAAGGTTAGACGCGAACACTCTTCAGTGTCTTGAAGCTGAATGTTTAGTCTTCAATTTAAGTATCTGGCAACCTCAAAAATACTAATTAAAATATGAGTTTTTAAGCCTTGAAAATGCTTATTTTCGCATTTTTCAGATTTTTAATTGCCTTTAACTCGAAAACTATCAATTTTTAAGAAAAATTACAAGATACCTTTCTTGTTTAGAATGACCCAAAAAACCTAAAAATATATGTTCCAGAGCAAAAAATCGCGATCTTTTGTATTTGTTTAAAAAAACTGTTTAAACAATTTCTGCCCAAAAATTCCGCCCGGCACCCTTTAGATTTGTTTAAAGGTGACATTTTTGAATAGGAATCCACAAAGAAACCTAATCAGAAATTTTTCCAGACGGGAGCGGTCTCACCACATGGAATATTAGGAATTGTTAAACCTACGAAAGTTCTATTATGTTTAGGTTGCGTTGTATTAACAATTCCATTTTTAACCAGATTCCATCCAAATCTCCTATTTGAACATTCAAATTGACTTTACATTTAGCTATAATAGTCAGTAGACTAAGTGTGGCGTGTATACAAATAAAATAAAATGTAAATACTTTAAATGGACCAAATAATAAAAATAAATTCTATGAACAATATTTAGTGTTTTTTCTAATGAAACAAAGCGACTAGGAATAATTTTAAATAACTCATCATCATCAGCTCATAGTCCTCCACTGCTGAACATAGGCCTCCTCGAAAAACTTCCATTTAGATCTATCTTGCGCTGATGCAATCCAGTTGGTACAAATCCTCTTTATGTCGTCAGTCCATCTTGTCGGTGGTCTTCCCGGGTTTCGTCTATCCGATCTCGGTCTCCACTCTCAGATTTTTTTGGTCCGCCTATCATCTTTCATTCTAGCGACGTGTCCTGCCCACTTCCATTTAATTTTGGCTATGTCGTGTTATATAATGTCTTCTACACCACTTATTCTACGAATTTCTTCGTTTCTTACCCTATCTCTTAACGTTATGCCCAACAATGATCATTCTATTTTAAATAACTACTTTATGGCAATTATGAAGATGATATTATTCAATGGAATGAAAATGATCGGCAGGCACTCCTTACCGAAGAAGAAATTAGACAGACCATTTTAAAACTAAAAAAAGAAAGAAGTCGCCGGTTCGGATAATCTCCCTGTAGTCTGGGCTGATTATCAGAGAATAGGCCATTTTTGGGAAAAGTTCTTTACCAGCAATTTTATTGCTGGAATCGAGTTATAAGATCCTATATATTAATAATATAGGTATGCAAAGTCCGCAGATAGTGTGCTACTTTTTTATAAACAAAATGGCGTCCGAAAATCGTGTTTTTTTCAATTATTGCTCTATAACTCCTAAGATTTTAACTTTACAACAAAAACACTTAAAATAAAAATTCACCGCAATTAAATTCTTCATAGAGATATGTTTCTTCCGATCTGCTCCGACGAAAATTTTCCTCGGAAAATCCGGGTTTTCCCAAAAAAATCTTTAATTTTCAAATAAAGTTTTTGATAAGTAATTATCTACCAATAATTAAATATTTGGTGACTTAAAAGCCTTCTAGGTTTGGATTATAGTTCCAGAAGCTGGTGAAAATTGAACGAATATTTTAGCAACAATTCAATTGTTAATTATTAATTTACGGTCGCAATAATAAGCAAAATAATTATGATACACTGAAACTTTGAAATCTTATAAAGATGAAATGCCTATTTAACATTTTGTCGACAAAATATAAATTTTTTATTTTTTTGAATAATCTTTAAATGTTTAAAAAAAATAGTTATAAACAAATTAACGTTTATCATAAAGTTTTTATTATATTCTAATTTTAAGAAATAGTTAAAATGCGTATTTCAAATATCTTGAAAATGAATGTTTTAAAACTTTTTTGCAACCATTTGCAAAAAAGTTATGAAACAGCAAAGTAAACATACGATTACTGCGTTGTTTATAATTTTTTTTAATTGTTTCAAAGCGTAAAAGTGAATTTAAAGTATGTACAAGCTAATTACTTACAAAACATATCGATTATCAGTTTAATGGTTATATTTTAATTAAAGATTGTAAATATTTTTTTTGTAATTTACACGAGCGAAAGTAGACTAATACAGTACCGTAGCTATGTATTATGTATTATACCCGTCCACATACACAACTGGCGCGAGTTTAAAGCGTGTCAGTCGCTTCGAGTGAACATCTCCGGCTCTGTATCAAGCCTACTTTCGCGCTAAAAATTATAAAAAAATGTATTTTTAATCTTTGATTAAAATAGAACCATTGAACTAATATTTGATATTCTTTGTGAGTAATTAGATTGTACCACAGACTCACTTTTAAGCTTTGAAACAATTAAAACAAATTATAAACAACGGAGCAATCGTATATTTATTTTACTGTTTCATAACTTTTTTGCAAATGGTTGGAAAATTTTTTTAAAGCATTCATTTTCAAGACCTTTGAAATACGCATTTTAAGTATTTTTTAAAATTAGAATATAATAAACAATTTCTGAGAAATGTTAATTTGTTTATAACTATTTTTTTAAAACATTATAGATTATGCAAAAAAATAAAAAATTTATATTTTGTCGACAAAATTAAATAGGCATCACATCTTTATAATCTTTCTAAGTTTGATCAATGACTCATGATTATTTTGGTTTTTATTGCGACTGTAAATTGTTAATTAACAATTGAATTGTTGCTAAAATATTCGTTTAATTTTCACCGGCTTCTGCAGTTATAATCTATACCAAGAAAGCTTTTATTTCACCAAGTTATTTAATTATTGATAAATAATTACTTGCCCAAAAAATTTATTTGAAAATTCGAGATTTTGTTGGGAAAACCCACATTTTCCTAGGAAAATTTTCATCGGAGCAAATTGGGAAAAACATGCCTATATGTAGAATTCAATTGGGGTGAATTTTTATTTGAGTGTTTTTGGTGTAAAGTTAAAATCTTCGGAGTTATAGACCAATAATTGAAAAAAAAAACGATTTGGGGGCGCCATTTTGCTAATAAAAAAAGTAGCATACTATCTGCGGACTTTCCATACCTATATTATTAATATATATAGGATCATAATATTCGATTCCAATAATAAAATTGCTGGTAAATAACCTTTCTTTGTACTTTACTAATTAGACCAGCGTATTATAACTATTTTTTTTTCAAAATTTAATAATTAGGCAAAAAACGAAAAATTTATATTTTGTCGATAAAATATTAAATAAGCATCTCATCTTTATAATCTTTATAAGTTTGATCAATGTATCATGATTATTTTGGTTATTATTGCGATCGTAAATTGTTAATTAACAATTGAATTGTTGCTAAAATATTCATTTAATTTTCACCGGCTTCTGGAATTACAATCTATACCCAGAAAGCTTTGATGTCACTAAGTTATTTAATTATTGATTAATAATTACTTACCTAAAACTTTATTTAAAAATTAGAGTTTTTGTTGGGAAAACCCGCATTTTCCGAAGAAAATTTTCGTCGGAGAAAATCGGGAAAAACATATCCCTATGCAGAATTTAATTGCGGTGAATTTTTATTTGAGTGTTTTTGTTGTAATGGTAAAATCTTCGGAGTTATAGAGCAATAATTGAAAAAAATACGATTTGTCGGCGCCATTTTGTTTGTAAAAAAAGTAGCACACTATCTGCGGACTTTGCATACCTATATTATTAATATATAGGATCTTATAATTCGATTCCAGCAATAAAATTGCTGGTAAATAACTTTTCCATGAATTTTGCTAATTAGCCCAGAGTACTGTCGAAATTTTTAAAAACGGCGGCGACATCTTTTTGAAACATGTGCAGAAATTAGTAACTGAAATCGGATCTACGGGGGAAATTAGGGAAATCCCCGCCCGAACAAGGTCCAAAATTCATGAAATTTAAACAGTGAACAGTCAAATTCAACACACTAGTTACTAGTTAGGAAAAAAATATAAACTTAAAAAGTTATTATTTATATGTCTTGTTTTTGTAGTTTGGGTGTAGAGTCAATGAACATGAAGGCTTGATACATATTTTATAGGTATGTATGGAAGTGTTTGCCTTTAAAAATAAATCCCTAATTCAGCGTGAAGTGGCTCTGGTAGAACCCAAGGCCGAAGGTATTAAGTAATTTTTTATGACTTTTCGTCTGGGATGAAAGGAAATACATATTATAACTACATTTTTTATGGATGTAGATATATTTTTAAAAATAGAAATTAGTCTATTTTATAATGTTCAATGGACCAGATTGAAATAAAAACCTGTTTTAAGCGAAACTTGTGTTGTGTATTTTAGGAGTAATTTTCGGGCAATTGAAAGTTGTTACTCGTCCCCTGAGAGGCTAATTATTTCCAGGTAGGTACACTGATATGCTTAAAGCTGTTCAGGCGTATACCTCTCCCTGATTCTGATGGTGAGTGGACGGTCTACGGACTTCCAATTCTTCAAGCAGTCTCAAATTTCCTTTCTTGTGGACTTCTTCTTATGTGTTATAAGCTCCTTTGCTCATATTTTCCTTTTTGCATACCTAAGCCCAGATAGCACAAGTACGTTTTATGGACATCCAATGGACGTATATCTGTGTACATTGGAACGTCCAATGGACGTCCCGCTAAGGTACAATGGACATCCGATGGACGTCCAACGAATGTCCAGAGTTCACAAAATTGGACGTCCATAGAACGTCCGCTACAAACGTACATTGTACGTTGTATTGGAGCTTTCAGTGTACACCTTATGTACATTCAATGTACGTCTTATGGACATTTGTAGGGCACTTTTCAGAAAGCAATGTAATATCCATAATTTTGTGAATACATAGCAAAAAGCCTTTATAGGAAATAGTTCCTTATAATACTAAACTTATACTTAAAAATATTACACAAAAGACCTTTTTTATTTCTCTTTACTATAACTTCATTATAATATATACTTTATTATAGGAACTAGGAACTTTATTAATGCACGACTGCACTTGCACGATAAACAGAAAACACAAATATATCACAGGATGTATTTTCATAAAGACGAGATTCAGATAATGACGCCTTAGGAAGCATGCACATTAAAAGAGGTTTAATCTCTGTTCTGTTTCTGTTCCAAACTATTTTTAGAGTCAGTACCTTTGTTGTATATTACAAGCAGGTTTGCCATTCTGTGAATTATCATAAATAAACCCTCCTTCAGTATTTCACAACAATTGACAGCGATAATCCCCTAAAAGTACCTGCCTAATACTACCTTTCACGACCGATAGCGCGAAGAGCGACAACGTTGTCAAGAAGATTCTCATTTAGTTTGTATTGGGACTTAATATTTATAATAGTCGCGTTTTGTGTAAAATATCCATGGACCACAAATGGATGTCCAATGTACGTTGAAATCAAACGTCCAATGGACGTCCCGTAATGTACGTACATAGTACGTCCAGTTTTGGTCCATGGACGTTTGGACTTTAAATGTACGTTATATGGACGTACATCGGACGTTGTGTGCTATATGGGAGTCTGTATGCACGATTTTTGTTTTTTGTGGCTGGAACAAATTCACCTCATACGACTTAAACAAAAATAAGTTTTTGGAGATGAGGAGAATGTGAAAGGATAGTAAAAGAGCCGGCGATAACGGGCCTACAAGGGATGCACTGCAGGTGGGCGCCCCTCTTTGGGGGGCGCCAGAATAATGAGCTTTTTTCTGCTGGTTATGCAAAATACTAAAATAGAAAAATTCATTTTTTAAATGTGGTTTAAATTCGTCATAATACCCTAATCTGTGTTTGTTAGTTTTGCATAATATCACACATCACACATGTAATATAATATAATATACAAAAATACAGTTGAGTCCGCGAGTCTTTACCCGTGCGTCATCATTTAAAGCATACGAAATAAGTCGGAAATCTATTTCACGCAACAAGTGACAGAAAGTGGCTACTGTTCCGATTACGGGTTTTACTATAAAATTTGACGTTATCAAATAAATAGAATGTCAAATGTAAGTTTTGCTTCAAAATTTTTGGCAGAATTGCAGCTACATTTGAATTACATTAATAAATTCTTTTAATATCATTAGTGATTATTAAATAAACAATTTATAAAAAATAAAATTAAATATACAATGTTTACAGTGTGTTGATGTAATAGGTTTTTTTTTATTAATTTAAAAGTATTTTGCAATATGTTGAGTGTCAAAAATAAACAAAAGTAAGGATTTTACCCACTGATAAAATCAAAGTACAATTTTTAAAAGAGTTTTAAAGCAAATAATATTATATTTTATAACTACTACCTAATTAATTGTCATTTTATTCACTTTGACGGAAACCTAAACACAATCACTTCTTTACTGTGTGAATCAAACCATACATACTCATAGACGTTTCACGACCATGTTAATCACAAACCATACATACTCATAGACGTTTCACGTAAATTGTCAAGGTCAAGACAGCAAATTAGTTACCATTCCAATCCAGAGATGTCGCTGTCAGTCAATTTTCTTGTCATATTTAACAACTGACAGTTGACAATTAAATTAATTTGTTATTTACTTTTTATTTTACAGTTTGTGGTTTAATTATTTTATTATAGTGGTGTTACGTTTTTAATTAGATTTAATCACAATATTAATCAATTGTATTAACCATCCGTTTTTATGAGTAGAATTTTTAGTTTACAATTGATCATCCCGTGTTGTGTTTCTCCACATTTAAAAAAAACAATATAATAGATCCTGAAACAGTTTATTCCAATAGACAAGTGTGTCATCAACATTTCTGGCCTATATATTTTTGGAAGTTTGTAAAAGATTATAAGGTAATATTTATCTAAACAATCATCCTACAAGATTTTTTCAAAAATTTTCATTCAACTCAATATTACACATCAGTGCTTTCACGTAACACATGGCAGTAGTGTTTAGCATTTTGAAAACCAATTGGAATATTTGAAGTTTTCAGTAAAATATTGAATAAAACATTGAATTGTCTTTGTATTGTTTTAATTTCCTGCGAAATTTCATCAAAAATCCCGCAAAATTTATAAGTTGAAATTCCCACGTAACTAAAATTTGTCAATTTAGTTCCCATTCCAATCAAGAGATGGCGTTAATTCGATCCGAAAGATTAACATGGTCGTGAAACGTCTATAAGTATATATGGTCTGTGATGTTAATCTTTCGGATCGAATTAACGCCATCTCTTGATTGGAATGGGAACTAAATTGACAAATTTTAGTTACGTGGGAATTTCAAATTATAAATTTTGCGGGATTTTTGATGAAATTTCGCAGGAAATTAAAACAACAGAAAGACAATTCAATGTTTTATTCAATGTTTTACTGAAAACTTCAAATGTTCCAATTTGTTTTCAAAATGCTATAAACACTACTGCCATGTGTCACGTGAAAGCACTGATGTGTAATATTGAGTTGAATGAAAATCTTTGAAATAATCTTTTAGGATGATTGTTTAGATAAATACCTTATAATCTTGTACAAACTTCCAAAGGCCAAATATATAGGCTCGAAATGTTGATGACACACTTGTCTATTGGAATAAACTGTTTCAGGATCTATTATGTTGTTTTTTAAATGTGGAGAAACGGAGAAACACAACACGGGATGATCAATGTAAACTGAAAATTCTACTCACAAAAACGGAGAGGAGGTTAGTACAATGATCAAAATTGTGATTAAATCTAATTAAAAACGTAACACCACTATAATAAAATATTTAAGCCACAAACTGTAAAATAGAAAGTAAATAACAAATTAATTTAATTGTCAACTGTCAGTTGTTAAATATGACAAGAGAATTGACTGACAGCGACATCTCTGGATTGGAATGGTAACTAATTTGCTGTCTTGACCTTGACAATTTACGTGAAACGTCTATGAGTATGTATGGTTTGTGGTGTGAATGACGTTAGCTTTGTATGTTTTAAATATTAATTGCCAAAATATAATTATTTACCTTAAAATTTGAAAGTCCAATATAAAATTAGTTGTGAAAACAACTGTTTGTGTATAATAAAGAAACTTCAAAACGCAAAAACTCGACAAAAACCGCAAAAAATTCAACTGACTGACAGCCCTAAAAAGTAAACAAAGCAGAAACGTCAAACAAATTGTGCTTAAAATATGAAAACATACCGAATCGTCTTTTTTGTACCTATCTCTTTTCAATGCACTGAGTCTAGATTGTTCACAAAAATAACATGTGTTAACTTAATAACAAACGGCAGCTGGTTTGTCATGAGTTTCATGCGTGGAAGAGAATGATGCTAGATAAAAAGTATGTGTTTTATCTCGCCAGGTATTAATGACGCACGGGTAAAGACTCACGGACTCAACTGTATGCAATGCCGCATTCCGCACAAAATTCTTAACTACCATGTAGTATGTAGTATAATTTATTGGTCAAAGATATCATATTTCAACCAAACAACTATGCTCTTAATGTGAATGGTTTGTTTATTTTCTTCAAATTTCTTGCAAGTTGTTAGCTTTTGTATCAGCAGTTATGAGAGGAAATGAATAATTTCTATTTAGTTAAATAAAACCAGATTGTGATACCTACTGTTTTCTTGTCGCTTGTTAAATTTAAGTATTATGTACCTATTAACAGGTATCAAGTTACGTATTAATCCCATAAAAACATAATATGTATTTAAAATAAACTTTTTATATAAAATTAATTTAGTCTAGAGCTCTTTATGTGAGCACCACACTCTCGGGTGCTCTCGGCGAAGTCGATCGAAGTTCAACAAGTACCAGAGTGTAGATTGCCACCTTATGTTACTTTGCTGCGCCTCGGTCTACTTCCATTCCGAGGCGGTTTTTGCGATCGAGTCAAAGGGATCGATGTCGGTATCGCACCGCTCGAATGTGTTCCTCGCGAAGTAGAACGAGTGTGTAGTGACGGTACTTCGGTCGGACTTCGGTCAACTTTGGCGAAGTAACTTCGCCGAGAGTGTGGTCGTGCTCGCTTTAGATTTAGTATTATTTCATGTGATTGTATAATACAGAATAGTTCGTCTTCGTCCCTTTGTCATGTTGTAATCTGCAGGTAAAGAATCTATGTAGTGTTGCATTCAGTATTCAATTAAAATAAAATTATGTTTGTTAAGTACTCAGTACTATTATTAAAATTACGGTTTCACATTACTGAAGAAACATAATCTTGAGGTTTCAAAGTTTTTTTTTATTTAGTTAAATAAAAATGTATTAAAAAAATTATCTGGGGCACAAATCGAAAAAGAAAAGCCGAAAAAGAGGAAATGACAAAAAACAATGTAAGTTCTCATGCCAATTTCTTAAAAAAGTTAAAGCGAAGTTGTTTTGTCAGATGATGGCTCTAATAAAACTGTAACCGAACTTTATTTACCATAGGTCTGGATCACACGTATGAAAAAAAAGTTGATTAGTAGCAAGCTGAAAATTTGTTAATATTGTCCTTTTCATGATCATTTTTCAGTGCGTAACAAATGATAGGAAAATGGGTAAGTCCGTGATAATATACATTTATGACATTCTAACATGACATTTTAGTTAATTCTGACAGTTGTCACATTTTATTTTCAATTTGGAATAAAAACAAATCAAATGTGTTTCTTGTATTTATAAAATGGTATTTTCTTTGATTTGTATAGTCTTATAAATTATACAGATTATATTTGTAATATTATTATCTAATTAAAAAAAAATTATTTTTTTATTATGGCGCCATCTATCGACAACTAGAATAACTAGAATAAATGTTATAAAAATGTCACCGACGAAATGTAATCACCGACGTGCCTTTTTTTTTGTCACATACAATTTAATGCGTTAGAAAGAAATCGAAAAACTGTGATGCACTGAAAGATGATCATGAGAAATACTGTAGCTTAAGGGTGTCTAGTCGGATAAACTTTGATATATGGGAACACTGGAACAGGGGCAGTTTTAATTGTGGAATAGAACAGGTTAAAAATTTGGAACGGTCAGACCACGAAAACGGCACATTTATTTTGTCCGACAGAACAGACTTAAACTCTACGAACAGAGATTAAACTTTCATGCAAAAATCAGACTGCTATTTATCACCTGTCATACTTCCTGTCATTTGACATATTCTACATGTTCCACTCATTCAAACGCCCATTTGGTGATAAATATCAGTCTGATTTTTGCACGAGAGTTTAATCTCTGTTCGGAGAGTTTAAGGGCCGGTTGTTCGAACGCTAATCAACAATGATCACTATCAAATATTTAATTACTGTCACAACTGTCAATGTCAACTTTGGTTGGGTTGCTGAAAACATAATGATTGATTACAATTATGAAATTAATTAATCAATTATGTTAATAATTGTTATTTTAATTTATTAACTAATCTCATAATTATAATCAATTGTGTTTTCAGCAACCCAACCAAAGTTGATATTGACAGTTGTTACAGTAATTAAATATTTGATGGTGATCATTGTTGATTAGCGTTCGAACAACCGGCCCTTAGTCTGTTCTGTCGGACAAAATACATATGTGCCGTTTTCGTGGTCTGACCCACAAACCATACATACTCATAGACGTTTCACGTAAATTGTCAAGGTCAAGACAGCAAATTAGTTACCATTCCAATCCAGAGATGTCGCTGTCAGTCAATTCTCTTGTCATATTTAACAGCTGACAGTTGACAATCAAATTAATTTGTTATTTACTTTTTATTTTACAGTTTGTGGCTTAATTATTTTATTATAGTGGTGTTACGTTTTTAATTAGATTTAATTACAATTTTAATCAATTAATTGTATTAATCTCCTCTCCGTTTTTATGAGTAGAATTTTTGGTTTACATTGATCATCCCGTGTTGTGTTTTTCCACATTTAAAAAATCAATATAATTTAATAGATCCTGAAACAGTTTATTCCAATAGACAAGTGTGTCATCAACATTTCGGGCCTATATATTTTTGGAAGTTTGTAAAAGATTATAAGGTAATATTTATCTATGTTTAACAATCATCCTACAAGATTCTTTCAAAAATTTTCATTCAACTCAATATTACACATCAGAGCTTTCACGTGACACATGGCAGTAGTGTTTATCATTTTGAAAACAAATTGGAATATTTGAAGTTTTCAGTAAAATATTGAATAAAACATTGAATTGTCTTTCTGTTGTTTTAATTTCCTGCGAAATTTCATCAAAAATCCCGCAAAATTTATAATTTGAAATTCTTACAACTAAAATTTGTCAATATAGTTCCCATTCCAATCAAGAGATGGCGTTAATTCGATCCGAAAGATTAACATGGTCGTGAAACGTCTATGAGTATGTAAAATGGTTTGTGGTCTGACTGTTCCAAATTTTTAACCTGTTCTACAATTAAAACTGCCCCTGTTCCAGTGTTCCCATATATCAAAGTTTGTCCGACTAGACACCCTTATTAAGCTACTAACAACTTTTCAACTTGCTATTAACTTGCTTTTTTTCATACGCGGGATCCAGACCTACCAGTGACATTTGCGGATAGCGAGACATTTAAGTCGCTGCGCTGCCCGGAACACACATTTTTAGGACACAATTCCAAAACCAAGTCATTAATAGAAAGAAAAGGTATTCTAGCTACCCCTAAAATCAGGTGGTTTAACCCCAATAAAGTCATACAGAGGATGTCCCATTACCCAGGGTATCCAAGGTAACGTTCAGTACAAAGCCTCGTCATTCGTTATGTACTGCGATGGGGAGGGTGGTGGTATATATAGCTTATTGGGGGTCAGATAGGTGATAGGTACCACTCCAGGTTACGCAGTGTGACCGGTTTGATCTTCGGATATGTGGGTCTCACTGTTCCATTAGAACACACATAAAGTCCCTAATGTCTCCGAGGCTGGGGTTGTACGAGTATCTGTGTGTGTGGGGGGGGGGGGGGCGCCTGTGCTAATTTTGAAGGCGGGCACCTTATACCCTAGCGGCTGGCGCCGGCACTGGATAATAAAAACGAATCCCAAAGAATTTTGCAGCAGAATTCAATGCAACTAAAAAATGAATAAAAAATTATTTTTAAAAATATTAAAACCGGACCTGTCTTGTATTAATAAAAATTTCAAAGAGATATTGAATATTATACAAATATTCTAACTTTCCTTGATATTGAAACCAATGTTAAAATCATTGAACCGCAAAGTAAGTCTCGCATTTTAATTATACACTACCAATACCAATCACTCCTCAAAAATTTGTAGCTCAAGCGCTTTGATACAAATTATAACATTCCATTCATCTGGACCAAAAAAATAGTAATTACTACAAAACACTGCTAAGTTCAAGCTAGATTCAAACCAGCCTATTTTTGTTGCTGACTGACAGACAATTCAGTCTCAGTCAATTCCGTTTTCAGTTCACGTTTATTATTGTGAGAGGCTGGTTGGTGTTTAGGCAAAAAAATTAATAAAAAAAACATTGTAAGTACTAAATTTTTCTTTTAGGAGCTTATAAAATAAATAGGTAATGATCTTTAACAATTATTATTTATCCTAGTATATTTCTAAACAGTAAATAAATTTGTTTAACTCCTTCCTATGTCTTTTTTCTAACATATCAATATTACGTTCCTAAATTTTACAGTTAGAAACGCTAAAACCATGAATCATCATCTATCATGATAGGTAATTATTGCTTACATTTGATAAAATTTAACCATGAATACAAATTTTTAAATTTGCCACCAATAATATCTATGCAGTTGGCGATATGTACTAGATGTGTCTACGGATACGATATCAGTAATTATTGTTTATATGTTTTTTTGTGTGCCGAATTATTAAAAAGATTTACATTAAGAGTTCTAAAAAGTGAGCCACTTTTGATTTAAAAAAAGGAATATTAACATCTTCACAATAATATACCTATAATTCAGTTTTAATAAAGACTTATCGTCTTTAGAAATATGTATATCATTTTATCAGGGGCTCCTTTTTACAAGTTCGGTTGTGTTCACTGTTAAGAAGTTATCTTTATAAGTCTCTATCTAATAATATACGTGATCGCAGTCTATAAAAAACAGCATGCCGAGCTGCCCAAAATTTTAGTTTTTTAACCTTAGAGGGGTCAATAGTAGATAGTAGTATAAATTTAAAAATCTTGATTTTAAAGGAGAACCGTTTTTGCTCAATATCTTCGCTATTTTTCGCAACTTTTCGACCAAAAGTATAAGGACTGAAATTGATTAAAATGCGATTTTCTATACTTAATTTCTTTTATAACAAAATTTTTCACGCATTCAATATTTTCTGAGTGAGGGGAAACAGTAACCGTTAGAGTATAATTTTTGAATTATCTCGTTTATTATTACTTTTGCGACAAAAATGTATCTATACAAAATGAAGAGAATTAAGTTTTATACAGTTTTGATTTCTTTCAATTTTTTGATAAAATCAATATTTAAAGTAGTCCGTATGCGGTACTGGCGCGTACGTTTAGGACTTTTCATCGATTGTCATTTGTTTCGAGCTTCTGTCAGGTTGTATAATCTGTGTATAATATTAATATATAGTATTTTTACTACAAAAGCGATATTACGTAGGTCAAAATTTTTGACGTAAGAGAACTGTCAAAACATTAGAATTAGAAATTTTCATTATTGCCATGTTTATAATAAACATGACAATAATGAAAAGTCATATTCTAATGTTTTGACAGTTCTCTTACGTCAAAAATTTTGACCTACGTAATATCGCTTTTGTAGTAAAAATACTATACACGGATTATACGACATATGACAGAAGCTCGAAACAAATGACTGTGAATGAAAAGCCCTATAGAAAACCCTAAAAGAGATTAAAAGCTAAGTAAATTTTCCACACGATATACTAATAAAATACAGGGTGTTTTATTTAAAATAAATACGTTATTACAGTTTGAATTCGTTAATAGAACAATCTAATATTTTGACCACCCTGTACAAACATAGGTATAGGAAAATCTAATATATATTAAAATCTAAGTAAATTTTCTTCACAATAGACTAATAAAATACAGAGTGTTTCATTTAAAATAAATACGTTATTACAGTTTGAATTTGTCAATAGAACAATCTAATATTTTGACCACCCTGCATAAAGATAGGTATAGAAATCCCTAATATAGATTAAAAGCTACAGTTGAGTCAGCGAGTCTTTGCCCGTGCGTCATCATTTAAAGCATACGAAATAAGTCGGAAATTTACTAAACACAACGGCAAGTGGATATTATTCCGATCACGGGTTATAGTATAAAATTTGACGTTATCAAATAAATAGAATGTCAAATTTAAGTTTTGCTTTAAATTTTTGGTGCATAATTACAGCTACATTTGAAGTAGCTTAATAAATTATTTTATTATCATTGATTAATAAATAAACAATTTATAAAAGAATTTAGTAAAATATTTTTTCACCTACCTCTACCGAAAGTATACTTTTCCGGACCTGATTGTAGGGAGCGAAGTTGTACTTTTCCTCCCTAGGGAGTAAAATATTTTTCCTCCCTAGGGAGGAAAAGTAAAAGTGACGTCATGGTATTTCATTCAAGAAATGTAACTTATTGACGCCCTGTACAATATCTATTTTCTATTACGTAAGTTTCTATACAGTTTAACGTTTATTTATAAAACACTCTGTATTTTGCAGAATGATAAAAAACAGTAAATTGTTATTCCGATTTAACAATGTTTACATTATTAATTTGACTTATATTTGACAGTTGACAGTTATATTGTACGTACTTGTTAGTTTTAGTTCTAATAAATTTTGTTGGTTAGTTACATAAATAAATTAAATAAAAATGAAAAAAATGACTTGTTATTTGAGGAAGGTGGAAAAACCATATGTATAACATGGGAGTAAAGTGCCTTTTCCTCCCTTGAATGATTACTGCCCTCCGCTACGCGTCGGGCAGTAAACTTCATTCTCGGGAGGAAAAGTAGCACTTTTCTCCCTTGTTATACAAATAGCTATTCTTTTTGTTATTTTATTCACTTTGGCGGAACCTTAAACACAAGCATTCAACTGTGTCAACAATGAGGTTAGCTTTGTACGTTGTCAAAATTTATCGTAAAATAACATAAACTTATTACAAAATTTCTAACTCCAATATAAAATTAGTTGTGAAAAAACTGTTTGTATACTATAAAAAAACTTCAAAATGCAAAAATTCGACAAAATAACAGCAAAATATTCAACAAACTGACAGCCACAAAAGTAAACAAAACAAAACGTCAGAAATTGTACTTAAAATATGTGAAGACATCCCCAATCGTCTTTCTTTGTACCTATCTCTTTTCAATGCACTGAGTCTAAATCGTTCATAAAAATAACATGTGTTTTTACTTGATAACAGGCGGCAACTGGTTTGTCATTAATTTCATGCGTGGAAGAGAATGATGCTAAATAAAAAGTATGTGTTTTATCTCGCCAGGTATTAATGACGCACGGGTAAAGACTCTCGGACTCAACTGTAAGTAAATTTTCCACACAATAGGCTAATAAAATACAGGGTGTTTCATTTAAAATAAGTACGTTATTACAGCTTGAATTATTTGTTAATAGAACAATCTAATATTTTGACCACCCTGTACAAAATTTTGTTACAATAAACATCTGTTTAAATATTCTGAATAGTCTATTATTAAGATCCAAGAAAAATTTGTCACCGATTCTTAAATTCGTAGATATATATTTTTTTCTAAAACCTTACATTTTTATAAAATTCGAAGTAAATCAAAACACCCTGTATTTAGGTATAGGGAACCCTTATAAAAGTATAGCTTGTTTTTTATGGGCAATTGATATACCACTCTTTTTTGAAGCACAATGTATAATTCACGTTATTTTTAGATTGTAGTGTTAATGGCCCTGTATATTTTTGTGCAATTTTTTTTTAAATATCAAGTCGTTTTCCGTACAGAGACCAAGGCGAGTAAAATGAACCACTCTGTATACAGGGTGTAACGAAAATACAGGTCATAAATTAAATCACATATTCTGGGACCAAAAATAGTTCGAATAAACCTAACTTACCTCAGTACAAATATGCACATAAAAAAAGTTACAGTCCTTTGAAGTTACAAAATGAAAATCGATTTTTCCGAATATATCGAAAACTATTAGAGATTTTTTATTGAAAATGGACATGTGGCATTCTTATGGTAGTAACATGTTAAAGAAAAATTATAGTGAAAATAGTGAAATTTGTGCACCCCATAAAAATTGTGTGGGGGTTTTGTTCCCTTAAACCACCCCAAACTTTTGTGTACGTTCCAATTAAATATTATTGTGGTACCATTTGTTAAATTAAATATTTTTAAAACTTTTTTGCCTCCTTGTATTTTTTCGATAAGGCAGTTTTTATCGAATTGCGGCTTCTTTTTTAATATGTTTACATAAAAATTTTATGGGGATTTTGTTCCTTTAAACCCCCCAAATGTTTGTGCACTTTCCAATTAAACTATTACTGCGGTACCATTAGTTAAACACAGTGTTTTTAATACTTTTTTGCCTGGATATTGTTTCGATAAGGCACCTTTTATCGAGATGTAGCTTCTTTTTTATGGTTTTAAATATACCTAAAAATGTAAATCATAGAAAAATGTTCATATTATTACAAAGTTTCCATATAATAATCGTGCTAAACCATATACAAATATGAGGTGGATTTGACAAATATTCAAAATATCTCGATATAAACTGACTTTTCGAAAAAGTACTGAGAGGCAAAAAAGTTTTGAAAACATTGTGTTTAACTAATGGTACTACAATAATAATTAAATTGAAACGTACACAAAAGTTTGGGGGTTTAAAGGAACAAAACCCTGATAAATTTTTTATGGGGTGTCCAAATTTCACTATAATTTTTTCTGAAGATACTACTACCATAAGTATGCCACATGTCCAGTTTCAATAAAAAATCTTCTAAACTTCTCTCTAAAAATCTCTATAACTTTTTTTATGTGTACATTTGTACTTAGGTAAGTTAGGTTCAATCGAACTATTTTTGGTCCCAGAGTATTTGATTAAATTTATGACCTGTATTTTTGTTACACCCTGTATAATGAAATGGGTTTCAATCATTTCTATCGTATTTTTGTTTTCCGGAATTGGAATTGAAAGATTAATAAAAAACATTACAATTTGGATTTATCCTCAGCAGAATTCATTATTTGAACCAAGATGTTAACAAACAGTTTTAGCTCTAAAATGATCATGAAGCTCTTCATTCTTTGTCGTATTTGTCGGATAGTCGTATCTGCAGTCACTTCCGGACGGTATTTGTACTTGTCATCAATGTCATCCGTCATCCGTCAAGCGCATGCCGGAACTCTTTCTTTTCACAAGGTTGTTGTACCTGTTTGAAGAACGGAGATTGTGATTAAAAAGTTTTACATTTATAAAAGATGCTTATCGTTGTGTAAAATACCGGTGTTTTACTATTTTGAGTTGATTTAGTTTTTAAACCTTTAACAATATGGATAACGTTCAGAGAGGTAGTTTATATGTAACATACGTTGACAAGGAAGGTCCGTTTTTAAAGATATGGGGGCAAAGAGATAAAGACACGGCCGTTTATGTAGAACAGTTTCTTGCACACATTGCCGAACAGTTCGAACTTGGCATTGGAAAGACTAACCGAGAGAATTTACCTGTTGGTAAACAAGTATGTGCAAGATACAAAGATGGTAAATATTACCGGGCAAAGATAACGAGCAACACACTTGGAGCTGAGGAATTTGTTGAGGTTAGCTTCATTGACTATGGTAATAGAGAAATTTTACCAGTAGAAGCAATAAGATCGGTCGAGGGACATTTGAGTTCTTTGCAGGCCATTCCACCCCTAGCTACAGGTTTCATTTTTGCTGAGGCTCATTGTGTAGGAGGGGGAGAATGGAATGAGACAGATTTCGAAAGATTGGCCAAAGAAATTAAATATAGAGAAGTCCAGTGCACTATCCTAACTAAAGCTACGCATTATTATCTTATTAAGATATTTTTTGAAGGTAAGTGATGTTCTACTGTATGTTCAATAATAAATCTTAAATTCAAGCCTATATACCTTTTCAAGAGTCCTGGTTTGTTTAATATCATCATAATTAAACAATAGATTGTAGTGCCTCCTGTAAGAATGTTATTTATCTCAATATTATAATTGCATGGTAACCTACATTGATTATATTTGCCATGGCACATGAAGTTGATTTTAGCTGTGACATTATTTGTTTATAATTATGTTTTGACCTCATAATTCATTTATAAAAGCAATCAACACATTAGAGAAGGGGAAGGTAGGTAAAAATCAGGTAATCGGTCCTTACGCTTCAGGTCTTGTGTCAATAAAAAGGACATTATTGGGATAGGTGGTTTTTATTAACATCCAGAACTTCAATATGATTCTGTATGTATAAAGATCCTGTTTATGGTCCTTCTAGCCGGATATGAATCTTCAACCTGGATGTCATGCATATGCATTAGGGATGACATTTTATGTGTAGCACCTATGTGTTAGATCAAATGTATTATTACTGTGCAAAGTAAGCATCTTTACAGAGTTACTTATTAAGTACCCATACAAAAACTGTGTCTTGAGTCTGTACTAACCCAAGACACAAAATTTTGTTTCTTGAGTCTGTACTAACCCAAGACACAAAATTTTGTTAACCTTATAAATGCTAATGTGCCCAGTTTGGGAACAGAATAAAAAATATTGTTATGAAGCTATTTCTTTGTGGCATTTATATAATTTACTATTCTAATTGAGAAATATGCCACAATTTAACTTGAAAAATGATTTTATTGATGTTTTTACTTCTACTTCAACAGATTGTTATCAAAATACAAAATATTAATAAATTAAACAAAAATGTTATTGCTTAGTAAAAAAATTCTTCTAATAATTTAACCTGGCTCATTCAGTCAGCAATTAAGACATACATTGTACATTTTAAAGTAGAAGACTTTAAAATGCCAATATTAATGAGTTGTGTTCCTGGGACGACTTTATTAAAAGATAGTTCATTCGATTACATGCAATCAACCCCAACTCAAGAATATCCAAATATAGTCACAAAAAAATCATAGCATGTGATCTGCATTTAAAAAGACAACCAAATGCAATGGTGACAGTAAAATTCTCGTGATAGTGATTCCATAGTAAATCTTATGATGCTATTATGAGGTTTTTTTTCTGGTTTTTCCTCATGATTTACTATGGAATCACCAACATGAGAATTTTACTGTCACCATTGCATTTGGTTGTCTTTTTAAAGACAGATCACATGCTATGATTTTTGTGACAGATATTTTTGAGTTAAAGTTGATTTCATGTAATCAAATGAACTGTCTTTCAATAAAGTCGTCCCAGGAACTCAACTCATTAATATTGGCAATACCATTTTAAAAGTTTTCTACTTTAAAATGTATAATATATGTCTGAATTGCTGATATGAATGAGTCAGGTTAAATTAAATTATTAGAATAAATTTTTTTTACTAAACAACATTTTTGTTTAATTCATTAATATTTCGTATTTTTATAAAGACCACTGACATATAAACACCAAGACAGAGAAGTAGATGGGAGGTAGATGTACTGTATGTCAAATAAACACACTTGAGTGTAGTGAATGTCAAAAGTGTCTACATACAATTCTTTGTTTTGATAAGTACCATACAGCTAGTTGACATGTTCATTGGCAACATTAGTTTTACAGTTTTATTACAATTTTTTTAGGTTTTGTTCCAGTTCACAATTGCAATTCGGGTGCATCGCAAAAGTGGCTGCTAGAAGCATTGATGTCAAGAGTGGTCCATACGGATCAATGGATGCTATTGTATAAGTTTTTATACAAGGCAAACTAAAATTCATTATGAGTAATGCGTCTGATGTATGCGATGCAGGCCTGTGGACGCTTACCTTAACTGTCTTTCCCCCTTTTGTTAAGATCCCAATAAAAGGCTGTTTTCTTCCTGGTATTATTCTCATCATAATCAGACCCAAAGTTGTGTTTATTACTTAAGGTTGTCTAAATTAAGCTTATAGGTCTGGATCCGCGTATGAAAAAAAAGTTGATTAATAGCAAGCTGAAAATTTGTTAATAGCTTAAGGGTGTCTAGTCGGACAAACATTGATATATGGGAACAGTGGAACAGGGGCAGTTTTAATTGTGGAACAGGTTAAAAATTTGGAATGGTCAGGCCACGAAAACGGCACATGTATTTTGTCTGACAGAACAGACTTAAACTCTCCGAACAGAGATTAAACTCTCATGCAAAAATCAGACAGAATATGTCAAATGGCAGGAATTATGACAGGTGATAAATAGCAGTCTGATTTTTGCATGAGTTTAATCTCTGTTCGGAGAGTTTAAGTCTGTTCTGTCGGACAAAATAAATATGCCGTTTTCGTGGTCTGATCGTTCCAAATTTTTAACCTGTTCCACAATTAAAACTACAAAACTGTTCCAGTGTTCCCATATATCAAAGTTTATCCGACTAGACACCCTTAAGCTATTAACAAATTTTCAGCTTCTATTAATCAACTTTTTTTTCATACGCGGGATCCAGACCTACTAGTACTTTGTATTACAAATTGTACAGTGTTTGTGCTTTAAAATAAAATTATTTTATCTCTCCATTTACTACTACATACTCATAAGTTCAACACCGAATTGCACCTTGCTTTCACAAAGATTTATTAATCAGAGTCTTCATAATCAACCACTTAGAAGCTGGTTCTCGTCTTATGTGGAGAACAAGAGATATCCACAAAGTAACTTTGCAACCTGTGGAGCATTCTGCACAAATATGCTATTTTAATAACTATATTATATAATTATATATCGAACCCCCTCTGTGGCTCAGTGGTAAGAGCGCCTAACCTTTGGATCGAAAGTTCCGAATGGTAGTGAGTTCGAATCCCTCCAGGGTCAGGAATTTTTTAATTTATTATAAATTAATAAATGAAAATAGTTTCTGTGCTTGTGGGATCGGTACTCACCAGAGGGACCGCAGACGTTCAGATACAATTAGCGTCTCTTTGCAAAGACAATGACGTCAACTTTGCAAAGTAACAAGACACTTACTCAACACACACACTACACATTACACCTGAGTTAGTGATAAGATATACAATTACGTGGCTAAAGGTTCTAGTTCTAAATCAAGGCCAGAATCAGAGAAAAAAAAACTATATATCTTTAGATATATAACTGTATATCTTTACAGGCAAAGGTCTGCTTCAAAATTTAATTCAATATTTTAAATTTGTTATAGGGAATGATCTGTGTCACCTTTTGATTCAAAAAGATTTGATGCAACCAATCTCCCTTCAAGCACAACAAGCTGTTCTATTAAGTATGAGTATGCAGAAACCACAACAACAGGCTCAATCCCAACAGATGACTATTGGTCCCTCATCTGGAATTAATACTTACAAAGCTTGTACGCTCGAGCCAGGATGTCAATATCCTGTTTTCGTTTCTTATGTAAATGATGGCCCATGTCACTTTTCAGTTCAACTTAAACAGACTGAAGATGTTTTAGTTCAGCTGATGAATGACATTAATAAAATGCCCTTGAGGACTTTCGAAGATATTCCCATTCCTGGTACAGTTTGTTTAGCAAGAAGTAGAGATGACAATACTACATGCAGAGCTGTAGTAACTAACGAAGTTGATACTCAATTTAAAGTAAGTATCAAATTTTAAGACATGTTATTTATTTATTTATTATTCATTTACGGACCGAAGTCCATTAGTACATGATACAATTAAAATTTTTTACAATTAAAATGTCACACAAATTAGAAAAATAAGATCTAGTAGATACAAAATTGGTAAATACATAACAAACAATAATAAAGAATAAACTTACTTGCTCTCATTCAACAATTGAGAGCTAGAACATTTTGAAATTGACAAATACAACTTATCCTAGAACAAAGACAATAACAGTAGTTGACAAATCAGTCTTGAAATTAGAACATTAAGTTAAGTATAAATATAATTGTGTGGAAAACGCAGTAAAGTCGTTCACAAAGAAATCAATTTGCGGAGATAATGTGTTTGCTAATTTAAGAGTTTTAGAGAGATAGGAACTTGAACTATAATTTGTGCGGTTTATATATATATATATATATATATATATATATATATATATATATATATATATATATATGTTATATTACACAATTTAAATTTTTTGAAAAAATATAAATAATGAAACAATAAAAAAACTATATTTTATTTTTATCCTCATGAGATTTAATAGTTACACTTTCAACGCATTATTTGATGATCATTGATTGATAACACAGCTTTATTTTTTTTTAATATATACCATGACTTTTCTAATCAACAACAAGAAATCGGGACCTTGATTCACAGAAATTTAAACTACTTCCTCAATGTGCAGTTCAATGAAGCTCTTCCCTGAGCTTCAGCAAAGTTTTGCTGGCCAGTTTCTTCAAGGTTTTCAATAATTCCTTTTCAACTTCAGGCGTATTATTTGTAATGGGATCTGGTTCCGTTGTTCTTCCTTTTTTGCTTTATTTTTAGTACCCGTTCTATTATTATCCCACCAGATGATAGATCACACCCAGCAGAACACTATACTGGGAGAAAATTAATGAAATCTGAGTGTCATCTCATCCCGGACTTAAACTATCGTTAGCTTCCACTGCATCATGTTTATTTCACAGAATTAGTTACCACAACGAGCAGCATCACGAGTAGAAAAACTTTTGATGAAAAACAAATGACTTCTATCATTGTATTTAAAAGTTTTACTGTTTTTTATCAATGTCGTGACTTATGACTATGACACATAATTGAAACACAAATATAGGGGCAATATGTAGATCTATTAGTATAGTTGGAATATTAAAGATCTTTTGTTATTGTTAATGTAATTAGAGATCTATTATGTTACACAGTATTTTGACACTTTTTGGCAGCCCTTTTTAACATATTTACCTATATCCTACTTTCTTACATAAATATGCATTTCTGGCTTCGAAGAGGTGTTTAAAATACTGTATTTCATATGTTTCCAAAATAATTGTGGGAGATCTCTGTGAGATTCTGGGAAGTTGTAAGATATCTCTTCGTTCCCCTCCCAACACTAACAAGAATAGTATAAAGTAATGTATTTAATTTTTTTTTTCGGTTTCAATAGATATAGATTTTTTAATCAGATAAATCCCTAAACACAAAATCACGAAATGGGTGAATAACGAATACAAGAAAATACTCAAAGCAAATGACTATACAGTAAGCGCCACGCTACTAGATACATGGGTAGATACCTAATTGCTATGCTTATGGGCTAATCCGGTCCATTCTCAGATGTGACTTTCGTCACTGTCATTTTACTGTCAAGAAACTATTCAAAATAATTGTTTTTCCATACAAAAAATACATTAATTAATAGTACCTACAGTCAGAAAAATGAAAGAATACCCATGAACGAACATATAAAACACGCTGTATTTTCCTGTCACCGTGTCACAAAGAAAATTGTCCAGTGCAAGTACATGTAACAATAATTATTACATGTACTTGCGCTGGCCAATTTTTTGTGTGACACGGTGACAGGAAAGTACAGTGTGTTTTATATGTTCGTTCATGGGTATTCTTTCATTTTTCCTACTGTATTGTTACTCTGCTTTAAAATAACTTTATTCAGACACCAAGAAGATTACAATAATGTACTTTAAAACTTTTACAACTTATACAAAATGACAACTATGTTAATATTCAGTTTCTATACATTTTCCGACGTTCTAAACGTCACTAGAGAAAAAATTAAACATTGCAATAAGTGAAGGGTCCAGGACTGTAACAGCTTAGTGTTAATATGTGTCTAGTAGGGTGGCGGTTACTGTATATGCTTCTAAAGAAATTTTGTTTTTTCTCATAATTTATTCTAAATATCAATATACATATCATGTATTTCATCCAGTGGTGTTCCAGTTTATTCTACTTTATTTTTCATATGAATAGTCTTATTATATCTTAACTTATTATATTCTTGGTCTTATTTTTCTGCAACTTGCACATAAATTCTAGAGAAACGTGTAAACCTTTATTTATTAAACACACTATCCTTACACTTGTATCTCTTTTCATTTTGGAAACAGCAAGCATTGTTTTTAAGAATAAACATCTATATGAAAATAATAATCGATCTGGACGATTTGCTAGCAATTTAGCTTTGATTACACCTAGAAGCACACTAGTCAAAGACTCATTTATTTTTAACGGCATCAAAATTTTTAATAAACTACCTAGTGAAATAAAAAACTTGGAAACTATTAGAAAGTTTAGAAATTCATTAGATAGACTGCTCGCTAAGAGGGCCTATTATGATCTGACAGAATTTTTTGAGGACCATTGGAGCTGATGTATTTGTGATCTTGTGTATATTTTTTTTTTTTTTTTGTCATTATTGTTTGTGATTTAGTTTTACAGCTTGTAGTTTGTTTGTTTTTTATTTTTGACAATACTACATATTTTGTAGTTGTTATATAATGTAAATGTGTTATGTGTTATATTTTATATTTAGTCATATTTTAATTTAATTTATTTATTTAAAACTCTTAAATAGTGTTTGTCAACAAGATTTTTTCTTAGACAATAAACATATATTCTCTCCTCTCTCTCTCTCATAACATACTAGCATTGATACTACACTGTGGGCCGAAATAAAGGAGTACATTTTTTAGTTGAAAATAACTTTTTTGTTTTTTGGGCGATTTAATTTCTTTTTGCAGGGCTAATAGCCTAACATGTTCTTAACATGACTGCAAATTTGGAAGCAAAAATACCGTACAGGGTCGGACTTATAAAAAAAATTTATGTAACGGTGCATTTAAGCTTGTTGCAAGTGAAACCTGTCTTAGCTAAAATTGAACTGATATGCTCTTTTGGTAGGTTAACTATCCAGAACAGTTCAGTAAAAAGGAAATTTTTCAAAATTACCGGATTCGCAAATAATCATTTTTGAAGTTATAATTCTTTACGGTCGAGAGTGAAATTTTATAATGCCGGGCGCATGCGCACACAGACAGTATGTAGTTCGTTGCTAATCTTTTAAGATATGTATGTATCAGCGCTGTCAGCGCAAATAAGTCATTAAGGCCCGGTTTTTCAGTGAGCGGTTAAAATATTGGTTAGCTAACCTAGTTTAAATTTTAACCAATATTTTAACCCTTATATCGTTTTTCAGTGCTTTAAACCAAGATGTGCAATTCTATAGATTTTTGACAGAAAAATAAACAAAATAGAATTTCATAACCTATTTATAAATAACAAATAACATAACATTACAAAAATGATTAATGCATTCAAGTTCCGATTCTTCATCTGATGATGTAGATATAATCAAGAATATAATAATACATAATACAATATTTCCCGCGATAACACAAAATGTCATAATTTAACTAACCTCTTCTGTCAGCAAATATAGATAAACGTCTGTCGGAAAATTCGAAGTTAAACCACCTGTGATAGCGAGTATCGGTTAAAATCTTGGTCAACTTAAACGGGTTTAAGCGATAACCTAGTACTGAAAAACTGATTAACCATAAAATTTTCGGTGACCGAAAAATCTGGGTTAACCCAGCACTGAAAAACCGGCCCTAAAAGGATATATTAGTGTTTTTAGTAAATGTATTATTTATTATAATTTTTGTGTCTTTGGATTTGTCTTCCTCGGGAATAAGATATTTTATAATAATATAAGTATATTTATAGATTTGTCAGTATATATGAGAAATCTTGTAACCTGTCAAAGCAAAGGCAGTTTAGCTCGGTGGTAGCGCGTTCGACTGGAGATCGAGAGATCGGGTTCAAATCCCGGACAACTCATACTTTTTTTTAATTTTTGGTATCGTTTTAATAAAAAATTTTTAAAGTGGTAGGTAAGAAAGTTAGTTTAATGTAATTAAAATACGATATTTTGCGAATCCGGTAATTTTGAAAAATTTCCTTTTTACTGAAGTGTTCTGGATAGTTAACCTAAAAAAGAGCATATCAGTTCAATTTTAGCTAAGACAGTTTTCATTTGCAACGAGCTCAAATGCACCGTTACATAAATTTTTTTATAAGTCCGACCCTGTACGTTATTTTTGCTTCCAAACTTGCAGTCATGTTGAGGACATGTTAGGCTATTAGCCCTGCCAAAAGAAATTAAATCCCCAAAAAACAAAAAAGTTGTTTTCAACTAAAAAATATACTTCTTTATTTCGGCCCACAGTGTATGTATATGTATTTAAGGTCTTGGTCTTTTTTTGCTGCATATATAAAATAAAAAACAGGTATGGGTTGATCAATAAGAACAAGCATACCTGGGCCCAGAGCACGCCAAATAGAATTCTATTTTGCTGACGTCACAAAGTAGAATTTCATAATGGGAGAATCGACGGTTACTACGCAACGTGACGTCACTAAAATAGAATTCTATTTGGCGTGCTCCCGCACCAGTACTACATCATTTTTTTATTTAACTACAAGGTAGGAACAAATCAAACAAATAAATTTCCGAGAACTTATCAGACTGTCTTGGTATAATCTGCCTAGATTCTAGTATTATTAGTTGTTCATTAATATATTTTTTAGGTTTTCTTTGTAGACTTCGGAAATTACGAAACACTACCATTGGAATCCCTTTTTCAAATTCCATTCAAATATGTTCTGCCGAAAGTAATGGCCATACGTTTCTCACTGTTCGGCGTAGAAAAGGCAACTGTCACAATCGATATGAGAAGCGCTTTCAAAAAGTTCGTAGACACTAGATTATTGCATATGAAGGTTTTACCATCGCCTACTAGAACAGCTTTACCCAAATGCGAACTGTGGGATCCAGAAACTATGACCAGTGCACTCGATGTCGTAATTAGAGCAGCAAAACACTCGTATCCCGAGCCAGTAATGTTAGTGAGAGGTTTTAGCCAGCCAGTCAAAGTTAGTTTTGTGTATAGTTGTAACCGGTAAGTGGTTTTGCTGCATTTTTGTCTTTGTCCAAATTATTTCCTTTGTATCTTAATAGGCTATTGATTATGTGCTTTAGAAAGGAACTACAACTTTAGCGGGGTGTTATTATTTGGTCATATGGTAGCGGTTTCATATGGCCAAAGAAACTCTAAATATGAAAAAACCGCGGAGTGCTACCATTTAAAGGGGTGCGTCTTTGAGAAGGAAGTGAATTAGTCCCTAGGCACATGGTGCAGTAGGGTGAGTTCTATGCAGTTTTGGTACAAACACGTCTACAGAAAAATTGTTTCAGATTAAATTTAGTATCAAAATATCACCTTTTAAAGTCAAAAATATTTTTTTGCAAAAATATATTAAAAAAGCAAAAAAAAAACATGAAAAAAAGCAATTTTGTTTTTTGCCCCATAACTTTTTTCCACGGATGTATAGATATAGGCATTGCTTCACAGACAAAAAAAGAATGTGTGTGTACTTTGTACGCACGTAAGAAGTTATACTTCTATTATATGATTATATGATTATAAACGAAATTAATATACTTTTTATTTATATTTTATTTAAATATTAAATTAATTTATACTTACTACTTCTCAAACATTTTTATTAAAACAGTGCCAAAAATTAAAATAATAAAAAAATAAAACACACAAACACATTAAAAATGCCACAAATGATTTCTGAACATTCATTGTCGGAAAAATTTTTAACTAAATACGTATTTTCTGAAAATAAAATTATATAATAAATATACTTCAATCATAAAATGTATAAAAAAAAATAAAAAAATAAAAGTTTCTATTGGGATTCGAACCAACTTACCACGCGGCTGGTATTTGCGTTGTATTTGAATTCACTCGCATTAAAACTTCGCCACAGGGACAGCTTGTCATTATGTGCGAAGATCGTCTAACTAAACAGATTAACCTTTTGACATTTTTAACTTATGTAAATCAAATTATTTTGATTTTGAATTGAAATGATTTAGAATTGAAAAAATACAACAAAACATAGAGTAAGAAAACAATATATTAGGTGAATATTGATAGAAATTTTGATGGTAATCAAATTATGTAAATAAAAGTATTACATACTACTTATGTATTTTGGTAGGTTCAAGGTAGGTATCGGAGCCCGTATAACGACTAATAAATTTCGCAATCACTTGCGTCGTGCAAAGTGGCTATGTTCAAATATCATAACAAAATTTGATCAACTATTTATAAAACACTTACCAGTGAAAGATTCTTTAGCTTTGAATAAGCGAGATCTGCGGCACTCATACTAGTCACAGTTTGATGAGCTTTCACATTGGTATGCAACAATCATCTCTTCTATGTAAATAAGTCCAAAAATATAATATGAAAACTATTTAAAAAGGCATTATAACCATTAACTAACTTTTTGTTTGTTGTTTCTCTTCCTACAAATTTTAAAACGCAACAAGCATACATTATAACCAAACCACAGTCCCACAGCTGTGCCACAGCTGCCATATTGGATAATTTTTGTCATGTCATTTGAACATCCAATCAGAACAAAGTTATAATGCGCATGCGCCCGGTCGCTAGTTTTTACCATATAAAATTTCACCGCCATTACGCCCGTAAAGAAGTATAACTTCAAAAACTTTAATCCTTCCTCTTTAAAATGACGTTTGGTAGAAGTTTCTGGAATTTATAGTTTCCGAAATATAATTTTTCACAGTTAGTCATTCACAAGATTTTTGGGCCATTTTTTCCATTATTTCGCAAACATTGTTTTGTAACTTTTTCCTACGCATTTCTAGGTATATGCAATGGTACATTTAGTAGGAAGAGAAGTCAATTACCATCTACCAAAATGGTCTGTCTATTTTATAAGGTTGTACCACTATTTTTAAGCAAGTTATAACTTTTCAAAGTTTTATACTTTTAATGATTTATGATTTTTTACGATTATTTTTTAAATTGCTCATAACTTTTTTCTTGTACATTTAGGTATATACATTATGGAGAAAAAAGAAAGCTTATTTTCTTTATTTTAAAATGGTACATATTGTAAAAAATCTTAGGACTATTTTTAAACAAGATATCCATATTAGGAGATTAGAATAATATTATTATTGCATATTAGAACATAATTTTTAATTCCAAATAACTTTTCTTAATAACACTTTTCCATATTGCGAAATTCATATTTTTTAACATGCCTCGTATATTACTGATAAAATTTGATATCTGATGATTGCATCTTAGGTTGTAGGCTGTGCAGAGCATTTTATGAAAAATAATTTTTTTTCATAAAATTAATATGTAATAAAAAACTTTTCCATATGGTTCCAACTCAGTGCGACATAAATATTGCATGTGTATATGTCACACTTTGAAAAAGCATATCTTTTTTAAAGATAGTCCTAGAATGTTTTACAATACTTCTATTTAAAGCAAAGAGAATAAGCTTTCTTTTGTATTCAGCAATGTATATACCTACATGTAGAAGAAAAAAACGTTAGAATGAGAAATTTAAAAGTATGTAATGGTAAAACATATCAAATATCGTTAAAAGTATAAAACTTTGAAAAATCATATCTTGCTTAAAAATAAACATACAACCTTCTGTAATAGACCATTTTAAAGACAATTGACTTCTCTTCCTACTAAATGTACCATTGCATATACCTAAAACTACGTACAAAAAAGTTACAGAATAATGTTTGCGAAATAGGAAAATGTCCCAAAAATACTGTGAGTGGCGAACTTTGAAAAATAATATTTCGAAAACTATAAATCACAAAGACTTCTAATAAACGCCATTTTAAAGAGGAATGATGGAAGTTTTTTTTTCTGTAAAGCAATGCCTATGCCTTTATCCCAGTGGAAAAAAGTTATGGGGTAAAAAACAAAATTGTTTTCTTTCGTGTTTTTTTTGCCTTTTTTTTAATATATTTTTGTAAGAATAAATATTTTTGACTTTAAAAGGTGATATTTCGATAGTAAATTTAATATGGAACAATTTTTCTGTAGACATGTTTGTACCAAAAGTGCATAGAAATCACCCTAATGCACCCTGTGCCTTGGGACTAATTCACCCCTTTGTTAAAAACGCACCCCTCTAAATGGTAGCACTCCGCGGTTTTTTCATATTTAGAGGTCTGTTGACCATATGAAACAATAAAACCCCGTTAACGTTGTAGTTCCTTTTCGCTCTCTTATTTCGAACATAATCAATAGCCTCTAAATACCCCTACAAAAATTCGTCGGATCCCTGCGAAAAGTCACTAACTGACATTTTACTGTTTTCGAGATACATTAATTTGAAGTAATGATTTAAATTTATAAATTAACCGTTGAAAAAATATTTTCCATTTTATTGTTTATAGTGACGCTGCAATAAGTGAATAATGAGTGTTATGTATAATCCGAGAGTAGTTAGTAATACGTCTGATTTTTGGCAAAAAAAGCAGTTAGTGATTTTGTCCAAATACTAAACAGAGCTCATATGCTAGTAATGATTTATTACAAGTAAAGACAATATTATTATTATATTTATTATAGTTATAACAAGTTAAAATGAGTTGTTATTCTGAGAAGGCTTCTTCATCATCGTCTTCTTCTCAACGGCTGGTTCCTGTGTTAAATGTTGGTTCCTGAGGTATTACTTCTTTCTTGCAAAGTTGTAACAAATCCTTTTTTTTAATGAACTGATCGGAATAGGGTGCTGATATGCTTTCTTAATTTCGGTAACATAGGGTTGACGACCTTTTTCCACTTACATTGAGTTTGACGTAAGGTCCAGTGTACCCATATCTAAACTTTATAACTGCATAAATTGTAAATACACAGTTTACGGCTGTAATATAATAAAGATACATTTCCTGAGGGTATCTGAAGAACAGCTTGCATGTCAAATGTTGCTGACATAAATGTAGCATCTTCTTGTGACCTAATTTTGTCATTGGTTTTTGCCTCATAGGCTGCTTCTTTTCGTTGAATATGCTCATTAACCTTCCGATGACCAACCTTTTTTTGTTACACGGATGACCAGGGGGGGAAAATGACCCCAGGTCAAAAATGACAATTAACAAAAAAATGAAGTTTTTTTTTATTTCATTTTATTTTTGTTAAGGCATTGACTTTATGTCATTCAGCCAGTCACAACATGAGTATTATTGTCATGTGTAGTGTGTATGTTGAGTAAGTGTCTTGTTACTTTGCAAAGTCGACGTCATTAGCGTAAAACTACTTGGAATTACACATAATAGACGGTATTTTACTAAACATCAACTTCAGAATATATTTTTTAAAATGTTTAATATATTTTTTTCGTAAAATATAGGGAATTTTTTTTATTTCAAAATATGAGAGTATCTAGAATGATATTAAAGTCAAATAAAAAAATAATGAGTTAAAAATTGAAAATACTTTTGAATTTATTAAAGAAAAACATACGCTGGGGTCACAATTTCCCCCACCCCCCTTGGTTAAAGCGCTGTTCCAGCTCTTCTGTTAGTTCTCCTGCTTATTTTGCCTCAGAAACTTTATTACACAAAGGGCACTGGTCTTTTTGGTACAAAAAATGGCAAATTGTATGATTCACAAAAAACTTTTCGGTATACTGAATGACCCACTGGAACTTTATTTTTTTCTTCACATAATGTAGTATAGAGTGAGTACATTTTGCGAATAGATAACTTGGAGTCCAAGTAGTGTCTCTTTGTACTTTTCCTACAGTAGTGCGACTCCATTGAAGGAAACATATTAATATGTTCTTTGATAAAGTCAATATCAGCGACTTTGGTTTTATCGTTTTGTAGAGAACACTATTGTGGCAAAAGTCACTAACTGCCATTAGTGATTTTTTAACATACAATATTCCCTATAATATGTTATATTATAACACATTGATCTTATTGGAAAAAGTCGTTAACTCCGTTAGTGAATTTTACCAGTTTTATATTTTTGTTACATGGCATATAATGATTAATACCAATTTTAAATTACCATGTTCCGTTCAGTTTTGCAGTTAGTGACTTCTACAGATGAACAAACTGCCCACAGTAGACCACTAGATGTAGTTGTAAATTTCACACAAAATGTCATTTAGTGACTTTTCGCAGGGATACAACGAATTCAAAATCCTGGTGGAATTGTAGATTCTATGTTGTCTTTGTTTTGCAGATTCTATGTTCAGTTAGTAAAAAAAGAACAGGAACTAACAACTCTTATGGAAGAGCTTCAAAGTTTATGTCTAGAAAGTGCTTTTATGGACTTTTCTTCCGTTAAACCAGGAATTCCATGTTGTGCCCAATACAGCGAAGACCAGATGTGGTATAGATCGCAAGTTACAGAAGTACAAGGAAATGTAGTCACAGTTCGCTACATAGACTACGGAAACGAGGAATCAGTGGCTATAGACCAGCTGAAAAACATCGAAGGCGAAATTCTAACTGTTCTTAAACCTCAAGCCATTGAATGTTGTCTGAATGGATACCAAAAGATGGAACCTGATCTCCAAAGGGATGGTTTACTTGAGGAACTGCTATTGGAAAACACATTTACAATGAAAGTTGTGGATATGTGCGACAAAAAGGCATTGGTTGACTTATTTGATGAAAATGAATACAACGTTTCTTCCTTGTTGCTTGTCAAGTTATCTGAAGCTAGTTCACAGGTTAGTACACATTGCATTTTTCTAAATATAATCTTGAAAAAAATTGTATTTACTGGATACTCTTTCTGCAGAATTTTGGTGGCAGTTGCTCAGATTTGGTCTTCTTTAGGTGTCTATAACCAAGAACATAAAGTAAGGTGACCAACTGTACTCATTTACTGAGTTTTGTACTCTTTTTTTTCGCAAACCGTACTCTTTTCAAATCCTGTACTCTGAAAGTACTCATTTATATAATTTTATACTCATTTGTATTTCTAAAACATTTTTTTAGATTATTTTATTTCAATTTTATTATTTAAATAATTAAAATTATTTTGACAGTGATTTGAATTTCACACGCACATATTGCTTGCCTTTTCCGCCACACCAGGGTGGTAAAAAGAGTTTCTGTTCATTGTAGTTTATCGATGAGTAAATTTTAGGCAGTCGCTGAAGGTTTTCACCTCCGATTTCGTTGAACCTTCATCGATTTTCATGAAAATTGGTGAGTAATTAGAGGATACCTGAAGGAACAAAGGTGACATGATGCCAACTTGCGCTTTTACCCTGGGGGTGGTTGCCACCCCTTCTCGGGGATGAAAATTATTTTATTAAAAATAATACCATAAGTCGATAGAGGGACAAATTATAAGCAAAATTTGTTATATAAAGTTATTAAAATAAATCAACAATTTTTGAGTTATTAAAGACCAAAGATTTTATTTTTTCGTAAAATTATGCATGTTTTAAATCGGTTTTTCACGTATAAATCAAAAACTATAAGCTTTTACAAAAAAGTTATTATTACTGAAATTGAAGATAATAAAAAATTGAATACATTCCTTACATAAAGAACTAAACTAATGTTAGTTCAAAGTGAGTTATTGGCAATTGAATGTGTATATTTTTCGACGAGTACTCATATCTAAGTATTCAAGCTTAAATAACGGGAAAACGATGAAAATATTCCTGCTAAACATTTGCCAAAGTACTTCGGAATACCTATCAAATGAGCTTCATAACAAGGTAATAGCAACAAAATTAAGCAAGTTATAATGAAAATAAAAGAACCGTTTCGAATTTTTTAGGAAAAAGTGAAAAATAAAACACGCCATTTCCACAAAAAATAAAATTTATAGTAATCCTTACAAAAACTTCTTTATATTAGCATAAGTAATGTTTTCGATCATTTTGACCGGTTTATAATGCATATTTTTGAAAAAAAGATATAATTTAAAAAAATCTTAATTTTTAAAATTATTGTAATTCTCATATTCTGTTGATAATAACTCCAAAAATACTCAATATACTCAAAAAATTATATATAACCAAATTTTAGTTTTTCTGTGCCAAATATTTTACCTGTTTTACTATTTCTATAAGGTAAAAAATAACCGAGATAGAAACGTTTAAATCTTAAATTTTGCTGTGGGAACCATGCAACCGGGGTCATTTAACCTTTTATTTTTAAAAAAGTAAGGGGTTTAAAAGATTAGGTTTAACGTGCTTAAATAGCACTTGGAATTAACTTTCAAACAGTTTTTAGACGAACCTAATATAGTAAACACGAACGGAGTTATTAAAAAAAAATAATAACATATTTTGGAAAAAATTTTAAAAGATAAATTTTGAAAAAATTTTAGAGCATAAATTTTAACGCTATCAACATGTTCGGGGCTCATTTAATAGATATTTTTAAGTACTTTGACAAATGTTTAATAAGTTTATGTTATAAAATGCATCAGTTTACCGTTATTTCAGCTTGAATACTTAGAGTTTTTTACTCGCCGAAAAAAATATACATTCAATTACCTATAACTCACTTTTAGTTAACATTAAAAGGTTTTTGTAGTAAGGGGTTTTTTTCATTTTTTATTAGCTTCAATTTTGATAATTATAACTTTTTTGTAAAAACTTGCACTTTTTGAGTTATTGATGAAAAATTGGTTAAAAACATGCTTTTTTCTCAAGAAAAATTAAAATCTTTGATCTTTAATAACTCAAAAAGTTTTGATTTACTTTAATCACTTTATATAACAAATTTTGCTTAAAATTTGTCCCTCTATCGAATTATGGGGTTATTTTTAATAAAATAATTCTCACCCCCGAGAAGGGGTGGCATCCACCCCCAGGGTAAAAGCGCAAGTTGGCACCATGTCACTTTTGTTCCTTGAGATATCCTTTAACCACTCACCAATTTTCATGCAAATCGATGGAGGTTCAACGAAATCGGAGGTAATAGCTCATATCCACCTTCAGTGACTCCACTATTTATACTTAATGAACAAGAATTGAAGAAATGGAACGGTGAGAAAATAGAACTTGACAAAGATGGATAGAAATCTTTCGGCATTTTAGAGTAGAATATATTCCACATGAAAATTTAAAAGTTTTAACGGAAATTTCCTTATGTTGTAGCACTAATGCTGCTGTTGAAGGGGTATTTTCACTGGGAAATGATTATTTGTGCAGTGAGAAGTCACAACTTACTGTAAAAACATTATCTGCCGTAACAGTCAAATTTAATATGCAAAATGAAAGTTGTTCGGATGTGGCTACATTATTAGACGAACATTCTCAGTTAGCAAAAAAAAATCCACTCCTAAGAAAAATATGTTTTTAAAAGAATATAAAGTTTTTATCATTTTTTCTTCTTTTTTTTGTTTCGCCTATGAAATACTTGCAAAGTGTACTCTTTTTGAACAAAAAATAGTTGGTCACCTTACATAAAGTTAGTTGTATTCAGTCATTGTCATATTTTAAATTTTGTCATGACTCTGGTTTGACGTTTGGTTGATTTCTATTGTTAATAAATTAAATTCAAACCTGAAATAGATACATACAGTGAGCACGTTAAGGTTGGAATAAATTCATTTTCTCGAGAATGGACTTTTTTGAAAAAAAATCCCAAAACAGGTCAATTTTTATTTTTAAATTACGACTTACTGGCATATATATCATACTAGTGACGTCACCCATCTGGGCGTGATGACGTCATCGATGATTTTTTTAAATAAGAATAGGGGTCGTGTGATAGTTCATTTGAAAGGTAATTTGTATAAATTATAATATAAAATATAATATAAAATGTGTCCAAAAAAAATTTTTTGGTTTAAATTTATTGAAAAAAAAGAAGAATGTATGTAATTTATTTAATTCAAAATACATTTTACTGCTCTCAGGAAACTGAAAAAAATGTTTATTTGAAAAATAATCATTGCTTTTCGCTTAAATTAAATGTTCAAACTGCCACGAGGCTGGTGGGTGGCGGCTTTAATATATTGAATTTAAGCAAAAACAATATTTGTTTGCCAAATAAATATTTTGCCTGTTTTCTGATAGCAGTAAAATGTATTTTGCATTAAATAAATTACACACATTCTTCTTTTTGTCAATAAATTTAATTCAAAAAAAAATTTTTTAAGACACCCTGTATAAATAATTATGTTAATGTTTATATTACTGAATAGAGAATTGAATTACCTTTCAAGTGAGCTATCACACGACCCCTATTCTCATTTAAAAGAATCATCGATGATGTCATCACGCCCAGACGGGTGACGTCACTAGTATGATATATATGCCAAAAAGTGGTAATTTATAAATAAAATTGACCTGTTTCGGGATTTTTTTTCCAAAATCATCCATTCTCGAGAAAATGAATTTATTCCAACCTTTACGTGCTCACTGTATATCATTAATGTAGCACCATAACATTTTCAATTCAAATCTTTAGGAACAGAACACTGCTTTTTTAGCGGGTCTCATAGAATAACAGTTGAATCATCATCATTCAATCTTCGCTTGTCCACTGCTGGACATAGATCTCCCTCATAATTTTCCATCTTTTTAGATCTTGTTCCCCTTATGACAACGTTTTAGATCATCAGCCCAAGTGCTGGTAGACGACCTCCACTTCTGTAGGCATCATCTTTTTTAGTCTCCATTTCAGTATCCGCTTTGTCTATCTATTATCTTTCATTCGAGCCACGTGACCTGCCCAGTCCCAGTTCCATTTCAGTGTTGCTATTCTCTCCACTGCATCAGCTACTCACTGATCTTTATCATAGCTGACGGTTTAGGATCTTGTCTCGTAGTGAAACGCTCAACATAGCAGGCTCCATCTCCCTTTGAGAGACGGATCTTTTGCACTGTTCTCTTTTACATGGTCAGTGTTTCCTCTCCGTAAGTCAACACTGGCAAAACGCACTGATTAAAGGTTTTATAACAGTTGTATACTAAAGTAAAAAGAACAGTTTCATGGTAAGTTTAGGAATTTCAGAAAATATATCTGACAACATCAATTTTTAAGCCGGTTTTTTATCAGAGAGTATTTTTTATGGCGTTAAATTTGGAGTTGAACAACTTTACATGTTTTTGTAGTGTTAGGAATGAGTCCAACATATTTATATAAACTTTATAGTATTTTCTGATTTAACCAGTATTTTAATGGAAGATTAAAAATCCTTCTTCATTGTTGATATGAAGAAGGATCTCGTATGTACTACATTATTTCACCGCTTTGTTAAACCTATATATTACATTTTGTTTTATTAGTTAAAATATATGTGTAATATTTGTGGTATATGAAGTTATGTAAAATACTGTAGCACATACATTTCCTATATAATTTTGGGAGATCTCTGTGAGTATATGAGAAGCTTTAATATTACTCTTCGTTCCCCTCCCAACAGTTTTTAATATATGACGAAGGCGATGTGTTTTTATTAGAAGAACACTGGTCCTTAAAAAAAACACAACAAATAATAATTATATACATGTTTATAGCGCACATAGTAATCAAAAATAACTACAAATGTAAATAAATATTGAAGTGTAAATAATTGTTATCACGGTAGATAGTATGATATAAACCATAGTCAATGTTTGTAAACATGTCTCTATAGCAAAATAAGTTCGGCTAATGTATTATAAGTCCACAGTCAAGAAAACCAAGGTTTCAAACCTCGTGAACATGCCCGAAAAAATAAATTGACCCTAAAACATGCACCATTTAAATTTCATAGGAAATTAGGCGACAAGGTAGGATTTGCATGTGCTAATGATGTCGAGTATTTCCAATAAGCATGACGTATTATTATGTTTCTCTAATCTTAAACATTCTTCATTCTTCACTGCCGATAAAAATTGCTGTGTAAAAATGTAAAATATTTACATCGCACTAATTTGGATTATAAATAAACCTTTTAAGAACTGATAAAAATCTAGAGGACAAATAAATAAATAAATCAATGTATGATAGAAAAATAACAGGATTTTGGTTTTAAATTCAGCAAAATATGTTTATAGGAGACGAAAACCTCGAATTCCTTGGGAAAAATATTCCCATAAGATTTTTTGCATAATCACTTTCATAAAATACCGCAGAATAAATGTTCAAGAGGTCGCCCATACAAAAAGTGGTCCTAATTTATTAAACAGTTTTGTATAAATCCATTTTTGAAGTTATACTTCTTTAGACGCGATTGGGAGTGAATATTTATTATTCTGCGCGCATGCGCACACAGACAGTATGGCGTTATTTGTTAAATCTTTCAAAGCTAGTATGTATATATCAATATCGGAGCAAAAAAAAAGGTGTAAAAAGGATATACGTATTAGTGTTTTTAGTAAATATATTTATTTTAATTTTTGTGTCTAGATTTGTCTTCCTCGGGAGTAAGATAAGTATTATTAAAACATTTTTATATTTATTATACTTCACTTCGTCTGTTTGTTACCGTGAATTGTCATTATGTCCGGGAAACTATATAAACAGAGAGCTCGTGGCGTTATTGGTAGAGCATTCGGCTACAGATCGAGAGGTCTTGGCTTCAAATACGGACCATTCCTATCCTTTTTTTATTGTTGGAAAGTGGTAAGCATTCAAATTTAATATTTAAATAAAATAAAAATAAATTGTTTAAAGTGTATTTATTTCTTTGAAATCATATAATAGAAGTATAACTTCTTACGTGCGTACAAAGTACACACACACATTCTTTTTAAATTGTGATAAAGGCCTCAAACAACTAAAAACTATTAGAAATAGAAGATAATAAAAGGTACAAATAATAGTAAACAAACTATTTATTTTAACCGAAAACCCGTAATATAATAATATACAAAGAAATTAAGACATGTGTTTCTACTACGATGTATTCTTACAGACTAAATATCGAACGCAGAACTAACATACAGTTCTGGCATTCACATCCCTTGTAATATAATACTTTATGCAATTTTAGGTAAGAGTGTATCGCCCTAATGCATTCAGAGAAATGCCCGCCCACGAAGAAAGACTTCACCTGTTCATTCTAACACTTAACAAAAATATATTATAGTTGATAAGCAAATTCCAACAAAAACAATGTTTTAATTCAAATAAGCCCAAACTAAAGTGTCAGGGACTGATAGAACAAGGTTTGGTGAATTCAAAAATAATTGTGTGTTTTGCCTTAAAAATCATAATTTTTCGTTTTTTTTTTCAGTTTTAAATTGTTTATCAGTTGAAAACGATCAACTTTAGAGAAAAATTACAATTAACCTTTTTTATTCAGAATGATCCAAAAAACCGAAAAAAATTGTCCGGGCAGGTGAAATTGATTTATACAATTTGTTTAAAAACAAAACTTATCCATGTTATTATTTAGTGTTGTATATTAACGAACCAGAGAACTGACGAGACATTCAGATCAAGCGATTAGTCACGATGAAGCAATAATACCTTAGTTATTGTTTACATATAGACTGTTGTTTTGTTTAAACGAACACTGTGAAGTTCAAATATATTTATATAGTGAGAATGGTATATTATTATACATCCCGCACTTAGGGCACAATAGCTCAGCCACCAGACGTAGTACCACATCAGCATAACATTATGAATTACCCTGGTCCTACACATGTCATACAACATTCACCTTAAAGTTCTGCAAGCAAACTAAGAGAGTCATTCATTCCTGTTTTATGGAATAATTCCTTGTTTATTTAATTTCCATCTACAGAAGCCCGCTGAGCTGAATATTAATGACTTTAATGACAAATTTAAATGGATTAAGTAGTATTTTCAGCTAACATCTAGCGACTATGACTATCTGATTCCTCATTTACAGGCATTAAATTGAACATAACTAACTTATACTATGAAACTTATTAGAGATAATGGATTTTGACAAGAGTGATGAGTCATGCCGATGCAGTACACAAGTTTACATGTTATTTTCAAGATAATAGCTCTTGTCAAAATCCATTACCTCTATTTGTTTTGATTTTCATTTGATGTTGATAAAATGATGTTCATGGTTGATGTTGAACAACCCTCGTTAACGGTTGAACTTTGTCATTTTTGGCTGCATTGAGCTTTCTACTCCTTGTAGAGCCATCTCCAATACAGTATCTTATATCTCAGTCTGTTTACTCTTTGTATATGTTTGTATGCATATATAAATTTGGATAGTAATACATTTTGTTGAGACTTGTAAAGAATTTGAATTCTATACTATAAATAATTAAATATTTACATTACTACAGGTCAGTCCCGTATTGGTACAAGCAGGCAACAAACTAGAACATAGAAAATCATATACACAACAAAGGGAACAGAATTTCAAGGGGGACAGAAGCCCAAACACCGGACGGTAAGACGTTTATTTGCTTATTTGTTTAAGAATAATAATATATAGTTGATATTTACATTGACAGTGAACAAAAACCTTGGGAAAAACCTGGAGACAGGAACGAAAAGTCTTGGAGACAAGATAGTCGAGATAATAGAGATAATCGGTAAGTCAAAACAGATTTCTTTGTTTTCATTCTATATTTTCCATCCTATTGATAACACTACTGCTATATTTACATAATATCCGTATATTTTTACTACCTCTTCCTTTACCCGGGCTTGACCGGCCCTGACATCGTGAGCTACTCAATTCACTCATGAGTGCCACGGTTCAGTGGTCTTCTAATCTAACACTCATCTATAGTAAAACCAAATCAAAAATCTAATTTTCTTTTTGGGTTCCGTTCTCATTAATTTCCTCATAGACATTTCATACCCTCTTTCCCCCCTACTGTCATCTTCATCTTATGACAGTTTGGTTTTTAGACCTTTAGGGATCCGGGCAGCCTGCGGGGTCTTTAGGAATTAGTCGCCTAAGTTTGAGCTTGTGCTTTCCTAATGATACATCCCCCTAGATTATTTAAGACATTTTTACACCTCAGTCACCCCCATTGTGACCTCTTTTTAAACTTACACAAATTCCAACAACTACCAATAAGTTAAATAAATTCGATAACTTTAAATCAACACAAAATTGCTTTTTTAACTCTTAGATCTTTTGACAATAAGATTTGATTACTGACTTTAGTTTTCGAATACAAACATATGTGTAATGTGGTTTGCCTAACCACCTCCACTGACAATATACTTGAATATGATGAAAAGGTCGCCAATACGAGTCCATTATACCACTGGATAAGGAAATGAGTCTATACTCGCAATCTTATAGTTTGTATGTTATTTATTAGTTGTTACAATCAAGGGGCAACCGGTTTCGAAGCTTACATTTTATGCTTCATCATCAGGCCCAGTACAAATAGTCTTCACATATACAAACTACTAGCTAAAATTAACAAAAAGACAAAATGTACATACATATAAAAATATAAAAACAACTATGTCTAGGTTGTGACTAAAAACATACAATAAAGCAAACCAACTGTGGAGTATTGAACTCAGTGTTCCATAAAGTGTATATTGTGACTTTCTTTTATTGGGAGTGACCAGTCTGATGTAAATTGCTTGGTATATAAATTTTAATATATACTACCATCAATCCTTAAGTGCTTAAGGGTTGAGGGAGTCTAGACAAGAGGGTATAAATGATCAAAATACACATAAAGTTTTTTGCAATAGGTATGTACTTATACTTGAATATATTTTTAACTACAACATCTAGTTTATTGTATTTTAAATGATTATTTTTCACAATGGAGTGAGTGTTGTTACATCATTTCTTATTTTAACTAGCTGTACACCATAGTCTTTAAATATGACAGGTTAATTTTTCAACTTCCTGTGGAACTGTCACTTCTGTCATCGTTCAGGAGTCTCCATCCATTTCATTGTCACTCGCTGCCATACTGTCACCATATGAACAAGTAAAACCATAGCTCAGATGTTTCCTGGGGTGTATTAATGAAATATTTTAAACATCCATGCTTAAGATAGCATTTTTAACCGATGTTTCCTTGACAGATTACTTTTAAAGGGCTTTGACCCACATATTTTTGTAAAACTATATCTTGGTGGTTAGCATGTAAACTTCACGTGACTATAACCTACAACTTTTCTTAATCGTAGTCAAAATTTCAAAATCTTTGCATTATTTTACCAGGTTATATTCATTTTATGTAAGCACTGATGATGATTGGTCAATCCTGAACCCCAGGGGTCTATGTGGAGTAGGCGTCTAGGGAGTGTAGTGGTCTACGTGATGTCGTGTATTGTCTATCTCCAAAGATCTCTATCTCTGGTCATTTCTTTTAACTCATGTATAGGTCTTTTGCATATTCCTCTAATTTGATCGATCCAGCTTGTTGGGGATCTTCATCGTGATCTTCGGCCTTCCACCTTTCCTTGTATAATGAGCCTTTCCATGTTTTCTGTGTTTGCTCTCATAACATGTCCAAAGTATTTAATTGTTGGAGATGGACTTTACTGGAGAGTCGTTGACTAACTTTTAGCTCTCTGAAAATTGAATTATTTGTCCTATAGTTGGTCCAAGGAATTCGTAGCATTCGTCTTTAACAGAACATTTCAGTGGCATCTATCTTTCTCCTCAGAAAAATACTCTATTGAAAAATTCTTGTTAAGCCAACTATTGTATCAGTCTACTTGTTAGCTTGTAAACTTGCCCCGTGTACTTCTGCCTTAAGTCTAGTTAGTCTCATAAATTATATGACACCTCCATGACATAAGAATTATAAAGCATAATTTTTGATATTATTTGTCAAAGGATTTTAAAAGATAAAATTATGTTTAATTTTCCAAGCAACTCAAAGGGATTTTTTAAGAAAAGGTATTTGTGTATTTCTTATATATTGTATATACTTAGTGTCATTATTAAATCGTATTTGGTTGTTTGTATATTCTAATAGGTAAATCTTTTTTTTACAGAAATTTCGAAAAAAATACGAACGACAACGATAGATCTTGGCGTCAAAATAACAAAGATTACAGGTGAGTTTGATCATTATACATTTTTTACTATACTGTGTCTCGGTTGAGACATTTTAAGGCACTAATATAATAGTTGGGGCGTTTCCAAGAGATTTGGATAGTAACTCCCACTCCTGCCCTTTCATCTATCTTACATCCATCCGTATCCCATATGTGAACCTTCTTCCAGTTACGGTTCGACTTCTTCGCCCATTTGGTGGTTTTTTTATGACCACTTCAAAGGGTGTACTCGTTACATGGAGAAAATATGTTGAAATGAAGCATTTCTGTTGAATTCAAACTCCACCATTCGTGTCAATCCAATTTTATTCATTTACACTACAATATGACATGTTTCGTTTTTATTGTGAACCCATCAAATCCTGCCAAACTGAAGAGAAACTGGAGAAAGGTAGGGTCCTTAGCAAACTTAGCTGTTTATTAGTCATATTGCTACGTAGCGTCATTTAGATTTTTAGATGATGCTTGTAGTGTCATTTCATCATCATCATTGACTACAACCCATGGTGGGTCTTGGCCTGTTCCAGAATCAGCTTCCATTCCTTCCTATCCATCGCCTTGTTATGAATATGCTTCCATAGTTGTTATGATCTCATCATTTGATAAAGCGTTCCACATATGAATTTTTTTAAGGTATTGAAACAGATGGAAATCGCTAGGTGTCAATTCTGGTAAATACGGTGGATGCTGCAAATATTTTTATAGGTGTACGCAACTTTTATACTTTTATATATTTGCTCTTTCCTGTACATCAATGACCATTTTTGTATTTTAGTGTAAATAGTCGACTGGACAAATACAAACAAAACGATACCGGGAACAGTAACGACTATAACAGTAACAGTAACGATGCCAATTGGAATGACAATCAGACCAGCGAGAGTTGGAACGACGGCGCCGAAAATAATCCCACCGAAGAACCAAAAGACGAATGGGTAACTGGTTCGAACGATAACAATGAAGGTGGATCCAGTTGGAGAAACAACGATAACAGAGGCGATAGGTTGGTATTTTTTAATAATATATTATTCAACAAGTGTGTAATGATGGCTACTACTCACAATGATGAAGTTTGCGACACGAGCCGAAGAGCAGTATTGTAATTCATCAGAGTGAGTAATAGCTATTACATGCGAGTAGAGTACTATACTTTTTCTACAACCTTTTTTTATTAGTATAAAAATTATTGCACTTTAAATGCATCGTTCGTTTATTGATATACATAACCAAACTAAATTAAAATAATTTTTATTGCTTTTTTATATACTTGTCGAACTATTAATAAAAAAAAAGAATGTGTGTACTTTGTACGCACGTAAGAAGTTATACTTCTATTATATGATTTCAACGAAATCAATATACTTTAAACAGTTTCTCTACTACTTTCCAAAAATTTTTATTAAAACAATACCAAAAATTAAAAAAATAAAAGAATAAAACACACACAAACACATTGAAAAATGCCACAAATGATTTCTGAACAATAATTGTTGCCAAAAATTTGAATTAAATACGTATTTTCTGAAAAAAATTATATAATAATATACTTACAATCATAAAATCTATAAAAAAAATAAAAAAATGATATAACTTGCTTTGGGCTTGAACCTACTTCCCGTGTATCCCGCCGTACGAGAGTCGAAGCGATTTCAAACTGCACCACCTTCGCGTATAGGTCATGTGTACCTGTGGCTTTTCAAAACTATTTAAAAAGTCACTACAATTATAAATTTGATTTTATTTCTGTCCTCACAACAATAAAAACTAATATATTATACAACATTTTTGTTTACCGATAACCTCCATATTGAACAATTATTGACAGATCATTTCAACACCCAATCAGAGCCCGTATAAAGACTAATACCAAACTGTGCGTGTGCGCATGCGCGCAGATCAATATAAATTCACCCTCAATCTGAATCGCGCCTAAAGAAGTATAACTTCAAAAATCATTTTACTCAACATTTTGTTTATTACATAGTCTAAGTGACAAGTTACACCATACATTTTTGAAGTTATATTATAAAAATCTTAATACTCAGTACATGGTCAATTAACATTTTCTTTATAAAAGTAAAGGGTGTAAAGAAAGTAGGTCATAAATTAAACCACATTTCATGTTCTGGAACCAAAATTAGTTCGATTGAACCTAACTTACCTTGCCTTACCTTTTATGTGCACAAAAGCACAAAAAAAGTTACAGCCCCAAGTTACAAAATGAAAATCGATTTTTTCCAATATGTATATCGAAAACTGTTCGAGGTTTTATATTGAAAATGGACATGTCACATTCTTATGACAGGAACATACTCACTATAAAAAATAACTCACTGAAATTTGAGGTTTTGTTCCCTTAAACCGCCCATTCCAAAATTCAAATTATTATTGTGGTACCATAAGTTAAACACATTGTTTTTAAAACTTTTTTGCTTCTTACTACTTTTTTGATAAGCCAGTTTTTATCGAGAAATATTGAGAAAATTCACCACATATTTGTAGATGGTTAAGTGAGATTATAGAGACCTGGTAATAATATGAAAATTAATATATAATTTATATTTTGTTACTCAAAAATTTTGAAGTATAATAAAAAATAAGCCGCATCTCGATAAAAACTGGCTTATCGAAAAAAGAACAAAGGCAAATAGGAGGATTTAAAAGAATAAAATCCCCATAACGTTTTTACGGGGTACACAAATTTCATTTATTTTTATTTTGGTAACTTCAAAGGGCTGTAATTTTTTATGTGCACATTTGTACTAAGGTAAGCTGAGTTCAATCGAACTATGTATTTTTGGTCTCAGAATATGTAATTCAATTTATGACCTACTTTTTTATTACACCCTGTATATTGTTATATTTGAACTTTTTTTAACGTAATGACAGTTTGTGTCGATCTTGATATCCGTCACTAGGCAGGCAATGCTTAATTATAAAGTAAAGGGTGTTAATAGTGAATAATGAGCATGTTATTAAACGGTCGTAGAAAAACCTTTTTTAGTTCTTGTTGCTATTATTATTTGTTGTTTATAGAAAGAACAGAGGGGGGTCTCATAGTGACAGAGGTGGTAGAGATGGTTTCAAGAGAGACAGAGATGGAGGTGGTTATAACAACGATAGAGGCGGTCGTGGAGATTATAACAGCGATAGGGGGGATCGTGGAGGATTTAACAGTGATAGAGGCGAACGTGGAGGATTTAAGAGTGATAGAGGCGATCGTGGAGATTTTAACAGCGATAGAGGCGATCGAGGATTTAAAAGCGATAGAGGCGATCGAGGATTTAACAGTGATAGGAGTTATAACAACGATAGGGGCGACAGAGACGATTTTAACAGCGATAGGGGAGATCGTGGAGGATTTAGAAATGATAGAGGAGGAAGAGGTGGAGGACGTGGAGGTTTCAACGATAGAGGAAGCCAAAGAGATGGAGGATATAAAAGAGATTATAATAAAAAGTGAGTATTTTAAAATCTTTAAAATAACTATACCTTAGAAAGAGCAATATCTAAGAAGTACCGTGTTTCTCTAGAAATTAATATGGATTGATTACGTCTCAACAGATACTGAACTAATTTTTCTTCGTTATTGATATTTTATGGACTTTACGGTCTTTAAATGTTTATTCTTCTTAGTATAGTAGTCATGTTGTGACTGGCTGATTGACATACAGTCCATGCCGTTAAAAAAATATGGGTTGATCGATAATTCTTTGCCTTGGCTCTTCAACACTTGCTGGTTTAGTTTTATAAATTCTACTTTTTAAGTATCCCCAATAAAAATAATCTTTAGGATTCAAATCCGGTGAACGAGAAGGCCTTTCAATATTACCTGGTACTATTTCGAATTAGCGGACTGTAAAACACTGGTTGGTATTTAAATTGAGATGTACACGTAACAACTTTATTGACTGATTAAAAAGAACATAACATTGAATTGTAAAATAAAATTGAAAAATTGTTCTTGTTCACTCGTTGTTGTCAAAAATGGAATAGCCATTTTTCAGGGCTCACCATTTCCTTTCGCTGTCGCTGTCATTGCCTCTAGCGCCCTCTCAGAGACTTGACAGTGGACGTCGACGTTGCCGTACTTTTCTTATTTTCTAGGATCTTAACATTACCTAATATACCAATCCATCGTCCGGGAAATCTTAATAACGCCATACATTTAACCAAAATGAGGTGGAGCTCCGTCTTATGAAACCATATCTCATTAATATTGGGTCCAAACTTGTTTTTCAAAACAGGTACTGTTTCATTTCCAAGTAGCATTTCATAATTATCGCTTGTTTACTTGTTTACTAATTTACTTCTATAAAAAAACGGCTCAATCAATTGAATACCCACTATACCCGACCATACATTTAGTTTTTGGGTATGGTTTTCACATATCCAGTGTGGATTTACCTCACTCCGATACCTTAAATTTTGGCGATTTACATTCCCACACAGGATAAATATTACTTCTTCATATTCATCGGAAAAACATATCTTGTTAACGAAAGTTGACAAAATTACTAATGATATCAGAAAAGTGGCAACATTGCAAACATTAAATTTGAAATCAATATAGAATAGGCGTATCACGGTTTTTGTGCAATTCGGACCATCTTATCTTTATGTTGTCTGATTTTGTCGACGCAATTTTGTACTTTACTTGCAATAAGTGTCCTATCAAAGCGGATATTATCTTTTTAGTATCTTCTTTTCATACTTCTTTTCTTCATTTTCTTTGAAACGTCTACATATTCTTCAAATTATCTTTAATTTTAATAATATTGAGGGCCGGCGTAGCTAAGCGGTAGTGTGCTTGGCCCGCGTGCCGGTGGTCCGGAGTTCAAATCCTCCGGCCGGCAAGAACAACTAGACATTTTTAAAATGTTTATAAGCCCCAGGTCGACTCAGCCTGAATAAAATTAGTACCTTAGGTAAAACCAGGGGCAATAATAGGCAATTGAAGCGGAGCACTGGCCCTGTTACCTTCCTTGTATACCGTAGGCCCTAGATTAGCTATACTCCCAAAGTCACGTGAGCGGTATAAAACGGGTGACTATTATTATTATTATCTTTAATATTTAGGGATGGATCTGAGGATGGTTCTGAGAAAGGCTTCCAAAGAGGAAACAGATCGAATTCCCGCTATGATCGAGGAGGTAGACCCCCTAGAGACTTCGACAAAGCCAGGAATTTCGATGACAACAATGCTGGTGGAGATTCATGGAACTCCACACCGAAAGCACCGGCCATAGATTCTGTTCCCGTCTCTACCACATTCCAGTCATACGAAGTCGTTGGTACTGAAGCGAAGATTACAGTCAGTTGGTTCCATAATCCTGAACTATTCCATTGCCAGTTAGTAGACTATCAAGTAAGTAAAAGATTGGTGCATTTTTATTATTTTTAAATTATTTTATTTATTGATTATGTGATGATTTGATTTGGTTTTTCATGTATAGTATATGGTAATTCTGTATACTTTTCCCAAACTTTGTTATTGAAGCTGTTTGAACTATCGGCAAATCTATAGATAACATTTTCGCATAATTCACTAAGGTTAAATAAAGATTTTACATATATTTGTCTTTTTCCATTAACAAGGAAAAACCACCTTATTTTTTGCTCTTTTTTATGGTCCTTTGAGCCGATTGACTTATTACTGACTGAATGACCAAATATTCTCTCTATTGTCGGCTTATTTTTATATTCTCTGTAAGCAATTGCCCTGCACAATCTTTTATAAATCCTAGTTTCTTGCTTTGTTGCTCATTAGCGTTTTTAGTTTCTTAGAAACCGTCTAGACTGTGAAACACAAGTGAAATGCCATGGCGGAGTTCTCAATTCCAAAGAAACTCATTCGGATAACCAAAGTCTGTATGGAGGGTGGAATATCTAAAGTATGTGTAAATAATAAACTGTCTGACAGCTTTGAAATCAACAGTGCACTCAAACTGGGTGGTGCGTTATCTCCACTACTTTTTAACCTTGTATTAGAGAAAGCCATGAGGTCGACCGAAATAAAAACAGAATTGCTATCGGTTCAAGGTCCCAAGTTATTACTAGCATACGCAGATGACATTGATCTCGTTGAAGACTCCGTCCTATCCACAAAAGCCATTTTCGACAAGGTGGAAGGAGCAAGAAGCGAAGTAGGGCTGAGGATTAATGAAGAGAAGACGAAATATATGTGTACAAATAGAACGACACGAAGAGACAGGATAGGACAAAATGTCCAAAAGACAAACACCTTCAATTTCGAAAGAGTATAACATTTTAAGTATCTGGTGGCCGCAATCACAGCTGACAACGATGTTACTGAAGAAATAAAAGACAGAATCCAATCGGCTAATTGCTGTCTATTCACACTGGATAAGCTTATAAAATCAAAAAGTCTTAGGGCCGGTTGTTCGAACGCTAATCAACAATGATCATTATTAAATATTTAATTACTGTCACCAAAACTGTCAATGTCAACTTTGTTTGGGTTGCTGAAAACATAATTAATTATAATTATGAGATTTATTATTAATTATGTTAATAATTATTGTTATATTAATTGATTATAGTCTCAGAATTGTAATTAATTATGTTTTGACAACCCAAACAAAGTTGACATTGACAGTAATTAATTATTTGATAACGATCATTGTTGATTAGCGTTCGAACAACCGGCCCTCAATGTCATCTTTGTTTGGGTTGTTAAAAAGTCTGTGGAGTCTATAATCAATTAATATAACAATAATTATTAACATAATTAAAAATAAATCTCATAATTGTGATTAATTATGTTTTCAGCAACCCAAAGTTGACATTGACAGTTTTGGTGACAGTAATTAAATATTTGATAATGATCATTGTTGATTAGCATTCGAACAACCGGCCCTTAAAGAAGTTCAAAGATCAAAGTCTATAAATCAATCGTGAGACCTGTACCACAAAATAACTACACAGAAGCGAATCTGGCTGTCGTTTCCATTGATTTTGTTGGGACCGAAATATTTGACCTTGTGCACCACTTATAGAATAGAACTTGATGTTCTAAGGAATAGACCATTCCAAATGATGTGATATTTTTGACAAGTAGTTATTAATTAAATATGAAATATAAAATAAAACATATATAAATATAAAATTTAACTAAAAACAACTGTCACTGTCAGTAGCAAAAGCGTCACCACTTATGTGACGCCTGAGCACAGTATAAAGAGGGACAGTAAAACCTCTTCCATGTCGGCACTCACTTTGATCTCAAGAAGTAATACCGGCAGTGCGCAATTGGTAATTCACCAGTGGTGGATGCGGGTTTTCCCTGTTAAAACCCGTACGTTTCTACGCGACTAGCAATTCAAGAGTGGTGGTCTAGCGACTGGGAACCTTGCGCGGTCGCCATGCGCGTTGAAAGATTTTACTTCCAATTTTTCGGACAGTAGTTCTACTTGAAACGAATTTGGTGTGATGTGTAACAGAATAGATGTAAGCTTTAAAGGGGTAGTATACTTAGTTGTGGATGTTTTATGAAGCTAGGCTAGCTGGATATTTAAGAGACTTTATCAAGGGGACTCACGAGAGGATCAGGCCGTATTTGCACGCCCGTAATAACACGGTACCTAATGAAGTACTGGAGTGTTAAGGAAAATAAATTAAAATAAGAAAAGAAATGAAAAGGAAAAGAACTACTGACCAAGAAGATATTCAGAAGAACGGTTTTGGGGCGCCAGGGAAGTATTTAATGAATGCTTCGCCGAGTGACTTATACTGCTGCCTGAACTTAATTATTACCATTATATTACTATTACTTTTATATAGATATTAGAAATTATAGGAAATAAAACATATATTTATGTATAACCAACAAGTTTAATGAAAAATACCTATAAACCCTATATACAATTTTATACACTAGCTAAATACCCAACGTACTAGGCTAGTACGCTCCTGTCGATAACGCAGGTTTTACAATATGAAAAAAAAATGTAATGAATTTATTATATAGACAGTTATTTGCTCTAAAGATGTGTGTACAAACTTACTATTAATGAGGAATACAATATTGGCTGACAATCTAACATCTGATCGGAAGTAACAAACCTGACAATACCTGACCAATGAAATAAATATTATTAAATAGGTTATAAACCGTGATACTGTGCACAGGACCTTCCCAGATAGTTTATAATCCTCAAGACTATTTTAAATAAATGATATAACGGTGAAATATAAAATGTGTTGAAAAATTATTGAATATTATATGTTAATTATGTTTAAGGAAAAATGAAGGTATATTATTATTAGAATTATTTAAAAGTTATTGATACAAAAATAGTCAAAGGTGAAAAATATTATTAAACAAATTGACATGCAAATTTAATTATAAAAACCTGTCGCGTCTACAAAGTGACGATGGGTTTCTTCTCCAACTCCTTTGAGGGTGGTGACTGGAGGCCCAAGCAAGGTATCTTCCAGTGTTCCCCAAGGTGGCAGACTTGTCACCGACTAGGAGGTACTCGGTACCGGCAAATCAACTAATCCATAAAGACACAAAAAAAACCATTCCATAAGACACCAAAATTTCCATAAATCCCCAAAATTATTTTTTTATTCCATATCCAACAACTTAATCAGATTTTTTGTTTGACTTAATCTTCTTCCTCCTCCAGCGACTAAAAGAAAACAAAAGTCCTTCATTCATATTACTTCTTTTGAGTAACTTGAAAGAGGGCATGTAGGAAGGTAAAAACTTATAAAAAGTTTGAAGAAAAAAACTTTAAACAAAAAGTTGAATTACTGAGGTATATATGCGAAGTGTCATTGACCTAGATGTTTGAGGCATGTGAAGAATTATTTTTGAACAACTAATAATATGGAGAAAGATTACTTGTTAATTGATTAACAATTGATTAATTGATAAAGATTAATTGTTGATTAATTCAGAAATTATTTTGAACTAGAAATATAATTTTTAAAGAATTTTTCTCAGTAGGGGACATAAATTTGATATTGATATGGACTATTTAAGACCTAATGGTTATAGAATAACAATTTTATTGATATGAGTATGATATTGAAAGGGAGAAAATGGTCATTTTTTCCTTGACAAGAAAAAAAAGGCTTACCCACTGTCCAGAATATTCCAATATGGAAACTAAAAACGTCACTTTCATCACCAATTTCAACATAAACCAAAAACTTCCTTCCAACTTAAATTTCTTGAATCTCCAACTAAATAATAATTTCAGAAATAAAACAAAATGGCTTCGGACAATGATCGCTGGAGGGTCACGTCATGACCTGATGATGGTAGAAGCTTAAGTGCCTATCAATCGTTCTGCTGTCTCCTGCCCCATCACGCAGGCGGAAACAGTCATTGACACATGAACCAACCGATAAAATTCGAATTCACTAAACATACTACCAACAAATATTTATAATTGGTCCCAAATTTAGGTAGCCCTTTCTGCGACTGGACGTATACATGGTTGCATACTATTAAGTCCTATGTGATTAATATTTTGACATGCATATTTCGTAACGATATTTCAAACGCTTATCGTTACATACTGTTCCTCTTTATACTGTGACATGAGCATAAAAATTTTGTCACCGTTTTCTGCCTAAGTTTCGCTTCTGTGTAGTTAGTTATTCTGTGACTGTACTAAAATATGGACGCGAAACTTGGACCATGACCAAAGCAAACGAAGAAAAGCTCAGACGTTTGAACGAAAAATACTTAGAAAAATTTTCGAACCTCAACACGACGTCACCATAAACCAGTATTCGCGGTGTGCAAGTACTTGGAAGGGAAACGAGAAACGACCGTGCGCGAGTCGCGGAGAAATATTGCAACTATCTTAAATAATTCATATTGTCAATTGAAATTGTCAAATTGACGTATATTTCATACCTTCTGTCATTGAAGCAGAAAAATTATTTATTGCTCCACAATATTGATATGATATGCAATTATTATATAAAGGTAAATTTAATTAATTGTATTTTGCTTGCAGTACTGCATTTTAATAACTAATTTTATTTACTACATACAATTGTTTACGTTTGCCTAACATAACCTGCATCTTATTTTTTCTTCTTATTATTTTTTTGGACTATGGCCTTGACAATTATCCAGCAACCAGGACTAATATAATTGGCCAATATAATTAAAAGTGCCAATAAAAGTACAGAGCGTAGAAATAGAGGTCGCTTTGCCGAACTTGCACGGTCCCAATAGGATCAGAACCAATATCGAATTAAAAGCACTCTACAATGACGCCGATATAGTCCAAGAAATTAAACCACAGCGACTAAGATGGGCAGCCCACGTGCACAGACTTCATAACGAGAGACTTGTAAGACTGGTATGGGAGGAGATTCCTACAGCAAAAGACCACTCGCTAGAATGCGATGGAGAGATAACATCCAAGCAGATCTCAGGAAAATGAACATTCCATTTGACCCTAGGTACATGGAAGACCGAATAAATTGGAAGAAAGTTGATGATGATGATGTATACCTAAAAAGTTGTTCACTCAGCCAAGACGCACCCAGGGTTGTAGCGCTACGTGATGATGATGATGATGATGATTTTCAGTACTTGCCATAGATTAGTTGATCTGTCTCTAGCCAGTCTTTTGTAATTTAGTTGGGTTGAAGTGTAGATGTGGTCGATGCAAGATCCTCTAACACTCCAACTTGAAATTCTGTTGGCTGTTCCAGCTCGAGGGGTTCATATTTGTTTTCGACTATGGTTTTCATGCTCATTTCCTACCTTTGAGACTATGTCTCTCAGTTGTTGGTAGTTCTTATTAAATAATTGCGCAAGTTGTAAATAAAAGTGCAAATAAATCGAATCGTGAGTGCAATTTTCGTTAAATTATTTATTTGTGTTTTCCTTTTTATAGGAAACATTCAAGACCATGATGGAAGAAATCCACGACTTTTACAAAGACAGAAAACCCGAATTGGTAGTTTGCGGTGCACCTGTAGTTGCTCTGTTTCCCGAAGACAATGTTCTGTATCGCGCAAGAGTATTGGAAGTTGTAGGTATCGATTACAAAGTATATTTCGTCGATTTTGGCAACGTATCCATAGTTTCCAAGACGTTTCCTATCGATAAGAAGTTTATGAACCTTCCTGCTCAAGCTATAGCATGTTCCTTGAACGGCGTAAGTCCCGTTGGTGAAGATTGGGCAGATCCAGATACATATAGCGGATATTTTGATAAGGACGCTTTTGTTTGCAATTTTATTAAAACCGTTGATGAAAAGTAAGTATTATTTTAAGGGGATATGGTTTGTCGTGTTCGTCTTTTTTTTTTGTCTATAAAATCGTAAAGTGATGCACACCGGAATATGTTTTTGAATCGCGGCGTAATTTACAAAAGAGGAACAAAAGGGGAACAGCGGTTGAACGTTTCTCACGCTTTTTTACGCTCAACAGCGGTAAAGTGAGTTGAAGGTGGGGATATTCAACGCGCTGCATCCCTGGTAATTTTACTCCGATAAATCTGAAATTTTCAGAGAATATTCTTGAAGTTATGCACTTTCATTTAAACTAATAAAAAATGGAAAATTTCAAACCATACCCCCCTCCCCTTAATATAATAAAATACTTGCTAAATTCCTTTTTAGACCAGTAAGGATCTGTTTTTAGGTGGATGTGAGAGGTGGCATTCAGATTTTTGCGGATAAACTTAGGTGATAACTTCGTTAATAATAATTGATTTATGCTCCTTCTCAAATAAGCCCGAAACATTAAAAATTTCAAAAAATTTCGTTTTTTTTTCTATTTTTTTGCTTATAACTTAAAAACTATTCATTTTAGAACAAAGTCCTATTGGAATAAAACAAAGATAATTAAATTTTCTGTCAGATGCGATTGGTTAAAAATTTCTTAATTTATCACCCTTGCTTCAAAATAGCAATAAATATAAAATAAGGGGGCAAAACAAGCCTGTCCTTATTCAATGATTTTCCATCACTTAGGTTACACTTGAAACCTTCCTAATTCGCTTAGAAAATTTTTGTAATGTGCTAAAACCGTACACCAAATTTCATTAAAATTGACTTACTAGATTTTGCATAATAATTTTGCAATCTAAACTTTTTTTTAAAAATTAAAAATTTTTAAAATCTTGCACAACAAAAACTAGAACATACAAAGATTTGTCAATTTTTTACATATAAAGAAGTACTCCACCTATCTAATGCACTTTACAGAATTAAAATCGGATTATTTAAGCAGCCTCAGCAATGTTTTAAAGTTATAAACAATTTTTTAGCTTATAAACAAATTAGTGCTGTGGCCAGGAGGGGGTGCTACGGGCTCCTTTATTTAGATGGACTTACCCAAGTTTTTTTATGTATTTTGACCCGTAGAACACGAATTTTTTGGGTAACAGTTGATCCGGATGTCGATAAGATTGTTATAAACAAAGAACTTGAGGAATTACATAAAATCGATTTTTCGCAAAATAAAATATTTTTTTGTATTTCTTGGGTAATTCTAAGCAAAAAATGTTCTTGCAAGTTTTTAAACGCGGTGGAACTTTCAAAAAATCGAGAAATTGCAATTTTTGAACGCGAATAACGTTTGATTAAAAAATAAAATAGCAGTTCTGCTGACAGCATTTGAAAGTTTAAGTTAAATTATACTGGTTTTAATTATTTGCATTGCTAAAAATTAATTTTTTTATTATTAAACAAAGCTATTTGTTTATAAGCCAAAAAATTGTTTATAAATTTAAAACATTGCTGCGGTCCCTTAAATAATCCGATTTTAATTCTGTAAATTGTATTAGATAGGTAGAGCACCTCTTTATATGTAAAAAAATTAGCCAACTTCTAAATGGTCTACTTTTTGTTCAGAAAGATTTTAAAAAATTTGAACTTTTTTAAAAACATTTAGATTGCCAATTTATTATGCAAAATTTATTAGGTCTATTTTAATGAAATTTGGTACACGATTTAAGTATGTTACAAATAATCTCCTAAGCGAATTATTAAGGTTCTAAGTGCCACCAAAGTGGTTAAAAATATTGAATAACAACAGACTTATTTTGCCCCCTTATTTTGTATTTATTGCTATATTGCAGAAAAGGTAATACCTTAAAGACATTTTTTACCAGTCGTATATCATACAAAATTCAATTATCTTTATTTTATTTCTCTACGACTTTGTTCCAAAACGAATCGTTTTAAAGTTTAAGCAAAGAAAGCAGAAAAAATTGATGTTTTTCGAAATTTTTAAATATTTTATTTTTTTTATTAATGTTCCGGGCATATTTAAGAAGGAGCATAAGTCAATTATTATTACTGAAGGTGTCACCTAACTTTATCTGCAAAAATCCGAATGCCACCTCTCACATCCAAAAATAGACGTTTTTTCGCAGATCCTTACTGGTCTATTTTATACTTTTAGAGCTTATGTAAATATAACCTACGAATCCCAAAGTATCGCTGACCTATTAGTCAGAGACGGCTTGGCCCTGTCGGCCGCATCTGGTCCGTCGGACGGAGATGTAGATATCAACGTGCTACTCGGCCAGCAATTTAGAGCTACTATCATCAGCGTAAATGATCTGAACGACTTCATCGTGGGACTGGATTGTGGTAAAATCATCACCTGCACCATGCATAACTTGGAAACTGCGACTGAAACTTTTAAAGACGACCTTAAGGGTCTCTTGCAACAGGCTGTGATTATATATGTCGATAATGTCTTAGAAGATAATAAGTAAGTATTTATTTATTATGTTACGTCAGTCAATAAGTCCCGGGCCTAACGAGTAAAACAACCCTTTTTGCAATACAGTGGAACCTCGATAACTCGGATTAATCGGGACCGCGGCCGATCCGGGTTATTGAAAATCCGAGTTAACCAGAGAATATGGTAAAAATTAATAAAATACGGTATAGTTGCAGATAAACTCTGTTATAATTGAAATAACATGAAATATATATGCACAGTACACATCTAAATTACTAAAAACACGTAAACACAAACCTAAGCAAACGCAAGCGAACAATACAAGACTGTATTGTGTACACACAATACAATCACAATCGGAACGATGTTATGTCATTTTAGAACAGTGAAGACTAAGACCATTGTTTAAAAAAGAATTTTTTAAATAGTCTTTTAGTCTTTTTTAAACAATGCTAAGACGGTTTGATTGAAATAAATATAGGAATACTACTACAGGTGCCTGTTGTTTCCGATAATTCAAGACAATGAACGTCGCTCTGCCATGCCGCCGTGTGCCATGAATCATTTTTATTATCGTATAGTTCAAATTACACAAATACACATTATCTCAAATATAGCTCTCTCAAATTATTATCTCTAATAATAGCTTTAAAGATATTTACCTGAGGTGTTAGGTGGCCACAAGAGAATTGTCACGGTGTCTTTCCTCACAAGTCACAAGAGGTTATGTCCCGTAACCAAACAATGTCCATCGGCACAACAAAATATACAGCCCCAAATCCGTCACTGGCACAAGCTCCTCAAGACGATACGTTTCCATAAACTTGGGCTGTATTATTTTCGCCGATGGAAAATGATTAGCAAAATTTCACCCTTTGCAATGCGACCTGGTTCCAAAACAAACGAAGATGTCATCCGTCTTTTCTTAATATCATTCGATTCCAAAACGAACATCGAGCACTGAACTAAGGTTGATTCAGTTAAAGTCGGGTCCATCGATCTTTCGCCCGTCGGCAAATTCAAAGAGATAATATTTGTATGTTATGAAATTCGAGTAAACCGATGTCCCTTTATCTAGGCACATGCCGGTATTTTTACAACCCGGTTACTCATCGTAAATCAATCAGTTTAGCACTTAAAAATTTATACTTGAGGATTAGTACAGTTAAAATTGTTAGACAATGATACTATTAAGCAATATAATTGAAACTTTTTTCTACTTTGAAGGACAAAAAAGCGAGTTCATTAGCGGAACGTAATTCAAAATTATTCTGCAAATTACATTTGATACAATATTTGATTAAAATATCTCATTTTTGATGGTAAAAAATATATTAAATACATATATTAATTTGTCTGGACTAAAGGTGGTAAAAGATGGTCTGGAGTTATATTTTTGTTTGAATTTGCCGACGGGCGATAGATAGATGGTGTCAACTTTACGTGACAAGAACATATGCACAGACTATGAATGAGAGAAAGACAGCACATTTCTACAATCTCAAACCATTCCTAAACAAATCAACAGAACAGAACCTCTCTTCCGAACAGTGTAGGATTTTTGCCACATCATATCGATATGACATACAAACTATTTTTATGGGAACTAGCATAGGCGTAACCAAGGGGGTTTTAAAGTATTTAAATATCTTTCAGTTTAATATATGTATATAAATAAATTGTGAAGTTTGCAAAAAAAACCGTAACATTCTTTCTTCCTATACCCCTTTTGCCTTTGATTTTGCCTTCTAATATTACCTGGAGCTGCCCAAATTCCCTTTGGCGCATTATGTGTCCCAAATATGACGTCTTATAGAAAGTTCATTAGAGTCGCCATCTTATGATTAGGCCAGGGACTTATTGACTGACGTATTACGTTATTACAATTTAATAGAAGTTATATTAAAACTTGTTTCCCATTGTAATTTGACAAATAAAATCAACAACATTATTTTTCTAGGTTAGAAATTACCCTTTATGATACTGAAGGAAATAAACACGTTATAGTTAACCCTGATGAAGGTGCATACGACACTTTAGATCTTCCTTGTCCAACGCTGATATTACGTTCAAACATAACCGGTTATGTACCTTTCGGCAGTGAATCATCAGTTTTTATCCAACCAAACGAATACCTCGAAACCATAAATTCCCTTCTCGATCTGTTGTTTGAAACTTACGACAGTAAACCAAACGAGAACACAATAATTCCCGAAACTGATTCCATATATGCGGTACATAGTGAAGATGGAAACTGGTATCGAGGCAAAGTGACTGATTTCGATGATGAACTGGCTACGGTTTCGTTTATAGATTATGGCAACTCTGAGCAAGTGGCGTTTGCTGCGTTAAGAGAGCTTGAAAAAGCATTTTTGGACATTCCTATTTTGTGCGTTGAGGTAAGACTATATTTATTTGCTAAGAATTAATAATTAGTAGTAATTGAGCCCCTATTGTTTATATTTTCCGCATATTCTTCCAGCATAAATTCCAGAGTCAGACCATTAGTCTGAAAGCCAGTCAACTACTCTTCAATTGTAATGGTTGGGTGATGCCCATATCAAAATTTATTTATTTATTTATTTTCAACGGGCTGCAGCCCAATAAGATTACAAGTTCATAATATATTCCCATATACATAATACGTGTGTCAATAATTAAAATACAATAAAATAGTAATAATAAAACAATAATACAATAAAATATAAATATCACAAACTTAATTACATAATTCAGATTTATATATAACAATAATATTTCAATATACTTATGTGTGTCAATAATTATTAAAATATAATAAAATAGTTATAATAATACAATAAAATATAAATATCACAAACAGATTTACATATCACAATAATGACTACCTATTCCACAACTACTCAAACAAACATACGCCTGAGGCCTGAAATGAATTCAGACTTCAGTGCAAAGAAATCTAGATCAGGGTGAATATTTGCCCATCTTAGTGCTCGAGATAAAAAGGTGTTATAAGCATAGTTGGTTCTATGGATAGGAACGTAGAATGTTTGATTCAATCGAGTTCTACGAAGAGGTACATGGAGACCAACCTGCTCAAGTAGCTGAGGACACAAAACTGTTGAATTAATTATGCCATAAAGCATCCTTGCATCTTTAATTACTCGTCGGTCACGCAATGAGAGAATACCCAATTGAGTTTCAATTTGATGATAATTTACATGATTTAACTCAAAAGGTATACCCAGTTTACATGCTACGTGCCTTAAGAACTTTTGTTGGACTGTCTCGATTTTTGATATGTAAATATTATAAGATGGAGACCAAACACAAGAACAATACTCTAGATGAGGTCTAACTAAAGAACAATATAGTAGTTTAATTGCTTCAATATTCTGAAAGTCTCTAGTGCATCTTTTTATAAAACCGAGCATTTGTAAAGATTTGGAAATTTTTGACGTATAATGTGATTCAAATAAAAGTTTACAGTCTAAGTTAACTCCCAAATCACGAATTTCAGTAACCCAGTCAACAGGAATATTCTGTATATTATAATTATATTCTATTGGGTCTCTCGATCGTCCAAAAGAAATAGCATGACACTTGGATGCATTCAGGGCCATGGAATTCAACATACACCACTCACTCAGCCGATCAAGATCAGGTTGAAGATTAATACAATCTTCTGTATTGTTGATAATTGTATATAACTTTAGATCATCTGCAAAAAGAAGAGGTGAACTGTGCCGGAAGCAGTGGTGTATATCATTGATGAATATGTTAAATAACAGGGGCCCCAAATGGGAACCGTGAGGTACTCCTGAATGAACCTTAATCTCACTGGAAACAAAATCCCTGATACGCACCATCTGAACTCGGTCAATCAAGTATGTTCTCAGCTACTCAAGAAGTGGACCATTAACACCCATTTGTTTAAGTTTAAATATTAAAATACTATGGTTGACCCGATCGAAGGCCTTGGAGAAATCGGTGTACAGTGCATGTACCCTACAGCCCCTCTCCAAGGCCTTCCTCAGGAAATCCACAAACACTAGTATGTTACATTCGGTTGATCTGCTATTCCGAAATCCAAATTGTTGGTCTACTAGCTGTTTTTCAAGTGAAGCTTTAATTAAGATATTCTTTTTCTCATGATCATCTTTCAGTGCGTCACAGTTTTTCGATTTCTCTCTAACGCATTAAATTGTATGTGACAGAAAAAAAGGCACGTCTGGGAATACTTCGGTAATTATTCTAGTTCGGTGATTATTCTAGTTGTCGATAGATGGCGCCATAATCAAAAAAGAATTATTTATTAAATAAAATAATAATATTATCAATATAATCTGTACAATTTATAAGACTATACAAATGAAAGAAAATACCATTTTATAAATGAAATAGACACAATTGATTTGGTTTTATTCCAAATTGAAAATAAAATTTGACAACTGTCAGATTTAACTAAAATGTCACGTTAGAATAAATGTCATAAATGTGTATTATCACGGACTTACCTTTTTTTCTATAATTTGTGACGCACTGAAAAATGTTCATGAAAAGGAGAATAGTCACATACAAAACATTCAAATATCTTTGGTATTACACTAATTATACTAATGGGCCTGTAATTATTCACCAATGAATTATCTCCCGCTTTATAAATAGGTGTTAACAACCTATTTTTCCAACATTCTGGAAATTCACCCTCATTTAAGGATAGATTAAAGATGTGAAAAAGAGGTCTGGATAGTATGAAACAACAGTTCTTGAGAAAGGTGGGAGGCAATCTATCAGGACCGGGACCCTTATTCGCATCCAGTTCTGATAATTTTAGAAAAATATCAGATATAGTTATGCTGAAACCAGTCATTAAGTTAGTAAGACCAAATGTAGGTGAGTCACTGAGTATGACACATATTTGAGTGGAATATACTGTAGAAAAATATTCTGCAAAAAGATTTACAATATCTGGTCCATGATTGGATTCAACACCACCATACCTCAACACAGCGGGCAATGAGGGCTTTCCCCTCCGTGAATTCACAAACGTCCAAAATCCCTTCAAATTATTTCTTAGTGATAATTCTGTTGAGTAAATATGATTTCTGTAGCTTTCAGCTTTTAACAATTTACAATTAGCCCTCAGTTGAGAAAAAGTCTGATAATCCAGAACTGATTTAGATAAAAGATATTTTTTGTGAGCTTTCTTTTTCTCAACTATCAGGTTCTTTAACTCTAAAGAGAACCAAGGAGGGAATCTACGTTTTGAATACCTTTTTAGGGGGATAAATATTTCTATAGCTAAGTAAACTATATCATAAAAAATATTTACAATTTGATTCAGTGATTTTCCTAAAAATAAATTATCCCAACAGAACTGCGACAAAGAATCAGTTATTTTCACATAGTCAGCTGACTTGAAGTCCCTATAGAAACCGTCACTAACCAAACCACTATCATTGGGGCGCCTTTTGGTCATCTTTATCTCAAATTCCAGGGGTGGGTGATGCATACCCTCCCTCAAAAGAGCTTCATCAGCTCTGGACACAGTTACATCAGCATCATCAATTAACACCAAGTCCAGAATATTACCAGTTGCATTCACAATAGTATTAGACTGAAACAAATTGTGGTATACACACATACCAGACACAACTTGCAGGGCTTCAACTTCAGAAGCTGTGGCATCTGGTAGAGGAATTGCTGAAGAGCACATATCATTTGAAAACCATTCGCAGTTTGGTAAATTGAAGTCAGCAGCCAGATAATAGTGTGTAGATGGATAATCTTCAGCTATTTTTTTCCAAGGTTTCACAAAATATGGAATATTTGTCAAATGTAGACTTCGGCGGAAAATATGTTGTTCCTATAATAAACTGATTTGCACCTTCAGTCACTAAGACAAAAAGCTGTTCGATTGTCCGGTTAACTTCTAAAGATCTACTGTTTAAACTCTTATGAACTGCAATAAGGACTCCACCACCTCTTGAGAATGAACTTGTTTCACTGAAGCGATCAGTTCTATATAGTTGAGGTCAAATAATTGCAGCTCTTCATCGGCATAGTTACATGTCAACCAGGTCTCATTGAATATGATGATACTGTAGTGAGAATAGGAAACATTCAAATACAAATGGTCAAGCTTAGTTAAATTTATATGTTTGTAATGTTTAAGTGGTTGTTTTACCGTTTTACATGTATTTATTAATTTTTCATCATCCGGAGTGCACAGCAGACAATAGATCTAAATATGATGCACACACACAACTCTAAGTAGTGGTACTTCTTTTTTTTATACATTGACCATTAGCTTCGAAGATGACAATTTTGTCGAAAGCTTAGCTAAGGAAAGTTAAATACCTTTACTCACTTTAATATACGAATTTTTTCACTTACTTTATCCAGTCAAGTGTGTACAAAATTTATCAGTCTTTCAACTAACTCCAAAAAAACGTTATACGCCTATTTTATTATTTTTACATTATTTACACTCAACCTATCTGTTAGACAAATTTTGTAAAAGCCTCATCACCTAAAAAATAAAAGCGTAATGACTTTTTGGTGGTATGAGAGATGAGTTACCCTGAAACTTATTTTTTAATTAAAAAGAACGTAAAAAATAAAAAAAAATTCTGGGGTCAAACCGTTGTTTTCTACTGTACAAGAAAAGACAATTTTGTTTCTTCTACCACTAAATAAAAAAATTGTTGCGAATATTTTTTAACCGTGTTTCACCGGTTCTGATGATTATTTTAGATTAATATTGGCGTTGACGGTACCCCGTTCGTTGACAGTGAAGTAACAGCCAAAGTCTTTTATGGTGAAACTGGCTGGGAAGGTACTCTGCAGCCCCCGGAGTCTTCTGCTCCAGAGGCCGCTTCAGTACCAGAACCGCAGGAAAATTATGTCGAAAGTACACAGGAAACTGTTGCCTATACTGAAGAGATACCACAAGAGAATATTTCGAATGATCAACCATTACATGGTCAAATAGTTGAAACAGGATCATCTGCTGAAGCAGCATCAGCTGTTGATGAACCATTAAAAGGAACTGTTGTAAGTAATTCTTCTTTTTATTTATTATTCGCGTTAATTTTCTTTTCTTTTAAAGGTTTATATGAGTCATATTGACTCCCCAAGCGATTTTTACCTGCAGTTTGCCAAAAACAAGGAAGATATCGAAATCCTTCAAAATGAATTACAAACTATGGTAGAAGAAATGGAGGTTCTCGAAAATCCAGCACATGGTGCTTTGTGCGCTGCTCCCTATTCCGTGGACCAACAGTGGTACCGAGCAGAAGTGTTGGATGCTGATGAGGATATTACCACGGTGCGATTCGTTGATTTTGGTAACACTGATGTCATCGATAATAACGCAACAAAAGTAAAAACTCTTCCTCCAAAGGTAAGATTCTAATTACTTATGAAGTGGGTTAATATGTTTATGAAAATGTATTTCATAAATAAAAACTTATTTAAAATTTTATGGGGATTGCATAAGTGGGAAGCTTGCTTTCTTAAGTGCTCTCGTTAACATTTATTAAGCATTTGATTTCATTAATAATGTTACTTCTACATACATAATATACAGAGTGTCAAGAAATTCTCCCGACAAACGAAGACCGGAAATTCCTCCGATAATTTTAAGATAATTTAACCCAATTCATCTAGTCCGAAAATGCTTTCTTCCTAAAGGAGCTAGAGAGCTCTCTAAAAAAGGCATTTTGTAATTGGATTAAAGTTAAAATTAGAACTGCCATAACTTTTGGTTCTCGAGCACCGAAAGCCTTGTTTCAACACTTAAAATTTAGATTTTTTTATATATTTTAATGTTTTGTTGAATTTAATATTGCAGATTAATCAAACAGATGAGAGAAATCATTAACAACAACATGTTTTGGCTTAGTTATGAAGCAAAAAGCTCAATTTTCAAGTTCAAGAAATAAACTTTTAGGCAATTTGAGATTGTCAGTATTTTTTAGTGTCAGTTTCAAGTTGAAGATTGATTGCAGCAAATCCTTCAAATAATACACATAGATTTATCTCGTTTAATGTAATTTTTAGCTTCTATCACTAGCGATCTACGCAACGAGATGTGCCCTTAAAGTTGAGCCCTTGGGAGAGGAATGGGACGCTTTAGCAATGACAGCTTTTGAGAATCTTACCAATATCGACCTTAATTTAACGGCCGAGATTATAAATCAGGATGAAAAATGCACGTATGTGGAACTGTACAGTGATGGTACGGATGTTCGGGCAGCTTTGGTGAATGACAACCTGGTTAAACCAATTGCAGAAACGACCGAAACAAGACAGGTAAGGTTGTCACTTTCTTTACTAGGCTCTTCTCCATTATTATTATGTGTCCATACCAGTTCAATTTTCTTTTATATGCCTGTGGAGCCACCAAGATATTTGAGTAAAAACCCTTTAAATATTATAAAGTGTTTACATAATGTTGTTGAAAAGGTGTTTAAAATATTCCTGGATTTAACTTTAGGCAACATAGGACTTTCCCCATCCGGGTTAAAATGTCCAGAGGATAGAGCCTGTGAACTAAGTTGCCATTTTAAGTCCGTCAAGAGAGGTTCTATCCTCTGGACATTGCATCCCACATGGGGAAAGTCCTATGTTGCCTGAAGTTAAATCCAGAAATCTTTTCACCAACATTATGTAAACATTTTTAAAATTATACGATTTAAAGGGGTTTTACCCAAATATCTGGTGGCTCAGGCAGGCGCGGATACAGGGGAGGGTCAACGGGTTCATGGGCCCCTATTGTATTTAGTCTATAAGTATTTTTTATTATTTATTATTTTTTCTGTTAACTCTAAACTTTAAACCATCAGTACAACACGAAATTACACAACAACCGCTTCCAAAGAATTGAACGAAGATCTAAAATCTATAAAACACCCTTCTCTGAAAAATAATCTGCAGGCGCATTTGTTTGGGTACCGGTGGAACCATAAACAACGGAAATATTTTTCTCAATTCAAAGAATAACAAAAATGATATTTTAAAATGCAAATACATTACACTGGGTATAAACCTTATCTCATGAAAAGTCACGTTTCAAATTTACGATACAATAAAGATATAAAAATTTGTATTTTACTAGATAATCCATGCGTACCTACCCATTGATGGTAGAAAGGTTAATCTTTATGGTAAAGAACGACCAGTGAGATTAATAGTCGTGAATTGTCTATCAATCCTTTTGATACCGTAGGTATCTGGGATTATATAGTGTATTTTATCCTTAGAGCAAGTGTGAGTCGTATGGCTAAATTGGGAAAATATAATATTTAGTCGCAAGCTAGTAAAAGCAATTCAATAATTTTTGAAAATTGACTAAACTCTGTTGCCAAATCTATCCGCTAAAAATTTTTTCTAATAATTTTGATTTTTCGGTAGAAAAAAAAATCGGCAGATTAATTTGAAAATTAAGAATTTTGATTTTTCGGTAGAAAAAAGGAGAATTAGGTAGATCGGTAGATTTGACAGGTATTTGATAGATCTACCGAAAAATCGGTAGCTGTGGCATCGCTGTATTTGAGGTAAGTCTGGCCCCGCCTATTATGAATTTCTAGATCCGCGCCTGGGCATGTGATTTAACCTGAAATAAACACTGATGATGGAATTGTAATTCCGAAAACGTTTTGTTGTGATGTAGCCCATTTTAAGTATTTTTAGATTATTTTCACATTTCTCCAGTAAAGAATTACAGATATTTGAGCTTTATTTTTTATTTTGCAGACTGGTTTCGTAAGCCACTTAAACTCACCGTCCGAATTCTGGATCCAACTGGAGAGTTGCATAGACGAACTCGAATGGATCGCCGAACAGCTCAGCTCAGCTGAGACATTCCCCGACGTAACGGATTTGACTCCCGGCACTTTATGTGCAGCTCTTTTCCCAGACGATCAAATGTGGTACAGAGCTAGAATTCTATCTGACACTGTGGCAGGTCTAGAACTTATTTTCATCGATTATGGCAACTCGTGCGTCTGCACGGATTTGAAGCAGCTTCCAGAAGATTTGGTCATGACTGCGCCACTTGCGATGAAGTGTAGTCTGCAGAAGAACGACGGTATTCCCACATGGACGCCAGAGGCCGCTGCTAAGTTTTCGGATATATCCGCCGAAGGCCAGACGATTTTTACCGTTAAAAAAATTAGCAGCGGTGAAACTTCCATCGTGCAGCTTTTCTTAGAAGACAAAGACGTAACTACCATGTTGTTACCTTCTACTGAAGACGGTCATATTAAAGAACTGGAAGCTTTAGACAATCTAACGATTGAAAAAGAAGACGGTGCAATCGTGGAAAAACAGTCCTTAGAGCCCATGGAAGGACAGGAGCTCGATGAAAAGTCCAAGGAAAAATTGGAGGAATTGAGCGAAAAAGGTACTGAGGGTTAAAATTACGTTTTTTTTTTTAGTTCAGGGTATACGTTTCCATTGGCAAAGCTCTTAGTTTGTATTTGTTATAATTTTTTGTGATCGGTGGAAAGTCAGGAGCTTACGAAATAATTTTCTGTTGAATAATGCGCTTATATATAATGCCCATATTCGTGGTGTTACATTTATGTCGGTTCGCTAAACTCGAGACACAAGTGGCTAGTGATTTTAGTCGGTAATTTTTTTGTTTTTGGCCAAAATTGACAAAATTACCAACTATTTAGTAATTATTAACTATTTAGTAATTTTTTTTTTGCCAATTTTACCAAATTGGAAAAATTACTTACTAAAATCACTAGCCAGTTGTGTCTGAGTTTAGCAAACCGACTTATCAAAACTCTTATTGCAAAGTTTATTCGACAACTAAATATATTTGGTATATTCAGTAAAAAATTTAAAAAAATTTAAATAAATAAAACAAGACAAAGTACTGCAAAAATTGCGTATGCAAAGAAGTAAACAAATTGTGGAAAAAAGTTTTTTTCCCAGAAAAAAATTATAGTAGTAGAAATTTTTGGCATCGCAAGAGCCCAAGTTTGAATTCCATATTTACCAGATTTGCTGGGAATATAAACTTCGAATGGGCAACGGCCCCTGAATTTAACCAATTTTTGTTCTGACCTGGTAGAGAATAATCTATTCAATAAATTTTTAAAACCTGTATTTGACAACGCTTTGGTGAACAAATCGGCTCACTAATTGCTTGAATTGACATAACTTATATAAATTAAGAAAATCTACGGTTTCGTTTTGATTTAAATCTGTCTTCCTCCATCCTCCGATAATACTATTTGTAGGTCTACCTGTTGTCAAGGAGGCTCTGAAGAAGCCTCCGGAGTCTCCGGAGAACAAGCCTACGTTCCTTCCGATGAAGGCTCCAATAAGAGCCGAAAATCGCGATTCAAGGGACTGGACTGCGCTCCTTATTCTAATTGAAAAGTAGGATTGTTTTGCCTTCGCATTGCAACTGAATTAAAAATAAAATTTTTATTTTATTTCTATATAAATATTGTTTTTACGCTTATCTCGAACAAAGAGAACCTTATTGGCAGATTGTTAGCTTTAGAGCGTAGGCGCAAACTTTCGAGCCAATGTTTTTTATGCATTTATTGTTTTTTCGAATCCTAAGAAAACTTATAAGTATCTTATAAAAATTAAACGCAGAATGAAAAATTACATTATTACCGAGAGCCGAAAGTGCCTGAAAACTTCTATAATGTTTATTTTAATAAGTTACAAGGGTGAAAAAGAAGAGAAAATTGAATTTGCGAGAATTAAAACTAAACTTTTCTCCACCTCAAAATTACCGTGTCTGGGCCCATAACCTGTATAAAACAGTTTGGCGAGAAATAACATAACCTAAAAAATAAATAATTCTCGCGTGAAGGTCAAATCTTCAACATTACAGTCGGGGAGCTGTACATTAGTCCGGGCGATTACGCGAACAAAAACTTACCGATAAAAATTTTAGACGATAGGTTTCAAATAAATATGTTTTTTTAATGTTTGCCCAATGGAAATTATCCTCTGCGAAACAAAATTTCGATTTTCTTTTTGAGAAAATTTTAGTTTTTATTTTTGTGTAGTTTTCATATGTGCCTTTTGTTAGGTATTTACATTGTTATTGTTGTAAATGATTTGATTATTTTTTATTAGATATGTTTTAAAATTAATTTACGCAATTCTTTTTGTATAGTTTGTATCAATGAAAATAAACAGTACAGACCTAACAGAAGCCTCAATTTATTTGGTGAAAGTGTGTCTTTTTTTTAGTATATACTTCGTTCGCTTCCAAGGTAAGCTAAGACATCAGTTCAGACGCCTGATCGGTGGGTTAATACTGATTTATCTTAGGACGGGATGTCTTGCGGGGCACGTTGAAGGATCGTGTGATATGAAAGATATTGCATAGTTTATAGTACAACGGGACGGGGCGACAACGGGAACGTGCACCGTCTATTGTTCCACTCCCCGTCCTAAGATAAAGCAGCTTTTAACCGTGTCGTCGCAGCTTGTCATTGTTAATGACAAGCTGCAACGGCACGACGAACCCACCGATCAGGCGTCTGAAACTGGCTTAACTTACCTTTGAAGCAAACGAAGTATAGTATTATTTTTTTATTCTCCATTTTATGCACATTCTCATGTCTTTGTCATCGAGCTCAATTTCATTTAACGTCTGTAACGATAGTTCATGTCTGACGTTGTTAAAAACTCTTTGGTAACAAATGAAGCAAATCAAAACATCAAAGTAGAAGTTTTGATTCTTCGCAGATTTTAACTATGTATACATACATTCATTTTTTCTCTTCAAATTTTTCTAATATTTTCTATTCATTTTCATTCCATTTTACATTTTTTCCTTCTTTCAACATGTCTAGAATTTCGCCTGTAATCCAACTTTCTTTGCTTTTTCTCGTTTTTGCCCTAGTAGTCCAAGAGGCAGCCCTGAAAAATCTCTTTGAATTTACTAAAGCTAGATTTTTCAGAGTTGATTACTGTGATTGTGTAGAGAAACATACTGCGGTCGGTCAAGCGAAACGTAGAACAGGGGTTACTGAGAGGGTATCAAAGTTGCTTTCCTACGAAGGTAATTATTTCCATTTACTAAAGCTGAAAATCAGTACACAAGTTCTAAATTAAATATAAATAAAAGTTATTATAGTCGGTCAGCTGTATGACGGGACAAAGCCGGTCGGTCGGCCACAGTGAATGTACAGGGTTATTCACTATATTTTGACTCCCTTGTAAACTGCTTTATTTACAGAATTAGAAAAAACGCTGGACGGAAGGGCCGCCCGAGAACTTTATCGTACCGATCTATTATCTTTATCGTACTAGATACTGGCATTCTATAAAAATAACAAAGTTACTCGTTATTTTGATATTTTAGAAACACCTTGTATACTTGAAAAATTAATTCCTGCATTTGAGAAAATGTTCGGGAACACACTATAGATTATTGCATAAATCAATAGAATATTAGTCATACTTTCATTTCAAATTAGTTCATTTTTTCTGAGAAATTAATAGTTTACAATATTTGCATTTTACTGCATGGATTGTAATGAAATTTTGGGAGTAGCCCAAAGCCCAATCTCCTAATTCAAAGTCTATCCTATATACTATGGCGATTTTATCATGGGGGCGGTTCCCACCACTTCTCGGGGATAGAACATTTTTATTTTCGAATTGCATGGAGCAAAAGAAAGAATTTTAAGAAAATTTAAAAATGCGCTCTATAATTTGATCTTATTTTTTTTCACCCGTCCAACTTTTTGAAAGTAGAAATAACACTATATTAAGAGGTATTGCAAAAGAAAAACAATGCATTTAAATTCTGGTGAATGAGGGATTAAATGTATGTACTTCTCATTTTTCCTTAAAGTACATTAGTCATGTCTTTTTTTGCACCATATCTCGCTTAGTTTGAATGTAACCGACATTTGACGGTGCTCGTTTTAAAGGCCTTTTCAAACACTACAAAAGCATGAGCATTTTGAGCAAACACGAAAAAACAAACTCTTTTTACCTACCATATCTCTTTTTGTATTATAAATAGAAAATTTACGAAGGAACGAATCTCTTTTTTATTTATAATCTTAAAAAAATTTTATATAGTGTTTTTAGTTTGATGCATAGTTTTTAAGGTATTCACAAAAAACCGTCCGAAAACGTGTCATTTTTGAATGAAAATGGCCAATTTTCAACTACGCATAACTCAACAAGTATTGAGTTCTCAAAAAAAAGTATAGATCAGTTTTTGCTTAAAAATAGGTTCTCTAGCCACTTCCATGCTTATTTTGACCAACAAATTTTCCACCCCCTTGAAGGGCTGGGAATTGCCCCAAGATAAAAGCGCCATAGTATATAGGGTAGATTTTGTTTCTTGAGCTATTCCCTACTTACTGTGAAAATATCAAGGACATCGATGTAGTAGGATGGAATTCGGAGCCAAATACCCTCATTGACTGCCCTATAATAATGCTCTGCTATGATCGCGTGAGAGGGGACACACACAAGATTCTAGCAAAATTTCAATTTTCTGTAACTTTTCGAGTTTTTGAGTAAGCAACGAGTTTTATGTCATTGGAAAGGTAATTTTACATTCTTTCAAAATATGTAAAAATATACAGGACGTATCTAAAAAATTAAGATTTTTTTTTCATTTCTGGTTCAACCGGAAGCTATATTGTGGGTAAAATTTATTGTGCTAATAGATAATAAAGTACTATATATGTCTGCCAAATTTCAAATTTTAGTTTCTATTAAAGAGGAAGTTACGGGCACTCGAATATTTTTTTATAAAAAATTCATAACTCCCCTCCTATGAGGAGTTAAGAAATCTGACTAATGTTGTTCAATTTACCGTTAGGATATCAAAAAATAAACAAATTCCTTGGAGTCATTTTTGAGAAAATCTAGTTCAAACTTATGTCAAATTTTGACCCCTTAAATATAGGCAACCCATAACATTTTCTGAAAAACGATAATATTCTTGTTATAGCCCCATCTTTAGGCTATATAAATGTTTTTTCAAATTAAATTATATCTTAAACAAGTTTTTAGATTGGTAGGGAAATGTATCGGGTGGGCGGTCGGCCATGCTGGCCGCCATTTTGGATTTGGAAATGTCAAATTCCGTATTTCTATTTACCTGTCGATGAGCTAACTTTAGTTAAATTTCATTCGTTTCGGTCAAAATTTGCAAAAATGGGCCCCAAATAACCCCCCTATTTCGGCCCCCCTTTGAGAGGTTTTTCAAAAGCTTAGTTTCTCGACAAAATTCTCTTACGTACTCATACCGAATTTCATCGAAATCGGTCCAGTAGTTTTTGCTGGGCGGTGGCGACATACGTACGTACGTACGTACGTACATACTTCCGACATGTTTTTTTTATTTGCTTTTTAGACTCAGGGGGACTCAAATCGTCAAAAAAAGGTGAAATCTGAAAAAAAAAAATTTGCACGATCCTATAACTTTATCTATTATACTCATACTGCGTATGTAGTACGATAAAGTAAAATGTAAAATACAAAAGTTATTCGATTGTTAAATTATGATTTTTTGACATATATATCGTACTAGTGACGTCCTCGATATAGGGGTCATCGATATGAATAGGGGTCGAGTGCTAGCTCATTTGAAAGGTTATTCAGTTCCCTATTTAGTAATATAAACATTAACATGATTAATTATACAGGGTGCCCAAAAAAAGTTTTTAATTAAATTAATTGTTTAATTAATAATTCAAAATTTTTTTGGACACCCTGTATAAATAATGATCTTAATGTTTATAGTACTGTATAGAGAGTTGAATAACCTTTCAAATGAGCTAGCACACGACACCTATTCTCATTTAAAAAAATAGTCGATTACGTCATCACACCTAGATGGATGACGTCACTAGTACGATATATATGTCAAAAAATCATAATTAAAAAATCGAATAACTTTTGTATTTTACATTTTTTTCTAATTCTGTAAATAAAGCAGTTTACAAGGGGGTCAAAATATAGTAATAACCCTGTACATTCATTGGGGCCGACCGACCGGCTCTGTCCCGTCATACAGCTGACCGACTATAATAACTTTTATTTATATTCAATTTAGAATGTGTGTACTGATTTTCAGCCTTAGTAAATGGATTTAATTACCTTCGTAGGAAAGCAACTTTGATACCCTCTCAGTAACCCCTGTTCTACGTTTCGCTTGACCGACCGCAGTATGTTTCTCTACACAATCACAGTAATCAACTGTGAAAAATTTAGCTTTAGTAAATTCAAAGAGTTTTTTCAGCGCTGCCTCTCCGTCTATAGTATCTCAGCAGTGTTCTTACACTCCATGTCGCTATTTTATTTATTAACTCCACTGTGTCAAGCCGGGGCATTAGTTCTTCCTAATGTTTGATGACAAAACTGGAATCATGCGAGTTGTCGGTGTATAGAAGAATACTGAAGATATCGTGGACAGAACACGTCACAAAAAAGAGGTTCTAAGAAGAAATAGAAGAAGAAATAAATGACGAAAAGGAACCACATATTTTAAAATCGGAAATAGAAACCGCAATAAAAAAATTGAAAACTGGAAAATCTCAAGGAGAAGACGGAATCACGGCGGAAGCACTTAAAAAAAAAGGGAGACGTAGGAGTTGAAGTGATGTTCAAACTGTGTAATGAAATCTGGAACACAGGAAAATGGCCAGATGATTGGTGTAAGCTTACTTTCATTCCCATTTATAAGAAAGGCTCACCAACTGATTGTAATAACTACCGCACTATAGCCCTGATCTCCCACGCAAGTAAAGTCCTTCTAACTATAATTAACGAGAGATTAAAATCAATACTTTTACCACAGATCCCACAAGAACAATGTGGATTTGTCCCTGGAAGAGGCACACGAGAACAAATTCTTAATCTCAGACAAATTATAGAAAAATCTAGAGAATTTAATCTAGAAACATATTTGTGCTTCGTCGACTACTCGAAAGCGTTCGATAATGTAAAGTGGCATAAAATGTGGGGAATACTGAGAGACATGGGTACCTCCGAACATCTAATATACCTGCTGAAACAACTGTATATCGACAACACATCAAACGTAAGAGTCAACAACACATACTCCGATAATTTTAAACTAAAAGCCGGTGTTCGTCAAGGATGTATTATCTCTCCCACGTTATTCAATATATATAGCGAACACATCATGCGCATTGTATTCGACGGATGGCTAGGAAGAATATCAGTCGGAGGCCGAAAAATTAGCAATCTCCGCTATGCTGACGACACTTTAGTACTAGCATCATCAACAAATGAACTTGAATACATCATGTACAGACTAGATACTATTAGTCGTGAATATGGACTTAAAATTAATGCACAGAAGACCAAGGTAATGATAATCGATCGAACTAGAACTAACCAGCCGGAAATACGAAACGTAGCGGGGTTTGAAGTGGTAAGCCGTTTCAATTACTTAGGTTCTGTTATCACAAACAATGGTGGATGCGAAGAAGAAATACGCCGACGCCTTACAATGGCCAGATCAGCAACGGTCAATCTCACTAAAATATGGAAAGATACGGCCATAACCAGGAACACGAAACTGCGCCTGGTACGGACGCTTATCTTTCCTATCGCTACCTATGCTTCAGAAACTTGGACCATTAAAAAGTCCGACTCACTACGTATAATGGCCTTTGAAATATGGGTATATCGTAGAATGATGCACATACCCTGGACAGCACATCGCACAATATCTCAATATTATCAGAACTCGACATCAACACTAGGCTTACCACCATCATCAACCAAAATATATTGAGGTACTTCGGACACAGTACCAGACGAAGAGAAGGCATGGAGAGGTTAGTGGTTGAAGGCAAGGTAGAGGGTAAAAGAACTCGAGGAAGATCGCCACTCCGATGGTCAGACCAAATAAAATGCGCCACCGGTTACTCTCTGTCTGAGGCAGCACACCGCGCCCAGGAGAGAGAAGAATGGATAGCAACCATTCGTCAAATACCATAACGTCACCACATCCTTACGAAGGATAAAGGACAGAGGAGGAGGAAGAAGAAATAAAGAAATAGAAATCTTAAATACAATCAAAACAAGAAATTTAGAATTTGTCGGACGTAGTACACGTGGAGAGAGATACAGCTTGCTCCAATTGATTATAAAGGGAAAGATCCAAGGAAAAAGAAGCACAGGGAGACGTAGAATACTATGGCTGCGCAACCTGAGAGAATGGTACGGATATATGGAGTGTTAGAGTAGCCGTCTGTACAGTCCGAATAGCTATGATGATTGCCGACCTTCGTCGCGGAGATGGCACTTGCATAAGAACAATGTTTGGCTCCCTCCTGGGTAAGACATTGTGAAATTTGGCAACAATCCAAGTGATCTTCCAGTTAAAAAGTTGCTGACTTTGTTTTGTGCGTGGTGTTCGGTTGGTCCAGTAACTTTCACCAATTTAAAACTAAATTCATGTTCTACGTTTCCTCTATTCTACATTCAAGCTCTTTCATTTTTAGGCATAATGCACTCCATATTCATTAAGTTTCTCTTTTACATAGGTTTATATTCATTAACTATGTTAATTTGGGATGATTTAATGCGCATTTCATCTTTTATAACTATTTATAATATTTTTGAGTTTTCGAAAATACAGGGTGTCCCGGAAAATAGTGCGTTCCTTAAAGGTGTGGGTAGAATGCACCATTTAAAAGAAAACTTTCTTATAATTTTTTTTTCTAAAGTCATCTGTTGCCTCAAAAAATAAAATAATTTCTTTCAGTAAAATTTATATTTGGCAACCCGGCAGTTTTATTTATTTTGACATAGCGAAGATATTTAAAATTGTAAACACAAACAGTCATATCATAATTACCTGTAACCCGAGAATACATTATATTTTTGTGGTATTGTCATGATTTCCATCGCAAGTATCATGTTAATTACGTACCTATAGTGTAGTGTATAATAAGTGCAAGATTTAGGTACACCAAGGCGATTTACCTCGAAGTTTAAGGATTTGTAGATGGGTTCAAAACAAAATGTGTAAAGTGTTGTACGTAACTTGATTCTGATTTTAATAAAAAAATTTCATGTAAGTTAAAACACTCTACAAACCTTATTTATTAGATATTTAATAAACACAAATATTATGCTGTTTTTCTCTCACTGTTATCAGTATTTTATCAATACATAATATTATGCTTAATGGTCGACGATTCATGATAGTTGAGTTTGAGTAAAATTATTTTTACACAGAAGACGGAACGCAGCGTTGCCGGCTGTATTTGCATTTCTGTGGACATTGAATCAAATGCATTAAAATTAATAAATTATTTTTTTGAGAACGCTTGACTTTACAAAAAAAAATTATCAGACTTTTTTGCTCTAAATGGTGCATTTAGCCCGCGCCTTGAAGGAACGCACTATTTTCCGGGACACCCTTTATTATAAATAGTGGAGCGATCCACGCTATAAAACCGACTATCGCCTATCGATCAAAGATTGGTGTCAGTAAAAAAGGAAGAATTGACATCAGAAAAAGATGAAAACTTGTCAGATAAATCAATAGATTTAACAGTTAAAAAAGGGTTTGCCATTTACTATTTTGAAAAGGTTGAATTGACAGATGTCGCCGTCATGGTGAAAGGGGGCCTGGTCAGACTTAACGTCATCAACCAAGTGCTTTATTTCCTCATAAAACTTTTCGTTTTGAGATTTTTAGGGAAACTTTTATTATTTTCATTTAAGTATGGTCCTTCGAACTGGATCTGAACCAGATTCTCCTACTGTTTTATGTAGCAAGTTTCTTTGTGTTTCTACAGTTTGTTTTTGGCCAGTGAATAATAAGTCTTCCTATTTTATTGCCGCCATGGTATAGTATGGTAGTTTCTGCGTTGTGTATTTTTTTTCTATTGATTTTCTAACCTAATTCCTTTCTTTGTTAGTTGCTGGGGAGACGTCCGATAGAGGATTTGGTTAGGTTAAGTCATACCACAGTAAAAATCATATCAAATAGACCAAGAGGCAGCCCTGAAAAATCTATTTGAATTTACTAAAGCTAGATTTTTCACAGTTAATTACTGTGAGTGTGTAGAGAAACATACTGCGGTCGGTCAAGCGAAACGTAGAACAGGGGTTACTGAGAGGGTATCAAAGTTGCTTTCCTACGAAGGTAATTATTTCCATTTACTAAGGCTGAAAATCAGTACACACATTCTAAATTAAATATAAATAAAAGTTATATGTAGTCGGTCAGCTGTAAGACGGGACAATTTTTTCGTCCAGTATGGATTTACTTGAAATTTTCACAGAAGATGGGGAATAGTCCAAGGATCATTTTCTATATCATGCCGCTGTCATACGCTAAAACCTTGGGGGTGGTTGCCACCCCATCTCAGGGGTTAAAATTTTTTATTACATTTTAACCATGCAATTCGATGGAAAAAGAGATTCTCTGAAAAAAATGTTTTTTACATTTTCTTCGTAAAGCTAATACTTTTCGAGTTATTCGCGCTTGAAAAGAACAGTTTTTCTACGAAAAAATCGACTTTTTTAGAGGGTTTTTTGAGAATACCTCGAAAAATATGCATTTAATAAAAAAAACTGTAGATACCGAAATTGCATCTTTTAGTAACACAAACCAAATTATTTTCCTATAATATCTTTAAGACCAATACAAACCGAAATACGGCATGTTAAAGGTTCGCTTTTTTCGTCAAATGCACAATTTGAAATATTCAAAGCCAAATAATGGGAAATATTTGCATTTTTCGAGGAAAACCTAAATAATCTTTTTTCAAGTATACAATTAGACCTTTCAAAAAAAATAATAAAAAGTTTCTAGCATGAAAATTAAGCGACTTAGAAAAAAATGTCGGTACCTGCTTTTCTCTACGAAAAAATCAGTGAAAACAACCCCCTAACTACCTTTCTAATTCAAAACTGGTCTTCACCTTTCTGTAGTTCCTTTTATATTTATATTATTAATACACTCAAGGAGTTTGACCTATTTAAAATGCCTAATTTTGGAAAAATTGGAGTTTAAAAAAAATTGATTTTTTGCAATTTGGTATTTTTAACCTTTTACTTCAAAATATCTCCGAAAATACTGAAGATATGAAAAAAAATATCTTCTTCTTCTTTCTCGAAACTCCTTATGCCCCTCAGGGGCGTCGGAGGTTTTATTCATCTTCTATCCATCTCTTCCATTTCTTGCGGTCCTTTGCTAACTCTTTCATTTGTTGATGTGTTTTTCCTTTTTCCTGTCCAATTTCTATAATCTGATCGATCCATCTCTTCCTTGGCCTCCCTTTCCTTCTTTTACCATATCTTTTCGATTCCATCACCTGCTTTGGTAGTCTTCCCTGGTCCATTCTGTTAATGTGTCCATACCATTTTAATTTTCTTTTTTGTATCTTGGTTATTATCGATTCCTGTTTCAGTCTTTGTCTTATATCTTAATTTCTTATTCTGTCCAATTTCGTTTTTCCTGATATTTTTCTTAGCTGCTTCATCTCCGCTGCGTTTATTGTACTGTCTATTTTTGCATTGTTTACCCATGTCTCACTTGCATATATTAAAGTTGGCACAGAGATTGCGTTGTATACCTTCAGTTTTATTTCTTTATCTATTTCTTCCCAAATATTGTTTTATTTAGTGCATAGTAGATCTTATTTGCTTTTTTCGCTCTGTATGAGATTTCTTGATCTATCTTTCCATCCTCTGATATTATTACTCCAAGGTATTCAAACGTCGAGACTGCTTCTATTATTTCGTTTTTGCACCTAAATATCGTTTGGTTTATTTCTTCCCTTTTCTTTTGGGTTACTATCATGGTCTTCGTTTTCTTTACATTTACCTCCATTTTCAAATTTTCTATTTCCTCCACCCATATATTGATTAATTTTTGCATTTTCTCTTTATTGTCTACTATTATTACTAAGTCATCTGCATATAGTAATCCCTCCATTCTCACTGGTACTAAATTCCTGTACCCTATTATTGACTGTAATTGCCTTGACCTTCTTTTAGCGCTCTTCATTACTCTATCCATTACTAATATAAACAAAACTGGGCTGAGACTGTCCCCTTGTTTTATTCCTCTCCTTAGGTTTATTATTGGCGATCTGTTTCCATTTATTTGTACTTTAGCAAGTACGTTTCTATACGTACTTTTTACCACGCTTACTATCTTTTGTGGGATTTGCAGATCTTTCATTACTGACCATATTACTTCTCTATTTATAGAATCAAAAACAGCTTTAATATCTATAAACGTTATATATAAGTCTTCTCCTATTTCGTTTTTCCTTTCAATTATATTTCTCAGTATGTATATATTATCTGTTGTTCCTCTTTCCTTCCTAAAAGCCGCTTGTTCTTCTTCTAGTTTTCCTTCCAGTTCTTTCCTGAGCTTCCGTTCTATTATCCCGGTGTATATGCCACTGATAATAAGCATATAGCCCTATAGTTATCACATTCCGCTTCATCTCCTTTCTTGTGTATTGGTATCAATAAATTTTCTTCCCAGTCTTCCGGTATCTTTTCTGTTCTCCATGCTTCCCTCATTATTTCCAGCAACCAAAGCTTGCCTCGTTCTCCCACGTACTTCATCATCTCCGGATCTATGTCATCGGCACCTCCCAATTTCGTCTACTCGATTGTCTCTATCCACTTCTCTTGCCTGCTGTCCTCTCTCCTCATCTTGTTGGTTACTTGCCTCGAATTTTTCTTTATAGTGCTTATTCCATATGGTTAGTATGTCTTGTATGTTTGTTTTCAATTCATTTCGCTCATTTCTAATTCCTCTTATTTGTTTTCTTTTTGTTCCTTTCATGCTTCTTATTTTATTCCAAAACTGTTTATTGTTATTCCCAAAACCTTCGTTCAATTCTTCACCGAATTCCTTCCAGCTCTTCTTCTTCGCATCTTTTACTAGTTCTTTCACTATATTTCTCTGTCTTCTGTATTCGTCTCTGTCTTGCTCTTCATTTGTGTGTATGTATCGCTTCCACATTTCTTTCTTCTTTTTTACAGCTTGCTTTATTTCCTTATTCCACCATCCAGTTCTTTTATTATTCTTACCATTCTTTCTTATTCCACATACTTGTTTTGCAGTGTTCCATAACGTGTCTCTCAATTTTTTCCACCTCTCTTCCATATTCCATATTTACTCATTCTTTTCATACTGTTCCACTATTTTATCTGTCTCTCTTTGGTATAACTTCCTCATTTCCATATTTTTCATCTTATGTATTGCTATTCTTGCATATTGAGGACTCTCTATTACTTCCATTAGTTTCAGAAAAAAATTATAAACTACTAAATTGTAGCATTTTTATTGACTAAAATAACCCTGTGCATAGATTTTCATTACAGTGAATAGTTAGCCAGATATAGCTGTTTAAAACCTCTATTTACCAGCACACCCCCTTATTCGAGCCCTTTAAGCCCGCCCCAATTAAAAACTAAGTCACCTTACGGAATTTAATTTACACAGTCTTATAACTCTTTAAAAATCCTACAAAATCATTTTTGAGGGGTCTTATTACTGAGAGGGTATCAAAGTTGCTTTCCTACGAAGGTAATTAAATCCATTTACTAAGTCTGAAAATCAGTACACAGTAAGATATAATATTTTTCCAAAATTAGGCATTTTAAATAGGTCAAACTCCTTGAGTGTATTGATAATATAAATATAAAAGGAACTACAGAAAGGCGAAGGTGAAAAATGCAAATTTTTCCCATTATTTGGCTTTGAATATTTCAAATTATGCATTTGACGAAAAAAGCTAACCTTTAACATGCCGTATCTCGGTTTGTATTGGTCTTATAGATATTATTGGAAAAGAATTTGGTCTGTGTTACTAAAGGATACAATTTTGATATCTACAGTTTTTTTGATTAAATGCATATTTTTCGAGGTATTCTCAACAAACCCTCTAAAAAAGTCGATTTTTTCGTCGAAAAACTGTTATTTTCAAGCCCGAATAACTCGAAAAATATTAGTTTTGCGAAGAAAATGTAAAAAACATTTTTTTCTTAGAATCACTTTTTCCATCGAATTACATGGTTAAAATGTAATAAAAAATTCCCACCCCCGAGATGGGGTGGCAACCACTCCCAAGGTTGTAGCGTATGACAGCGGCATGATATAGAAAATGATCCTTGGACTATTCCCTACTTTCTGTGAAAATTTCAAGTAAATCCATGCTGGACGAAAAAATTGCGAGCCAAAATGCTTCATTTCCTCAATCGACTATTGGGGCCGACCGACCGGCTCTGTCCCGTCATACAGCTGACCGACTATAATAACTTTTATTTATATTTAATTTAGAACTTGTGTACTGATTTTCAGCCTTAGTAAATGGAAATAATTACCTTTGTAGGAAAGCAACTTTGATACCCTCACAGTAACCCCTATTCTACGTTTCGCTTGACCGACCGCAGTATGTTTCTCTACACAATCACAGTAATCAACTGTGTAAAATCTAGCTTTAGTAAATTCAAATAGATTTTTCAGCGCTGCCTCTCCGTCTAAAACAACAATAAAATGTTTTGACGTGGGTACCAACGGGTCTCAGATTGATGCAAAAAAAAGGCAGGATACAACTATGTATCAAGACGTATGCAAATTAATTACAAAAAATGTTACGAACCCAACTAGATTTCCAACACAGGCAGGAAAGAAAAGACATGCTGATTCTGATTGGGGTTAAAATAGATTTTGTCTTAGTAACTTTAATATACTTATTGGGTCCCCAATTGCACTTTTTAATTGGAATAATAAAGACTGATTTCGATAGTAAAGAGATTGGGCGTTATTGTTTGGTAAGTCTTAATATCATAATTAAATTGGTGACAGCAAGCAATTTAATAATTGATATATACTAATTTAACCACTTCTGCTTGTACATCTTCAATTACATAAATAGTGATTATGAATATGAGAGTAATTAAAATCATTCTTTAATTCTTTTTGTTGGTAGTTTTATTTAAATTTTATGTCATTGTGTTTTAGTCATATTTTATGAAACCATCAAAATATCCATAAGTCGAAAAGACCCAATGATAGTAAGTTATTGAGATTTATACTTCATCATGATCACCGCGTATACTACCAAACAACTAATAAACGTTCTAGGATACATGAAAACAATTTATTTGATTTCATACATAGAACGGTCCATATGAATCCTCCATGGTTTGAAAGAGTCTGCACTCTCACATCTTCAACGGGCTCAAATTTTGTTTTTTTGCTGCAGATTTCTCCTGAGGAAACTCACGCGGTGCAAGATCCGGTGAATAAGGTGGATGGTTCACCATTGGAGTGCTGTACATAGCTAAAAACCTTGTGACCTACAATGCAGAATTTGCATATAGTTGCTTGGTATCATCCCTCTCTTATCTTTATTAGCTGCATTTCTAAAGAGTTCTGAGCTACACTCATTGAGCAAATTGAGCCAATCCACTCTCTTTAGATTTCTCAGCCAACATTTTTTTTTTGTCTTCTTATACCTTCTCTTATATAATCAGTCTAAGTAGTTTATATTTTTTCTCCCCTTCCTCTACGTAACCGAAATATTCAGTTCTACCTCATTTTAAGTTCTTGCCATATTTCAAGGTTTTATTGAAGCTTACTGAAGATTTTTTTTTATTTTTGGTCCAAACCTGGTTTAACTTTCTTTTAAAAAGTTTTAACAGATATCAGCTTGTAAATTAACACAATAAGGACTGTTATTGCTAACATGTTTATCAGTCTTTAATAACAAATAAAATACATCTTACTCTTCATTTATTTGTATATATACAGGTGGTGGAAAAATTGTAAACATGTACATATTGTGTTATTCTAATTTTTCTATGATTTGATATTTGAATTTTGTTTTTACTTAACTGGAAATGTAGCACTAACCTAGTACCATCAAATCATACATTTCACTAAACTTTAAGTTTTCATTTCTAGGTACCACAGTCTTCCAAGTTGAATTTGTTAATGAAAGTACCATCAGACTATACCATAATGGTAAAGACATTCGTCCGTTCTTAGGAGGCTTCAAAAATTCATCACTTGATGATCCGTTACATAATCAAGGGTCTGATGAGGCTCTAATACAAGATCAGAATGTGGCAGAAACAGAAATTACTGAGTGTATAGAAAACACTTCAGTAATTTCTTCACAAAATCAAGGTCTATCAGAAATAGATAACTCGACTTTATTGGAACATAGTGGTGGAAGTATAGAAGACATTAAACCAGAATCAATTGAAGAATGCTCAATTGCCGACAATGAAGAAGATAATACCATTACAATATCTGCAAAACAATTGGAACCTGCAATTGATAAAGCAGAAGCATCTACAGAAGATACTAAAGTTCCTTTAGATGCGGTTGAAGATGATGCAATTGAAAAACCAGACGTGCTTACAGAAGATTCCAAAGACACTTTAGACGTAGCTGAAGATGATGCAATTCAAAAATCAGATGCAGTTACAGAAGAACCTAAAAACCCTTTGAATGTGGTTGAAGATGATGCAATTGAAAAATCAGAAGTGCTTACAGAAGATTCCAAAGACCCTTTAGATGTAGTTGAAGATGATGCAATTCAAAAATCAGAAGCAGTTGCAGAAGAACCTAAAGGCCCTTTGAATGTGGTTGAAGATGGTGCAATTGAAAAATCGGAAGCAGTTATAGAAGAACCTAACGACTCTTTGAATGAGGTTGAAGATGATGCAATTGAAAAATCAGAAGCATTTACAGAAGATCCTAAAAACCCATCAGATCTGGTTGAAGTTGATGCAGTTGAAAAATCAGAAGTACTTACAGAAGACTCTAAAGAACCTCTAGATATGGTTGAAGATAATGCAACTGAAAAATCAGAAGTATTTACAGAAGAACCTGAAGACCTTTTAAATGAGGTTAAAGATGATGCAATTGAAAAACCAGAAGTGCTTACAGAAGCTTCCAAAGACCCTTTATACGTAGTTGAAGATGATGCAATTCAAAAATCAGAAGCAGTTACAGAAGAACCTAAAGACCCTTTGAATGTGGTTAAAGATGATGCTGAAAAATCAGAAATGCTTACAGAAGATTCCAAAGACCCTTTCGATGTAGTTGAAGATGATGCAATTCAAAAATCAGAAGCAGTTACAGAAGAACCTAAAGGCCCTTTGAATTTGGTTGAAGATAGTGCGATTGAAAAATCAGAAGCAGTTATAGAAGATCCTAAAGACTCTTTGAATGAGGTTGAAGATGATGCAATTGAAAAATCAGAAGCATTTACAGAAGATCCTAAAAACTCATCAGATGTGGTTGAAGATGGTGCAATTGAAAAGTCAGAAGTACTTACAGAAGCTTCTACAGATCCTTTAAATGTGGTTGAAGATGATGCAATTGAAAAATCAGAAGTACTTACAGAAGATTCTAAAGACCCTTCAGATGTAGTTAAAGATGATGCAGTTGAAAAGTCAGAAGCATTTACAGAAGATCCTAAAAACCCATCAGATGTGGTTGAAGATGATGCAATTGAAAAATCAGAAGCAGTTACAGAAGAACCTAAAGGCCCTTTGAATTTGGTTGAAGATAGTGCAATTGAAAAATCAGAAGCAGTTATAGAAGATCCTAAAGACTCTTTGAATGAGGTTGAAGATGATGCAATTGAAAAGTCAGAAGCATTTACAGAAGAACCTAAAAACTCTTCAGATGTGGTTGAAGATGATGCAATTGAAAAGTCAGAAGTACTTACAGAAGCTTCTACAGATCCTTTAAATGTGGTTGAAGGTGATGAAACAAAAAATCCTGACATAACTTATGACACATTAGTTGGCCAACTTGCGAGTTACACAGAAAAAATAAAAGCTGAAACAGAAGAGTTTTTGTCAAAGGATGATACTAAACATGCGCAAGAAACACTTTCAAAAAGCTATGAATCTCAAGACGGGTTAGAAACGTCAGAAGAGTCTAGTGTTTCTGATACTAAACTGGGTAGAAATTATATAGAGGGCGAATCTCAAATTAAACAACTTTCTGAAGAGTCTGATATGACTGAAAAGTCAGAGATTTCCGATACTAAACATAACACATTAGATTTAAAAGAAGATGAATCTCAAATTCTACAAACGTCTACAGCCTCTGATAGTTCTGCAGTTCAGGAAACCGAAACAGATCTTAAAGAAGTTGAAGTCCAAAATGAGGATGTTTCCTGTGATCAACCCTCAGAAAAATCTGATATTTTTGAAACTAAGCAGGACACAGCTAATCTTAAAGAAGGTGAATCTCAAATTGGACTAACCCCTGCAGATTTTGATGTTTCTAAACCTGTAGAATCGGAAACAGATTTAAAAAATATTGAATCTCAACATGAGGATACTTACTCTGATCAATGCTCTGAAAAATCTGATACTAAACAAGACAAAACAGATTTAAAAATTAATGAATCTCAAATCGAGCATGTTTCTGCAGGGTCTGATATTTCTTATCTTCAAGAACAAACAGAAACATGTGTAAACAGTGAATCTCGAAATGAAGTTGATTCCTCTGATCAACTCTCAGAAAAGTCTGATATTTCCAGTATTAAAGAGGACAGCGCGATTTCAAAATGCGACGAATCTCAAATTGAAGACAGTTTGTCGAATCAACTTAACGAATCATCAGTAGGAATTAACGAATCATCAGAAATGGCAGTGGATGATGTTATAAAAGAACATGTGATGACTACAAGCTTAGTTGAGATAAATAATTTAGACGAAACGCCCCATTCCAGTGAACATTCATTATCAGAAAATCAGAATAAAATGGCAACAGGAGATGTTATTGACAATAAAGAAGATATTGTTGATGAAACGTTAGAGGAATCTGAAAATTTGGAAGACAGTGAAGATTCTTCTAATCAAGCAACAAGCGTATCTGGGAATAGTGACGAAATAGAACCGATAAGCCCAAAACTGGCCACAGTGGGCGATACTACTGAAAATAAAACTACAAGAAAATCGTTGGAAAGGAGAGCACTTAATTTACCGAAAGATCTGCGTAGTAAAAGTACTGAAGACGCTCAGGCAAAGGATGCTCAAGGAGCTGTAAAGAAAACTACACCAACTAAGAGTGATTCTAAAACAGTGTCCCCAACGAAAATTGCATCACTTAAAAAGACTCATACCAAATCTCCACCTAAAGTAGAGACTGTTGCTAAAACGAGTCCTACAAAACCTCTTCGAGCTTCACCAAGTTCCAAAATAAGTCCGAAGAAGGATTCTCCTGCAAAAAATAACACGAGTCCCACAAAATAAATGAGATTTCTCAAAATGGTATGAATCAGACTCAAACTTTAACTCGGGATTACGACCCCTAACAACTAAATGTTCTGGCAAACGAAAACATTCTTCTTTACAACTCTGCTTATTGAATTAAAGATCGAGATCAACAATACATTAAATTGGATCATTAATAATACACTGCGCCTCAGAGAAAACGAGCCACCCACAAAATGGGTTATTTTTGATGTCTCGAATTTCCTAAACCTGTTGTCCGATTTAAGTGATTTTTTTAAATATGTTATAGCCTTATTCTTAAACAATACCGCTGTAATAATGTTGTTGCTAAACAGGAAAATTTTCATGGTATACCGGGTGTACGAATCAAACGTGTTTTTTGTCAAAGTTCGAATCACCCTGTGGAATATTCTAGCATTTATAAGATACTGAAATTAAAACGCAACTATAGCCTCAGGTTTTCTTAACATTCTGGTTTTTTATTCATTCGCTTATGTTGGATAATAAAAAAGTTAGGTACTTTAACAACTAGCCATGTTTTTCATCAATACGGGGGTGTCTTTAAATAATTATGACAAACTTTAAGGGGTAATTCTGCATGGAAAAATAATGACAGTTTGCTTTTTAAACGGTATGTCCGCAAATGCTTCGTTTCGGATATATGGGGTGTTGAAGTTATTCTTACAAACTGACGATTTATTTATTGCTCTAAAACCGGTTGAGATATGCAAATGAAATTTGGTGGGTTTTAAGTTACTGCGCATTTTTTGACATACAACGAGGAATTTTATATTCACCATTGGCGCGCATACGGTTAATATGACCTGTATTCGTGTTAATGGTGAATATAAAAGTGTTAATTGTATGTCAAAAAATGCGCAATAACTACCTCTTAAAACCCACCAAAGGGCCTAGCCGGGTAAGATGATGAAAAGTGCCCCCAACTCGATTCGAATTCCATATAGGTCACCGTTTAGCATATATAGTGAAACTAACTTTCTGAAATTTTTAGCCCCCTAGGTGGTCATGTGACCCACCTAGAGCCTAATTAGGCTTTTTACGTTTTTATTTTTTATCTCAGCCGCATCGAGAACTAGCGAAAAACTTTAAATAAAAAATTTGTAAGATTTAAAAAGTTCTGTGCGAATAAAATTTTTTTTTAATTTTTGGCGGGAAATTTAAATTTTAGAACGATTTTAAAATTTTAAATGAGTATAAAAAATAACTAAGACATTCGTTTTCACGAAAAAAATATATAACGTGTATTTTTGCATAATATTTCACCCTGAATTTTTTCAAATTTTTAAAATTGGTGAAACGCACCTTCAAAAGTAAAAAACCGCATTTTTTCGGTTTTTTTTTTCGTTTTTTGATACAATTTTATACATATTTTTCAAAAAAGGTAACACCGTCACTGGAGCAGGTAAAAAATTTAAAAACAATTGGGGTTTGCTTAATAAAAATTGTTTGTAACACCATCCATTTTCAAGATACAGGGCGTTGAAGAAAACAAAATTTTACACATTTTTTACGATTTTGCCGAAACTACTGGCAACATTGTAATAAAACTTGGCGGGTTTTAAGAGGTAGTTATTGTGCATGTTTTGACATACAATTAAGGATTTGATATTCATCATTGGCGCGCTTAGGTGTAATGGTCTGAACTTTTCAAAGAAAAAAAGATAGTACGCCACTGACATATTTCAAATTAGCAATCATTTTTAAATTCCTCATTCAATTTGCGATAAAAAAACTATCTTATCATTTTTTCATACGAGGCGCCGTTTTGCTGCAAAAAATAAAATATCTTAACGCTTCCAAAGTATTCGAATTAGTTTTTATAATGGACGTACGAGTTTACGTATGTAGATGTAGAAACTACTAATAGAAGTTCGAATACTTTGTAAGGGTTAAGATGTTTTATTTTTTGAATAAAAATGGCGCGTCGTATGAAAAGATAGGAAGATAGATTTTTTGTCACTAATTAAACGAGGAATTCAAAAAGGATTGTTAATGTGAAATATGTCAGTGGCGTACTATCTTTTTTCTTTAAAAAGTTGAGACTATTACCCGTATACGCGCCAATGATAAATATAAAATTCTTAATTGTATGTCAAAAAATGCACAACAACTACCTCTTAAAACTCGCCAAATTTTATTACAATGTTTCCAGTAGTTTCGGCAAAATCGTAAAAAATGTGTAAAATTTTGTTTTCTTCAACGCGCTATATATTGAAAATGGATGGGATTACAAAAAATTTTTATTAAGCAAACCCCAATTATTTTTCAGTTTTTCACCTATTCTAGTGACGGTATTACCTTTTTTGAAAAATATGTATAAAATTGTATCAAAAAAACGAAAAAAAAAACCGAAAAAATGAGGTTTTTTATTTTTAAAGGTGCGTTTCACCAATTTTAAAAATTTGAAAAAATTCAGAGTGAAATATTATGCAAAAATACACGTTATATATTTTTTTCGTGAAAACGAATGTCTTAGTTATTTTTTTATACTCATTTAAAATTTTAAAATCGTTCTGAAATTTAAATTTCCCGCAAAAAATTAAAAAAAAAAATTTTTCGCACAGAACTTTTTAAAGCTTACAACTTTTTTAATAAAAGTTTTTCGCTAGTTCTCGATGCGGCTGAGATAAAAAATAAAAACTTAAAAAGCCTAATTAGGCTCTAGGTGGGTCACATGACCACCTAGGGGGCTAAAAATTTCAGAAAGTTAGTTTCACTATATATGCTAAACGGTGACCTATATGGAATTCGAATCGAGTTGGGGGCACTTTTCATCATCTTACCCGGCTAGGTCCTTTCATTTGCATATTTCAACGGGAGCAATAAAGAAATCGTCGGTTTGTAAGAAAAATTTCAATACCCCGTATCTCGGAAATGAAGCATTTGCGGACATACGTTTATAAAGCAAACTGTCATTATTTTTTCATGTAGAATTATCCCTCAAACTTTTTCGTACTTGTTTAAAAACACCCTGTATTGATAAAAAAGCATGGGTAGTTTTAAAGTACCTAACTTTTTGATTATCCAACATAAGCGAATGAATAAAAAACAGAATGTTAAGAAAAACTGAGGCTATAGTTGGGTTTTAATTTCAGTATTTTATAAATGCTAGAATATTCGGCAGGATGTTGCGAACTTTGAGAAAAAGCACAGTTTGATTGGTACACTCGGTATACAGTGACAATTTACATGTCTAGCAACAATATTATTACAGCGATATTGTTATAGAATAAGGCTATAACATATTAAAAAATCACTTAAATCGGCCAACAGGTTTAGGAAATTCGAGACATCAAAAATTGTCCATTTTTAAGGTGGTGGGTTAATTTTTTGGAGCATTGTAGAAACCAATTTATTTCAATAGTTTATTATTAATGATAGAGTTTAATGCATTGTTGATCTCATTCTTTAATTAAATAAGCAAGGTTTGTGAAGATGAACCTTTTCACTAAATTTTCGTTTGTTCGAATATTTAGTTGTTAGGGCTCGTATTATTGTAGATGTTTTTTTGGTTGATGTTCCAAATACAGAGCGTAAAATCAACAATAAAAATACATTACAGTGTGTTGTTGAGACAAATCATTGTTTTTATTGAAAAATGTGTATGTATGTTTCTTTTATTATTAAGTTTCATTAATTTTTGTTTGTTCACATTATAATGTTGTTTCATTTAGCTTGTTTTAAGGCCAAAACCTTTTATTTTCATAATAAATATGTTTAAGTAGAGTTTATTGGTTATTTTGTCCCTTGCCCTGTAGCGTTACTATCCTTTTGGAGCACTGACAATGAAAATCATTTCCTTCACTCTCAACAACTAAACCATCAAAGTTAGATCAAGGTATTTATCTACAGGGTGATTGATTAGTAGGGTAAAGCTCAATAGCTCCGCTATAGTAATAGATAGCAATAAAAGTTAATAACAAAAATTTTAGCCACCTTTGAATTACAAAATTAGTTAGAATGTTACAGGGTGTTCGATAACACAGTGGCAGACCAAACTTATGTTTTTTTAAATGGAACACCCTATATTTTATTTTATATTCGAAATCCTGTTAACTTCTCCATCACAAAAATATAAAGGTTTGTTATGTTATACAGGGTATTTACAAAGTTATAACCAATTTTATATGAAAATCGTAACAAGTTAACTCCCTGTATAAATAAAAATAAGCAAAACAACAATGGTTTATTAATGCCATATTTTTTAACGTATTGTCAAAATTTTCAAGAATGGTCGATATTACTAATTTTCTTTGTATCAAATACAGGGTGAGTCAAAACGCAAGTACATTATGTTCTCAGTAATTTTAAATCGAACACCCTGTATTTTATATCACTATTGAAAAGTACCATTACCGTACTTTAATTTTTAGGTAACATTCCCTATGTCTAAATTTATTAGTTTTCGAGATATTTTCATTTTTCAATGAACCAGTAGCGTGGCCACCCAAATCACCAGAATTTAATAAACTGGACTGATTTTTTTGGGGTTACGTTAATAATGAAGTTTATAAAATACCTCCAACAACAAGGGATGAGATGAAAAATAGAATACAAAGTGTATTTCGATGTTTTAATTTACAAATGCTCCGTAGAGTAAGTAGCTCATTCAATGATCGTTTTTAGGCGTACATAAATGTGTTAGGAGATAATTTTGAACACCTTATGTAATTAAATATTAAAAATATTTTATTAAAAGTAGCTTCTAATTTTTTCAAACATGTTTTTTTGCAAAATGTATTACTGATAAATTATGTTTCGTTCTTTATTTGTTACATTTACATACAAAAGTAGTGTTTAATTGTCTTCACAAAATATTGTATTTTGTGTTTGTGTGTTTTTTTGTAAAATTTATTACTAATTTTCTTTGTTTATTTGTTGCATTTACATAAAAAGATAGTTTTTAATTGTTTCAAAAATGTTGCATGTAGTGGTTGTGTTTTTGTTTGTAAAATGTATTACTAATAAATTATTTTTATTTCTTTATTTGCTACAGTGTTACATTGATAATCGGTAATCTTCAATTGTCAATTCAGTCGTGGCTTACTTAAAATTTAGATAAATTTAAACACCTAAAATAATTTGCTCTGAAAAATGAACAATATCTCGAAAACTAATAAATTTGGGCATAGGGAATGTTATATAAAAATTAAAGTGCGTTAATGTTACTTTTCAATAATAATATAAAAACAGGGTGTTCCATTTAACATTACTGAGAAAATAATGTACTTGCGTTTTGACTCGCCCTGTATTTGATATAAAGAAAATTAGCAATATCAATATTTTTTAAAAATTTTGACAATAAATAAAAAAATATGGCATTAATAAACCATTGCTGTTGTGCTTATTTGTATTTATACAGGGAGTTGAACTTGTTACGATTTTCATACAAAATTGTTTATAACTTTGTAAATACCCTGTATAACATTACAAAACTTTATATTTTTGTGATGGAGAAGTTAACAGGATTTCGAATATAAAATATAGGGTGTTCCGTTTAAAAAAACAAAAGTTTGGTCTGCCACTGTGTTATCGAACACCCTGTAACATTCTAACTAATTTTGTAATGTGAAGCTCAAAGGTGGCTAAAATTTTTGTTATTAACTTTTATTGCTATCTATTACTATAGCGGAGCTATTGAGCTTTACCCTACTAATCAATCACCCTGTATACAGGTATGGAAATTTACTATCAGAATAAAGGAATTTCAATGCAATAAGTTAGATTCTTGATTTGCAATTAACCAGTCTAAATTTCAAGACAACTTTGCGATGTTTCATATTTAATTAATTTGTTCCACGGGATACGCTGTACTGAACTGAGATCTATGATTTGCAAGTAACCAGAGTAAATTTCAATATAACGTCGCGATGTTTAAAAATTAATTAATTTGTTGGACTGTAATCCTTTTACCGCTGGCTATCGGACCAGTGTAGCGTATCATCCAGTGAAACAAATCAATTAAATATGAAACATCGCGGCGTTGTCTTGAAATTTACACTGGTTAATTGAAAATCGTATGTTCCGAAAATAAATTTCCATACCTGTATAGACTAACCAATTAAAAGAATAAATGAAAGTATTAAAATAAAAGACTGACAAGTAATTTAAATAGAGTTCTTAAGCTGTTGACTTGTAGCATGTTTCAGTTAAATGTTATGTTTATATGGGAGAAATGAAGAAAAATGTTTAGCAAATCCATCAGCAGAATGCAGCAGGCTTAGGTTGCTGATAGTTATAGAGGAAGTGAACAACAAGACCATACCGGTAACAGAGGATAAGAAAATGTAAAACACAAGTCTTTATCATACACTATACATAATATGTAACGCACAATACACAAAGATATTTGTTCCAACAATTGATAACTTATGAACATCCACAAACATAGAATCACATGACACATACAATTCGATGCCTCAGAAGCCAATCGGTGCAAGTCAATAAGTGTTTAAAATGAGATACTAAGATATATCTTACAATAGTTGAAGAAATATAAGTAGTTATTAAAAACAAATAAACTGTCTTTATTTATCATAATGTGGGTAACATATTCATAAATAGAAACAAGGAAATAATAATATTATTATATATGTTACAGTTCAAGTTGATTCTCAGTTAGAGTTGACTTTTCCTAGTTCGAGTCAACTCCAACTGAAACGAGCAGTAAAAGTCGATTTGAAAAATTTAAATCAACTTTTACTAGTTGAAGTTGACTCTTCCTAAATCTTGTTAGTAAAAGTATATTATACAATTTATACGAGTATAATCTCACGTGCATTTTTGATGAGTGTGCATCTCTTTGTTTTGACCGTTTCAACTACTTATTAGTTCAGGCTGTAACGTCGCCCCTGTTAGGTAAATTAATCTGATTCGATTATTTTGCTCAAACAAATACATCCTTATAACAAATACCCAGTGTCAGGCGGTACCGCGGTTGAAAAATTGTTTAACCAATTTTTGTTAACCAAATTCACAAAAATAATTCTTATCTACTCTACCTCATATTATGTATAAGTTTTTATTGTGTAAAAATTGTAAATATAGATAGCAGTACATGAAGGGTTTAAAGTGTGCCTGAAGTAATAATGTATTTTAAATGGGATTTACTTTTTCGCATTGTTTTTTAGCACACTTTCATATAATCAAATATCCTTAACTTTCGCCTTGTCATGGTGATGACATGTGAGCAATAAATTACAAAAAAAGTTTTGACGGTTTTGTGGTTTGACAGAAGTTTTAATTTTTAAATGTCAAAGTTCTAAAAAATTGTAAAATAGGAATGTATTCCAGTGACGAAGAGTTGCAGTTTTTTTATTTGTTTTTTGGTAGATAGAATATTGTATGAAACTGTGCGTGAAGTACTTTTTGCGCACTTAGGCGATGTATAGCACTCGGCCCGCTCGTGCTCTAAACATCGCGTGCGTGCGCAAAAAGCATACTTCACGAACTGTTTTATAAATAACTAAGTATTTTACTCCAGACAAATTTTTTTAGATTATTTTGGTTATTCGGAGCAAAAAAGGTCTCTTGTGATTTTTCTCTAAAATTGATCGTTTTCGAGTTATACGCGATTTAAAACTTGAAAAAACTTAATAACTCGATTAAAAACTATTATTATGAAAGTTTAAAGCCCCCCCTACAAGATCCTGAAGAAATTTTTGTCATTATTTTATTACTAAGCTGTTATTTTTAATTATCAACAATGAGCGCTAAAAGCGTATTGAGGCGGCCATCAATGTGAGTGCGAGTTAGATCCTACATTCCGACCGTCCAATGGTGCATCTCAGTCGCACTCACATTGACAGCCGCCTCAATACGCTCCTAGCGCTCATTGTTAATAATTAAAAATAACAGCTTAGTAATACAATAATGACAAATATTTCTTCAGTACCTTGTCGTTAAAATTTGATTTGGTGACTTCAATAATTTTTAACTGAGTTATTAAGCCTTGAAAATGGTCATTTTCGCATTTTTCAAATTTTAAATCGCGTATAACTCGAGAACAATAAATTTTACAGAAAAATCACAAAAGACCTCTTTTGCTCCGAATGACCCAAATTAATGATGTAAAAAAAACGTCCGAAGTGAATTTTTTTGTGAATTTGTTTAAAAAAAATTGTTTAAACAATTTTTCGATTACGGTACCACCTGACACCCTGTGGATTCGTTATAAGGACCTCTTTTTGAGTAAGTTTGTGCAAAAAAATCGAACTGGAATAATTTACCTAACGGGGGTGACGATACAGCCTGGACTGTAAATATCACGATTTGAACATAATATACAGTAACATTTAATTTCTAGAATCGGTTGTTTGTGTGAATCAACTTTTACTAAATGGCATTGGGAAGAGTATACTTTAACTAGTTGGAGTCTACTTTTACTAGTAAATGTTGAATAAAAATCTTCATTTTATATTTATAATCAACTTTTACTAAAACCAGCCGTTTGAGTCGACTCGAACTAGGAAAAGTCAACTCCAACTGGATAATCAACTTGAACTCTAACATATATAATAAAAAGTGTTATATCTCATAAGTCATTTATAGGGAGAATGTGACTTACACCGTTTGACTTCTGATCTAATTATTACACAAACACAGAGAATAATTAAAATGTCATGCATCATCTGGCATAAATCATCCACCCTTAGGAGCTCACCAACGTGGCAATAAGTGCGACTACATTATGTTTATAAGAGGTTTAGCAATTCTACCTGCCTCTGGGTAAGTAGGTAGGTTGTTTATTTTTCTGCCATTTATTGAGATGCTCTTTTCCCATCCTTGCATTCTTCTCATAATATGCTCCCTATAATTGTCGCATTTATGGAAGCTACATTTTTTATGTATGGTTGCTATTGTAGAATTAGTCCAGTCGTCAGACCAATGCTTGGAATGCCATATCACAGAATAGGAAACAATAATTGTTTCCTGGCCATATCTTGTTACAGAACAAGTGAAGCTGTTTTATTCTCCGGTTTCTTCTGTGGCTTTGAGTATTTTTGCTGTTATCATTTATGGACCTTGTGCTTTGTTATATGTACTTGAAGTTTACTGATCGCCAGTCTTACTTCATTCTTGGGTATATTAGGTTCTTCAATTTCTTCGGGGATTTGGTGAATAAGTTCCTGGCGTTGATCATCTTTATCTAGATCCTGGCAATATAATCTCCATGTCTCTGCTATATCTTTTCTGTTGATACTCAGGGTATCACTTAGCTAATGATAAAGACGATCTACAGTATATGGCAAGAGAACTAAAGGAGGAATATGAACAGTGGGGCTTGGAAATTAATGTGGAAAAAACTAAATACCTACCCATAGGAGCTGAGTTATCCAATATCGAACTAGAGGATAATGAACAAATCACATCCTGTAGTGAATACACGTACGTGGGAGTAATCTTCGATAGAACGGGAAAAGACGATGAGGAAATAAAGAAAAGGGTAACACAAGCTAGAAGAACAATTGGCTGCCTAAATGGAATACTTTGGAGATCCGAAATAGGAATACAGCGAAAATACAATATCTATGAAACACTTATTAAAAGCAGCCTACTTTACGGAGCAGAAACTTGGAGAATAACCGAGAACAACAGGAAAAAATTAGAAGCTGTAGAAATGGATGTGTTTAGAAGATCGTTAGGTATATCCCGTAGGGAAAGAGTTCGAAATGTGGTAGTAAGACGACGAGTTGGAATAGATGGTTACTTAACAACAGACATTGAGAGGAAAACAGTTGATTTAGTATGGTCATGTTCAAAGAATGGAAGACACAAGATTGCCCAAAAAGATGCAGAGGGTACCAACAAACCTCAAAAAACGAGGAAGACCCAAAAAGACATGGAAAGAAGGGGTATCCAAAGCAATGAGAGTACAAGGGATCTTAGAGAGGGCCAATGGGATGATAGAAGGGCGTGGAAGTTAGGCATCGGACAACGTCGAAAGACGTTCTAAAACCGATACATACATACATGATACTCAGGGTTCCTGTGTGGTCTTCAATGGCATAAGTTTCGTTATGTAGCGTATTTTTCTTAATAGATCTCTCAGCTGATTTGTTTTGATCGTGACTCTCTATTAGTTGTTTATAAGCCTCGAATCTTTGTGGAGATTTCTTAAAGTAAATACCACTTTGACAAAGATTTTCGGGGTTTCATCTGTTACCTAATGTCTCTGTTTCACAGGATTATGTAGCTTTTGGCGATTAATTGGTGTTGTTATACAATGTTTAATATTCTCCCATATTTCTTGTGAAGTATCCTTTAGTGCATACTTTTTTGCACATCTTGGAGAAGGTCATTCTTCTTCGTTTGTCTTTCTCCGTTTGTTTGAGCTTTACCTGAATCTGCAGCTACTATCCTGGAGGACCGCTGAAATCATGATAGAATCATTATCTCTTACGTTATTTAAGTGTGCCTATTTTTATTAGATAATACAGAGTTTTGACAATTGTTACTTGGCGTTTATACTGAACAATAGTGTTCATATGTCTTCTATCGGAGATTGGTCACCATCACAACAATATTAACTTTGTTGGATGCAGCTCTGAACATTGAATTGCATCCGTACCACTCCCTTAAATTTCGTAACCAGGAAATCCCCCTACATCCCACACTTTTTTTCCTTGGATTATGAGCCTTAGTGGGGAGTACTTTTCCCCTCTCATCATGTGGTCTAGATATGCCAGTTTTCTGGTTTGTATGCTTTTTATGACTTCACATTTCTTCCCCATCTTCAGCAAAATATCTTGATTTGTTACTCTCTCTGTCCGTGGTATTTTTCACATTCTCCTGTTGCACCTAATCTCGAATGCCTCAAGGTTTCGATGTTTATCTTTTTTAGTGTCAAAGCTTCCATGCCGTACATCAGAACGGAGACAACATAGGGCCTTAACATTCTCGTTCTCAATTTCACATTTATGTCTCGGCAGCGTAGAAACTTTTTCATTTTGATAAATGATTGTCTCGCTATTTCTATTCGCCTCTTTAATTTCTCCTGTCTGGTCATTAGTATCAGTGAACCAAACCCCTAAATATTTGTTCATATGTCATGGAAACGTAAAGACAAAGATTGGGAGCTGGAGCTATGATAGAAAAGAATGTTTAGAAGAGATGAACATGAGTGATAAAAATAGTTAATTCTGAATAAGATACGAGCAAAATATACCTAGTTACTGCCGATTCAGATGGTGATCCCGACTATCAATCAGAGGAACAATTTCTGGGAGTAAAAAACCAAAGTTGTATAAAATACAAATCATGCATTCTCGAGTTCAAATAGGTTAGATATTTCCAGAATTTTTTGAGAATAATTTCCCGATTGGAAATCTAAGGTCAAAACTAAATAAAAAAATTTAATTTGATTAAAATTGTGATTTAATGGCTGGTGAACACACAGTTGACACCATAGAGCACCTAAATAATAGTTTTTGAAAGAAGTCTATATGTTTAATTCATGTTCTGTGGTTGACATTGACAAAAGTGTCAAAAACATTTTTCTTTTCTTTTAAGGTTATGTTTTTAAAATATCACGTGTAAACGTGAAAATCTAAGTCTTCGCCTGAAGTATTGTAATTAAAGTTAAAAATGCAACACGACGACGTTGTTTGGAGTATTATAAACAAAACACATTGTTCATACAAGACTCAAACCAAGACACAAAAGTTTTGCCGTAACGAATATAACCTTACAGGTCTGTGCAACAGATCGGCTTGTCCCTTAGCAAACAGTCAATATGCAACGATCAGGGAAGAAAATGGTATAATCTATCTGTTTATGAAGACTGCCGAGCGGTCAGCGTTTCCAAATAAGACCTGGGAAAAGGTAAAACTATCCAGAAACTTTGAAAAGGCCATACATCAAATCAATGAAAATTTACTCTATTGGTCTGGTTTTATTAAGTCAAAATGTAAGCAGAGGTTCGTAAAAATAACACAATACTTAATTCGAATGAGAAAGTTGAAATTACGAAGACAGAAATTGCTGGTTCCGATTCAAAGTAAGGTAGAACGAAGAGAAAGACGCAGAGAAGACAAAGCTCTCATAGCTGCTCGAATTGAAAAGGGAGTTGAGAAAACGTTGTTAGACCGTTTGAAACAAGGCGTGTACCAAGATTTGTACAATATATCTCCACAAACATTCGATGAAGCAGAGCAAGAGAGAGAATTGGAATCTGAGGAAGAGGTAGAACAAGAAATGGAAATGGAAAACGAAATGGAGGAAGACGTAGATACACCGGAATTTGTTGCAGCAGATTCAGATGATGACAGTGATGTTGAAAGTGAAAGTGGTAATCCTGAGGAAGTGGATTTAGACAGTAGTTTTGAATCTTCAGACGGTTCAGATATTGAAGATATAAGACCTAGTACTTCAAAGAAGAGCCAGACACCTGTAAATAAGAAAGGTACACCCAAACCTGGATCCAGTAAGAAGAAGCGTAGATCTAGGGTTGAAATTGAATATGAACATGAACCAGCTCAAAGACTGTCTGTTAGTTAAATTTTTTTAATTGTGATTGTTACACTTTCTTTAATAAATATGTTAAGGCGATTTTTAATTTGTAATCAAATTGACTATATAATAGCAACTTAAATAAATTCCCTTTTAATTGATTTTTGTACACTATCCATCTATGTTGATGTTGATGCCTACTTTGCATCCTCCACATGCATGGTTTTTTTTATCATAAACTGTTTATAATGTCAGTTTTTTAATACGTTGGCTGTGTTTAGAGATATTTATAAACTTATGTTGAGTGTATTATGAGGCATATATCGTCGTCAACACAAGAAAAACAACTCCATTTTCCTTAATTTTTCAGGAGAACCTAAAAACGGTAACATGTAACAGAAGAATATGTAACTGCTTTTCTAGCAGGGCACAAAATATCCATGATATTTATATAAGTATCAAAATATCAGATATATATGATATATATCCAAAATGTGATATTTATATGATATTTTGGAAATCATTTCAATCAATAGAGAAACTAAATTGACCAAAATAAGACTCTAAATGTAGAATGTAACAATATAAAAGATATATTTTTACTTAAATAAAAAACACAAAAATATAAACGTCTGTATGGTAGTATCTCACATAAACAGAAAACAAAATGATACGAGTATCCAAGTAAGGACTAAATTAACTAAAAATATTGAAAACGTTAACTTACAACATATAGGTAGTATTTCCATTTTTCCAAAATAACTTAAAATTCTGAACATTTAAAAAACAAAATTAAAATTTAGAAAATTAATTAAGATGACAGTTCAACATCGGAAGTGTCTAAATCAAAACCAGTAAAGCACCCAAGACTTAATTCTGCCTCTTCATTTTCCCTTCATTCAGTTTCTTGTTCAGGCCAAATCCATTCCAAATTGTCATGTCTTTGGTATGAAGAACTGTTTAAATATTTAAACATGAATACAAGTTTAGCAGCTTTTTCGGTTCCTAAATTATTTCGTAATTTGGAATGCACAAGTCCAAAGCTTGAAAAGCACCTTTCAATGCTTGCCGTGGAGGCTACTGCTGTAAGTAATTGGTTAATTCGTTCGAGAAATATGTTTTTTTCACACCAAGCAGATTCAGCGATTGGAACAGACAGACTTCCACCATAATAATAGAGATGTTTTTTTGAAATTTGGACCATACATGAAAGATGGAAATGGTTCAGACTTCGAAGTTATGGCCATTACAAACAGAACAAAATCTGTGTTGATTGAATTATAAATATTCATAAGCCTGTTCTTTTTGTTCGGCAGTAAGTCTTTCTCTAAAAAAGCGATGGTCCAGTAAGTTTGCCAAAAAATGAGGCGAACCTAGAGCCATATTACTCCTTTTGTAATAAAAGTTCTTAATTTGAATTGGTTGATCTTGATTGATTTGAATTCCTGTTAGTAGACAAGTCAACGCAGTTGTGACCTTGCCGCTTTTTAACCTTCTTATGTAAAAATTAGTATGAAATAAAATACTGATATATATCAGTGGATATATATCCTCGCGCCCTGTTTTCTAGTATACATTTTAAAATTAAGAATCTACATTTAAATGACGTATTATTTGTCGGATGGCTAGAATAGGCGATTGACTAATGGATGACAGTAAAATCTCATTTTAAGTATGTCCCATAGTGAACGTTTGCCAAGTGCATTTTGACACAGCCAACCATTAGTGTAATACGAGGTCTATTTGTCTCGTAACACAGCCAAGGTGTTAAATATCTACTAGAATCAGACAGTAATAAAAGCATATGATTGCTCTGTATTTATGCAGTGGAATGTGAATACAGTAGTTTCTCTTTATAACGATTCCCTATATAACGATGGAAATACTAAACATTGTTTGGTTCGTCATAAGGCAATGTATTAATTCTTTCTCTATACCGATATCGTTCTCTCTTCATGGCAAATCACTTTTCAGCGTTCAGTAGTCGATGAACTCACTTTTCAAGAAATAATTGATAACCATTGGCGTTTGGCCGATAACTGATAACTAAACCCTGTGAATTTTACCAATAAAAGATAACACTGAATGAAGACAAAGGGAATAAATAATAAACATCTTGTGTAGGTATAACTTGATAAAAGTAGATTAGTAAGTGATTCATTTTGTGGACCACTGTACATACAACATTCAGCAAATATTTGGTGGTTCAAATTTCAATCCGATGTGCAGAAAGTTGAGTAACACATTTTTATCATTTGAGCCATTGTTGTTTTCACAGAGATGTTGTTATCTACTGATGAATTCTCATATTCAGTTTTGGTTGTATCTCAGTCTGTGAACAGTCAACATGTTTTCGAAAAAGCGTAAAGTACTCTCGGTTGAAGTACTTTACATATTATTTAGTACAGTATTATCATTATTACATAACGAATTTTGTCTCTCTCCCTGTATAACGATCTCTCCTTGTAACCATGAAAATTCCCGGTCCTGTGCATATCATTATAGAGAGAGAGGACTGTAATTCCAGGCTTAAAGGAGCCAACAGAAAATGTGATGTTCCAATTAGAAAAATGGTAATGTTATAAACTGGCACCAACTAATCATTTGGTATTTTTCTTTGGTTGTAAATTTTGTTAAAGAAATGTGGTTAAGTAGGTAATGTTCACCTCGTTTAACAGTTTAAGTAGCTTAGCAGGGATTTGATCTGATCCAACTGCATTATTATTTTTGGTTTGCTGTATTGCTTTTCTGACTTCTGATTTCAATATACTGGCACCTCTAACTACTGTCTAACTGGTATTCACAAGTAGTGTGTATATGTATAGCATTTTCTTGAGAAGCATCGTCAAAAAGGTCACTGACGTATCTCTCCCATTCTTTACTGTTCCTGATCACAAATTATTCTGTCTGTATTTTTAAGAACATGAACATTTTTCAATTTTCAAATGAGGTTTTTGGAGGTTTTTATTTCTTTACATGAGTTCTCGAGTGAAGATTCTTTAGCGTGTTTAATTTGTCTTTTTATAAGTTTGTTGATTTTACAGTATTTGTTAATATTTCTACATATCCGTTGATCTTCCAATAGGTTTAAGATTTCTTACATCATCCACTCTTTTTTTGACAATGTTGTAGGTGTTTTCAAAGACTTACTTCTGACGTTGACATTGATTCAGCTGTATTAAAATTAGTCTGTCTGATACTTTGGATGAAGTTAGTGACATACTAATACTAATATGCTGTTTCATAATTATGTATACATACTCTGTTTCGATACATATGGTCTTGGTTTCCAAAAAATTGATGGATATCTGTTTGCTGTGAAATTCCCTGTATTTGGCCATCCTGTTTCACTCACCTCCATGATAGTAATATTTAGTTTATCCATTTCAGAGACCAGTTTTCTCGTCTTACCGGCTTCATATTTGTCCATTTCAGAGACCAGTTTTCTCGTCTTACCGGCTTCATATAATTTGTTAGGGTCAGTAAGGGTAATTGGAAACAGTATACTTCCTACCACTAGAAATGAAATATTGCAACAATCACATATACAATTCCATCTTTGCTTATTGTGTGGTATGTTATTCATTTGTTTACAAGCCAAGTGAATATCCATTCTGTGCAACTTAAATTTGATTGTTTTTAAACACATATAAATCGATTTAGAACAGTGCAAATATTTTACAAATTTTATCTCTCTATATTAGGTACATATAGTGATTATATAATTTATAGCTAATACAAGAATATTTATATTGCCTACAATTTTAATTTAAATGTTATTTACTGCAAGAAGTAAATACAGTACATGTTCACAATTACCCCCTTAAATATTGAGCATGGGGTAAATGATAACGCACATTTTAGGGGTAAATAGAAACAATGTGAGGTAAATGGAAATCAATTTTTTATGTTAAGGTTACAGGTCTTGCCATTTTTAAAATGTTGAGGAAGTACATACGGAAGAGAGAACCAACGAAATACTCTTTGAATGATTTAAAAATGAGGTGGCAGGCATTAAAACAAAAAAAAAATAACATATAGGGAGGCTGATGCTTACTACAGTATTCCACATTCACTGGCGGATCCAGGGGGTGTCACGGGGGGTCATGACCCCCCATAATTGTAAACCCACTTATCCTAGGGTTGGTAAGACTAAGTGACCTTGCATCAGAGAAAAGTAACATACCAAGTGATAAGATGGAACTAATAGTATGTCTACTGCATGGTCAGCCAAAATTGAATACCATATTGGTATTGTACCCTCGGAGATCCCTGGGAAAATTTACACTCAAAATATCAAAATTCAGTTTGGCAACACTGTGTTAATGTTGATAGTAACATATCTCTTTTGAGACAAACAGGCCTGTAATTTAGTCCAGACAAATTAATATATTTTTTTGCCAACAAAAATGAGATTTTTTAACCAAATAATGTTTCAAATATGATGTGCAAAATAATTTTTAATTGGGTTCTGCTAATGAGCTTGCTTTTTTTGTCATTAAAGTAGAAAACAATTTAGATTTCACTCATTAAATCATTATCGTCTGAATTATTTTAACTGTACTAATATCCATCCAATAATTCGGAATGATTAATGAGTTGTTGAAACATTTTATCTGTAGCGGCTTCTGGAATGTCTTAAAAATATCGAATTTCATTGATAAAATGCGCATATCCCACCAATCTTCGCTTCGACAATACATGTTTAAAAGCCTGAGATTGTTGTTTACTTTTACCCCCTTTTTTTAGTTTTTCTTAAAATTTCTGGGGTAAATGGAAACTTTGAATATCTTATTTTTTGTGTCTTTTTCTTACTAGTTTTTAAGACATTCTACTGTATACTTAACGTATAAGGGACCGTTCAAGTATTACGTAACGCAGGTGGGGGGGGGGGGGGTTAAAAATTGCGTTACGTAATAGTTAAACACCCATTACAGTGCGTTACGCAGGGTGGGAGGGGGGGTCAAAAATCGCGTTACGTAATACTTGAACGCTCCCTAATAGCCAAAAGCTTTTATTTTATTATAATATAAAACAGTATATTTTTAAATAAATTTCAAATGCTTAGATGTCATGATATTTCAAATAGTGTTTCCAATTACCCCGACTGACCCTACATTCCATGTAGCTATTCTATAGGGGTTCTTCATTTTCAACTTATGTCTGGTTATGTTTTGTTTACAGGGATTTCGCTGGCTAGCGATCAGGGAAGCCCTGTCACAATTGCGACAACACTATTCAATTACATCAAGCACATCTATTGTACAAGATTTTGTGTTCAAGCTATGTGCTGCATGTCCTTTTTCTTTCTTCTCTAAGTGTCCTCTCTATTACTAAACATTCATCATTAAGGGCATAGGTGCAAAATTTCGCGCCAATGTGTTTTAAATGCATTCATTTTTTTCGAATCCTGAGAAAACTAATAGGTATTTTTGAAAAATTTAAATGAAGAATGAAATATTGCATTATTACCGAGGGTCGAAAACTTCTATAATGTTTATTTGAATAAGTTACAGAGGTGAGAAAAAAGAGAAAATTTTGTGTGACTTTTAATTTCAAATATCTCATTCAACAGAAACTTTTTGGTTATTCTAAGGGATTTTTGGCCCTGGTAATAATGTAATATCTTTCATTCTCCGTTTAATTTTTTCAAAATACTATTAGTTTTGGCCTACGCCCTTAAAGAAAACTGAGTTACGTTTGTTAGCCATGAGCAGTTTCCCAACCCTTTTCTCATTTAATGTTCAATCAGCCAACAAACATTCAAATTTTGTCTAATCTACATTAAAATTGTAACAATGATTTCCAGACATTTTCCACGTTTTGGAGAAAGCTGGTAAAATTTTGAAGCGAACACAAGGAAAAAGATTTTTGTTGAGAACTGTGTAGTAGGTAAATAAAAACCAAAGACATACAAATTACAAATTTATTATCATTAGTGGCAGTATAGTAACAAATATCAAATTATTCTACATTAGAAACTTACAAGAATTTGGAAAATTGCACAACGAATTGAAGTAAATAAATATGTATCCAATTTCCGGCGATTTTCTATTGAAAATGCGAATACTTTGATCACATCAAAGATATTTGCTAATATAAACCTAGGTATATATTTTCTCTGTACAAAGTTACAAACTACAAATAACCATTTTAATATAAAATGTCGAATGTACAAATATTTACAAGAATTTATTAACAGTATTCATCATTGGGTACTCTCTTTATATTTTTTAAGAAATATATGCAATATAGTCAATAAAATATTATTTGTAATATTGTAAAACAATTAGATTTTACTTTTAGGAACTACAAGAACTTTTCTAAAATCAAATTTTATTGATTCGTTTTAATACAGAATAATTTTTAGACGGAACTGTACGCTTTAGTATTGTAATATTGATCTTTTCATAGTAAATACATTCCACGTCATCTCATTTGACGTTGTCATTTTCCCACAGCGTTGCCATATATTTGCTATAGTTAAGAATGTGATGAATAAAGAAATAATAAAAGGTTTTTATTTATATAGAGCGGGGGCTTAGACAAGGAGACACAAGTCACCTAAACTTTTTAATACGATGCCAGAACATGGTTTTAAAAATATGGATTGGCTGACAAAAGGAATAAAAATAGATGGAGAATATCTAAAAAACTTACGTTTGGCTGTTGATATAGTCCTAATAGTTGAGGATCTAGAAATGGCAAGAGAGATGGGTACAGAAACTTGTTGAGGCTACAGAAAATGTAGGTTTAAATATAAACATCTCGAAAGCAAAAATAATAACAAATTTGGTACCCAACCAGAACATCAGTATTTGTGGGCAAGAAATAGAACTCATAGATTAATATAAATACCTAGAATATGAAATTATGATGGGCGGGGATAATCAGATCCATGAACTGAAGTGAAGAATCTGTCTTGATTGGGCAGAATAAGGAAAGCTGAGAAAAAGTTTTAAAAGTGAGCTGCCCAAATGCATGAAGAGAAGAATATTTGATCAATGCGTCCTCCCAGTGTTGACAGACGGAGAAGAAACACTTACCTTAACAAAAACCTCGGCTAACAAACAGAGAAAAATGGAGCGATCTATATTTTGCGAGACAAAATAAAGAACGAGATCAGGAGAAGAACCAAAGTGACTGACGTCATCGAAAGGATAGCCAGACTAAAATGGAGAAGGCAGGACACATATAGTCCGTCCGCTATAACTTTTCCCATGCGGTACGATTCATTTTCAATCAAATTAAGTCAAAACAGAAAGCGAAACGTACGCCGATGTGTGTAGTATATAGTATACAGTATACAAAATGTATATACACATCGACGTTCGTTTCAATTTATGTTTTGACTTAATTTGAATGAAAATGAATCGTACCGCATGGGAAAAGTTATAGCGGACGCACTATAGCTAGAATGACAGATGGGCGATGGACAAAGAGGTTATTGAAATGGACACCAAGGGAAGACAAGAGAAGAAATGCTACAGCAAATTTTACCTTAAATGGGCAGAATTAGAGAAAATCAATGTACATGCGGTACGAAATGTGTACCACTGTCCATTTCAGTAAATTTTTTTTTGGTACATTGCGGATACTGTCGCCCCTGAAAGAGTTAAGGATACGACAGAAGCTAAATAAATCATTCCAAACTTTGACTTGAGATGATTCTTCAACGAACCATTTAACATTTTTGATCTGTCAGTAATAAAAAAAATTGATAACTTATTTTACAGGAAAAATACTTTCCTTGCGGATTTTATTTTATTGTAAAGATATCTGTTACTATTTTATGTTGGTTTATGTTACACAAATCTTCGTGTATAAATAAAAATACATATTTCAACTCTGGAAACAGTAGTAGGTATAATCGGTTCAGTCAGCTCATTGATATCTACTGTCATTATTTCCTAATTCCCTCCATTCCCTATTATCTTGACGATATGGCAACACTGTGCACTCCATAGCTAATGATTGACATAAAATGTATTTAATAGGAAAATAATAACGGTTTCTTATGTTTAGCCTTACGTTTGCTCTTTTTGTTTATACTTGCTACGTTATTAAAACGTGTTTTAATTCTTTCGTTTAAATGTTTTTACAATGGATCCCAAAAAGTTGGCAACTTGTAATAAATTATTTGTAATAGCACATGGGGGAAACACAAATTTGTTGAGATTTGTGTTGAGTTCAATATAGAACATATTGTTATCTTAAAGAGAGTAACCAATAAGGTATAAATGAAAGGGTTTAAATAGAAACAGCAGTATAACATTTAAAACCATTTTGGGCGATTGAATTCGAGATCTAAATAACCTTTTCGTTCAAAATAGCATTTATTTTAAAAACATTAGCAAATATCACAACATGAGATAAAATACACATTTTCTAATTATATACAGGCGAATTTTGCGTTTTTTTTTTTCGTATATTCGTAAGAAAAAAAGAATTTTAAATTGTTGGTTATGTTATCAACGTATCACAGAGTTGAAAAAATATTGTTAGAGAATTGTTTACTTGTAGCATATTGATTGTAGAATCTTTTATAAATAATATACTCGAATTTTGATGAATTTTGGGGAAAAAGATGTCTAAATAGGTAACCATTATGTTTGCAAATTTAAAATTTATTTATTTCTCTATGCTTTTGGTGTGTCAATGATATTTCGTGAACAAGTATACGTTTATAAGAGATTCTCCCTGTTTGTCCGATATAAAACTTTGCGCAATATGCATTGTTTATTTGCAAAACATTATTTTTACTTGAACAATGATAACGAAAAGTTATTTTTTCTAACTTTTTACTACTTGAAAACAATGTTGGTGTCATAATAATAAAACTTTGTAATCATAATGTTAAATTTTTAACCAATAATGTTGGTTGATAACGTAACCAGCAGATACTAGTGTTTCTTTTAAACATAACCTCAAAACTAAAGATAACTTCAAATAAAGAAGACCGTAGAACGTCAAGTGTCTACAATACAAATATAATTAACAGATTTTCATCAGCAGTCTTCTCAAAAGTGTCGATAAATTAAACTATTTACAATATATTTAAATTATTATATAAAAAACTTAAATCGTTCTAGTGTTTATACAGATTAGATGAGATTTCATACTTTCTTAAATTATTAATAGATAACTAGGTGAGTAATTAAAGATATATTTTATAAATAAGTAATATTTCTTACTAAATCAAATAATTTCAATTTTTCAAATTATTAGTCGTTTTTGTCAAGCAGATTCAGCTGCTTGACAAAAAAGACTTTGAAATTCAACATTGTCACTTACTTCCGATACGTTAGGCCAAAGATTTAAGTTTGTGATAGAATTGACCACAAGCAAAATAAAGATTAATACTTCAGACATTAGTTACCTAGAAGACCATAAAATATCTCCACAACAATCGAGGAAATTTATGTCACTTCCATACGCAAACCGTGGAAGGATGGGAAAGAGGCAAAGGATGCAAACTTGTTAAGGTAACAGTATGGAACCTTGAAAAGTCAGCATCAAAGAAATACTTGGGAATGACCAGGAAAAACCTACACTTTGGTGATGCTTCTAGGTGATACTGGTCATCTAGAAGACCATAATATATCACAACAACCGAGGAAATTGATAAATGTTACTTCCATACTCAAACCGTGAAAAGATGGGAAGAAGGTAAAGATGTAGACTTGTCAAGGTAACACTATGGAACCTTGAAAAGGCAGCATCAAAGAAATACTTGGGAATGACCAGGAAAAACCTACGCTTTGGTGACGCTTCTAGGTGACACTGGTCAGCTAGAAGACCATAAAATATCACCACAACAACAGAGGAAATTGATAAATGTTACTTCCATACTCAAACCGTGGAAGGATGGGAAGAAGGTAAAGATGTAGACTTGTCAAGGTTAAACTATGGAACCTAGAAAAGGCAGCATCAAAGAAATACTTGGGAATGCCAGGAAAAACCTACGCTTGGCAGTTGGTTTTTTAACTGGTCATTATCAACTAAGCAACACCTCCACACACTGAGGATAGTAAAAACACACATCTGTGGCGACACGTTTCAATTACTACTTTTTAAATGCTAATTTTAATTTTTAATAACTTTTTCAAAATGAAATAATACGTCCCATTTAAAATTCACATTTAATATACAAACCATATGCATAGAAGGGCCTGTTAAGTTTTAAAAAACGAAATATATCCCTATTCAGGTAAAATGCCTTTGCAGCTTTTCAGATCTAATAAATTATCGCATGTCTGGCCATATGGTAGAACCACATTATGACAGATTAGTTTTTGTGGTCTAATTCAATAAAGTCACAGCGGGCACTCCGTGCGGTCACACCCTCGCTAAAATAATAAACCCTCTTTCGAGACATTTTCACGTTCTTTTTACCAATTGAAATAAATATATTATTGACAGACAGTTTGTTGTTTTTATATTTATTTTAATTTCATTTATTTGTTTCCGTGGACAATAAGGTTATTAAAACGCAACTCAACCAACTCGACGGAACACATCTATCACGAAGTGTGAACGAGAAGACAAAACTGTCGAGCAAGAAAGCGTCCTTAGCTGATTGTCGAGGATGGACAATGAGCTAAGGACGACATCTCCGTGGAAGATGCACAGTGGATCAATTGTGGCCTACGTGCTGAGATACTTGAATCACCCTCCCTACTCTACAGATACAGAAAAGTTCCACAGTTTTGCATTCTTGAATATATATTTGCTTCATTCGAGTTTCTTTTGGCACCATTTTGATCATGTGGCATAAAGAAAATCTTTCTTCTTGAAGATTGTCTTTACTGCACAATGATCACGCATGCATTTTTTATATTATATCTTGTAAGAGGTCATAGGGCTTTTCATCGATTGTCATTTGTTTCGAGCTTGTCATATATTGTATAATCTGTGTATAATATTAATATACACGGATTATACGACATATAACAGAAGCTCGAAACAAGTGACTGTGAATGAAAAGCCCTATACTAAAATTAAAAGAGGAAGTGATCCAAATATCATCACCTGAATGAGAGGGACAACGAGTAAACCGAGTACACCCTGCTAGAAAACATACGAGGCTCTGGTGACAGGGTATATAGTAGGATAACCCTATTACAGTTATTTACTGTTTCATGAGAATTGAAGAGCTGCAATGTCCAGTAATTGTCCAAACAGTTTAACATACATGGAAGATCATGGTTCACAAACCTCCTTGACAGAGGAGTTCTGTCCAAAAATGGATACAGTAAGGCACAAATATATACAGAATCACAGTTTTTACTTAACTTCTTATGTAAATAATAGTAAACAAATAGAGACTATATAAAACAGTTAAATAGGTCATTAATTGATTAATGCACAGGTGGCAATTGATACAGAACAGTTTCATTGTAACAACAATCAAATGACAGGTGACTTAAGAGACAGATTATGACGCCTGACAACAGTGTGTATACTTTACGTTTGCTAAACTTTGTTCTTTTTCAATCCCAAAGTTCTGAAATCTTCTAGGATGGTTCAAATATTTTTTAACACCGTTTTCTTATCCAAAACATATAAAAGTAGATAGTAAATATCTAGAACGAGAAATTCGTGCTGTCATCACTCTTCAATTTAATAAATACGACATTTTTAGCATTCTGGAAGTAATAGAAAAGCATATATGATCACGGTAAAGCAATGGAGAAACGCTCAAGCAAAAGTGACAATAGATTCCGTTGACCTTGACAGACAAAATCAGTCAAATTAAACTTCACACTTCAAATAACAGTATTCAACGTTTATACTTGATAAATTAAGAAAGATAAGAAATACCATCTAATCCTGTCTAACGCATAACAACATCCCCTAAATAAAATTAAACTTATGTCTGTTTGGGAGGCTCTTTGTCGATCCTCATATCGTCTATTTTAGCGACCAGTTTGAGCGCGGGGCCGAGCTTCATCGCCATGGCTGTCATGAGGTGGTCTTCTTTGAGGAGCATGAGAGCCTGCCCGTCGATTTCCTCCCTTAGGAAGTCCTCCGCGTAGTCGGAGCAACCCGGGAGGTTCTTGATAAAGTCGAACACTTCTTGAACCTGAAAAAATTAAGAATATCCGTTTTAATATCTTTTACGAGTATACAATTCTCATATAACACATTTTAAAGAATGACAAACTGTCAAAAAAAAATGGCAAAAATGCATTCAACTGCGCGAGCTGGGGAGTAATAATTGTAATTCTGGAGAAATTAGAAGGATCCCCATACCTAGAAAATAGTGAAGGAATACTTCTCAAGTAGACAGATTAACATAACAAGGGGAGATGTTATGCAGACGTCTGCAGGTGTGCCACAGGGTTCAGTCCTAGAACCGTTGCTCTGGAACATCCTCTACAATGATATACTACAGAAAGATTTAAAAGAAGGAACATAGGAATCTATAGTTTACGCAGAGTACCTGGTCGTTCTAGTAGAGCACAATGGTAAAACAGGCTTATAATGAACACTAAATGCTGCACTGGAAAGGATGAAACGTGGTTAAGTGCCACTAGCTACGCAAAAAATGTAAGCTCTGATACTAAAATGACCTAGAGACACAGATCTCCTTCACCCTAGAAGGAGGAAGAATAATGCCCACAAAAAAGTTAAGTATTTAGGAGTGATGCTAGACAGTAAGCAGATATTTAGCGAACACTTAAAATATGCTGGAAACAAAGGCCGAACATAGAGCAACAGCATTGGTCATAATTATGCCAAATATAGGAGGCCTAGGTAAGGGAAGGACACATTGATGGATATTTGATGGAAGTGGTACACTCTACAATATCATGTGCCACATCGGTGTGGCATCAAGTAATGAACAAAGAAGAGTCGTATGCCCCTATAGAACGACCTCGACGGTTGTTCTACCAGTTATAGCTGGAGTACTACCAATACACCTGCAGGTAAAAGAGAGAGCCAACACATACGCAAATAGTAATCAAGAAAAGACAGAAGAAAGAACAGAATCCATTACAAAATGACAGGAAGAGTGGGTAAAGGAGCTGGGGGTTGCATGGACAAGGACTCTGATCCAGGTATTGGAGGAGTGGGTGAAGTGCAAATATAAAATCACGAACTACTTCTTCACGAAATTCTTTACGGGACACGGGTCATTTAGAGCATACCTTGAGAGAATAGGCACGGCAATAGACGGTAGCTATGTGGAATGCGAAATAAGCGACACAGCAGAACACTGTGTATTCGAATTCAGTAAGTTCAATGACGACAAGTGGAGCTGTATGCAAGAGTAGGCATCTTAGCAGTACACAATGTTTGTCACATAAGTGACATAAGCAACAGAGAAAAAGAAAAGAAAAGGATGGCTGGGCGCGCGATGTAACGGTCTGAAAAGACGTGCAACGGCAGGTTAGGGAAAACGGGTGCTATTTTCGATAAATGAAAAGTTTAGGGGTGGTGAGCAACCTACTACACAGAAAGAGAATACAGTCTCTAAGAAAGAATAAAACAATCTAGACATTACACAAAATAGCCTTTAAAGAAAGGACAATGAAAATTTGAGGAAGATATACAGGATGTCCAGAAACTCTCCCGACAAACGAAGACTGGAGATTCTTGAGATAATTTTACCAATTTTACAATTTAACCCAATTCACCTAGTCCGAAAATGTTTCCTAAGCGAAATAGAGCTCTTTGAAGATGGCGTCTTGGAATTAGATTTTCTTAAATATCTCCAGAACGCTTCTATCTAGAAAAACGAAAACTGGTACACTTATTTATCTTTCAGATATAAATCAATTACATCAATTACGAATTTCTAGTACCGGTCATAGGCGCCCGTTCTGGGTAGGGCAACGGTTATTTCATCGTATAACTTTTTTATCGTTAACTTCTAAGCATTTTTTATACTGGATTATTAAATTGCAAGGTATTCTAGTACTAAAAGGTACTCTTGCTTTAAGCCGGTAGGATGAACCGTTTTCTAGAAAAATCGATTTGAAAATTTTTCGTCTGTTGATTTTGAAAAAAAAAATTCCAAAAAAACCATTTAGAAAAACGAAAATTGCTACGTTTATTTATCTTCCAGGGATAAATCGATTTCCTTAGTTACGAAATTCTAGTACCGGTCATACGCGTCCGTTTTGGGTAGATCAACGGTTATTTTGTCGCATAACTTTTTTGTCTTTAATTTTTAAGCATTTTTTACACTTGACGATTAAATTATGAGGTATTCTAGTACTAAAAGTTACTCTTGCTTTAAGTCAGTAAAATACACCGTCTTTTTTGAAAAAAAATTTCAAAATTTTTTCGAATTCAATAAACGAAAAATTTTCAAATCGATTTTTCTAGAAAACGGTGCATTCTACCGCCTTAAAGTAAGAGTACCTTTTAGTACTAGACTACGTCACAATTTAATAATCCATTATCAAAAATGCTTAGAAGTTAAAGACAAAAAAGTTATGCGATAAAATACCAGTTGCCCTACCCAAACGGGCGCCTATGACCGGTACTAGAAATTCGTAATTAATGAAATCGATTTATCTCTGGAAGATAAGCGTACCAGTTTTCGTTTTTTCTAAATAGAAGTGTTCTGGAGGTATTTAAGAAAAACTAATTACCAGACGCCATCTTCAAATAGCTCTAGCTCCCTTAGGAAGCATTTTCGGACAGCTGAATTGGGTTAAATTGTCTTAAAATTATCTGAGGAACCTCCTTGTCTTCGTTTGTCGGAGGAGTTTCTGGACACCCTGTATGCAGGAATAAACATCTAACAAAAAATAAGATAAGAATCAAAATAAAACTGCCCTGCTTGTAGATCTTTAATTCCGCAATTCTGTGTGGATGTTCGTAGATGTTTATATGAATAAAAGCATTTGACTGTAGTGTTTAGTTGAAAGATGATACAGATCTCCTCTATAATAAACAAAATCCATACAACTTAAACAAAATGATAAAAAACAACAGATTCAAGTGTAAATAAAACAGATAACACAGAACTTGACGTTATTACCAGGTAGAACCACTGACTTCCCTTTTTGTTAACACCGTAATGGATCAAGTATTAAAATATATTTTGACGATAAAAATTAAAACAATTAAAACGTTATAACAAAATATGTATAGATGAATACTTACACTCCATTTAATAGGATCCACTTTAGGAGTCTCATCTTCAGCGACATTGGGAGAGAGGCTGCTTTCAGCACCCGAAGCGCCAGACTCAGTATCAACTTCCATTCCATCCTTATCCCATTTCTTTTTGTCGTCACCTTTGTATTTTCCACTGAAAAAATAAATAGAATGAATTTAGAACCAAAGGTTATCGTTATTCATAAAAAGATATTCACAAAAATATTAGTATTATAACAAAATTAATGCATATTTGGCATTTAGTAATGTGTTTGTTAGGTGGCTCTAAGAGACCGGTTGGAAAGCCAAGAAAGCGCTGGGAAGACATAGTAAACAGCGATACACAAGCCCTTTTAGGAGTCCGTGTATGGAGAAGAGCAGCCACGGACAAGCAAGGGTGGAGGCAAAAAATAAAGGAGGCCAAGGTAGGTAGTAGGTAGGTAAACCGATTTTGAACTTTGAAATTATATTTTCTTCAACATCGTTTTTGACTGGGATTTTGGTATTTCTCACGCGTAATACCAATCCTTTTTATTATTATATTATGTTATAAGCTTCTTGAAGATATGAAAATTTGTATGTAGAAAGAGGACCGAAATAAAATGGAAATAAAATGGAAATGGTTCAAAGACTACCATCCTATTGTTTATAACTTCGTCACAAATGCCGGCCAACTTTATTGACCGGTTGTATCTCAGGAGCCACTCCTTGCAATTAAACTTTTTTTTAAGAAGCGTCCTGTTGCGTCCTTTCCAATACCGTTTTCTTAATTTAATCTAATGTTTGCCGAAATTCTATTTGTTTATAAGCCAAAAAATTGTTTATAATTTTAAAACATGCTGCTCAAATAATCCAATTTCAATTATGTAAAGTACGTTAGATAGGTATAGTGCCTTTTTATTGTAACGTTACAAACGTCACATCTTTGATATTTTATTTTTAAATAATTATTTTACTTTATTTTCTTTAATATTTCATCAACAATATTTTTCTTCTATCTGTTTTACCAGTTTTCTTCGTTAAAAACTCGTTGGCGCCCTCTTTTATCATCCTCTTTTATTATCCTCTTTTATTATCTTCTTTTATTATCTTCTATTTACTATATCTCTTTTCATCTAAAATATAAATCAATTGAACATACTGAACGTACCCTGTATATTCTTACTCTGTAAATATCTGGGCGCGCGACTTTTCCCCAACACGACTCTACCTTATCGGCAGAATCTACGAGAAGTGTACGGTAAATTGAAGCTGTAATTACAAAGAAGCAAAAAATATTGTATGTCTTTGTACTCACTTTATCACGCTTAACGAATTACGGGATCTGGATTTCAATGCATATTTTTTTTTATAATTCTCGTATCAAAGTTACGCGTGAAGTTAGTCGTATTTATGACAGTTGGGGAAACGACCGCGACCCTAAATATCTGTATTTCAATACGGAACATGTCTGATACTTCATAGTACTTGGTCGTCATTTCAAATGTCGTTTTCAATGACAATGTCACTTCATCCCTACCCGAAGACACAAAATGGAAGGGAAAAATTATTTCTTAAAAAGGCATGTAATGTGAAAAATAAATAATTTTTATTCAAATCATCTTTCTCTTGGGGTAAGAGTTCATTATTATTTTTTCTTGTAATTACATTTCTACATCTAGCAATTTCTTCTAATATTTTTATACCTAACCTTCAAATGTTCAACCACGTGTTTGGTTTCTGTATTGCATTTTATCTATTGATATGCTTTTAGTAATCAAATTTTAACTAGTAGTATCAATCTTAATTCCATTTAATATACCCTTGCCATCTTACTCTTTGAATACTATTTGGCAAAGGTACAATCTGGTTTTCTTCTTGATGTTTGATATGTGTTTTTATCTTATAGTTTTTGGATAAGATCTAGTTTTCTCCTTTCGGGAGAATGAAACCTATCGCCGGCGATGCATCACTACACGGCTGACAACTGCAACCAAATCGTCTAGACTACAGCACCCAACATCTTAAGTTGCAGGGAACATCCGCCCAGGCCTACAAGAAGTCTACAGCAGTACCATTCAACATCAAGAAGTTACCATCAGATACCAAAAGCCATGAGTATAATCTAAAAATTGTTAGTTTTTGGCAAGAATTTGAATACATTTGTTAATGCACTTACTAAGTCATATTTTTATTATATTTTTATGAACAATAAACATGATTAGTTAAAAATACTGTTTTGTTTACTTTCATTTCAAACTTTCATAGTTAATTTCTAAGATTAGGACAAGACGAACACACACCTGAGTGACTAAACTAAGCTAAGGGTGCAGCGATGGCTATCTTGGATGATTGAGGTAATATTTTTGAATGTTATTTCAATTAGCTGGGGTAGTCCATCGCTTACTTGTTTCATTATACAAAAATCATAGTTATTTTTATGCATAATAATTATTATAGTTATTATAGTGACGGTAAATTTTTAATTAACAATTGTTGCTAATCTATTTGTTAGAGACTATCGCCGACTTCCGGAAATATAATCGACTACAAAAAAGATTTTGTCACCAAGCTATTTAATTATTAATCAATAATTACGTCCCTAAAATTTTAGTTGAAAATTAAAAATTTTGTTGGGAAAACCCGGATTTTCCGAGGAAAATTTTCGTCGAAGGAAATCGGAAAAAATATATCTGTGCAGAATTAAATTAAGATGAATTTTTATTTTAGTATTTTTGGTTTGAAGTTAAAATCTTCGGAGTTACAGAGCAATAATTGAAAAATGAAGATTTCGCAGCGCTAATTTGTTTATAAACAAAATAACACACTTTCTGAGGACTTGGCATACCGATATTACTAAATGTAATCTTAAGATTTGATTCCAGTAATAAAATAGCTGGTAAATAACTTTTCCCAAAAATGGCTTTTCGATAATCTGCCCAGACTAGATATCGGTGGCGTGCTGGCCATATAAATGAAATAGTGCAATCACCGAGAGGCTGCGGCCTCTCGAGGCCGGTTAAATAAGTTTTTTCACAAAAAAATTTTAGATGTAACTTTAGATGTTTGTTGGATTAATTTTAAGTTTAGAAGAGATTAACAAGAACAGTGGTAATGACAACTCGTTATTTATCTGAAGCTCACTTGAAAAATATCACAACGTTCGAAACAATCCTGATTGTTACAACCTTTTTGAGGATATTTACTATCACAACTCCTCTTTCTGAAGATCTGCAAACAGGTGGTTTGAATATTTTGGCTGCGTACGGAATGGTTAAAAAAAGTCTTGAAAAATTAAAATATCTTAGGAATGAGTTTCAAACTATAAAAAAGCTTCCATTTCATTTATTATATGGGCGAATTCAGAATTAGAAAAGAATAACTCTACCACACTAATAAATGATATGTTAAAAGAAAATCGACCAAGAAAGAAGAAAAGACTAGGTGGTGACTTTAGTGATGACCAACCTATATTAAATTCTAAAAAAACTTGAAGTTGAAGTATATTTCAAAATTTTTGACCGAACTATTGGAAGTATCGAAAAACGATTTGATCAAGGCAAATCCCTCTACACTCTACATTCTAGAAATTTTTATACAATAAAAAATGGTATGCCTTTAGCGAATCATTTACTGAAAAATTCAGAAACTTTTATTCTACGATATCTGTGACTGGACTGCAATTTAGAGAAGAACTCGTCGATTTTGCTGATAAATGGATTGTATTAAAAAATAGGATTTTTCAAAATACTGAAATTATAGGAGAGCGTTAATGGAGAATATGTTCAGTTCACAGAAAATATGAAGGATGACATTATTAATCTAAGTGATAATGAATATGAAGTAGCAAATGACAATATTGTTGATACCGTGAAAACTTTACCAACGTGTGGTACTAAAGTGTAAAGATTGTATAGCTTGCTGTTAAGCTGTTTTGCACAAGTACAACTTATATCAGTGCGCTCATCCAAATTTAAATATAGTATATCTTGCGAAAGAACCTTTTCAACTATGAAATACATAAATGGGTTAAGAATTACTTTAACACAACATCAGTTGGAAACATTTATGTCAATGGCTATAGAAAAAGAAGCTTTGTATGAGCTTAAAAATGATGAAATTATCGACGAAAATGATGAAGTTATCGACCCAGAGTTAATTATTTTATAAAATAATTGCAAAATAATCTGTAAATTATTGAGTTGTATTAACATTTAAATATTGTTAAATGAAAGTATTTGTACTGTACTTGTATTTGTACTCTCTTGTATAATTGATTTACTAAAATTTAACTTAATAAATAACTGAAAAATTCTCAATTATTTTATTTTACTTTTATCTTAATTACATTAAATTCATACATATATAACATTTATTTAGAAAATTATGGCTTCTGCCTTTTTTTCTTCTTTTATGGCCTTTGGGAACTGCACCCATTTAGCCAGCAACACTTTTTAAAATCATCAACTGACCATTCACCAAGACCATTACGAATCCAATCGAACAATCAAGGGTAGGAAAGGGAAAAAAACTTTTCGCACCCAGGTCCAGGTCGTTCAGGGTGACTAACCACAGACTAAGTAGGGGTATGGGATATTATTAATTTACACGACTAATTTTATAATCTAAAGTTTCAATTTACACAACTTAACATAATCTAGAAGAATCCTAAAGATTGACGGTTTGTTCAAAGCTAGTAAGGTCATCAGATTATATGGGGGATAAACGTTTAAATATTGTCATACATTTATTATTTGTAAGATTGCTTATTCTTAAATAAAAAACAGCAAATTTAAGAAAAAAATTATTGAATTCAAAGTTTTATGTTTGATTAAAAAATAATTTATATTTTTGTTTTATAAATAACGAATAAAAAATCCTGATAATAGAAGATAAAATGAGGATGGAAGGCCGCTTTTCTATAAAATCACCGGGCCGCTTGAAAAGTTCCAGCACGCCACTGCTAGATATCACGAGCCGTTAAATACCGCTATGAATTCCACGATTTTATTGGTTAGAACTACCCACGTGATATCTGTGTTCGTATTGGTCAGAGTGACAATTGGTGACAATCAGCTGTTAGACATCATTATAATGTGATGGAATTTTTATTTTGATGTAAATAAATATTTATTATTGATAATTTGTATAAGCAAAATTATTGTACTGCACTGCACCTACAGTAACTCACAGCCTCAATTCTGAAATGATACAGTCTCTACTCAATAAAACTGTAGCTTGTGTCAGTGACTCAATATTAGAAAAAAATTACATACTGAAAGTAAGTTACTAACTATAAGTCCTCTAAAATAGCATAAGCTATGTTTTGGGTTTCAGATATACCATACTTAAATAACAATAATCCTTTAATTATTTTGTGTATGATTTTGATATCAGCTAAAATTAATAAAGAAAACAAAACTCCTTGTTGCTTATTTCTTTGGCTGATAGATTTATTTCTTGAAGTTCAGCTATGTCGATTATTATTTTGTAATATCTGTCTAATTGTTTCAGGGTTACATCTTTTTCCAAACTGTCTTTCCACCTCATCTCTCAATTTTGGTGCACTTTTTTGGGATTATTTGCTATTTCTCTGACAATACATCTTATTGTTCGTCCGCTATAACTTTTCCCATGCGTCACGATTCATTTTCAAGCAAAATAAGTCAAAACATTAAGGTGAAACGAATGTTGATGTGTATATTTATACATTTTGTATACTGTATACTATATACTACACACATCGGCGTACGTTTCACTTTATGTTTTGGCTTAATTTGTTTGAAAATTAATCGTGACACATGGGAAAAGTTGTAGCAGACGAACTATAGCTATTAGGACTTTGGAGATGGCTGCTCTGAAAAGTTCGTTTGATGTACATCCGTACAGCGTATAGCATCTCCCTATGCTTCATTTTCCTTGAATCTTTCCCTGCATAATGAGTTGGAGCAAATTGTGTTGGCCCATACATGGCAACATTTTTCATACGAATTTCTAGTTACATACAACCTATCTTTTCATGTCCTAAGGCCAAACCCAGTTATACCAGGAAATTGTCTCAGGCCATAGCATTATTCTCTACATATAAAAACTTAAGAAAGTGTGTCCTTTTAGGTGACACAACAGATCGAACACAACAAGCCATGTGTATCTTTTTCGGTACACAGTGTTGAGGACAGTGTGTATCTAAAAGAATACACTGGCGCTGGGAGTGTTAATTATTGCATATTTGAAACCCAAAACATAGCTTAAGCTATTTTAGAAGACTCATACTAACTTACCTACTTTCAGTATGTAAATTTTTTCTAATAAATATTGAGCCACTGACACAAGCTAGCTTTACTGAATAGCGACTGCATCATTTAAGCTGTGAGCCCCTGTATATGTTTATCAATCGTGGCTTAGCTACACATTAAAATTGTTTCGTTGATCATTCCCTGCTTTGCTTTCTTCAGCGTTCACACTGATTTTTGTACAGCAGCTTTTGTAGCCAATAGTTACTCTTGTTTGTTTTCTAGATTTTTCCTAATCAGGACTTGATTTCTTTTTGGTTGGTTACTGTCTCCCTTCTCCAATAGAGAGAGAGTTTGGGGCTTATTATTCGTTAAAGTGTTGGAATGCTTGTGGGTTTTGATATATGTACATACTACCACAACTCTCAATACAAAATTTGATCAAACTAAACTGATAGTGTGACCACTAGATTTTTATAATTTGAACAAACTGCAGTTGTGGCGTCACTTCCTGAGTTTGCTCAAACTGTGATCAAATTATTTGATAGTGAAACCACGACTTTAAGGATTTAAGGAACATCAATTTAATTTGCAATAAAAAAGATCATGAAGATTTGACGATGCTTGTAAATAGGGCTTTTCATCGATTGTCATTTGTTTCGAGCTTCTGTCATATGTTGTATAATCTGTGTATAATATTAATATACACAGATTATACGACATATGACCGAAGCTTGAAACAAATGACTGTGAATGAAAAGCCCTATACATACACCCGATTTAGATAATTTAAGTGACAGAAATTTTTAGATTGTCTTGTCAAATATACCTACATGCAACAAAAAATTGAATCAAAATTTGCATAAAAAATGAAGTGTTTTAAAAGTTTCAATATGTAAAAACATTGAACCGCAGAAACGGATTTTCTCCACAAAAAAACAAAAATCGTAGCAACATATTAATAAGTGATACATACGTTTAAAAATCCAAATGTAAATGAAATATAAAATTTCAGACATTTTAAAAGGACACAAGACACAACATGCCCTATATTTCACAAAATGCCGAAGAAAATCATAATTATATAATATAACATATAATTTCCCCTAAATTACTTTTCCCCATATCCAGTATATTTACTTTTATGTAAATTATCTGTTTTTAATTTTCATGCATTTATAATTTAATTTATAAGATCTATTCTAGTGCTGCTGTGTTTGTATTGAACAACTGAAATAAATTAAAATAATATTATTACTATACAATAATAATTGTTTATATTTTTTATGAGATAAAAGAAATATTTTATGAGACTAGGTACAGTCTAGAAAGCAGACTAGTAGAAACGAATAAATAGTGTTTTTTAATCAATACTGTTTTTCAATATTGATTTTCTACCACACTTTTATTTCTATCACAAAAATTGTCAATTGTAAGATAAACAAGAAATATTTATCCGTTATCCTCGGTCAGCAGACTTGTTTTCTTGAAACGACACTTTGCATACAATATTGGTATGTATTTAAATATCCCGCTCTGTCATTCTTAATCATTTGACCAATACGAACACAGATATCACGTGGGTAGTTCTAACCAACAAAATCTTGGAATTCATAGCGGTTATTAACGCTTCGTCTAGATATCCGTTCAGCTATAATAACACACCGCAGATTCTGGTGAGTCACCCTATATATCAAACTTTCTATAGGTTATGTGATACAGATCTTCATTATAAATTTAATATTCCAAAAGAAATCCCTAATAAACATAAAATATAGAGACAACAAGATAGTACATACCTTTTAGAGCAGGCGACAGAACAAAACCGTTTGTTCTTCTTGAACTTGGCCTTGAGATCAACAGTTCCGCAAGCTTCACATTTAGCCGCCATATCTCCCTTCCCTCCCGAACTGATATTGAAGGGAGACGACGCTCTTTTCTTTTCTGTAAAGAAACAATCCACGATTAATTTAAAAAGTAAGTAGATATAAGTCGGTAATTGGAGTAAAAGTGGAATCGATAGTATGAAGGTCGGCGTAGGTAGCTATATCGTTTAATATTGGATTGATTGTTGGGTTTGAAAGTGACGTGGGATAAACAGACGGAGGATTCGATGAAGAATATACACGGGCGAGCAAAAAAAATAGGTCACTTGTTGAAGATATGGTGCTTTAAAAGTGGAGGAGAGAAGACAAAAGGTTCGGAACTGGTTTTTTTTTGTAACTAAATGTATCAAGAATAAAGTATTCTTCTTTACGTGCCATCTCCGCGACGAAGGTTGGCAATCATCATTGCTATTCTCACTTTTGACACTACAGCCCGAAAGAGTTCAGTTGAGCTGCATCCAAACCATTCTCTGAGATTTCTCAGCCAGGACATTTTCTCCTACCTATGCTGCGCCTTCGTTGAATCTTTCCCTGCATAATTAAGAGTTCATATCTGTCACCACGTGTTATACGACCCAAGTATTGAAGTTTTCTTATTTTGATGGAATCCAGTATCTCCCTGCTGTTCTGTATTCTCCTTAGTACTTCCTCATTGGTTATTCTGTCTGTCCAGGAGATTCTCAGCATTCTTCGATACGTCCACACCTCAAATGCTTCCAATCTATTGAGGCATTGTTTATTGAGAGTCCATGTCTCCACACCATACAAAAGAACAGAAAATACATAACATTTTAGTACTCGCTTTCTAAGATTTAGGCTGAGGTCTCTACTACACAATATTAAGAATACAGTGATAGCTTTTAATCCTGCCTCTGATAGGATGTCAATACGAATTCTTCTTCTTCTTATACTTGTTGTAGATCTGTCGATCTGTTAATTCCAACGTTGAAGTATTTCTTGAGAGATAGACTGCCAGCTATCTCTCCATCTTTTTGGTGGTCTCTCCAGTGAACCTTTATTCGGTGAACCGGTCATTTAATTGACCTGGTTTTGCCAAGGTGTAAACATTTGAAAAATTTATTCTGGTGAAATTTTTCAAAACGCGATTAAAAATGAATCGTACTTTAATTTCTGAGTTGGACCGTATAAGAATGATCGATTTAGTTGAAGAAGCCCATTCACAGCGATTCGTGGAGGAGAGTAGGTGTTTTTCAGAGTGATGTCTGACGGATATGGAATAGGTTCCTGGAGACAAACTCGATACGGAATAGAGTAGGTCTGGTAGACCCCAAGTTACCAATGATCGACAGAATAGATATATCAGAATTTCCAACCGTAGAAATTCTTTTATGTCTGTACCAGCCCTCAAGAGAATTCAGGCATGCTACAGGAGTCAAAGTATCGTTGTCTACAATAAGAAGAAGAATTTTAGATTCAGGTTTGAGAAGACGCCGACCAATAAGAATTCCTCAGCTACAACCTAGATATGTTTTGGACCGCCTCCAGTGGGCTCAAGAACACATACAGCCCCCCCAACAGTTTTGGAATTTTGTGTTTTTTTCAGTCGAGACCAGAATCTGTTTAAATAGTTGATAACCGGCGAATTCGTGTGTGGCAAGAGCCAACAAGAACTACACAACTAGCCACACACGAATTCGCCGGTTATCACTAATTAAACAGGTTCTGGTCTTGTCTGAAAATAGCGCAAAATTCCAAAATTGTTGGGGGAGCTGTATGTGTTCTTGAGCTCACTGGAGGCGGTCCAAAACATATCTAGGTTGTAGCTGAGGAACTCTTATTGGCTGACGACTCCTCAAACCTGAGTCTAAAATTCTTCTTCTTATTGTAGCCAACGATACTCTGACTCCTGTAGCATGCCTGAATTCTCTTTGGAGGTCTGGTACAGACATAGAAGAATTTCTACAGATGGAAATTCTGATATATTGGTAACTCGGGGTCTACCAGACCGAGATCTATTCCGTATCGAGTTTGTCTCCAGGAACCTATTCCATATCCGTGAGACATCACTCTGAGAAACACCCACTTTTTCCGCCAGGAACCGCTGTGAATGGCCTTCTTCAACTAAATCGATAACTCTTATAAGGTCCAACTCAGAAATTAAAGTAAGATTCACTTTTAATCACGCTTTCAAAAATTTCACCAGAATAAATTTTTCAAATTTTTACACCTTGGCAAAACCAGGTCAATTAAATGGGTAATCAAATAAAATAAAAAACCAAAAATGGTATATTTTTTATAAAAAAGGCCCATTAAATATGTGATAAAGATACGGATTTATAAAAGCGTAAACATCGTGAATACGATGGGTGATGCATAACTTTTGAAACTATGTGTATTTTGACCTAAATTGTAGAAGTGATGAATTCGAGCAAAAGTAAAAAATGTTTTGAAAAGTAACAACAATATTTTCATGTATCTTTTATAAAAACATCCAAAATAGTACATAATTGATGGATTCGACCGTTACTTGATGGAAGTTCATTTTATCTCACAATAAAACACTGAAAGGCACTTTCTCATCACTTGAGAAAGGCACTTTGCCGAAACAGCTGTAGTAATAAAATAGTTGTAATAAATTTTGTGGAAGTATAGAAAACAAACGTTTTTCAGTGTTTTATTGTGAGACAAAATAGTACAGTACTTAAAAAAGTATATAATGCACAAATAAAAGAACTTACTTGGAGGTTCATCGCTGTCTTTATCAGTGGAAGACGGGGTCGGTTTAACATCTCCTAACAAACTGCTTCTAGTAACTGGGAATGGCTCGGACGATTCCTGTATGACGAAATCTTCAATCACGTGGGTCAAAACTTGCGGTTTGACCATAGCCTTCGGGGGGCACCTCTCCTTCACTTCTTCCGCTGTTGCGGCCACGGGAAGGTGACTCTCCGAGATGCTGGTAGGCTGGGAAGAGGGCACAGTACCGGGAATGGGGGTCGGTTGGACGATGGTAGGCTCTACACCGTTCTGGAGGGGCTTGGTCTCCGCAATCGGGGGAGGTTCTTTGATTTCGGGTTGCGTCGATGTTGCTAGAATAGAAAAATACATTGTTAATTTATAATAAACATTTATTTGAACTCAGTAACCTTTCTGAAATGTAAAACATGCCTGGCAACATTTAATTGGCGTAGAAAAGCTACGGCGACTACGCCTCAATTCCATTTTTAAATTTATGTATTTAGACATTTCAAACAGCTATAACTGTCAAAGTCATATTGACATATTGAAGTAGCAAATAGTACTATAGACTTAGGTACTAGAGTAACTCATTTTGTCTCGCGAATGAGGCTTTACGGGATTAAGCTCTTCATTTTGGGATATTAGATATACTTGTCTCAGGGAAAGCCTACAAAGCCCAGGCGTTGAAGGCCTAGTGCTAAAATTAATATAATACTTGTACAGGGTGTCCCGAAAAGATTGGTCATAAATTCTACCATAGATTTTGGGGCCAAAAATATGTTGATTGAACCTAACTTACCTTTTTATGTGCACATAAAAAAAGTTATAGCCCTTTAAAGTTACAAAATGAAAATCAATTTTTTCCAGTATTTCGAAAACTATTAGATTTTTATTGAAAATAGGCATGTGGCATTCTTATGGAAGAAACATCTTAACAAAAAATTATAGTGAAATTTGTGCACCCCATAAAAATTTGATGGGGTTTTGTTCCCTTAAACCCCTCCCAAACTTTTGTGTACGTTCTAATTAAATTATTATTGTGGTACCAATAGTTAGACACAATACTTTTAAAACTTTTTTGCCTCTTAGTCTTTTTTGGATAAACCAGTTTTTATCAGTTTATTCAGAACAGATGATCTGAAACGAACTGCCGGGAAAAATTGGCTACAAGTAGCGTACAACAAAAAACAATGGAAAGGAAGACTTAAAGAGGCTTATGTTCAGATGTGGACGTGAATGGCTAGACGAAGAAGAAGAAGAATATAAGTATCCTTAACTGTGTTTTTCTCGATACATATTTGGATATTATCAGTGGCCTTAGGCTTCCCATCTTTATATTTCCCTTTGCCAATCTGGCATTCAGTTCACATTCTTTCTGACCTTTCTCTTCTACTATAAACCCTAGATACGTAAAATGGACCACTCTCGAAATTATATTCCCTTGCTTCATTAGGTATGAAAGTAAACGGTAAACGGTCTCTCTTCTTTTTGCTCTGTATTTCTGAATATCATGTACTTTGACATTTCCCGATTTATTTCTTGGTCAAAATATTTTGCTTCCTATTCTAATCCTTTTATTCTCAATTGAAGACCTATTTACAAAAACAACATAGGTAACTGTATTTTTAATATTTCTGTAATTTGACAGTGCAAAACCTAATTTCTATGAAAAAATTTGGAAATTTTAATGACATTATTTATAAGTATTATAGATAAAATATCTATAAATAATATCATTAAAATTTCCAATTCTTTCATAGCAATTGTATTTTTACACTAAAAAATTACAGAAATCTTAAAAATACAGAAGTTATGTTGTTTTTGTAAATAGGTCTTCAATTGTTTTCTTATTTTCGTTAGAATAATGGAATTCGTCTTCATTGTTGAAGACGAATTCGTCTTCATTTTAACTTTGCTATTTCTGATTATGTTTCCAATAGCAAATTAAAAAGCATCGTGGATAACGGCTCTCCTTGTCCAAGACCTCTGTTCACTTCAAATTTATCCGATGAGAATCTTCTCCATAGTAGACCGGATGGATAAGTTGGATATTATATTGCTGCTTTAAAAAAATAAAACTAGAGAAGATCAATATAGACAAAGCGAAAACGGCGGGTTCGTTGGAAAAAATACTCCCATAAGATTTTTTGCATAATGACATTCGTGAGACACCCCAGAATAAGGTTCAAGAAGTCGCCCATGCGAAAAGTTGTCCAATTTTTTATTAACAATTTTTTTTATCAAATTGCAAAAATCAATATTTTCGGCCCGGAGAAATTTTTTTCAGGTTTTTCGGACCATTCCGGACAGAAAAGGTCTCTTATAATTTTTCTCTAAAGTTGATCGTGTTTGAGTTATAAGCAATTTAAAATTTGAAAGACGCGAAAACTCGGTTAAAAATGATTATTATGAAAGTCAGAAAGTGACTAAATCAAATTTAAAGCCCCCCCTTCATGATCCTGAAGAAATTTGTGTCATTAATTTATTACTAAGCTGTTGTTTTTAATTATTCATAATGAGTGGTAAGATCGTATTGACGCGGCTGTAAATGTGAGTGCGAGTGAGATGCGCCATTGGACTGCCTGAATGGCATCTCTTTCGCACTCATCATGGACGGCCGCCTAATACGTGCATGGCGCTCATTATTTTTACTTAAAAATAACAGCTTAGTAATCAAATAATGACAAAAATTTCTTCAGGATCTTGTAGGGGGGGCTTTAAACTTTGATTTAGTTACTTTCTGACTTTCATAGTAATCACTTTTAACTGAGTTAAATCCTTAAAGCCTTGAAAATCGCCATTTTTCGTTTTTTTTTTTTTAATTTTAAAATGCATTTACCTCGAAAACGAATAACTTTAGAGAAAAATTATAAGAGACCTTTTTTATCCAGAATGGTCCAAAAAACCTAAAAAAAATTGTTCCGGCCAAAAATATTGATTTTTGCAATTTGATTAAAAAAAATTGTTAAAAAAATTGGACCACTGTTCGCGTGGGAGACTTCTGGAATCTTATTCTGGAATAAAAAATCCACAAGGAAAAAGTTTTCCTGTAGTTGGCTGTATACCATGTGATACAAAAAAATATATAAAAAAATATACCTTTTATACAGGATTTTACTGTTTTTTTTTTATTCTGGAATGTCTCACGAATGTGATGCAAAAAAATTTCATGGGAATATTTTCTCCAAAGAACCCGCCGTTTTCGCCTTGTCTAATAAGGAAACATCACATCCAACATATACAATGCTTTACGAAATATTCTAGGATAGACACAAGTAACAAAGAATTCTAGACGTGATGCAAGAAATTTAAAAAATAGTGAACGAGAATATAAGAGATACCTAATTAAGAACTGGGAAGAAGCAGAACTGTTACTTAAAAATTACGACGAAAAACAAAAACTATGAAGATAATAAATCAGTATGAACCGGACTAAATATAAGTACTTTTCAGGCACAACGGACTTGTGTTATTGACAAAATAAATATGAAGATAATATATCTGACTATAACCGTCAATATTTTTCTCCGATCATGTTATATATCCAAGAACTGGCCTAAAATTACACATTATTGAACAATGTTTACATCTAGCCGGCACTGAAATAATTAATACCACGAATATACTCGTAAAAGAAGTAATATACCTACTCAAAACGAAAATTATTAAGAAATCATAATACAGACACATTTTGAAAGAAGTAAAAATGAAATAAATCGAATATCACAATAAACATAATAAAAATATCACAATGTCGTGTACGTACTAACCTTTCCGCGACAGTATAATTTTCGTAATGTTCATTATGTATAATAATTTGATCACTTCAACATACACATAAATCCAACAAGTATCCGCGCACCAACTACAGAACGTCAATTAAACGAGACGCGATTTCCCAGAAACGTTTTTAAACGAAATTTCCCGGTAAACATTCATGGAAAAATCCGATTTCAGATGACGCATCTACGCGTTACCGATTAAATGAGTGGTGTAACTCTTTGCCGAGTTTCCCGAAGGATAAATGAAGGTAAACGGGAACTTTAATGCGTACAATGAGCGTCGAGAAACAAATACACTAATCAGGGTGACAGTCAATATACTAGATTGAATAGTTATATTGGATATTATTATTATTTATCTGTATATCTTTGGACTGTCTTTGATAGAAGATACTGAAAATATATTTTGACATAAATAATAATAAATAAATATGGCTTGCTTTAAATCAAAATTTTCAATTTTGACAGCTGTCATTTTTTTATGTTGACAGGAACTAAGATTATAAAATCTGGCTGCGTGTGGGAAGGTAAGAGGCCATAATGGTAGGGGAGCTCAAGCGGGGATTTTTGCAGTTACTCGAGCGCGTCAGATTAGCATATGGGAGAAACCTGGTACCCTGCAGATGTACCTCTACCATATATTGGCTCTTAACACAGGGGAGTTCGTTAAGGGGGGCCCGAAAAAAAATCTATCCTTAAAAAAACTCGAAATTGTCAGATTAAGATAAGGTAAGTTATCTCCGTCTAATTTACTTACCGTTGCACGCCATCCACGCCATCCGCGTCATAGCCCGTGACGTCACATGATACCAACACGAAAAGGTGTGTTCTTTTTTAGAATCCTTTTGCCGAGTACACTGGAATTACAGCCACTAGACATATTTTATTATATATGCGTAGAAATAATATGTGAAGATTTCTATTAATGTTAACTCAAAGAAATACACAATAATATGTTTCGTTTAATTTGTATTAATGGATTATAAAGAGTTTTTATGAAGCACATTTGTTCGGAACACACTGTAACCGTAATCGAACGAAGGTGACATTTTGGCATACATTGGTCACGGTTATTAGACTTTATTACGGTTGTCTTGTCCGACGGTGGTGGGGAGACTTATATTTTTGACTTTACGTCACAAGAGTTTACATTCCCATATTTTTAAATGATTTTCGATCATTGAATGTGTGTTATTGTGTATATATGTGTATTATTTGTGTTATTATTAAATAATTAGACAAATAGTACACATTTTATCTTATACCGGGTGGTGAATCGTAAAAAGGGCCATAGGAAACTCAATGTAAAATTCTGAATTGTTGAATTCCTGCTTCCCTAATTATTTTACATCAAAAGTCATGAGAGAATACTTGTAGAGAATTAAAATCTGTATTAAAATCAAAAGTTAAAATTGTTCTACGATTTAAATGCATTCCAAAATTTTGAAAAATATGATACATTTGCCACAATAGGTATGCGTGTAAAAGTAAGGCCACAAGTTACTATTTAACTGACAGTGCTCACACCATTGACTGAATAAAAAAATCTTTATTATATACTAATCCTTTCTCCGCAACTGAGGGTATCTTATCAACTGTATTGTTTTTAAACAATAGATGATAAAATAAAAATATCGACAGTTCAAAAATGTGAACATTATTGCATTGTGTGTGGCCTAAGTTTGGGCTGAAAACTAAAATGTATTACATTTTTACAAAATTTTGGAATATGTTTAATTACGTACACCAATTTTAACAGTTATTTCCGATACAGATTTCAATCCTCTACAAATAGTTTCTAATGTGTTTTGATGTACAATAATTATTAGGGAAGCTGGAATTCAACAGTTCAGACTTTTACATTGAGTTAATGCAAAATTTTGACGCATGTCAAAATTCTCAATGTGTTTTAATTGTATTCATTTTTTTTCGAATCCTGAGAAAACTAATAAATATTTTTGAAAAATTTAAACTCAGAATGAAAGACTACATTATTACCGAGGGCTGAAAGTCCCTGAAAACTTCTATAATGTTTATTTTAATAAGTTACAGGGCTGAAAATAAAAGAGAAGTGTGATATTTCATTTCAAATATTTCATTCAATAGAATCTGCTTGTTTATTCTAAGGGGCTTTCCGCCCTCGGTAATAATGTAATCTTGCATCCTGCGTTTAAATTTTTCTAAAATACTTGGTTTTCTCAGGATTCGAAAAAAATCATATGACGATTCAAATGACAGTAAACTCTCGTGACGTAATCTCCCCCTTAATGTTCATTGGTTAGTCGATTTAGGCAACCGTAGTAATGTCTAAGAACCGTGTACATTGGTAACATATTTATTTGACAGTTGCGGTATTGACACTATTTATTTTTATTCTTGACTCTAATTTGTTTTATTATATTTATTGTTTTTATTATTTACTTTAAGGTAAGATTATACCTTAATTCTATATGTAGTTTTCTATTTCTAACGTTTTATTTATTTACATTGAATATTAATTTGTTTTGTTGTATAATCCAAGTTTGCAATAATTATGTGATTTATTTGATTTAAAATGGATTCAGGATTTTTTTATACTTTGGCAACAATGTCAACTTAGATCTCTGACATAGATAATGATGTGCAACGGTCAGTAAAATAGACAAACTGTAAGTATGCTTTTTCTCATGAGGATCTTTCAGTGTGTCACAGTTTTTCGATTTCTTTCTAACGCATTAAATTGCATGTGACAGAAAAAAACGCACGTCGGTGATTTCGTCGGTGACATTTATAACATTTTTCTAGTTGTCAATAGATGGCGCTATAATCGAAAAAAAAATTATTTACGAATTATATAATATATCTACGAATATAATCTGTTCAATTCATAAGACTATACAAATAAAAGAAAATACCATTTTATAAATAATGCAATAAACACAATTGATTTGATTTTATGCCAAATTGCAAATAAAATGTGACAACTGTCAGATTTAACTAAAATGGCATGTCACTAAAATGTAGATTATCACGGACTTACTTTTTTTCCTATCATTTGTGACGCACTAAAAAATGCTCATGAAAAGAAGCATACATGCAAAAGAGTGTATTGTATATTTCAAAAATCTGACGATTTGAGCCGGGCGGGCGTAAGGAAATGGGTGAGTCCCAAAGTTTCACAAGAAAAAAGCGAGTATTTCACGAAATGAATGACAGATCAAAAAACTAAAAAATATGTGCTCAATATTTTTAAAAAATCTATCGAATGATACCAAACACGACTTCCCACGTTCCCACGGAGAGGGTGGGGGTAAATTTAATACTTTAAATACGAATCCCGCGATATTTCGCGAAATGAACATCAGATCGAAAAACTAAAATACACTTATTCAATATTTTTGAAAAATCTATCGAATGGCACCAAACACGACACCCACGGAGGTGGGGTGGGGGGTTACTTTAAAATCTTAAATAGGAGCCCCCATTTTTTATTGCAGATTTGGATTTCTTGCGTAAAAATAAATAACTTTTATTCGAAACATTTTTTCGAATTATGGATAGATGGCGTTATAATCGGAAAAAACGATTGTTGGAAATGGAAAACTTTTTTTGGTTTTAGGACCTAATAATCACAACCCAATAGGTCCCCAAAGCGCTCGAGTGACTGCACATTTAGCATACTTTACTCCCCTACTACACTCAGCGGCACGAAAAACGGGCACCCCAAAAAATGGGTCATTTTTGATGTCTCGTATCTCCTACCTGTTGTCAGACAGATTTAAATAATTATTTTAATATGTTATAGCCTTATTCTTTAGCAATATCGCTGTAATAATATTGTTGCTAGACAGGTAAATTTTCATTGTATACCGGGTGTACCAATAAAACTGGGTTTTTTTTCTCAATTTCACAACACCCTGTGGAATATTCTAACCTTTATAAAATATTGAAATTAAAACCCAACTATATAGCCCCAGGTTTTCTTAACATTCTGTTTTTTTATTCATTCGCTTATGTTGGATAATAAAAAAGTTAGGGACTTTAACAACTAGCCATGTTCTTTATCAATACAGGGTGTTTCTAAATAAGTGCGACAAACTTTAAGGGGTAATTCTGCGTGAAAAATAATGACCCTTTGCTTTATAAACCTATGTCCGCAAATGTTTCGTTTCCGAGATACGGGATGTTGAATTTTTTCCTACAAACTGACGATTTATTTATTGCTTTAAAATCGGTTGAGATACGCCAATGAAATTTGGTAGGTTTTAAGTAGTAGATATTGCGTATTTTTTCACATACAATTAAGAATTTTATATTCACAATTGGCGTGCATACGGGTCATATTACCCTATCATATTACCCGCATGCACGCCAATGGTGAATATAAAATAAAAAAAAGACTAAGTTTTCACTCTAATGGCATATAAAACAACATAATGCTATTCTACATCCCACCAGAATGAAAACAATGGGAACCTTCTCTGGTTACACCTCCGAGGCTTCTACAATTTGCAAGCCATACGGATACTGAGACTAAGGAAGATGAGGGAATTCTACAATTTACAATTCATGTCCCATCTGCTCAGCGCGGTAAAGTTCCAACGAGAATGGTTCCCTTCATATTCATACTCCACACAGAGTAAATGTAAATCAAAAATGAATAACCATTTTCAATTTCGTTGCAAAACGAAAACACAGCCGAACCATATTCTAGTCCAATCAGAGAGTGCTGCAAGCACCCCTACCGGTTTCGAAACTTATTAGTCTCTCATCAAGAGGCACATATGCTGCTCTCCCTGATCCAACCAAAACAAACCCCAGCGTGCAGTCCCGGATCGCAACGAACGAAATGGCATAGATGCCCTAGCGGCAACTGCTAGCAAAAAGACTAAGTTTTCACTCTAATGGCATATAAAACAACATAATGCTATTCTACATCCCACCAGAATGAAAACAATGGGAACCTTCTCTGGTTACACCTCCGAGGCTTCTACAATTTGCAAGCCATACGGATACTGAGACTAAGGAAAATGAGGGAATTCTACAATTTACAATTCACGTCCCATCTGCTCGGAGATTGTAGAAGCCTCGGAGGTGTAACCAGAGAAGGTTCCCATTGTTTTCATTCTGGTGGGATGTAGAATAGCATTATGTTGTTTTATATGCCATTAGAGTGAAAACTTACGTCTTTTTGCTAGCAGTTGTCGCTAGGGCATCTATGCCATTTCGTTCGTTGCGATCCGGGACTGCACGCTGGGGTTTGTTCTGGTTGGATCAGGGAGAGCAGCATATGTGCCTCCTGATGAGACTAATAAGTTTCGAAACCGGTAGGGTTGCTTGCAGCACTCTCTGATTGGACTAGAATATGGTTCGGCTGTGTTTTCGTTTTGCAACGAAATTGAAAATGGTTATTCATTTTTGATAAAATTTTTAATTGTATGTCAAAAAACGCGCAATAGCTCTCTTAAAACCTACCAAATTTCATTTGCATATCTCAACCGGTTTTGGAGCAATAAATAAATCGTTAGTTTGTAAGAAAAAATTCAACATCCCGGCATACAATGAACATTTACATATCTAGCAACAATATTACTACAGCGATATTGCTAAGAATAAGGCTATAACATATTAAAACAATTATTTAAATCGAACAACAGGTTTAGGAGACACATCAAAAATGACCCATTTTTTTGGGGTGCCCGTTTTTCTTGCCGGTGAGTGTATAAGAAAAGCATAATAAATTTTTCATTATATTTTTTCAGGTATATATTGTAAAACATTTTCAAAACTTTCTTTGTCATTCTACAAAGAAAGTATTTATTTCCGTTTTGAAAAATTTCTATATTGTTCGTATTTTTGTAATTAAGTTTGGGGGCACACTACATGCGCGCTCCTCTCAGCAACTACTTCTTCTGTATTTTCTTATCAAGTATACAGGCACATTTCACTTTTAGAAGATATTAATGATCAGTTTTGAATCATAGGGCTGGCTTTTAATGTACTGTCATTTGTTTCGAGCTTCTGTCATATGTTGTATAATCTGTGTACTTATAATATTCATATATATAATACATACATACATATTTATATTTATATATTGTACAGATTATACAACATATGACAGAAGCTCGAAATAAATGAGAGTCGATGAAAAGCCCTATACGATAAGTTTTATGTAAAATGTAAATATGTTAAGTTTTATTTTCTAATAGGGCTTTTCATTCATAGTCATTTGTTTCGAACTTCTGTCATATGTTGTATAACGTGTATATTTATAGGGAGATTTTAGACCATCTACTTTTTGACGTATGATAAACGTAAAACGTTATACTTGTCATGCGCAATGAGTGATAAATAAGGGATAACGTATTTGCTTGAAATAGATTTTGAAACCCTTCAGAAAATACACACACAGATTAACGTTAATTGACATTTGGCAAATGTAACCTATAAAACGGCAGTTGTGTGCTATAACTTATTTTATTGAATTATTTGCCATAATGGAAGAAAATGTATTAAGACGTTCACCAAAGACAATTTACTACTTTAGGAACACAAAACATCCATCCTAAGTTTAACAAGGCAATTCAATCAAGTGTCAGATTTCTCAAGAAATGGTGTAATTTAGAATTATTCTACCAGGGTTGCCTAGCAGATTATATTCAATTATATTATAATATGTTTATTACCTGATAGTTTTTTTAAAAACAAATTTTGATTACAATTTTATACATCGTTACTATATTTTTTATTCTAGTTGTCTTTGGTTCAGCTCATATGACTTTTTTTTTCGTTTTTTATGATTTAGATATATGACATTTGGCAATCTTACAAATACGTAATCCCTTAATAACGTAAATCTTATTTCTACCTAAATAAGGGGACACCTTATCCGCTAATAAGGTAATACGTTATTTTTCAGTTAATGCGCATGAGCAGAATAGCGTATAACGTTTAACGTTGCTGAAATAAGGGGCTTAAAAACTCTCTAATATTATACACAGATTATACAACATATGACAGAAGCTCGAAACAAATGACAATCGATGAAAAGCCCTATTGGGAAATAAGCCACAATTTAACTTGAAAAATAATTTTGTTAAGGAAACTCATAAATATTGGCAATATCATTTTAAAGCCTTCTACATACTTTATAATGTATAATATAGGTATGTCTGAATTGCCGATATAAATGAGTCAGATTAAATTAAATTGTTAGAAGAATTTTTTTACCAAGCAACAACATTTTTGTTTAATTTATTAATATTTTGTATTTTGACAACGACGTCCGAAATGGAGGTCGAAACGTTGAAATAGCAAGAGATAATTCACAAATCGGTGCAAAAGATTCGAGTGACAACCTTCCATAGAGGTATTAATCAACCAATGAGCAAGAAAATTTGCTTATAAAGAGGAAAAAGAAGTTTTATATGTTTAAGTATAAGAAGGTTTAGTGTAATTTACTCACCATCAACAATAGGTTCTTTGATACTTTCCACAGGGGCAGGAATATTCTGCACTTGTGTATTGTCGGTCGTAGTGGGTTCTGCGGGTACTTCTTTCGGTAGGCTTATCGTGGGAGGTAAAGGTACTTGCTGAGGCTGAGTGATAGCTATCTGTTGTGGAGCAGTGGTCTGCATTTGTTGGATTTGCGCGGGGCTTGAAGTCACTTGAGCGATTGATGTAGGTTGGGTAGGTGTTGTTTGGATCTGTCCTATGATCGTTCCTGGCGGTGCCATCTGCTGCAACTGAAATTTATTTATATTTTAGCACTTTTTCAAGTGGTCTTTACTATACCAATGTTCGAACAAGAATGGTGCTGATATTACTGAGTTAGGAAAATCCATAGTGCTACAGTATCTATGTTATCATATCGTTATACCTGGTAACTAAATAGAATCTATTGTTGAAGTATTTTTACTATGAGGTATTCAGTCTTTCAGTTATAACATGAAAGAAGTATGCACCACAAATACTTCATTGTTCTCAGAATCTTTCTGATAAAATGGTAACAATGTAACAATCTATCAACACCGAATACCGACATTAAAACAATTAGTAACTTTGTTAGTTAATTATATTGATAAGAAGGTGACTCATTCACATAATTGTGCATAAGGATTATATAAAGTGCTTGTTATTGAATACAGAGAAGCCAAAAATAATAATTGACTAAAATATTACAGGAATTTTTTCATTTCTTGTATAGGAAGAGCCAATATAAGTCTAAAACTTCTTCTTCTTCTTTTTGTTTAGACTTGACTCTGGTCTGTTATTTTTTTTTCTCCCATTTGGTATTCTTTTTTTAGTTATTTTTATATTATTTCATCCAAAATCAGGTTGACGTTAGAGATTCCCTTTGTGTTATCCCACTGCCAGCTGCAATTGGGTCAATTAGTTCTTCTACTTTTACTTTTTTATTGTGTTGTTAGGAAAGTTAGGATAGCCATGCTGATCGCCAACATCCGGAACGGATAGGCACCTTAAGAAGAAGAAATTGTGTTGTTCTGGTAGATATTTTCGATCGTTTTAATTATTCCTAGAGGTACAATTAACCAAAAATTAAAGTACATAAATACAGCTATACAAACAGCAGGAAAGAAACATCTGACAAAAACGACAACAAAGAACAAGGGGTGGATGACAGGACATACTAGACTTGATGGAACAAGAAGAAAGATGAAGAATTACCTAGACAAATAGAAAGAAATAAACAAACACATAGAATAAAAGAAGCCAAAGAGGCGTGGATTAAAGAACAGTGTGAAGAAATGGAAACCTATGAGAAAAAGTACGATGCGTTCAATATGCACAAAAAAGTAAAAGAGATAACAGGAAGCATAAAGAAATGCCAAATAGGTAAACTTAAAGACAAAGATGGAAATCTTATTGTAGATCTAGAGAATAAAATAAAAAGATGGACAGAATACCTGAATGAATTATTTGAAGACGATAGAAACAACTTAACTCAGATAATCAATGCAACTGGGCCAGACATATTGAAAGAAGAAGTAGAATACGCAATAAGAAACGCTAAAAATGGAAAAGCAAACGGACCTGATGAAATCCCTACAGAACTGCTGAAGCTTTTGAATGATAAATCCGTAACCATAATATTGCATATATATTCAATACAATATACAGTACTGGTATAATACCGCAAGAATGGTTGCTGTCTACGTTTGTCACCATACCGAAGAAAACTAAGGCAATGCAATGTTCAGATCATCGAACAATCTTCTTGATGAGTCACCTGCTTAAAATATTTCTTAGAGTCATCCACAACCGAATCTATCAAAAACTAGACATCGACATTAACGATACACAGATGGGATTCAGAAAAGAATTAGGTACAAGGGATGCTCTCTTTGCCTTGAACGTTCTAACACAGAGATGCCTAGATGTTAACCAAGAGGTACACGCCTGCTTTATAGACTTTGAAAAGGCCTTTGACAAAGTTCGCCACAGTAAACTCAAAGAAATCCTGGAGAGTAAGAACATTGACACCAGAGACATACAAATAATATTAAATCTGTACTGGAATCAGCGAGCTAATATAAAAATAGAAGACCAAACATCGGACGAAATAGAAATACGTAGAGGGGTACGACAGGGTTGTATATTGTCACCGCTCTTGTTTAATATCTACAGCGAACAAATATGCCAAGAAGCTCTCTCATATGCAAACGAAGGGATAATAGTCAATGGAGAAGTTATCAATAACATTCGATATGCTGACGATACTGTGATAATGGCAAGAACAGCGCAAGATCTACAACATCTAGTTGAAAGTATGAATGAGATATGTAATAACTACGGCATAAGGATGAACGTCAAAAAAACCAAATATATGACCTTCAGTAAGAATCCAATAAATGACACTAGTATCACAATAAACGGCACCCAACTTGAAAAAGTAAACGAATAAAATACTTGGGAACCCTTATCAATGAAACAGGTGACCAAAATCACGAGATAAAAAGACGTATTGAAATTGCCAGATCTACTTTTATAAAAATGAAAAAATTATTTTATAATGGTGATATTAGTATTCATCTACGAACTAGAATGTTAAAATGCTATGTATTCAGTACTTTGCTCTACGGTGTTGAGTCATGGACTCTTAAACAGAGGAATATTAAAAATCTTGAAAACTTTGAGATGTGGTGCTACCGCCGTATACTAAGAATAAGTTGGGTGGATAAAATTACAAATGAAGAAGTAATACGCAGAATAAATAACGAGCCAGAAGTTCTACTGAATATAAAAAAGAGAAAACTTGAATACTTAGGCCACCTGATGAGGGGACAAAAGTACACATTCCTACAAAATATAATGCAAGGAAAAATCCAAGGACGAAGAAATCCAGGCCGTAGAAGAATGTCCTGGATGAGAAATTTGAGAGAGTGGTTTGGTTGTACCACTAACGAATTGTTCAAAACAGCAGTAAATAAAATTAGAATCGCCCTAATGATATCCAATCTCCGATAGGAGAGGCACTCAAAGAAGAAGAAGAGGTACGATCTGACAAACGAGACCTGGCGGCTGACCTTGCCCGAAAATACACAGCGATAAATGCACAATACGACAAGGTCACGCGCCAGGTCTCGCTTGTCCGATTGTACTTCTCTTGAGTATAATAAATGAAGGGTTTGGGTGAAGAACGATGAATGTCTATCTGGAAGCATTTTCGGTAAAATGAGAAACAAAGTTACATATTCATTGTTTTCCCCCTTGCGTCCAATCTTGTGACGTGTTGATAGTACTCTTTCTAAGCTAACAGATTGCACAAAAATCGCAAAATGACCAAAAATTGACATTCATCGTTTTTCCCTCTAACACTTCAAATGGATAATGTCCTTTAATGTGGCTCTGTCAAATACCTTCTTAAGGTCCATCATCATCAGTAGCTCGACAACCCTTTTTGGGTCCTGGCTTGTTCTAGGATTTTCCGCCATTCTGTTCTGTTCCTTGCTTTGTTCTTTCAGTGGGTAATCTCAAGTGTTTTCAGATCTTGTTCCACTTGTTCCATGTATCTAAGTTTGGGTCTTCCCTTTGACCTTCTCCCTACTGGTGTTTGCCTCATTATATGTTTTGGTGTTTCGGTCTCCAACATCCGTTCAACATGGCCCATCCAGCGCAGACGTCCGATCTTTATGGATGTTATGACGTCGGGTTCGTTGTACGCTGCGTATAGTTCAAAATTATATCTTCTGCGCCATACGTCATTTTCTTTCACACCTTCTTAAGGTCCCCGAAACTCAAATAGGCCGGTTTGTTGTATTCTAATGATTTCTCGAGAACCTGCCTCATTATAAATATTGTGTATATGCATAATCTTCCCGACTTAAAACCTTGTTGTTCTTCCGCTACTGTTATAATTTTATTCAGTTTGTTTGTTATCACTTTGGTTGTTTATTTTAATGTTGTGTTTCTTTTTCTTCTTTTTCGTCTATATAGGCAGTACTGTCTGTTTTCCTTCAACGGTGCCTTTTATTCTGCCCCTAAATTGTCATTCCATCTTTTCCTTGGGCGTCCTATACTTCTTTTGCTTAACAGTAACTTGTACCTGGCTATTCTTACTATACTTGATTCAGACATCCTGCTTATGTGTTGATCCCACTCTTCTTTTCTGTTCTTTACCCAAGTATCTATATTGTCTACCTCACATATGCGTCCCATTTCCTCACTTCTTACCCTATCCTGTAGTCCTTTTCCAGCAATCCTTCTTAAGATCTTCATTTCGTTGGTCTCCAGATGTCTTTGTGTTCTCCTTGTGTCTGGTCTTGTTTCGGCCGTATAAGTGATAACTGGCCCAATAACCGACTTATATATGTATTCGGGCCTTTGTTTCCACTCTTAGGTGTTTGTTTTTCCAAATTGTGTCGTTTAGGCATCCGGCCGTTCTACTGGCTTTATTTATTTGGTCCTTTACCTTCTTCGATATTGTGTCGGATGATAGATTAGTTCCCAGGTATTTGGGAATAATGTTGTGTTTAATAAATTAATTCCTCTGTAAGTCTCCGGGTCCGATGTGCCTCCCTTTTTGAAGAGAGGTACATATCAGGATGCTTGATCTCTATTCTTGAGGTATTCTGTTTTGAATATCGAAATTCTTAAATAAAATAAATAAGTACAAAAGTAAATATATCTACTACCTGTTGCAACTGCTGCATATTCATCTGCATAGGTTGTTGAGTTACGGCAAGATTGGACTGCAGAGGAAGGCCTTGTTGTATCGTGCCTAGGTTTTGTTGGGACATCTGTTGCACTTGCTGAGTATTGGCCTGCGTGGACATCGAAACAACAGGCATGATGGGTCTGTCACCGGCCATCTGGAGTTGCTGTGAGTTGATGGTAGGGAGAGTTTGAACTAAAAAAATATCGAGTAATTTTTTAACAATATCATGTATAAAAGAAGATTAAGCACAGATAACGCAGTGACCATGTTAAAGAATATTAGAAACTGACAAATCAACTAAATCAACGATAGACCAGTAACAGTGAACGCAGACATCAATACAATAAGAAAAATTTGATCTGGAGAACAATCTTGTTCAAATACAAGTGTGATTTGTACTTCTGTTTTATTGTGATGTTTATCCTCTTCTAAACAGTTCGACAGATGTGTTATCCATGATTTTCTTTTATTTTACACTATAGTATAAATGTAGTAACGGACGATATTAATTTTCAAGATTCAGATGCTTTTCCAAATAGATCCTTGATTGTTCTACTTTGTAGTGTGGTAGGTTTTAGGTTCTAGATACCCTTAGAGATTGTTGCCATTATTGCTGTTATCTCGCCATTAGATATATCATCATCATCAGCCTCTCTCGATCCGCTGCTTGACATAGGTCGTCCCTGTTTGTCTCCAAAGTGTTCTATCTTATGCTTTCTGTATCCAGTTTATTGTTGTCTTTCATAAGCCGTCTTGCCATCGTGTTGGTGGTCTTCCTCTGCTACGTTTTTTAGCTCTTGGTCTCCATTCAACTAGTTTGCGAGTCTATCGTCCGTCCTTCATTCTGGCAACGTGTCCAGCTCATTTCCATTTTAAGTTACAGCTTCTTTCAATGACGTCTATGACTTTGGTCTTAGCACGTAGATCTTCGTTTCTAATCCTGTCTCGTAGAGTGGCCCCTATCATTGATCGCTCCATTCTTCTTTGCGTTACTCAGTTTTTGTGCGTTTTTCTTTGTGAGGGATAATGTTTCTGCACCATAGGTGATCACCGATAGCACGCATTGGTCGAAAACTTTTTTCTTCATATTAACTGGAATGTCACTATTAAAAATGTTCCTAAGACCTCATCCTTGTATTATTCTTCTGGATACTTCGTTTGTTTGATTGTCCTTACCTATCTTAAATTCGTGATCCAGATATATATTTGTCTACCATTTCTAGTTGTTCATTTTGTATTTCAAGGTGTTTACTTGGTACTAAGTTCGTCATATATTTTGTTTTTGTTATCCTATTCATTTTTAAGCCTATTTTATGACAGGCTGTACTAAGTTCTTCCAACATTTTCTTTATTTGTCCCAAATCGTCTGCATTCAAGACTATATCGTCTGCGTAGCTTAGGTGGTGTAGCATTTCTCTGTCCACATTTATTCCTTTGTCACTCCATTCGAGGGTTTTGATCGCTTTTTCTAGAGCCGATATGAAAAGTTTAGGTGATAACGCATCACCTTCTCGGATTCCTCTTTGGGTATTAATTTGGTTGCTGTTAGCGTGTAGTTGTATCGAGCTTGTCACATTTTTATATAATTACGGATTAGCCTCAAAATATCGGCTATCAATGCGGCTCTCTTTTGGTGCTTCTATAACACTGTCGAGTTCTACTGAATCGAACGCTTTGTGGAAATCTACGAATGCTAAAACTATGGGCTTGTTATATTCCATGGCAATGGCAATCGTTGCTTCCAAAGTTTGATCTGAATCCAGCTTGTTCTCTACTTTGATAAAAGTCTAATTTCTTGTCTAATCTTGTGGTGATTACTCTCGTGAAAAGTTTATAAAGATGGTTCGACAGACTGATTGGTCGGTAATTTTCCAGATCAGTTTTTTCTCCTTTTTTGCACAGAAGAATTTTTTTGGCTTTATTCCATTCAGATGGTATGGATTTCTGGGGAAGTATGGAGAGCATTGGGAGAGACAGGAACAAGGTGGCTAGCAGGTCTATTTAATAGAATTATGGAAGTCGGACAAATGCCAGACGAATGGAGAAGCAGTATACTGGTACCTGTTTACAAAAACAAGGGAGATATACAACAATGTACAAACTACAGGGCTATAAAACTGCTTAGCCACACCATGAAAATATGGGAAAGAGTAATTGACAGACGGATACGTGAAGAGACCGAAATATCCGAGAATCAATTTGGCTTTATGCAGGGTAGATCAACAACAGATGCAATTTTCATTATAAGGCAATTGATGGAAAAATACAGGAGTAAAGAAACAAACGCTCATATGGTATTCATTGATCTTGAGAAAGCATATGATAGAGTTCCTCGAGAGATTCTGTGGTGGGCACTCAATAAGAAAGGAGTCCCTGGTGAATATGTAAAGATTGTGAGGGATATGTATGAGGGAGTAACGACTAGTGTTAGGACAGGTGTGGGAGAGACTGATAAATTTCATGTGAAAGTAGGACTGCACCAAGGTTCTGTGCTTAGTCCGTATTTATTCTCATTAGTTGTGGACCAGATAACAACGAAACTACAGGGTAACATTCCATGGTGCTTAATGTATGCTGATGATGTCGTGTTAGTAGGAAATAGTGAAAGAGACCTAGAACAAAAACTGGAACAGTGGAGACAAGCTCTGGAGGAAAAAGGTTTAAAACTTAGTAGGACAAAAACAGAGTATTTGGAATGTTCATTTAAAGATGGAGCTACTACAAATAAAATGGTATCTTTGGATGGTGAAATGATTGTGAAAAGCAATAGTTTTAAGTACCTAGGATCGGTATTACAGAGTAATGGAGAAATAGATGGAGATGCATGCAGTAGAATTAGGGCTGGATGGATGAAGTGGAAAGAAGCGAGTGGTGTGTTGTGTGACAGAAAAATTCCAATGAAGCTGAAGGGAAAATTCTATAAAACAGCCATAAGACCGGCTATGATGTACGGAACTGAATGTTGGGCAGTGAAAAAGAAAGAGGAACAACGAATGCATGTGGCGGAAATGAGAATGCTTAGATGGATGAGTGGAGTGACAAAGAAGGATAAAATTAGAAATGAGTATATTAGGGGAAGTCTAGGTGTGGCACCAATTGATGCCAAAATGAGAGAGCATAGGTTAAGATGGTTTGGTCATGTTCAACGTCGAGACGTTAATCACCCAATACGAAGAATAGCTGAAGTGCAGATTCCTGGAAGGAGTAGGAGAGGAAGACCAAAGAAGACCTGGGGGGAGGCGATAAGGCAGGACATGTTGGTAAAGGGGATTAACATTGATATGACCCAAGACAGAATTGTGTGGAGAAATGCAATTAGGGAAGCCGACCCCGCATAGGGATAAGGCAAAGAGAATGATGAGATGGTATGGATTTCTCTGTCAAACATAGATTAATGTTTATGTTTATTAGATACCTATGGCATCTGTTAAATCTTGTAAGTATTTTTTGGATCATTTTTTGAATATGTGTTGAACATTAAACCTTGTCAATTCTTTACTTTACTTACAAATTCTATAACAGAGAGAAGCATTGAGAGAAACAGAAAATAGTTAATGTCTTGATCTAAGTAAGTAAGTAGTAATGAAAATGGCGTTTAAGCAAATAAATACATACAATACGTACTCATCATCGGTTTTGGCTGGATATGTTGCGTCTGCTGTCCTTGTTGATTCGCCTGTCCCTGTTGCTGTAGCTGATACTGTTGCATGGCAGCCTGTTGCTGCTGCTGCTGCTGTTGCTGCTGCTGCTGCTGTTGCATTTGCTGCATCACCACGGTTTGCTGCGTCTGCTGTTGTTGAGGGTTGACTTGTTGCTGCTGTGTTTTGTTTTGGTTTGCGAGTTGTTGAACTTTTTCGGCGGTCATCGGGGATCCGGGTGTCATGGTGGTAGTCATACCATTGGCGTTCATGACCAGCATTCTGGAAAAGTCACTTTGGTTTCTCAGTTATTAATGCCAAATCAAGAAGTAGTTTAAAATAATTGTTACAATGAAAGTAGACTGTAAATACGATATTGAAGTAAATTTTCACTGAAAATATCAACTTGCACTATGTATGCTGATGGCCAAAAAATGCAATACTTTCTATACACAGTTATTTATTTGAATCAGTAGATCAGTCAGATTTGGATCAGTTTTTCTCAAAACAAAAAAGATAAGAAACTTTATTTCTGTGTATTTAACTTTAGTTTATTTATAATTTTTAGTCATTTTGGATTGTTTTTGATTTACCCAAAAAATTTAAAATGCCAAGAGTTCGCGGTCGTCCGAAATTTTGTCATTTAAGCGACTTCGAAAAAGGACTCATTGTAAGCATGAAAGAGACCGGTTTCGGTTTACAGAAAATTTCAAGAAGAGCTGATGCTAATACATCAACGGTGTTAAGAGTTTGGTTGTGCAGATGGTCCAATGATGAGACTTATCGGCGTCATGCACGGTCAGGACGTCCTAGAGTATTGCAAGGCCGTGATTTGCGCCATCTTATGGAGAATTCTCACGACGAGGTCGAGGCGCGTGTTGAAGCGAGATTCAAGTGGGTCCTAATTTAAACGTCGGCAAAGAGAGATATAATATATATAATAGTGGAAAAGAAAGAGAACGCAGATACCCTACAAGACGGTAAAATTAGTAATATTTACACTTTGTGATAAAATGTCCCGAATATGTCCCGAAGAATACAGGCAACCAAAAAGTTGACCGCTCTCAGTGGTGGAGATAAAAATATTAGTTGGTTTTTTTAATTCTCACAATGATAAAAATTAGAACAAAACGTAGTTTGACCATAAAATTACCACGCCACTGATCATACCCTCGTCTGACGAGACATCCACACTATCCACAGGCTAATAAATTTTAGCATTTGGTGTTATTTTAAGGGTCATAAATACCAAATTTTGACAGAAATTTCTCTATCTCTTCTTACGTTTAATCTTTTTCACGTTGGGTTGAATTCCGTCTTCAGTTTTTATCTTTTTCTGTTACATTTTTTTATTTCACTCATAATGTCGCAACACGCTCTGTCAGTTTTCCTCTTTAGACTTCTTGCTCTCAAAAATAGACGAGGCAGTGTACATCAAGTACACTGCCTAGGATTACTTCCTAACGCAGGTGCTCACAGGACACGGTTGTTTTAGCAGTGGCGGCTCGTATAACTTTAGGAAGGTAGTGCCAGAATCCGGGCAGCTGCCTAAATTTTTTGTGGCGGTTTTACGATATGGTCAAAAAGGATATAAAATATAAATAAAAAAAAAATATCGATTCTTATCTACCTGTTCATTATGTTTAATTAGAGTATCACGATAAGCTGAATTTAATTGGGTTTTTATATTTAACTTACCAAGCATTGAAAAGCTAAAAACGTTATTCATGTGCACTTTAGATTTTTCATGGGATTTCAATTTCTCCCATATATGTACAAGATCATCGGTGCCTTTGTTTGACCAAGTCTCGTCACCTCCAAACAAAACGCATACAAAACAGAAGAGTTTATTAGTTTGTTCGCAACCACACAACCAGCTATTTTTATCATAAATAATTTTATTAAACTTACGACAGCGAAGTTTTTGTCCATTTCCACTTTGTTTTTCAATTTTTAAATCGGGTAAAGGCCGACCGAGTTCTTTAATTTGTAGTTTTTTTTCTAACGAAAAACCACCAAAAGAGTTTTTTAATATACTAATTTGATTCATTGTCAATAAATAAATTAAGCGTAGAAAATAATCAAAATATTATTTTTATACCTACGACACCCACGATCACAACGCACTAACTAATAATTACAAATTAAAAAATATAGTAGAGTATAAACACAAATATACAATACAGTAGTAGACAATAAACACAATAGCGTCAAGCGAACGCGTAAAGAAACTAGAAATATGTAGATCTAAAACATTGTATCTTAAGATCCACTAACTTCCTTTTCGAGATTTCGAGCCTGGCACGGAGACTCCAATTTAAACGTATGTTAAAAGTGCAATACCGCTCTCTCTCTGTCACTTACACAGGATGCTCATACAATCTTTCTCTTTTCTCACGAGCCACTATGCCGTTCGGCACTGGGATTTTTATGATTTTCATCCTTTATCCGGTCAGCTGTGGGTGGCCAGAGTCGGTAGATTTGCATTGCGCTACACAGTTGCCAGATTTGATATAATTTATAAAAATAAAGAGAAATATTCACAAAAAAAATAAACAGGCATTAAAATGTTTTTAAGATAAAAAATATGTTTCTGCATAGTTAGCAAGGTAGTGCCATGGCTCTATGGCACTACCTCACGGGCCGCCACTGTGTTTTAGAGCCTACCTCTCTAGGTTTGGAAAGCCTGACACTGATGAATGTCTATACTGCAGACACCCGGACACTGTTACGCATACGATGCTAAAGTGCAACAAATTGATAGTAGAAAGGAACAGAATGGAAAGAGAGACAGGTGTGAATTTTGTGACAGTGCGAGAAATGATTGAGAGAATGATTGAAAATAATTCTGGTTGGACTAGTATACACAACTATTATATCCGTGTAGTAATCAAGAAGAAAGAGGAGGAAAAAAAGCTGTACCAACGATACGGGTGAGAGGGAAATATATTGTAAGTAGAAGGTAGAGGGAATAAGTTTTGATGAGAGGTGAATAGGTGAGTTAGATTGAATGAGACAGACTGTGGGAAAAGAAGCTCTAATAAAAAAAAAACAAAAAACCCAATTTTGGGACAAAAAAGGGGGAAACGGGGAAAAGGAAAGGCCTCCTTGCTTACAGTCTGTGGATAAATGAAGGTAAAGTGCTTCGGAAGCGATGTCGACCTTGCAGCGGCCATTCCGCTTTCGGAGCGCTGGATGACAGAGGAGGGTCTGGTTTAGCAGGTAGGCATTCGGCGTAGCCTCGGTACGTTTTAAAGTACCTCGGGAACTATCGCTGGGGCTACGAAGAATGAATCCTGCACTAAGGTCATTCAGACGGCGTTCTGGACTGAGATGTCTTTTGAAGATGCCAGATCCCTCCTCTTTAAAGATCATAAAAAGTGTACATCAAGTAAGATATGATTTGGGATTTGGTTGCAGCTACTGGAAGACTAGTCTCAAGAAGAACAGTTAATTAAAACTTACTTGGAATGGGACTGAGAGCTTGTTGTCTGCTTTTGGTGTTACCTTTAGCACAGTTCGACACTAGCATGGTGCAGAGATCAACAAAACTGGAATGGCCAATGAAATTTTGCCTGCTTCAGTGATGAATCTAAGTATTGTTTGGGTGGCTCTGATAAGCGCATAAGGGTAAGACGTTTTCGTAGAATAACTGAGTGACGAATTTGTTGACGAAAATAACGTTGCAAATTTGTTTATAATGTTATCAAATAATAATAATATTGTAATTTATATTTCCGTAAATAAATATTTAAGAAAATATTGGTCCTTCTAGGCTAGATGTTACATGCTTTTTTGGTCATCAGTATATATCTATCGTTCCACTTCATTCAATGCTACAATTACAAATATGTTCTCATTGGTAAACTTACTTATTTCCCATGATATGATGTTGTTGTTGCTGCTGCTGTTGTTGTTGCTGTTGGATGTTTGAGTAAGGTTTAATTTGTGTCTGGTTAGCTGCATCTGCTTTTGGTGCTGGGGACGTTCGGATTTGTGGTGCTTTGGTGCGAATTTTAGCTACCTGTTTGCTACCTATGGAAGCCTAAGAAACGAATAGGATAAGTTAGAAAAGAAAATACAGCAAAGAGCAAGTATAAATTATTAATATTTCCATAATAAAACGTTATATTCATAATTATAAAAACATTAAACGAATTATACCAATTTTTCTAGCGGAAATTACTAGGAGAGCAAGATTAGCATGGGCAGGATTTGGAAAACTTAGTTGGATACTTAAGAACCGCAAAATACCCCAATACCTGAGGAGTAAAGTGTTCAACCAGTGCATCCTTCCTATCGTGGCATATGGATGTCACACCTGGACCCTAACCAAGACAATAAATATAAATAAACTAGCCCCAACCGAATGAGCAATGTTAGGTATAAATACGACTGTCAGATAAAAAAAGAAACGATTGGGTAAGACCAAAAACAAAAGTCGAGGACATAACAACAAAAGTTGCCAAACTTAAATAGTGCTTCGCAGTCCACACTGCTAGACAAAAAGATCAACGTTGGAATGCAACTATACAACTCTGGAGACCTTACGAAAGTAAACGACCGAGAGCAAGACCACAGATGAGATGGGTTGATGATATTAAAAGAATAGCCGGAACAAATTGGAAATATGTTGCTCACGATAGAGACCGATGGAAAAGGAGTTGGGAGAGGTCTATGTCCAGACGTGAACGATAGAATGCTAAAAAGAAGAAGAAGACCATCTAAGATTATCTAAAAAACGAAGTACTACCTGAAACTCAATGAAATTCCCAGAATGGAATCGATAGAATCCTCAGAATAAGAGCATCAGAAGATGCAGAACTAATCGCATACGCAGACGATCTGCACTGATAGTAAGAAGCAGAAAGGATGGCCTCATGATGACAGCAAACAAGAGGCTTAAATGAAGGAAAAAGACTTGTTCTATCCTACACAATCGTGAAAATAACGTGAAAATAATTTTGTATAATGTTTAAAGAAAATTAGAACCTATTATTAATTTGGTAGGTCCATTAATATAGACAGGCTGCAGTGGCTAGGCCACTTAGAGGGAATGGACGAGATGGAGCCGTCAAAATACATTTGGAAGCTGATGGAAGCTGATTCTAGAACAGCACAAGACCTACCAGGGATTGTGGAGCAAAAATGATGTTAATACTTGCAAAATTTCAGTATTTTTATTTACTTGAATAACTTTTGTATTGGCAGACAGTGTTATGATGCGGCGAGGCAGTCGCATCAGGCGGCATAATCAGTAAAATAAAAAAAATTGCCAGATTGTGTAAAAATGTTGTCAGAAAAAAATGAAAAGTTACAGACAATAATATGTCTAATTACTAAATGAAAATCTAATGAAATTGCAGAAAATCTTGATATAAGTTCCGAATTTCCAGCTAAAAATGAAATTCGAGCCAGGAGAAAAAAGCGTTTATTTGATTATGAAAAATCTGTGGACGAGCTATTAACAGATGAAGCTAAATTTAAAATAAATTTGTTCATTTACATTTTAGACATTACCGTTATTTCTTTGGCTAATCGATTTTCGCTTCTAGAAATTCATAATAAAAATTTCAAATTTTTATATGATATTTTTAAATTGAGGGAAATAGTTGATGATAAAACACGATTAGAAACATATTGTATGAATCTTTGTTCAATACTTTTAATAGAAAAAGAAAAAAAAATTGATATAGAGGCAAATGATCTTCTAGAAGAATTGCGTGATATATCACAAATGATACCATACTCCATGAAACCTTTAGAGGTTTTGAACTGTTTGTGCCAAATTGTGCCTAATTTCTTTATACCCAAATGTAGTTGTATCACTAAGAATTTTATTAACACTCCATGTCTCAATAGCTAATGGGGAAAGAAGTTTTTTAAAATTAAAAATTATTAAAAACTATTTAAGAAAAAAAACTAAAAAAATTAGCACTTATTTCAATAGAGGTCTCACTAACTGCTACACCTATCTATCCCCACTAGACTACACAAATCTGATTGACGAGTTTGCCAAAATTTAAGTCAGAAAGGTAAAATTATAATTTTTGTAAATGTTACTTAAGAGCATAGGCGCAAAATTTTGCTTGCAATTCATTCATTTTTTTCGAATCCTGAAAAACTAATAAATATTTTTGAAAACTTTTAAAGGAGATTAAAAAATTACATTATTATCGAGGGCCAAAAATCCCTTAGAATTAACAAAAGGTTTTCTTTTTAATAAGATATTTGAAATTAAAAATTACACTCAGTTTTCTCTTTTTTTTTTCATCTCTTTAACTTATTCAAATAAACATAGAGATACAATATAAAATATAGAGAATAATATAGAGACATAAAATAAATCAAAAAAACATAGAGATTTTCAGGGACATTCGACCCTCGGTAATACGTAACCTTTTATTCCGCATTTAAATTTTTCAAAAATACTAATTAGTTTTCTCAGGATTCGAAAAAAAATGAATGCATTTAAAAAGCATAGCAAGCAAATTTTACGCCTACCCACTTAATGTAATGTTAATACATATTTCATTTAATTTAAAGTATGGTTTGTTTTAAAAATAAGTTTTCGTTCATTTTGTATAGTTTCATTTAATGAAAATAAAAGTTAAGTTTCAATAATTTAAAGGGCGGCATTTCGAAGACTTGCATCATATTGAACAGATGTACCACACGGCCCTGTTGGCAGAGTTGCAAATTTTTTGTTTAAAAAGCTGCTATTGGATACTGGATAGATATGTATGTATGTAAACCATAATTTAAATTATGTTTAATTTAAATTATGTTATTTACATATAATTTCCATCTCGGAAATTGTTCTCAAATTTTTTTTTCAGAAAAAAATCAGAACCATATTTAAAACTGTTGGGAGGGGAACGAAGAGTAATATTAAAGCTTCTCATATACTCACAGAGATCTCCCAAAATTGTATAGGAAATGTATGCGCTACAGTATTTTACATAACTTTATGTACCACGAATATTTCACATTTATTTTAACTGATAAAATAAAATGTAAGATAAAGGTTTAATAAAGCAGTGAAATAATGTAGAGCATTTCAAGATCCTTCTCCATATCAAAAGTAAAGAAGAATCTTTAATTTTCCATTAAATACTGTTTAATTCACAAAATACCTAACATGTACTGACAAAGAAGGGTGTTTCTTGGCCAATGCTCTTTGCAGATGATATCGTGGTAATGGCGGAGAGCAAAGAAATGTTGGAGAAGTGAGAGGTTTGGAACAGGGCGGCTACTGGAGAGGGCGGACTTCCCTCTTACTATGAGATATAAAGAAAAAGTACTTACAGTGGTTTGAGCACCAATCGTTTGCGTTGATACTGAGCTTGCAGGTCTGATATTGGCAGCATTTGAAGGCAGTATGTTGAGAGGTCTAGTTGTTTGCTGCTTGGGTTGGATATTTTCGTTGGAAGGTCGCGGTTTCGCTATTTGCTGGACGGTTCCTTGTGTTGCTATGGTTTCTAAAAAAATACATTAGAAAAACTGTTTAAAAACAATTATGTACATAAACAGTATGTCCCTGTAAGTTGGAACCATATGGAAAACTTTTTTATTATTAATTTTACGAAAAAAGTTATTCTTCATAAAAAGCTCTGGATGATCCAAAATCTAAGGTTCAACCATCAGATATCAAATTTTATGAATATTATACGAGTTATGTCTAAAAGTATGAATTTCGCTTAAGAGTAAAAGTAGCTTTATTTTTCACAATATTGAAAATTGCTATTATGAAAAGTTGTCTGGAATTAAGAAATATATTCTAATATATGCAATTACATACATCCTTCTAATTAATAATTCGTCCCACAATAACATATGCAAGCGAAACATAGACTCTGAATCAGCGGGAAACGACAAAATTACTGGTACTTGAAAGAAAGATACTGCGGACTATCTATGGGCCTTGCAGAGAAGAGACAACAGGAGAATGGAGAAGAAGACACAATGATGAACTCCAGACAATATATGAAGATGAAAACATAGTACGCTACATTAAAGCAGACAGAATACGATGGGCGCGTCACGTGCTAAGATCAAGTGACGAAAGACTTCTGAACGCCACATTCTGGGAAAGGCCCGATGGAAAAAGGTCAGTTGGTCGCCCAAGAAAGAGATGGAAGGACGCAGTAGCCAGTGATCTACGCAAAATGGGAGTACAGCAATGGGGAATAGCTGCTCAGGACCGACAACAATGGAGGGAAATAGTAAACTCGGCCAAGACTCACATAGAGTTGTAGAGCCAAATGATGATGATGATGATGATGATCCTTCTAATTGAAAAAAAATTTTTTGAAAAATTATGGATAACCAACATTATTTTCAGTTATTTCGTGATAACTCTTTTATTATCAATTTTACGAAAAAAAGTGATTCTTAATAAAAATTTCAGCATGGTCTAAATCCTAAAATACAACCATCATATATCAAATTTTATCAATTTTATACGAAAAATACGAATTTCGCTTTATACCTTTATATTTCACAATATCGAAAATTGTTATTATAAAAAGTTATTTAGAATTAAAAACTATGTTTCAATATGTAATGACATTCTTCTAATTTAAATATTCTGACCTATAAAGGCACTTTACTTTTGATCCAAATTCATCTTTTTTCACATACCTCGTATAAAATTGATAAAATTTGATATAAGATGGTTGTATTTTAGGTTATCAACCATGCAGAACTTTTTATTAAGAATCACTTTTTTTCATAAAATTAACAATAAAAGTGTTATCAGAATTGAAATAACTGAACATAATGTTGGTTATCCATAATTTTTCAAAAAAAAAATTTTAATTAGAAGGATGTAATTGCATATTATAGGTCTGGATCCCGCGTATGAAAAAAAAGTTGATTAATAGCAAGCTGAAAATTTGTTAATAGCTTAAGGGTGTCTAGTCGGACAAACTTTGATATATGGGAACACTGGAACAGGGGAAGTTTTAATTGTGGAACAGGTTAAACATTTGGAACGGTCAGACCACGAAAACGGCACATGTATTTCGTCCGACAGAACAGACTTAAACTCTCCGAACAGAGATTAAACTCTCATGCAAAAATCAGACTGCTATTTATGACCAAATGGGCGTTTTAATGAGTGGAACATGTAGAATATGTCAAATGACAGGAATTATGACAGGTGATAAATAGCAGTCTGATTTTTGCATGAGAGTTTAATCTCTGTTCGGAGAGTTTAAGTCTATTCTGTCGGACAAAATTAATGTGCCGTTTTCGTGGTCTCACCGTTCCAAATTTTTAACTGTTCCACAATTAAAACTGCCCCTGTTACAGTGTTCCCATATATCAAAGTTTATCCGACTAGACACCCTTAAGCTATTAACAAATTTTCAGCTTGCTATTAATCAACTTTTTTTTCATACGCGGGATCCAGACCTATTAGAATATAGTTCTTAATTCCAAACAACTTTTCATAATAGCAATTTTCAATATTAGGTTTGTTCGTAGAACGATCAGCAACCGTTGCCAACCGTCAGACGCAAGCGCGTTCGTAGTCTACGAACTCGAACTGTTAACTGCGCAGCGCTAACTGTTAACTGCGCATGCGTCTGATGGTTGGCAACGGTTGCTGATCGATTGGATCGTACTACGAACAAACCTATTGTGAAAAATAAAGCTACTTTACTCTTGAGCGAAATTCATACTTTTTGATATATGTACCTCGTATAATATTCATACAATTTGAGATCTGATCGTTGAATAAGTTTTAGACCATGCAGAGATTTTCATGAAGAATAACTTTTTTTCGTAAAATTAATATTAAAAAAGTTTTACATATGGTTCCAACTTACAGAGACATAGTGTATATGAGACATAGTGAAATACAACGAATTATTGTAAATAGTTCCTTATCACTACATTCTTCAATAATCATGTCTTAATTTTACTACACTGTGAAAATATTCCAGTATATTTGTCTGTTGTTCATTTTATCTCTCAATCGAGTATATTATTGGTAATATACAAATATTATATACCTACTATAACATAGTAGGGATTATAGCAGCGTAGTCTGGTATATTTAGGGCCTACGGTATACAAGGAAGGTAACAGGGCCAGTGCTACGCTTCAACCGCTTATTATTTACCCCTGGTTTTACCCAAGGTACTCATTTTATTCAGATTGAGTCGACCTGAGGCCTATAGACATTTTTTTAAATGTCTAGATGTTGTATGTATAAATGTAAGAATAATAACTAATATAATTCTCTGATACTCACGGTTTTGTTGGGTCTGAATGGTGGCAGGCTGAGGATTCTGCTGTATGAACATTCCTGGACCTGGAGTACCATCAGCTTGGGTACCCCTGATAAAAATGGGATTCGGACCGATCTGCAATGCTTGAGACTGAAGACCGTTGGTCGTCCAGACTTGCTGTAAGCCATTTGCAGCAGCTGTGAACTGCCACGGGGCGGCAAACTGAACAGGCTGACTACTCTGCTGAAAGAAGGTTTAAAAATTTAACTAACATTCATTACAATTTTGGTCTGGTTTGGACATGATGAAAATATTTCGTTTATTATATCAGATACAAGCATTAATTGCTGAATTAGGGAAATATATAAAAACGGCAACATTGCAAAGTATGATCCAAAGACAGAAGTTATAAACTCGTTGCGTGATTACGACATAAAAGTGCTGTATTAAAGAAGCGGGGACAGTGCTTTGTTGCCATATTTAACGTAAAATTCATTATACTTCCATAAATCAATAACTAATGCACAAGATAATAATAATATAAAAGGACTGACTTCATGTTCAAACAACCAATAACTATATAAACATTTTTAACTTGTGTATCTTTGTATAAATGGTCTTTGTGAGATGAAGTGCAGAAATTTATAAAAGCATTGCGATCCATGAAAAAGCTGCTATCGTAAGTTATCTATGATTCTATAAAAGGAACTAAAAAAGCTGTTATTTTATGTCATATCTAGTAAACAATCAAAACTCTTCAGTATATTTTTCTTTTAGTCATTTTCTATTTTGTCTCTTTGTTTTTCGTTATCAATTCTTGCCAAATGATCTTACGGTTATACTCTTCTTATTGAATGGGCTCGACATCTCACCTGGCTTCCTTCTTTATGGGGAAAGCTGTGGACCCCTGTGGAGTGGCTCTTCGTGCTTAGCCTTGGTGATTATTTCGGTGATCTCGAGTATAACCGAATGGAAAAATGGCTCAACTGCAAATATCAGGCGACGTGAAGGTGTGATTTTTTTCCTGGCATTCCAACCTTCTGCTAGGACAAGAACGGGGTAAACAGAGTAAACAAGAGCCATCTGAGTGAAGTAAACAAAGAGCACACAAGTAGCCTCACACAAGTAAACAAGCCTCAGTCATCTGGAAACTGCGAAAATTGATCTCAGATCCTTTATCTACAATCTATACTAATAAAATCCTTAGTAGATATCCGACTTTGAACTGGAGTTTTCGAGAGAATAGAGTCATCCTGTGGATAAGTGGTACTGAACAGAGTGGTACTGAAGAGATAAAGCGCCACTGCTTGGTGACTACTTAATACATTAACCCCTACTGAGAAGGAATTTGTACGATGCTAGAAAATCTCAATATATATTCTGACTTTGATAAAAATACTTATAGTACTACCTTCATAACTCCACTGTTGTCTATCTCTATATATATTGGGTTACCCATTTTTCTTTTTAATGTTTATTGCCGCCTTACATACTATATACTAAATATTAAAATACTACTATAAGAAGTCTATTTACCCCTTAAAATGGTTAATCAAACTACGAAATCCATGCGTTAATCTTACTACAGAAAATGAATTTTACTCCAAATGTGATTTTAATAAATGTGATTATATAAAAAAGCGCAAAATGGACTGATCTACAGTGCGGAAATTGTGAAAGATATGTATAATTTCCATCAAGCCACATTAAATCCAGGTTTCTTCTCGACAATGTTAAATCCGATAACGGGGACGTCCAAATTGTTTGCATGGCCGTCCAACGTGATAGTGGGCAATATGAGTTTGCTGTAAGCTGTAAAGTAGTGATGCAAAAAGATACTGAGAAGGAACCAGACAGCAACTTGAATAGCGGGGACAGGCTTCTGAAGAAAAATATTTACAATTTAGAATGATAAAACTAGACAAAACTTAGGGAGAGAACGCTAAAAACAAGATGGAAATTTTGGATGGTGAAAATATAATGAAAATTAATAGAATTAGGGTAAGTTAGGTTAATAAGGCTCCTACGATGTTATATCTTCTCAATATTGTATAACGGAGTTGAATCCTGGACACTCACTGAAGCAATGGAGAAAAAACTTGAAGTCTTCGAGATGTGGCTATACAGGCGAATCCTAATGATATCATGGACGGACAAGATAACCAACGAGACCGTATTACGAAGAGTGGGCAAAGAAAGAGTATACCATGAAAAGGGGAAAGTTAGACTATCTCGGACATATAATGAGAAACGGCACTAAATACAGATTACTGAAGGTAATTCTTCAAGGTAAAGTATTCGGAAAGCGAGGAATTGGGAGAAGAAGAATATCATGGTTAAAGAACCTGAGGAAATGGTTCTCCACAGCAACAACTAATCTATTTAATGCATCAGTTAATAAAATAATTATAGCCAGAATGAAGAAGGTTAAGCTACGCATCTACGATAGATATTAAGGAACAATGAGCAAATACATGGAGATATGTGAAGTAGGGTTAGATCAGGATGGACGAAAGGGAAGAATAAAAGTGACGCATAATATGAGAATAAAATTACAACTAAACTGAAACGCATATTCTACAGGACTGCAGTAAGACCCGCTATTGAACAACCCAAAATGCATTTGCAGAAAAGAGCATGAGCTCAAATGTATTAAAGAAGCTTCTTCTTCTTCCTTCTTGTATGTAGGCTTTAAAGCCTGTTTCTTCTTCAATATTAGCCTCCTAAATTATTTAAGTAATCGCACCATCTTTTTCTTGGTCTGCCAATACTTCTTCGTCCATTTGGTGACTTATCTCGTGTATTCGTACTATCCTATCCTCTGCCATTCTACTAATGTGTTCGTTCCACTCCTGTTTCCGTTTTGTCACCCATCCATTTAAGTCTTCTACATTGCATGATCTTCTTATGTTTTCGCTTTTCTCCCTATCCAACAGACTTTTTCCTGATATTCGTCGGAGTATTTTCATCTCTGTTGTTTCTAGTAGTCGACTCGTTTTAGATGTGTCATGTCTTGTCTCCGCCGTGTATGTCAATATAGGTCTAATTGCTGCTTTGTAGATTCTTGCTTTTGTCTCTTGTCTTAGTCTCTTGTTCTTCCAGATTGTGTCATTAAGAGATCCCGCCTCTTTACTTGATTTTAAGCTTTGTTGTCGTACTTCCTCTTCAACATCTCCGTAACTGGTTATATCTATTCCCAGATATCTAAACCTTGCTTCCTGCTTTATTATTTTCCCATCAATTTCGATTTTACATCGTAGTGGGTATTTAGACGTTGTCTGTCATACATTTGGTTTGTTTCTGCTGATATTATCATACTGTACTTCTTGGCTGTTGTATTGAAGATGTGTGTTAATCTTTAGAGATTATCTTCTGTCTCGGCGATTAATGCGGCGTCGTCTGCATAACATAATATTTGGAAGCGACTTATTAATAAAGGAAGTCTAGTTGTGGCAAAATACGCTGATCTATGCAATCAGCCACCTTCCATCATTGGCTAAGAAACGCAAAAATGTGGCCAATCCTCCGTTCTAGTCAGGACGGCTCCAGAAAGAGTCAGATAGGGTAATGGGGTTGAGAGAGGAGGGAGAGAGAGAGGAGAGGAGGGAGAAATGGCAAAATGGGAGGGATAATAACGATTGGAACATTCACGAGTCAAAACGAGAATCATACAATACAAAAGACTATAGAATGAGAGTTCGAAAATGTCTACTTGCTGAAAGAAATAGCAGAAGAACACCAAACAAATATGGTCCGAAAGCGTTAGGCGAGCAATATCTTTGAAGAGGATTAATATTGATGTGACCAATGATAGACATTTAAAGAAATGTAACGATTTTGCTACTGTGACATATTCATGATACAAATTTCTAAATCCAGATCTTTCCTGATCCCACAATACAAAAACACACCAATATTTTGTCTTGTTTTGTTGATTAGTTAAAAGTCTACATTATGATTTTTTTGAAACAAATGTGTACTACACGATGGTGTTGAAAACAGTATGCATCCTTGTCGGACTCCCTGGCAGAACTTGATTTCCTTAAATTTTGCACCATCGACGTACAAAATCCTGATATGATAAATGATGGCCATCACTTGTTCAACGAGAAAATGATTAAATCTAAAGAAACTTATCAACCTTGCGAGTTTAGCTAAAGCATATTCATCAACTTTTACTTATGGTGGATGATTCTAACTACAACCAAAATCTACGTTTTCTTCTGATAAAAGTCTTACTTGGATAGGACTGATTATTTGTGCGGTCGGCTGAGTGCCTAGCATAGCTTGTGATACTTGTACACACTGTCCTTGCTGTTGTGTTTGAGCAACTGCGCCTGTACTACTAGCCACTTTTTGCATTTGCACTTTTTGTGTTCCCATCACCTATAGAAAATAACTTTGCCATCATTCAATTATATACACCTTAAATTACATTGTCGATATTTAAGTCAGCAAGTGTATTCATAGAGAAATTATTCCATATAATATTTAGTAAAACCATAACTTTATCCATGACAGATATTTGATATTGGACGCTAAAAAGAGAAAAGGACTCATTCACATGGTCCTTCGAGCCGGATGGAAAAGAACTTGTTATTTATACCCCGTTTAGGCTTATGCCTCTTCAGGGTGAAGGAACCTCCTTTTCTGGAGTATAGGGACGATAAGAGTGAGCTTGTTGTGAATGCTAGGTTGCTGGAGCAAAACTGCCAGTGGATCAGAGGTTCAGAAGGTGGTTTTAGCACAGAAGCTATAGAGATGAAGGAGGGAACTTACCGTAGCCCATTAAAGCGTCCAGTCAGCCAAGGAGGGTCCAAATCTGTCACCATAGAGAAACGGCTCTTGGATCAGCGTGTGGGGATGCAGCTTGGTTATATGCGATACATTAGGGGAGTTTGTTCTAAAATTCCGTAGTACTCATCAGGTAGTTCGTTTCTGGCCAATTGTAGAAGATTGGCCGGAGGGAATGAAACTTTGTCTTTGGGGATCCTGCTGAGTATGTGACCTTGCCGATTGCAAGGGGTGGTTAGAACATATTTTGCTCTGTGATTATTTCCATTAATCGTACGCGTAACGTATTTGTTGCTGAGAGAACTTATTCTCTCGTTGATGGAGGGGGGGGGGGGCATTTTTGCGAGTGGGCGTACCAATACCGACGGATATCTCCAGTGCTTCCTGAGGCACTTTCTGAGTATTCTGCGTTCGCAACCAACCGAGGATGTTGTTGGTGTATTGTCGGTTTAGTGAGGCATAGAGAACCGCTCTGTAGTCGATAATGGGCCTTATGTACGTTTTGTAGGTGTGTAGGAGATCTGTAGTCTTGCTTGATGTGCCTCCAAACGTTCCAGATAGCGCCCCAAGGAGTTTAGCTCTATTTCTTACCCTGTTTAAGGTGTGTTGGATGTCAATGTTCCAGTTGAGTGTCCTGCTAAAATGGACCCCCAAGTAGACCACCGACGGACGAAATTCAAGAGCCTCTCCTTGAAGGGTTATTCTAGCCCTTTCGTTCTTGGAACTTTTAGGGTGTCTGAATGCTATCATTTGGGTTTTTGTTGGGTTGAGTGTGACTCTCCATTTATTACACCATGTAACAACCTTGTTTAGTTGTGTTTGGGCCCTATCGAAGACAGAGGGGTGTCTCAGCGTACCATATGCAGTACCCGCAGTAAGCAAAGCAGTATCGTCGGCGTAAAGTAGGATTGACTCGGTTCGATTAATGGGATGGGGGATGTCACTGTTGTATGCCAAGAATGAAAGTAGTTGGTAAGAAAAGAAAATGATGATGATGATAGTCTTCTATAAATATAGAAAAATATGTTGAACATTTATAAGCTGATAATTTATTGAATATTAAAGGGAAATGAAAAAGCTAAATGCAAAGTGAAAAGAAGGTAGCAGATGAAATAAAAGACGTAAAAAGCTGATGGAATCTAAGAAAGAAAACAAAGAAGATTATAAGATGGAAGGATCACAAGATTGTGTTTTTTAAGATTAAATACTTGCTTCAAGTATGGGAAACAGCATGAACTATGAAACAATTATTGACTGCAAGTCTCATTCCACTGTTTATAGCTCTACCTAAGAAGACAACAGCAAAAACCTGTGCTGATTATAGAACCATCAGTTTGTTAAACCATTTATTGAAAATTATTCTGAAGATAATACATGGTCGTACCTACAATAAATGCGAGAAATACTTGGATGACACACAGTTTGGTTTCCGTAACGGGTTTGGGATGAACGTACTTGCTCAAAGATGTCGATATATATCTGTAGACATATACTGTTGTTTTATTGACTTCCAAAAGGCATTTGATCGTGTTAAGCACTCCATATTGATCGAAGCTCTAAACAACATTGGCTTGGACGTCAAAGATGTTCGAATAATTGCACATTTATATTGGAATCAAACAACATCAGTTTTAGTAGATAGTTTGGAATCACAGGCTCTTAATAATGTCTCTTAATAATGCCTCTTGTCACCCCTGCTTTTAAACGTTTACTTCGAAAGAATTTTCAGAAATGCACTTTCTGAAAAACAAGAAGGAATACTCGTGAGCGGTGAAGTCATCAATAATTTGCGATATGCAGACGATACAGTACTCCTAGCTTCTAGTCAAGAAGATCTGCAAACACTACTTGATAGTGTCATTGAGAGTTGTAGGGAGGCAGGTCTGGATCTGAAGATACGGAAAACCAAAACACTCGTAATAAGTAAACAACAGCATATAAAACCGTCTATATATGTAAACAATACCAAACTTAAGCAAGTTGATAAAATCGTTTATCTTGGACAGCAATTAAATTGTAACGCAGAAAGTCACGGCGAAATTAGATCTAGGATAGAGCAGCTTTTAGAAGGATGTCCAAGGTGCTATGTAACAGAGACCTAAAATTAGCATTAAGGATCCGCCTACTTGGCTGCTACATGTTCTCGGTCTTACTCTATGGTGTCGAGTCCTGGACTGCGAATAAAATCGATCTAAATCGTCTTGAGGCTTTCGAAATGTGGTGCTGTAGAAGAATTTTAAAAGTTTCCTGGGTGGAGAAGATTCGAAACTCCACAATACTAGAACGTGTCAGCAAGACTACTGAGATCATAAAAAGCATCAAGCAGAGAAAGCTGGAGTACTTCGGACATGTAATGAGAGGTCCCAAATATAGGTTGCTACAAAATATTATGCGAGGAAAAATAGCAGGGAAACGCAGTCCAGGACGAAGAAGAACCTTATGGTTGAAGAACTTGCGAGATTGATATGATGTTGACACAAGCATGATATTTAGGGTGACAGTGAATAAAATTAAGATAGCTATGATGGTAACCAACGTTCTGAAAGGACATGGTACATTAAGAAGAAAGTCTCGTTGAACTTGAATGGTACTTGTTAGTTTTCTCTTTCAATTAAGATACTGTCTTAAAAGCAATTTTAAGAATATGATGACTATATTCATATCAAGTATATTATTATGGTTACAATAATATAAAAATTAAACAATTCTGACTGTAATATGACATACTGAGGTGTATTTGTATACGGACAGACAGTACCAAGCGCATTTGCTTTGTTGGGTGTAATAAATAATGTGACTGCTAAAAGTGTATGTCTGTTTTGGTTTTAATCTTAAAAAAGTGTAAACACGAATAAGCAAAACATTAATTGCACAGCAAATGACAATGACAGTCTTGCTTTGTTCGCTTTTAGTAAAAATACTATTAATATATCTATCTCTCTTTGTAACTACATTAAATAAAAAAATGAGAGGCATCTCTTGAGATTTAATTTGTTTCAGAGATCACCACCATCTGTTTACGTACGTTTCTTCCTCTAGGAGTCGTCAGAGCGGCTTTGTAGTGGGCTCTGAATCAAAATAAATCCAGCTGCCTAGGAAGCAAAATAATACGAAATTATTTTGCCAATGGACGCAATAGCAACATCTATTTAAACAACGAGGAATCTAAAGTACAGAAGGACTATAGATTTCTTACGCCGGAAAGCACAATTTTGGTAACAACCTAAAATCTGAGTCTTCTACAATTTGCAAGGTAAAGGGACCGATAAATGATAGACATGAAGGAATCTACAATTGCATTACTTCTTCTTAAGGTGCCGAAATCACTTGTCGATCGTTGGCTATCATGTTGCCCAGCATATTAACAATCATCATCTTATTTACAGCCGCACGAAATAGTTCAGTGCTAGTTTTCCCAAACCATTGGCGTATGTTTTTAAGCCAAGAAATTGTATGGCAACCCACACTTTTTTTTCCCATTATTTTACCTTGCATGACAAGGCGAAGTATGTCATATTTTTCTGGGTGACGCATTATATGACCAAAGTATTCCAATTTGCGCCTTTTAACCGTGTTCACTACTTCGCAACTTTTATTCAAACGTTGCAAAACCCTCTCGTTTGTGACTCTTTCTACCCAACTGATCTTCAGAATACGGCGGTAGACCCACATCTCAAATGCTTCTAGGTTCTTCAAAAGCGATTCTGTCAGGGGCCATGCTTCAACTCCGTAAAGTAGTACTGGGAATATATAACATCGAACCATTCTTATGCGAAGTTAAGGATTTTCTTAAATTTCATAAAACTTGTTCTTGCTTTGGCAAGTCTACTTTTTATTTCTGTACTAGGGTTCCAGCTTTCATTAATATGAGTACCCAGATATACAAGATAACTTACGCGTTCAATTGTCATTACCAATTGTTACGTTATAGTTATTATTATTTACGGTTGCCTGTTTACTAATAACCATAAAATTTGTTTTTCTTGCGTTGAGTTTGAGTCCATATATCGCACAGATCGCCACCATTTGGTTCAATAACGCTTGAAGATGTTCAATTGATCCAGTCACTAACAAGGTGTCATCTGCGTATCTGATATTGTTCATAAGCACGCCACTAATGATTATGCCCTCTTTTGCGTTTTCCAACACTTCATTTAAGATTGTTTCAGCGTAAAGATTAAACAATAGTGGTGACAATATACAGCCTTGTAACCATGCTTGATATTTACTTCTTCAGAGCACTGATTCCCAACCCTAATGTCGGATTTATACTCAGCTATTGCTACTGCCGCTGCCGTTGACGGAAATATTGCCCGAAATATGATCTCGACACGAGTGAGGTGTTTACATCAGTCTCATTACCGAACGAGTCACAAGAAAGGAATGTGACAACAACATCGTCTTACTCACTTGCCGCTCTGCCGGCGGCGAAGCCGCCTTTGACTTCTCTCCTTTGACTTCCGTCACTAGAACCGACTTTTTGGGTATGTAGGTGCAATGGCAGTAGCATGACGAGGAGCAGCGCGAGTGAGCTATTTACACATTCACGCTGCCCACTTCCCTGTCCAATTCCCTGTCGAACAGGGCTGAGTATAAATCCGGTATAACACATGCAGCCTGGGCCCAATACAGATTTGCGATGATTCTTATGTCCTTATACCGTCCCGACCGGAAGTCTTGAGAATATGTAGGTAGGTAGCATTTTTCATGGCCAACTTTATCAAAAGCCTTTTTAAAATCAATCGCGCACATGAAAACGTCATGATTTACATCTCTGCATCTTTGAATTAAAACTTGGGTTGCAAATAGTGCATCACGCGTTCCAAGGCCACAGCGAAAACCTAATTGAGTATTCCAATAATTGCATTCCACAACCCGTCTATTTATCTAGGTTATCCAACGAATTTTTGCTTTCTAGTACTCAAAATGTGAGTAGAACTGAGGTAATGAGAGAGAGATTAAGATTTAATTTATTTCAGACACCATGAGCATCCGTTTACGAATGTTTCTTCCTCTAGGAGTCGTCAGAAGGGCTTTGTGGTACGCTCTGAATCAAACTAAATCCAGCTGTCTAGTAGGTAAAATAATACGAAATTATTTGCAAATGCTTAAACTAGACTCAAGGAAAATACCCTGCACATCTATGGGACAGTATCTTAAAGAAGAAACACATTAGGCCAGGGTAATAAGACAAAAATATACCCTGTTCGTGAAACTTCAACAGCCAGGGCACTGAAGCGTTTTTTCAACAGGTACCTATAGGAACAAATTGTAACTATTTCCTGCGTAGGATCTGGCGGCCATTTTTATTTATCAACAATTAACTGTCAAAAAATGGCATTTTCCCCTTTTTTTCAAATCAACGGAAAACAGTGAAACTTACGATTTTTTTAGTACAACTATCTTCGAGATTATGGAAAAAGCTTTAAAATGACATATTACAAAGTTTGATATACTTATTTTCCATACAGCACAGGTCATCTTTAAGATATCTTATTTACAACCAAATATGGTCTTAATGCCTTGACACTTTTAAAAGATATTATCTTTAAAACGCCAAATTTAAAATATCTTTAAAACGCCAGATTTAAGATATATTTTAAACATCATATTTAAGATATTTTTTCTTAAAAATAGGTTATAGTTACGAATTTAAAAGTTTGGTTAGGTTAGTAAAACATTTAAGACAAGAGCTGGTAGCTAAAAGACAAACTCCAAACAAAAGCTTTTTCACATCAGTGACTTCAGTGGTGAATCTTTTGATGAAGATATGGTTTTATTTGAGGGATATTTAGAAGACTACAGATTTTAATAATGCAGTAGGTTTAGATTTAGATTGTTATATTATTAAAGTAAATAATTAACTTTGTTATCAAGAGTAAATGCATGTCTCCTAATTCAACAGCTTCCCTTAACAATATGCTCTTAAAAATATATTTTTAGGTACCTATCGGAGCTTGTTAAAGTAAGAGGATCGAAAGCCTACGATTTTGTATTAAGAGTTGGAAAATTAATTGTTAGCAATGAGCAAGCTTTAAGTACAGTTGGCTGGGACAAAAATGCAAACAAAAGTTTTGTGATACCCGAATTGCAAATCTGATAATTGGTAAAGCTTATTCTATACGAACATGTAAAATTTTAATAGCAATAAACGCATTTTTGGAACCTAATTATTTTTATTAAAAGTTCATTTAAAATATTTCATAAAAAATTAAAAAGAAAGCTATCCTAAATAATAGACAAAAAAAAAGACATCTTTAAGATGTAAGGATTTGTAACATCCGTACATCTTTAAGACGTAAAGATATCTTTCCGGAAATACCAGACATCTTTAAGACGTATAAAACATCTTTAGTGAGTTATCTTTTAGATTTCTTTAAGATGTCTTTGTGTTATCTGGGTTATTGTTAATATAATTGCGAAAAAAGGTCGGAATTGCAAAAAAAATTATTTTCGCAGTAACTGTTGTAAAAATTAGTGTACAGCTTTGAAATTTTTGTCAAATGAGGGTTCTTTGGTTCTTAATATGTGATAAAAATTTCAAAGCGATTCATTCAATTGTTTAAATTTTATTCAAACTGTTTATCGCAGAGAGCATTTTTTTGCAATAACTAAGTCAGAAAAAATGACGTTAGAACCATTTCACAGGTGTCAAATGAAAGAGCATGAGCTACATTTTCAACATGGTTTAAAAAAGTGAATAAAAAAAAGCATTTATTAGTAATAAATAATTATGCAAAAGTATCGTCAATTTTTCTTTATAAATTTTTTGAATAACTTTTTCCAAAAAAATTAACTTTTTTACCCTGTTTTAAGTGTACAACTACTAGTGTTACAAATTGTAATAAATATATATAATTTCTTATATAACAAAATAAAAAGTTTATAAGGAAAGATTTACGATACTTTTGCATAATTATTTATTACTAATAAATGCATTTTTTATTCACTTTTTTTAAACCAAGTTTGAAAACATAGCTCATGCTCTTTCATTTGACACCTGTGGAATGGTTCTAACGTCATTTTTGAAGTTATACTTCTTTACCGGCGATATGAGGGTGAATTTTTATATGTTAAAACCTATGATCCCGGCGCATGCGCATTATAACTTTGTTCTGATTGGATGTTCAAATGACATGTCAAAAATTATTCAATATGGCGGCTGTGGCACAGCTGTAGTTAGATTATTTATGGTTGTTGCGTTTTAAAATTTGTGTGAAAAGAAACAACAAACAAAAGTTAATTAATAGTTATACTGCCTTTTTAAATAGTTTTCATATACCTATATTTTTGGACTTTTGGACTATTTTGGACAAGGAAAACTCATTCTAATTTGGTAAGTGGTTTTTATTATAATCATATTGTAATTATACATTTGGATTAGGTTGAAATACAGTAGAGCGTCGATTATCCGAACTAATTGGGGGACATAGGTGTTCGGGAAACTGATTTGTTCGGATAATCGAACTACAATATATTGATACATATTTATAGTCATACATATTTATCCACAAGTGAATAAAAGCCATATTTATATACCTACATATTTATTGATAATGACGATAGTTGATGAGTCGATAGTTCGAATAAGCGGTCGTTCGGTTGATCGACGTTCGGATAATCGACGCTCTACTGTACATTTATTTTCTCAAGAATGGGGATTTTAGAGAGAAATCCCAAATTAGGTCCGATTTTTATTTTTAAATTATGATTTTTTGGCGTAGATTTATTTATCTAGTAGGTATGTAATGCTTTAATTTACATACTTAATTTGATTACCAACAAAAGTTCTACCAATCTTCATCTAATATATTGTTTTCTTACTGTTTTGTTATATTTTTATATTTTCTTCCACAAAATTTAAACTACATAATTTAATTATATTCAAAACAACTGTCAAACAGTAAAACGTTCAGTTACCCTATTTTTCCACATGACAAATAATGTGGAATTGGACGAGTGAGTCTAGGCTTCGATTACGAATAAAAGCGCCACGAAATTCACGGGTTCGATTCCCGATGCAAGTTTTTATTTTTTTATTTTTTTATGCATTTTATGATTGTAAGTATATTTGTTATATATTTTTTTTTTTCAGAAAATGCGTATTTAAAATTTTTGCCAACAATTATTATCGTTCAGAAATCATTTTTTCTTTGTGGCATTTTTCAATGTGTTTGTGTGCGTTTTATTCTTTTATTTTTTTAAATTTTTGGTATTGTCTTAAAAATCATATAATATGTAGTAGAAGTATAACTTCTTACGTGCGTATAAAGTACACACACATTCTTTTTTTCTGAATTATGTTATTGCAAAAAAAATGCTCTCTGGGATAAACGATTTGAATAAAATTTAAAGAATTGAATGAATCGCTTTGAAATTTTTCACATATTAAGCACCAAAGAACCCTTATTTGACAAAAATTTCAAAGCTGTACACTAATTTTTACAACAGCTATTGCGAAAATATTTTTTTTGCAATTCCGACCTTTTTTTGCAATTATATTAACAATAAATGAGTATATGTATCAAACTTTGTTATACGTCATTTTAAAGCTTTTTCCATAATCTCGAAGATATTTGTACTAAAAAACCATAAGTTTCCCTGTTTTCCATTGATTTGAAAAAAAAGTAAAAAATGTCATTTTTTGACACTTAATTGTTTATAAATAAAAGTGGCCGCCAGATCCTACGCAGGAAATAGTTACAATTTGCTCTTATAGGTATTACCTGTCGAAAAAACGCTTCAGTACCCTGGCTGTTCAAGTGTCATGGAAAAAACCTTATTACCCTGGACTACATAGAAAGTATTGTGTTTGTTATCTATTAGTATAGGTTTTTATTTATTGTAATGGTATTTAGTGGTTAGATTTTTTTATATATACATACATTGTTATTGGGAAGGTGACCCACTAATTATATTTGTAAGTCTGCCATTGTCATTTATAAAAAAAACTAGCGCAACACTCAGACAACACAGGGTTAGGTAATAACACATCGGTATTAGTAACAAACAACAACAACATTACAACATATCCAACAAAGCACTTACTCTCAGTAAACAACAGTAACCTACCTTGTGCATCTCTTGAGGCTTTTGCTGGGCAACCTGGCCGTTGCCTTGGGAATGATTAGGTAAAATATTGGGCTGTGAGCTGATGACGCCCAACTGGCTGAAAACAAGCGTTTGTTGGTTTTGCGTCGTGGGAATGGTTGGGCCTAAGGTTGTGTAACCTGGGAAAGTTGCGGCTTGGCTACCTTGAATCACTTGCTTTCCTTGAGCTGTAATCATGTGGGGGGCTAATTGGTTTCCTTGGAATGGCTTCGCTATAACCTATAATTCAAAAAATGAATTATGATATATGGAATAATTCATTTTTTTTCAGTTGATTTTTGTTTTTTGGAATGTTTTCACTATTTTTCTCCATATTTCATATCTTTAACATGTTTTAAGACATGTTTGATTGACACAAAGGTGCACAAAGATTGCTTTTAAATACAAAATCTATGAGCCTAATTTCTGCTGATTCTACAAGGTCGCGCAAGAGGTTTGCTGAATGTTTTTCATGTGAAAAATAATTTACCTGAATTTGTGGATTGATTCCTGGATGCAACGCTATATTGCTTATATTTCCTGGCATAAGCAACTGTCCTTGTCCATTGTAGAGTTGCTGCAGATACGTCGGGTTCTGTATCGGCTGCTGAATCACTTGTACTGCTCTGCCGTGACTCCAGTCTGCGCTGAGCTGTTGCTGATGCGCAGCTTGGCTCTGTTGCAACGGAGACATCGTAGTAATAGTAGTGCTGCCCGTTTGTTGCGCAAGAACCTGCGCCCCTTGCGTTTGTAGCACCTGGCCTTGTTGAGCTACTTGCTGGTGCATGGAAACTGTATGTTGAGGGGGACCCATTGAAGTAACAGCGCATTGTCCACCTAAAATAATTTAATATAAAAGTTTAAAAATTGTAAACTTTTAATGAACATTTAATGTTCTAGAATTAGCCAAAAGACATAAAAAATACCTTTTAGAAGCCGGGGCTCTTGCAAAATTAGTATGTAATAGCTTATTGATGTTGTTCTGAAACTATTTCCCATTCTAAATAGTTAAGCTTATTGATGGAATGAATATCCAACGCATTAGTTTAAAAAACAAGATTACGTAAGAAGACACTGAGTCAACTGTGGACTAAGAAAAATCTGACAGCAATTCATAAAAACTGACATCAAACCTGTGAGGTAGAGGCAAGGGCGGATCCAAGGAGGGGACCATGGGGACCAGAGTGCCGATTGTTAGAACGATCTCGGCAGCCATTAAAATCGTACAAATTTCCACATTCTGTACACATACAGATTTAAAAAGAGATGAAGCGTTACTTGGTCACCAGCGCTTAGAACAAAGGAGATGGTTGGTACTTTCGGATATTCAAAAGATATTGTTTTGTAAGTATTGCGTTTTATTTTTCTAATGAAAAATATGGTCACAATAAAGGGATGACAGCCCAAAGGTTGTCACTAAACCTTTATCATCTTTCGCCAAACTCATGGGCAAAGACGGAGGCATACAAACTCATGAAAAAACATCATACCACAAGAAATTCGTTCAGGTTGGGCTGGATTTTCTACAAAGTTATCGCAACCCGCAAAAGTCAGTCATTAACCAGATGACTCTCAGAGATCTAAAGAGATACAAGAAAATTGAGAAAGACTACGACCAAAAGTAGAGTCTATAGGGTTTTTAGGTCGACAAAATATTCCTCTAAGAGGTCATCGTGATAATGGCCTTCTGCTTCTGGACGAAGATGCTGGACCTAGCAATGAGGGGAATTATTAAGGTTCAAAGTCGTATTTGGAGATAAGACTTAAACAACACCTATCCACAGCATCTTCTTGAGCAACATACATTAGTAGCACCATTCAAAATAAATTGATAACATGTGGAGAAATAATTGAACAAATTATGAATCAGGTTCAGAGTGCAAATTATTACTCTGTCATATTTGACGAAACGACCGACGCGACGGCGTATCCCACATGCAACAGCTTTCTCTAAATTTGAGATACATACACAATAACAACATTCGTGAAGACTTTGTCAGGTTCATTGATGCTTATGAGAACATAAAAATAATTAGTGAAAATCAAGGAAGAGGGGAAAAGAAGGAGTGCCAGGAGGAGAAGCATTGGAAAAAATAGTATTAAACTTATTGAAAGAACTGCATTTGGATCCGAAGAAATGTGTAGGAATCCGTACTGACTTTAATAATACTTTAATAACGTTAAGTTTTGAATGTCTTTATGGCCCTCAAAAGTGTGTGAAAAGTGCCTTAAAACTCGCCATTGTAACCCTAATTTTTAAAAATTACCCCCAGACCCCCTGGTACTCCTCCCCAAAAAACGTTCATGGCCCCTCCCGAAAATCGGTCCTGGATCCGCCCTTTCGTAGAGGATAACATATAGATATATTATTAATTTTGAAACAGTTATACAACAGTTACTCTTCTTAATTGCCAACGTTGGAAACGGACAAGGCAGGTGAAGAAGAAGATACAGCTACCGCTGTTTAGGACACTAATAGCACTAATCTTTGCTGCTGTTTCGTTCTAGTTGTGTGATAGATGACAAATGACATACCACAAGTGACAGATGACACGGAAAAATTGACAAACATACTACATCAAAATGGCATAAACGAGAAACATAGGTATCTTACACAACTTTACAATAGTAAACGCCATACTATTTTGATATAATTATACAACCTAATAATCAGCAAATATATACAAATATTGAACAGATTCAGAAGCCTCTGCCTCAATCAGATATAGTGCAAACTTATTAGTTGTTTACAAATAAATACATACAGAAGGGACAGCACTACTATTTGGTGTTTTGTCCCACGGTTATTAGACTTTATTACGGTTGTCTTGTCCGACGGTGGTGGGGAGACTTATATTTTTGAGTCTACGTCACAAGAGTTTACATTCCTATATTTTTAAATGATTTTCGATCATTGAATATGTGTTATTGTGTATAATATATGTATTATTTGTGTTATTAGAGAATTAAAATCTGTATTAAAATCAAAAGTTAAAATTGTTCTACGATTTAAATGCATTCCAAAGTTTTGAAAAATATGATACATTTGCCACAATAGGTATGCGTGTAAAAGTAAGGCCACACGTTACTATTTAACTGACAGTGCTCACACCATTGACTGAATAAAAAATCTTTATTATTAATCCTTTCTCCGCAACTGAGGGTATCTTATCAACTGTATTGTTTTTAAACAATAAATGATAAAATAAAAATATTGACAGTTCAAAAATGTGAACATTATTGCATTGTGTGTGGCCTAAGTTTGGGCTGAAAACTAAAATGTATTACATTTTTACAACATTTTGGAATATGTTTAATTACGTAGACCAATTTTAACAGTTATTTCCAATACATATTTCAATCCTCTACAAATAGTTTCTAATGTCTTTTGATGTAAAATAATTATTACGGAAGCTGGAATTCAACAGTTCAGAATTTTACATTGAGTTAATGCAAAATTTTGACGCATGTCAAAATTCTCAATGTGTTTTAATTGTATTCATTTTTTTCGAATCCTGAGAACACTAATAAATATTTTAAAAAAATTTAAACTTAGAATGAAAGACTACATTATTACCGAACTTCTATAATGTTTATTTTAATAAGTTACAGGGCTGAAAATAAAAGAGAAGTGTGATATTTAATTTCAAATATTTCATTCAATAGAATCTGCTTGTTTATTCTAAGGGGCTTTCCGCACTCGGTAATAATGTAATCTTGCATCCTGCGTTTAAATTTTTCTAAAATACTTGGTTTTCTCAGGATTCGAAAAAAATCATATAACGATTCATATGACAGTAAACTCTCGTGACGTAATCTCACCCTTAATGTTCATTGGTTAGTCGATTTAGGCAACCGTAGTAATGTCTAAGAACCGTGGTTTTGTCCTAGGTATATGACAGATGACAAATGACATTTCACAAGTGACAGATGACACGGAACAAATGATAAACATAGCACATTACAAATGATATAAACGAGAGATATAGGAATGTTTCAACATTTCCTGGACCTTGGAAATACGTATGTCAACAAAAAAATGCATCCTAAAAACAATAATTATGTATTTTACTTTCATACTGAATTCAATATAGAATAATATAAAAAACGACTTCTTAGAAGAAAAACAATAGGTACATACTCACAACTATTTTACTAATGCAAAAACTATGACTGTAACTTTGACCCTGTCTTGCTATGAGAATGCATTCCAGACAAATAAATGTTTTCAGTAATCTTGGATTTTATCATTGACGTCACCAAATGAGTGAGTCAGTTTCATGAAATTTTATAAAACCAATACCTTATAACAGAATGCTTTCATGATTATGTATATCACTCCATTTTGTAAACCTCAATAAATATTAGCGTATTCGCTCCGTGTCCGTGCATGACTGACGCGACACCTAGCGTAGTCGCCTGAAATTTTTGGTGAACACAATTTAACGTTAAACACATATGACATATTTGACGTTAATGTAATATTTAATTATCAGTTTTAATAAAATTTATTATACAAACAATAAGTTTGAGTGTCAAATAAACGTCAAATTAAAAAGCGGACATTTGGAAGGTCTCTGAAGAAAATATCAATTTTAAGGGTTTTTCTTCACTTTTTCGTTATAGTGTCGATGTTACATGAATTAAGTGTACATCGAAAGCAATTAGGCAGTGTAATTATTAGTACCAGATTTTAACATTAGCTGGGTCTATTGAACTATTAATTTTGAGGTGTGTGTGTAACACAAAATGGAAATAGATGACGATAGGAATATACCATCAGTAGGGGAGTGCAATTAGAACGAAAACATGCATTGTTTCGGAATAATTCAAACAAGCTTATATTTTTCTAAAACTGTTTTTGTTAGTTTATATACATGTTAAAGTAAAAAGTTCTACTCGCAGATTTGACCGCCAATTGTTTATTAATTGTTTAAACAATAACAATTGTTTTGTATAAATATTTTAAAAATATCGTTAAATTCATCATTTTACTTTGATCAAATATGTTTCTACTTTGTTTTTGATTATGCTAAATCCGAATATGGCATTGCAATTTGAAAATTCTTATACTGAAGCTCTAATACAGTATGTCTGCGTAGCTAGGAACCACATGAAAAACTTTTTTATTATCAATTTTACGAAAAAAAGTTATGCTTCCTAAAATGCTCTGGATAGTCAAAAATCTAAAACTCAACCATCAAATATCAAATTTTATCAATTTTATACGAGTTATGTCAAAAATATGAATTTCGTTAAAGAGTGAAGTATGTAACCTTTATATTCCAGACTATCAAAAAATGCTATTATAAAAAGTTGTTTGAAATTAAAAACTGTTTAAATATACAATTACATCATTATAACCGAAAAAAAATTGTTTCAATTTTTTCTCAAATTAAACCTACGGATGCTCATCATAATTTTATTACAATTATGATAACTATTTTATTATCACTTTTACGAAAAAAAGTTATTCTTCATAAAATGCTCTCCCTGGTCTAAAATCTAAGATACAACCATCAGATATTAAACTTTTTTAATTTTATACGAGGTATGTAAAAAATATGAATTTTTCTTAAGAGTTAAGTGCCTTTATTATTCACAATATTTTAATTAGAAGGATGTAATTGAACACTAAAACAAATTTTTTAATTCCAAACAACTTTTCTTAATAACAATTTTCGATATTGTGAAATGTAACGGTACTTTACTCTTGAGTGAAATTCATATTTTTTGACATACCTCGTATAAAATTGATTAAAATTGATATTTGATGATTGAATCTTAGATTATATATGATGCAGAGTATTTTATAAAGAATAACTTTTTTTGTAAAACTGATAATAAAAAAGTTATCAATAGGTTCCAAGTTACGCAGACATACTGTATAAGAGCTAAACTAAATTTTTTTGCTGAACGTTTATTATTGTTGAAGTTTATTATTAAATGTATTTTAGGTAAGTTTTACAGAAAAAAGTTTTGATCACTTTGTATAAACATTTTTTTAGCTGGTAATTTTCGGTTTTTGTATTACATTTTTGTTATCTTTCTTAATTTTCTCAAAAAGAAATAGTCTATTTCATTTCTAAAGTAAAATAATTCAGTGCATTTTAAAGATTACATCCTAAGCTTTAATAAAGCACTTATAAAACTGTAATAGATCTGTTCAAACTTGAGTAATACCGTCTTAAAGTGGTGGTAATTCTATAAAATTACGAAGATTTTAAAAATTACATTTTTTGAGACGTCATATCATTTGAATTAAATTTTTGAGAATTTTTTTGAATGAAGCATCATTTAAAAAGATGCCTGAAAGGTAAGTTGTGCAAAATTGAGGGTTTTATAAGAAAAACTGTATTATGTAGTTACACATTTTTAAATCATTTTTAAACAAAATTCATGTAAGGCTCACTTTCCGCCCCCACCGTACTTATAATCCGTCCGCTATAACTTTTCCCATGCGGTACGATTCATTTTCAATCAAATTAAGTCAAAACATAAATTGAAACGAACTTCGATGTGTATATACATTTTGTATACTGTATACTATATACTACACACATCGGCGTACGTTTCACTTTCTGTTTTGACTTAATTTGATTGAAAATGAATCGTACCGCATGGGAAAAGTTATAGCGGACGGACTATATGTCCGTACATTTTATTTCTTTTTATTATAACCATAAGATAGCTTAATTATTCTTCTTTCATGTTCAATTTGTAAAATTTCATTTGATCCATTAGTTAAAGAATTACATTAAAACAACTCAACCGTGCACTTCGCCGTACGCTAGTTTACACTGCGCTAATGTTTGTGAGAAGGGTGACTTTAGCATTATAAATAAAAAATTATAGAAGATACAGATTTAATTTTAGAAAATTCTTTATATAAGGTTTCTTTTGTAAACTTTTCTGAATTTTTTAAATGGTCAAGTCAGTTTTTTTCTAAAATTTATATTTTCGGAGTTATTTAAAAAAACATCAAATTTCGTAGTTCATTTGTTTAATAAAAAATGAAGCACCCACTTCTCGAGTAGAACTTTTTGATATGTTGTTTATTAAACATTTCTTAATGAAATTACAAAAAGTTATATCTTGTTTGATTTTTTCCGAAGTGAAAATCTATATGCACTCCCCTACATATCGGGGAAGGAAAGAAAGTCAGTATCAAAATATAAATATAAATAATAAAAATCAAAATGACAATAATAAGGTAAGCGAAATATCTATTGAAAAAATTATTACTCAATCATTATTCGCCAAAGTTGTCATATTTCGCCGCTACGGGCGCTGGCATAGTTTCGTGTATCCCCACCATGGTTACGCAAGGAGCGAATACAACTTTAGAATTTTAAACGCCGTTATAAAATTTTCTACTCACCCGACGTATTAACAGTCACTTGTTGCAAATGCGGGCTCTGCGCAGGCACTAGAGTCTGCTGTTGTTGTTGTTCCTGTTGTTGCTGAAGCGCAACCTGCTGCAGCTGCTGCTGCTGAACTGCCTGAGCTTGGGCTTGGGCTTGTGCTTGCGCCTGGGCTTGTGCTTGTGCTTGCGCCTGGGCCTGAGCTTGGGCTTGAGCCTGCGCATTAGCATCCATCTGTTGTTTGTTTAAGTCGCTCATAGTGATCGTTAGTTGACCTGTAACGCAAACAATTAAATATAAGCACATCATTAGTTATCTATTCTATTCTATCAATTATCTTGCTAAAGAGGCTCACTGCATATTCGGAAGATACTCTTAGGTGACCAATGCGGCTATCATGCTGGAAGGTCAACAATAGATCAAATATTTACGATACGACAAATATTAGAAAAAAGCTGGGAATTCAACCGAGATGTACACTAATTTTTCGTAGATTTAAAAAAAAAATATGATTTGATAAAAAGAAGCAGGCTATGGCTAGCAATGCTAGAATTGGGACTACCAAGAAAATTAGTGGAGTGCGTGACACATACGCACAGGTAAAAATTGGAAACAGAACATCGATGCCATTTAGTATAACATCAGGACTTAGACAATAGACAAGGAGACCCCTTATCACCGTTGCTCTTCAATTTGGCCTTGAAATATGCAATAAGTAAAATATCACCTGACCTGAAAGCAGGATTTGCGAATCGAGGATGCAGTCACTCATTCTAGAAGAGACGTGAGAGAGATGTTTTCACAACTCGAGGAAGAAACAGATAGTCTGGGCCTTCGAATAAATGAAGAGAAGACGAAATACATGCTAGTAACCAAAAATCCAAGACCAAGAGTTACGCAGAACATAACTATTAATCTAACAATAAAACACTGAAAACAGGCGCGGATACAGAGGGGGGTCAACGGGTCCATGGACCCCCCTATTGTATTTAGTCTATAAGTATTTTTTTATTATTTATTATTTTTTTTCTGTCATCCATAGCTCAATTCTCTTGATACCGTAGGTATCTGAGATGACTGAGTTATATCCTTAGGGTAAGCATGAGTCATATGGCTAAATCTGGACAATAAAATATTTGCGGTACGTCTGACCCCCCTATTATGAATTTCTAGATCCGCGCCTGACTGAAAACGTTTGCTTTCTATACCTCCACAAAATTTATTACAACTATGTGACTACAGCTGTTTCGGCAGAGTGCCTTTCTCAAGTGATTTATATTACTATGAGTTTGTTTTTTTAAGTCTAACTGAAGAGGTTGAGGAGTGGGGAGATGTACAGATATAATTCTGAATGACCAACTCGGGACAAACAGCTCCCCACTCCTCAACCTTTTCAGTTAAAGACTTTAAAAAGACAAACCCATAGTAATCTAAATCACTTGAGAAAGGCACTCTGGCATAGTAGTTGTAATAAATTTTGTGGAAGTATAGAAAACAAACATTTTCAGTGTTTTATTGTTAGATAAAATGAACTTCCATCAAGTAACCGTCGAATCCATCAATTATAACTATTAATGATCACAACAGAGAAATAAATAACCTGTTGGTATTTGAAAGGAAGCTTCTCAGAATTATATTTGGTCCTCCAAGAGATGAAGTGACAGGAGAGTGGACATGGTATTATCTCTATCATCATCATCAGCCCATAGTCGTCCACTGCTGAACATAGGCCTCCTCGAAAAACTTCCATTCAGATCTATCCTGCGCTGATGCACTTCCATTTAATTTTGGCTATGTGTTTTATTATGTCTTCTACACCACTTCTTCTACGAATTTCTTCGTTTCTTACCCTATCTCTTAACGTTATGCCCAACAATGATCTTTCCATTCTACGTTGCGTCACTTGTAGTTTTCGTGCAGATGTCCTTGTTAGGGTAAGTGTCTCTGCGCCATATGTAAGAACAGGCAGGACACATTGATTAAAGGCTCTTCTTTTTAGGCTGATAGGTATATCTGTATGGTATATCGTAAAAATGATTATGAATATTATCTAAAAGACTTACCGTCTACGCTCTGTTTGATGAATTCGTGCCCCCTGTCCAAATTCAACAAGGTATTGGCAACATCGAATTTACAATCGTCAGGGGTGATATCGTGGATTCCGGCCTTTTGTGCAAGCGTTTCCAAACACTGCAAGGATCTGCTTCCTTGTTGCTGAGCGTTATTGGTGTTAGGCGATTCGTTGTGGTCTTGTTGTGTCGATTCTGGCTCTTGATTGTTATTATCTTCTATTTTAACCTTATTAGCGGGAGTGTTCGTGGTGTCTTTTAGTGGCTGTTTTTGGTTATCGGCTTGCTGGAGATTGTCGTAGTGTTGAGATCTGGAAAGAAAAAAAAAAGAAATTGGTAAGTTAGCTCATAGATTACAAGAAATTAAACCAAATATTCAAAATAAATTGCAATTAAAATGTAAAAAATATATTTTTAGGATATAGTTTTCATTAGGAGGTACTGACCACCATCAAATTTCGAAAGGGAGCGTTCAAGTATTACGTAACGCAGTTTGGGGGGAGGGGGGGTCTTGTAAAACGTTACGGCGCGTTACATGGGGGGAGGGGGGTTCGAACAGCGCGTTACGTAACATTATTTTTTAAAAAATTAGTAAATCCTTTATAAAAGGTATATATTTTAAGGTAAATATATACCTTTTATAAAGGATTTACTATTTTTTGTATTACATGGTATACAGCCAACTACAGGAAAACTTTTTCCTTGTGGATTCTTTTTTAACTTAAATGAAAAAAAAACAACGGAATTTCTTTTATGTTTTACATAGACCCCTGAAATGTATTATGTTGCACCCTCACGCTCTGGTCATGTTCCGACAACAGGACAATTATTAAGTACCTATTCAAGTGAAAAAATCTTAAAATTTGTAACACAGATGAACCACAGTAACATCTGTTTCCAATAATTAGATGGACCTGTCTCCACAACAAAAGATTAAAAGATACAGATGTTATTTAAGAGGTTGCAGAAGGGAACTACATGTTCATAAATCTTGTATGTTTTCTGAAATCGTTTTCTGCAGTAGTTATTCATTAATGTTTTAAATACGCAAATTTTCAAATTATTTAAAAATTTCTTTAAATAAAAAGCATTAAATACAAAACCCACTATATTGATACTTAGTTTAGAAAATTGATAGATATTTAAAAAAAAATAGTACCCTTATTTAAAGTGTGATTTCAAAATTTCAAAAATTTCAAGTTATTTTCAAAATTTCACCTTACATTATTCATAATAGACCCTACATAATACACATTTTTGAGATGAGGTTGTTAAGCAGCTTCTAAAAACAAAAATATACATGGTGTTTAATTAAAATTAAAGATAATGGACTATGCTAGACTTGAGTGAATCACCATGTATATTCAAATTTATGTTTAAATAGTCCATAGTTGAATTTAAAAGTTGACGTATCCTAGCGTTTTTATAATTTTCTAAAATAATGACACATGACAAAAACAATTTTATTCCGTAAGTGGTTTCCATACATTATAATTTTAAATGATCACCCTGTGTTATTCGTAAAGACCATAAATTCAGATTGTTAAGCAGCTTTTAAACATATAAAAATATACAGGGTGTTAAAAAATAAAGCTTATGGACTACGGTAGTCTTGCATGAATCACCCTGTACATTTAAATTTATGTTTAAAAAGCACACATTTTTATATATGAAAATCTACGGGTCTCAGCGTTTTTTAAAATTGATTAAAACATGGACAGAAATAATTTTATTCCATAAGTGCCTTCTTATATATACAGAGTGTTTCAGAAAAAGGTAACACGATCTCTAAGATAGGTGAAAAACTGAAAAATAATTGGGGTTTGTTTAGTATAAAATTTTTGTAACGGCATGCGTTTTCACGATACAGGGCGTTGAAGAACCAAAAGTTTTACACATTTTTCACTATTTTTCCGAAACTACTGGCAACATCGTATATTATTTGTTATACAAAAATTTTTACTAAGCAAAATAAAATATTGAAATAATAAATATGTTATTTTATTTTAAGTTTTTATTAAAGAAGATCAAATAGAAGAATGCATGAGAAGAACAATAAAGGATGAAGCCAAAAATGTATGTAAGGATGGGGCCAAGCAGGAAAAATGTAAATGTAAATGTAAAATTAGTAATAAAAGATTATTATTCTAAGTCTTGGACATATTTCATGTCATGGGACATGAAATTACGATTGGCAGGGATAACCAGACACATGAACTAAAAAGAAAAATCGTGCTTGGGTTTGCAGCATTTGGAAAACTGAGAGAAACTTTTAAGAGTGAGTTGCTCATATGCCTAAAGAGAAAGGTATTTGATCAGTGCGTCCTCCCAGTCTTGACTTACAGATCAGAAACACTTACCTTACCTAAAGCCTCGGCTACCAAACTAAGAGTAACGCAGAGAAGAATGGAGCGGTCAATGTTAGGAATAACTCTGCGAGACAAAATCAGAAACGAAGAAATCAGGATAAGAACAAAGGTGACTAACGTCATCAAAAGGATAACTAACTTGAAGTGGAGATGGGCAGGACACATAGCGAGAATGACACATGGGCGATGGACAAAAAGGTTATTGGAATGGAGGCCAAGAGAAGACAAGAGAAGCGCCGGTTGACCGCCTACAAGATGGACAGACGACGTAAGAAAGCTAAATAAAACTGGATGAGAGCGGCGCACGATAGACGTGGTTGGAAATAAGGGGAGGAGGCCTATGTTCAGCAGTAGACTTTTGAGGCTGGATGATGATTGTAAGTTTTTATTATTACCTCAAATGCGATTAAAATAATAATTCCGGTACTTTTCGCAACCTAGTTTTCCATTTAGGTTCAAATGGTGACTTGGGTGTTACGTAACGTTTAGGTAGGGGGAGGGGGGGTACATAAAAACGTTACGGTGCGTTACATGGGGGGGAAGGGGGGGTCAAAAATCTTCAAAAATTGCGTTACGTAATACTTGAACGCTCCCAAAGCTATAATACTTCGGACACATTATGCGATATGAATCCAAATATGGCCTCCTACAAATAATCCTGCAAGGAAAAATAAATATTTAGAAAGCGAGGACCAGGAAGAAGAATAACATCCTGGTTAAAGAACCTGAGAAGCTGATTCGACAGAACAGCTTCTCCGTGCTGCTGCAGACAAGATAGGGATTGCCATGATGATAGTCCACGTTTTTTACGAATAGGCACACCAAAAAAAGAAGAAATCCGTCAAAGATTTGTCTCGCTGGTGGCATAAGCAAAGTATAACTTTATACTCGTGCCCTAAAACACCATGTTTGCTTTGCTGATAATCAAGCAGTACAAAAGTGTTTTATCCCTCCAAAACCTCTTTAAAAGTTTGGTTTAGTTAAGTCTGTTCTACGCCACCAGTGTTGGCGGTAGAAATTTTAGTAAGTTGGTTAATTCATACAAGGATAAAAATTCCAATACAACGTCGTTAGACCAATCCATAGTAACATTGCCACGATTCTAGCCGCGTCAGCAGGAGGGGTAAGTACCTGCTATGTATCAGCTTCTGACTTCATTTGAACCGTATTGATTTATCGACAAATGATGGGACTGCCCGCACCGACTTTAAATCGACGGTTCTGCCTTAGCACACGAATCGTAAACCACAAATATTAAGGGAAAGAACCGTATTCTACGTGAGTTTGGTTTCAGCAAAACAATTAATACCGCAAGAATGACATAAAATGATTTTATGAAAAATGTTAGCAATTTTAGCAATTTCTGCATAAATATGTATATGCATATTATGATCTCTCAGAAATTATATATTAAACCTTTAAAATAAACATTATTCAAACCCAAGTCAACCTCGAAACCCAATTCCAAATAATAGAAATATCTTAGTGCTTATTAAAATGGCAGAGTCTGTAGGAACTGTGTTTCCCGATGCGACTGGTATGCGATGCGAGATGCGATGCGTTGGTCTAAACGCAATTACATTTTCTGTCCGTTGCCGTCGCCTCAGGGACCACTTTCGCTTTTTTTTGTTCCTTTTTTACTGCACCCCTGCACCGAGTAGATACCATGATAGGGCCAGGACTCAGTTAAATCTTTATTAGATTGCTAGCCATAGGCGGACGGTAATAATTCCGTACTAAGAAGGATTTTATACCATAATACAGGGAATATTTTTAGTCTACAGTCTAGAATATTTTTTAATACAATTTAAAATTTTAACAGTGTGCCTAAAGAACACCACAGCAAAGATCAGTTTCAACAAAACTCACACTCACAACACCCAAAGGAGATAAATGTAAACAAAGGCGTGAAACAAGGTGACTCTATCTCCCCCACACTGTTTAACTTGATATTGGAAGCAACAATAAGGAGGACTAACTTTGCAAACAAAAACATTATTACAGATCAACTTCAAGTACTAGCGTATGCAGATGATCTAGTCACCATAGCAAAGACAAAAAAAATTAGATAAGGAAGCAAAGAGAATAGAGCTAAATATAAACCAGCACAAAACAAAATATATGACGTTAAGGAAGGTCGCCTTCTGAAAGGCAAAAAATATAGAATGAATAGAAATCTGTTGAAAAGCAAAACTCTAAGTAAAGGAACAAAAACGAACCAGCACAAAACAAAATACATGACGATAAGGAAAGTCACCTTCTGAAAGGCAAAAAAACATATAGAAGGAATAGAAATCTGTTGAGAAGCAAGTAAAGGAATAAAAATGAACCTATATACGACCTTAATAAGACCTGTTGTTACTTATGGGATGGAAACAACGAAGATTAACAAGAAAGAGGAAGATAGCCTTCTGAAATATGAAAGAAAAATAATAACCATACTGAGTCACAATGTAACAAGAGAGGGAGAAAGAAGAATGGAAAGAAATGCCGAAATTGGAGAACAACTAAAAGGAGAAAGTCACAAGTAGAAGATACATAAAATCTCTTAGAATAGATAGGACATATACAGAGATGCCCACACTCAGATATGCATGTTGAGAAGGATAAATAACTGGACGCCGGCACTACGGCCCAGTTGTAGAAGAAGTCCTAGAAAAAGATGTATGAATGGTGTAGAATGTAGAAGATATAAGAGCCATGAATGTTAAAGACTGGAAAGTTCAGTGTAAGGACAGGAAGAAATGAAAAAGAATGTGTGTGTACTTTGTACGCACGTAAGAAGTTATACTTCTATTATATGATTTAAACGAAATTAATATACTTTTTATTTATGTTTTGTTTAAATATTAAACTAATTTATACTTACTACTTCTCAAACATTTTTATTAGAACAGTGCCAAAAATTAAAATAATAAAAGAATAAAACACACACAAACACATTAAACAAGCCACAAATGATGTCTGAACATTAATTGTCGAAATTTTTTTAACTAAATACGTATTTTCTGAAAATACAATTATATAATAAATATACTTACAATCATAAAATGTATTAAAAAAAAAACAAAAAAGAAAGTTTCTATTGGGACTCGAACCAGCGCTGATAAGAGCGGTTGGTATTGGAATTCATTCGCCTTCTCCGCTTAGCCACGGACACTATGTGTCATTATTTACGAAGATCGACTAACTAAACGGATTAAACTTGTGATATTTTGATATTTTGAAAATTGATCAAATTATTTTAATTTTGAATTGAAATGATTTAGAATTGAAAAAATACAACAAAACATAGAGTAAAAAAACAATATATTAGGTGAATATTGATAGAAATTTTGATGGTAATCAAATTATATAAATAAAAGTATTACATACTATGTATTTTGGCAGATCAAATAGGTAGGTTTATACCCATGATACATTAACAATTATTACGTACCTGTTGCTTTTAAAAACTATTTAAAAGTCACTACAATATTATAAACTTTTTTGTTTCTGTCCTCACAACAATAAAACTAATATATTATACATTTGTTTACCTTTACCTTTACCTCCAAACCAGAGCTGCCATATCGGATAATTTTTGACATGTCATTTGAACATCCAATCAGAACAAAGTTATAATGCGCATGCGCCGGGCTGATAGGTTTTAACATATAAAAAAATCACCCTCTATCGCCGGTAAAGAAGTATAACTTCAAAAATAAGTCACAACAGCAGCAAAGATACACAGCAAGCTATAAATGACATACATGAGTAATCCACTTCACCCAAGAATAGGATTTTAAACGCCATGGCGTTAGCTATAATTCCTAGGGATTGTAATGCTTAATGTTAATGAATGAATGAATGAAAAAAAAATAGGATTGGGTCTGAGTTTCAGTGTTTCACTGTTCAGAGTTTCATTGAGTTGGGTCTAGCTTAGGTATAACATCAGAGGCAGTACATGTGAACTTGGTGATGTGTTTTCAATTGTGGCTATTCAGTATGGTAAAACTTACGGGGTATTTATTATATAAATATTGTTTTCTCTAAACAAAAATACACTTACGTTAAACAATTGGGAAGGAAGTCTAGATCCAAACCTAGCGAGAAGATGCCTACAAGATGCAGATCAGTTGGAAGATTGATGCACTCAATGGAAAATCGCAGTAAACGCCGGAAAATCACAGGCAGTCATTTTCCAAAAAAGATTCGGAGGCCGGAGCTCCAAGTGAGGTGTTCAACACACAGATAGAATGATCTAACTAAGCAAAATATTTAGGAGTGCTAATGGACAAAATGATGACAAAGACACCACACGTGAACAGAAGAAATAGCAAGATAAACCTGAAAACGAAGATAGGAATGACAAAGAGCATCATTATACCAGCCATAGCATATGGATCAGTAGCTTGGGGCAAACCTGTAAAACCAACAGGAACAAGATTCAAGTAGTACATAACCACATTGCAAGTGAGGCTGTGAACATTCCCAAATACGTATATCCGAAACAGAAACCAAAGGGGTAAGGATCCTAGATAAAATGAATAAAAAGCTTAGGAATCTTCAACAAACTAAGAAATCATCCGAATGAAAAGGTTTGAGGAACTCGAACTACGACAAAAAAAGAACGTCCAGGCACAGAAGCCCCAGACACCAACTAGTAGAGTATTAACCCGAAGAATGAAATATAAAGAGGTAGTCACATAAGTGGTAGGAAACGAGACTCTAAGGGTTGGCATTCCACTAGACCTGGCAAGTGAAGTATGTAGTTGTAATAGGTTAGTTAATAAAATCGGGAATGCACCTGGGAATACAGCTTCACCACCTAGGTTCAACATTACTACTTCACACCATTTAATTAATTTCTTTCTGAGTTTTAGGACTTTTTTAGGAGAAACAACCGCGACTCCTGAGTAAAACCCTAGTGCAGAAACAAATTTAGAGAAAAGATACTTCTAATTCTAGAGGATGATTCACAAAAAGAACGGTAAATAATGGAGAAAGGCGCATAACTTCACCCCTACGAAAGCGGCATCACCGCAGAAAGGTCTTCTGGATGCCTCATTTCCAAGGGCGTCCAAGTTTAAAACATAAAGTCTCTTCAATGTTATGTCTGCAATTGGGGTGAGGATGGAGGTAACTTGTGGAGTTAGGGAGGTACCGTCTCTAGGAGGAGTGACCCCTTTGATATTCGGACATGAGAACACCCTTCTCCGGGAATGTCATGTCCCCTGAAGCTGGGATTTACTTTGTTGTATATGTGTGTTACATCTTTAACTGATACTTAGTTCTGGACAGCTTATATTTTTTCACTGATGTAACTTGCTATACAACTTCGATACCGTAAAAGATCTTGTGTAGTGAATTCAATTCGATAATTTGTTGTCACTAATTATTAACTAAACTACCTAGTCCATTCATTAACGGTAAAATATTGCAAAACCTTTAAATTTTAAAGAACCGCTTGGATTGACATGAAATTTGGCATACACACAGCTAACAGGTCAAAGAAAAAAAGTGATATTGTGCCGATATGTGCTTTTGCCCTGGGGGTGGTTTTCACCCCCTCTTGGGGGTTAAAAAATATTAGTCCAAACAAAGTCAGGAAATGGGTAAACTGGCTAATTTAAAGTAACTTTTGTTCTATAGAGTTTTTTCACCAAGTCAATACTTTTCGAGTTATTTGGCAGTGAATATGTTCATTTTTTCAACAAAATAACCACGCTTTTAGATGGTTTTTCGCAAATAACTCAAATTGTAAGTATTTTGTCGAAAAAGCATTCTTAGCAAAAATGTAGTCTATAAAAATTTTAAAAAAATAGTGAATATATCACGTTTTTTTTATTTAGTAGAAGCACAGTTATAGCTAATGAAATATAGGTTCATATTCGTCAAATTCCAAGTGGAATACTTTAACGTGAAATAAACAAAAATGAAGCACATTTCGGGGAAAACTCATTTAAACTTATTTAAAGTGTTTAAAAAAAGCTTCATTTTTGTTTTATAAAAAAAATTTCTAGCATCAAAATTAAACAAGTTACGCTCAAAATAAAGTTAATCCCTTTTGGTTTTGGTAAAAAAATCGAGAAAATCACCCCCTAATTAGTATCTTAAATGAACTTAATCGTAACGACTTCACAAGTTTCTTGACTCGTGTATATATTGTTTATATGATCTGTAAGTTTCATCGGTTCAAAGTCCTTATTATTGAAACGGCTGTAGTTAAAAGGGGTTGAACGAGTCACTGATCACGAATGTATGCAAATTTAGAAACACCAAATCTTGATCAATTTTTGTCTAACAGAAAAACAAAAAAATACATGATATTCAGAAAAGCAAATCTGACTTTTTTTGTATTTCGAGACTTTTGGTATCTCTAACAATTTTTAAGTTATTTTGAAAAAAAGCATATTTTTCAAAATTTAAATTTTTAAAAATTTTGCTTTGAAACCAAATTTTTTTAAAAATAAACACTTTGAATCGATGAAACTTACAGATCATATAAACACAATATAAGTAAAATAATTTATGGAGCGCCAACGATTAATTTCATTTAAGTTGCTAATTAGGGGGTGGTCTTCCCGATTTTTTTTTTGCAAAAACAAAAAGGACCAACTTTATTTTGAGCGTAACTTGCTTAAATTTAATGCTAAAAACTTTTCGTAAAAACAGAAATAAAGCTTTTTTTAAACACTTTAAAAAAGTTAAAATGGGTTTTCCCCAAAAAGTGCTTAATTTTTTGGATATTTCACGGCGAAATATTCTATTTGAAATTTGGTGAATATGAATCTATATTTCATTGGCTATAACTCTGGTTTTACGAGATCCAGAGACCTAACGCGTACACCATTTTTTTTACTTTTTTATAGGCTATATTTTTGCTAGGAACGGTTTTTTCGACAAAATACTTACTTTTTGAGTTATTTGCGAAAAACCGTCTAAAAATGTGGTTATTTTGTTGAAAAATGAACATATTCACTCGCAAATAACTCGAAAAGTGTTGACTTGGCGAAAAAGCTCTATAGAACAAAAGTTACTTAAAATTAGTCAGTTTACCCATTTCCGGAGTTGTTTTGGACATATATTTTTTCACCCCCAAAAGGGGGTGAAAGTCACCCCCAGGGCAAAAGCACACGTCGGCACAATATCACTTTTTTTCTTTGACATGTAAGCTATGCGTATGCTAAAATTTCATGTCGATCCAAGCGGTTCTTTAAAATTTAGAGCAAAAACCGTGAAAGAATGGACTAACCCGTTATATATCGCAAAACAAACATGAAAAATTATGTCTTCTCTTTATTTGTCGCTTACAGCGCCATTGCTCACGTTCTCTTAATAAAACTTTCATCTCAGAGTTGCCAGATTGGGGTATTTTCCCCCATTTTTGGGGTAATTTGAAAGCGTCTGGGGGAATTTTTATAAGCAGAAATGGTTGGGGGATTTTTTGGGGGAAGAATTAATGGTTGGGGGATTTTTGGGGGAAGAATTATGGATAATTTTAACGCTCATGGTAAATTAAATTTGTGAAAGTACATAGTCTCATATAATCGAAGATGATAGAACATATGAATTATTTCAGAGCCCTCTGTTGATAAGTAGTATAATTTTGGTTTACTGTTCTCTACATTTGAGTACTACCGTGTATTAGTCTATTAGTCATACTACTACTGCTCCTAATTCATTAGCTTTGTTTGCGGAGACAGTCCATGACTGGTTTCTGACTGATTCGCATGCGCAATTCCGTTTTTAAGGGCTTGAAAACGGAACTGCGCATGCGTATGAGTCAGAAACTAGTCATAGACTGTCTCCGCGAACAAAGCTATTAAAATGCGTCAAAAATTTAAATTTGGGGGATTTGAGCTTCAATTTGGGGGAATTTTAGTTTAAAAGTGGGGGATTTAGAAAATCGCATCTGGCAACTCTGTTTCATCTTTTGCCTCCTAGTCTAATAGAGCAACAAAAAACAAAATGTAAAAACATGTCACCACTTACCAAACCCCTCAGGAGTGATTTGACTTAGTGTGAGGTCATAACCAAATATAGAAATCGTAAAAAGCATGACAGCGAATTTTCTGTAACCGTTTTAACAGTTTACTGGAAGGAGCTCATAAGCTACTGTCGTTAATATTTTCTATACGTGCCTTATCATGTGTCTCGCCATAATTTCCAATGAGTTTTTTCAAATCTCGGTTATTACTTTATTGCCTTCAGTTTTATGACTTCAAAACGAAACTTGAGAAGGGTTTGTGCAGTTTTTAAAAGAAATTAAGTCAGTATGCAGTATGCACTAGTTCAGCAGTTCTCAATCTTTTTGAGTCAGGTACCACCAAATACTTTTTATTATTTTTGGTACCACCTAACTAAAATGCCCATCTAGCTAGGTGATCTAATTAACTATAATTGTGCCAATAGTGGTGCTGATATTTTGGCTGTTTTGAATTTTGTGTACTACCTCAAATAATGAAATGTACCACCAGTGGTACATGTACCATAGATTGAGAACCGCTGCACTAGTTGGTTATATGATATTATATTCAACCAAGTTTATAATCTCAAGTTTGTTATATGTTTATGCAATCATGATGCTAAGATAGGACAAAGTAGACTGATATAGAAATCCACAAGGAAGAATTTCCTGTAGATGTCTGTATATCTACCATTAATTATAAGTAAATGTAATGAAACATTTTTCTTGGAAAAAGGTATATTTATTTAAAAGAGCCGCAAATATCACTGAACATTTTCGCTCTCTAAAAAGACCATCATCAGTGTTACAGCCATGACATGCTGAGCCACCCAAAAATACAGAGGTTAAATCCTTTTAAATGTTAACTAAATGTCTTACATTGTTAAATTGAAATCCAAAGAATGGAGTCAACCCACGTGCCTCGTAGGAGTCATATAGTGCCCCAGGGCTTCCTTAGGGATTATATCCATCCTTTGGATTTCATATTTAATTTAACAATGTAAGACATTTAGTTAACATTTAAAAGGTTTTAAACTCTGTACTTTTGGGTGGCTCAGCATGTCAAGCCTGTAACACTGATGATGCTCTTTTTAGAGAGCAAAAACGTTCTGTGATATTTGTGGCCCTTTTAAGGGTTTTTTTACTAAGAGTTTTTTCATTAAATTTACTTGACATAGAAATGACTACAGAAAATCAACTAGATATATTATTCTTATTTAGATCAATAAAGCCTGATATACAACGATCGATAACGGTCATGGAACTAGAAGAAAAAGTACCTATAGAAAAAGGTTCGTTAATATAAATGAGAACAACAACTTCTTGAAAGAGACAACAACAGATGAAATCAATAATCGATTAATGAATGTTAAAGATTAAATTCTGCAAAAACTGAAACGGATACAAATGGATTAATGGAGTGGATTACATACTGTTCAATAGAAGATAGTGATGATGATATCCTTTCTTCTTGTGTCATAACTATCAATAATCATCGAGACTTTGAAAGATTTAAACTTTCTTATTTTTATAAAATAGTCGATATAACTTCCGGTTCATTCCATATGCAGTGAATAAAAGATCCATTATGTATGTGCTATTTTTTATACATGTCAGGCAGTGTTTACCTATATCATATTATCGATAACCAAATCCTTAGTAAGCAAGTGTGTTGGTCATTGACAAAAATTGTCAGCTATATTTGTTAATTATAAATAATCAGTTTATCTTAATTACCTATACATTCTCAACGAGCAAGCAAGGTCATGAAGTTGTTATCGAAAGGAAATATAACTCTATCACAGTATATTACAGAGGTTCCACTCTATGTTGAGTGACCACATCATCGTTGCCTATGAGCCTATGGGATTATATTACGATATGAAAGATTGATTTAGAAAAATGCCATGTTTCGCATACATAGAGCACTATAATAATATGTACTCTTAATAGACAGGGAAGTATCGTCGCCCCCGCTAGCGAAATTATTCCGATTCGATTTTTTTGCACAAACTTACTCAAAAAGAAGTCCTTATAACATATCCACAGGGTGCCGGGCGGTGCCGTGGTCGAAAAATTGTTTAAATAATTTTTTATAAACAAATTCACAAATATCATTTTTTCATTTCGAACAATTTTTTTTAGATAATTTGCCTTATTCTGAGCAAAAAAGGTCCCTTGTCATTTTTTTCTAAAATTGATTGCTGTCGAGTTATATGCAATTAAAAATTTGAAAAATGCGAAAATAGCTATTTTCAAGGCTTAATAACTCGATTAAACATTATTATTATGAAATTAAAAAAGTGACCAAATCAAGTTTAAAACCCCTACTTCAAGGCCCTGAAGCGATTTTTGTCATTATTTTATTACAAAGCTGTTATTTTTAATTATTAACAATTAGCGCTATAGTCCAGGATTTATCGTCGCCCCCGTTAGTGAAATTATTCCGATTCCATTTTTTGCAGAAACTTACTACAATCAATCAAGACATGTTATTTAATCCCCGTTTAGGCTTGAGCCTCTTCAGGGTCAGAAACTTACTCAAAACGAGGTCCTTATAACATATCCACAGGGTGCCGGGCGGTGCCGTGGTCGAAAAATTGTTTAAATAATTTTTTTTTTAAATAAATTCGCAAAAATAATTTTTTCACTTCGAACAAATTTTTTTAGATAAGTTTGGGACATTTTGAGCAAAAAACGTATCTTTTGATTTTTTTCTAAAATTGATTGTTGTCGAGTTGTACGCGATTTAAAATTTGAAAAATGCGAAAATGGCCATATCTCGACAACAATCAATTTTAGAGAAAAGTCACAAGAGACCTTTTTTGCTAAGGATAACACAAATTGTCTAAAAAAAATCGTTCGCAATAAAAAAAATATTTTCGTGAATTTGTTTAAATTGTTTTACTTTTTCGACCACGGCACCGCCCGGCACCCTGTGAATATGTTATAAAGACCTCGTTTTGAGTGAGTTTCTGAGAATAATTTCACTAACGGGGGAGACGATACATCCTGTACTATAGCCCTAATTGTTAATAATTAAAAATCACAGCTTTGTAATAAAATAATGACAAAAATCTCTTCAGGACCTTGAAGAAGGGGTTTGAAATTTGATTTGGTCACTTTTTGAATTCCATAATAATAATGTTTAATCGAGTTATTATTGGCCATTTTCGCATTTTTCAAATTTTTAATCCCATACAACTCGACAACAATCAATTTTAGAAAAAAATGACAAGAGACCTTTTTTGCCCACAATAAGCCAAATTATCTAAAAAAAATTGTACGAAATGAAAAAAATATTTTTGTGAATTTGTTTAAAAAAATGTTTTGACAATTTTTCAACCACGGCACAGCCCAGCACCCTGTGGATATGTTATAAGGACCTCGTTTTGAGTAAGTTTCTGCAGAAAAATGGAATCGGAATAATTTCACTAACGGGGGAGACGATACTGCCCGGTCTATAAAGATGTGAGTTAAAGATGAGATGTTTTCTTTGATTTGATAGTTCTTTTGACCATAGCATCGGGTTTAGGCATCCAATCAACCTTTTTCCTTTCACGATCCCTCGCTCTATCTCTTTTTCGGTACGTCCACTCTTGTTGATTGTTGTTACCAAATAGGTATAGTACAGGGGTGGCCAAACTGTGGCTCGCGAGCCACATGTGGCTCTTTGAAGGATTATTTGTGGCTCTCAACAAATAATGACAACAAAATGTCTTAAATCACTGACAACAAATAAATAACTAAGTGTAACATAAGGACTTTGATAAGGAGACCCCTTAACCGTTTCTATTCAATTTGGCCTTAGAATAATAATAAGTAAAATATCATCTGAGCTGACAGGGAATTTGCAAATCGATGATCAAAACTATTGTTGGCCTTTGCTGATGATCTACATAGGTGCAGTCGCTCATTCTACAAGAGACGTGAGAGAGGTGTTTCCACCTCTCGAGGAAGAAACAGGTAGTCTGGGCCTTCGAATAAATGAGGGGAAGACGAAATACATGCTACTAACAAGAAATCCAAGAACAAATGTGAGGCAGAACATAAATATTAATGACCAAAACTTTGAAGTACCTAGTGAAATAGTTTAAAAATCTAGGGGTGGTAATCACAGATGACATAAAAAGAGGTCTCAGCAAGGATAGCTGCGTGGAATAATGTGCTTTACTCCCTATCATAATTATTAAGATCTAAGCTGTTAAAAATACAATCTAAATTAAATGGAAAATAAATAAGCTGCTGGTATTTGAAAGGAAAGTTGTCAGAATGACATTTTGCTCTCAAAGAGATGAATTTGTAGAAGAGTGGAGAAGGCGCCGCAAAACTGGTCACTGTATGTATTGGCTAAGATAAGATGGACATGTCATGTAGTAAGATCAGAGGAAGACAGAGTATTAAAGATAGGGTTTTTTGCGAGATGTTAAAAGATCAGTAGGCCGTCCCAGAAAAACATGGAAGGATGATGAAGAATCGAAGTATACTGATTTATTAGTAAAGGCTACTTGTAGAATTATTTGCATATTTGAAAAAACGATGTGAACCATGTTATTTCACTTTAAAATTCGTGAAATCCAAACAGTGAGAGAAGAATTTAATACCTTTTTTACACTTTTTAAATAATTGTTTTAAGTAATTTCACATTTTGAAAAATGGCTCGGACTGTCAAGACTCTTGGCCACCCCTGGTATAGTATATTATATTCCTCACAGTTCTTCATTCCAGATGCACAAATATTGCGTTTTGTTTTTATTTACAGAAAGGCCCCACTCTTCATATGTTTGAAATAACTGTCTCCTCATGAATTCTAAATCTTCCTTTTCTGCTGCCACTACGACTTGGTCGTCCGCAAAATGTAAGAGTATACAATGTTGTATCGTCGTTAAGTTGGATCCCCATCACTGAACAAGATCTCCTGTGTTTTACTGCTTCATTTAAATAGATCTTGAATAGTACTGGAGAGAGGCAGCATCCTTGTTGAGACCCTCTTGTTACTGGAAACTCTTCTAATAAGTTACTGTTTACTTTAATTTTCAAAAATAAAAAAAAAACTGTTTCATCTGTAGACAAATTAAGGTTTTTTTCTCCGCTACTGAACGAAACAGCAGGGACCGGACTGAGTTAAATCTTTATTAGATTGGCCAACACCATGCAGCATCTATATAGCCTATTTATTTTAAATCTCATACAGGTCGTTTTCAATTTGGATGATGTCCTCGGAAAGTCTGGAAAAGTAGCGGAAATTGGAGAGAAGAGGAGACCGGCAATTTATGGAGTTGTTAAGAGAGGGGCGAACATAAAAATGACAAGGACGGGGGCATCGCGCATCGATGAAAATTGCAATGGATGGCCTCGGGGTATGTGGAATGTGATCTTTTCGTATAGAAAAGATTTCGAATCTTCACCCTATAAAGTTTCTGATTTATCGCGCTTAAAATTGTCCGACTTTTAACCCTAAAGAAGAAATCCGACGGAACGTGGCGCGGCAGGCTGAGTGAAATAGAAAAATGTAAAAGAAAAAGATCAAAACTGAAGACGGAATTCAACGCAACGTGAAATAGCGAAATTTCTCTCAAAATTTGTTATTTATGATCCTTATAAACTAATACCTATCCCTAATTTATGGCCTCTGTATCCTATTTTTATTGTCCTGTGGAGCGTCGTCGTACATTTTTCCGTGAATTGTAGGTAAAATGACACGGTTCAAAGAAATTTAACATACAAGTGCTAAAGCGTCCACCCTTCCGATGGAGCTACGATCAGTGCCGTGGTAATTTTAGTATGTAGTAGTCTAACCATGTTGTGTTAAGAGTTGTGGGTAACCACCATACTGTGGGTGCATCAACCTTACTCTGGGTGCGAGCGATTTTATCAAAAAATAAATATTTATTAATTGCACACTAACAAGGGGTGTTACCGTGTTATCTTTCTTTTGCACTATTGTATATTTTCTATCTCTCTTTGTCGACGTTTAAATTGGTAAACTGATGAAGCGCGGTTCAACATGCGCTTCGACGCGTCGTTGGAATTGGGTTTAACATCGGCAAAAGGTACAGACATACAAACAATGAAGCCGTTAATAAACTATAAAAATTAAATGAAGTTAATATCAACTGTAATGAATTAAATTTTATACAATGTATGCAGTACATAATTGTTCAATATCTTCAATAATTAATTGACAAATTGATGATAAAACTATACCAAGAAAACTAAAAGATAATAACTATATGGCGTACATATCACTAGGACCTTATTCTACATTGATAACTTCATCTATTCATAAACATTTCTATGGAGGTATTGTTATTTATATTTAGTGAATCTCGTTTAATGTTATCTACAAAACTATTCACTGAGTGGTAATAAAACCATTATTAATTAAGTATTATAGGAAGTAACAACAGTAGGTTAGTATAGCAGAAACAACTGTACAGGAATATCCCTACTAAGTACAACATACAAAATTCTAACAGCCCTATCAGACAAAAACTAACTCAAACTACAGAGAAAAAAAATTGGGGACTACTAGCAAGGATTCCGATTTCCGATGCAGTTTCGTGTTTTAGATCATCGTATAATGTAGGTGCGTGAATTGTGCAGACAACTAACAATAATTAGTAAAGAGCGTACTGGTCATAATTTTGAACTAAGATTTGAATATGAAAATATCCTGTTTGTGTTGGAATTTACTTAATACTCAACTATAATATATTTTTGTTAAGTGTTAGAAACACGTGGAGTCTTTCTTCGTGGGAAGCCCACTTCTTAGAACCATTAGGCCGATACCCTCTTACATAAAATTGCATAAAAGTATCATGTTACAAGGGATGTGAATGCGAGAAATGTGTTTTAGTTCGGTTTGGTATTTAGTATGTAAGAATATTTTGTAGAAGAAACACACATCTTAATTTCTTTCTTTGTATATTATTGTTATAATACGGTTCGGTTAAAATAAATAGTTTTTACTTCTATTTGTACCTTTTATTATCTTATATTTCCAATAGTTTGGACCTCATGAAGGGTAATCCACCATCCATCTGACTTTTGGCGTTGATGAAACCTGGATCCACTACTACACATCAGAAAACAGAATGAAAGCACGGCAATGGACTGAAGCTGGAAAAAGTGCTCCGAAACGGACAAGAGTGACTCAATGAGTTGGAAAGGTTATGACCACCGTATTTGGGATTGCAAAGGCATAAGCTTAATTGAATATCTTGAAAAAGGTAAAACTCTCAATAACCAATATTATTGAGCATTATTGGACAAACTGAAGCAGGAGTTTAGTGGGAAAGGGTTCCATATGCGGAAGAAAAAAGTCTTCTTCTTCCTTCTTGTATGTACGCTTTAAAGCCTGTTTGTTGGCCTGTCGCACCACCTTTTTCTTGGTCTGCCAATACTTCTTCGTCCATTTGGTGACTTATCTCGTGCTATTCGTACTATCCTATCCTCTGCCATTCTACTAATGTGTTCGTTCCACTCCTGTTTCCGTTTTGTCACCCATCCATTTATGTCTTCTACATTGCATGATCTTCTTATGTTTTCGATTATCTCCCTATCCAACAGACTTTTTCCTGATATTCGTCGGAGTATTTTCATCTCTGTTGTTTCTAGTAGTCATCTCGTTTTATATGTGTCAAGTCTTGTCTCCGCCGTGTATGTCAATATACCTAGGTCTAATTGCTACTTTATAGATTCTTGCTTTTGTGTCTTGTCTTAAGTGTTTGTTCTTCCAGATTGTGTCATTAAGAGATCCCGCCGCTTTACTTGCTTTTAAGCTTTGTTGTCGTACTTCCTCTTCAACATCTCCGTTACTGGTTACATCTATTCCCAGATATCTAAACCTTGCTTCCTGCTTTATTATTTTCCCATCAATTTCGATTTTCCATCGTAGTGGGTATTTAGATGTTATCATACATTTGGTTTTTTTCTGCTGATATTATCATATTGTATTTCTTGGATGTTGTAATGAAGATGTATGTTAATCTTTGGAGATCGTCTTCTGTCTCGGCGATTAATGCGGAGAAGAAAAAAGTGTTGTCTACAATAGAATGCACCGACATATGACAGCGGCAAAAATTCATGATTTGGGTATCGACTTGATTTCTCATCCAGCTTGTTTTATCTCATTAGCTGTTCTGATTTGGCCCCATTCGATGTGTTCCCAAACATGAAGAGAAAAATTCGCTCTTAATAAATAAACGCTTATTTTGCACAGCTACCAGAATCGTATTTATCGGACGGCATAAATAAGTTGGATGTCGAAAAAAATGAAAGAGCTTTCTGGAAAAACATATTTTTCATTTCAAAGGAGGTAACTTATCAGACCACCGTCAATGATGATCAGCATGGCTCAGAAATGAGCCAACAAGTAAAGAAATTAAAAAAAAAACTAAAATACCATGAAAATATCAAATATTACTTAAAAATCAGAATTTACTATCTAATCACCTTTATTATCTTTTACTATACTAAATTTACAATTAAGATGCAGTAGAAATAAACAAACCAAGACACGTTAAATGCTACTAGGAGCACTCCCGAATCATAATCTGCAATGTCCAGGGTGTCCCCGAAAATAGTGCGTTCCTTTAAGGTATGGATATAATATACAATTTAGAACAAAAAAGTCCTATAACATTTTTTTCTAAAGTTAACCGTTTCCAAAAAAAAGATTACATTGTTCTCCATAAGTGAATTTTTATTTTCATGAATTTAAATGACATGACAACGTGGCGTAGAAGAACTTGTGACTGTTGAAAATTTCTAATGGAACCCCTTGTTTATTTACTATTTGAGGTGTGATTTTTTGGGGTTGTTGACATCGTTAGGTACCTACCTGCAAAATAATTTTTGCTATTATCTTAAGGCTATGGGTACATAATTCGCAAATATTTTACGTGTATCCCTACTTTTTCTGTCATTGCACGGCAAATTACGTGTAGTAAAATTCACACTGGTATGGATATGTAAACATTACTAGAATGTCATTCTACTTGAAAATGTCATCATTAATTTAAAGAGATGGGTTTTGAATGTTCTTGGATAACTGTTATTTTTATAATTGCAAATTATTAATTCAGTTAATAAATGTGATAATTTTTTCACTAACTATGTATTCAGTGATTGTAATAATTTATTTGTACAACAAAGACTAATACTCAATCGAGAAAAGAGGAAAAGTGTTAAAGTGATTTTTTAATAATATATTGTTATGGAACGCTTACAATTTTGAACATCTTTAACAACAAAATACTTGGATCACAGAATATATTATCCTGATGTATTCTCTGCTTGGATCTTCCACAAATAATACACAATAAATAACTTTTTATTAAGTTCACGTCTTAAATCAATTATTTATCAAATACACTATATTTCAATAATATTTAATCAATAACTCCCGATATTCCCGATTCAATGTCAAATATTTAAAATTGTCACTGATTGTCAGTGTCTGACTGACAATATATGCTGACAATATTATATTCGGCTGAGTGCGTTGTAAGACAAAGATAGATTTGGAAAATATTACCACGGCATTGTGTTTATTTTTTTCGAATTCTGAAAAAACCAATAAATATTTTTGAAAAATTTAAACGCAGAATGAAAGACTAAATTATTACCGAGGGCCGAAAGTCCCTTAAAATAAATAAAAAGTTTATTTTGAATGATATATTTGAAATTAAAAATCACACTAAATTTTCTCTTAGTTTTTCACCCCTGTAACTTATTAAAATAAACATTATAGAAGTTCTCAGGGACTTTCGGCCCTCGCTAATAACGTGATCTTTCATTCTGCGTTTAAATTTTTCAAAAATACTTATTAGTTTTCTCAGGATTCGAAAAAAATGAATCCCCATTTGAATAGCATTGCAGCCGAAAATACGTACCGATCCTCTTAATTAATATTAGGGCTCGAAATTTTACATATTATAACTTTTACTTAAGTAACTATGGTTTAATTCCTAAAATGTAAATGCACCTAGGAAAAATTATTTGTACCTACGTAATGTTTTTCTGAAATCTATTGAAATATGGAATAATTTTAGACGTGGTATCCAGAAGATTTTTCACAGCTCTGGGGCTCCGTCGTGACGAAACCACATTTCACGTCGTGTTTGCAAAGGCACTTCAAGAAGTACTAGCAAAACAGTTTATAAGAAATTTATAGGTCTCTCCATTTAGTGTTCTGGGTAATTCATAAAATATTGCACAGTTTACCCATTCTGTTTCCTTTTCAAAGTAATGGATATGATATTTGTTTATGTTTAATACCCAAAATACCTACTTTATAAGAAATACCCGTTCTTTTGGTACAGAATAAAACTAGATGACCAATTAAGCCAAATCTTAAATGTCAATAACATCAAACAAACCAAATTCTTGGTTTGTTTGATGTGAGGGGACGACCACAGACAGGGTGAAAAAATGTAAACACTAGACCCCTGCAGAAGGTTTGGTTGATATTTGCATTATTTTACCTACCAGATACAACTAGTGATCTACAGACCTACTGCTGTGACTGTCTTTGAATTACACGTTGTTGCCAGACTTCAGTTTGCATATAAAAATGTATTTTCGTTTTTTGGTCAAACGGATAAATTTAGAAAAAAATGTTATAAGACTTTTTTGCTCTACATTGTGCCTTCTACCTATACCTTTAATAACGCACTATTTTCGGGGACACCCTGTATACATTGTAAATCCCAAATCATGATTTCCAAAGTTTATACATTGTAAATTATGATTCGGGAGTGCTCTTAGTAGCATTTAACGTGTCTTGGTTTGTTTATTTCTACTGCATCTTGATTGTAAATTTAGTATAAGTAGTTTCACAATTATTAGAAGCTATGTATATTAATTGAATTTTCTTGAACCATAATCACTTTCACGAAAAGGAGAATTGCTACCTATAGAGATATAGATAAAAAACTAATATCCGCTTCATGGCATGAATATAATAACAGCTTGTGTTCGAAAAGGAAAAGTTCGGCAATAAAAGGGTCTGGAAGAGCCTTCAATAATTTAGTGCTGCCACATATTAAATCCCTACAGGGTCATTCGAACCGCAGGGTATCGATCCCGAACCCGGTCCTTCTTCCAGATAAACACACGATGAAACGTTAAGATATATTATTGTAAGTATATGTATAAGGAACTGATGTTTCCTGAAGTCCATATGGAAAACAACAAAGGAATGAATTTATTATATGAATAATACTTAACATTAGGTATTGGTAATTGTATTTTGGTATAAAATTCTGATGAAAACTAATAATATAATTCTTTTAATACTACTAGTACGTATTTATGTACCTCCTTCCCGATTAACAAACTGTGGAACTAATGTTCTAATACAGAGAGCCAGGGATGACAACTGTGATGTGTATGCATATGCATGTTTCATTGATTTCGAGAAGGCATTTGATAAAGCCCCACATGTGAATCTAATCGATATCCTAAAACATTAGGACTCGATGGTAAGCTCTCAAACTTATATCTCCAACAAAAAGCAACAGTTCGATTCGAAAATGAACTGTCCGAAATCTTCACAGTTGGAAAAGGAGTTAGACACGGTTGCATACTGTCACCAGCATTATTCAACATATTTATGTACTTTGAAAACATCTTTAGAGAGGCTTTGGACGACTCAGAAGATCGTATTGCAGTAATCATCATCATCATTCTCTTTGCCTTATCCCTATGCGGGGTCGGCTTCCCTAATTGGTGTTCCCCCCGAGATAGTCCTCACCCGGAGATCCGAACGGAGGCTCATTTTACTTCCGGGACATTTTACCTCAGGAGATGCCATCATTTCAGTATAAGTTTTTATTGCGTTTGAAGAAGGTCTTTCCATTATTATGGCCTGAAAAGATTTTTTGGATATTTGACGCCTGAATGCCTTTTCTATCAGCACCATACCCTGCCCTGCACGTTTAGCCAATACACCATCAATGCAACCAAAGTGCAGTATTACCCCACACCCGCCTGCATTTTTCTGTATAGGTCAGGATCCCTACTGTAAGGACTGCCCTATAAGCCAATGTATTGTTGCCCGTATCCCGCCACTAGGAGACACGTACTTTATTCGGGATACAGTCGTATTGCAGTAAATGGACAACTTATAAACAATATTAGATATGCAGACGATACAGCATTGCTGGCAGATAGTGCGCAGGGGCTTCAAAGGATGATGGATAATGTTGTAGAAGCATGTTATAAATACCTTCTAAAACTAAATTGTAAGAAGACAAAAATAATGATCATTAGTAATAACACCAACATAAACGCCCAAGGTACAGTAAACAATACATCGTTAGAAAGAGTTCAGAAAACATGTTACCTGGGATGCAATAAAGGATACTCGGGATCATAGCTACGAAATAAACAACAATTCTTGAAAAAGCCAGAAATTCTTTAACAGTCTTAGGAAGATTCTCTGCAAGTTACCTTTAAGTAGGTAGGTATCAATATATGCATAAGAATTCTTAGATGTTACATCTTTAGTGTTCTCCTCTATGGAATAGAAATCTGGTGTCTTACAGAAGATGCCATAAAACGAATGGAGGCATTTGAAATATAGTGCTACCGGCGTATGTTGAGGACCACACAACTAACATAGCTCCAGAAACTTCTACAGTTGATTCTACAAGGCAAGATTGAGGGCAAGAGAGGCCCTGGACGTAGAAGTATAGAGGAAAGTAACCAAATATGGAATAGTGCCCTAATATGGAATTCCTTGATTTCTCCGAAAATATAAGTTGGAAGCGCACTACAAGACCATCCTCTATTTCAGTCGCTCCCTTTATTATCGTATTCACACCTCTGTGTCAGATGCGCGAACGATACGTGTCTGACAGGCGCGTTTTGTTTTATCGTCTCGCAGAAAATTTCAAAGGTAAATATATTCAACGAGTATTATTGGTTATTATGCATGAATACAGACTTGTTATGCTATTACGTATATCAATAGTAAGTACCTTTATTTTGATATTTTATGACCTTCTGTAATTAAAACATTACGACTTGAAAAAATGTTGATACTAGTTTGAACTAATGTACAAATCCAAATATGGACAGTCGTTGGTGCCTAATTATGGAATAGCGGATTCAGTGTAAGTGGGCTCATTATGATTGTGCTGGTCCAGAGTTTGATACATGGATCTTGATTTTTGCAAGTGAATTAAGTATTCTTTTATTTTTCACAACGTTTTTATTTAAATTTATTTGATCTCATATATGTTATGTTTGTTTTTGTTATTGATATATGTTGATTTATGCTTGTATTCCATATATGGGTAAAGTAAACACCATCTATCTATCGCCCGTCGGCAAATTCAAACAAAAATATAACTCCAGACCATCTTTGACCACCTTTAGTCCAGACAAATTAATATATGTATTTAATATATTTTTACCACCAAAAATGAGATGTTTTAATCAAATATTGCTTCAAATATAATCTGCAGAATAATTTTGAATCACGTTCCGCTAATGAACTTGCTTTTTTGTCCTTAAAAGTAGAAAAAAGTTTCAATTCTATTGCTTAATATTTCATCTAAATATAATCGTCTAACAATTTTAACTGTACTAATGCCCAAGTATACATTTTCAAGTGTTAAACTTGATTGATTTACAATGAGTAACCCGGTTGTAAAAATACCGGCGTGTGCTTAATCAAAGGGACATTGGTTTACTCGAATTTCATAACAATACAAATGTTATCTGTTTGAATTTGCCGACGGGCGAAATATCTATGGACCCGACTTTACTAAAATGTGATTTTGTTTTTTTGCTTATTTTTTTTTGTTAATTAAGATATTTCATAGAATTCTTTTAATTACGATATGTAAATGTTTGACTGATTTGTCATAACATTAAACTGTTTTCATTTCTATATAGTTATTTTTTTATGTCCCCAAAACAAAATGGTATTCCATAATTGGCGCCTTTCCTCTATCCTGGCTGGTTGATCTTAGAAAGTGGACTGGTCTAACGTGAACTGATCTATTTCGAGCTGCTGTGAATAGAATAAGATGGGTTAATGTGGTCGCCAACATATCTATAAGATTGGCACCTTTAGAAGAAGAACCTTAAACGGATTTATGCTACTTGTAGATATAATATCTGTTTGCTGGAATTTTCTATTGCATTTTCTATTGTTTCCTGGAAAAATGGCAACTCGTAAGAGGAAATTATATATTCTGTAACACTACTAATTAAATAACCGTAAGGTCTCTCACGTTCTCTAAATTGAAGCAATTATCCCCTAAGGGCATTTTAAATCAAGTATATAATATCCATTGCGCATATATTTTCCATTTTGTTTTACAATCTATTTAAATAATTCGCAGTAGGAGTCGCTGGTTATAATTTCTCGTGATTATTTATTCCCATTTGCATTTAAAATGAATTTAATTAGACATTCACATGCGCACTTGAACAAAACAGAAAGTTTTTCATAATGCATCATATATTATACATGCCAAGTATTAATCATTATTTTGAAAAATGTACCAGCAGAATGAATATATTGACGGCGAAATGAATTCAGAGTGTGCTGTCTGTTGATATTAGTTATCATTTGCGAGTGACGTTTCACAGATTGCATACATTCTCTGAAAACGCAGAGTGCACTTTTTGTATGAAATTTTATATTAAACTCTGACATATAATATCACACATTTGTGAGCTTAGCCCATTCCATGCTCTAGTTCACTTTTCCCAAAGTGCTCAAGTTTAAGAAGGATGCTTTAAATTAAGAAGTCTCCAACCCTTTATGTGCAACAAGTGTTCGATTGGGGATAAATCTGGGGATCTTGGGGGCCAGGGCAAAATATCTACATATTTATCCATCAGAATTTGCAATTATTGTTTTACTGTCATTGTCCGCTCATTATATGCCCAGATATTATAATTATAACTTATTTATTATCAGTGTATTTATTATTTCATATTCTTTACCTATCTCTCGCAGAAATAGTAATTACCTAAATATTTTGGTTTTGTTTCTTCTGCATCCATTCTCGTAAAATAGTCTTGCTATAGTAAATATAAATAGTACATAATAGTAAACAGTGTTCCTTCTTAAAAATATTATTTTATATGCAAAAAATATTTGTTCTCTTAATTAAATTTGATATTAGAATTAATTAATTTAAATAACTGTCACTAGTCTTTTTTCCTTGTCTTTTCTTTGTCAAAATTATGCCCCAAGTATATTTATTTACCACATGGGTGTGAGCAAACACTTCTATTATATAGATGTGAAATTTTTACAAAAGATTTATTTGCGAGTGATGCAGAGCTGTCAGAGCTCGAGATTGTTTAAAAAGATCGAAATCGAGATTGTTTAAAACATCTGCTTCACAGATGATAATATGTCCATTCATCGAAAAAGTTTGTTATAAATAAGCATTAAATAGACATGAAATGCAAAATTCGAAAACTTACAAAAAAAAATTTATAATAAAGAAATATTTAGATTATGGCTAGAAATAATATAGGTGTAAAAAGAAAAGAAAATACAAATATTGAGCTTTTTACCACTCTTTCTTTAGTTGTGTGTGTTAGTTGTCAAGGGGAACAAATAAATATTTCAAATAAAAAATTAGTGTTTTTGAGACATAAAAGATAGACTTTTCACCAAATGGATATTTCTTAAAAAAAATTTTTGTGAAGATAGAAATAAAACTCATTTATATGTATTTGATTTTTTTGCATAAATTTTGAGACTAAGTACTTAAAGAAAGAGTAAATACAAAAGTTGTAGATCTTTTTATTGTCTACAACTTTGCCAACTTTTTTTTGTATTGACTTGAAATTTTGCCGGAAGTTATTTACTACTTTTTACTGTTACAATTTTTTTTACTTTTTACCATTTTTAAAAACTTTCGACCCTGGTCTAATATACAATCTATATATTATTCTATCAAACATATTCATGCTTCGATTGCTGATTTAATAAAATATTAAAATATATGCTATGTGCATCTGATTTTATCGACTATTCAACCATGTTCATAATTCAACAATGAAATATATTCACCAAATTCACAACTTTAATATTTAATAAACATTCAAAACTAAATAAATCATTTTATGGAGATGGCTGAAAGTCCGCCATTTATAATTTAAATTTTATTAATTCATTTAATAATTGTAGCCTTTGTCAAAACACAGAATTGATAATATAGTTAATAATTTCAGCAGATTCCATTATACAGGGTGTCCCCGAAAATAGTGCGTTCCAGAGGCGTGCGGTCCATGGAAGCGGGGGAAGCATCGCTTCCCTATTATATACTTCGATATAACAAAATATATTATTAACTAATATTTAATTATCAAAAATTTTCCCCAATCCCAGTAATCTACATATTATTTACCTAGGCAATAGGCATTGAAAAATATTAAAAATTAATCGCATAGGAAAGAACTCAATATGCACTATGCACACAATTCAACTATTCGGTCCACCCCTGACAGAAGCGAATCTCAAAATCGCCGCTTGTCATGCAGTTGCCCCGTATAAAACTTGGTCAGGGTTCAATGACCGCACCCACTAGTCGCGCGAATTTTGGTACCCTGCAGAAGCGATTGTTCGATCGCCTTCCAAGATTGGGATGCTCTGACTGTTACCGCTTCTAAGGGGTGCTTAGTCTGCTTAGGTATTTTTTTAATACATACATTCGCTTAAAGAATATTTCGATTTAAATTTTTTGCAGATTTTTCCTTTTACTGATCTTTTATTTGACATTTTACAGATGAAGTCAACTGACATTGCATTTTGTATAAGACAAATTGATGAGTTTATTAATACGATAATTAAAAAACGAGAGCAGTTTAAAAATATTTGGGATAAAACTGAAAATATGGGGTTTGAACATGAAAGAAAAAGAATGAAGATTGATAATGTCGACAACAGAGAGACCTTTTGATAACATTCTACAAAAAATGAATTTTCGCTTTCAAAATTTTAACGAATTAAAATTTGTAGAATTATATAATATATTCTTATTTAATATTTCTAATTATAAGTCATCAAAATTTCCCACAGAGGAATTTATTTCACTACGATTAAATAATGAAAATATTTTGATATGCCAGCTTTGCATTATAAGTTAAGTGTTGTTTATGAAACAACTCACATTAGTGATAAAGATATACTCAGAAATCTGGGTATTTCTTATAACTACTGGTTTAAAAAAGTCCCTGTGTGAAGTGTCCAAGTTGTGTGAATTACTACAAACTATTCCAGTCACAAGTGCATCAGTTGAACGAAGTTTTTCAGTATTAAAATGCATTAAAAGTTTTACAAGAAATTCAACAAGCGAAGACAGACTTTGCAAGTCCATTGAAAAAGACCGAATTCAACAATTATCAGAAGTTGATAGGAGAATAGAACTCAAGTATAAATAAGTGTCATATTGTTGAAAGTTGTGTGTTGTGGAAAATGCCTTGGAATTAAAAAAAAAAATTTAAATAGATCTCTTCTTTAGGAAACGAAGCCCGGAGCGAGGACTTAAGGCCCGAGCAAGCAATACAGATCAATGATAGGTCACTATAGTCACTAGAAATAGCGGCAATAGAGTGCCTCACGCATTGATCGGGCTAGGATTTAGTGTGTGACTCCTTGTACCCAGGACGTCTCACATAAGCACTTTGCTGATATAGAGCCCCTATAGCGCATCAGAGTGTTATCAGGTGGGAAGTGGCTCGACCCTCAACCCTTAAGAAAATATTTTTATATCCTTATTGAATCGCTTCCCCTTTAGAAAGTCACCGCACGCCACTGGTGCGTTCCTTTAAGGTATGGATATAATACACAATGTAGAACAAAAAAGTCCTATAACATTTTTTCTAAAGTTAACCGTTTCCAAAAAAAAAATTACATTGTTCTCCATATAAGCGAACTTTAATTTTCATAAAATTAACTAATCTGACATCACTGTACAAGAACTGTTTGTGACTTAGGTTATTGACACCAGCAATGTAGGTCATACAGAAGACACCTGCAAAATAGTTATACCACCCTATGTGTGAAAATCATACAAAACAAGAATTTGTTTGTTTGCTGAGAAGGAAGGCAGGGTTTAATGTAAATACTAAAGACCCATGGGGCAACTATTTTTGAATTGTGACTGTGTATCTTGAGATTTTGTATACATAGTTTCAGAGGCATTCGAAATGTGGCTATATAGGCGTATTCTGAAAATTCATTGGACTGCGAAAGTCTCAAACAAAGAAGTGTTAATACGAATTGGATATGACAGAAAGCTTATGAACACAATTAAAATAAGAAAAACATCGTAACTGAGCCACATACTTCGAAACGATAAATACTTTCTGCTACACGTCATCATGCAAGGAAGAGTAGAGGGGGAAAAAGGCTTGGGAAGAAAGAAGAAATCTTGGCCGAGGAATATCAGAGATTGGACTAACCTCAGTGTTGAACAGATATTTCACGTTGCAAAAGATAGAAGCGATTAAAGAAGTGATCGCCAACCTTCATTAGAAGACGGCACAAGAAGAAGTATGGCGACTCAGAGAGTGCCAGAGTTAAACATTAGTTGATTTGTGTGATAATCCTTCTTCTTTTCTAATATTCCACGACGTGTTTTGTTGTGTTAAACTATCACACATTGCCAACACTTCTGTTTTTTCTTCTATGAGAATCTCCTAACCGACTATCCAAGAAGTCCTACCAACGGCATACAGATATCGCCACTAATAGAAGTCCATGTGATTTAAAAAACACCAATTTGCATACTTCAAAATATAATGCAAGGAAAAATAGAAGGAAAACGAAATCCAGACTGTAGAAGAATGTCATGGTTTGGCTGCACCACCAATAACCTCTTTAGGTCAGCTGGAAACAAGGTCAGGATAGCCTTGGTGATAATTTCCAATCTCCGATAGGAGTGGCACAAGAAGAATTTGCATACGTCACCTGTCCAAATTTGAGCTCAATCTGACCATTGGCTTTTAAGTTAAACTGACGTCACTTTGAAGGTCCCCCCCCCCCCAAGCCAAATGATCCGCCACGGAACTTTGTAAGATAATTAATTCCCGCCAAATATCCCTAGAATCAATCCACTAACAATGTTGAATAATCTACTCGTTAATTTGAACTAAATTTCAATAAAGCAGTTTTTATAGAATTCTATAGATAATAATATGAATGGCACTGTTTAATCCACAGGGAGAGTTCATCATTCTTTGGTGGTATCTGGTTAGTATCAGTCACTAAATACACATCCTGTAGAATCTTATTGCTTTTCAACTTTTTATGGTTTCCTTAATTGGACTATAATGTTTGGCAATTACGCTTCCAATCCCAAATGTTCAAAGCTCGTATAATGGTAATTTTTGACTTTCTTTTTGCCTACTTCGATTTACTTTGATCCCTGACAGGTCCTTGTTACCGTCAATATTTCGTCATTAGCTTTTATTGCGATTCTAAGATAATGCGAAACTGTTTAAGAATGCTGAAATTGAACTGGTTTTGATGGTACATATACATTGTATCAATAATAATTGGCGCAGAGATGAAAAATAATGAGGGACAATGTCCATAAGAAGCCCGTGTAGATTTTTATTATAAATTTAAAAAAATGTTTATTCAATTTTTGATAACTAATTACATACTATAAGTTCCTGAACGCAAATACATATACAGGGTGTCCCGAAAAGATTGGTCATAAATTATACCACACATTCTGAGATCAAAAATAGTTCGATTGAACCTAACTTACCTTAGTACAAAAATGTGCTCATAAAAAAAGTTACAGCTCTTTGAAGTTACAAAATGAAAATCGATCTTTTTCAATATATCGAAAACTATTAGAGATTTTTTATAAAAGTGGTCCAATTTTTTAACAATTTTTTTTAATCAAATTCCAAAAATCAATATTTTCGGCCCGGAGAATTTTTTTTAGATGTTTCGGACCATTCCGGGAAGAAAAGATCTCATAATTTTTCTCTAAAGTTTTGATCGTGTTCGAGTTATAAGCAATTTAAGACTTAATAACTCGGTTAAAAATGATTATTGAGAGTCAGAAAGTGATTAAATTAAATTTAAACCCCCCCCTCCTCCATGATCCTGAAGAAATTTGTGTCATTAATTTATTAATAAGCTGTTATTTTTAATTATTAATAATAATAATGAGTGGTAAGATCGTATTGACGCGGCTGTAAATGTGAGTGCGAGTGAGATTTGCCATTGGACTGCCTGAATGGCATCTCTTTCGCACTCATCATGGACGGCCGCCTAATACGTGCATGGCGCTCATTATTTTTACTTAAAAATAACAGCTTAGTAATCAAATAATGACAAAAATTTCTTCAGGATCTTGTAGGGGGCTTTAAACTTTGATTTAATTACTTTCTGACTTTCACAGTAATAACTTTTAACAGAGTTATTAAGCCTTGAAAATCGCCATTTTTCGTTTTTTTCAATTTTAAAATGCTTTTACCTCGAAAACGATTAACTTTAGAGAAAAATTATAAGAGACCTTTTTTTATCCAGAATGGCCCAAAAAACCTAAAAAAAATTGTTGATTTTTGCAATTTAATTAAAAAAAAGTTGTTAAAAAAAATTTGGACCACTTTTCGCGTGGGCGACTTCATGAATCTTATTTTGGAATGTCTCACGAATGTGATTATGCAAAAAAATCTCATGGGAATATTTTCTCCAAAGAACCCGCCGTTTTCGCCTTGTCTATTAGTTAAACACAGTGCTTTTAAAACTTTTTGTCTCCTATTATTTTTTCGATAAGCCAGTTTTTATCGAGATGTGGCTTCTTTTTCAAAATATACCTAAAAATGTAAATTATGTATAAATAAATTTTCAGATTATTAACGGGTCTCGTATAATCTCGTATAATCGTACTTAACCATATACAAAAATATGTGGTGGATTCGACAAATATTCAAAAATATGTCCATAAACACTGGCTTAACGAAAAAGTACTAAGAGGCAAAAAAGTTTTAAAAACATTGTGTTTAACTAATGGTGCCACAATAATAATTTAATTGGAACGTACACAAAAGTTTGGAGGGGCTTAAAGGAACAAAACCCCATAAAACTTTTATGGGGTGCACAAATTTCACTTTAATTTTTTTTGAAGTTATACTTCTTTACCGGCGATATGAGGGTGAATTTTTATATGTTAAAACCTATGATCCCGGCGCATGCGCATTATAACTTTGTTCTGATTGGATGTTCAAATGACATGTCAAAAATTATTCAATATGGCGGCTGTGGCACAGCTGTAGTTTGATTATTTATGGTTGTTGCGTTTTAAAATTTGTGTGAAAAGAAACAACAAACAAAAGTTAGTTAATAGTTATACTGCCTTTTTAAATAGTTTCCATATACCTATATTTTTGGACTTTTGGACTATTTTGGACAAGGAAAACTCATTCTAATTTGGTAAGTAGTTTTTATTATAACCATATTGTAATTATACATTTGGATTAGGTTGAAATACAGTAGAGCGTCGATTATCCGAACTAATTGGGGGACATAGGTGTTCGGAAAACCGATTTGTTCGGATAATCGAACTACAATATATTGATACATATTTATAGTCATACATATTTATCCACAAGTGAATAAAAGCCATATTTATATACCTACATATTTATTTATATCTTGATAATGACAACTAGCAACTAAACAAAAAAGTGCAGTCTTTGCAACAACATAATTATTTTTGGATACAATATTGAAGAAAATTGAAGATATTTTAAGCGTCAATTACTAACACTTGCTCGGTATTCGAGTGCGGGACGCGGGAGTCGATAGTTCGAATAAGCGGTCGTTCGGTTGATCGACGTTCGGATAATCGACGCTCTACTGTACATGTATTTTCTCAAGAATGGGGATTTTAGAGAGAAATCCCAAATTAGGTCCGATTTTTATTTTTAAATTATGATTTTTTGGCGTAGATTTATTTATCTAGTAGGTATGTAATGCTTTGATTTACATACTTAATTTGATTACCAACAAAAGTTCTACCAATCTTCATCTAATATATTGTTTTCTTACTGTTTTGTTATATTTTAATATTTTCTTCCACAAAATTTAAACTATATAATTTAATTATATTCAAAACAACTGTCAAACAGTAAAACGTTCAGTTACCCTATTTTTCCACATGACAAATAATGTGGAATTGGACGAGTGAGTCTAGGCTTCGATTACGAATAAAAGCGCCCCGAAATTCACGGTTTCGATTCCCGATGCAAGTTTTTATTTTTTTATTTTTTTATGCATTTTATGATTGTAAGTATATTTGTTATATAGTTTTTTTTTTCAGAAAATGCGTATTTAAAATTTTTGCCAACAATTATTATCGTTCAGAAATCATTTTTTCTTTGTGGCATTTTTCAATGTGTTTGTGTGCGTTTTATTCTTTTATTTTTTTAAATTTTTGGTATTGTCTTAAAAATCACATAATATGTAGTAGAAGTAAAATTTCTTACGTGCGTACAAAATACACACACATTCTTTTTTTTAAGATGTTGCTGCCATAAGAATGCCACATGTCCATTTTCAATAAAAAATCTCTAAGAGTTTTCGATATATGAAAAAAAATCGATTTTCATTTTGTAACTTCAAAGGGTTGTAACTTTTTTTGTGTGCACTATTGTATATAGGTAAGTGAGGTTCAATCGACATATTTTTGACCACAGAATCTGTGGTATAATTTATGACCAATCTTTTCGGGACACCCTGTATAATTGCTATTGACAAGAACGGTAAAATTATAATCAAAATACAGTAGAACCCCGATTATCCGGGTGCGGATTATCCGGGTGCGGATTATGCGTGCTGCGGATTATCCGTGCTATGATTTTCTATTACTTAAGTTGCGTTTTTGAGGTTTTATCAAAATAACGTCATCGTAAATCACTCGACGGAAACTCTATATGACGAAAGAGAGACTCATAGTGAAAGATTTATTTTTTTTCTCTTATTTTTTATGGTAGGTACATATATGTATGTGTATACGTACATATGTATTATACATAAGAAATACATGTTCGGATTATCCGTGCTTTTCAATTATCCGTGCCACCCTTCCGTCCCGAGGAGCACGGATAATCGGGGTTCTACTGTACATACATATTTACATAAAAACATATTTATAATATTTTGTCTTTGAAAATCGTTACAAAAATATTAAATTACAGTAAATCAAGCAGTCCAAGCAGAGTACCAAGCAAGAGCAGAAAACTTCCTTCAAAACGAGAGTAGGCAGCTTATTAATGATGACAAGGATAATTATGATCCTAAAAACCGGGAAGGAATACATACTTATATCTACTGTTAAACGACAAATCTAGCAGAAATACATCAAACATAGAAGTGCATAGAGCTGAAATAGAAGACCAATTATCCGACATGCAAAGAAGTAACCCCGGCAATTAACAGATGTCTTTATACTGTATGCCCTTCAAAACCTTATAAAATTGAAACAACTAATAAGACATACAAGATACGACTACATAAATATAAAACAAACATACGACTCGTAAGGATGTATGGTAGCGAAACGTGGACGATAACAAAGGCAAACGAAGAGCGACTACGTGTTTTGGAAAGAAAAATCCTAGGGAAGATATTTGTGTCTGTGCATGATGAAGCAGCAGGACAATATAGGATAAGAAGTAACAAAGAGCTCCAACAACTACATTCTGGTGCTAACATAATAGAAGAAATAAAGTCCAGAAGACTCCAATGAATGGACAATGGACAATGGACAAGACACTTCAGAAAACATTCTGATGAAAGAATAGTAAGACTGGTGTGGAAAGAAGTCCCAACTGGAAGAAAACCACGTGTACGACCTCGACTCCGTGGAGAGATAATGTAACAGGAGACCTTCAAGCTATTGGCGCGCATAATTTAATGGAGATTGCTCAAGACAGAGAAGAATGGAGACATGTTGTCAAGTCGGCTAAAATCCGCGAAGGGTTGTAAGGCAAAGGAGTAAAAGTAAGCAGTTCAATACGGAAATGTTGGCTGTATAAACGATTTTCCCTCGTTTCGCATAATTTTTACATCTTTACAAAATAGTACATTCTTTCACGGTTTTTGCTCTAAATTTTAAAGAACCGCTTAAATTGACATGAAAGGCATACGCGTGTCAAAGAAAAAAAGTGATATTGTGCCGATGTGTGCTTTTGCCCTGCGGGTGACTTTCACCCCCTTTTGGGGGGTGAAAAAATATATGTCCAAAATAAGTCCGGAAACGGATAAACTGACTAATTGTAGGGAACTTTTGTTCTATAGAGCTTTTTCGCCAAGTCAACACTTTTCGAGTTATTTGCGAGTGAATATGTTCATTTTTCAACAAAATAATTACATTTTTAGACGGCTTTTCGCAAATAACTCAAAAATTAAGTATTTTGTCGAAAAAAATGTTCTTAGCAAAAATATAGCCGGTAAAAAAGTAAAAAAAAAATGGTGTACGCGTTAGGTCTCTGGACCTCGTAGAACCAGAGTTATAGCCAATGAAAAATTGATTCATATTCACCAAATTTCAAATAGAATATTTCGAAGTGAAATATCCAAAAAATTAAGCACTTCTTGGGGAAAACCCATTATAACTTTTTTAAAGTGTTTAAAAAAAGCTTTATTTCTGTTTTTATAAAAAGTTTTTAGCATTAAATTTAAGCAAGTTACGCTCAAAATAAAGTTGGCCCCTTTTGTTTCGGCAAAAAAAAAATCGGGAAGACCATCCCCTAATTAGCAACTTAAATGAAATTAATCGCTACCGCTCCACAAATTATTTTACTTATGTTGTGTTTATATTTATGATCTGTAAGTTTCATCGATTCAAGGTGCTTATTTTTGAAAAAATTTGGTTTTAAAGTAAAATTTTTTAAAATTTTAATTTTGAAAAAAAATTTTTTCAAAATAACTTAAAAATTGTTAGAGATACCAAAAATCTCGAAAAACAAAAAAGTCAGCATTGCTTTTCTGAATATCATATATTTTTTTGTTTTTCTGTTAGACAAAAATTTATTAAGATTTGGTGTTTCTAGCCTTAATTATAAAACCGTTATTAATTCAGATAATAGCAAAAATGACACATTATTAAAGCAAAAAATAATTATTTTGCAGGTAGGTGCCTACTGATGTCAACAACCCCAAAAATTACACCTCAAATAGTAATTAAACAGGGAGGGTGGGATTAGGTTAAATTTCCACAGTCACAACATGTTCTTCTACAACACGTTGCCATGTCATTTGAATTTATGAAAATAAAAATTCACTTATATGGAGAACAATGTAATCTTTTTCTTGGAAACGGTTAACTTTAGAAAAAAATGTTATGGGACTTTTTTGTTATAACGATCAGATGGACACGAGGTCATGAAGGCTGAACCAGAAGGATCAGGACGATATTATCCTTGGATGGAATAAGGAATGACCGAAGATGGAAAGGTCCAATCGTTTACATTGACGAAACAAAGGCCACGTTGCTCAGTCGGAAGAGATGTGGGCATGGTTCTGTGTGTTGGGCTTCTGTTGCAATGAAAGATGTTAAATGAATAAACAATGGTATGCGAATAGAGCTAATGAAACGAAGATAGACAAAAGGTAAATAGATAACATTAACTGATGGTTTGACACTTGGACTCTAAGTGATCAGTGACTCGTTCAACCCATTTTAACTACAGCCCTTTCAAAAATAAGGACTTTGAACCGATGAAACTTACAGATTATATAAACAATACATACACAAGTCAAGAAACTTGTGAAGTCGTAACAATTAATTTCATTTAAGATACTAATTAGGGGCTGATTTTCCCGATTTTTTTACCAAAAAAAAATGGACTAAATTATTTTGAGCGTAACTTGTTTACTTTTGATGCTATAAATTTTTTTTTATAAAACAAAAGTGAAGCTTTTTTTAAACACTTTAAATAAATTGTAATGAGTTTTCCTCGAAATGTGCTTCATTTTTGGTTATTTCACGTTAAAGTATTCCATTTGAAATTTGACGAATATGAAGCAATTTTTAATTAGCTATAACTCTGCTTCTACTAGGTATAGAGACGTGATATATACACCACTTTTTAAAAAAATTTTACAGGCTATAATTTTGCTAGAATGTTTTTTCTACAAAATACTTACTAATTGAGTTATTTGCGAAAAACCGTCTAAAAGCGTGGTTATTTTGTTGAAAAAATTAACATATTCTCTGGCAAATAACGCGAAAAGTATTGATTTGGTGAAAAAACTCTATAGAACAAAAGTTACTTAAAATTAGTCAGTTTATCCATTTCCGGACTTACTTTGGACGAATATTTTTTCACCCCCAGGGCAAAAGCACATATCGGCACAATATCACTTTTTTTCTTTGGCTTGTTAGCTGTGTGTATGCCAAATTTAATGTCAATGCAAGCGGTTCTTTAAAATTTAGAGGTTTTGCAATATTTTACCGTTAAAGGACGGACTAAAAAGGGCATTAATTTTAATATAAACGCAAATGTTGTATATTTTCTTGCTTAATCATTAAAGAGATCATATTCTACAAAACAAATCTGATAATCAGTTGTAAAGTAAATTTCATATCTAATACACATACAAAAGCTGTAAAACAGTCTCTTTCAAGTGTTGTAGGTGAGGGAATACAACACTGGAGGCAAAAGGTCTTTCAAATTACATTATGCCGTTCCAAAATCAGAACTTTCTCAGATATTTTATTCCTTTTGCTTTCTCTCTCTTGCCGAGCAGAGCCACGATAATTATCTTGAAAGCTTTTTGGAAATAAAACACAGTAGCGTTACTCATCTTCTTCTCTAGTTATATTACTAAGTCATGGATTTTTTTAAGACAGGCCTTTTTTATGCGGAATTAAGGGGCGTAATAATTACAACATTTAAACAGTATTATTAAAAAACTGTGGCTTTCTGTCCAGAATATACACTATGTATCGGTAAGAATTTAACCCTCTTCTTGACAATGTAACAAATTTGTAACATTTTCATTTTAGGTCCTAGGTAAGTTCTAGGTGACTTGAGGTGCATTTTGCTACTCACATTTTGTACTAATAACATAAAAGTGCCCGAAGATGGCAATAGTTAACTTATATTTTTATTATTACCGGTTTCTGACAACTTCTAATCGATGCCATCTGTCAACTGTTGTATTTTCGAGAAGGTTCTCCACTTTTTTACAAACTTTTAATTTTTTTTTAAATATGTAGTGTGTTTTTTATTATTTTGGTGATTGTTTTATATTCATCAATTATCCTATAAATAGAGCGTGTACGTTTTAGTTGTTTTTTGTTGATTGAACTATCAAAAAACGTCGTCAAACATTTTTAACAAATTTGTTACATTGCCAAGTTATGGTTATAATTTTTTCTCAATGTAAATTTTTAATTTTTTTTATCTCTGCAATATTTTTATGCAATTTAATTTGTTTTGAAGATAGATAGGTTTAAAAAAAAGGTAGACAAAATTATTTCTATGTTTTGTAAGTCAGGCACTACTTCCTGTGCACAAAATGTGAAGGGGTAGGCGACTTTGTCTGAATAGCAAAGTAAACTATTTTTATGCATATCATCACAAATAAGGAGTTACCTAAATTAAAAGGATTTTATTTAGAATATAATAATTATATTTTATAAATAAATAATTCTATTTAAAAATTACAAACTTTTTTTTATTTTTAAAAAAAATTATTTTCCTAAAATTTAATGGGGGGAGGGGGTGTTGTGACGCGAAAGCACTCATGAACTCAGATAAAAGAAATTTCAACTTTGTTCTGAGAAATCGGTTTAAACCTTAGAAAATGCATGGGACCATCAGTGATAATAAGGGGTATGGTAGTATGGTATTCTTGGCAATGTAACAAATTCAAATTTGGTACTTACAAATAAATTAAAGGTGAAATATTTATTTCATAAATTTTTAAATACTTCTAGAAGGGCATTAATAGAAAGAAAACACAGTTTTCACATTTTTATATCGGTTTGCCAAGAAAAGGGTTAACGAGGAATTCACTTTACACGGGAGGAAGTGAGAGAAACATTTAAACCGGCATAGCGATATTAGGTCCCTAAACTTGTCAAGAATTTAATTAGAATTAATCCAAAGAGGAGACATTTAATTTGGACATAATCAATAGCCTGTAAGAAAAATCTATAAAAAAAAAACTTAGATACAAGATACAAGCTCCACAAAAAAATTGCAGTAATGGTGACGATGACTCCAATATCTGTCCTGGCAAACCGCTAAACGTTAACCAACCCGACAAAAACTCTTCTGTTATTAGAAGATACTTAGGGGTTGCTCCATAGCCGTCCGCTTAAAAATTTCTTCATTTAATTTCGCAAAAGTCTCAAGACACGCACCTTAGCTAATGATGCCCGTTGGTGACATTGCACTATTGGTTTTCTTCTTCTCATTCTTCCTTCTTGTATGTAGGCTTTAAAGCCTGTTTCTTCTTCAATATTAGCCTCCTAAATTGTTTAAGTTATCGCACCATGTTTTTCTTGGTCTGCCAATACAGTGTGTCAATTTTAAAACTTACAATGGGCTATATCTCACGAACAAAAGTTGATATAGAAAAATGCTTGAAACCGTTTCTAGGAAAGTACGGGGGAACTAAAATTACATGAAAGAGAACTCGCCCCCATCAACCCCCTAGGCCCCACCCACCACAACCAAAAAATTTTAAATTGCAAACCCCTACTTGTGATACATCATTTAAAAGACTATAAAAAATGCTATCCAATGGTATAAATAATAATTATACAGGGTGTTAATATCAGGCGGCTTACTATGACTTTTATATTTGTAATGCTACCTCCCTGACTATTATTTTGAATGATAAATGTCCGTCGGTACATTTTTTTGTATAAAAACTTAATTTGCCGTTTTTGCAAAACAAGTTAAAACATCTGTTTTTTGGTTTCTGTCAGATTCAATAATTTTTGGTTTATTTGAGACCTTTAAATAATGTCACATTAGTTTTCATCATTTGTACGATCGGTACTGTCATTAAGCTGTAGTCGTCACGATGGTTTACTTACAGTATACCTGAACGCGTGGAGATCATTTTCATATTTGCGTCCCAGAACCAGTGTTGTTTACGAACAGCTCAAATATGTAATGAAAGGCATCCGGACAAAAATTTAAGTCACGTGTACATCCGCGATTTAGTTGAAAAGTTTAGAGAAACGGGATCAGTGCAAAATAAAAAAAAGGGATGCCCTAAGATTACTGAATGAAGCATCCCAAATTGAGGTCCTTGGAAATTTTGCAATAGAGCCTACTGCATCAACACGTCAAGTATCTGCAATGACAGGACTTTCACATGAGTCGGTTAGAAAGGTGTTGAAATTACATAAGTTTCACCCGTACAAAACACAAATTCTTCAAGAACTAGGCGATGATGATCCAGTGAACTCATGACTGAAAGAATTCGCGTTGAACCGAGATTGTTAAAAAATATTTTTTCACTGATGAATGTAATTTTATGCTAAATGGTAATGTAAATAAACAAAACTGTCGGTACTGGAGTGATGCGAACCCGCATCGATTCAGAGAAGGTCACACTCAATATCCTGAAAAACTGAATGTTTGGGCAGGAATATTAGGCGATGCTATAATTGGCCCCTTGTTCATATCAGGCAATTTAAGTGGCGACATTTATCTCGATATGTTGGAAAACACCGTCGAACCTTTAATTGTGCATGAGTTAGAGAACCAAATGGACGACCAAGGCAACCTAGCTCTAGACGAAGATTTGCTGCACTTTCAACAAGATGGAGCACTTCCTCACTATGCAGCTCAGTTAGGCACTGGTTAGATACTAATTATCCGAACAAATGAATTGGAAGGAGAGGTCCTATTGAGTGGCCACCGAGATCACTAGACTTACCGCCACCTGACTTTTTTCTATGAGGTTACCTCAAGTCACTTGTTTATAAAACTCAACCTGCGTCACTTGAGGAATTACGAGAAAGAATTACGCAAGCATGTCGCGCTATTACAAGGACAACATTTGCCACATTTCGTGCAGAATTTGAAAATAGGCTGTATTATTGTTTACAAAACAACGGAAGCCACTTTGAACATTTATTTAATTGACATTTTTAACAAATCTGTAGTTCAACAAAAACCTTATTAAATGTTTCATATCCTTTCTTATTAAGCCAAAGTTTCACAATTATTGCTTCACCCTGTATAATTATTATTTATACCATTGGATAGAATTTTTTAGAGTCTTTTCAATGATGTACACAAGTAGAGGTTTGCAATTTAAAATTTTTGGTTGTGGTGGGTGGGCCCTAGGTGGTTGATGGGGGTGAGTTCTCTTTCATGTCATTTTAGTTCCCCCTTACTATCCTAGAAGCACTTTCAAGCATTTTTCGATATCAACTTTTGGTCGTGAGATATAGCCCATTGTAAGTTTTAAAATTGACACACTGTATGTACTTCTTCGTCAATTTGGTGACTTATCTCGTGCTATTCATACTATCCTATCCTCTGCCATTCTACTAATGTGTTCGTTCCACTCCTGTTTCCGTTTTGTCACCCATCCATTTATGTCTTCTACATTCATGATCTTCTTATGTTTTCGCTTCTCTCCCTATGCAACAGACTTTTCCCTGATATTTGTCGGAGTATTTTCATCTCTGTTGTTTCCAGTAGACGTATCGTTTTAGATGTGTCACGTCTTGTCTTCGCCGTGTATGTCAATATAGGTCTGATTGCTGCTTTATAGATTCTTGCTTTAGTGTCTTGTCTTAGGTGTTTGTTCTTCCAGATTGTGTCATTAAGAGATCCCGCCGCTTTACTTGCTTTTAAGCTTTGTTGTTGTATTTCATCTTCAATATCTCCGTAACTGGTTATATATTTTCCCATATATGTATCTAAAACTTGCTTCTTGCTTTATTATTTTCCCATCATTTTCGATTTTACATCGTAGTGGGTATTTAGATGTCATACATTTGCTTTTTCTGCTGATATTATCATATTATTGTATTTCTTGGCTGTTTGAATATGTGTGTTAGTCTTTGGAGATCGTCTTCTGTCTCGGCGATTAATTGGTTTTCAATACGCTTAAAAATAATTTTCGCCTCTTGTGCCCTAGTAGCAACATCCTATAAGGTGATAGGTTTCATACAACCCCGACCTCACAATGAGTAACTCTATGCTCAGTTTTTTGGTTGTTATTTTATACCGGGTAGGGGCTTCGACAAAAAGGTGCACTTAGCACAAAACTTCCGGTTTGATTAAGCATTCATATTGTTATAGGGTCTCAAAAGAGTGCTTGTTCTCCCAATGCACAATGCAGATTTATCGGGATGGAATGCAGGAAGTCGGTGAATGTCTGGACTTTAATCATTTACGTGGCTTGCGTTGGGGATTTAAGGCATGAGTGTATCAATTTTTATTGTTTCATAGATTTTTAAATTAACATTTTCACTAACAAAACATCCACTCCAAATTACTAAAAAATAACTAGAAATAATAGAAGACAACTATGTCCAAAAAGGAGTTAGAAATTTTTATCAAGGAGTAAAAAGCCACGAGTGACACAAAATAATTTCACAATGTTTTGTAGAAATTGTAAGTACCTATTTGGTCGTACATTCAGGTATAGTATCAGGTTTTTTCTAGTGATTTACTATGGAATCACTCAGGGGCGCCAAAACTCATGGTTAAAAATTGAAAAAAAAATTTGCAAAAAAAATTAATTTTAAAACAAAAGTTGAGATATTAAATAATAATATAATAATATAATATAATAATAATATAATAATGGAGTTTATTTGTAGCAAATAAATTGTACATATAAAATAAACTCAGTTCCTCACTGAAGTTGTATGTACAACTTGTGCGTGAGGGTTAAATTTTGATTATAATACAACACTAAATAATTTTAAAATTTACAAAAAGGAATAAAAAATAGTCTTTTTGCTCATCTGTCTTCAAATTTGGGCTGCTCTTCTCACTAATTCAGTTACTCTTAAATTTTGTTTATCGGATCTACGAAAATCTCATAAAATTTTAAAAAAAGGATTGCGAATAATTTATGATGGGCTCCTCTGGCGGGACTTCGCCTTCGATGAGAATTACCATGACTTTTGATTCTGTTTTATCTATTTTTACAATAAATTTTACGATTTAAACATTAAGAAGTGACGTTTCAAAAAAATATTCAAATATATACCAACTTTATTTGCCAAAACCTCCAAGGAATCGAGGACTAGGTTCTACAATCTTTTACTCTTCTCCCATTCTTCAGGCGTTCTAGCTTCTATAGACAATGCATGTACTCCTCCAGTCAACTCTTCCTTTAAAACACTCGTTACTGCTCTGTGTCTCTTGATCAAGGGAAGATCTTTGAAATTTTCAGAGACCACCACAACTTTAAAATGGGTTTCGGCCCCTTTGGGGACGTTGTGCATGTAGGATTCGTTGATTATTTGTAAATGAACGGTTTCTAGCTGTTTTTCTAGTTTATTCTGAATTGAAGTGGCTATTTTGTTACCTGTACTCATCTTTCGAACCGTTGTCAACAATTTTAACATCTCATTTAATAATAATTTTTGTTTTGTAACTAAATAGGATTAGTCTCTACTTCCCCTCCCTTCAAAGTTGGACTTGTGCCGTTGGTTGCTTTGAGTTGGGGGGTGAAAGTTATGACTGCTCGGGAGTGAAAAAATATAGGGTTAAAATAAGTCCGGAAATGGATAAACTGACCAATTCTAAGCAACTTTTCTTCCATAGAGTTTTGTAACTAAGTAAATCAATACTTCTCGAGTCTTACTTGCGAATGAAAATGTTTATTTTCATTCGCAAATAACTCAAAATGTGGTTTTTCGCAAATAACTCAAAAACTAAGTGTTTCATCGAAAGAAATATTGTTGTCAAAATGTATAGCTTATAAAAAAACGAAAAAAATGGTATATTCATGAAATCTATATAGACCTTATCCTGAAAATTGAAGCTCATGAAAAATACGTTCTTATTCGTCAAATTCCAAATCGAATATTTCAACGTGAAATTACTAAAAAATGAAGCACTTTTCGGGGAAAACTCATTAAAACTTATGACTTCTAAAGTTCAGTTTTTTGCCTTATCTCAGGCACCTACCTACTAGTAAAATACTTACCTACCTAAAATGCCTTAAGGGGCACCAAAATCCTTTTTTGCACACAGGCGCCAGTAGTCTTTAGAGGGGCCCTGGAATCACTAAATCACTAACACGAGAGATTTACTGTCACCATTGCATGTGGTTGTTTTTTTAAAGACAAATCACATGCTATGACTTTTTTGTGACGGATATTCTTGAGTTAAAGTTGAGTTCATGTAATCGAATGAAAAGTCTTTCAAGAAAGTCGTCCCAGGAACGCAACTCATAAATATTGGCAATATCATTTTTAAGTCTTCTACTTTAACCCGGGAGCAGTCGCGCCGTTAGAAAAAATCATAACATTTTATCCTTTCCCCTGATAACTTGATGAAAAATTTTGCAACAACTTTCCACTCGTAAGTGCCTCGAGGAAGATTGTAGTAATGCGTGGGAATTTAAAAAAAAAATTTTAGTTTTTTATTTTTTTTTTTGTGGAATTTATGGCTTTGGTGAGAACCAATTAGCTTTAAAATTGTTAGAAATAGATATCTTTAACATAACAAGTAAACAAAAATATCATAAAATAGAAATTTGTGTTAAATTCGTATTGTGAGATTTTTTCTCTACGCGCGACTGCTCCCGGGTTAAAATGTATAATATAGTCTGAATTGCCGATATGAATGAGTCAGATTAAATTAAATTAGAAGATTTTTTTTACTAAGCAACAACATTTTTGTTTAATTTAGTAATATTTTGTATTTTGATAACGACGTCCGAGGTGGCAGTCGAAACGTCAATAAAATCAATTTTTAATGCCTTTACTTTAGAATAATAAATAGAACAATATTTGAAATTTAACGATCAGAAAGTTTGACTTTACGATCAGTATATCCTCCCTATACTCAAGTATGGTTCACAGACGTGGACACTCACCAAGGCTAATAAGGATAAAATAGTAAAGGCACAAAGAAGAGCGATGGAAATATCAATGCCCGGGGTGAAGCTTAGACAAAAAAAAAACAAATAAATGGATTAGAAGCAAAACCAAAGTAAAATTTGCTTTCTTATGTTTCATATGCGCTAGTTTTTTTAGATTCGTTAAGTACTTTTGGGTACCAATGAACCCATAATAATTTTTTTATACAGAGTGGGCCAAAGAAAACAGTCCTCCTCGATATTTGGCATTATTTATTGGATTTTAAGGAAATGACGAAACAGGTCGATTTTTGATCTAAGGGGGACACATTTTGACGGTACATACATTTGTCAACCCCCTCCCTTTCACTTCCCCCACCCCTTATTTTTAAATAGGGAATAGGGGCCGTGTGCTAGCTCATTTAAAAGGTTATTCAATTCTCTATTCAGTAATATACCTAAACATTTATTAACATAATTATTTATACAGGGTGTTCAAGAAAAAAAAATATTTTAATTATATTAATTGACACAAAAAGAAGAATGTACGTATGTAATTTATTTAATTCAAAATACATTCTACTGCTGTCAAAAAACAGAAAAAAATATTTTTTGATAAATAAACGTTGCTTTTCGCTTAATTTCAATGTTCAAGCTGCCAGCCATCTGCCTCTTGGTAGGTTGAATATTGAATTTAAGCGAAAAACAATATTTATTTGTCAAATAAACATTTTTCTCTGTTTTCTGTTAAGACGATAAAGACCACCTACAGTATATGGCAAGAAAACTGAAGGAGGAATATGAACAGTGGGGCTTGGAAAATGTGGAAAAAACTAAATACCTACCCATAGGAGCTGAGTTATCCAATATCGAACTAGAGGATAATGAACAAATCATATCCTGTAGTGAATACACGTACCTGGGAGTAATCTTCGATAGAACGGGAAAAAACGATGAGGAAATAAAAAAAGGGTAACACAAGCTAGAAGAACAATTGGATGCCTAAATGGAATACTTTGGAGCTCCGAAATAGGAATACAGCGAAAATACAACATCTATGAAGCACTTATTAAAAGCAGCCTACTTTACGGAGCAGAAACTTGGAGAATTTTAACCGAGAACAACAGGAAAAAATTAGAAGCTGTAGAAATGGATGTGTTTAGAAGATCGTTAGGTATATCCCGTAGGGAAAGAATTCGAAATGAGGAAGTAAGACGACGAATTGGAATAGATGGTTACTTAACAACAGACACTGAGAGGAAATAGTTGATTTGGTATGGTCATGTTCAAAAAATGGAAGACACAAAAAGACATGGAAAGAAGGGGTAACCAAAGCAATGAGTACAAGGGATCTTAGAGATGGCCAATGGGATGATAGAAGGACGTGGAAGTTAGGCATCGGACAACGTCGAAAGACGTTCTAAAACCGATACATACATAGTAGAATGTATTTTGAGTTAAATAAATTGCATAAATTCTTCTTTTTGTGTCAATTAATTTAATTTAAAATAATTTTTCTTGGACACCCTGTATAAATAATTATTATGTCAATGTTAATATTACTAAATAGAGAATAGACGGCTGGAGTGTGACGTCACTGCCAACTGCGGCTATATTCAGTGTTATGATGATCACTTTCCAAACAAATATTGTAAACACCTTGAAAAGTAAGGTTTTACTGAATCTCAAGACTTTTTAATTAGTATAAAATCTAAAAAAAAATAAAATAAAATATAAAATTTCTAAAAATCAAATAAATTCTAACCTTACTTCACCCATACATACATTTTATTGCTATTTATATAAAACATCATGCTTTATTATTTACACAACCTTGTAAAATTGTTGTAGTAACTATAACAATACTTACATATTGCAAAAAAAACGGAAATATTCTGTGTAAAAATTGAAAAAATAATAAAAAATACAAATTTGCCACACTAAACAACGTTGGTTTGGAAAGGTTTGAAAAAATCTGACATGACATATGTCAACAAAAATTGACACTTCTACGTCATTACTCCGGCCGTCCATTGAATAACCTTTCAAATGAGGTAGCACACGACCCCTATTTCTTATTTAAAAATAAGGGGTGGGGAAATGGAAGGGAGGATGTTGACTAATGACAGATGTATGTACCCTAAAAATGTGTCCCCCTTAGATCAAAAATCGACCTGTTTCGTCATTTCCTTAAAATCTAATAAATAGTGCCAAATATCGAGGTGAACTGTTTTCTTTGGCCCACTCTGTATAGGTAGGTGTAGGTGTAGCTATATTTTTACTAATTGCAAAAAGTGGTATATGAACAGTTTTAAGTACATACATACATTTTAGACAAAACATAATTTTTCGTTTGCTGAAAAAAAATGGTACTGTAAGCGAACAAGGGGTGCAATCGGTCCCGTGATTTACAATATGTATCACCCCACATCATTTACAGAATAATATATTAATATATCAATTGGTTAAAAAACATTGTCTTACATGAGTTTTACGTATAATTCAGGTGCCTGCTTAATATCCGTATTTTTCTTTCTTCTTTCCAAACTGATTCTATATTCTCTCAAAGTCTTAACCTTCAAAGGAGTTTTATATTTCACTTTAAAAACCCCTTGAACACTACTGGAACTACGCGTATTCATTATCTACTTAAAACTATTGCCCAAAAATCATAATCCATACTCCATACAACTATTTGCCAAAAAGACACGCACCAGAATAAAGTACTGAGCACTGAACTTAACAGAACTGTTGATTACTATCGGTAGTATTTGGTATATTAATTTATCAGTTTACTGCTTCATTGACAAAAACATCCCACTCAGCTCCGATAAGTCAACTGAAAAAGCTTCAGCAACATGTGCGCGCTCTACTTCTACTTCTACTCTACTACACTCAGTACATCACCATGTGACTTCGACTTCATGTATTACATGGAAACAACTAAAACTATTAAAAATAAGCTGACACCACGTTTTAGAAAAAGCACGAATGGTGACTTCTCAGAAAGACCAGCCCGATTCAAGCAGGGAACCAATAAAAATTTGGTTTAGGCTGTGACTATCGGGAGGGTCGAAAAGAATTTTATGGGTTCCCTGTGACGTTTTGACGAGCATGGTCGCTTATATGCAGGACCGGACTTGTTAATCTATGAGGAATAATTAGTAAAATTGTAAAAATTAAAAAATGTGGCAATTTCAGAATTATATTTCGTTCAATTTATATTTAAAAACTGCCTAATGGAATATTACCAAGAAAACATATCTAGAAAGTAGCGAAGAAGGGAGACGAGACATAAAACAAAAAAATGAGGTTAATTTGTATCACAAAATGGGACAAAAACAAGAATGAATGGAAGTAGATGATTATCTCATTATAATCCAGCCTCGAAGAGTCCACTTCTGAACATAGACCTCCTCCTCTTGTTTCCAACCTCGTCTATATTGCGCCGCTCCCATCCAGTTTTTATTTAGCTTTCTTACGTCTACGTCGTCAGTCCATCTTGTAGGCGGTCGACCGACGCTTCTCTTATCTTCTCTTGGCCTCCATTCCAATAACCTCTTTGTCAATCGTCCATCTGTCATTCTGGCTATGTGTCCTGCATATCTCCACTTCAACCTGGCTATCCTTTCGATGACGTCAGTCACCTTTGTTCTTCTCCTGATTTCTTTATTTTTGATTTTGTCTCGAAGAGTTATTCCTAACATTAACCGCTCCATTGTTCTCTACGTGACAGTTTGGTAGCCGAGGCTTTAGTTATGGTAAGTGTTTCTGATCCGTACGTCAAGACTGAGAGGACGCACTGATCAAATACCTTTCTCTTTAGGCATGTGGGCAACTCACTTTTAAAAGTCTCGCTCAGTTTTCCAAATGCTGTCCACCCAAGAACGATTCTTCTATTCAGTTCATGTGTCTGGTTATCCCTGCCAATCGTAATTTCATGTCGCAGGTATTTATATCTATCTACGAGTTCTATTTCTTTCCCACCAATACTGATGTTCTGGTTGGGTACCAAATTTGTCATTATTTTTGTTTTCGAGATGTTTATATTTTAAACCTACACTTTCTCGAATTCCTGTACCATCTCGCTTGACATTCCTAGACCCTCAGCTATTATGACTATATCATCGGCGAAACGTAAGTTGTTTGATATTCTCCGTCTATTTTTATTCCCTTTGTCAGCCAATTAGTCCAGTCGGGTTAGACGAATAACAGGCCTAACCTTGCATTAGGAGCTGCCCCAAATTTTATTTTTCTAATCTTTAGGGAGGGTCAATATTAGTATAAATTTAAAATCTCGACTGAATTCCACCGTTGCGTTAGCCGCCATCTTGATTTTAAACGAGAACCGTTTTTGCTCAATATCTCCGCCATTTCCAATTTTTGACAAAAAGTGTAGAAACTGAAATTGTTGAAAATGCGATTTTCTATAGTTTCATTTATTATAATTTTTTTCGTGCGGTCGATATTTTCCGAGTTATGAGGGGAAAATAGTGAGAGTTAAAGCATAATTATTGAATTATTGAATTATCTCGTTTATTATTAGTTTTACAACAAATATGTACTAATGCAAAAATGAAGAGAATTAAATTCTACACAATTTTGATCTGTTTCATTTTTTGCTAAAATTAATATTTAAGGTAGTACGTATGCGGTAATGGCGCGATCGTAAGATGGCGGCTAACGCAACGGTGGAATTCAGTCGAGATTTTAAATTTATACTAATATTGACCCTCCCTAAAGATTAGAAAAATAAAATTTGGGGCAGCTCCTAATGCAAGGTCAAATGCTATCCCGACTGGGCTAAATCCAAATTCTTAAAAGCATGTTCCAGCACCGTATTAAAAACTTTAAGTGACTTTGAATCCCCTTGTGGCTTCAATGGCTTCCCGCTCCCCACTGAAGATTATAGTACGTACTAGGACATATCGTTTTATATAGTCAGTTTCCTAATTTCCTTGCTGTGTTATTGTAGTTATTTTCTTTTAAGTGTCCATGCTCATTGGTTTCTGGATATTTTGCAGCCAACTTGCTCTTGGTCTTCCTCTTAACCGGTGACCTGGAGGAACACACCAAGAGTTTATTTTGAAAACCTGTCAGTATCCATTGTGAATTTCGAGGTAGAAGGCCGAAGCAGAGAACAATAACCACAGAGAAGCGTCACGACCGTACTTAAAATGTGTACTGTTTTTGTAGACGCATGCGCGAACCTGGTTGCTTTAAGTGTTCCCAACACATGCTAAGTCCAGCTAATTCTGTCGCTCTGGTTGTTTTACGATAGTCCGTAGGCGTGTATGGTAAATACTCGACTTAACAAGTTTGTTTGAGCATTTATATAATAATTATACATAATAGTTAAAATGTCTGGTTACTCGTGTGTGGTTCACGGATGTTCCTCTGCGACAGGAAGAGGAATAAGTTTATTTAGATTTCCTAAGAATAATAACAGGTAATTGTTATTGCTTTGTAATTTATACATATTACTTATTATGTTTCTAATAGTCTTAATTTGACTTGATTAAATATTATTGATAATAAATCATGACGAAAGTGATTCATTTTCTTGTATACATTACCCCTAAGTAATGCATATGCATAAAAAACTAAACTTCGTTCTGCCAAGCAACGGATATTTCAAAAAATATTAAATTTGGTGTCAGTGCATGTATTTCATAATAGACGCAAGTCTGCAAAGGGCCAACCAGGTCAAAACAGATGTTGTCCGGGTGTCATCGCATTCCAAGATATCCTATTTTTATGAAATAAAAATATATAAAGAGTTCTATATACACAATTTCTGATCTGATTTAAACGACGCAAAAAAAATACTATTCAAACTAAAAATTGTTGGAGACATAATTGGGGCGATAATTTTGAAAATCTTAAAATTATAGCAGAACAAGACTTCAAAATTGCAAAAACAAGGTTGCAAATTAACAAACTTACATTAAATTATGAAAAAATTAAATACTTATCTACCTTCTGCAGTGCAGTATACAAAAATATTGCCAACTTTTAATTCGTTAAATATAACAAAGATTAAATAAACCAAATTACAAAAAACTCGAAGATGTACCACAAGGTTATTTTTTATTGTTAAAAAACATATATAAGGACGCGTTTCGGCTTAACACAAGCCATCATCAGCTTAAATACAGGACAAAAAACAACTGACTGACCTACAATGTAAAAATATCCAACGTTATATATGAGAATAAAGTAGATGGTGACAACGCCCACCTCAGTTTAGGAACCTACCAGAAAAAACAGGAAGGAGGAGGAATCAGCTAGTTTACATTATGAAATATATAGATGTACACATTTCTTCATTAATTATTAGCTATTAATAGCATTTTGTAATTATAGTGTTGTAAAAACCTCAAGAACTTTCACTTGTAGAGGAACCATCATGTGAGCCGGTCAGGTGTAAAGACCTTCCGGTGGAAAGTCAAATTGCTGTCAGTGATGACATAGAGTACTCAACAAAGAAGTGTCATTAATGGTGGTAAACTTGTAACTAGGAGACTGTTCGAACTAAGGAAAGAAAAGAAGAAGATAAACGTCAGAATTAATTTAAGTGAATTGAGCAGAGTGGAAAGGAAACTGAGACTGTATTAAAGTGTGACAAAGATGGAAACGACCAGAGAAAGTCTGTAATAATGTTGAATAGCAATAACTTTTATGTAAGTAACCACTGAGGCGGACGAGACCAAGTAAGGTTGGATAGAAGTAGGCCAGTCATTAAAAAGATTCCATCAGGGTAAAAAACATATTATGGTAGCACCAAATAAATTACAATAAGATAATACTCCAAATTAGGTATCACAGTCAGGAAGAAAAATAAATAAATAATATATATTACAATATCTGTTTAGGTAAAATGGTTTAAAAAACCGAAATAACACCCTGTACACTCAAAAGTGTTAAACTAAAAGAGTACATAGATTAAATTTATAAGGTTATTTGGTAAGAGTATGGGTGTTAAAACAGTTCTATCACAAGAAGATGCATAAGTGATGGACTACAATAATTAGGTGAAAAAATGTAATATTGTACAAAAAGACCATGAGTGTCTTTGAACATGTTACTTGGGAGTGACACCATGAGAAAAATATGTGAATAAAATTTGTTTATATTGAAATTGATTGATTATTTAACAAAATTGATATGGAAAAAAGGTAAGTTAAAAAGATGGGATTCAAATAGCAAAAGAATCTTTAAGACACTAAAGCAGGTCGCAACAAAAACAAAACCCCAACTATCAGACAACCATACAAACAATCCTTAGAGTATATTGAAATAAAAGGAAGGGTTTAACTGGCTGGAAGGAAGAGGTGAATATTGGGATAAATGATAGGATATATCTAGATGTGTGTATTATGAATAGGTATAGTGTAAGAGGTTTTATGAAAAAAGTTCTATAGGAGGAAGCATCCTGCAAGTCCGTTTATTGAAAAGAGAAAAGAGATAGATTATGTTAAAATAAGAATGAGATAATATTAACTGAGAATGTGGGTAAGTCCAATATCTTGGTGACTGAAAAAACTTAATTAGAACGCTAAATTAAGACAAATATAAGGTTCAGTAGGTAGGAGTTGTTCATTGAGAACATTTAAAGATGAGTTATTGGTAGCTATATGTATTTCGAAGGCTTCTAGTATGTTTAATCTATTGCCTTTATTACAAGAATGAACTATTTGAAAATCAGAGGTAGAAAAATGATGATTAGTAGTTAGAATGTGATTAGCAAAGGCAGAATTAGTGTTAGAGATATCCGTGTCTTTATATTTTTCAATGAATTTCAAATGTTCTGCAAAACGGGTGTCTAGACGTCTCCCACTCCCACTCCCACTCCCACGTTTTTTTGTAATTTGGTTTACCTCGAGACCACATTTGAGTAAGTATGGATACTTCTCTTCATGTTAAAGATTAAATATATCGATCGGAGTATACATCTAAATCGTATTGTAGTCATATGTTTTGTTAACATTTTGTTTTTTGAATGTACCTGATATCTTTAGAAACAAAGAAAATAGACGATTTTGTAGTTTAACATGTCTTTTGTGGATGCAAAGGTACAAAGGGGGATACATCGATATTATATTGTAGTCTTGTGTTTTATTTCACAACGTATTATGTTTTCCGTTTTTTGCGTTATTTTTTCGGGTATTAGCGCACTTATCACTGAATATTATAGTATAGGTCCCCGTGCGTGACAAGCTTTAGGTTCTTGACGTTCGGCCATATTTGTACTGCTTAGAGCTATTTAAAATATTAAAACTATTATTATTACTATTATTTAAAATACAGAGATAAAATTCAACTTCAAGAAAAATTGTCAAATTATGAAACATGGAGAGAATTAAATGTAAAATGTCTTCATACTTTTGCTCCAAAGATATATCAGAGTCCATATATAGTCCATAAAATTTAAAAATATCTTTCTATCTAAAAATCTATAAATTCTTTGTTTAACATTTGTAGTGCCCAAGCATGGATAAAAGCTTGTAACAGACAAGATTTGCTATTTAAAATGGATTCAATAGTTATAGGATTTGTGAACTGCACTTTGAAGGTTATTTTAAAAGGAAGTACAAGAAAAACATAGTCCCTGACGCAGTACCTACAATATTTCCATGCAATATAAGCAATATAATTGACCACGGTGAAGATATTCAAGAACCACCAAAAAAGATTATCGTTTTAGGTTTGTGTACATTTCAGTTAAAAATAGTATATTGTACAACAAGTGAGAAAAAACACATATTTCTCACGAGCGCAGAAGTTTGTTGGCACGAGCCGATGGGGAGTGCCGCAAAAAAGCGAGGGAGAAATAAACTTGCGTGCATAGAAATCAGTCCATTTAAAAATTTGGTCATTTTTGATATCTCGTATTTCCTAAACCTGTTGGCCGATTTAAGTGATTTCTTAATATGTTGTAGCTTGATTCTTAAACAATACCGCTGTAATCATATTATTGCTAAACAGGTAAATTTTCATTGTATACCGGCTGTACGAATCAAACTCTGTTTTTTTTGGCGGCCCTTTTGGATTTTCTATAATGAACTCTTTATTAATAGTCAAGCCCTTTCATTTGATACCCATATTGAAGTAGTTGTGAAAAAATATGTAATCCGCCATTTTATAGCGGTGGACATCTTTGATTTACAATGATACTGAATGTATGTAGTGTATGTAATGTTACAAATCGGTGTAATTGTAACGATTCGTATAAGACTTTTTTTATTATTGTTTAGATTGTTGCATATTTATATTTATAGAAATATACTCTTACAGTACTTCTTGGGTTTTTATTCGTTTGCTCCGATATTCGACTTTAAAGTAAAAAAGGAACTTTTGATACGTTTCCAAGACAAGAACAATATTGACATTCAATTTCAACATAAAGTTTCTTGTTATCGATTACGAACATTTGTCACCCAAAGAGAATTGGAACTTTCAGAGTTTGTGACATTTCCGTGGCCGTTACAATGGCTGTGTTTTTTTCGATAACCTATATTAAAAAATACAATTTATTAGGAAATACCTCGACGAACAAATTATATCTTGTATCAGCCCAAGCCAAAAACAAGCAGTGAATGTCACACCTACCGTAATAAATAGATATATTTTATTATTGGTCTTTCAATGCCAAAATCAGGATAAACAAAAAGGTATTTTCATTTATGGTTCCAATCCATATGATTTTCACCATTACTTTGCATTGTGCGATATATTTGCAACCTTTTGTAAATCAAAAATAATTCCATTATTATAAAGAATGCCAACAAAAGCCGGCCCTGTACGCAACTTTTTTCTCGGTGAGATATTTTATATTTATTGAAAGTCAACATAAATGAACGATAAATGTTTAATTTTATTTACGAATTTATATTGTGTGATATGCCCACTGACTATTGCTTCGATGGTCGCTCTGGTTGCTTCAAGTGTTGTTGTCGGCTTAGCCACGAAAGATCAAAGGCGTGTCGTTTCTCTGTGGTTATTGTTCTCTGGCCGAAGACTAGAGGAAGGTCTCCAACACGATGTCCAGATCAAATGAAGACTCTGGTAGGAAAATCCCTACACGAAGCTGTCCATCTGGCACAGAATCACAGTCAATCGAGACAGAAAACGAACATTATTAAGCTGGCAAAATTATGAAAACTAACAATGGCTCTTGATTCTTGTGATGGCTCTTAAGTCGTGACAAAAGGGCTTAAGGAATAAGGAGGAGGAGCTAAATGAATTAACTTTGCTCTAGTGGATGATTGTCAATTACTATTTTTGTTCTTATTCAGTATTTATCTTCAAACGGAGATCTGTAGCTTTTTTTCTTTTAGTGTTTATTTTTGTTTGGAATGTGTTGTTGTATACTAAGTTATATCGAGAATTGGTACTTTCTAGGACATAATGTTACTTATATTTGTATAAATGCCAGACAAATAATAGATTTGTATTTATATTGAAACCTCATAGACACCACAATTGTCTTGTATTTTTCAATTTTATTAACTCTTCGCGCAGTCCGCCCCTGGATCGATATGGTTGTATATTATAGAAATGTATGCTTTAATTCTGACCTGCCCCTTTGGATATTTCATGTATTGATGGCTGACCGGGGTTTTAGCATCTTTAAAAAAGGAAACTATGCATACCAATAAAATATGAATAGCAGGTTTAGGATTAGTGCAGTGTTGTATTGTTCTATTCTATACATTAGTGGGGGATGGATTGAGGCTGTAGCTGTAGCCGACAAATTTTATGACTTAACGTGACTGTGACTTAACCATGTAATGAATGGGTTTTCAGTTTTTGCTGTGGTACTTGTGAACTTGTGGTAGTAAACACTGCCTAGGCGTTGTTTTTGTCAGGTCAAAATAGAACATTTATTTAAAAAAAAAAATGGAAAAAGAATTTATTACTTCAGCAGTTTTGTGGCGTCTTCAAAATCATATTTTAAGGAAAGTGAGATGATATGTATTAAGAAATGGTTCCAAGACAGTAGCAAAATAATTATTACTGATCATCGATTGAGTGTTGATTTATGACTTGATGAATGAAAGACAGTTTTATAGATATATGTATTAAAAACCTACAAAAAATGATAAGAATTGACAGTTAATTTAAAACGAATCTATTCGTATAAATTTTATTGAATTTGAGTGACATTATATTTTCCATAAGATGTGTGCGATGTCCTTTATAATCACTGTAGTCTGTGAGATTTCTTCTTAAAGTGCTCTCTCCTAAATGGAGGTTGGCTATATACTACAATATTGCAAACTCTTGTCCGTCTTCAGCTGTTCCTATTAGCTGTCCAAAATTTAGCCCTGTCCATTGTCGGATGTTTTTGAGCCACGATAGTCTTTTCCTCCCTAGTCCTCTCCTTCCTTCGATTTTTCCTTTCACTATATTGGTACTTATTATTTCTCAGTATGTGGCCTAGGTATGTTTTTCTAACTTTCACTGTGTTGAAAACTTCTATGCAGCATGCAGCATTTCTTCGTTTGAGGTATGCGATGTCCATAAAATTTTGAAGATTCCCCGGTAGATCCACATTTCAAAGACCTCTAATTTATTTACGGTTGATGTTTGAATGTGTGAAACGTATCTGGTTTGTTAAGGGTTAAATTATTCTTTCAAACTATTTTCCACTGTTTTTCTATATCACTAAATATATTAATAATTTACCGACAATTTAAAAAGCAGTACCATTCATTTCGAAAAATGCGTTTAGTTCCTTTGAAAAAGTGCATCGTCTACCTCCTTGTATTCAGAGTAGGTACCAAAGGCCGAAATAAAACTTTACGATATTTTTATTAGGCCAGAGCCACAATTTTATATTTTATGGCTATTGTAAAAGACTGCCCTCAGAGACACACCACAGAGAATTTTTACACTTAAATTTGGAAATATGAGTGCACTAAAAAGGGAGAGTTTTTAAAGGGGTTATATGACTATTGTTGAAAGTTCGAGGATGGCTAGAAAAAACGGGAAAGTTACTTGTTCATAAGATAGTTCAAATTTTTACAAGACAAAATATCAGTTTAATTAATTTCAAACACTTAAATGGCGTTTATTGAAAAAAAGTTAAAAATAAATTTTAAACTTATAAACTATGCATAAAAAGCGTAAACTTATAAACTATATCAACTATGTAAACTATATAGTCAAAATGACTTCACTCCCAGATTTCAATTTTTTCATTTTCAAAAAAAAACCGACGCTCAAAATGGTGCGACTTTTTTCTGAACATTATGTGGACCATATAGAACAATTTGGTGTTGGAGGATAACTTTCACTTTGGATGTCTGGGTTATGCCATCTTTTGGATCAATTGTATCATACTAATATTTCCGATTTTTTTCAGATTTTTCCGTAAGGGAATATTCCACATTTTATAGACTGCAAAATAGATCAAATCTGTTTTTTTATAGGTTATATAATTTAAAGCAACTAAATCCCTTAGGACATTCAAAAATGGGAGAAACACGTTCAAACTTTATCCCAAAAGGACGAGAGACTTCTTGGTATCTTTGATAGGAAAATACTTCCTAAAGTATTTTTGGGGTCGTTAAATGAACCTAGTCTATGGCGCCAAAGATATAACTTTGAACTATACCAGCAGCTCTACACAGATCTAGATATTATGAAATTTATTAAGGTGCAAAAGCTAAGACACTTACAATGGACACATTGCTAGGATGTCAGGTAATGAGTACACGAAGAGATTGACATTCCCAAACATAAAGAGTTGAAGAAGTAAAAGGCGACCTTGTAGAAGATGGATTGATGATGTGGAAGAAGACCTTAAAATTCTAAGAATTAGAAAATGGAAGAAGTGGCTAGGAATCGACGGGAGTGGGAGAGACGGGTATTGTCGGGCCAATTATGATGGTGATGATCCAATAGACAATGAAGTATGTTGTCGCTGTTTTCCAAAAAGGTGCCAAGTGACATTTTATTCAAACGAGGGGTTATTTGCAAAAATGATAGATACAAAGGTTCTACCTACTGTGTAAAAAGGGGTCAAGTGTATTACTTATATTGTTGTTGAGATAGTCTCATAATTCTTTGGTGCCAAGTAACATTTTTTTAACTGGTTGTGTAAAAAGGAGCTTAGTTCCACTTAGCAAAAATATAAAAATGATACTTGGCCCCTTTTTGCAAATCAGCGACGAATTCCCAATTAGTTCTTTCTTACAATGAATAAATAGCGTTAGGTAAAGATTATTAGAGGAGCATACAAGTCATATAACGAAAGTTGAAAAGAAAAATTTTATTGGCTGACATCTGAAGGGCAACCGATTCGATCACATATTGCTGGACTCAAATTACGTCAAAACTTAGACAAATAGAAAAGGGTTGGATTTGTCCACATCATTGGATTGTCTCTTCTTCACGCCAAAAACATATTTACTAAATACTGTATCTATACCTAACTCTATAAAGACCTAGATTGTAAATAAACCATCATAAAAAAATTTCTTAGAGGTTTATCCATCCTGTAAACTTTCAGAGCCACCATTGTCCACTCGTAGAGACATAAATAACGAAATTCGTTTTAAGCATAAATGCATATGAGCGTCCCGTAAATGTCACCATGATAGAAGGAATCATAAAATAACAATTAATAAGTGAAATTAAAGTTTACGATGATTTTTATTTTTTATTTATGGGACACTAACAATTTAAGGAGTTCGTGGGGTTTAATTATTCAGTGATTGAAAAACTAATTAATTCAACATTGGTAAGAGCAATGGGAATAAAATGGGAATGCTGGTGAAAGGTAGAAAGTATATGTACACTTGTAGATAAATATAATGAATGATAAATGAATAATTTTTTCCCAGATCTGAGGAAAATAATATTGTGAGGCAGTATCAGTGCTGCCTAATTACTACTTATATTGTACTTATATTCACAAATTCTTACGTTTTTTTTTTATTTAATGGAATCGACATTAGTCATTCAGCCAGCAGTACTAATACTAATACAATAAATAATAAATAACACAATACAATAATAATACAATAAACACAAAATACAATAAAACAATGATGGATTTCTGATAAAGCGATATAACATTTATGATAAAAGGATGCAAATCTAAACATAAATCATAAAAAATTACACTCCCGCGTACAAATCTTATAGGATCGTGAGTGTATCTGACAAAAATCTATAATGATATTGTATATTTGTTGTGAGCCTGTAGCCAACAGAGACTGGATATTGAATGGTGCATGCATATTAAGTTTAATTAAATTTTTATAGAGAGAGTTTGAATGCTGTTGAAACTTAGTACATTCAAAAAAGATATGATCAAGATCACCCTGTTTTCCTCAATGTTTCTTATTCAGATCACCCTGTTTTCCGCAATGTTTCTTATTCAATTCTTACGTTACATTTGTCAACTTTGATAATAACTTTGGCAACATTGCTCCATTTTGCGACTATTCTCCAAAAATTTTTGCATGTCTGACCACTGGCAAACTTGGACAGAGGAATCGGATTTCCATACAATATCGGACGTGTCCGATGCAGCGATGCAGAGCACGGCCAGCCCCAGCCCAGCAGCCGTTCCCTCTTGAATATTTCAATGTCGCGACCCGTGTCTCCACAGCTTCACCACCCACCCCCACCGCCTCCTTTCTCCCGGCCTTTCCCTTACTGCTCGATGCTCGCTTTTCCTTCAGGAAGGAAAGTTTTTTACGTCCGTAACTAATTCCTGCTAAGGACCTTTTAACAGGGATGTTTCTTCTACGGAAAACCTTTATGTTAAATGGAAGTGTCTTAAAATATTAATTTGTAAATAATATCATAAACTACATAATCATTATTACATATTAGGATATAGACATATAATAGTATATTATGCAACGAGCATTTAATGATGGTCATTATGAAGCGAGTAGGAGGGATATTACGAGCTGCATAATGATAATTAAACGCAAGTTGTAACACTGTCTTTTCTATGATCATTCACAACAAAAAATATATTCAAATTTATTAATTTTGCAACGCAAACAAATTAAGTAGTTTTGTCAGTTTGATAGTTTGTTTACATATTGAGAACTGTCAAAGCGTATGTATTTGATTCGCCATTGGTCACTGCGTCTGTGGCACCCTTATCGCGAATTATCGCTATTTAGGGCAGTCAATGAGGGTATGTGGCTCCGAATTCCATCCTACTATATCGATTTACGTGATATTTTCACAGTAAGTAGGGAATAGCCCAAGAAACAAAGTCTACCCTATGTCGATGTGTGCTTTTGTCTTGGGGGCAGTTCCCACCCCTTCTCGGGGGTGGAATTTTTTTTGCTTAAATAACTACGGAAGTTGCTAGAGAACCTAATACTAAGCAAAAACTGTTCTATAATTTTTTTTCGAAAACAATACTTTTTGAGATATTCCTGGTTGAAAATTAGCCATTTTCATTGAAACATAACACCTTTTCAAACGGTTTTTTGCGAATACCTTAAAAACAATGCATCTAACTAAAAAAACTATATAAAACATTTTTGTAGATTATAAAGTATCAAAGAGATTCTTTCCTTTATGAATCTTCTAGTTATAACACAAAAAGAGATATTATTATGGTAAGTGAAAAAAACTTGTTTTCTTGGCGCATGCTCAAATCAGTGTATTTAACTTGAAATAACAGAGAAACGGTCGATTTTAGGTGTATAATGCTACCAATAACTTTTGTTGTGCTTGCAAAGACCTATAAATTAGGCAATATTAAATGTCGATTACATTCAAACTATGCGAGATAAACTGTAAAAAATTTTATGACTAACGTATATTAAGAAAAAAATGAGAAGTATATTTAACTCCTCATCCACAAGAATTTAAATGCATCGTTTTCCTTCTACAATACATTTTACTATAGTGTTCTTTTTATATTAAAAAAGTTGGGCAGGTTTAAAATGCATGGTTTTTGAAAAAAATAAGATCAAATTATTGAGCGCATTTTTAAATTTTCTTAAAAATCTTCCAATTTTGACATCCAAGAGATGCCAAAAAAAGATGCCATACAAAAATGTAGGTTTCTTCTAGATAAACATTTTGATTTTGTTTTTTATAACAGTATCTCTTATCATTTTCAAGTTACATGGAGAAAAAGGAAGATTCTTAAGAAAACTTAAATATGAGCTCTATAATTTGATCTTATTTTTTTCAAAAACCATTTATTTTAAACCCCCTCAACTTTTTGAACATAAAAATAACACTGTAGTAAAATGTATTGTAGAAGAAAAACGATGCATTTCAATTCTTGTGGATGAGGGGTTAAATATACTTCTCAATTTTTTTCTTAAAATTCGTTAGTCATCAATTTTTTGCAGCATATCTCGCTTAGTTTGAATGTAATCGACATTTAATATTGCATATTTGAAAGGACTTTTTAAGCATAATAAAAGGTATTGGTAGCATTATACACCTAAAATCGACCGTTTCTCTGTTATTTTAAGTTGAATACACTGATCTGAGCATGCACCAAAAAAACAAACTCTTTTTAACTACCATATCTCTTTTTGTGTTATAACTAGAATATTGAAGAAGGAACAAATCTCTTTGATTTTTTATGAGCTATAAAAATGTTTTATATAATTTTTTTAGTTAGATGCATTGTTTTTAAGGTATTCGCAAAAAACCGTTTGAAAAGGTGTTATGTTTAAATGAAAATGGCCAATTTTCAACCACGAATAACTCAAAAAGTATCGAGTTTTCGAAAAAAAATTATAGAACAGTTTTTGCTTAGAATTAGGTTCTCTAGCAACTTCCGTAGTTGTTTAACAAAAAAATTTCCCACCCCCGAGAAGGTGGTGGGAATCGCCCCCAAGACAAAAGCACACATCGGCATAGGGTAGACTTTGAATAAGGAGATATTTTCAGGCTATTCCTAAAATTTCATTAAAATCCATGCAGTAGGATAGAATTCGGAGGTAATAACCTGTTCTTGCTCTCATTGACTGCCCTAATTCTATTGGTTAAAAATCTGTATCATAATGAAAATCTGTATATACAGGTAGTGACATCATAATTGATATATTATAGTATAAGAATAGAAAAAAATAATTATGTATTATCAATAATGTCGCAAATATCAGATATAAGTAGAGAACATGGACTTGATCTCAATACGAAAAAAAAGTACATGGTAAAGAATAAACGCGAAATATTAAATACACTGTTTCTGTTTAACCAACAACCAATAGACATGGTGGACAGCTACGTACCTTGGTACCAACATAAACAGCCAATGGGATCAGTCTACTAAAATAAAACAACGCATAGGAAAAGCAAGATCAGCGTTCATAACGATGAAGTGTCTTTTCAGAAGTCACGATTTACCTCTTGGTACCATAATCTCTATTATCAGATCCTATTTTCTACGTAATTGTACGGAGTAGAGGCATGGACACTTTCTGAAGTTTATTTAAGAAAACTCGAGACATTTGATATGTGATGTTACAGACGCATTTTAAGAATTTCACGGATGGATCGTGTGACCAATGTTGAGGTCTTACGTAAAATGGACAACCAAAAATATTTAAAATACATTACGTAGATAAAGTTACAAAAGATAAAGTCTTCAAAAGAAAAAAACAAATGAGAACTGAACAATAAAATAAAAATACGAAAATTGTAGCACCTTGGCTTGGCCACATAATAATGAGGTGCCAAAGCTTTTTCAAGTATCACGTAGTCAAAAATCCTACTAAAATGTAGCATTGTACGAAAAATCAATATAATTGCACCGTAATCTCAGAGAGTGGTTTAATTGCTCGTCCAATTAACTTTATAGAGCAGCAATAAATAAGATATAAATACCTAATCATGATAACAGTCAATAAACCATAAATTTAAACAGCCTGTTTCGTATTGTAAAAATTGAATGTTATTAGTTCTTAGCTAGTGAAAAAGTTTCTCATCTTTTATAGTCCAGGGCGCATCTGTTTTGAGATGGACGTTGAGAGGTGACTCAAATTTTTTTGCAGAAATTGCTTGAAAATAACTCAAATAATATTTGAGTTATCCTCCCACTCAAAATGGTCCGGAACAATGTTTAAATAATCAAAATGTCAAAATATGAAGGAAAAATTCGATTTTTTTATTAGTTTTTTGATTATAACTTTAAAACCATTTCTGAGAAAGGTTGCACTGACATAAAAGTTGCGTAATTAAATTTCCTACAATATAGAATTGGTTAAAAATTTAAAGAATAGTCACCCTTGTTGCAAAATAGCAATAATTGCGAAAAAACCATACAAAAACAAGGATTCGCATTTTACGTTTTTCAACCATTTATGCTACACTTAGGACCTGCGTATTTTACCCAGAAAAACTTTATGATATACTAAAACAACACTGTAAATTTCATTAAGATTAGTTTAATAGATTTTGCAATCCAGCTTTCGCCAAAAAAATTAATTTTTTTTTAATGTTGCAGGACTAAAAATAAAGCAGACAGCAAGTTGAATTATTATTTTGCTTATAGAAGTGTACTGTACCTTTCATTTGCAATTTGCAAAATTAAAATCGATTAATTACCATTTTTTAAATAAACATTAATTTTTGGTGCTACGCGCAGGACAGAGGTGTTCGATTCACACAAGTTGATTTCCACCAAAATTTCGTCCAATCTTTATATAATATATTATTTTCTTAGTCTATATTTTGTTGTATTTTAGTATTTTAATTCCACAAAAATTAAACTAATTTTATTATTGTTTGTGAAATATTGTTTCACACATATGTTTAAAAATATGTAATAAACTTTTATTCTCTAAGTTAAAATATATGAACAAAAAAGTTTTTGCTAAAAAAATTGTTATTTCAAAGGATAGAGTATGTGTTTTTATTTTGCAATAAACAAATTTATTTATTTATATCGAAATGTAATAAAAATTAAAATGTATCAATCATTATCAAAGGTCACTGGAATGCCCAATCAGAGAAAACTATCCGCGCGTCCTGCGCGTAGCACCAATAATTAATGTTTATTTAAAAAAATCCTGACGCCGTGGTAGTTAATCGATTTTAATTTTGCAAATTGCAAATGAAAGGTACAGTACATTTCTATACATAAAAAAAATCAACTTGCTATCTGCTTTATTTTCAGTCCTGTAACATTTTGAAAAAATGAATTTTTTTTGCGAAAGCTGGCTGCAAAATTTATTTTGCAAAATCTATTGAACCGATCTTAATGAAATTTACAGTATTGTTTTACTGTATCATAAAGTTTTTCTAGGTGAAATATGAAGGCCCTAAGTGTAGCATAAATGAATGAAAAACGTAAAATGCGAATACTTGATTTTGTATGGTTTTTTTCGCAATTATTGCTATTTTGTAACAAGGGTTACTATTTTTTAAATTTTTAACCAATTCTATATTGTAGAAAATTTAATTACGCAACTTTTATGTCAGTACAACTTTTCTTGGAAATAAATACTTTTAAAGTCATAATCAAAAAACGAAGAAAAATATCGAATTTTTACTTCATTTTTTGACATTTTGATTATTTAAACAATGTTCCGGATCTTTTTGAGAGGGAGGATAACTCAAATATTATTATTTGAGCTATTTTCAAGCAATTTCTGCAAAAAAATTTGAGTCCCCTCTCAACGTCCAAGCAATATTTTTACAGATGTGCCCTAGTCTATTAACTGTACCTTTAACTATTTTCTTTAGATATTCGCCTATTTCAAAATATGCTATTAAAGCATGTTATTGCTTTTCTCCCTTAATTATTTGCGTCTTTATAGCTTTCCATTCCACTGAATCCCACAGACTTTATGAGGTTTACTTTTTTGTAAATATAATTACTTCCAGAATTTATTTGAAATATGTAAATTTGTATAGAATAACTGGTAAATGTGTACAGTCTCCATTCCAATTTGAGAAAAGGTCTATTACCGGTAATCCCTGTTTGGCTTATGTTACCTAATTGTATTTCTGGTGCTTGGAGCGAGTAGATTATAAATTCCCTGTTAGTCGTAATTAAGAAAGTTAAATTAGTACTATAATGTTGAATTACAAGCTAATACTCTAAATTGGAGTGCCGTATCGCATTGCTGGATATAAATACGAGCTTGAGAACAAGACTTTCGAAGACAACCATGAACCGGGATTATTTCCACGGTTGTAAACGCAACTGATGACTTGACAGTCTGTTTTTGTCGTGTGACTAGCTTTAATAATTTTAAGCATTAAAGATTTTTTGCTGGTAGATGTTGTCCATCATGTAATCGTCCTGGAGTTACAAAATTTAAGTACATATTGTCTTGGTCTTGGTGCTAATCATCAATACGGAACCTTAACTTAGCTTCTGTAATAATGTATATTTCACGAATTTACAACTGTGTGTATTAAATATGAAGATACTGACTTATATAATACAGTATTAATCATTATTAACATTGGTTCTACAGCTCTATTATAGAACCTCGACCTTCCCAAGTTTATTTCGCCAGTCAGCCCTATCCATTTGTGACTATTGTCAGTTTACTGCATCGATTTTTCTAGCATCATCATCTACAGTTACACCATCCTTCCAGCTAAGTTTTAACCTATCCCTTCGTATACTTCCCACTGGCTGTGACATAAAGATTCGTCTATTATAGGAGAGTTGTTTAGCTATGATCTTGCTAGATGTCCTGTCCATTTTAGTCTTCGTTTTTATGAGAGATATTACGTCTTTACCACCAGATACCTGTTTTTACTTGTGGTATATCTAATAGTTATACCACCTCCTCCAAATACCATTTTCACAGATGTCACCGAATATTCTTCTCAGGATGCTTCGTTCAAATATGAGCAAGAGGTTTTCATCTGTCTTGGAGATGGTAGGTACGTGCTTCTGACCCATGTCAGCACTGGCGTTTTAAGGGTTTTGTATATTGTTGTAGTTTTCTGGCTTTTTTACTGTTCCATAAGTTTACGCACCCAAAATAGCACTTGTTTGCCATAATTTATCTCCCTTTGATATCTTCCGTTATGAAGGTTGTTATTGGTCATCAGAGACCCTAGGTATGTGAATTTAACGCTTGAAAGAAGTGTTTCTTCTTCAAGCTATCAAGAAAAATATATAAATAAGATTTTCTGTTGTTACTCCTGGATAGTTCTTACAAATGAAAGGAAAATAGGCTTCAGGATCTTTCAAACTAGCTTATACCTCATCATCGTCTTCTGGATTTACAAAGCTTAGTTCAGGAGAAATAAAGAAAGCTGAAGGACAAACTAAACCGAAAACACTGCAACACTGCCGCTGCTGTCAAACTCGCGGCCACTGGCAAAAAGAATAATCTGCAGAGAAAGTGACAAAGGCCAAAAAGGCGCATCAAAGGACAAAAAACCTAAAAGAAAACAAAAGGCACCTAAGCCAAACACTGCCAAGGCTGTTGGAAGTTCACCAAAAATTAGAAAAGCTGATGCTCCTAAGGAGAAGTAACTGGACTAAATATCTTCGAAATGTAAAAACAAATATAGATAATGTCTAAAAGTAATAACTTTTGAGTGGGGGTTATCTTTGTGTTAAATTATGGAAATCTTGGAATGTCCAGGATACGTTCAAATTATTCGGTGTCAATATCATATTCTCGTACTTTAAATTCTTAAAGATCTGATATAAATAAGATACTAAAAGCTTCTTTATTTAATAGAAGTCAGGGGCAAAGCATTCTGGAATTGCTGATAACAAGATTGCTGATAGCCTCGCCAAAGAAGAAGGTATTTCTCAATGAACTAGTTTCTTCAGATATTCTCTACACAAAATGGGCAAAGTGAAGAAAATATTCTGAGAAAATGCAGAAGAACGTGCCAAGTACATTGTCTTCAATTGCGAAATAATTCTTTACCGATGTGATAAATAGCTGGAACAGGTGTAGAACCTGCTCAGATAACAAACGCACCACTGAGTGCCCAGTTCCTGAAATAAATATAAGAAAGAAGCCAGAGGGATGTACTAGTAGGCAGTCGATGAGACATGTATGTTTTCAAGGGTAACAATGTTGAATTGACAATAACTCACAAAAATCAAATAGAATGAGAGCTATATATTGAAATCTTTAAAACCTACATAATTCTAGTTTATTCCATAGAACACTTACCTTAACATAGGGAGCAATGCAATACATTATAACAAAACTCACCTGAAAAAAAGAAAAAAAAATCGGTTAAAATAATGAAACTTGGATCTAAAAAGAAGTGAAGCACAAACCCAAAGATGAATATTGCCATGCTGATGATCAAACAGTTTACAAAGTGAATTATTTGTTACATTTATTTTTGTATTTGTTTTTCCTACATCATGCAGTTCTACGCTTAAAACATATTGGTTCGAATAAATCCATTCAAACATAAAACTATTAAAAATCAATTTAATACATAATAGCTATCCACCTTTGACAACAATGCCAACATTATAAATATATAAAAGACAACAGTGTTTAGTGTTACTGTGGGGTCTAGGACGTTTCATCGCCGCCGTTTCGATGCCGCCAGTTCGATGCCGATGCCGACCGATTCATCGCCAGTCAATTAATCGCTATCTGATATATTTCCGAATTTTCGACAGTTACAATTATTAGTTATTTTTAGTATTAATAAGGAATTCTAGGAAATGCGAGATATGGCGGCGATGAAATGGACTGGCGATGAACCGGCGGCATCGAAACGGCCGGCGATGAACCGGCGGCATCGAAACGTCCCATTCCGTTACTGTGTGCCTAAAAGACTTGTTTAAAAAAAAGTCTTTCCAAAACATCAAGCCCTCATGCTCAAGCAAATTAAGACGTTGACTAAGCCACATCTCTGTTCTCAAAAATCTGTCAATGGGTGTTACTGTACACTGATTTTCCGTTTTTGTTAAAAAGCAATTAGTTAAAAGTTGTGTAGTGCCTCTTTTGTGTAGCATAAAGTGTCAGAAGTTTTCTTCGTAGCCTTAAACCCAAGGTTGCCACATCCCCACACCTCTACAGTCAGGATCTGCCTCGACAGTTACTTCCGAACAATAATGAACATAGGCATTCCAAAGACTTGTTAACTAAGTAAGTAATATTTAGTTCTAGGATATTTTGTTTATGTTTTATTCAAACGGTTCAAAAGGCTACCTTTGGATAGGTGTTGCACCATTAGTGCTTAAGATATTGCTAAATTACATGCAAGAGTTGTCATACTTTGCATCCAGCAACCTATGTGTTATACTCTGTCAAATTTTAGGACATTCTTCATGTTTGTGCTATTGTGTAGATATTAATTTTATCTACAATATGTTTCGTCTTTAACTATGTACTTGAACTACCCATTCCATTTCCTGTATGCGAATAAAAACACGTTCTACTGGGTTAATTTTCAGGTTTAAGTTATAACATATGTTCCATTGAATGCCGTGAGTGGCGTGAATGGCCCTATAGCTATATACCTCCATTGTATTGAAAATACCATTGACAAGTAAATTATCATGAATTATTTACGGATGATGAATAGTTACATAGATGCAGACACAGCCGGTAAATACCAAGCGACTTAAAAGTCATTTGGTTGTTCCTTAAAGATACGGGATATTTCTTACGTTTTGGATAATAAGTCAAAGAAAACAGGAAACAGTTTCCGCAATATAGACTTGACAGATATGGCGGTGCACAATACTGCAGTGCAATTGAAGCTAATTACAGTATACATAATTTTTATTTCATTTGGCCACGCCATTAGTTGAGAACGACTTTTTACCCATTTCATTAATCTTTTTTATTTAAGTTTCTAATACTTTGTAGAAAGTTCTCATTGAAAGAAAACTGAATAAACGAAAATGAATATACTTATAACGGAGAAGAACCACGACATACGTAGAAGGATAATAACTTTACTTTTTAATAGGAAGAGAATCAAAATTAAGCTTGGAAAACAAACTATTAATATACAGTACTAGATGTAACTAAACTCATTGGATGTATTAAATTGAAGACGCATGAAGGCAAACGTCCCTTGGTGCCTGGCAAAAGTAACAATCCCTTAGAACATGTAAGTTCCTTTCATCAAAGAAGTGGTCGAACATATGTATAGATAAATTCGAGCTTGCTAAAAGCTAGAAGAGGATGTTACAGGAATACTTTTATTGCAAGAATACATCATCTTGAAACTTTTAGCAAGCTAGGATTTGCAATGATGCAAGTTTGCAAGGCGTTGGTAAGTTTTAAAGTAAGTTTGAGAGTATGCTGCAAGGATGAAGATTAAGATCTTTAGAACAACGTAGTCTTAAGTAACTCCACGTTTAGTCCCAAGTTAGTTCCATGTTATGTTCTAATTAGGAATCCATTTTTTCCCGTTGTGAGTCCCAGCTATTCCATTGAGATCCATTTTTTGGGAATTCAGGTCTACCCGTGTTTAAAGATGAAGCCTCCGTGTGTTCAGGAGTTACACTCTACACTGGAGGCCAAAGTCTAGTTAATCTCATTTTCAGCTCAAATACTGTGAGAACTTTTTCTTTATATTCTTTCACAGTCGACTCAAAGTGATGGAACCTTACCATCAACTTATGTATGTACTTTTAGGCAGGCCGCACATCAAAGAAACATGAAACGTAAATTACGTTTCATGGAAATAAACCACTGCTAAACAAATATTCGTCCGGCCATTTATGAGACTATCCGAAAATAAAAATGTGTCATGAGCATGAATCACACTCGTTTCATTGGTAGGCGGACTTTGAGATTTGTTTAGCAGTGTTTTAGTTTCATGAAACATGTTTTTCGTTTCATGTTTCATGTTTTTCGTTTCATGTTTCTTTGGTGTGCGGCTTGGCTTATAAACCTTAGTCTGTTCACAAATTGAATATCGAAGAGAATATAGCAAGCTCACATAAAGATAAACTAGACTAAGACATCTTCGGGGAAAGAAATCGCTTCAGGTGACGAGAAGCCCAGCTCACGTGCCAATAAAAAGAAACTAGAGTGGCAAAAGTAGAATATGAAAACACATGAAGTCAAAAGACGATGATGAATACATACTTGCAAGTCCGCCGACACGGCTCCCGTGCTCACACTGTTACCAAACCAATTAGGTGCCACCGATACAGCTACATTCCAACAATCAATAACTGTACATAGGTATAAAAATGGGGATTATGAGACAAACATCTGATATTGGCCCAGAGCTAAAAGAGTTAACACTTGTAAAGTGCAAATCCGAACTTGCTAATTAAAAGAGGATGTTAAAGATACATTTATTGCAAGAATGCATCGTCTTATAACTTTTGGATTTGGAATGATGCAACGATGTAAGTTTGCAAGATTGCAGTTAGTTATTTTAAATTTAGTTTTAAAGCAAAGTTGAGGGTATGCTGCAAGGATGACGATTAAGATCTTTTGATACATATCAAGGATAGCGTTTTAACAGGTCTATACTAAAAATCTGATCCTTTGACGGTTTTATGTAATAATTTCGCGATTAAATGTTTCAGTCATCGAGCTTTAGAAAATATTGTTGCCATTTTTAGTCCATTCTTTTACGGTTTTTGCTCTAAATTTTAAAGAACCGCTTGGATTGACATGAAATTTGGCATACGTATAGTTTACATGTCAAAGAAAAAAAGTGATATTGTGCAAAAAGTAAGTATTTTGTCGAAAAAAACGTTCTTAGCAAAAATATAGCCTATAAAAAAGTAAAAAAAAATGGTGTACGCGTTAGGTCTCTGGATCTCGTAGAACCAGAGTTATAGCCAATGAAAAATAGATTCATATTCACCAAATTTCAAATAGAATATTTCGACGTGAAATATCCAAAAAATTAAGCACTTTTTGGGGAAAATCTATTTTAACTTTTTTAAAGTGTTTAAAAAAAGCTTTATTTCTGTTTTTATAAAAAGTTTTTAGCATTAAATTTAAGCAAGTTACGCTCAAAATAAAGTTGGCCCCTTTTGTTTCGGCAAAAAAAAAATCGGGAAGACCATCCCCTAATTAGCAACTTAAATGAAATTAATCGCTACCGCTCCACAAATTATTTTACTTATGTTGTGTTTATATTTATGATCTGTAAGTTTCATCGATTCAAGGTGCTTATTTTTGAAAAAATTTGGTTTTAAAGTAAAATTTTTAAAAATTTAAATTTTGAAAAATATACTTTTTTTTAAAATAACTTAAAAATTGTTAGAGATACCAAAAATTTCGAAAAACAAAAAAAGCCAGATTTGTTTTTCTGAATATCATGTATCTTTTTGTTTTTCTGTTAGACAAAAATTGATTAAGATTTGGTGTTTCTAAATTTGCATACATTCGTGATCAGTGACTCGTTCAACCCCTTTTAACTACAGCCCTTTCAATAATAAGGACTTTAACCCGATGAAACTTACAGATCATAAAAACAATATATACATGAGTCAAGAAACTTGTGAAGTAACGATTAAGTTCATTTAAGATACTAATTAGGGGGTGATTTTCTCGATTTTTTTACCAAAACCAAAAGGGACTAACTTTATTTTGAGCGTAACTTGTTCAATTTTGATGCTAGAAATTTTTTTTATAAAACAAAAATGAAGATTTTTTAAACACTTTAAAAAGTTGTAATGAGTTTTCTCCGAAATGTGCTTTATTTTTGGTTATTTCTTAAAGTATTCCATTTGGAATTTGACGAATATGAAACTATTTTTCATTAGCTATAATTCTGCTTCTACTAGGTGTAGACACGTGATATATACACCATTTTTTAAATTTTTTCACAGGTATATTTTTGCTGAGAATGTTTTTTCGACAAAATACTTATAGAGTTATTTGCGAAAAACCGTCTAAAAGCGTGGTTATTTTGTTGAAAAAATGAACATATTCACTGCCAAATAACTCGAAAAGTATTGACTTAGTGAAAAAACTCTATAGAACAAAAGTTACTTAAAATTAGCCAGTTTATCCATTTCCTGACTTTCTTTGGACGAATATTTTTTCACCCCCAAGAGGGGGTGAAAACCACCCCCAGGGCAAAAGCACATATCGGCACAATATCACTTTTTTTCTTTGACTTGTTAGCTATGTGTATGCCAAATTTCATGTCAATCCAAGCGGTTCTTTAAAATTTAGAGGTTTTGCAATATTTTACCGTTAAAAAAGGACGGACTATTTGTTAAAAGTTTTCATGTTGGTTTAGGTCTAGATTTAAAATCAAACAATTTAAGTTTTAATTAGTATTTCTTTTCTTTGATTTCTCAAAATGAACATTTTCTTCATTAGTTTGTCGTGCTCTTGACCCCTTCATTCTTCTTACTTCCTGGCTTCATATTGTTTCAGTTCTCATTTACGGAATTGATTCGTCGCCGTCTTTGCCCAGCTAGTTAGTAAACAAGCTGAGACAGGGCTTTTGTAAAATTGCTTAGAGTAGTCCTTATGCGCCCTTAGTCATTGTTAAAGGGCGCTAACGGTATAGCACTTTCCGGTTAGTTACTCCCAATTATTAACGGGGCCTTGTTGAAACAATAACGGGCGACTTGCCACAATTTTCACGTACACCTAACGACATAGAGAGAGACCTCGTTATCGGTTTCTGAGAAACAATCCGAAACGCCAGTGGCCATGACATTCCGTCCCTTTCGATGTGTTGGTGATGGGCACTGCCCGAATCACATAACAGTGACATAACAGGTCGTTACTCAATAGACTGTTCAATAAGTTTTGCGATTCGATAATAGAGAGTGTTGCTGCTAGCCTCTACATTGTTTTGTTATGTTGGTCTTCTTCTTCTTGTAGTTCCTTCTCCTATCGGAGGTTGGCTATCATCACAGCTATCCGTACCTTATTGACGGCTGCTCTGAAAAGATCTACTGAGCTGCAACTATACCACTCTCTTAACCCTTAAACGCCCAAGGGTGGGTAAAAAATGTCCACCTAATGCGTATTCCCTTGTAACATATTTATTAAGTGTTTAAAAATTTTAAAAAAATTATTTATCATTAAAAAGACAGCCCTTTATCGAATGTTAATTTGGTTCTACCGATATTTTTGAAAATAAAAGTAGCATCTTGAGTTAAATATGGGTGGGCATAAAAAGTACACCCTTGGTAAAACTTGTTCCTAAAGGTTTCTATATAATTTCTCGTTGGTAGGAAGATAATCCATATAATTATCGACGTATAATTACATAACCTACATAATTATCCGCCAATGAGGAGGCTGAAAGGAAGAATGTAGAGAAAATCGACAAATCTGAATTACTGGCTTTTACTGGTATGTTAATTTTGATGTACATTGTAATTTTGTTGTAAGGTTTGTAAATTGTTTATACTAATATTTTAGAAGATGCTGTGTTTATTAAGCATAAGATTCTTAAGTTTAATCCATTTCCAACAACTCTCAATAAATATATTAGCTATTTTCGAGGTGGACATTTTTTACCCAACCTTGGGCGTACATGGAACCTAAACAAGGTTGGGCGTTTAAGGGTTAAGTTTCTCTGCCAGGAAATTCTTCTTCTACCTATAGATCTTTTACCCTTTATTTTACCTTGCATTATGAGTTATGTTGGTACACTCTTCCAATGAACGTATGTGAAGTTTAATTTCAATATGTCAATTCTTTCTTGGTTTACAAACCGTTTAGTATAGTCCAGAAAGCCACTGTGCATCCGCTAGGAAAAATATTACGATTCGGATTTTTTGCACAATCTTACTCAAAAAGGACCTCTTTTAACAAAATTGCATGTTGCCAGGTCTGGTGCAAAAGTGTCAAAAATTTTTAAACGTTTTTTTGTTGTTTTTTTTTTCTAAAATTATTTTTTTTGCATCGAACAAAGTTTGTTTAGATCATTCCAAACAGAAAAGGTCTTTAGTGACTTTTCTATAAAGTTGATAGTTTTTGACATATTATAAGCGATTAAAAATTTAAAAATTGCGAAATCGGCAATTTTTAGCCTTCAAAAACTATGTGAAAATTTCAATGTTGCCAAGGTAGGTAGATATTCTTTGAACATCGATTGATGAAATCTCGAAGGGTTTTCTGTAATACAATATCGAAAACCCCTTTGTTTTTAATTGCTAATCAAGCGGGCGCGACACTATTTTCAACCGTTGCATGTATGTATGTAATATGCGTAAATATACAGGGTGTTTGGTAAAGAATCGGCCATAGCTTAATCTCAGGTTCCTGAGGTTAAAATAGGCCGATTTAAGCTAACTTAACTTAGTACAAAGTTTATAATAACCGAGTTACAGGGTGTCAAAGTTAAACTTTTTTTTTATTTATTATTGAATATTTCCTGACAGGTATGAGATAACAACATGAAATTTGGTATGTGGGGGTTTTTTTGGGTCGAGAAAACTAAATTCCCTACCAAAAATTATGTATTGCCCAGAGGGCGCCACATACGCCTTTCAGCACTCATTTATAACGTTCAATTTTTTTTATCCCTCACTGTATAATTTTGACATTAAAATTTTTATTTTCCTATTAGTTTTACTTAAAAAAGGAATACTCCTTTCATCTCCCTAAACTCAACCGTTTTTGAGATAAACGCATTTTAAAGCTGCGATACACCATCGTTTTTAGCATAATATCATTGTAGTTACACCCGAAAAATAACTTAAAACCATAATAATTGTGCCAGTTCTCAAATTTATGTCATTGCATCGCAAATTCCATTTGAAGAAATTTGCGATACATTTTTCGATAATTTTATGGTCTTAAGTTATTTTTCGGGTGTAACTACAATGATATTATGCTAAAAATGATGGTGTATGGCATATTTAAAATGCGTTTATCTCGAAAACGGTTGAGTTTAGGGAGATGAAACGTTTTTAAGTAAAACTAATAGGAGAATAAAAATATTAATGTCAAAATTACACAGAGTGAGGGATAAAAAAATTGAACGTAATAAATGAGTGCTGAAAGGCGTATGTGGCGCCCTCTGGGCAATACATAATTTTTGGTAGGGAATTTAGTTTTCTCGATCCAAAAAACCCCCACATACCCATGTTGTTACACATACATAATTTTTGGTAGGGAATTTAGTTTTCTCGATCCAAAAAACCCCCACATACCAAATTTCATGTTGTTATCTCATACCTGCCAGGAAATATTCAATAATGAATAAAAAAAAAGTTTCACTTTGACACCCTGTATCTCGGTTATTATAAACTTTGTACTAAGGTAAGTTAGCTTAAATCGGCCTATTTTAACCTCAGGAACCTGAGGTTAAGCTATGGCCCATTCTTTACCAAACACCCTGTATATGCGGAAAAATATTCTGATTTTTTTTTTCACCATCTTGCTTGAAAATGTCTCCTTTTAATAAATTTTCATGTTGCCAGGATCAAAAGGCAGTCAAAAATTTTTTTAAAGGTTTTTTTTTGTTTTTTCCTAAAATTAATTTTTTTAGGTTTTTTGGATCATTCCAAATAGAAAAGATCTCAAGTGACTTTTCTCTAAATATGATAGTTTTCGAGATATAAGCGATTGAAAATTTAAAAATTGCAAAATCGGCCATTTTTAGCCCTCAAAAACAATGTTACCAGGGTACGTAGATATTCTATAAGCATCGATTGATGAAATCCCGAAGATCTTTTTGCAATACAATATCGAAAATCCCTTTGTTTTTTAATTGCTATTCAAGTGGGAGCGACACTATTTTCAACCGTTGCATGTAGATATAATCGGAAAACACTTGAAGCTAAAAAAAATGTTTTAAAATTTTTTTGACCCATTTTTGACTCTGACAACATGCAAATTTGTTAATAGGGAACCTTTTCAAGCAAGATGGTGAAAAAAAAATTGAGTCAGAATACATTGAACATAAAAGCATTTATGTCTTTACTAGTATATTGCCTATAAACAATTTAATAAAGTCACGAGAAATTTTTTGTCCCTTCCATCTCTAATTTCCATCCATCATATTATATTCACATTCACACTGTTCTCTTGGCTGATTTCCGAAGCGACATCCTGAATATAATATCGATCTGTCTTATCTTTTTTTGATGGTTCAACGGCTCTCTTCACTTTTTATTTTATGATGGTGGATAAGTGTAACATAAAACAATATAAAAATAACACTAATAATTAGATAAGGCGATTGTTAGTATATTATTTTTTCTGATAGGTCAGTTTGTAATATACAAATGTGGATAATTTTTTTTTTGATATAAAGGTATGTATTATACCTATTCGTATCCGTACCTATTCCTCAGATCTCAAATTCGACAATTCTTGTCCCGTTTTTTTCTAATCTTTGAAGTTTTTGGGGAACAACTGAATATTTTAGAAATCAGGGGTTAGTGCGTGATGATCAACTGCGTATCCAGGATGATCCTATGAAGGGGGTAACAACTACTGGAGGGTTTCTAAGGGGTATGGAATACCGCCAATTTAAGCTCAAAGTACATCTCAATGGGGGGTTATAACCCCCACAACCCCCCTAACCCCATAGTAGCGGGTTACGCTACTAGTGGTGATACATTAAAAATTCCTTTGGTTGAGATTCACATAACAGACATGATGTAATCAGGTAAATCTATATAATCTATTAGTTGTTTGCAATGAAACCGCAGTATTAGATCCAAAATGACATCTCCTTCTACCAAGAATCATTAAAAAATCTATAATTTATACAACACTAGCCCGCAACAACAACAAGAGCTCCATCAAATCATAAAGAAAATGCATATTAGTTGATAGTTCTTCTGCAACCATGGGCGTCCATACCCATGGCCGTGGCCCCCTAGCTTTTCGGGTGCTTTAATCTATATAGGGTTATCCAAAGTATACAAAATATAATGTGAAACATTTTCACGTCTGGCCCCTCCTAAAAATTTTTACATGGGCGCCCGTGTCCCATGTGTTCAACCGAACTGAGAGAACGAAGGAACGTCTCCATGGTAAAAATTCGAACTTTAGCTTGGAACGTCTTAAAACTATAACTCTAAAGCCAAAAGTACGAAACATTTCTCTTCTGCTCTTTGCTAAGAAATAGTCAACCACTATTGACAAAATTGAATTTTGCCCAATACTTTATTAAATGTAGAGGTAAGAGTTTCAGAATCTACAATTTTTTGGTTCACGATGAACTGACAAAGTACTTCATTGAGTAATTCATCATTTATTGACTAAATCTCAAACTAAGTACGGAAAACTTCATAACTTTGCATTCATGCCTTCTGCCTTCTTGAAACTGTTTCAAAAATCATCTATCGATTTTCAGAAATTTCTCGTTTTCCACTGTTCGTATTTCGTATCTCGTTACAAATCCACCATTCTTCATAGTACGTTTCGTTGAAAGAAAGAATGCAAGAACAAAGTCGGCTTGGAATGCCCGCTTCGACCGAGCACCTGTCAAAAACATAACATGAAGAAAGGTTATCCCCCGTTTTTTAAAGTTTAGAAAAAAATCCACATGCATTGACGTGAAAGACGTGAACCGACCCAGAATCTCATGCGTGTTCAGGACCGGTTTATAGGAAACTTAGATGAATATCGAGCCACTGAAAAGATTTATTTATTCACAGTCGATGGATAGGAATTTGTAAGAAAATATATATGTAGGGAATATCAGGGAAGACCTCTCTAGCTAGATCATTGAAATCGGCTACTACGTGAAATTAATTCATTTAAACCATATATTTTTCAGATAATAGAACAAGTCATGGAGTTTAAATATCTAGGCATCACACTATCTAGCTACGGAAAGATCGAAACACAAGTGGAAGATCAAGGGAATAGAGCAAACAGAGCCGCAGGTTGCCTGAATGAAACAATATGGAGAAATCAAAATATCAGAAAAGAAATGAAAGACATAATTTATAAAACAGTCATCAAACCAATAATGGCATAAGCGGCAGAAACACGACCTGGCACAGAGAGGACAAAAAGAATGCTAGAAACAGCAGAGACGAAGACCCTTCGAAAAATCGATGGTAAGACGTTATGGTTATGGTGCATCGGGACAGGGCCCACTTGTGAGTCCTTCAGACACTTAGGGCCAACACATACGGTGAAACGTAAATGTAACAACGAAACTGCAACCCTCAGTTACTTTTGAGTTTTATTTGAGTTTATGCCATAGACACCTATGAGAAACCACACATGATGAAAACCATTTTGACCTTTTCAAACCGACGGTTTGAAATGCACACAGATCAGTTTCATTGAAACCGGCGTGCAAGAAACTCGTGTTTGTGTTTCATCGGATTTCACGTCTTTGTGGGTAAAACAAAATGGACAACAAAATGGAATATCCTCCTCCTCAGTCGTTTCCTCATTGCTGAGTGTCGTGATTCCCTATAATATACGAGCAACTATCTCTTTCCATCGGCTTCTGTCCTGAGCTTCCCTCATGGATTCAGAGAATGTTTTTCCATTGGCTTTCTGTACTTGATCCGTCCATCGAGTAGGTGAGCGACCTCTACTTCTGCGCCCTTCAACGTTTCCCGAAATTATAAGTCTCTCAAGATTATCATCACTTCTTCTTGCAATATGGCCGAAAAATTTTAAGACGGTGGAGAGGCAAATAGAGGAACGTCGAGTCTGAATATTAAGCTCTTGGAGGATTGAGTGATTTGTTCTTCTGTGTTCCGTCCATGAGATCCGAAGCATTCTTCTCCAGCACCACATTTCAAAGGCGTCAATCCTTTTTCTGTCCTCCGATTTCATTGTCCATGTTTCGGATCCGTAATTAAATATGGGAAAAATTAAGGCACGTACTAATCTTATTTTGGTGTTCTTCTACAAGAAGCGATCTTTCCAGATTTTCGATAATCTACTCATAGCGTTTTTGGCCATGCCTATTCTCCTACGTATTTCTGTTTCACAAGATCCTGTATTACTGATGTAGGATCCTAGATAATTGAACTCGTTAACCACTTCAAACTGGTCTAAGGCTCCTGTTGTCTGAAGTGAATTTGAATAATCTACTATCATAATTTTTGTTTTTTGTTTATTGATCTTGAGACCACATCTATTGCTTTCGGCTTCCACTAGCTGCAGCAGGCTGGACATTTCTTCTTCGGATGCAGTTATTAATGTTGTATCATCTGCATATCTGAGATTTGAGATCTTCTTTACTACGACAGAAATACCGCCATTCCTTTGTCGAGTGCTTTTCTCATTATATATTCCCCATACCATAATAGAAAATAGAAAATCCCCCAATAGAAAATGGAATATCAACAGGAATCATATCAAATCCTACAGAATTCCCTTCTGTGAACAAAGACATAAATTTTGGAAACTTAAATTTGAATTAAATTTATTTAATTTTTAAATAAGTAAAAATATTTAAATATTTATTAATTTATAATTATAGTATATAATTCTAAATATTTTTATTTAATATGTAATTAGTATTATTAAAATACTAAGTGTTATTATTAGCCTGTTCTTGAGAACTCAAACAATTCCTCATACTTAGTATTGTGTTTCTGCCATTCTTTCGACAAGTTCAAGGTATTTGGTATACAAGTTCAAGGTATAATATGTAGTTTTGCTCGATAACAATCCATAAATTCTCTATCATTTTCTTGTATTTCTTTGGCAACCACAGACATACAATGATATTCTTCTCAATCTACAAAGGTATGTATCTATAAAGTTCTTCTTTTACGCCTTTTTCTTTGTCGAAGATATAAATACATAACCACCACTTCTTCATCACTTAAACAAGACATTTTACAGACTTCTGTTTTCACAGAAAACTGAAATGATTGCGAAGGTTGAGGTTGCAGCGTGTGTGGTAAACGATTGAAACACGTTTCAAACTAATAATTTCAAAAGGGTTTCGTTGCAGTTTCGTTTCACCGTATGTGCTGGTCCTTAGAGTCCTCCTACGGAGCTTACATTGTATCACCTCTATCTTACGGACCAGGTCCATAAGAACCTGGTCTTAGGCGTTTCTTGGGCCTGGGCTCCCATGCTAATCTCCCAGAAACCTTATGGCCTCACAGAAAGCCACAAGTCTCTTAAAAGGCAACTCCCTCACCTGGCTCGGCTGCATAGATGCCGATCCCAGGATCTGCCACCTCCGACAGGCCAATGCCTGGCACTCCCAGAGGACATGTGAGGAGGTTTCCTCCTCCTCATTACATAGACGGCACCGTGAGCCAGCCGCCAGTCCAAGCAGATGAAGGTGGTGTCGGAGTCTACAGTGGCCGGTGAGCATTCTGACCACCTGGGAGCATTTTCTACGATCTAGAAGAAGCAGTTGGGCTGTAAGACTTTTGGAGTCCTGAATTTTCCGCAGAAGAAGCTCCCTGAGACTACCCCGACCAGCACTGAAGGGCACCCCAATCACTGATTCGGGTCCCACAGGCAGAGAGAATGAGGTCTTGATAGGGTGTCAGCCCGTTCGTTACCTTCCACACCTGTGTGTGTGTAAGACACTATGGGACAGAGCTAGAAGTACAGATATACGAAGGAGAAACAAGGTGGAGAATATCATTAACTGGGTAAGAAACAGAAGGAAACACCCCTGTCAGACTTCATTAGTATACAAAGATTGCAATGGGCCGGCCATGTGATCAGAATGGGAGAGGACCTATCAAAACGAGCACTGAACGCTAGAATGCAGGTAAAGAGACCGGTTGGAAAGCCAAGAAAGCGCTGGGAAAACATAGTAAGCAGCGACGTACAAGAACTTTTAGGAGTCCGTGCTTTTAAATTTTTCAAAAACATTTTTTTCTCAGGATTCGAAAAAAATGAATGCATTTAAAAATAATTGGAGCCGAAAATTTGCGCCTAACCCCTTAGCTACTTAGACTTAGTAGTCAGAAAATAACGCGTTGAAATACTCATATTCTTTAGGATTCTCACTTGGTAATTCAAGTAAGTATATACAGCCGGAAAAATGAAAGATTACCCATGAATGAACGATCACATCAATCACTTATTTTGTATTTGCTGTTTTTTTCTATAAATAACAAACGTTTGTTATAGAAAAAGACAGCAAATACAAAATAAGTGATTGATGTGATCGTTCATTGGTAATCTTTCATTTTTCCGACTGTAGGTACATATTATCTACTATTCATAAATTCAGAATCATACGTTATTTAAAAAAATCTGGCTTCGTTCATTTCCTACGCAATTAATTGAAATTCAAAAAAGTTCAATTTGATGAAATTTGCCCCTAAGGTGACTCACGCACGTTAATCAATTTCCCATCAAAACGAACTGAATCGGAAAATAGACGTGGCCGATTCGGCCTGTTGTTATTTTTACCTAAGGCGATGAATAGGCAACGAATAATTTATTCATATTTGCATACCTGTGCGTATACCAATTTCCGCAGTACACCAATATTGTAGAAATAAACAACAACAAAAAAATGAAATCAAATCAACCTGGAGGTATTTGGGAAAGGGAAAACAATTTTTATTTTTTTTGAAGTTATCCTTCTTTACCGGCGATAGAGGGTGATTTTTTTATATGTTAAAACCTATCAGCCCGGCGCATGCGCATTATAACTTTGTTCTGATTGGATGTTCAAATGACATGTCAAAAATTATCCGATATGGCAGCTGTGGTTTGGAGGTAAAGGTAAAGGTAAACAAATGTATAATATATTAGTTTTATTGTTGTGAGGACAGAAACAAAAAAGTTTATAATGTAGTGACTTTTAAATAGTTTTTAAAAGCAACAGGTACGTAATAATTGTTAATGTATGATGGGTATAAACCTACCTATTTGATCTGCCAAAATACATAGTATGTAATACTTTTATTTATATAATTTGATTACCATCAAAATTTCTAACAATATTCACCTAATATTTTGTTTTTTACTCTATGTTTTGTTGTATTTTTTCAATTCTAAATCATTTCAATTCAAAATTAAAATAATTTGATCAATTTTCAAAATATCAAAATATCACAAGTTTAATCCGTTTACTTAGTCGATCTTCGTAAATAATGACACATAGTGTCCGTGGCTAAGCGGAGAAAGCAAATGAATTCCAATTCCAACCGCTATTATCAGCGCTGGTTCGAGTCCCAATAGAAACTTTCTTTTTTGTTTTTTTTTAATACCTTTTATGATTGTAAGTATATTTATTATATAATAGTATTTTCAAAAAATACGTATTTAGTTAAAAAATTTTTCGACAATTAATGTTTAGACATCATTTGTGGCTTGTTTAATGCGTTTGTGTGTGTTTTATTCTTTTATTATTTTAATTTTTGGCACTGTTCTAATAAAAATGTTTGAGAAGTAGTAAGTATAAATTAGTTTAATATTTAAACAAAATATAAATAAAAAGTATATTAATTTCGTTTAAATCATATAATAGAAGTATAACTTCTTACGTGCGTACAAAGTACACACACATTCTTTTTTTTGAAGTTATACTTCTTTAGCCGCGATTGAGAGTAAAATTTCATAATACTGTGCGCATGCGCACACATACAGTATGGCGTTTAGTTGCTAAATCTTTCAAGTTATGTATAAATATGTCAGTGCAAGAAAAGGTGTGAAAAGAATACATATTAGTGTTTTTAGTAAATATATTTATTATAATGTTTGTGTCTTTGGATTTGTCTTCCTCAGGAGTAAGATAAGTATTAATAAAACATTTTAGTGTATATTTATTATACTTCACCTTGTCTGTTTGTTACCGTGAATTGTCATTAGGTACGTCCGAACTAGTGTTGCCAGGTCCGATTTGGTTTTAATCGGTACATAAGCAAAAACAAATCGGGATTCAGGGTTGTTGATCGGGACAAATAAACAACAATAGCCCAGGAAATGACCGTTTTGGAGTGTAATTTTCCGAGTCAACTCCGAATTGCATGAAAATCTGGTTTTAGGTTCTACTTACTGTCTACTTCAAAGTTGAACTTGTACCGTTGGTTGCTTTTAATTGAGGGGTGATAATTACAGTTACCCCATCTCGGGGGTAAAAAAACGCGCGTTTAAAGTAAGTCCCAAAATGGATCAACTGACTGACTTTAAAGAACTTTTGTTCTATAAAATTTTTAAACTAAGTCAATACTTTTCGAGTAATTTTGTCGAAAAAAATATTATTAGCAAAAATGTAGCTTTTAAAAATGCAAAAGAAAATTGTATGTTCAGAAAGTCTATAAAACCAGTAAAAGCAAAGTTGTAGCTCATCAAAAATACGTTCTTATTCGTCAAATTCCAAATCGAATTTTTCAACTTGAAATAACCAAAAAATTAAGCAATTTTCGAGCAAACCCCATTAAAATTTTTTAAAATCTTTAAAATAATCTTTAATTTTTTTTATATAAAAGTCTCTAGCATTAAAACTAAGCGAGTTACTCTCAAAATGAAGTTGACTCCTTTTTTTAGTAAACAAAATCGTGAAAATATCCCTCTATTTATTTTGTTTATTTATATACGGTTACAACCATTTACAGAAAAAAAAACAATAGAATAAAATATAAATTACATACAATAAAGAGGACAAAAAATACAAATTATCAATATAAATATGTTTAGCACCGTAAATAAAATTAATCGTTACCGCTTTACCATTTACGTTATATGTGTATTGTTTATACCTGTAAGTCTTACCGGTTGGGAAGGCTTAGTTAAAAAAAAATTGGTTTTATAGTAAAAAAAAAATTTCCTAAAATATTCAAAAATGCCCTTTTTTTCAAAATACCTTAAAAAGTATTAGGAATACTAAAAATCTCAAGAAGTAAAAAGAAGGTAGGTTTTGCTTTTATAAATATGATAGATTCATTTTGATTTCTGTAAGACAATAATTGGTTAAAATATGGCTGTTTATATTTTGCATACACTCGTGATTAGTGGCTCGTTCAGGCCCTTTCAATCGTGTAAAAAATACATAAGTAAAGTAAATTGTTTGTAAAGCGGTAACGATTAATTTCATTTGGGGTGCTAAGTAGGGGGAGATTTTCAGGATTTTTTTTTACCAAAAAAAAAAGGAGTCAACTTGATTTTGAGCCTAACTTACTTAGTTTTGATGCTAGAAACTTTTTTAAAATACAAAAATAAAGCTTTCTTAAAAAAATTTTAATTGGTTTTTCCCGAAAAGTGCTTCATTTCTTGGTTATTTCACGTTGAAATATTTGATTTGGAATTTGACGATTAAGAACGTATTTTTCATGAGCTACAACTTTGTCTATTTTGCTGGGTCTATAGAGTTCACAACGTTTTTCTTTTTTTTTATTATGCTACTTTTTTGCAAAGAATATTTTTTTCGATCAAATATTTACTTTTTGAACATCAAATACACACTTATTTGTGAAAATAACATGAAAACGTGATTTTTTTGTCGAAAAATAAACATTTTCAATCGTAAATAACTCGAAAAGTATTAACTAAATTAAAATGTTATAGAACTAAAATTGCTTAGAATTAGTCAATTTATCCATCTTCGGGCTTATTTTAAATGTGCGGTTTTTCACCCCCAACTAGGGGTAACTGTCACCCCCCGAGTAAAAGCAACCAACTACACAAGCCGTCCAAATTTTCATACAATTCGGAGTTGATCCTGAAAATTACACGGTATCGCCGTATTTCCCCTTCATTTACTGGATTACAAGGTGTTTCTATAATCTGTATTTAATCCTACATAATAATAATAATAATCAGACGAAATTGCAAAAAAAATCGTAGATTAAGTAAATTATTTATTTTTTATTAGATTTTGCCGCTTGTTTTTATAACATAATTATGTAGTTATAAAATTCACTACAAGTCCTCCTGAAATTGGTTTTCGTTGGTGAAAATCGGGACATTTAGTGTCCCGATCAGGTACAAATCGGTACGCATCCCCAGAACCCTGAAAATCGGGACGTCCCGCGCAAATCGGGACACCTGGTAACGCTAGTCCGAACCGATACAGACACAGTCCTCGTAGCGCATTTGGTATAGCATTCGGCTAGAGATCGAGAGGTCTTGAGTTCGAATCCGGAGCAATCCTATAATTTTTTTTTATATTTTTTTGAAAGCGGTAAGCACAAAATTAGTTTGGTGTTTAAAAAAAATTAAATCAAACTGTTTAAAGTATATTTATTTTTAAGAAATCATATAATAGAAGTATAACTTCTGACGTGCGTACAAAGCACACACACATTCTTTTTTTAACTTTTGCGTAGATACATTAGGTTAATTTGGGTAGGTTATGCGCTATGCATTTATAGATAATTTTTTTGGTTGGGATTTTAACCAGAGTCACACCATAGGCATAATGTAATAGACCTGGATCCCGCGTACCAAAAAAAGTTAATTAATAGCAAGCTGAAAATATTTGTTAATGGGACTTAACGATGTCTAGTCGGACAAACTTTGATGTATGGGAACACTGGAACAGGGGAAGTTTTAATTGTGGAACAGGTTAAAAATTTGAAACGAAAGATTAAGAAAACGTTCCATGTATTTTGTCGGACAGAACTTCCAATTGATTTGTTACCATTTCATTAAACTCTCATGCAAAAATAAGACTGGTGTTTATCACCAACTGGGCATTTTAATGAGTGGAACACGAAGAACATGACAAATGACAGGAATCATGTTAGTTAGTAATAGCAGTCTGATGTTTGCATGAGAGTGTAATGAAAGGGTAACAAATCAATTGGATGTTCTGTCCGTCAAAATACATGGGACGTTTTCGTAGACTGACGTTCCAAATTTTTAAACTGTTTCACAATTAAAACTTCCCCTGTTCCAGTGTTCCCGTACATCAAAGTTTGTCCGACTAGACACCGTTGCCGTTAAGCTACTAACAAATTTTCAGCTTGCTATTAATCAACTTTTTTTGGTACGCGGGATCCAGGTCTATAACCGTATATAATATAGTTGACATAAAAACAACTAGATAATTGAAAAACGTCAATTTTTTGACAAATAACCATAGGATCAATAGGGCGTTTGAATTTTTATTAATTATGCGAAACTACAATTAATATTTTAGTATTCATTAAGGTAATTTATTTATCAAAATCAATATAACTCAAACAAAATTAGTATAATTTGATTAGGTACCTACCTACAGTTGAGTCCGCGAGTCTTTACCCGTGCGTCATTAATACCTGGCGAGATAAAACACATATTAGCATCATTCTCTTCCACGCATGAAACTAATGACAAACCAGCTGACGCCTGTTTTTAAGTAAAAACACATGTTATTTTTATGAACCATCTAGACTCAGTGCATTGAACAGAGATAGGTACAAAGTCTACAAAGAAAGACGATTGGGGATGTTTTCACATATTTTAAGTACAATTTCTGACGTTTTGGTTTGTTTACTTTTGTGGCTGTCAGTTTGTTGAATTTTTTTGCTGTTATTTTGTCGAATTTTTGCATTTTGAAGTTTTTTATAGTATACAAACAGTTGTTTTCACAACTAATTTTATATTGGAGTTAGAAATTTTATGATAAGTTTATGTTATTTTACGATCAATTTTGACAACGGACAAATAACCTCATTGTTGACACAGTTAAGGAATGCTTGTGTTTAATGTTCCGCCAAAGTGAATAAAATAACAAAAAGAAAATATATTATGTTATCAAATTACCCCTAAAGAATGTAAAAACTTCAAAAAAATGTCAAACCATGCATTTTTATGTTTTATATCCGTACTAATTTATTACTCGCATAAAAGAACAAACTTAAGTAAACCTTAATCTTGTCGTGTTCCATGACTTTCAAAATCTAATAACTACAACATCAATTAAATCCCTATCTATTTTTTAATTTCCATCGAACAAAAACAACCCCAGTTTCTCTAGCAGCAACCACTGTCTCTCTCCGTGTTATCCTTCCTTCTCTTTTCCTTTCATCTCGCATATCCCGTTCTCCCACTCCCGCAACCAACTCCCACGAATCCTTCCCTCGTTATTTTCCTGTCGGTCGCACCCGGTGCACGCAACCTTCCCAGAGGCGCATCGGGGGTGGGGGGCAAGGGACGCTGACCAACTCCTCCCGATCATCTGTCGAAGCGTACCAATGGTTTATACCGAAGGGGAGATTATAATGTTGGAGTATATCTATATGGATGAAAAAATCAGCTGGGTTATTTTTTCTTTTTGAGAAGTAGGAGGGTGGATGTGTGTTAGGGGGTGAGATGTGCTGTAGGGTGAGTGAATAGTGTGCTATAGAGTCGGTGGTGGGATGCCATTTTTTTATATATACTCATTTAGCGGGGGAGGAAATGAGGAAGAGAGATCAGTCTGTTTTTAGTTACTGCTAACAAATCCTTGTGTCTATACATTATTTAAAACGCTTTCTTGTTGAGGATTATATTCTTTTTATATTATATTATACTTTCCTGTTCATTCTATTTAGATACTTGCCTGCTGATTGTGATTGATTGATCAATATTGAAGAACGAAATTGTATATTCATTTTTATTTAAATTTTTAAAATTGAGATATTTCGTATTTTTTATGTCAGTCTAAGGGCCGGTTGTTCGAACGCTAATCAAAAATGGAATCAACTGATCATTATCAAATATTTAATTACTGTCACCAACTGTCAATGTCAACTTTGATTGGGTTGCTGAAAACGTAATTGATTACAATTATGAGATTAATTGATTAGTTAATCAATTATGTTAATTAATAATTAATTAATCAATTAATTATGTTAATTATCATAATAATAATTAACATAATTGATTACAACCAACTGATTGGCGTACGAAGAACGGATTTTGTTATTTGATGGTTGTTAAGGGGACTTGATTATAATTAACTTGTTGATTCGCGTTTGAACAACCGGCCCCAAAAGTCAGTTCCACAGACTATTCATAGTCGCCATTCCTTTCGTACCCTTGACGTATGACGTAGATATATTATAAGTCATATGTCAAATTAAAAAATTACCTAGCCTAGAGATCGAACTCCTTATGATCGTATTAATATGTAGATATGTTATGTATTAATAAATAAGGGGGCAAGAATTTGAAAATTACAATTAACTGCATGTAAGAAAATTTGAAAAGATCACGTTTATCCGACCTTTAAAATGAGGTATCACTCAACCCCCTTTTCCATTAAAGATTTTGGGGATTGTGTCCGCCCCCGCTAGAGGGTTGATGTAATTTAGTTGAAAACTGGTTTACAAAATGTCCCCCTTACAAATAATTTGACTGTCTTTTCATATTTTTAGATTTTCTATAGGGACCAAATTGTTGAGGGTGGTATACCTTTTCAAATTTTTTTTTCTCTGATTCTGGCCTTGGTTTAGAACTAGAACCTTTAGCCACGTAATTGTATAACTTATCACTAACTCAGGTGTAATGTGTAGTGTGAGTGTTGAGTAAGTGTCTTGTTACTTTGCAAAGTCGACGTCATTGTCTTTGCAAAGAGACGCTAATTGTATCCGAACGTCTGCAGTCCCTCCGGTGAGTACCAATCCCACCCTTTTCAAATCGACGCACTGTATATTTGAGGTTTTTTTAAATCAAGCATTTAGGTTAGTCAGTTGAATTCAGAGACATGTTAACCGTAGACGAGGTTAGTTATATGCCACTCAATGAATCGGGGTGTAACACCGATATCAAAGACGCCATTGTCAATATTCATTTTGAGTTGTCTAGCTATCTTTGTCCGTCGTATGAGCGGTATCACTTAGTAAAAAGAGATAGATAGACCACCTATCGACTGCCGCGCGTTACGCTTTTTTGCTCAGTATGCCTTGTCTACGGTTAACATGTCTCTCACAAACCATACATACTCATAGACGTTTCACGACCATGTTAATCTTTCGGATCGAATTAACGCCATCTCTTGATTGGAATGGGAACTAAATTGACAAATTTTAGTTACGTGGGAATTTCAAATTATAAATTTTGCGGGATTTTTGATGAAATTTCGCAGGAAATTAAAACAACAGAAAGACAATTCAATGTTTTATTCAATGTTTTACTGAAAACTTCAAATATTCCAATTTGTTTTCAAAATGCTAAACATTACTGCCATGTGTAACGTGAAAGCACTGATGTGTAATATTGAGTTGAATGAAAATTTTTGAAATAATCTTGTAGGATGTTTGTTTAGATAAATACCTTATAATCTTTTAATTCTTTTACAAACTTCCAAAAATATATAGGCCCGAAATGTTGATGACACACTTGTCTATTGGAATAAACTGTTTCAGGATCTATTATACCTATTGTTTTTTTAAATGTGGAGAAACACAACACAGGATGATCAATGTAAACTAAAAATTCTACTCATAAAAACGGAGAGGAGGTTAATACAATTGATTAAAATTGTGATTAAATCTAATTAAAAACGTAACACTACTATAATCAAATAATTAAGCCACAAACTGTAAAATAAAAAGTAAATAACAAATTAATTTAATTGTCAACTGTCAGTTGTTAAATATGACAAGAGAATTGACTGACAGCGACATCTTTGGATTGGAATGGTAACTAATTTGCTGTCTTGACCTTGACAATTTACGTGAAACGTCTACTGGTTGAATTACGTTACTGAGTTGCGCCAAATGTAGGCAACTTACATTTCTTTATTGCAACATTATTACATAATATCTGTTGTACTGCAACTGCAACCAATGACGTAAATTGCAACAATCCATTCCCTTTCTGATGTTGTATCCTCTGCAACCATATTCTCACAGCGAATAGCATTTCTTTGAGTTTCTAGAACAGTGACAGGACAAGAAATGGACGGATACAAAAGTACCTAGAATAAATTATGTATAATTTCTTAAGGTAGATATATCTCGCTCAATCTCGCTATCACAGATCAGAGACCTGCTTTTCATAGTTTAATAATTAGGTGGATATTACTGCTTAAGGAAGAATCATATTATCATGCCCGCACCGTTCCGGCACGTAGCGTAGTCTCCGAAAAACCTGATTTTACAAAGAGAACTATCTGATACTATAGATACGCTCCGGACAGTATGAATTTTATTGTTCATATTTAAAGCCATTAAAATCAATATTTTTCGGTAACGAAACGCTACGTGCTGGAACGGATAATATGATTCTTGCTTAAGTTCTAAACTTTGTTTCCTTATCAATGATTTGAAATAATATGCCACTGTTATCTTTAACAAAATGTATCCCATAATCAAATAAAATAAGTCTTTGATTTCCAGCACACAGTAAACAAATATAAACACACAGATGGAAAAAAACTCTTTATCCTTTTAATCACCACACCAAATTTATACATAAACACTCCGAAATCCTTTTCGTTGGTTACACTTCAAACGCGAACTGAAAAATTACCTTAACACGTGCTCCCCAGGGAACAAACAACTCCCGCAATTCCACAAAGTAGACTTTTTCATAAAGATTTTCGCCAAAACTAAATTAGCGTTTTCGAAAAACACCTTCATCCGCACACATTACGTACCAAACTTGTTTAAAGGCTTTTTCTTTGATCTTTCGACGCTGTATATGCAAATGACACTTGCCAAAACGGCCCCTTTCTGTTTATGTGTACAAAGCCTATTACCTTTCGCGCTTCCAACTTCACCAAAAATGTGCAAAAATTGAGAAATTGTCCTTCGACTGACGACTCAAAGCCCCGACCGATGAGTCGTTATCTAAAGGAAATTGGAATTGGGAAATTTATTTGAATATGGTTTTATGGGTACAGGGAGGAATCGACAGGATTATTAAAAAGTTTTCTCCGATAAATTCTAAGTTCTCGTCCCTTTCTGGAAATCAGTGCCTTTTTGGGACAAAAAACACAGAAAAGAATGTAGATAAGGATTCAATCGGAAGTATATATTCAATCTTACAATATTTTGATCTATTCGTTACCATATTATGTAGGTAGCATCATTAGCATATTTTTTAATCAGAACCAGTTTGTTACCTAAATAAAAGTCCCGAGAAAAGCCTGGAAGGAACCTTTAGGTAACAAACAATTTATTGGAAATCCTAAAAGTTATATAATTTATTAAAATCTCTTAAAAGGCTACATCAAAATCACACGTTTTCGATCTAAAAAGATCATCATCAGTGCTGATACAGGTTAATTACATGCTGAGAAACCAAAAATACTTTGGTATATGTGCGAACCTGATGGAAAGATCTTAACATAGAGCTGGTTCTTTTCGTTGTATAAAGGTGGTTTGACTTGGTGATATAAATTTGAGAAAAAGAACAAAATAATGGAGATAATCGATTCACGCAAAGAGGTCCACTTACCGTTTAATAGTGGTACTTCCATCCAGACTTCCGAGGGCCCTCGACTGCATTTATCAACATCAATTGCGTAAAGTCTATAAACAAGTAAAGTAAACCTCACCAGACAGGGTTTTAAATACCGGCACACTCGCTAGCCGTTGCCGAAGCCGAGCAACTAACTTCTAGTCCAGGGCGGATCTGTTTTGAGATGGACGTTGAGAGGTGACTCAAATTTTTTTGCAGAAATTGCTTGAAAATAACTCAAATAATAATATTTGAGTTATCCTCCCACTCAAAATGGTCCGGCACATTGTTTAAATAATCAAAATGTCAAAATATGAAAGAAAAATTCGATTTTTTTATTGGTTTTTTGATTATAACTTTAAAACTGTTCATTTATGAGAAAAGTTGTACTGACATAAAAGTTGCGTAATTAAATTTACTACAATATAGAATTGGTTAAAAATTTAAAAAATAGTCACCCTTGTTGCAAAATAGCAATAATTGCGAAGAAACTATACAAAAACAAGTATTCGCATTTTACGTTTTTCAACCATTTCTGCTAAACTTAGGACCTTCATCTTTTACCCAGAAAAAATTTATGATAATATAGTAAAATAACACTGTAAATTTTATTAAGATCAGTTTAATAGATTTTGCAAAATAAATTTTGCAATCCAGCTTTCGCAAAAAAATTCCATTTTTTTTTAAATGTTGCAGGACTGAAAATAAAGCAGATAGCAAGTTGAATTTTTTTTTACTTATAGAAGTGTACTGTACCTTTCATTTGCAATTTGCAAAATAAAAATTATTTTTTAAATAAACATTAATTTTTGGTGCTACGCGCAGGGCAGCGGTGTTCGATTCACACAAGTTGATTTCTACCAAAATTTCTTCCAAGCTTTATCTAATATATTATTTTCTTACTCTATATTTTGTTGGTATTTTAATATTTTAATTCCACAAAAATCAAACTAAATTTATTATTGTTTGTGAAATATTGTTTAAACAATTGCATATGTTTAAAAAAAATAAACTTTTATTCTCTAAGTTAAAATATATGAACAAAGAAAGTTTTTGCTAAAAAAAGTGTTATTTCAAAGGATAGAGTATGTGTTTTTATTTTAATAAATAAACAAATAAACAAATTTATTTACTTATATCGAAATGTAATAAAAATTAAAAAATGTATCAATCATTATCAAAGGTCATTGGAATGCCCAATCAGAGCAAACTATCTGCTGTCCTGCGCGTAGCACCAATAATTAATGTTTATTTAAAAAAATTTCTGACGCCGTGGTAGTTAGTCGATTTTAATTTTGCAAATTGCAAATGAAAGGTACAGTACACTTCTACATGCAAAACAAATTTCAACTTGATATCTGCTTTATTTTCAGTCCGTAACATTTTGAAAAAATGAATTTCTTTTGCGAAAGCTGGATTTCAAAATTTATTTTGCAAAATCTATTGAACTGATCTTAATGAAATTTACAGTATTGTTTTACTGTATCATAAAGTTTTTTTGGGTGTAAAATCAAGGTCCTAAGTGTACAATAAATGGTTTAAAAACGTAAAATGCGAATACTTGTTTTTGTATGGTTTTTTCGCAATTATTGCAATTTTGCAACAAGGGTGACTACTTTTTAAATTTAAAACCAATTCTATATTGTAGGAAATTTAATTACGCAACTTTGATGTTAGTAAAACTTTTCTCGGAAATGAATACTTTTACGGCCGGTTTCACAAAGTAAAGTTAACTTGTGGTTAAGAGATAACCAGAAGTTACGTCAAAATATGCGTTTTAGTTTCAGGTCAACGGCGAAGTATGGTTAACTGACAGAATTTTTAACCAGAGGTTGGAGTGGGTTACCCTTATGGGTATACCCAGAAGGGTAACAATTATGAAACTGAAACGCATATTTTGGGGTAATTTTGAGGTTATCTCTTAACCACAAGTTAACTTTACCTTGTGAAACCGGCCGTTAAAGTTATAATCAAAAAACGAAGAAAAAAATCGAATTTTCCCTTCATTTTTTGACATTTTGATTATTTAAACAATGTTCCGGACCTTTTTGAGAGGGAGGATAACTCAAATATTATTATTTGAGTTATTTTCAAGCAACTTCTGCAAAAAAATTTGAGTCACCTCTCAACGTCCAAACGTACTAATATTTTTACAGATGCGCCCTGGTCTATTCTTGCATTTTTTCAAAAACAAGGCTTCACTTTTTGCGCTAATTTGAAAATGAACCTCTTTTACATCGCGGTAGTATTCAACCACGAAAACAAAAAGAGTGTTGGACTGGTTGCCTTCCTTGTATAAATAAGTTAAAATTAATGAAAATTCAGTAGTATAAACATAAACCCTTTAAATGTTTGAAAAATATATTACATTTATACATTATTATGCATAGTTCCAAACGATGGATAAAATTTTCCTACATAGATATGGCCCTTAGGCATCGCATGATTCCCTACACAACACGTGAGTTGATGATCTAAAAAGGATATGTCCTTACATTACGGACGATGGTTGGCAACTGTTGTGTGAAGAGTCATGCAATGCGATGCCCAAGGGTATGGGCATCATAATATATCTAGGACAATTTTATCCATCGTTTGGAAGTATACATAATAATGTAAATTTAACATACTTTTAAAACATTTAAAGGGTTTCTATTGTAGTCCTTTATTTGAATTTCGCGCCACTGACAACCTGATTGTCACTTGTCACTCAAATTAGAAGTGTGAAAAAGAAGAGGAATATAACCTCACTTTTAAATGACTTTTATGTTTGATTACGATGATGGCGGTTTGAAGTTTTACGTTTAAGATTCATTTTTATTGTTTGTGTGTAAGAAACGTTTATGTTCAATAAATACAGTTACGAAGATGAAGCCCATATTATTTCATTAAGGGAGACTACAATATCAAAGTATTTTTGATGGCTCAGCATGTGATTAACCTGTATCATCAGAATCATCACTGATGATGATCTTTTTAGATCGAAAACGTTCTGTGATTTTGATGTAGCCATTTAAGGGATTTTAATAAATTATATATCTTTTATAAAGAATTTTCAATTTTTTTGTGATTAATGGTACCTACAGTCGGAAAAATGAAAGAATACCCATGAACAATCACATCAATCATTTATTTTGTATTTACTGCCTTTTTCTTTAAATAACAATCGTCTGTTATAGAAAAAGACAGCAAATACAAAATAAGTGATTGATGTGATCGTTCATGGGTATTCTTTAATTTTTCCGACTGTATACAGCCAGTTACAGGAAAATTTTTTCCTTGTGGATTTAGATAACATTTGTCCATTTAAAGACATGTCATACTAGGAGATAAGTATCATTAAGTCATAATAGAATTGTCTTACAACAAACAGTTCAAGATATTTACTGGACTTTTATCAGTTTGATAACTTTTCGCGCGCGATAAAAGTGATATTTGAGGTTTATATAACCGCTTAGCGTTTCCTGGATTACTTATATTCAGATAATAATAGAAACAAACTATAGAACTATATAAATAACAGATGTATCAAAGATGAAAATAATAACATACTTGTTCACAAAAAGAATGACAAAAGAGGCAGAAAAACAGTTGAGTTAGGGCCATAAAACTGCTTATATCACACCATGGAGAGAAAGAGTATTTGATAGATGGATACGTGAAGAAACCGAAATATCCGATGATCAGTTTGACTTCATGCAAAGCATATTAACAAAAAGTGCAATTTAGATTATGTATAATCTGTATACGGCAGCTGCTGATGGAGAAATACATGAATAAAGAAACAAACGCTCATATGGTATTCATTGATCTTGACAAAACATAATATGGTAGAGTTCCTCGAGAGATTCTGTGGTGGGCCTAATAAGAAAGACGTCCCTGGTGAATATGTAAAGATGGTGAGAGACATGTCTGAAGGAGTAACAACTAATAGTGTTAGGATAGGTGATAGGTGTGGGAGAGACTAGTAAATTTCATGTGAAAGTAGAATTGCAGCAAATAACGGATCAAATATTTCGCATTATAATAACCTATTTGAGTTTTTTTCCTGGACAGAGTGTTGTAGTTACTAGTTGTAATGTATTGATTGTGTTAAGTGTTGTAAGTGCCAATTTCTTTATCTTGTAACTTAACAAAGACTTCTAATTTGAGATTGCAAATTATACGTGTAATGTTGATTTTTCAAAGATGTTTAAAAAACTAGATGATAGTTAATTTCTTGTATGTGAATATATTATGCACTATATTTTAACATCCTCTCATTGAAATATATTAATAATGTTTGTCTATTGCCCCAGTTTAAGGCCAATTTAAGCATCTATTACAACAACTATCTACAAGAAGTGTACAAATTTCTTCTGTATTGGTATGGGGATATAATATACAAAAACAACAAAAATGGTTTATTACACCAGAAAATATTTCACCATTTTTTATGTAATGGTATAACCATTTTCAGACGTTCTAACATAGACATAAACTACATAAACCTTAGTTCCACATGTGATATAAAAGTTTGAATAAAAATGCTTCGCAACGGTCTGTTCACAGAAACGTTTACCGTCGGACTTCGTATTTTTAGACAGCGTCATCCAGACAGATAGGTTCCTATTTTACTCCAACGTCTAAAAATAACTTAAAAAAGATATACAAATCTTCTATACTACTCTATAGTATACAATGTAGTCGTTATATTTAGTATTAGTGATGAATTGTTAGATGGAATGCCAAGTATTTAGTATTTCTACAAACAACATTCAAAATTCAAACTATACAAAAATTAACAAAATTATAAACGTAGGACATTCTGATATTTGTCTATTGTTAATTTTAAGATGAAAAAAGGGGACTGGATATAAAATATGATAACTTTTTGGAATTTTTGCGTTGAAATGACTTGAAACAATCGTAAGCTTTAAAAAATTTAAGTTGAAAGTTTTTAGTATATTTTCTATATTTAGTAAGTTTCTATAATATTTAGTATTACTTGTTAAATCATTTTTTTTTTGCTTCTATCATTACCTGTTTTTTGCTACTCCATAGATATTTTATCACAACTGTCCACCATTCAGTTCAGTACCTTATGGCTATGGCTTTTGTCTGCCTTGTAAAATTTTTCCTTGAGATTCATTGGTATTTTTCTGTCATACATACACCACTCGCTTCCTTCCACTTCATCGATCCAACTCTTATTCTACCGCAAGTATCTCTATTTCCCAATCACTCTGTAATACGGATCCTAGGTACTTAAAATATTACTTTTCACAATCAATTTCACCATCCAAAGATATCATTTTATTTGTTTAACTCCGTACTTTAAATGAACATTCCAAATACTCTACGTTTTTCCTCAAGAGTGTATCCACTGTTCCAGTTTTTTATTTAAGTCTGTTTCACTATTTCCTACTAACACATCATCAGCTCATCAGCATACATTCACTAGGGAATGTTACTCTGTAATTACGCTGCTATCTGATCCAAAAATAATGGGAATAAATAAGATGTTAGCACAGAACCTTGAAGCCTACACCTGCCCCAACACTATTTGTTATTCCCTCATTCATTGTCTTTCACAATTTTTACATACTCACTGGGAACTCCTTTCTTATTGAGACCATCGCAAAATCTCTCGAGAAACTCTATCTATGCTTTCTCAAGATCACTGAATACCATATCGATGGCTTAGTGTGAAAACCTCGTATCTCATTAAATTACAATTTTACAGGAGAGGCAAAAAACTGATTTTTTGCATAATATAACCTAAAAACAAAAATTACCGTTACTTATTTTTAATTCGAGCACATTGAGACAAATATCTGATATTGGCCCAGAGCTAAAAGTGTTAAATGTTGCTATTAATTGGAAATACAAATATTAACTATGAAAAACACGTAAATATCCTTGCAGTATACCTTTGTATAGAGCCTTTGCCCAAGTAACTAGGATAACCTCGTATATCTTGATAGGTGTTTTTCATCTAAAATGAGGTTGTGTTTATTATTATTTACGAGGTTTTCATTTTTCATAGCTTATTGCACACCTCCAAATACTAGAGGTTGATACAGTACAAATCTTTTGATTTAAGATTCATAAAATGTTTCTATATGCCGGACTACCTTTTATTGTTCACAAAAAACTTTTCTATAAGTCGAATCTCTCAAACAAACACTCCAAATTAAGTACCAAATTGTTGGTTATAAAAATATACGTGGTATTCAAGAGAGCAATTGATATACGTGGTTTTTTTTTCGGCTGTATAGTCTAGTGCTAGTGTATTTGGATTTTTTCTAATGGGGCTAGTACAAGTTGGGCCAATCAGTTGGGCTAAGGAGTTGGGCCAACGTGTACAGGACCACTTGGCATGAGTTTGCGATTGGCGGTCAGCGTTGGTCTACAAACCGAATCTTGTCGGTATTTGGTGCACAAATCAAAGGATTTTTGGGACTTGCGCGATCTGCCAAACAACTGTTTGGTTATGAACACTGAACACGTTGTTGTCGTTGAGTTTAAAATATTTGTTTTCTCTTCTCACAATACTGATACTGTTTTATAAGTATTAATTTTAAGGTTTTGTTTTAATATGAATACTTTTTTCGGTGTAAAAGCACCGTCGTTTGCGCCATTGTTTTTTAATCACTCTTGTTTGGTACACTTTTCTATAAGCATTGAACGCATTGTACAAATTAATTGCGGCAGCTGCTACAGTCTCCACATCCATATCCATAATCAGAGTTTGTTTTTTGTTTATTCACTAAGAAAGGTTAATGCAGACTGATAACTCCACCAACGTGTAATCACCATGTATTCACTGTTCTTACTTGGCCCAACTTATTGGCCAACTAGTTGGCCCAACGTGTACTGGAGCCATAACAGTTATAAATCGTGAGATACAAGGTTTTCAAACTAAAACCACTAAAATGTCATTTTCGAAAAAAAAATGAGATACGAGGTTTTCACACTAAGCTAACGATATAAGCGTTTGTTTCTATATTCCTGTAAATGAAAATTGCATGTGTTGTTGATTTGCCTTGCATAAAGCCAAACTATACTAATATACTTATTTTCCATTGATCTGTTATTTGTCCAAGTTCCATAATTCTATTAAATAAACCTGTTAGCCAACAACTGGTCCAACTGGTTTTTCTTTTTTTATTTTTTGAAGTGCTTGATCCTCTTGATTCTTGATCATCTTCTTCGTTTCTTATTTTGGTGACCATTGCTGTGCCTCCGTTAACTCAACTTGTTTTCTGTCAAATTCTTCATTTAATAAACTGTCAAAGTAGTTTTTCCATCTCGACTATAATCATACATGCCTGGAAGATGTTTTAAAGCCAAATAAAAAGCCTAAACTAAACCTAAAAATCATAATGGGTCCAAATCTCAAAAAACTACTGTAATAATCTTGCATACGAAAAATGGGCGACTTTATAAAACTATTAACAATTATTACTTTTGCTTATCTCTTCCTTATTACCGTTATTGTTAATTTTTGACTTGTGTTATGGGAAAATTTGGACCAATCAGAGTCACAGATTTTCGATTTGACACTTGAACAGTTGGCTGCTCCTCTCATCATTTTTTATCAATTTTGTTTAGACCAGTGGTTCTCAATCTTTTTGAGTCATGTACCACAAAATACTTTTTAATATTTTTGGTACCACCTACTGAAATAACTACCTATCTAGATAGGTAATCTAATTAACTGTAATAGTGGTGATTTTGACAGTTTTGCGTTTTGTGTACCACCGCAAATAATGATATGTACCACCAGTGGTACATGCACCACAGATTGAGAACCGCTGGTTTAGACACTTTACTTATTAGACAATAAATAGTTCGGGTAAAATAAGAATTTAGAACATTATTTATGTGTTTATTTCATTTTAGGCTTTTTCTGGACATTTCTTAAAAATGTGTGTACATTTAACGGTGAATTATTGTTTTGAATAAGGCAATTAATAAGGATTCATTCAGTCTTATTTAAATGTGTGGAGAATACCATAATCACAAAATGACGTTGATTTGGTTGTTTTTCTATAACGAATTTATAAAAATCCAAAAGTATTTACCCTTTTTTGTGTGACTCCACGCATAGAAAAATGTCTTATAATAAAAGTTGAAATACATACTAGGAAATTAATCCTAATTATTTTATTTCTTTGATTGTAAGTGTAACTTGTCTTTTTGGAAGTTTAGATCTAACAAAAATACCTCATTTATCATTTTTAAAATTTGTTTTGATAATAAATTACAACACTTTTATTTATATTTAAGGTGTGTGTAGGTATTTATTTTACATTTTCATAGTATTAAATTAACATTATTATATATCATTATTGCATATCATTACACACACGTAGTATTACACTTACACCTTCTGAATTTGAATTCATTTTCAGAGTTCACTATAAATCCAATTAACTTACAAAGATCAAAGAAAGTACAGAATACTACAGTACAGAACAAAATAAAAATGGATAAAAATAACAAAATGAAAGAGGTAAACAGAGAGTATTAAAATTAAAAGAAATTTGTTTTTAATACGGTGCCTACATAAACGTGTCTAATAAGGTCTATTTTCGAAAGTTGATAATCGAACTGTCAAGTGTCAAATCGAAAATCTGTGACCCGTGATTGGTCCAAATTCTCCTATAACACAAGTCCTGGAGAAACTGAAATCTCGCTTGCCGGACACAATATAAGACAAAAAGGAGACCAAAAACAATCGAACAAAATTCTTATAAATTGGAAACTGTGGGAATATAAACGAAGCAGAGGAAGGCCACAAGTGAGATGGGCAGATGATAGCGACATACAGAGAAGAATGGAAAAGGATTGGGGAGGCCTATGTCCAAAGATGGACCGAAGAAGGCTAGTTAGATAGATGAATTATTAAATGTTCAGACGTGCGGATGTGATGTATCTTAGATACATATTTGCGAATTACCAATTATTTAAAGTACCTTGAAATTTCAGAGAAATAATAAAAAATATAGACCTCAGCTTGGTCTATGATTTTAACAATACAATTTCTGAAAAACCTTGTGACATTACAATATAACTTGTTTCGAAAGTCCTAAAAAATCGTCTACAATATCTCTCTCGTGGAGAACGAATAAAGAAGTTCCTATTAATATTTTCTTCCCTGCTGCGGTGTAATGAAGAGCAGTTATCCTTTTTACTGCATAGTTTCGTAAAAAGTCTTGCACCATAACTTTCGAACCGCCAGAGGCAACATCAAATTGAATTGCCACGTTGTCGTTTACCCAGATCTCAATCGGGTGGTTTATTATCAAGTTTTTGCAAAAACGACAGTGACTAATCTATCCGGATTTTAATTTATACTATGTATGAGCTAATTAAAGATAGAACTATAAACTAATAGGATTTCTATCTTATCTATATCCCTTCTACATTAAACTGCGATTTAAGTAGAGAAGCAGTAGGTAGTTTAATTTTGTTTTTGTAAATATTGTATTTCTACGAATAACCCAAAAATACGAATGACAATCAGTACCCAGTATTTTTCTACTGGAAGTCAATAGAAAAAGTGTACCATTTCGTGGGTATCAATATTTTTACTGCGTCATGGTTTTTATTAACATTTTTCATTTCAATATTGTGAGAAAATTGCGTCGACTATTGTAGATGAAAACGTTTAACAGACAATTTCCTTGTTCTTTAAAATGTGATTTCCTAAATTAAAACATGTTTATAAGCAAAAACGTTATTGTAAATTAAACCCGAGAGTGAGCATTTTTTTTTCAACTGTTATCATTATTAAAACATTAAACATGTATCATTATTAAAATAAACAATAAAAATATTTAAAACACATTTTACAATGTGAGTTTTTCTGTGCAAAAGCTGGGTCCTATCAGTCGAGTTGTTTTTAAACAATATTCTATTTTTAACCCCATTTGAGAAAGGTGCAACGCAAAAATCCAAAAAATTGACTAACATTTACGTTTATGCCACTTATCTTTGAATCAAAATCCAGTTATTAGAACGAAGATATGCGACACTGAGACCATAAAAATTCAAAGAGGTGTTAGACAAGGTTGTATACTCTCTCCATTATTATTGAACCTGTCAAAAGACAACGAAAGAATTGTTAATAACATCCGATATGCCGACGATAGGCTGTTGATTGCCGAAAGAAAACAAGAACTACAAAATCTACTGAACAAAGTAGTGAGTGAGGGTGAAAAATATGACTTAAAATTAAGGCAAAAAACAATGGTAACCACAAAAAAGAATAATCAGTACAGAAACCTATATTATTTTACCCTTATTATACTCAAATTGTTGCTACGCCTACTACAATTACATATTTCATTAACGACTCGCTTTCTACATATTTCTGTCATCGTTTTTTGACCAAATATTTAGAAATTCTTTAAAGGTAAGCAGAAACCTTAATGATTTCTTCCAATGCTTAAAACATTAAGCAATACGGTAAATTAATTGATCCTTAATTGAGTTGCCAGTGAGATTATAGATCTAGTGTCATTAGTATGGACATAATCTATTGGATTTTTACACTTTATGGTTAAATCAACTGTTTGCCTTAAGAAATAGCGTGTGACGATATTAGTTTGAAGAATTTGAGTAAATGGTTTGAAAGTTTGAAGAGGTTTATTTTTGTAAACCGTATATTTAATAGCAGTAGTGAATGAGTTCTAATGACAATAACATATTGTTTTGATCCGTTGCTCATCCAATCAAATTCTTCGTGTATTTTTTTGTTTTATATATTTCTTCGGTAAAACAAATTCTTGTATTAACTTTTTAAAATTATTTCCACAACTCTTTTAATTACCTATTGAGCCGTTGGGGCCCATAGCTTCAATATTGCTTATTCCTCTCTTCTGTTCGAGAAGAAAACGAAGAAATTTCTTCTAATAATTTTCTTAACATGATATGGATAGAAATCACAAACAAGTCTTGGTGCTTACCTTTTATTACAACTACACTACACTGCCTGGCGTAAGTTAGGGATATACAAAATTATGCTCATTTTCATAGTTGATTTTTTCGTGAACAGATTAGTGGATTCCGCCAATTTTTTTTACTATTTTAGATTTTTCTTTAGAATTTACACAGTTGTGCAAAGGTTTGCTCAAACTTACTTTTTGTACTTATACCTGGTGGAAGAAATTAAATGTTTTTCTTATTTTAAGTTATGGACACTCTGTAGGGAGGACGAGTGTACAAATGTGAGTATACATCGGAATCGTATTATTGTAGTCCTATGTTTTGTGAACATTTTATTTTTTGAATATCCCTGATATTTTTAGAATCAAAGAAAATAGAAGCTTTTTTTTTAGCTCAACATGTGTTTTAACCGAAACAAAATTTTAAGACACACTGTAGGGAGAAAAAGGTACAAAGGTATGGATATTATGTTATAATCTCATATTTTGTGAATATTTTATTTTTTTAATTTCTCAGATATTTTTAATAACAAAGAAATTAGACGGTTTTATTGGTGAAGAGGCATTGTCTCATCATACCACTAATAAGATGAATTTATTTCCTATATATAGTGCAATAGAAACAGAGTGTTTAACGAAAAAAAATATGTGTAATGTACCACTCGCTATTTCAGGAGCCTCCACATAGACACCAAATCCGTACTTAACCTCAAGGAAATTTCACCCCAAAACATCACAGAGCCTCCATTAAACAATGACGTCTCTCTTATGTTGGACTGTGCATACCGCTTACCCGGTCGACAAATAACTCTTATACGTGTCGATAAGAACTGTTTACGTCATGTGCCTTTCTGTGTGTGTGTGTGTGTGTGTGAAAAAATGGCTTGGATGCGAGTCCGTTAGCCACAGATTTTTATTTTATTTTTACCTCAATTTATTAGTTTTGTTATATTTATACGTATTTCACTTAAATGATATTTGTTTCTTTCAAGTAGTTTATGAGTAATTTAAATATTTCCATTTTATGACAACTTAGTAGATATTCTATACTAATTGGAAAATGAACTTGTGTTTGTCGTAAATTGTAATATAATTGATTTATATATCTCTCGTTAATTTTGCATTCCAAGAAAATATGGTTTAAATCTCTAATCGAAACATTATCACAAAAACAGACTGATGAATTAATTATTCCTAATTTGTGCAGATGTGCCTCATATTTCCCGTGTCGAGTTTTTAATCTGACGATAGTAGAAATATCTTGCTTTGGCAGGTTATATTTAAATATGTGCCTCTCTGTTTTTAAACTTTTGTTAACTGTTATTTTTTATTGTTAATTTAGTTTTGTTTCATTTAAAACACATGATAAAGAGTAAAACCACTTACTTTGTTTCTGAAGATATCAGAGACACTCAAAAAATAAAATGTTCACAAAACATAAGACTCACACACTTATATCTCGTCCTACCTATTGGGTGTCTCAAACTTAACATAAGAAAAACATTTATTTTCTTCCACTTCCACCCAGTATAAGTACAAAATAGAAGTTTGAGTAAACCATTGCACAACTGTGTAAATACTAAAGAAACATCTATTAAGAGGATGGGTACGTATTTTCGGCTGCAATGCCGGGGATTGGGGATTCATTTTTTTCGAATCCTGAGAAAACTAATACTTTTTCAAAAATATTTATTGGTTTTTTCAGGATTCGAAAAAAATGAACACAATGTCCGTGGTAATATTTTCCAAATCTATCTTTGTCGTACGACGCACTCAGTCGAATAGAATATTGTCAGGATAATGTCAGTCAGACACTGACAATCAGTGACAATTTTAAATATTTGACATGAATCGGAAATGATCGGGAATCTTTTGAGTTGTTGATTAAATAATATTGATATATAGTGTATTTGATAAATAATTGATTTAAGATGTGAACTTTATAAAAAGTTATTTATTGTGAATTATTTATGGAAGATAGAAGCAGAGAATACATCAAGATATATTCTGTAATCCAAGTATTTTGTTGTTAAAGATGTTCAAAATTGTAAGCGTTCCATAGTAACAATATATTATTAAAAAATCATTTTAACGCTTTTCCTCTTTTTTTCATTGAGTATTTGTTTTTGTTGTACGTACATATAAACTATTACAATCACTGAATACATAGTTAGTGAAAAAATTATCAAATTTATTAACTGAATTGATAATTTGCAATTATACAAAAAATAACAGTTATCCAAGAACATTCAAAAGCCATCTCTTATAAGTTAGTTATGACATTGTCAAGTAGAATGACATTCTAGCAATATTTACATATCCAGAGGCGGTTTCTCCATTGGTTCACTTGTGCAGTGAACACCCAATCAAATTTCATTAAAATACATATTTTTAAAAATCTCATAAATATCATTAAAAAATTTTTTTTAAATCTCATAAATATCATAGTATCATTAAAATATAACTGTATTTATTAATCACATAATTTATTTGCACAACACCGCTACGCTAGATGCACGTGGTAAGTGCAGAATTAAAATTGAACCCAGTCACTATACAGTAACCCTATAGAACAGCGGTGCTCAAAGCGTCGATCGCGATCGACCGGTCGATCGCCAAAGTTTTTGAAGTCGATCGCGATTCACTAAAAAAAATACAAATGGAAAAAGACGGGGACTGTGCTGACTCACCACACTTGCTGACTCCTTTGTCAAAAAATTGAAATTATTGATTGATCAAAGAAAGAGAAAGGAGTTAAACAACATTCCATTGTTGGAAAAAGTTGTTTATTATGAGATGGAGCTGCAAGCAGTTCGTAGAGACGTTGAAAGAAGCTTCGCTAATTTTTAGAAACAGGCAGATATTGTAACATTCATGTCTAATCTCTATTTTCTTGTGAAGACGTGGAAAAAATTGCCCTGAAATATCCGTTACTTTCAATATAGAGATCATTTCCGTCCAAATAATTGAGGTACTGAAAATAGAAGTCCAGAGCGACCGATATGAAATTTTGGTCTTTCATATCTCCTGACAAATATCCCTCTTTGAGGCAAGTAGCTCTTCAGTTCACAGCATTCTTCGGATCAAAGTACCTGTGTGAGAGTCTGAATTTTCCCAAGTTAATGAAGGTGTTAAAATTAAAAGTGTCGTAATCGGCTAACTGACGAACATCTCTCATCATGCTTGCTTTTGGCTTGGCAATTACCTACCATCATATATGAAAAACTTGTGGATTATGCAGTGCCATGCATCAACATCCAAATAAAATCAAGATGAAAAACATTGCTGTAATTACGACTCTATGTAGTTACAACTTTTTATCAAATAGAAATGTGCAATAAAGATTTTTATTTTCAAAATTGCTGTTTTTCCTAGCAGTCGATCGCTGGAGACTTGCAGTTTATGTGGTAGATCCCTTGCAGTAAAAGTCTGAGCACCACTGCTATAGAAGAACGAGAGCTCTTAAATCCGTGAACCAGCGATTCTCCTATCTTAAAACATTGACGATTTGTGCACTGCACACAGAGACCGGGGCGGAGCGTTTCGATTCACAGTTTGGCATTTTCTATTGTGGGAATTTATTAAATAGAATATTATTGGTAGGTAGTTTTTTTTAGGATGGAACCTTATTCAGTAAAGTTTATAAAAGAACATGCAAATAGTTTTGAAAATCGACTTCTTATAAAAAGAATGGACTAACTTGGCCGGAGATAAACTTGGTGCAAGAAACAAAAAGGTTAAACATTGTTTTAAAGTTGAACAATATAGAAAAACTTCGTGATTATGCGGGTGTGATAAACTACATTCTTTATTTTGTTTTCCATGTTTAGTGTTTTCAAAGAATAAAACTATAATTTCAATCTCGGTCTTTGGATGCCGTTAAAATAAACGGATTTTTAAACAGTTTTGACAAAGCCATTTCAATATTCGTAACTTCTGCGTCCACCTTCACCACCGAAGAAGCGCAATCATTCAGTAGGTATCATATTCTGCACAAAACGAAAAAAGTGTGTGACATCCTGACTAATCGGGTCAAAGATAGGTTTCATTTTACAGAACATCTTTTGGCGAGGCCCCAAAAATTTTTCGCTTGCGGCGCTTATTCACCGTTTGTATAATTACATTCTTTAATTGAACACCCTCCTTAAATTACCACGAGCCGCCACTGTACATATCCATACCAGTGTGAATTTTACTACACGTAATTTACCATGTAAAGACAGAAAGGTAGGGATAGCCGTAAAATATTTGCGAATTATCACAATTTGCGAATTTTATCTTGAAGTATCACAAAATTAGAAAATAAAAAAAGTTTACTTATAACACATAAATTCCAATATATTAGATACACTTAGCGAGCTTTCAGATAAATATATTTAAATTTAGTTCCTGTTCTAAAATGTTCGGTGATAAATTAACAGTCGTTCTGCCCCTTGTCCTAGTCCTAAACCTTTTGATGAGAATCGGTGAGCACACACACAAAATTAAACCCATTAAAGTGATATACGAGTCTTGACCATTTTCATTAGTTCTTTGCTTTTCTAAATTACCTCGACTTCCCGCTTATATGAACTGTTCCAGGAAAGGTGAATAAAAAAAAGATGTTTTCGGTTTTCGTAGACAAAAAAAAACGAAATGAAAAAATAATGGAAGCAATAATTATTATTTATGTTATGTATGTATCATTTTATAAGTAAAACTCCGTTTCTGGTAGTTGATGGGTGGATTAAGTAGCTCAGTAACTATAGGTGCCGGTCTCAAGCTCGGATAAAATAGGAGGGTTTGGTACTGGATCAGGAGTCTTTGGGCAAACATGTAACTATAATAAATCTTACAGCCTAGGTCAACATAAAACGGTGTTCCAGGCTGAAGTTTTTGCTTTGGTGGCCTGCATTGATGAAATCATTGATGAATACCCTAAAGCTAAGAGAATCAACATTTACGCAGATAGCCAATCGGCTATTCTGGCTGTAAAGAACCCTCTCACCAAATCAAAACTAGTGAGAAACTGCAAAGATCTCCTCAATAACCCGGCAAAAGACAATAAAGTGTCTTTAATATGGGTACCGGGTCATGAAGGGATGCATGGAAACGAACGAGCAGATATGTTAGCGAAACAAGGCTCGAGAGAAACTTTTGAAGGCCCAGAACCTTTCTGTGGCATCACTAAAGATGCTATGAAAAACGAAGTTCAGAAATGGCTGATAAAGAATCATCAAAATAAATGGAGAACCACTCAAGGGCAAATCCAGACTAAAATAATAATCAAGAATATTGATAAAAAACTCTCGAACAGTTTGATGAACCTCAATAAACGAGAGATCAAAACGGAAACTGAAATGGTGACTGGACATTGTCGTTCAAGAAATCACCTATACAAACTAGTTAAGGTGAATGAACCATGGTGCAGAAAGTGCGAAATAGAAGAAGAAACTGCCATACACATACTATGCCATTGTGTGATGTATGCCATAGGTGATGAAGGGCAGGACTTCACTGGTCAAATGAGGTTTGAACCAGAAGAGATCCTAAAACTACCAATAAGAAAACTGTTGGCCTTCGTTGAGGCCACAGGACTTATTAAAGTTTAAGCAGAAGAACAGGGTTTGGTACAAAGGTCTTATGACCAAGTGCCAGAGACTAACGAGTCTCACCTGAGTTAAGAAGAAGAGGAGGGTTTGGTACCATCCGGCAGCTACAATCTTTGCTAAAACCATGGAAGAAAGGAATATTGAGGAAGAAACAATTATTTGTAAGTAGATATGTCTTGTTGTACTGTCTCACTTATTGAGGACATTCGAAGTCCTTCGTCCTTCTTATAATCGTGTCATTGTCCACCCAGCCACCCGTCTCTCTGTGCGATAACTCCCGAAGGAAAAGATCTTGAAGAATCTTGGAACATGGTACATACCTTATTCTTGATGTAAGGAATAAGTGTATTCAATTTAGGGCCAATAGGAGTTCTTCTCCGTCTCATACTCTTGTGTCCTTTGTACTAAAGGTAAGGTTTTAGACTCTTAAAACGTGGTAGGTATATAGATCTCTTGGTGTAACGTTCAAAAATACTTTGCTGTCACTTTCTCCAAGACAGTTCTTTCTACATTGTCATTTCATGAGAAAACACTTATGAACGTGACATTATTTTTACAAAATCAGACCTTAGTCAGAATCCGAATGATCAGATTATATCATATATCAGCCTAGTTTGTCATTATATTAAAACTAACTGATCTTGATATTTTCTGCTCCCTTTGTCTTTAAATTTAAGCATAAAAAATATAATACATACCTGTTTTTTAACAATAAACGATCATTTTTTCCTTCTGTATTATTTGCCTCTAGTGTTTTAACGTACCAACTATATGTAAAAACCATTCTACCTATCATGTAGTGTAGAGCCATCAAAAAAAAACTCAAATTATAGTAGTAGTAATTGGAAAAAAATTACACAAGTATACAGGTTCGGAATTTAGCTATTTATACAGACTAACATACATATCCTTTTAATTCATTAATTTATTTTTCGTGACTTCGCTGTGATCAATATGGAGTAGCTCAGTACCGTTTACTGCGGAACAAGCTACAAGACACAAGCCTAGACAAAGGAGAGGTGGGTTAATGAGTCAGATTAACAGCTGACTTATCTTAAAAACAAGTACCTAATGCTTGAAGAAAAAACATGAATCAATGAAAGTTTGATGAAGAATAAAGTTTTTTAATAAGGGAGCGTTCAAGTATTACGTAACGCGATTTTTGAAGATTTTTGACTCCTACGTAACGCACTGTAATGGGCGTTTAACTATTACGTACCGCAATTTTTGACCCCCCCCCCAACCTGCGTTACGTAATACTTGAACGGTCCCTAATCGGACTACAATGCTTATATTAAGCATAACTTATGTGATTAAAACACTTTACAAATTATGTACCTACTTGTCTCACAAGGTCATAAGATTTTCGTGCTATCCTTGCCTCTGCATCCACAGAATCTTCTGACAGACTTTACGTTTTGTGTAACTCCCGTATCACTTGCTATATTTCTATGCTCCACAGCGAATTAATGCCAAAATCTTCAATATGAGCATTGAAAACCACAAACACTTTCCGAAATTTGCCATTTTTATAAACTCTTTCATGACCATGTGCCAAAAAACAGTTTTAAAGTGCACATTTTATCTCACTTGTTCGTAAGAGGATGATTGCTGGTGATATCTTGTTGGAGATCCAGGCGCGGATCTAGAAAGTCATAATAGGGGGGGGGGGCAGACGTGCATCAAATATCAAATATTATTTCCAGATTTAGCCATACGACTTACACTTACTCTAAGGATAAAATCACTATATAATCCCAGATACCTATGGTATCAAAAGGATTGATAGACAATCCACGACTATTAATCTCACTGGTCGTTCTTTACCATAAAGATTAACCTTTCTACCTAATCATCAATGGGTAGGTACGCATGGATTATCTAGTAAAATACAAATTTTTATATCTTTATTTTGTATCGCAAATTTGAAACGTGACTTTTTCATGAGATAAGGTTTATACCCAGTGTAATGTATTTGCATTTTAAAATATCATTTTTGTTATTCTTTGAATTGAGCAAAATATTTCCGTTGTTTATGGTTCCATCGGTCCCCAAACAAATGCGCCTGCAGATTATTTTTCAGAGAAGGGTGTTTTATTAGATTTTATGGCTTCTTTCAATTCTTTGGAAGCGGTTGTCGTGTAATTTAGTGTTGTACTGATGGCTTACAGTTTAGAGTTAACAGAAAAAATAATAAATAATAAAAAAATACTTATAGACTAAATACAATAGGGGGTCCATGGACCCGTTGACCCGACCTGTATCCGCGCCTGTGGAGATCTATCTGGTAATACCATTTTTCATTGCCTCGTCTGCTTTTTTGCTTGTCTACCCATATACTTTTTATCTCTCTGAATTTTACCAATTTCAATTACACAACATCATTGTGGTTCCTTTGGGTATCTCCGTTTGTTTCCTTGGTCCTGCAATAATTGATTTTAGTTTGACTTCCTTTCTTTTCTGGATTGCCTCACGATTCTTCCGACATCCATTACTTCTGCCTGCCATGCTACTCTCCGGTAATCTATACCGCCATCTTCGTAATCATCTTTCAATTTTAACTATTTTTCATGCACGTTAAATGTTTAAATTTTAAAAATTAAAAATCTAAATGGTTTGTAAAAAATTTCTCGAGTATGGTCGGCGCGGCAATCGGTGGGAAAATTTACACCAAATATAACAAAATTCAGTTTGGCAACATTGTGTGAATGTTGATATTAACATATAGCTTCTAGATAAACAGAACTGCAATTTAGTCCAGACAAATTAATATACAGAGTGAGTTTTATGTATGGAAACACTCAATTATCTCGAAAACGGCTTGGACGATTTTTTATATTTTGGTAGGTAGGGATTTTCTAATGCGGCCGATATTATAGTGCTAATTACATTGTTGTCATATTTTCCGTTTTTCTGGAAATCTAATGAAATTTCTTATTTCAAATGAAATACCCTCTATATTTTTTGCGTTTTGGAGTCCTTAAGAAATACTGATTATTTTTTATGTTATATTCCCTATACCTAAATGCCATAATTTCGGAGTTATTGCTACATTTATTTAAAAAAACAATTTTTAACAAATTATAAAAATCAACTTTTTTGGCTCGGGTAAACACTATTTTAGGTTGTTTGGATCATTGGGAGCCAAAAAAATCTTTTGTAATTTTTCTCTGAAATTAATCGTTTCCGAGTTATAAACAACTTAAAACTGAAAAAAAATCGAATAATGACGATTTTCAAGGTTCAAGAACACAAGTAAAAAATATAATTTTTAAGATTTTAAAGTAGAGGAAAGGATGCAAATATGGGCTACCCATTTTATTTTTCTTTGTAAAAAAAAGAATAAAAATTCTATTTTATTTCCAAAGGTATGCAAGAATACCTACATTTAGTTACTTATAACCTGCCCAAAGTGCAAATTGATTAAAAAATATACAACTGTTTTAAATGTATAAATAATGAAAAATTGTACTTTTGCGCTGTTTGAATAATGATCCTAAATATGGGCTACCCCGAAAAATGTGTCTTAAATTTGTGTGAAATGAGATAAATGCGTGACAAATATATTTTAATATCTAAAATACAAAAAATACATTAAATAACTCATAGGCTAAAACTATTTGCAAAAGTCACACACATATTCTTCTTTTTCGGCCCCAGCGCACTCGTTATGTGCCCACAAATGGAACAGAAGCACTTGACCCATATTTCACCAAGATTATCCTCTGAAAAAAGTACTTCGCAAAACATACACGTTACGTCAGCTGCGTCTTATGGAGGCTGTGTGGAAGGAAACTCATTGTAATCGCTTTCATCATCTGCAGGCACATATTCCTCCTCATCCTCGCTACTAGAAACCGATTTCTTTTTTTGGTTCTTTGTGACTTTGGTAAGCTGCTTACGTTTTCCTTTTTTTATTTCTTTTCCTTTTCTTTTTTCTTTGCCTTTTCCTACTTCGTTTTGCCTACATTGCTACATTGTTCTAAATATGGGCCACTAGCCCATAATAAAAACAGAGGCATAGCCCATATTGTAAACACGCTTGCTTTGCACAACAAAAGAAGTTATGTCAAAAAGCAGACAATTTGAAGAAAACTCATTAGCATATATCAAAGACTAATAATAGAGCTTCAACGTGACACAGACTTTTTTTTGAAATTCGTGTTTATTTTTAAATACTGGAATTTATCAACTTACCCGAAAAAGTTTTGACACTCGCACCAACCGACAAACAATTATTATAAACTGGGAAATATCTACCACAGTGGTGCCATCGCTACGGTGATAGTTTAACTTCGTCAAATACCATTTGAAATAGTCAAAATGTAGAGATCTGTAACGAATAGCTGTGAAACCCACCTAGCCCATATTACAAGACCAGCCCATATTTACAGCCTTTCCTCTACCTAAATTCAAGCCCAACTCTTCTTATAATAGCTTGTAATTAGATTTTTTGCCTGCTTTTATTGCATAACGTTGCTTTTTAATTTTTAATCAAGTGCATATGAGAGGACGGGCGATGGGCTGCATTAACAACTAAAAAACAATGTTTTAAAATGAAACAATCTCAAATTACTTATTGGTATCTGATAAAATAAGCCTTAAGCTTGAATTTGGGTACTTCGCAGTTTCAAAAATAACATTGTTAATTTGTGTTCTTGAACCTTGAAAATCGGCATTATTCGATTTTTTTCAGTTTTAAATTGTTTACAACTCGGAAACGATTAATTTTAGAGAAAAATTACAAAAGATCTTTTTTGTTCCCAATGATCTAAACAACCTAAAATAGTGTTTACTCGGGCAAAAAAAGTTGATTTTTATAATTTGTTTAATTTTTTTTTAATAAATGTAGCAATAACTTCGAACTTATGGCATTTAGGTATAGGGAATATAACATAAAAAATAATCGGTATTTCTTAAGGACATCAAAACGCAAAATATACAGGGCGTTCCATTTGAAATAAGAAAGTTCATTAGGTTTCCAGAAAAACGGAAAATATGACAACAATGTAATTAGAACTATAATATCGGCCGCATTAGTTAATCTCTACCTACCAAAATCTATAAAAATCGTGGAAGCCGTTTTCGAGATAATTGAGTGTTTCCATATATAAAACTCACTATGTATTTTTTGCCAACAAAAATGAGATGTTTTAACCAAATAATGTTTCAAATATGATGTGCAAAATCATTTTGAATTCGATTCTGCTAATGAACTTGCTATTTTTTTGTCATTAAAGTAGAAAAAATATAAAATTTCACTCATTAAATCATTATCGTCCAGTTATCGTCTAATTATTTTAACTGTATTTACTAATATCCGTCTAATTCTGAATGATTAATGGGTTGGTAAAACATTTTATCTGCAGCGGTTTCTGGAATGTCTTAAACATAATATCGAATTTCATTGATAAAATGCGCATATCCCACCGATCTTCGCTTCGACTATACCTACTTAAATAAGAAAATAATTCTCGAAAAATAGATATAAACGACTGAAATCTTGGAATTCTTCTAAAGCACTTTCCACATCCGGTGTTGTGAATTTTTCCACGAATAAACAAGCAGTTTTCTCTACATTATTGCCTGGATACTACTTAATCAGCTACCTGTAAATACATCCTTCTAAAGCTCAAACAATAAAGAAATCTGCTATTGACTGAATAAAATAAGATCACAACAAAGTCGGGAGAGAAAATTTGCTAGAGTATATATTATGTGGGGCGTCTAGAAAGTGTTTGTGCAATATAAAATCCTGTAAATACACGTCCTTACACATTTTTACACCCAAAGTTCCTTCGAACTTTCCGAATATCAGCCCTGGGCCAAATTTAACCGAAATGAAGTAGCTATAAATTTCCCGTTTTCTAATCTATACCGAACGAGCTGGCGCCGCTGCACCTTAAAGCCCATGTCGCATGCCGAGCCGTCCATCCCCTTTAAGAAAGCACGAGGATTGGAGCAGCTCTCGCCGTCTCTGCGCTATCTCCTTTAAACCGGCGCTACTCTGCTTACTCGCAGGCGGCCGTGCCGAGCGACCGACTCGACTGGCTGCGGCTCCCCTCTTAGTACGGGCGCTTAGCGATCAAAAACCGTATAGACAAATTTTTAATTAGAGGTCAAAAAATAAAGAAAGGAAAAGCAGTCGGACCAGATGATATTCCTGGGAAAGTATGGAGAGCATTGGGAGAGACAGGAATAAGTTGGCTAGCAGGTCTATTTAATAGAATTATGGAAGTTGGACAAATGCCAGATGAATGGAGAAGCAGTATATTAGTACCTCTCTACAAAAACAAGGGAGACATACAACAATGTACAAACTACAAGGCTATAAAACTATAGTATTTTTACTACAAAAACGTTATTACGTAGGTCAAAATTTTTGACGTAAGAGAACTGTCAAAACATTAGAATGTGACTTTTCATTATTGCCGTGTTTATAATAAACATAGCAATAATGAAAAGTCACATTCTAATGTTTTGACAGTTCTTTTACGTCAAAAATTTTGACCTACGTAATAACGTTTTTGTAGTAAAAATACTATACTTAGCCATACCATGAAAATATGGGAGAGAGTAATTGATAGACGGATACGTGAAGAAACCGAAATATCCGATAATCAATTTGGCTTTATGCAGGGCAGATCAACAACAGGTGCAATTTTCATTGTAAGGCAACTGATGGAAAAATACAGGAATAAAGAGACCAACGCTCATATGGTATTAATTGATCTTGAGAAAGCATATGACAGAGTTCCTCGAGAGATTCTGTGGTGGGCACTCAATAAGAAAGGAGTCCCTGGTGAATATGTAAAGATTGTGAGGGATATGTATGAGGTAGTAACGACTAGTGTTAGGACAGGTGTGGCAGAGACTGATAAATTTCATGTGAAAGTAGGATTGCACCAAGGCTCGGTGCTTAGTCGGTATTTATTCTCATTAGTTTTGGACCAGATAACAACGAAACTACAGGGTAACATTCCATGGTGCTTAATGTATGCTGATGATGTGTTAGTAGGAAATAGTGAAAGCGACTTAGAACAAAAACTGGAACAGTGGACACGAGCTCTGAAGGAAAAAGGTTTAAAACTTAGTAGGACAAAGACAGAGTATTTGCAATGTTCATTTAAAGATGGCGTTACTACAAATAACATGGTATCTTTGGATGGTGATCTGATTGTAAAAAGCAATAGTTTTAAGTACACGGGATCGGTATTACAGAGTAATGGAGAAATAGATGGAGATGCATGTAGTAGAATTAGGGCTGGATGGATGAAGTGGAAGGAAGCGAGTGGTGTGCTGTGTGACAGGAAAATTCCAATGAAGTTGAAGCGAAAATTCTATAAAATAGCCATACGACCGCCTATGATGTACGGAACTGAATGTTGGGCAGTGAAAAAGAAAGAGGAACAACGAATGCATGTGGAGAAAATGAGAATGCTTAGATGGATGAGTGGAGTGACAAAGAAGGATAAAATTAAAAATGAGTATATTAGGGGAAGTCTAGGTGTGGCACCAATTGGTGTCAAAATGAGAGAGCATAGGCTAAGATGGTTTGGTCATGTTCAACGTCGAGACATTAATCACCCAATAGAATAATAGCTGAAGTACAGATTCCTGGAAGGATTAGGAGAGGAAGACCAAAGAAGACATGGGGGAGACGATAAGGCAGGACATGTTGGTAAAGGGGATTAACATTGATATGACCCAAGATAGAATTGTGTGGAGAAATGCAATTAGGGAAGCCGACCCCGCATAGGGATAAGGCAAAGAGAATGATGGTGATGATGACTGAATACATAGTTAGTGAAAAAATATCACATTTATTAACTGAATTAATAATTTGCAATTATACAAATAACAGTTATCCAAGAACGTTCAAAAGCCATCTCTTTAAAGTTAATGATAGCATTGTCAAGTAGAATGACATTCTAGTAATGTTTACATATCCATACCAGTGTGAATTTTACTACACGTAATTTGCCGTGTAAAGACAGAAAAAGTAGGGATAGCCGTAAAATATTTGCGAATTATGTACCGATGGCCTTAAGAGGATCGGTACGTTTTTTCGGCTGCAATGTTATTCAAATGGGGATTAATTTTTTTCGAATCCGGAGAAAACTAATAAGTATTTTTAAAAAATTTAAACGCAGAATTAAAGATTACGTTATTAGCGAGGGCCGAAAGTCCCTGAGAATTTCTATAATGTTTATTTTAATAAGTTACAGGGGTGAAAAACTAAGAGAAAATTTAGTGTTATTTTTAATTTCAAATATCTCATTCAAAATAAACTTTTATTTATTCTAAGGGACTTTCGGCCCTCGGTAATAATTTAGTCTTTCATTCTGCGTTTAGATTTTTCAAAAATATTTATTGGTTTTTTCAGGATTCGAAAAAAATGAACACAATGTCCGTGGTAATATTTTCCAAATCAATCTATCTTTGTCATACAACGCACTCAGTCGAATAGAATATTGTCAGTCAGACACTGACAATCAGTGACAATTTTAAATAATTATTTGAGATGAATCGGGAATATTTTTAGTTGTTGATTAAATAATATTGATATTATTTTTGATAATGTGTAATTTGATAAATAATTGATTTAAGAGGTGAACTTTATAAAAAGTTATTTATTGAGTATTATTTATGGAAGATAGAAGCAGAGAATACATTAAGATATATTCTGTGATCCAAGTATTTTGTTTTTAAAGATGTTCAAAATTGTAAGCGTTCCATAGTAACAATATATTATTAAAAAATCACTTTAACACTTTTGCTTTTTTCTCGATTGAGTATTAGTTATTGTTGTAGGTACATATTATTACAATCACTGAATACATAGCTAGTGAAAAAATTATCACATTTATTAAGTGAATTATTAATTTGCAATTATACAAAAAATAACAGTTATCCAAGAACATTCAAAAGCCATCTCTTTAAGCTAGCCATCTCATTGTCAAGTAGAATGACATTCTAGTAATATGTACATATCCATACCAGTGTGAATTTTACTACACGTAGTTTGCCATGTAAAGACAGAAAAGGTAGGGATAGCCGTAAAATATTTGCGAATTATGTACCCATAGCCTTATACAGTGTTTCTTATTGTAAATGATTGACATTTGATCAATTCATTTAAAATTATTCCATATTTCAATAGATTTCAGAAAAACATTAGATACAAATCATATTTTCTAAGAGCATTAATTACATTTTAGGAATTGAACCATAGTTATGTAAAAGTTATAATTTATGTAAAATTTCGAGCCTTACTCCAAAACCTTAATTAATTAGGATATTAATAGTAAAAATGCCACATTATTAAAGCAAGAAATAATTATTTTGCAGGTAGGTACATTTGGGGATGTCAACAACCCTAAAAATCACAACTTAAATAATAAATAAACAAGGTGTTCCATTAGATTAAATTTCACAGTTACAGATTCTTCTACGCCATATTGTCAGGTCATATAAATTTATAAAAAAAATTACTCATATGGAGAACAATGTAATTTTTTTTGAAACGGTTAACTTTAGGAAAAAGTTTTATGACTTTTTTGTTATAAATTGTGTATTATATCCACACCTTACAGGAACGCACTATTTTCGGGGACACGCTGTATAGTGAAAGTTTCGACTTGTATCTTCAAGACCCCTGGTATAGGGTAAGATATTTTTGATACCTTTTATTTATTACCATTATTTCTCTATCTTGTTATTTCGCCTATTTGTTGCATTCACTCAAACACTGCAACAAGCGCCCGTATTATTAATCGCTCTTTCTCCCTCTCTCACACAGAAACGAAACGAATGCAGCCCAGCGCAGAACTGTTCGAGATATCGGCCTGTTTGATTAACTGTTAGGTAATTTTCAAGATTACGCGATTGTTACTGCCACGATCGTCTCTTGTCTTATGATACGGATACGATTTTCCGTTTTTCTTATTGCTGCTAATGCCGTCGTCGCCTGTTTTTATGTCTGCGGTGTTTTCGCTGTTTTCTTAGTGCCCTTTCAATGCATCAGGATGTAGGTCTATTTTTGAAAGTGCTAGTTTTATGGTTTTAGTGTTGAAGTTGATGGTTATGGTGGAGATTTTCGGTTTCTTCGCGGTGGTCTGAGGAGGTTTATAGAGGTTTAACAATGGTGGGTGTGAATGTGATGAGTTTTATGGGTAGATTCCGGTGTTATTTCGAATTAACACTTTCAGTTAACAAACAATATTTTCGTTTGTGTTCCGATTTATATAGATTTTTCAAGAAAATGTGTAGTTAGAAAATAAAACATCACCTTAAAGGAACTACTACGTTTAAAAAAAAATTAAACTGTGCTGGACAAAGGAAACTGTACTTCCTCATTAGGCGAGTGGTTTACTCCTAAAAGACACTTAGAAACGGAATGTATCGAGTTTTTTGCTTTTCTGTCGCACCAAACCTTTTTTATTCGATTCTATTTTATTTTTCAAAGTTCAAATGTTTTTCTTTTAATTTTTTCAAGTTGGCCGGAAATTGTTATTAACAAATAACATAAAAAAATCTCCTGAATCCCTTCACATGAATTTTTTTAGGTGTATCCACAGCCTCCTACATTTACCTAAATGTAGGAGGCTGTGGGTGTATCCCATCGAAATAAATTCTTTTTCTCGTGGTCACTTTTCAAAAAAAAAAATAAATAAAAAAAATATTAGGGTATCCTGTTGTCTTTTCTGTTTCTTATAGATAAGAAAACCGCGAAAATATGATTTTGAATGTGTGCATTATACATACACTAATAAGCATCAAAATTAACGCACCACCTTAAAAATGGGACATTTTTGATAACTCGTATTTCCTCAACCTGTTGTCTGATTTGAGTGATTGTTTTAGTATATATTATAGCTTTATTCTTCAAGAATATCGATGTAATATAATTATTGCTAAACAGGTAAGTGTCATTGTATACCGGGTGTAACAATGATAGTGTGTTTTTCCCTCAAAGTTTGGAACACCCTGTGGAATATTCTAGCGTAAATAAAATATTGAAATTAAAACTCAACTGTAGCCTTAGGCGTTCTTAACATTTTGCTTTTCGATTCATTTGCTTGGGTGGGACAATAAAAAAGTTAGGTACTTTAACAACTAGCCATGTTATTCATCCATACAGGGTGTCTCTAAATAAGTGCGACAAACTTTAAGGGGTACTTCTGCATGAAAAAATAATGACCATTTGCCTTATAAACATATGTCCGCAAATGCTTCGTTTCCGATGAATTTTTTCTTACAAACTGACGATTTATTTATTGCTTTAAAACCGGTTGAGATATGCAAATAAAATTTAGTAGGTTTTAAGAGGTAGTTATTGGGCATTTTTTGACATACAATTAAGAATTTTATATTCACCATTGGCATGCATACGGGTCATATTACCCGTATGCACGCCAATGGTGAATTTAAAATTCTTAGTTGTATGCCAAAAAATGCGCAATAATTAAAAACCTCTTAAAACCTTACCAAATTTCATTTGCACAACTCAACCGGTCTTAGAGCAATAAATAAATCGTCAGTTTGTAAGAAAATTAAGAAATCAGAATTAATCCTTAAAGTTTGTCGCACTTATTTAGAAATACCCTGCATTGATAAATAACATGACTAGTTGTTAAAGTACCTAACTTTTTTATTATCCCACATAAGCGAATGAATCGAAAAGCAAAATGTTAAGAAAGCCTAAGGCTACAGTTGAGTTTTAATTTCAATATTTTATATACGCTAGAATACTCCTGTGGCAATGCTCCAAATACTACCTGTGACAACCAATTAGACAGAGGTCCCAGTATACTGAAGTCAGAAGTCATAAAAGCAATACAACAAGCCAAAAACAATAAAGCACCTGGGCCAGATTAAATCCCTGTTGAGCTACTTAAACTTTTGGATGAGGAAAACATTACCTACTTGACTACTTTCTTTAACAAAATTTACAACGAAGGAAAAATACCAGATGATTGGTTGGAGTCACTGTTTATAACATTACCAAAGAAAAGCAGGCCCACCAAATGCAGCGATTTTAGACTAATCAGTTTGATGAGTCACACACTTAAGATACTTTTACGTATTATACAAAACCGAGTATTCCTTCTGTGCGAAACTAGAATGGGTAACAAGCAATTTGGATTTAGAAGTGGTCTAGGAACTAGAGAAGCACTATTTTGTATGCGCGTTCTATTACAAAAAAGTTGTAAATTCCGAAAGAACGTTTATGTTTGTTTCATCGACTTCGAGAAGGCATTCGACCGAGTACAACATGATTCACTTTTCCATTGCCTGCAGGCAGCAGGACTTGAGCACTACGATATAAGACTGCTGAAATACTTATATTACAATTAAGTAATCTCTATCCAAATTGTACAAATTGGAGACAGTCGTACTGAAAAACTGCCGATAAAACGTGGAGTACGACAAGGTTGTGTTTTATCACCCACCATTTTTAATCTGTACTCTGAAGAAATCTTTAGGGAGGCTTTGGATGACAGACAAGAGGGAGTAAGGCTAGGCGGAGAAGTAATCAACAATATTAGATACGCTGACGATACAGCCATTCTTGATGAAAATTTACAAGATCTTCAGACACTACTAAATCTAGTCAGTGAAGCAAGCTATCGGAGAGGCCTTAAAATCAACATTTCAAAAACAAAGTGGATGGCAGTTGGAAAGATTAATATAGATCAAGGTCAGCTTTCTCTTGATGGAGAGGAGTTAGAACGGGTAAATCATTTCAAGTACCTTGGCAGCTGGTTAAATGTAAACTGTGACTCTGATGAAGAGATAATAACTAGGATCGAAATATCACGGAAGGCTTTTATGACCTGGAAACCAGTTTTATGTAATAGAAACCTGTCGATGAATATTCGAAAGAAGGTGCTGAAATGTTATGTGTGGTCTATCCTATTGTATGGTTGTGAGACATGGACGTTAAAAACCACAATGCTAAACAAAATAGAAGCATTCGAATTGTGGTGCTATCGACGAATCTTAAAGATATCGTAGGTTTCGCACACTTCCAATGAAGATGTTCTTCAAATGATGAATTCTGAACGTCTGCTCATAAGCATCATAAAGAGGAGAAAAACAGAATACTTCGGCCATATAATTAGAGGACCTAAATACCATCTGCTTCGCCTTATAAAACAAGGAAAAGTGGAGGGAAAGAGATGGATTGGTCGAAAGAAACTTTCATGGCTGCGTAATATTAGACAATGGTGTGGCTGCACAGTAGAAGAATTATTTCGCGTAGCAGCCGAGAGAGAGATTTCAGGAAATTGTAAACATGATGACGGCCAACGTCTGAATACAGACACGGCACCTAAAGAAGAAGAAGAATATTCCACAAGGTGTTCCCAACTTTGAGGAAAAAACACACTATCATTGTTACACCCGGTATACAATGACACTTACCTGTTTAGCAATAATATTATTACATCGATATTCTTGAAGAATGAAGTTATAATATGTATACTAAAAAAATCACTCAAATCGAATAACAGGTTTAGGAAATACGAGACATCAAAAATGTCACATTTTTAAGGTGGTGCGTTAATTTTGATGCTTAGTGTATGTATATAAAAAAATAATAAATTTTTCATGTTTAGTTGTTTTTGGACCACTTCTTTTTGTACTCTTCTCGTTATTTGTACCAATATCTGTTTGATGGCTTCTATCGCATAAAGCAGCTCCATCAATTTTCAATCACAAGCAATTACGGTGTACAATGCAGAGCCCGACAAATTCAATTTTCCGGTAATATTTTGAATTGTTTTTCTTGATTACAGTATATTTTCGGTATTTCTTTTTTATACGTAGTGGCATGTAAAGTTCGAAATAAATCAAATGTAGAGAGTAGACCAAAATAAAGATATGTTTTCGTATACAGCTTGTTGTTTGGAGGTTTAAGTTGGCAACACTGTTTCTATACTCCGTTCATTTCGAAAATAAGCTCAGAAGGCAGTTTTAGACGCCTGATCTCTCGAATAATTTGATGAGCCTCAATAAACGAGAGATCAAACAATGGTGACTGGACATTGTCGTCTAAGAAATCACCTGTACCAACTAGATAAGATGAATGAACCATGCTACAGAAAGTGCGAAATGGAAGAAGAAACTGCCGTACACATACTTTGCCATTGCGATATGCTAAGTGATGTGAGGTAGAAATTCACTGGTCAACTGAAGTTTGAACCACAAGAGATCCTATACAGTGGCGGCTCATGGTAATTTAAAATGGAATTTAATGTTCAATTAAGGAATGTAATCAGGGGCGTAACAGAGGCCCCCGCAGCATGAAGCTTGCGGGGGGGCCCAATATGTATGTCAGGGGCCCCATCTTATCGTCTAATATATGTAAAAATGTGTTATTGTTATATTATTTTACGCATTTGAAAATCGACTACGGCGATCAAAGGGTTGATAAGGAGTCCTAGGGGGTGGTTAAGGTTGCCGAAGCCCTGGCCACACAAAAAGCCTTGGGAGATGCTCACAGTATCAGGAGAAAAATCAACAAATCCTACTTCCACGTCCTTGTCGTGATTGCTGGGCAATGCATAGCGTACAATGGGTGTGCGTTATGTAGCAGACGGAAGAGGGTGAAAGGCGAATTTCCAGCGCCTGAAAAAATGGAATATCTCGGCTAAGGGAAAAAACCCTAACAGAAAATTCTAGCCCTCCAGGTTGGGGGTTGGGCGATGGGCTAACAACTCATTCCCGTAAAATACTAAAGTTGTTACAAATCCACGCGCTATGCCTCGGATCCAGGATGGAACTTACGGAAAACGAAACAGGCTACGGAAACGGACGATGATTTTCGGAACATGGAATATTCAAGGAATCTCTACAAAACATAATATTTTTGAAGAACTAAAAATGAATCGCATAGATATCTGCGCTCTAACAGAAACAAAAAAGAAAGGAACTGGAATGGAACAAAAGGAAAACTACATTCATATCTACAGCGGAGTGAAGAAGGAGAACAGAGCAAAGTCAGGAGTATCATTTGCAATACGCAAGAAATATAAGAAAAGTATAAAAGATTGGGAATACGTAAATGAACGAATTTTAAGAGTAGGTCTAAAACTCTATAACAGAGAATTAGAAATATTTGTTGTATATGCTCCTACCGATGATTCAAACCAGGATGTAAAAGATAAATTTGAGGAAAGCCTAGCGGACACCATCTCAAAAATCAGCAACCGAAAAGAGATTATCATGATGGGCGACTTCAATGCCAGAACTGGGTCAAAGATCAATGACGACATTGTGGGAAGATTTGGCGAAGAAACTGTTAACAACAATGGAACAAGACTTGTGGGACTATGTGAAGCGTATTCCTTACGGATAACGAATGGATTTTTTCAACACAGATCCATCCATAAATACACATGGACGCAGCCAACCCGACAATTGAAATCGATTATAGATTACGTCATCATGAAGCAGAAATCATCAATTGTGACGAAAGATGTACGAGTCTATAGAGGTGCAGAATGTGGAACTGACCACTTTTTACTCAGAGCAGATCTATACTTTCCATATATCTTGAACAACAAAATTGAAGAGACCCAGGAAGAGATTACAGAAGAACACCCGCCTCAGTACAAATACAACATCGACGCACTGAAAGATAATTCAATCTCCTTTCTTTTTAAATTAAGACTGAGCCAAAAGATAACCAATACACAGTTTAATACAAGAACAGCAGATGAAAAATATGATCGGCTAAAAACGTGCTTACATGAAGCTGCATTCGAAGCGTTAGGGGAAAAATCCTCAAATAACACTAATCACCCTTGGTTTACAGATTCTTTAAAAGAAAAGACGAGGGAAAAAAAAGAAGCATATCAAAAATGGCTCAGTACCAATTGCTCAGAAGACCGAAAAACCTACGCAAGAATAAGAATGGAAACAAAAAAAGAAGTGATTAAAACCAAAGAAAATATGTGGCTGAAGAAATGTGAAGAAATAGACACTCTTATGGGAGGAACAAAAAGCAGAGAAGCTTGGAGAACAATATCAAATACAAGACAAAACGTACAAGAAAGATGCCAGATATCCCTTATAAGTGTAAACGAGTGGGAAACATACTTTAGAAACCTATTGCAAGAGAATAGACAGGAATATGTAAGGCAAACCATCATCGCCCCAAACAACCTGGAACAACTAGAAGATATAACTATTCGAGAACTAGAACAAACGTTAAGAGAAATGAAAAACAATAAAGCTCCTGGTCCCGGAGGTATTCCAATTGAACTCATTAAGCACAGCACGACACAGGCAAAAGAAATTTTAGTTGAAATATTCAACGGATGCCTTTCAGGCAATAGTGGCGTGCCCTCTGAGTGGAAAAACTCCATAACTACCCCTATATACAAAAAGGGTGGTAGAAAAAATTGTAATAATTACAGAGGCATTAGTGTGACCAGCTCAGTTGGAAGACTGTACGGACGAATAATAAAGAAAAGGATAGAAAAGGAGTGGCAAGATTCCGAAGAACAAAGTGGATTTAGGGCAGGTAGATCATGCACAGATAACATTTTCTGCATAAGGCAATTACTAGAAAAACGTTCTGCTAGAAATCTAGAAACTCACATGGTATTTGTAGACTTAAAAAAAGCATACGATACCGTTCCCAGAGAAAAAATGTTTGAGGTATTACAACAAACCACTTTAAATAGAAAATACATCCAAACAATAAAAGATCTCTATGCTAATGCAACAACAGCAATTAAAATTGGAACGAAACTTTCAAATACCTTTGAAACTTCGAAAGGCCTTTTGCAGGGATGCTGTCTGTCGCCCACTTTATTTAAAATTTACCTTACACATGTGTTAAAATATTGGACTAGGAAATGCCAAACAATGGGGATACCAGTAGAAGATTCTTATTTGTATACGTTGCTGTTTGCTGACGACCAAGTTGTGATTGCTGCTGATAAAGATGACGCCAGTTACATGATTAGAAAATTGAAAGAGGAGTACCAAAAATGGGGTTTGGAAATGAGCATGGAGAAAACTGAATACCTTGTAGTCGGAGGTGATACTGAAGACTTAGAATTAGAAGGGGAATACATAAAAGGATGTGATGAATTTAAATATCTAGGTTCAATTTTTGACAAAAACTCCACATGCGATCAAGATATAGAATATCGAATAAGCCAAGGAAGAAAAGCTATAAAACAGCTAAATGGCATTTGGTGGAGTACAGGACTGCAGAATCAGACAAAGAAAAAAATCTACCAAACTATCGTGGAAGGAATTGTCCTGTACAACTCGGAAGTGTGGGAAGTAAAAGACCGACAAAATAAAAGACTTCAAGCTTTAGAAATGGACGCGCTTAGAAGAAGCTGCAGAATATCTAAACTGCAGCATATCCCAAACGAAGAAATAAAAGAAAGAATGGAAGTAGAAAAGGATATTATAGACAGAATAGAACAAAAAAGATTAATATGGTACGGGCATGTCCAGAGAATGGGACCAACAAGATGGCCCAAGAAAATGATCCAGTATGTACCACCCGAGAGAAGAAAAAGAGGCAGACCGAAGAGAACATGGATACAAGATGTAGAGAAAGCAATGAACAGTAGACAACTCAACGAGGAAGATATTCGTGACCGAAAAGCATGGCGAATAGGATGCGGGAAACGGCGAATGCTGTAGAACACCCGATATATATATAAAATCGACTACCTTTTTCTCTACTGTCAATGTCACTTCAAACATTTCCTTACACACTTTTGACACTTTATAGTCAAACTTGGCCTAAGATGGTTGATTGAGTTTTTGGTAGGGTTTCACCATGTTCCCGTAGGTTATATCCATTAACATCGGCTTTTAGCCTGTTTAATATTATTTTTCAATAATGTAAATCGAATTTTAAATTCAACCATTGTTTGGTTCTGGGGCTATTTAGCAAGTATACACGTAAGTAGAGGAACTGGTCCGAATATGGGCCCCTCATTTGTTTTTTTATTGAAACTTGCTTATTATATTTTGATAATACTGTTTAAATGTCATGTATACATGCTATAAGACCTTAGAAATAAAACTGCTAACTATGTATTTTTTATTATAAAGCTTATTTATTTTACAGGTAATAATATGAAGCGGAGCATATTTTTCTAACCAGGCCAGGCTGTCTGAAATATGGGCCCCATTAAAAAACTATCAAAATTTTCTTTTGACAATAAAAATACGACATAACTTAGCCAACAATTCATGCTTATGGAATAATAAATATCTCTGAAAAATAAAATAAAATTATCTATAAAAATCGCAAACGTAGATAAGAGTCTCTTTCTGCTCCGGAACACTGTTCATGTGCCCAGAGATTGCACATTAAACATTGAACCAGTTTCTTCTCCATTATCTAGTATCATCAGAAAACTCTTTTTTACATACATAATAGACATGTGGCTCCACTGCTTTCAGGAGATTACTGTCCTATCTGCGCTATGTCAAGGTCTTAATCAGCGGGCAAAAATTCCTCTTTATCTTATTCATCCGAACTGAATTTGGTTTTGTTTTTTCTCTTGGATTTCTTTATATTTTTTCCCTATTAGCTTCCCCTTTCCTTCCTTTACCTTTACATTTTCTTTTAATTCAACTGAAAATACTGTTCTTTTTTCCTTCCCTTCTTTTGATTGTCTTATATTCTCAATTGATAATTTACGAACCAATTTATACGGAGATAAAGTTATAGCTTAAGAACCAAGAAGTTTTCCTTCCTCTTAAAAACGCTCGGTTCGTAACTGATGGGGCAGATGAATGAACGAATGGACTGATGAATATTTTTGAACAATGTTCTGGCATACTTAGTTGTTGCGTTCGCTGTGTTCCTTAATGATCGATCTGGGTCTTTAGAATAACTTGGTCCTTGATCTTCTGAACGAACTGTTATATTTTCTAAAGAAATCGTTTCTGCAAGGTGACCTGTCAATCCTTCCAAATAAATTCCAGTCGAGTTACAAGTTTTCTCAGATTCAAGTTTCTCAGCACCGAAATCAGCATAAAAAAATGGTTATATTTATTGGCCCTAGTCCTGTTACTTTAAACCCATTCTTAGCTGCCGTCTGGCATTTCAGAAAGGCTTTTTCCAATAGTTCTTTTAGATCAATGCGGGCGGTCTGAATATGAGCCCCTAGCCCATATTTACGTCACACAAGGGGCCCATATTTCAAAATATGTACGTTCAAGAAAAATATTAGCTTATGATTTTGTAATTACTTTTTGGTCATAATCTACATTAACACCCTTGTCTTCCCTCTTTCTGTCGCACAAGCAAAATATATCAATTCCGAAAAAATGTCCATAAACACAAATATCACTTTATATAAACTTACCCAATAAAATGTTTTCAAGAGTCAAAATCAAACGGTCTACACTGTGTAACAACAACATATGCACTGGTGGAGGAATCTGCAAATATATGACAAGAAAGGGGCCCTCTAGTATATTTGGGCATTTTCTAACAGATAGCACTACTTGTTTCCTAGGTAGTGTGGTGGCCCATATTAAATACATAGCCCATATTCGGACCAGTTCCTCTAATCTAACCACACTTTTTTAACTTTTTAAAAAAATTTCAACCATCTTTCAATTCTAGTAGTGGGATTACTTATTTTATTGTAGATTCACTGATGATGGACCGATAGGTCTGAAAACGTTCTGAATTGGACATATTTTACTCAATCCATTGGAATTTTTAAATTTTAATAAATATACCAATTTACATAGAAGTGGTTTTACTTCTTGTTAGAGTTTGTTATCTAAATATTAGTTTATTGCATGTATTATAGTATATTATAATGCCATATTAGAAGGTATTCTACTTTCACGCACGCCGTGCGGGAAAGTGGAACTTTCGGAAACGAAATACGTGCTAGAAAGTGGCTGTTTAAGCACGGCCGTAGAAAAAAAAATTTCCTACCGATCTGAGACTCGAACCCACAAACCTTGGATCCAAAGGTAGGTTTCTCTTACTACTGAGCCACAGAGGGAGGAAACTATTATTTAAAAATACAGAAAACATAGTATGAAACTGTATACTATAATATAATCTACCGTGTCACCTACTGTACCACTTTTTTTTGTTTCGGTATTACAGGGTGGGGCATTAGTGTGACAAAGTCCAATTACTCGTTTGTCGTAAGAGATACGAAAAAAATTTATTTAGGTGAAAGTTGGGGCAGACATAGTACCATAATTTAAAAATATTTTCAAATATACAGGGGCGTCCGTATTGACAGGGTGACACAAACTTATGTTTTTTTAAATGGAACACCCTGTATATTTTTACATTTTTGGATGCTCCTCAATGTTTCCTTTTTAAAGTATATGGTTTTGTAATATTATACGAGGTAGTTTAAAAGTTAATTACGTTTTTTTGTTAATTTCGTAGCAACATCTACACCCCGTAGAATTGTAGTGATTTGACATCAAATTTTCTATTTATATTCAAACGATTTTTAATATAGTCTACTACTGTTAATCATTAACAGTGTAGCGAAATGTTTAATTTTAGTATACAGGGTGGGTCGAAACTCGGAATGAGTATTTTCTGAGTTTTCTTAAATGGAACACCCTATATTTTAGTATTCTAATAAAATGATATTTTATGGTACTTTTTTATTTCTGAAGCATTCCCTATACCTAAGTTCTTTAATTTGTAAGTTATTCGTGATTCTTTAAGTCAAACATTAATTGCAACTAAAATTACATGAAATTTTAATAGATGGCCGTGAAAATATCCAATCAAAAATAATTTTTCGAAAAAAATCCACAATAATCTAGCCTGATCCTTAATTTATTAATATTGGATGATATATCCAAATACATTCGTAGTTAAGTTTGTTGGGGCTTAAAATATTAATCAAACATACAAAATTCTCTCTAGTTGGCTATGACACAAAATTTGCTTAAACATTTGGCATTTTATTATTTATATAGTTCCAGTTGATTTGTTACCATTACAAATATTAATTTTTCTAATGAGGAACTGATTAAAATGACTTTGTGCTAGGAGAGTATAACAAAAATGAGCTACTTAAAATAAAAATTTTAAGCCAAAATTACAACCAAAAAGAGAAACTTTTGGAAGTATACTAAAACGGTTTCAACAGACTAGATACTTAGATTGTAAGAACGGTTGTACTAATATGCACATTCTGAGTGACACTAAGGATTACATTTAATTCCTGCTTTCTTCACTTACAATAGTTTTTTTCGATCAGATTTATCACAATCTAAGTGTCCAGTCCATTGAAACCATTCTAGTATATCTTTTTAAACGTTTCTTTTCTTAGTTGTCGTCTATCAGGGAATTTTTGATGAAAAATTCTTATTGCTATTTAGTAGCACATTTTTGTTATACTCTACTAGCACAAAAATCTTATTAATCAGTTCCTAGTTAGAAAAATTCATATTAGTAATGGTAACAAAGCAACTGGGACTGGAACTATAAAAATAGTATAATGTCAAATTTAAAAAAAAAATAGTGTCATAGCCGACTAGGTAGAATATTGTATGTTTTTATTAATATTTTGCGCACCAACAATCTTAACTACGAATTTATTTGGATATCTCATCCAATATTAATAAATTAAGGATCAGACTAGTTTATCATGATTTTTTTTTTCGAAAAATTATTTTTGATTGAATATTTTCACGGCCACCTAATAAAATTTCACGTAATTTTTCTTGCAATTAATGTTTGGCCTAAAGAATCACGAATAACTTACAAATTAAAGCACTTAGGTATAGGGAATGCCTAAGAAATAAAAAAGTAGCATAAAATATCATTTCATTACAATACTCAAATACAGGGTGTTCCATTTAAGAAAACTCAGAAAATCCTCATTCCGAGTTTCGACCAACCCTGTATACTAAAATTTAACATTTCGCTATACTGTTAATGTTTAACAATAGCAGACTATATTAAAAATCGTTTGAATATAAATAGAAAATTTGATGTTAAATCACTACAATTCTACAGGGATGTAGAATATGTAGATGTTGCTACGAAATCAACAAAAAAACGTAATTAACTTTTAAACTACCTCGTATAATATTACAAAACCATATATTTTAAGAAATGAAACATTGAGGAGAATCCAAAAATGTAAAAATATACAGGGTGTTCCATTTAAAAAAACGTAAGTTTGTGTCACCCTGTCAATACGGACGCCCCTGTATATTTGAAAATATTTTTAAATTATGATCCTATCAGTGTCCCAACTTTTACCTAAATAACTTTTTTTCGCATCTCTTACGACAAACGAGTAATTGGCCTTTGTCAGACTAATGCCCCACCCGTATGTACCTACAATCCATTTTTTTGTATGTCGCGCTTAAACAAAATGCCATGCTTTTTATAAGAACTGCAGTTAATTTGATATTTATTGTTGTTTTGTTGACTATCTGATTAGATTTTTGAACCAATGTAATTGATTACATTTTATATAGAATATAAAACATAAATATATTATGTACATCAAAGTGGTGCTTTTATTGAATGAACAGATAATTAGTACATTTCGTAAAAATAACTCAACCGTGTACACGAGTCAGCTTTTTGTTAATTTGAGTTGTATGTTTTGTTAATTGTGAAAATTACTCGTTTTATTAATTCAATTTTATTTTGATTGCATTATTTGTATTTCATTTTAGTAAATGTAATGGTCAAGTAAATATCAATCAAAACTATAAACAAACGGATGGTAATTAGTTTAAATGAGCAGTATACGAGGAAAAATGATGGGCTAGTTGTTGTTCACGCCCTCGTATGTTTTAATTAACTTTAATACTTTTTGTATGACGCGGCAACATAGCCTTTTTTAGGGCAATAGCTATAACATTATGCATAATATTCAAAACCTGAAGAGAGTCCTTTCAATTCCTTGGTGAAGAACAGTGCGTTAACGTAGGGCTGCAACATTGCTCATAAGAAGAGTGCGATAGCAAAGGGCGTTAATCTAGAGCTGCAACATTGCTCATCACTCATTAGCTAAGACATTCAAAGGTTGATATATTACCTATAAATGCATTCAAAGTGTTTATTTCGGTTGTGTTACAGACTTTATTTCAACAGACACAAGTGGAAAGATGCATATACGATCCTTCCATTCTATACTTCCATACAGTATGCTAGTTGCCTTGCCTACTAGACCAATACATATTAGTGTTAATGACATCATAAACTGCTATTCCATCCATAGTCGGATGTAAGCCTTCCTTAGGTGTATCCATTCATTTCTGTTCGTTGGTTTTTGCATACATTCGTGACCAGCCATTCTAGTAAAAGTTCAAACATCACATAATATTAACTATAACAATGTATTACTAACATTATAACATTTAGTATGGTATGATACAATTGATCCAAAAGATGGCATAACCCAGACATCCAAAGTGAAAGTTATCCTCCAACACCAAATTGTTCTATATGGTCCACATAATGTTCAGAAAAAAGTCACACCATTTTGCGTCACACCATTGCAAAATTGATGATGATTTTGGGTGGTGAGGTTGACGTTTCTTCAAAGGATTATCACTAACATACCATCGGCCACTGAAATAGCAAATTTTATTTACAAAACACAATCTTGTTAAAGAAAATTTCTTTCATCAGTACCTAACAATATCATAAATTGCCCAAAAAATATAAAAAGTATCGAAAACCTCCACTTTTCACCCTCCGTAACTCTGGAACCGTTGATTTTATAACAATTATGTATTGGACCTTTTTTGTTTTAAATTATATGTAGAACATTTTTGTATAGAAAATTGTTTACGCTAAAGCATAGTTTTAGAAATATTTACGAAAAACGTAAAAAACTACTAATTTACCGACTTCTCCCCCATCTCCCCCCAAACCGGACGCTCAAAATGGTGTAACTTTTTACTGAACAATATGCGGACCATATAGAACAATTTGGTGTTGGAGGAAAACTTTTACTTTGGATGTTTGGGTTAGGCCTTTTTTTTACCAATTATACTATACTGCCTCCGTAACTTTGGAACCGTTCATTTTAGAAGGAATATGCATTAGGGCCTTTTTTATTTTAAGTTTAATGTAGAACATTTTTGTATAGAAGGTTGTTCATGCTAAACCGCATAGTTTTAGAAATATTGACGAAAAACGTAAAAAACTACGAATTTACCGATTTCTCCCCCCTCACCCCAGCAAACCCGACGCTCAAAATGGTGTGACTTTTTTCTGAATATTATGTGGACCTTATAGAATAATTTGGTGTTATAGGATAACTTTGACTTTGGATGTCTGGGTTTGGGTCTAGTTATATCATACTAATTACAGTTTGTAGTTTTTTGTGGTTATTTCCCAAATAAAATAGTAAATTTATTGACAAAGTATTAATTTGTAAAATGAAAATAATAATTCTTCTCATTTTTTATGCGTTATATTTACTTTGTAAAGATTGTTTTTGCAGATACTGTATAAATGTACGGCTAAACACCATAGTCTTTTCTTCTCAGAAATGTTTGCACACAGTAATGAAAGGCGACCTTTGTAGGCGAAATGTTTATTGCTAAGTATTAATAAACAGTTTATACTATAATACTACTATTTAAGAATATGTATATCTACAATAAACTTTACGCAAATTTAGTCTCTTTACTATTATGCAAACACGACCATAATCTTTTGCCAGGGCCCTCTTTTCAAACAAAATGACCTGGTAGATTTACAAAAATTGTAAAACGAAATTAAAAGGCATTTTATTTATTTCAGTTTGTTCAGACCGGACCATAAACGCCCGTATATACGTTTCACTCTCATTAGAGATTTTCAGAGGGTGTATATATGGTTATACATTAATTTTAGATTTCCCCTTGTCTTCTCTCATTCATCATTCATCCGGTTTGCAAGTAATAGAAACCACGAAGGCGTAACCAGAAAAGAGGATTTATTTCTCCGGAAATAAAACTTCCGAATTAGCCCAGTCGGGATAGCATTTGACCTTGCATTAGGAGCTGCCCCAAATTTTATTTTTCTAATCTTTAGGGAGGGTCAATATTAGTATAAATTTAAAATCTCGACTGAATTCCGCCGTTGCGTTAGCCGCCATCTTGATTTTAAACGAGAACCGTTTTTGCTCAATATCTCCGCCATTTTCAATTTTTTGACAAAAAGTGTAGAAACTGAAATTGTTGAAAATGTGATTTTCTATAGTTTCATCTATTATAATTTTTTTCGTGCGGTCGATATTTTCCGAGTTATGAGGGGAAAATAGTGACAGTTGTAGCATAATTATTGAATTATCTCGTTTATTATTAGTTTTACAACAAATATATACCTACATAAAAATGAAGAGAATTAAATTTTGTATAATTTTAATGCCGTATATTTTTTTGATAAGATCAATATTTAAGGTAGTACGTATGTGGTAAAGGTGCGAGCGTAAGACCTGATTGAATTTGTAGCAATTGTTTTTGTTCAATATCTCCGCCATTTTCAACTTTTCGACAAAAAGTGTAAGAACTGAAATTGTTGCAATTACGATTTACTACAATTTTTCGAGAGAACCAGTGGCGGGTCTACAAGGGGGGAAATGGGAAAATTCCCCCCAACAGGGTCCAAAATTTAAAAAAAATTGTTGAAACATCACGATATATTAGCTGACATAAAACTTATAATATCGACAGACAAATTCAAACAATCAAACCCGTTAGTTAAGAAAATTAAGTGAACTTAATGCATATAATGTCTTTTTATGTCTTTTATATACTTAGTTTGGTTGATGTTTCATTGGAAGTTTCAAAAATTGTATAAAATATAATTCTCTTTATTTTTGTTTATGTACAATTATGTCGTAAAGTTAATAATAAAAGAGACAATTCAATAATTATGCTTCCCCTCCGCTTCTATTATTTTCCCCCTTAACTCGAGAATATTGATCGTATAAAAAAATTGTGCCAAAGAAATTGTAGGAAATTGCATTTCCAACAATTTTCTTTCCCACCATTTAGGTTGAAAAGTTGAAAATGGCGGAGATATTAAGCAACAACAGTTCTCATTTAAAATCAATATGGCGGCTAATGCAACCGCGGAATTCAGTCGAGATTTTAAATTTACACTACTATTGATCTCTGCTAAAGGATAGAATTATAAAATTTGGGGCAGCTCGGAAACAAAATTCAATTCAATAATTATGCTTCCCCCACCACTTTTTACTATTTTTCCATATAGCAACAATTGCTATAAAATCAATCCGGTCTTACGCTCGCGCCATTACCGCATACGTACTACCTTAAATATTAATTTTAGCAAAAAAATGAAAGAGATCAAAATTGTGTAGAATTTAATTCTCTTCATTTTTGTATAGGTACATGTTTGTTGTAGAACTAATAATAAACGAGATAATTCAATCATTCAATAATTATGCTCCAACTCTCCCTATTTTCCCCTCATAACTCTGAAAATATCGACCGCACGAAAAAAATTATAATTAATGAAATTATATAAAATCGCATTTTCAACAATTTCAGTTTCTACACTTTTTGTCAAAAAATTGAAAATGGCGGAGATATTGAGCAAAAACGGTTCCCGTTTAAAATCAAGATGGCGGCTAACGCAACGGTGGAATTCAGTCGAGATTTTAAATTTATACTAATATTGACCCTCCCTAAAGATTAGAAAAATAAAATTTGGGGCAGCTCCTAATGCAAGGTTAGGCCTGTTATTCGTCTAACCCGACTGGACTAAATTATTAAAAATGAGTATTTGTTACTTGTGAATAAATATTTTTTCTACAAGAGTTTTCTTGCATTTTATTATTTAGTGCAAGTGCAAATCCTTCAGGTAGTTCGCACCCTCGAGAAAGACCGCATACCAACTATATAGCACCCCTTTTATAAAGGATTTTTAAGACATTTTTTATATAAAAGAGATGCGTACAAGGATGAAGTTAAAATTGGTGGATTTCGCTATTAATATGTTAATATTTCAACCTTATTTTTTTTTTAATTATTATTAATGATATTCATTTCAATTAAACACGGATTATAATTCTCGGCATGCCATATTTATATTTATTTCATAAAATTGATGCGCCTACATCTATAATGTTAAATGGTTGACTCATCTTTTCATAAAGATGCGGCAATACTTTCTAATGAATCCACTTAATTCTTTTTAAGCCATAAATTCGATGCTGCTAATTACACTTCTATAGAACCGAGCTGCCATATTTAAAATCCTCAAAAACAACCTCCCCATACAGGAAATAACATCAACGTACGAAATTAAACCATTTGCTTTGCGTGTGGCGGAGGAGAGGAAGCAATCACATTCTAAGTCATTTTTATGCGTATTCATTGTGAGAATGAGCGTTAGACTGTGATGTAAAAGGGCTCATTCGCCAAAAGATCAGAGCGCCTTCCTATCCCATATGTTTTGCGAGGCTCAAAAATTCAAAATGGCGCCGGCTGCTGGTTATACTCGCTGCCCTATTAATAATAATGGTCCCAGGGTGCAGTTACCCTTCGTATGTATATCTGCCCTTACCCACCCCAAGTTTTCGAACGCGAAGAGGGATGGGGTGGCCGATATACAATTACACAATATAATAATCATCGGAAATGTGCAGCGAGTGCGTTCTCGGGACCATTTCGAAATGGGGTTCGAATTGCATTTGGAATTAATCAATGGCGGCATCATCAGATTCTTTGCTAGAAGTGTGCATTCAAAAATATCGATCTAAGTGTCCACTCTTTCTCAATTGTAGATATTATTTTTAGAACAGACAATGTGGTTGGCAGTTTGCTTTTATTCAGCATTAGCTATATTGCTCTTTTTACTATGTGCATTAGGCATTATAATAAAGCATATTTCACGAATTTGTGACTATTTTGGATTCGAGTTGAAAGATTTGACTTAACGATCCGCTGTGCTGAGCAAGTTTAGCAAAATCTGCCAATATTTGTACCACTGTCGAAGTCAAGCAAAAGTACGGTTTTAATAATTATTGATAATTCATTTTACATTACAAATGCATTCATTCATTACAAAATTACAAATTACAAATTATACTGTTTCTAAATTGTAGTCATGGGCGCCCATACCCATGGGGGCCGTGCCCCTCCCCCTGTCTTTTCGGGTGCTTTATAGTTATTAAGGTACCAATGACCAAGGGTATTATAAGGATAATAACGCTTGAGGTCAATGGTGTATATACCGAGGGCTCATGGCCCGAGGTATATAGGTACGTTGACCGAAAGCGTTATTATCGATAATACCCGTGGTGCCTTCAATGTTTAATGTCCGACTAAATTCTTCTTTATATGCAAAAAATTTGAATGAATTTTGAACTAATTAGTTTTCAAATATAGTTATTTATGAAACAGTTCGTGAAGTATGCTTTTTGCGAACGCACGCGATTTTTAGAGCACGAGCGACAATATATTTTATCTACGATAAACAAATAAAAAAACTGTAACTCTTCGTCACTGGAATTCATTTCTATTCTACAATTTTTAGAACTTTGACATTTAAAAATCCTAACTACTTTCAAACCACAAAACTGTCAAAAATTTTGTTGTAAGTCATTGATCCTATTGTCATCACCATGACAACGCGAAAGTTAAGGATATTTGATTATATATGAAAGTGTGCCAAAAAATCCATTGAAAGTGTGCTAAAAAGTAAATCCCATTTAAAATACATTGTTACTTCACGCACACTTTAAACCCTTCACGCACTATCTATAATAACAGTTTTCACAAACTAAAAACATAATGCAGAGTAGATTAAGTACATAGCAGCAATAGTCGTAACGTAATTGTGGTAATCATAGTTTTACTTAGGTTTTTATTTGTCAACTTGACAGTATGTACTTAACTAGTTATTTAAATTTAACATTAGGTATATCATATTTAACTGACTTCGAAATCATGTCATTATTTGTCAAATATCAAATAATATACCAGTCGGACATTAAAATTATATATGACTATCCAAAGTATCTTCTTCTTCAGCTGCCATCTCCGCTACGAAGGTTGGCAATCATCATAGCTATTTTAATTTTTGAGGCAGTAGCTCTAAATAGTTGTTTTGAGCTGCATCCAAACCATTCTCTCAGGTTCTTCAGCCATGAAATTCGTCTTCTGCCGATGCTTCTTCTGCCATCTATCTTTCCCTGCATTATGAGTCGCAGGATGCCATACTTCTCGCCCCGCATCACATGTCCGAGGTACTGTAGTTTTCTTTCTTTAATTGTAAGTTCAACTTCCTTCTCTTTACCTATTCTTCTCAGTACTTCATTGTTCGTAACTCTATCTACCCAGGAAACCCTCATAATTCTTCTATACGTCCACATTTCTAAGGCGTTAAGTCGTCTCATTGTCTCTACATTTAACGTCCATGATTCCAGTCCATAGTATAGTACACTATATACGTAACATTTTGTTAGGCGTACTTTAAGAGCTAATGTTAAATCTTTGGCTACATAGGACCTTTTTCATTTTCATAAAATTAGAACGTGCTTTCTCGATTCTGACTTTGATTTCTGCAGTGTATTTTCGGTTATAAGTGTCCCTAGGTAAGTGTACTTTTTTACTCTTTCGATCTGCTCTACTATCAAGACCAAGACTGTCCTCTACTATCAAGATTTCGTTAGTATTATGGTTGTTTTTACTAATTTTCATAAACTTTGTCTTTTTGATATTGAGAGAGAGTCCGTACTCCCTACTACACCTTACTATTTTACTCATGAGTATTTGCAGGTCTTGTAAATTATCGGCTATTATTACTGTATCATCTGCATATCTGATGTTGTTAACTAAGACTCCATTTACTCTTATGCCGACTGTTTCATCTTCCAGAGTTTCTCGCATTACCTCTTCAGAATAAACGTTAAATAATAGAGGTGATAGTATGCAGCCTTGCCTGACTCCTCTCTTTATTTCCATTTCTTCAGATGTTTCTGTTTCAATTCTTACTATTGCTCGCTGATTGTAATAGAGATGTGTTATTAGTCGTAAATCTCTTTCATCTAGGTTTTTAGTTTTTAGAATTTCCATGAGTCGGTCATGTTTTACTTTATCAAACGCTTTATTGTAGTCTATAAAACAGACGTAAAGAGAACGGTTAACATCCAAACATCTCTGTGTCAGCACGTTGAAGGAGAATAATGCCTCTCTGGTGCCCATTCCATTGCGGAACCCATATTGAGTGTCACTAATATCCAGCTCCAGTTTAGAGTGTATTCTGGCGTGGATAATTTTCAGCAGAATTTTCAAGGTATGTGACATTAAGCTTATGGTTCGGTAGTCACTGCATTCTTTGGCATTCACTTTTTTTGGCAAACACACAAATGCTGATGTCAACATTTCTCTAGGGATGATTCCCGTAGTAGGTATATATAGCGTTGAACAGTTCTACTATTATGTCCAGGTTTTTCTCGTTGACCAACTTTATCAGCTCGCTAGGTAATTCATCTGGACCAGCAGATTTATTGGTTTTCATAGAGTTTATTGCCTGACTAACCTCTGATTTGGTTATCTCTGGGCCTACATCTCCGGTTTGGCTATCTACGGATGTACTAGCCTCTCTCTGGTCATGAAATAGTTCCTCGATGTACTCTTTCCATCGTCGTAGTTTTCGTTCTGTCTCCATTATAATATTTCCGTTTTTGTCGAGCAATATATTTGAGGTTCTTCTATTTCCTATTCCGGCTAGTTCTTTGACTTTTTTATGTAGGTTGAAGTTGTCAGTTGTCATATCTGTTTTGAAGTTCTTCTATTTCTTTACATTTTTCAGAGAAGTAGGTTTCTTTAGCCTCCCTAATTTTTCTTCTTATTAATTGTTTTGTGTTTTCTTCTTTCATTCATCAACTCTAGAATTTCCTCCGTCATCCATTCTTCTTTCTTACATTTGGTTGTTGTACTTTCTTACTTGGCTCTAATATAGAGGTTTTGAAGAATTGCCACTGCTGTTCTACGTTGAAATTATTTCTTGGATTTCTATCTAGATTTGTGTTGATTTCATGTTTAAAATTTTCTTTTGTTTCACGTCTGTATCCTCACGTCTGTATCCAAAGTATACAAAAATATAATTACAACATCTTCACGTCTGCCCCCCCCCCTAAAAATTTTTATATGAGCGCCGTGAATGTAATGGTACATATTACAAAGAATGACGGAAGAACTAGATACGAGAATCGACAAAGATAGCACTGAAGATGAGTTACAGTAAAACAAAAACAATGATCAATCAACAAGATCTAATAATCACAGTGGCACAAACAAGCATAGAACAAGTAAAAGAGTATATAATATATCTATCTAGGACAAATCACTAAATTAAATAAAGAAAATCAGACCGAAGAAATAACAAGAAGAATGAGATTCTGGCCTGGGCATCATTCGGAAAACTGTTTTATATTCTAAAAAACAGAAAATACCCCCCATACCTAAAAACAAGAAACAAGAGTCTTCAATCAATGTATACTCCCTGTCCTTATACATATACAGGGTGTCCACAAACTCTACCGACAAACGAAGAAAGGAGATTCCTTAGATATTTTTAAGACAATTTAACCCAATTCACCTGCGGAAATCATAAGCGACGTGGATGATACAATTCACTAAAATCTGATATAAATATCTGCTTTAAGGTAGGTATTCTGTTACATATATCGTACTAATGAGTACTAAAAAAATTGTTATATAAAAATAACATGAGAACTAATTAATTGAAATTATTTATATGTTAATCATATAAAAATCTCAAGTTCCTTGGAAGTTAATGCAAAAAAGTTTGTACAATTAGCTATACTTGTTCTTTGGTGTAATATATGATGCTTGTGCATTTTTTTGATTGTTGTGGTTCTCATAAGTGCTTGAATGACCCAGGATATAGATAAAAGAGTAAAAAAGGTTCCTGGAGCATTAGATGGCCCATATTTTAAATGTAATATCATTTATCATTCAAATATATCTTTTTTATTTTTTTAAGTTTTTTGTTTATTTTTAAAAAAATTAATTGTGAAAAATTGTTTTTTATTCCTGTTTTTACTTTATATTTTTTTCCTTGTGCTTATGAAACTTCCTCATAAATTTTCAGGGACATTTAGAAAATATCTTCGTATTCAGAGTTTCAGGCAGTTTTCATCACGAAAAGGATGTCAAAAAGAGATGGAGAAAGTATTTTGACAGTTTATTAAATGAAGAATTTGACAGACTGTGGAGTTAACGGAGACAGTAACAGCAATGGTTAACAGAGTAACAAACGAGGAAGTGGCTGAAGCGCTTCAAAAAATAAAGAAAGGAAAAGCAGTCGGACCAGATGATATTCCTGGGGAAGTATGGAGAGCATTGGGAGAGACAGGACTAAGTTGGCTAGCAGGTCTATTTAATAGAATTATGGAAGTTGGACAAATGCCAGACGAATGGAGAAGCAGTATATTAGTACCTGTCTACAAAAACAAGGGAGACATACAACAATGTACAAACTACAGGGCTATAAAACTACTTAGCCACACCATGAAAATATGGGAGAGAAAAATTGATAGACGGATACGTGAAAAAAACGAAATATCCGATAATATAATCAATTTGGCTTTATGCAGGGCAGATCAACAACAGATGCAATTTTCGTTGTAGGGCAACTGATGGAAAAATACAGGAATAAAGAGACCAACGCTCATATGGTATTCATTGATCTTGAGAAAGCATATGATAGTTCCTCGAGAAATTCTGTGGTGGACACTCAATAAGAAAGGAGTCCCTGGCGAATATGTAAAGATTGTGAGAGATATGTATGAGGGAGTAACGACTAGTGTTAGGACAGGTGTGGGAGAGACTGTTAAATTTCAGGTAAAAGTAGGATTGCACCAAGACTCGGTGCTTAGTCTTTATTTATTCTCATTAGTTTTGGACCAGATAACAGGGTACCATTCCATGGTGCCTAATGTATGCTGATGATGTAGTGTTAATAGGAAATAGTGAAAGATACTTAAAACAAAAACTGGAACAGTGGGGACAAGCTCTGGAGGAAAAAGGTTTAAAACTTAGTAGGACAAAGACAGAGTATTTGCAATGTTCATTTAAAGATGGCGTTACTACAAATAACATGGTATCTTTGGATGGTGAACTGATTGTAAAAAGCAATAGTTTTAAGTACCTGGGATCGGTATTACAGAGTAATGGAGAAATAGATGGAGATGCATGTAGTAGAATTAGGTCTGAATGGATGAAGTGGAAGGAAGCGAGTGGTGTGCTGTGTGACAAGAAATTTCAATGAAGTTGAAGCGAAAATTCTATAAAACAGCCATACGACCGGCTATGATGTACGGAACTGAATGTTGGGCAGTGAAAAAGAAAGAGGAACAACGAATGCATGTGACGGAAATGGGAATACTTAGATGGATGAGTGGAGTGACAAAGAAGGATAAAATTAGAAATGAGTATATTAGGGGAAGTCTAGGTGTGGCACCAATTAATGCCAAAATGAGAGAGCATAGGTTAAGATGGTTTGGTTATGTTCAACGTCGAGACGTTAATCACCCAATACGAAGAAGAGCTGAAGTGCAGATTCCTAGAAGGAGTAGGAGAGGAAGACCAAAGAAGACATGGGGGAGACGATAAGGCAGGACATGTTGGTAAAGGGGATTAACATTGATATGACCCAAGATAGAATTGTGTGGAGAAATGCAATTAAGGAAGCCGACCCGCAAAGAGAATGATGATGATCAGAGTTTCAGGCTAGTTCCAGTTCAACGTTTGGGTCACTTTTTTCTAGATGTTTTTAGGCTTCCAAGGAAGGTTTTGTTTCGGTAAAACAAAAATACTATTACATTCCTATCCGTCAGAGGGATACTATTTCTCTAACAAAAAACGTATTGGTTTATTTGAAAAGTAACTAAAAATAAAAGTTAAGAGAAATTTTCAAAACTGTAATTTCTCATACATCGTACAATAATAAACTAGATGCTAGATGCTCGATAGCAAAAACGGGGTAAGAAGAAACATCAATATATTCAGTTGATTGTTGGTGCTTTAATAAGTGCTTTTATAATTTTAAGAACGTCTTTGCATTTCTTGCTATAAGGAAAAACAACATTTTATGCAAAAACTATGCATTACCATATCGGTACACTATGGATGTACAGTTCGTCTTTGAATTCTCAATTTCACGTATATAGAAACTAGTTTTCTACTATTTCATAGGCAGTGCCTCAGTAAACGTCCATTTACGTCCTCATTGACCCATTAGATATTTTCTAGCCTTCACGCTGTTTTCTGGTACGTTTACAACATGAAGCAAGAAGCAAGGATGTTTTGTTGTAAGAAATTATTTGTGAAGTATACTAGTGCCGACGTTATTTTCTATACTGTCTTTATAAAAAAATGTATAAAATTAACTACTTATTTTGTAGGGAAGTGTTTATTACAAATATATATATTTATAAAACAGTTTGAAGTTTTAGATCCAAAGAACTAAAGGCTTCTACTGGGACCAAGTTCTAGTAAACAAACAGAATCCGTGCTTTCTAAAATTTGCAAAGCAAACAAACGATGAATTAGAAAAAGACGAGGAGAATCTAAGATTGCATTTCACTATCTGTAAAATCTAGGTAAACGTAAGGGTCTAACTCCAGGTCCAGGTTATCAACAAGACACCTAATGAAAACTGCAATACAAAAGAAGGTGACAATTGAGCTACCTACTTAACTCAGAGCTGAGTGTATCCGTCTCCAAAATAATGATTTGATCCGCGCTAGTAATATTCTGTCTAGTATAGTAAAAACTCGGAATTTGACTAGACAATTTAAACCCAAAACAACAAAATTCACTTTGGCAACATGGTGTGAATAACTGCGATGCTGATCGAATTCGTTTGTATGTACTATGCATCTGTAGTATACCAGCTTAAACAAAGACGAGGAAGAAAGGGAAACAATGCATGAAATTGAAGATGATCGCATAGTAATAGAAAAATACTTACAGAGAAAAAAATAAAAAATGAACTAAAGGGACTAAAAAACATTAAAAGTTGAAATGATAAAACCAGTAGGGAAAAAGCTGTATAAAGTGATACACAAACTGATAAAAAGCATGTAGGAAACAGAAAAAATGCCAGGAGAGTGGGCTATCGCAAGGATAGCCCACAATACACAAAAAAATCGATGTGAAAACTATATAGAGGGATTGCTGTGGTATTTAGAAGTAGTTTACAAAATCTTGAATCTTGACGCAAAGTACCTAATACAGAAAAGGCTAAAGAAAGATATTGGGCGAATATCAGGTAGGATTTAAAAACAATAGGAAGATGCTTGACCAAATATTTGCACTAAAATAAATCCAGACTACGTGTTAACATAAAACAGTAGTAGGTATTTACATGTTCCTACTTACTGTTCATTGACTTTAAGCTTAAGCAGGCCTATGACAGGATAAATACACAATAGATGTAGTAACTAATGAAAGATGTGGGCCAGGTGGGCCTACCAAATAAAATAGTCAGGATGGTAAACATGACTATGGTAAACACAACAAATGAAATAGCATTAAAGGGGCATAAATAAAATAATTCGAAACAAAAGCAGCACTACGACAAGGAGACCTACCATCAACGACTCTTGTTTCGTTTGATACTGAAGTGAAGAGAATTGTATTAGTCAAATTGAAAATTATGTAAATAGGACAAAAAAATTCGCTTACTAAATGATAAAACAAATAAATGGAATAGAACGAGACAAGTACCACTTGGGAGACATAAAAAACAACGGTGGATGCAAAACTATCAGAATCTTTACTTGGAATGAAGAAGACCAAATAATGTTTACACCTTTTTGTATTATGTAGATACAAAATTACTAGTATTTTGAGACTTCTAAATGCCATATGTTTATATGTCATATTTGAATTTATTTTTTATCAAACTTTTCTGTTTTACTGTTTGTTATTTGTAATAAGTTCAGTAATTAATTGTTCATATAGTAACTGGAGAAACCTTAGCACAAAATACGAAGATTTAACCTAAAACACTTACATAAAATATGGTTCCTTACTGAGTTACAGGGTGTTTTATCTAAAAATTTAAAAAGTATTTTTGCTCAGCATTTTATAACTATTCGACGTATCCTTTTCATTCTGGGCAGAAAGTGCGACTACTATACAACCTACTAAATTATGCTAAACAATCGTTTCTAGCTACTACCAGAGGCGTACAACAGGGGATAGGAAATGGTTGACCCTTCTCAAATTCTACGCCACTGGAGTAATTACTATTTTAGTGCCATTTTAGGATTCCCCATTACTTTCTACGTAAATAATATACTCTTCATTGGTAACGATAAAGTCATTAGTTTTCGAGATATTTTAAGTTAAATATGAAACGGCACAGTTATTTTGATTAATTTATAATATGATTCATTCATATGATTAAAATTTAAAAATTATTTGTACACAGTACTTTAAAACTATTTGGCGTATCCTTATCATACTTGGCAGAAAGTGCAGGTACTGTACATTCTACTAAATTAAGATAAATAAACATTTCAAGCTACTACCAGAGGCGTACGACAGGGGATAGTGACTGGTTGACCCTTCCCAAATTCTACGCCACTGACGAAATTGCTATTTTAGTGTAATTTTTTGATTTTTCAATATTTTTTATGTAAATAATATACTCTTGATTCGTAATTATAAAATGATTGGTTTTCGGGATATTTGAAATTAAAAATGAAGCGACACAATACATTAATCAAAATAACCGCGTCGTTACATTTTTAACTTCAAAGATCTCGAAAACTAATGACTTTATCGTTGCGAATGAAGAGTATATTATTTTCATAGAAAGTATTGGAGAATCCAAAAATTGAACTAAAATAGCAATTCTGCCAGTGGCGTAGAATTTGGAAAGGGTCAACCATTCACTTTCCCCCGTCGTACGCCTTTGGTAACAGACAGAAACGTTTGTTTAACATAATTTAGTAGTTTGTACAGTACCCATACTTCCTGCCAAGTATGAAAAGGATAAGTCGAATAATTTTAAAATGCTGAGCAAAAATAGTTTTTAAATTTTTAGATAAAACACCCTGTAGCTCTGAAAGGAACCACATTTTATTTAAGTGTTTTATGTTAAATCTTCGTATTTTGTGCTAAGGTTTCTCCAGTTACTATATGGACAATTATTATTAATGAAACACCCTGTATTATCTAATAGGTCTAATAAACTGGCCTGCCTCAACAATTTGTTTACAAGCATTAAACCCAAGACCAAAGAACACAAATTATTCAAATTAGTTATGTACAAAACTTTCCAAAACAGGTACTTGGTACCTATTAAAACTTTCTAGAAAATATTCTCCTTTGTTAATAACTTTTACCTGTTGATACCCATCGCCAAACAGCCTTGAAGGTACAATAAGTAATTCTAAAAATTATTATGATTTCGGCACTTTTTTCGTTGTGCATCAGCTGCTAGAAACAGGTAAAGGCAGAAGGGTCATCGAACCGACTCAAACTGTCTTGGTAAACGTTTTTTCGTGCAGTCAGTCTGTGCAATCCCGTTGAATATACATTGTATTTTTCGTATTTTACAAGATACCCTACTTTCACGTTTTTTTTCTTCACTTTCAAAGCGGAAATGGTAAATATGAAGTATGATTCCAGATGTTGGTTGACATACCTAGTTTATCATTTAAATACATTTAATAAATATACTGAACTGATACGCATATTTATTTTTTACTTAGTAAATTTTTGTTACTTATATTTAAATGAAAAGGTGTCGTCACATGAAAAGGTGTATGCGGTCTACAGTCTTTTCTCAGAAGTGTTTGCACACAATAATGAGGGTTTGTAGGCAAAATGATTATTTAACTAGGAATATTAAACATTCTCAGAAATATATATTAAACTTATTTCTTTACTTTTACAAAATTAACACGATAATCTTCTTGATTTTGGTGTCTGCATGACTTTACGTGACTTTACCTAGGTACATATAATTTTTTATAAATAGTTGGGGGTGTCCATTCTTTTATAAATTATTAGTTTTCTTTCATTTTACATTTATTTTCCTCCAAATGTTTATTACAGTAGAACCCCGATTATCCGTGCTCCTCGGGACCGGACGTGGCACGGATAATTGAAAAGCACGGATAATCCGAACATTTATTTCTTATAATATGTATACAGTGCTAGTCAAAAGTCCGTACCCCCCTCGTATCTTTTGAACGGTTATCTTCTTAACTAGTTATGACAGGTGACGTAATAGTGACAGATGACGTTACAGAGCCACTGTGACCGATAATTTTAAATGGGACGTTATGGCAAGTGATACCTCGTTTGAAAGGTATTTAAAATACCTATTCAGTCATACTAATTTTTTTGGGTTTGATTAGATGTTGTACGTACACTATCCATTGTTAAGACGTAATATTTTGAATATAACATTTTAAAACATAAATTAACAATTTTATGCAAAAAAATTTTTAGTGTAAGTTCCCTATTACAACAGAATATTAATAATTTCATGGATGGAGTGAACTAAGAATGTCGATTGCGTAAGGAAAAAAGGTTGTAATGCCTAAAAACCTTGATTGAAAAAATGTGTTGACTGTTTAAATATCCATTTTAAAAAACTTCTGAAAGCTTGAAACCACTACAAATGTGATTTTTTGTCCACTCCAGTCACAAGAACGTGATGTAATAGTTGTTTTTGTTTGTAACGTTCTAACGTTGAAGATGTTTTTCATTTAGAAAAATTATAAAATCAATACATAGTTAATAACCTTTGTTGCTGGCTTTAAACGTAAATAGGTAATTAGTTTCTTTCTGTACAAAACAATGTGTTTTTCAAATCTTTCAATCTTTAGAAAGTAACCTTGGGTAGATATTTTATATTAGACATCCCGGATGTAGGCAACCACTAATACTGCAGTTAACTGTAAAATGTCTTTACTTGGGGGACAGAAAGTAACACTTTAAAATAATATCTGATACCTACATTTTTAATATCATAGATACATAGATGTTTAAATCTTATTTAAAAATTTCAATTAATGTTCTTATGAAGAAAGTAAAGAACAAAAAAAATGTCTACATACTCAGTTAAAAAAAGACAACTCGTCAAAAAAAATGGGCACGCCAGGTTTCCTCAACACGACTCTACCTTATCGGCAGACTCTAGGAGAAGTGTACGGTAAATTGAAGCGGTAATTAGAAAAAAAGGAATATGTGTCTATACGATGTCAATTGAACCAGACGCATTTTTTGGGTCCGGTCAGTAATTCTAGGAGAGCACAGAAATAAAGATAAGCCCTATAAACATTTGTAAAATTTTATTAACTGATCACTCCTTGTATTAGTCCACATGGATGCGGGTGTGGCTTATTACTTTTTAACGTATTTTATTGGGCAATACTGACGTATAATTGGCCAAATTTTTCGGAAGAGCTTACGCTCAAATCATATCCTTATCTTGCCTTATCTGGCCAAAATGCCTTCTCATGTTTCAAAGGCGGCAAGCAATATAAACAGTGTCGTCGTCATAGACTTACAATTTATTATTTTATTTTTATATTAAAATTGTGGTGTGATTTTTTTAGTCCTCAAATTAATAAGCACATTAAGTGGCATCTGTATTATGTACTTTTAATCATCAATTTTAAATTTTAATAACTATAATATACGTTTATCCAGGATGTTCCATATATTATGCCAGATTTGATGATGCGAAATTGCGCAGTCTGCTTATTCGATATCGTAATTAATGCAATTTTGTTATAATAGCAATCATCACGGTGACTAATAAATTTTTTTTGACTATAATGGTAATCTTCAGTTAGTATGCGCTGAACAAATTTTAGTAGTTTGATCTAATATAATGTAATATAATATAAAGAAATGTGTTGAATATAATATACCAATAATTTACAACTTGTATATCGATTTCAAACACGCGTTTGATAATAGTAGATCGACAAAAGATGTTAAAGCAACTATCTATGTTAGATGTTAGGGATACCCAATAAGTTAGTTAAACTTATACGGATGACTTTGGAGGGTTCCAAAGCTATGGTGAAAATGGATGGAGACATGACAGAGGCATTTGATCTAGAAAATGGAGTTAGACAAGGTGATACCTTATTAACAACACTTTTTAATCTAACTTTAGAAGCTGTTGTTAGAAAATTGGATATAAACGGATGTATTAATACAATATCTTATTAATATAAGATATTGCCATAATTAATTATGTAAGCCGCAACAAAAGGGTATTAAGCTAAAAAGCTATAGAGCTGAAACAGGAAGCTGCTACGTTTGGTCTATATATAAATGAAAGCAAAACAAAATATATGGAGTGTATAAAATCGAATCAATATGAGAATCTGAAGGTAGACAACCATACCTACGAATATGCCTCCACTTTTCCCTACCTAGGCTCAATAATAAATGACAACATCAGTCAAAAAATACAAGCACGGATTCTTAGCGGTAATAAGTGCTTTTATGCATACAAAGACTTGAATGAAAAGTAAGTTACTGAATCGTGAGTCTAAGCTTGAAATCTACAAAACAGTAATTAGACCAGTGGTCACATAGGTATGGATGTGAATGATGTTTTTGTCGAAAAGCTGAAAATGGAAGAGATATTAAGCAGCAACGGTTCTCCTTTAAAATCAATATGTCGGAATGCAACTACGGAATTCAGTCGAGATTTTAAATTTACACTATCATTTATCTGAAGGTTAGAATTATAAAATTTGGGACAGCTCGGAAACAAGATTCAATTCAATAATTATGCTTCCCCCACCACTGTTTACTATTTTCCCACTTAACTCGGAAAATATCAACCGCATGAAAAAAATTGTTAAAAATAAATTTTAGCAAATCATATTTGGAACAATTTTGGTTGAAAATGGCGTAGATATTGAACAAAAACCATTGCTATAAAATCAATCAGGTCTTACGGTCGCGCTATTACGTCATACAAACTACCTTAAATATTGATTTTAGCAAAAAAATGAAAGAGATCAAAATTATGTAGAATTTAATTCTCTCTATTTTTATATGGATACATTTTTGTCGGAAAACTAATAATAAACGAGATAATTCAATAAGTATGCTCTAATTGTCACTATTTCCCCCCATAACTCGGAAATTATCGACCACACGAAAAAAGTTGTAATACAAGAAATTATAAAAAAAAAACAAATTTTCAACAATTTTAGTTGATATACTTTTTGTCGAAAAGTTGAAAATATCGGAGATATTGAGCAAAACGGTTCTCGTTTAAAATTAAGATGGCGAATAACGCAACGGCAGGATTCAGTAGAGATTTTAAATTTACACTACTATTGACCCCTCCTAAAGATAAGAAAAATAAAATTTGGGGCAGCTCCTAATGCAAGATCAAATGCAATCCCGACTGGGCTATAGTGTTTATGTACTTTTATCATATTTTGTGTCAATTTCATAAAGAAATGTGTACTCACTTTATAATGCTCAAAAAATTACGGGATCTGGATTTCAATGCATATTTTTTTATAATTCTCATATCAAAGTTACGCGTGAAGTTAGTCGTATTGATGACAGTTGGGAGAACATGGGCGACCCAAAAAATGGAACAACAAAAGGCAAAGAAAGAAAAAAGAAGATAACAAAAAGGGACATAGGTACCTATCAAAGAGTGTAAATAAACAAAACAAACTATGGAAAAATGCTATAATCGGTTCGCTAAACTCAGACACAACTGGCTAGTGATTTTAACAGGTAATTTTTTCGTTTTTGGCCAATTTTTCAAAAATTGGCAAAATTACTAACTATTTAATAATTATTAACAATTTAATAATTATTTTTTGTCAATTTTACCAAATTGGCAAAATTACTTACTAAAATCACTAGCCAGTTGTGTCTGAGTATAGGGAACCTACTATAATATAGTACTACATATTATGTGAAATGCATTTCAAAAATTAATCTGGAGTTAGGAGTGCAATTTCTTGTATATTATAGTGAATGAAGCGACATTTTTGTATGCGGCAGGTATAGATATGGTCAGAACTCAATTCCTCACCCAGCAGGTACTAGAAGATAATCCTACCCTTAATTTTTACGGATGCTAATTACCGATGCTAATTACCGTACTTTAATGACACCACTCAATTGGTTCCCAAGCAGGGTATTATAATTTGTGGGAAAACCAACTTGAGTTTAAGAAAGTTTAAATTTATTTTCACTTTCATTTTGTAATAATAACTACTTGCAAGCAAAACATTATGGAATGCTCTAAAAGTTTTAGTGAACGTGGGAAACCTGCTAATCTGATGATCGGAATTTTGAACGAAAAGTTTTTGAGAAAATCTTACTTATATGTAAAAAAAATTGGAAAAAACTAACAATTTCACTATACCTAAGTAGATTTATACAAGATAGTTTAACTTTCTACCCAACCCTATACCAGTGAATAAAATTTTCAATGCTTCAAAAGATGCTTTTATTATCTAATGTTGCTAAACAAATTACAAATTGTGCCAGATTTATTATCAGCCCTGAAATATGGTCCAATTACATCTGTCGATGTAGAACGAGAACGGCCATTTTCAATGTAAAAATTAATTTTAAGTGATGGAAACGTAGTTTTAAGACCTATACTACAATCACACTACCTACAAGTACACTGGAAATAAACAAACCAAAACAATTGAATGTTACCAAGAGCACTCCCAAATCATGATTTACAAAGTTTATACATTGTAAATCATGATTCGGAAGTGCTCCTCAACTTTTAGAATTCTCTCTTGACTTCACTGCAGCATCCATCTTACGTCTGGATCCCGCGTATGAAAAAAAAGTTGATTAATAGCAAGCTGAAAATTTGTTAATAGCTTAAGGGTGTCTAGTCGGATAAACTTTGATATATGGGAACACTGGAACAGGGGAAGTTTTAATTGTGGAACAGGTTAAAAATTTGGAACGGTCAGACCACGAAAACGGCACATGTATTTTGTCCGACAGAACAGACTTAAACTCTCCGAACAGAGATTAAACTCTCATGCAAAAATCAGACTGCTATTTATCACCAAATGGGCATTTTAATGAGTGGAACATGTAGAATATGTCAAATGACAGGAATTATGACAGGTGATAAATAGCAGTCTGATTTTTGCATGAGAGTTTAATCTCTGTTCGGAGAGTTTAAGTCTATTCTGTCGGACAAAATAAATGTGCCGTTTTCGTGGTCTGTCCGTTCCAAATTTTTAACCTGTTCCACAATTAAAACTGCCCCTGTTCCAGTGTTTCCATATATCAAAGTTTCTCCGGCTAGACACCCTTAAGCTATTAACAAATTTTCAGCTTGCTATTAATCAACTTATTTTTCATACGCGGGATCCAGACCTATCTGGCTTGCAATTTTTAGAAGCCATGGAGATGTCACCAGGAAAATTGCCCAATAAGTTTTTCAATTAAATATCTTTTAAAAATATTTTTAAATATTTTTATTAGGTTGAAAAACTTTAACTTTGATTCAAGAAAGTTTGAATAAGTTTATATAAACATGCTGTTTGCTTCTACAAAACTTTTTTTATTCCTTCTAGAATCTTCTCGCAAGCTAATGGTACAATTATTATACTGTTATCTCTTCGCGATACCGGTCCTGCCCACGATGATATTACGTCATTAAAAATGAAATCAGAGGCAATGTCAGAATTTTAAATCGCGAAAAAGCTAATGAATCATCAGGCATTTAAAAACTGCTGATTATCGACTTATACAATACAATAATATGCATAACTGGGTGCACAACAATAAAAAACGTGACATATAGTCGTGCCGAAGATGTAAATGTGCACACTAAGCAAATGTATACAGGGTTCACCAAAACTGCAGAAATTACTGATAAACAAATTTCTATTAGTATATAATAATACGGTATAAAACTGGATATTAGCATATTCTAAGAACCACTAATTATACAGGTGATGTTGTTGTTACTGTGTTTAGTGGTATTCTTAGTAAATGTCAACAATTACGCAATCAAATTCCCTGTTTCTTCTTCAACAAAAGCTGATTGTATATCTTTTTTATTGGTAAGATTGGTACTAAAGATTTATTTTTTACTTCACAATAATTTAAGACTAATATACTGAGAGGGTTATTTTTGTGTCAATGTTGATAAATCTCAAATACAGAAAAGAAATGAACGCATTTGAGAAATGCTAAAAGAGGAGCATTGTTTAAGTTGTAAAATTTCAAACAAAAGATAAGAAGCAGTTAATAATATTGATCCCGTTGAGAATATAAGAAATATAGGACTGAGTGAGAGTGTGAAAAAACATTCTGATAATATACTCTTCTTTTGTCACCCATCTGTGTATTTATTAATATTTTTGGTATCCTTTGTTCTTCCTAAATGCCCCAACGACATTTTCAATCTCTATGCTTTTACTACATATGTAGTTCTAATAAGCCTCATGTTCTTGGCATTGTTTCTTTTTCTATATACCTACCTCCCCTCTTTAACACCTCCAAAAATTCTTCTCAATGTTTTACTTTCCCATGAATTTATTTCTTCTTCTTGTGTTTGGTTTAGCACCCATGTTTCGCTTACATAGAGGCCTGTCAAGTGTCGATCACAAAACTGTTTTGTATACTTATATTTATTTTGGCTCGTCTCCACATATTTTTAGATGTACCAGATTTTGGTAAAACTCCTATCTAAACATTTCTTTTATGTATTCTTGCATTTAGCTCACAGTCATATTTTCCGTTCTCATGTATGTTAGTTCCCAGGTAAGTAAAATTCTTAACTTTTTCTAATTAGGGAGTGTCTGCATTCTCCTTGATCTTTAAGATTACCTGTCCTCGCTTGATATATCTGCAGATCTAGGAAGAATCGCAAGATCGTCCGCATAAGCCAATATCTGATGCACTTTGTGTCTTTAAAGTCCATGACCAAATTGTCGGTTTACTGAATCATATGCTTGTTTGAAATCGATAAAGACAGCGTTAATAGGAATATTAAGGTAGGTACGTATCCATTCTCCGTGCTCTTTGCAACTGCTCGAATGGATACGGCATGCGCTCCTCTACATATAAACCGCGACCGATTAGATCGCCGAGCGGGAGCACCAACGTATCCACTATGTGAAGCAGCTACACGTAGCACCAATGTAATGGATACGGGCCTTTATAATCATAGTACATTCACTTAGTTTGCTCAATGTAAAAAAAGATATTCTGTTTTTTTAAAAACCTTTTTTTATTTATTATACTACTCTCATATTATTTTTGTTGTGTGTACTCTTCAAATTTTACTTGACTACTGTTCGCTAATATTTTATATTAGACAAGACGAAAACGGCGGGTTCGTTGGGAAAAATATTCCCGTGAGATTTTTTTGCATAATCACATTCGTGAGACATCCCAGAATAAGGTTCAAGAAGTCGCCCACGTGAAAAGTGGTCCAAATTTTTTTTAATCAAATTGCAAAAATCAATATTTTTGGCCCGGACAATTTTTTTGTAGGTTTTTTGGACCATTCTGGATAAAAAAGGTCTCTTATAATTTTTCTCTAGAGTTGATCGTTTTCGAGTTATAAGCAAATTAAAATTGAAAAAAAAAACGAAAAATGGCGATTTTCAAGGCTTAATAACTCGGTTAAAATTTATTATTATGAAAGTCAGAAAGTGACTAAATCAAAGTTTAATGCCCCCCCTACAAGATCTTGAAGAAATTTTTGTCATTATTTTATTACTATTAAGCTGTTATTTTTTAAGTAATAATAATGAGCGCCATGCTCGTTTGCACGTGTTAGGTGGCCGTAAAAGGTGCGAGAGAGATGCCATTCCGGCAGTCCAATTGTGCATCTTACTTGCACTCACATTTACAGCCGCGTCAATACGATCTAACCGCCCATTGTTATTAATTAAAAATAACAGCTTAGTAATAAATTTATAACACAGATTTCTTCAGGATCATGTAGCGGAGGCTTTAAATTTTGATTTAGTCACTTTCTAACTTTCATAATAATAATTTTTAACGGAGTTATTAAGTCTTAAAAAGGGTCATTTTCGCATTTTTCAAATTTTAAATTGCTTATAACTCGAAAAAGATAAACTTTAGAGAAAAATTATAGGAGACATTTTTTGTCCAGAATGGTCCGGAAAACCTAAAAAAATTTGTCCAAGCCAAAAATATTGATTTTTACAATTTGATTAAAAAAAATTGAACCACTTTTCACGTGGGCGAATTCTTGAACCTTATTCTGGGATGTCTCACGAATGTGATTATGCAAAAAAATCTCATGGGAATATTTTTCCCAACGGACCCGCAGTTTTCGTCTTGTCTATATATAACGTATCCAGCAAGGCAATTCCCCTATAGTTTTATAGTTCTTTTTTTTTTATAGCGGTATTAAGAGTGATCTGTTTCAATATGTAGGCATCTCTTACCCCTTCTATATATAATTTTTATGAGCTTACTTAATTCTTTTGCTAATTTTTCTCCTCCATATTTAATAAGATCTGGACTTATTTCATTTTCACCCGGACTCTTACAGTTTTTTACATATTTTATTTTATCCAGGGAAGGTCAATGGACGATTTTTAAATAATTTCGTCGTTTATATTTTTTTCGGTATGAAATTCATATACAGATGTACTGTTTACATTTATTACTTCAAAATATATCTTCTTTCTATTTAAAATTCTTTCTTCATCTGCTATTAATTTCCCATTTTTTGCTATTTATCAAAATGGGTGGTTTTCCTATTGAATGGCTGTTGAACTTCTTGAAAAAATTCTTAAATACTTACTTTCTGTTAAATCGCGTTTCTATTTTCTCTATCTTTTACTCAATGAACTTTCGTTATCTTGATCTATCTTTTTATATTTACTCTTATCCTCTTCTTTTCCTATCTGTAGTATATTATGGTAAGAATATTTATCTTTTGATATAGCTCCACCTAGGCACCAGACTATTTCTTTTTAATCTCACATTTTTAGGACTGGATTAGAAGTCTTTTAGCACATTGATTTTTTCAGACTTGTCTTCCTTTTTCTCGCTCTCCGTTTTAATTATCTTTAGAATATGTTTTGACAATAATTTTAGTCCACACTCGTCAATCAAATTATTGTGTTTTATTTATAAATAATATTACAAACTATTTTTTTATTGATAAGATATTGTTTTCATTTACCCTAGCGTTTATAATAGATAATAATCCGTGAATTTTTTTAAATGTATTCTTGCTGGGATAGTATCTATTTAATAATGCTGATGTTTCTGTATAATATGTATTATATTTATGTAGAATGGCACAGATGTGTATAAAATACAAGAAAGATATCCCTGTGGTTTATAAATGGTCTACCATGTAGATCGCTAAACTATGTAGGTATAGAAACTGGCATTTTCTGAAAAACGAGTTTACTATAAAAGTTTTTGTAACAGAAATATTACAGGATTATTTAAAAAAAATACATTAATTGATGAGTATTTGCTGATGCTTTATTTACACTCTGAATTAGTTTGCTGAGTTTGTATTTTATATGGAAAAGAAAAGGCTGAACAGAAGGATACATAATAAAGGATTGTGTTTGACTTTTTTAGATATTGGTATTTATCTATTTTTATTTTGTTATGATCTGTTTTTGTTATCTTAATTTTAATAGCCGGGTAATTAATTTTTGGGATAGCTGGGATATTAATCCATTATAGGCCAGCATCCTATTTATTAAGTAGATCACTGAAATTTTTTATCAAGCGTTAAAATTTGTTTAAATTTAAAGAAAAATTTTCGGCTGTATTACAAAATTATTATTTTTCTCGTATTGCATTTCCAATATCATTTCAAAAAAATATATAAACATTGTACTCGCTGACTTCGTTTAGATTGCCATATTATTTAATAATAAAAGTTTCATATCGGCCCCTTTTACTGGATTATTCTTGGTGATTAATGTTTATTTATAAACTATTAGTCCTGTCGCCAGGGGGTACAACGGCCTCCTGTATTCAGATGGACTTACCCAAGTTTTTTTATGTATTTTGACCCGTAGAACACGAATTTTTTGGGTAACAGTTGATCCGGATGTCGATAAGATTGTTATAAACAAAGAAGTTGAGGAATTACATAACAGCGATTTCTCGGAAAACAAAACATGTTTTGTATTTTTTGGGCCATTCTAACCAAAAAGTGTTCCTACAAATCTTTTCGTAGGATGCATAGTTTTCGAGATAAACGCGGTTGAACTTTCAAAAAATCGAAAAATTGCAATTTTTGAACCCGAATAACTTTTGATTAAAAAATAAAATAGCAATTCTGCTTACCTCATTTGAAAGCTCAAGTCAAAGTATATCGGTTTTAGTTATTTTCATTGCTAAAAATTTATTATTTTATTGTTAAACAAAAGTAAACACCTAGTGCTGGAGTGATGTTTTCAATGATTTCTCATTTAAAATCGAACGAGTAGGTAGAGTAGGTACAAGTGCAAGCGAGGCTATTTCTACGTAGCATGCATGTAAACGCATGTATTAGGCACGGGAAACACTATGTGTTTATAGCTTTTTTTAGCAATAAACACATACATTTTTAGCAATGTATATATTCGAAACCGATAGAATTTGACTTGAACTTTCAAATGCGGTAAGCAGAATTGCTATTCTATTTTTTAATCAAAAGTTATTCGGGTTCAAAAATTGCAATTTTTCGATTTTTTGAAAGTTCAACCGCGTTTATCTCGAAAACTATGCATCCTACGAAAAAACTTGTAGGAACATTTTTTGGTTAGAATGGCCCAAAAAATACAAAAACATGTTTTGTTTTGCGAGAAATCGCTGTTATGTAATTCCTCAACTTCTTTGTTTATAACAATCTTATCGACATCCGGATCAACTGTTACCCAAAAAAATCGTGTTCTACAGGCCAAAATACATAATAAAAACTTGGGTAAGTCCATCTGAATACAGGAGGCCGTTGTACCCCCCCTGGCGACAGGACTATATAGACATAGACTATATTCAAGAATATATCTCATATCTGGGAAATATAAACTGTTAAATCGTCATTATAAGTTTTATTTTGCTTATCTATAAATAGGACACGTACTTTACTTAGCGTTACCACAATTTGTAACATTTCAGTAAGTAATAAGCACTAGTAAAGAACTAACGTTAGTAAATTCACGGCTTCTCTAAAAATAAAAATAAATGCATACTTGCAATAATTATGATAACACTGACGCCCAGTGGTCTATTTTATTATAGAACGGGTCAAAATGAAAAAGATATAAAATAATATGAATATTTCCAGACTAAGAACAATAGGTATTACTGATAATTATGTATAGGTAAAATTTTGAAATTAAAAAAAAAATAATTTGGGCGTTAATCAGTTAGATAATTAAGTTCACTTTAATTTAGTTTTAAAATTTTTGGAACTCTGTATAAAAAAAAAGTAAAATCTTTGTAAAGACAGTATTTTAATTTCGTCTTATACCTAAAAAATTTAAGTGACTAAAATATTTGATGAATTAAGTATCTCAGCGATATCACAACATTGTTGTTTTACAAAGTAGAATATCTATTAATATAATTATAATAGTAGAATATGATAATCAATTTAAAATAGTAGGAAATCAACTATTTAGGGAAGAGGTAACTAGGGTAGACTACCCAGTGATTGGCCGGTCACATTTCTATTAAGGGATTAAATCATAGAATTATGTAATAAATGTTTATCATTAGGAATATTACGTTCCTCCCTATAAAAAATCAGTTGTAGGTTATACAAAACCAAACATTTCTAGTCTAGATTCAAATTTAAGTTCCAAAAAATCTTGTGTAATACCTTTCTGTCAAAAACTAGTTATTGGCATGGCTTCTCCAGTAATTAGCCACTAATTTGTCAGTTATTGGCCAGGACGGATTATGAAACTTCTAGTGATTAGCCACCACCAATCAGTTATTGGCCGAAAAAGATAATCAAAAAAGAAACAGGTTTAGGTACTAATTAAAATATGTAGTATTTATTCACAGTAAAAAATAGTACACAAAATCAAAATAATTCCCTATTAATATAACTCCCTTTTAATATAAAAGTAAAAAATGATACATAAGTATAAGACTTAATTAATTTTATGTTGGTTTTTTAGACATATATTGCAGCTAAATGTTTGTGAATTTGATTTATGCATATTAAGTCTATTTATGCAAGAAATGTGGTAGGCCCTTCGGCAAAAGTTACATTTAATTCCAAGATTTTGCTCTTTAAAATTATAAGTACACGAGAAGCAAAGACCCTCAGTCAGCTTAGGATTTTTAAATAACGAATTATTCTTGTAGGTTTCCATTACCTCATCGGTAAATAAACTCTTTTTTACCTTCTCTATTGCAATATTTTTCAAATCACATTTTTTGTTATCTTGAAAAGACGAGGAAGATGGTATATCTGACAAAAATTTATCAAGAAGCCAATTGTCTTCACATGTATTAAAAGAATCCTTCTCTGGTAAGATAGGTTGCTCGGTAAGTTTGTTCAACATTTTAGGCTTATCATCATCTTTTATTTCTCGGTTTATACTTTTCTCTGTTTTTTTACTTTGTGTTTTTTCTTTCTTGGCAGTTTTTAAACTTTTAACCTTCTTGGAAATTTTGCTTACTGTAACAGCCTTCTTTTCCAAACGTTGTCTTTTTCTCTCCTCCTTTTCTGCAGCAATCTTTTTTTTAGATTCCTCCTCCTCAGCTTTTCTTTTAATCCACTGGGTAGATGTAATTGCATATGTTATTTTTTCGGTGTTTCTGTTTCCTTTTCGTTTAGGTGTCTTTGCAAACTGCAAAGTCTCATTCAGATTTGGAGGTCTTTGTTCGTTTGTGTTTTCATTATTATTAGGCCTTGATAGTTCAATTTGCTCCGTGCCTGTATGTTCAGGGGGCATATCTTGGACATTAATAATTTGAATATTTTCATCCAGCAGCCCATCTAATATTTGATCGTGACTTACAATTAATACAGGAATCTCATTAATGTTGAAATCGGAAGGTTCAGGCTCTTCTGTATGGACAGTGCTATCGGTAGGCATATTTAAAGTTTGCTGTTCCACCGGAATCACTTCTATGGCCTGAGGAATGTGTTTAAAACTTTTCCATAACTTAAACAACAGTGGTTGTTCATTTTCTGTGACATCCTTATAATCATTGTTAAATTCTTGAATAATGCGATTTCCTACTATGCGAGAGAAATCTTTGTAACTTAAAAATGTGTTACTTAGATTTTCTGACTTTGTTTCGGATTCAACTGTCAATATTTTTTGTCCTCCAAGACACTTGGAATAATCTAAAGCGTTTGGATTCCAAGGGTATAGTCCGCAAGCCTTGAATCCACTTTTTATTGTTTCTGACTTTCCAGTTTGTTCCACGGCAATTTTCAGAACATTTGCAAAATGCTCTTTTGATAATGTCTCTGAATGATGATCTCGTCTCCATTGTATAACAGCCTTTTTCCATCCACTTTTGATAGGCTTGAAAGCTGACACATCTGCCGGTTGAAGAAGTCTCGTAGAGTTAGGATATAGACATATTAAAACAATATTTAGTTTTTTACATAAGATACTAAGGTTGTACGTCATGTGTGTTCGATGACCGTCTAAAAACAAAATGACCGGAAAAGACGTATTCACCTTTTTTAAATGCGGATAAAGTATGTTTTCAATATAATCACACATTAATTCTGCTTTCATCCAGCCCGTATCAGAAAGGCCAATGCCCCATTCACCAGGAACAGACTTGGCGATATTCGCAGGAAGCCGTTTATATGGATACACGACCATCGGTGGTGTTATTCCTCCAGATGCTGTAAAAGTAAACATCACAGTGATGTTAGATTTAGACGATGCATGTTCTACTTCATAAACATTTGATGCCCCCCTAGGCGCTAGAACTTTACTGTTTTTCGGGCACAGATTAAAACATGTCTCATCTGCATTCAGAATACGATCGGGGTACTGTAACACTTCCGTAAGTCCTTTTTCTATGAAAAAACTTTCAACTTCAAAAAACCATTTTCGTATGTCACTTTCCGAAACATTTGCGCTAGCCGCGGTTACAGCTTCTGTTGTACGCAAAGAAATCTCGGGATTTCTTCGTAGGAAAGCTTTGTACCAAGTTTCGCCAGGACGATTGTTAATAAAAGGATTATCTCTGGGATTACTATCAAGAAACTGCTTAACTGATTCCTGCACATCTTCCTTTCGACGTGGAAACCCTTTCCTATGATTTTCGAAAATCCAGTTCACCAAAATTTTTTCTTCTTCTGGTAGAAGAACTGGATTAGGTCCTAAATTTGGTTTCGTAAATTTTTTACTTTTTCGAAATTGTAGGGTTGCCCTTGGAATTTTATAGCGCCTTGAAACTTCTCGTAATGAAAACCCGTTGTTTATTTCATCTAGGGCAGTTTGAAGCTCTTCTTCTGTATACTTTTTTTGATATTTCTCTCCGTCAATAATTTTAGGCATTGTTCCAAAAAAGTTCAGTTCAATATTACCTGCAAATTTGTAAAAATCAGTTATTGGCCCTGTGTAACATCAGTTATTGGCCCCCGGCCAATAACTGATTTTAATGATTTGTTTGTAGCATATAGACTAGCAATAGAGTTAATACGCCAAAAGAGTTCAAAATCATTTATAGAAAATATAATTTCGTCGAGATATTTAAAATTCAGTTATTGGCCATCAGGCCAATCACTAATGTAGTATGTGTTTTATAATCTAGAGATTGGCCGTCATTTATTTTCTTAAATTTACTAGTTATAACATAAAAAAATTATTTAATTAGCCACCAATTACGTAACTAACACAATCAAAGTAAGAAAATCAGGGTTTTAAAGAAAATAAACTGCACAAACACTTACCAAAATGTAGTCGCCCTTAGCAAATACTTTAGAAATCTAACTAATACTACACATGACTGAGAGACCTGTTAACAACGAGTTGTAGCACGCAAATGGCAGACTGTTTAACAACGAAATTTTATGGAAGTGGCCTTGAATGTTGGAAGACGAATTTGATACTGGTATTTAGTATTAGTTGTACAGTGGTGCCTTGTTTTTAAAAGTTTTTTAATGGGGGCCAATGACTAACACAAATATTAAATATGGCCAATCACTGGGTATTCTACCCTATTAAACTTTTCATTCATTGATATCAACAATTTTTTAATTTATGTACAGTTGTTTCTACGATACTAATATAGCCATAACAAAAGGTAGCAAGTTTTATCAGCCTACAGCGGACCATGACTGATAAGCGTCTGAGTTATTTAAAGATATACTTTTACTTCAAAATTGCTGATAAACAAAACACAATAATAACATTAATCATCGACTTTAAAAATTAAAAACTTTCTAATAAATATCTTTAGAATAAAAATATTTTAAAACTTTAATGAATGTCTTGCAAGAATTCCATTATGTACCCAAAAGAGGATTAAGTCTATAGATAAGTTACAGCAGGTACCGACCGGTACCAGAGTTCTATGAATTATTATAATTATCGGAAATTTCCTACACTTTTGGGGTACCCTGTATACAACCACTAAAAAAATTCAGGTAAAATGGTCACGTACCTAAACAACTAGAGCAAATCTAACTCCTCTTCCAAACTACCACTCCATAGGGGTCAAAATTAACAAAAGTGTAAAATGAAATGATAAACCAAATAAAAAACTGACCTTTTCGTAAAAAAACCAAAACTTCTCCGTTCCATATCACACAAACCAAATAACAGAAATCATAGAACAAAAAATGAATCGGGTCGGAAAATTCACTATCAGCCGCACACACACAAAAAAAAAGTTCACACACTTAGAAAAATCCCTTCTACTCAGCTACATTACCACCTTCACGCTTTCAAACTATCGGAACTACTGCGTGATTTTATGAAAATCTACTGGTTGTCCTTCGGCTGACCAATGGCAGAGCGCATCGCCCTTCCCTCTACACCATTGGCTGTTCACGGAAAATGACGCCGACTTGGTGCGGAAGGGGCGAAGGGGGAAGACCATGGTAAATGAAAAAGTTTGAAGTCGCCGATACGAGACGGTCTGCCATGCTATTTTCAAGGATTTTCGAGTTAATCATGGCGAATGGTTCTGAAACACGCAGTAGGCTGTTGGGTATATTTTCGACGTATGGCTAGGACCTATTGTGGGGAACGCTTGGAGAAGGAGGGGAGCGATTCGCTTGGAGATAAGATAACGATAGCTGAATGTGGTATGGTGATTGCCTATGGGGTTTTTCCTATCTTGTATCGGAGAGGTGGGGTGTGGTAATATTCTGCAGCCGTGATGGTAATTCGAGGAATCGACAGGATGTAGGAGATTAAAATGAAAGTTGATAACGTTTAAACATTAACATACACTCCAAAAATGTCGATCCTCAATAGCTTTTTAAACGTTTAACATATAAGTATTTCTAAAAGGCTTTCTAAATCACATTTACTATACATTTATACAGAATCTTATAAAAAGTATGTCTTGTATCACGCTCTCTCTACCTCCCCTCCCTCTCTACTCTCTCATTATTATTTATTTACAAAGTTCAAGAGGCCTCGAAGGCCTAGGGCTAAAAATACAATTAATGTAATACGTACAATGATATAATAGGTACTTTTACTTAGGGCTTGTCCATATGCAGGCGGTTACGTACGCCGCGATTTACCAGTTTAAACGCTGCTGGTAAACTGGCGGTTGCATGTGTACGATGTTGAGCGGTTGCATTTGTTTCTACATATGTTAACTTGAACCGCGGCGGTTCAGTTTTTCAGGTAAACCGCGACGTCAACGTTGGCCAACCGCCCTTATATGTATATATGTACCTATATACCCCATTCGCAGCGTACTACGCCTTTGGGTTCCCGTTCTCCAAGCCTGTCTTCTGCCAGTCTTCTTCAGATAGATTTCTTGCTGACATTGCTTTTGAGATTCCTTGGATCGATGTTGTTGGTGGTCGTCCTCGTTTTCTTTTCTCTGGTGGTATCCATTCTAATATCTTTTTGGGTAGACTTTCTTCCCCCATACGTCTATCATGTCCGTACCATATTAGTTGTTGTTTTTCGATGTCTTCTATAATTGATCCTTGTACTTTCATTTGTCTCCTTATGTCCTCATTTCTCACATGTTCTAATCTAGACTTTCCCGCTGCTTTCATCCAAAAATCCATTTCAACTGCTAATAGGTTACCTTTAAGTTTTTGTGATAACTGACACACTTCTGAGCCATGGACGATTACTGGTTTTAATATTAGGTATACCTATATTCTTTTTTTCGTTGCCGGTCTTATATTTTTTTGCCTTAATACTGAATTCAACGCACCTATAACTTCTTTTCCTTTGGTTATTCTGTCTTTTATGGCTTCATCACTTCTCCCTGTCTTTGTTAGTTTTACCGCCAAATATGTAAATTGGTCACATTTCTTAATGGTTTGTTTCATCTTCTAAGTCGAGGTCATCTACAGTATTTTCTCCTCCTACGCAAAGATATTGTGTTTTTTGGACATTTACTTCGAGGCCCCATTTTTTGTACTCTTCCATTAGTTTTCTAGCCATATACTCCAGGTCTTCTTTGTCTTGGGCAATAACTACCTGGTCATCTGCATAGTATATAACGTTTCATCCCCAATAGATAGCCCAATCCCTTTACACTTCTTTTTCCAGTGCCTGACGGCTTCATCTCATCGATAGATATGTCTCATATATATGTTGAACAGTATGGGAGATAAACAACAACCTTGTTTCAGTCCTTTTGTTACCTGAAAACCATTAGACATCTCTTTTCCTATTTTAACTTTTGCTATTGTGTTCTTATATAGCTCTTTAATAGCGTCGATTAGTGTAACGCTGATACTGGTTTTCTCCAATACTTTCCACAACTTCGCAACAGGCACGGTGTTATATGCTTTTGTTAAATCGACTAAAAGTAAGTGCACTTCTCAAGATCTCAGTGTTCTTTTCTCGAGTATTTGGGATAAGCAGCAAATACTATCTATTGTGGATCGTCCTGCTCTGAATCCGTTTTGTTCTTCCGATTCAAAAGGACGGTATTCTTCGCATATGCGTTCTTTTATAATTCTTCCATATAATCTGCTAAGCGTGCTCGTAACAGTTATACCCCGATAGTTATTGCAATCTTCCTTATTTCCTTTCTTATGGATAGATGTAATCCATCCTTCTTTCCAACTTTGTGGCACTGGTTCTCCATGCAAGTGCCTATTGAAAAATTCTGTTAGTTTATTATCTCGAATAGTTTGTTGGTTCCATTTTTTATTAATTCTGCATATATCCCCTCTGGACCAGGAGCACGTCCATTTTTCAGCAGTGATACAGCTGTTTTAGCACTTATATATACGAGGTCTTATAGGTCTTATATTACAAAACTTCGATAAAGTGGGGTGGCTTTTTGTCAAACCATGCTCCTTTCCTACTAAATTAACTTACTATTATCCTCCATTCATCCCTGTTTGTCTGTTTGTTGCTTTTCTTTCCCAACCAATAATTCCCACATTTCTGAGATCTTTATATACGCTGTCAAACCATCTTTGTGTTGGTCTTCGTTTCCTTCTTTTCGTGATTGGGCCCCGTTTTAGTGTCACCTTTGGCATCCCCTTCCTTTCCATTCTCATCACGTCTCCCATCAATCTAACTCCCTGTGCCTTTATGAAGCTACTGATGCCTTGTCCGTTATACAGTTCCTCTAGCTCCCTGTTTGTTCGTCGCACCCAAACTTCCACCGTGTTTTTGCCTCTATATAGCGCATGAAGGGATACCTTATGTTCATTGTGGGTAGTCTGTATTTCTTAACAGATCATTTCCCCCTTACATTTACACCATTGGATGCTCTCGGAAAATAACGCCGACTTGGTACGGATGGGGCGAAGGAGGAAGACCATGGTAAATGAAAAAGTTTGAAGTCGCCGATACGAGACGGTCTGTCATGCTATTTTCAAGGATTTTCGGGTTAATAATGGCGAATGGTTCTGAAACACGCAGTAGGCTGTTGGGTATATTTTCGACGTATGGCTACGACCTATTGTGGGGAACGCTTGGAGAAGGAGGGGAGCGATTCGCTTGAAGATAATATGCTGCGCAATTATGCGAAAAGTTATGAAAAGCCTAGTCCCTAGTCGAAACGAGTATGAACCACTTGAGCTGGAACAGCAAGCAGAATGTCGAGTTAGACGATCTTGCATCAACCACATCTGCACTTTAACCCAAAGAAATGACGAAAGAATGACTAGGGATAGACCTACCAATTTATTTGTGGATTTGACGAAAGCTTGTGATACAATACCCCTACTGTAGACTATTGCAAGTACTGGAAAGTTCATGTATTAATTACACTTGTGAAAGCAATACAACGATTCTATAACGAATTTATATCAAAAATAAAGATTAACAACCAGTTTTTCGAAAATTTTAGGGTAAATAAGGGACTAAAGTAAGGCTGCAGTCTATCTTCAATACTTTAAAATCTATCTAAATACATAACAGGTACCTACTGAAGAAATGGAGATTATTGGCAACCGCCTGAGCGAAGAAACAAAAAATCTAAAACAGTATAACTAGCTTATTTTTGTGTTATGAATTTTAAACTGAACGCAGCCTGTGTTTAGTTACATCTTTTAGTTGAATTATATGCCTGACACAGCAAGGTTATGGATATGGAGAAACTGGAGAGAAATTCTTGAGGACACCAGAACTCCCACAGGGTTATTGATGATGATGATGATGCTGAACAATACTAGAGGACAAAGATGTATGAATATAATACTATAAATATTTTGTCGAACAGAGACTACAGAGAGTTATACCCTTCCCACGTCTTGGATATAAGAGCACTGACATCAGTGAAGATAGAAAGCGATAGTGAATTGAGACTGCAATATCAGAACGAAAACACGTAGAGATGATAAAAATAAAAAAAGAATGTGTGTGTACTTTGTACGCACGTCAGAAGTTATACTTCTATTATATGATTTCTTAAAAATAAATATACTTTAAACAGTTTGTTTTAATTTTTTTTAACGCCAAACTAATTTTGTGCTTACCGCTTTCAAAAAAATAAAAAAAAAAGTATAGGATTGCTCCGGATTCGAACTCAAGACCTCTCGATCTCTGGCCGAATGCTATACCAAATACGCTACGAGGACTGTGTCTGTATCGGTTAGGACGTACCTAATGACAATTCACGGTAACAAACAGACAAGATAATAAATATATAATAAAATGTTTTAATAATACTCATTTTACTCCTGATGAAGACAAATCCAAAGACACACAAATTATAATAAATATATTTACTAAAAACACTAATATATTCTTTTCACACCTTTTCTTGCACTGATATATTTATACATAACTTGAAAGATAGCAACTAAACGCCATACTGTCTGTGTGCGCATGCGCGCAGTATTATGAAATTTTACTCTCAATCGCGCCTAAAGAAGTATAACTTCAAAAAGCAGAATAAAGCACGAATATATAAGTTTTAAGCCTGTAGGTAGGACGATTCAACAAGGCATCTATTCCAAAAAAGAAACAGACGAACAACTTACGGAACCTTATTAAGCCACTAGCTCTATGGCTTTCAATTTAATCAAGGAGCAGCGAGTAGTACTCTTCTACAATTCCAATAGAGGATATATTATATACAGGACCTACTTCAGGTCTTGGCGTTCCTGACTACGTTAGCGATCGTTTATCTCCTAGTTTACATTCCCAACATCTCTCCTAGTTTACTTGAGTGACCCAAGTAGCAATTGGCGCGAATCAGACACGCCTGTTGGTATGAAAGGGAAAGGGGCTATCCAGCCATGGTAGTATGTAGGAGACCTGACAGGCAATGGAAAAAAAGGCGCTTGAAATAAACATTTAAAACAAGCTTAAAATAAGTACGTGAAACGTTCATGGTCGGCTGAAGACAGAGAAACTAAATGTGGTTGAAAATTAATTAAAATCATGAGGAATCATAGATCTATCAGAAACCCGTTGGACAGTAAGTATATGAGCATTTATCTATAATGATAACCTATCCAGAAATAAGGTGGCAGTGGTAGTTATCAAAAATCTTAAAAACACTGTAAACAGAGCACAACACTGTGTACAGAATACTTACTGATGGTATCATTGTTCATCATCATCATCAATGGTGCTACTGCTACAGCCCTATGAAAGAGCCTCGACCTTCCCAAGTCTATTACGCCAGTCAGTCCTATCCATTGCCAACTGTTGCCAGTTTGTTGCGCCTATTTTTCTCCCATCCTCATCCACACCATCCTTCCATCTGAGTTTTGGTCTACCACTATTTCTACTTCCCACAGGTTGTGACATAAGGATTCTTCTACGAGGGTTGTTCGGCTGTGATCTTGCTAGATGTCCTGTCCATCTTAGTCTTCCTATTCTTATAAGAGATACTACGTCTTTACCACCAAATTTTTGTTTATATCTGTGGTATACCTCGTAGTTGTACCTCCTCCTCCAGACACCATTTTCACAGATGCCACCGAATATTCCTGTCAGGATCCTTCGTTCAAATATAAGCAGAAGGTTTTCATCTTCCTTGGAAATGTTCCATGCCTCTGATCCATATGTTAACACTTGTTGTATAAGGGTTTTGTATATGGTTATTTTTGTTTTTTGGCTTATAAGTTTCTGCTTCTCATATGTCTACTCAGTCCAAAATAGCATTTGTTTGCTAAGATTATCCTTCGCTTGATTTCTTCCGTCATGACGTTCTCCTTGGTGATCAGGGAGCCTAAGTATGTGAATTTGTCCACCACTTCAAAGGTAGAGTTATCAACCGTGAATTGGTGACCGATGTTTCTGGCTCTATTGTTGGGTGTTGATGCCATCATCTTAGTTTTCTCCTCGTTTACTGCAGGCCCATATTTTTTGAGGCATTTGAGAAGGTGGTATACATTTCTTCTAGCTTGCGTGTTGTGCGGGCAACTAGGTCCACGTCATCTGCATATGCCAAAATTTGGGATGCTTTATTAAAAATATTTCCTCTGTTATCTATTCGGGCATCTCTGATCGCCTTTTCCAGAGCTATGTTGAAGAGGAAACACGCCAGCGCATCTCCCTGTCGTAACCCAACTTCGATTGTTCGCCCTGTATTTCGACTTTGCAAACAACTTTACGCATTGTAGCCTTAACCAATCTTATCAGTTTATCAGGGATGTGGCTTTATACATGGCATCATTGTTATATGATTAAATGCCTGACCAGCAAAATTTGAATGTGGTACAAGTATATGCTCCAACAAGCGAAGCAAAAGACGTGGTAACTGAAGAGTTCGATAATAAACTAGACACGCTAAAAACTACTAAATACAGAGGTCACAATAATTCAGAATCTTCGTTAGATTTTTAGTTGACTTGGTCATTCAAAACCAGTTGAACTGTTTGAATTTTATGTCCCTATGTTGATTAATACATAGTACATACCATAATAATACATACATGTATTTATGGTTTTTCTAATATTGAAACTCCTCTTTTTCACATTAAATATTTTCGCTAAACCTCATCTTATATCGTACACTTTGATGCGCATTTTCCTTCTCTTGTTTATACATTCCACATATTTCAAAAATTGTCCAATACAATGCTGTATTAAATTCTTCTCATTGTATTTAACCCTTCGCGTCCAATATGAGTGTCGCTGAGGGAATGACGCACAAACTAGTAATCAGATTATATTGATCATCCACAGAGATTAGATCCAACCCCAATGGTGTTTGAAACAACAAGGACACGTCCCCCAAATATGGGCTTTACGTAACCCGGAATTTTTGTTCCAATTTAGCATCATCGAAAGGAAGAAAAGAGTATGTAGTTGATATATTTGTCATGGAAACCAAGAAAGGAGAGATAGAATAGTACCTACTATAAACTGAAACTGTCAACCAACTTGGTTTCCAGCTTGGAAAATAACAGAACAGACTAAGTAAAAGAGTACAAATAGTACCTACATTCTTTCACGGTTTTTGCTCTAAATTTTAAAGAACCGCTTGGAATGACATGATATTTGGCATACGCATACCTTACATGTCAAAGAAAAAAAGTGATATTGTGCCGATGTGTGCTTTTGCCCTGGGGGTAACTTTCACCCCCTCTTGGGGGTGAAAAAATATATATTAAGAATAAGTCCGGAAATGGGTAAACTGACTAATTTTAAGTAACTTTTGTTCTAGAGAGCTTTTTCGCCAAGTCAACACTTTTCGAGTTATTTGCAAATGAATATGTTCATTTTTCACGAAAATAACCACATTTTTAGACGGTTTTTCGCAAATAACTCAAAAAGTAATAGATCTGGATCCCGCGTATGAAAAAAAAGTTGATTAATAGCAAGCTGAAAATTTGTTAATAGCTTAAGGGTGTCTAGTCGGATGAACTTTGATATATGGGAACACTGGAACAGGGGCAGTTTTAATTGTGGAACAGGTTAAAAATTTGGAACGGTCAGACCACGAAAACGGCACATTTATTTTGTCCGACAGAATAGACTTAAACTCTCCGAACAGAGATTAAACTCTCATGTAAAAATCAGACTGCTATTTATCACCTGTCATAATTCCTGTCATTTGACATATTCTACATGTTCCACTCATTAAAACGCCCATTTGTTGATAAATAGCAGTCTGGTTTTTGCATGAGAGTTTAATCTCTGTTCGGAGAGTTTAAGTCTGTTCTGTCGGACAAAATAAATGTGCCGTTTTCGTGGTCTGACCGTTCCAAATTTTTAACCTGTTCCACGATTAAAACTGCCCCTGTTCCAGTGTTCCCATATATCAAAGTTTATCCGACTAGACACCCTTAAGCTATTAACAAATTTTCAGCTTGCTATTAATCAACTTTTTTTTCATACGCGGGATCCAGACCTATAAGTATTTTGTCGAAAAAACGTTCTTAGCAAAAATATAGCCTGTAAAAAAGTAAAAAAAATGGTGTACGCGTAAGGTCTATGGACCTCGTAGAACCAGAGTTATAGCCAATGAAAAATAGATTCATATTCACCAAATTTCAAATAGAATATTTCGACGTAAAATATCCAAAAAATTAAGCACTTTTTGGGGAAAACCCATTATAACTTGTTTAAAGTGTTTAAAAAAGCTTTATTCCTGTTTTTATAAAAAGTTTCTAGCATCAAATTTTAGCAAGTTACGCTTAAAATAAAGATGGTCCCTTTTGTTTTGGCAAAAAAAATCGGGAAGACTACCCCCTAATTAGCAACTTAAATGAAATTAATTGTTACCGCTCCACAAATTATTTTACTTATGTTGTGTTTATAATGATCTGTAAGTTTCATCGATTCAAAGTGCTTATTTTTGAAAAAAATTGGTTTTAAAGTAAAATTTTTAAAAATTTTAATTTTGAAAAATATGCTTTTTTCAAAATAACTTAAAAGTTGTTAGAGATACCAAAAATCTCGAAAAACAAAAAAAAGTCAGTATTGCTTTTCTGAATATGTATCATGTATTTTTTTTGGTTTAGGTACTGTTAGAAAAAAATTGATTAAGATTTGGTGTTTCTAAATTTGCATACATTCGTGATTAGTGACTCGTTCAACCCTTTTAACTACAGCCCTTTCAAAAATAAGAACTTTGAACCGATGAAACTTACAGATCATATAAACAATACATGCACGAGTCAAGAAACTTGTGAAGTCGTAACGATTAAGTCGTTCATTTGGGATACTAATTAGCAGTGGCGGCTCGTGATTTTTACAATAGGGGAGGCTATACCTAACTGTGAAAAATCTAGCTTTAGTACATTCAAATAGATTTTTCAGCGCTGCCTCTTGGTCTATAGAGATTGCAATACTTAATGAATGAATGAATGAAGTGAACATAGTAACCATAAATGTATCATACTTTTTTTTGTTTCCTCAGGACTAACCAACAGAATCTAATTATATTTTCTGTTTTTATATTTTTGTTATCTGTAGAATTTAATCGATCATTGTTAATAACCCCTCGTGGTTGAAGCAGTTTCAAATAAAAAAAATTCTAGGGATTAGTTACAGTTATGTCTCTATGTCAAAAATTAACCACTAAGTAATATTAGGATTCCGATAAAAATTCGCTATATGGCTTCTTTTTTCCCAAAATCAACTAGCGATTGACCTAAGAACGTTCTGTCACGACTGATAACAGCTACGATATTCGAGGTCCGAAGTAATGTACAATACCACTGTCAATCAAGCAACTCAAACAAAAGAGCAGCTTATAGGAAAAACATCGAACGCAGCTGAACAAAGAACATCAGAAAAAGCCGCCTGTTACCAGAAAAAACAAAGAAAATTCTCAACAAATCTGACATTTTCCCAGACCCCGTGGGGATACTTCAATATAACTTTTTTAACTTTGTTATCAAAACAAATTTTACTTCTGGTGGTTGTGAGGTTGTTTATCATCCAGGAGTATGTTTTCGTTGTGTATAATGTAGTTTTTCAAGTTTAGTTTGTATGATACATGTACAAGATTGTGTTTTCGCGGTTTTTTAAATGCAAATGACAACAGCATTTGAATTTACTTTTAGTTTTTTTTAATCGAATATTCAACTTAAAAAATATGGTCGGTATTATAAAAGTATTGCAGTAGGTATATTGTTGTTAAAAAGTCATACCTAATTCGATAGATATTAAAAAAATCGGGAGAAGCAATGAGGCGAACGAAACTAAAAGTAGCAAAAAAAGTCGCAGTTTTATGGTAGGGGAACCCAAGCGGGGATTATTGCAGTTACTCGAGCGCGTCAGATTATCATATGGGGAGAAACCTGGTACCCTGCAGATGTACCTCTACCTCTACCATATATTGGCTCTTAACACAGGGAAGTTCGTTAAGGGGGGCCCGAAAAAAAATCTATCCTTAAAAATACTCGAAATTGTCAGATTAAGATAATGGTAGGGGAGCAAAGTATGCTAAATGTGCAGTCACTCGAGCCCTTCGGGGACCTATTGGGTTGTGATTATTATGGTAGGGGAGCAAAGTATGCTAAATGTGCAGTCACTCGAGCGCTTTGGGGACTTATTGGGTTGTGATTATTAGGTCCTAAAACCAAAAAAAGTTAAGTAAAATTTTCCATTTTAGCGGGCGCTTGCCATTTTTTAATTTAATTTTCCATTTCCATTAATGGTTTTTTCCGAATATTGCGCCATCTATCCATAATTCGAAAAAATGTTTCGAATAAAAGTTGCTTATTTTTATGCAGAGAATTTAAATCTGCAATAAAAAATGGGGGCTCCTATTTAAGATTTTAAAGTAACCCCCACCCCATCTCCGTGGGGGGTCGTGTTTGGTACCATTCGATATATTTTTCAAAAATATTAAATAAGTGTATTTTGCAGTTTTTCGATCTGATGTTTATTTTGCTAAATATCGCGGGATTTGTATTTAAAATTTAAAATTTACCCCCCACCCCTCTCTGCGAGGGGTCGTGTTTGGTATCTATCGATAGATTTTTGAAAAATATTGAACATGTAGTTTTTAGTTTTTCGATCTGACGTTCATTTCGCGAAATATTCGCCTTTTTCTTGTGAAACTTTGTGACTCACCAATTCCCTTACGCCCCGCTCAAATCGTCAGATTTTTTAAATATATACTGTTTTGCATGTACTTAACTTACCTTATCTTAATCTGACAATTTCGAGTATTTTTAAGGATAGATTTTTTTTTTCGGGCCCCCCTAAACGAACTCCCCTGTGTTAAGAGCCAATATATGGCAGAGGTACATCTGTAAGGTACCACGTTTCTCCCCATATGATAATCTGACGCGCTCGAGTAACTGCAAAAATCCCCGCTTGGGCTCCCCTACCATTAGGTCCTAAAACCAAAAAAATTAAGTAAAATTTTCCATTTTAGTGGGCGCTTTCCTTTTTTGTAATTTAATTTTCCATTTCTAACAATCGTTTTTCTGATTATAGCGCCATCTATCCATAATTCGAAAACAAGTTTCGAATAAAAGTTGCTTATTTTTACGCAAAAAATCCAAATCTGCAATAAAAATGGGGGCTCCTATTAAAGATTTTAAAGTAACCCCCTCCCACCTCCGTGGGGGGTCGTGTTTGGTACCATTCGATAGATTTTCAAAAATATTGAATAAGTGTATTTTGCAGTTTTTCGATCTGATGTTTATTTTGTGAAATATCGCGGGATTTGTATTTTAAATTTTAAATTTACCCCCATCCCTCTCCTTGGGGGGTCATGTTTGGTGTCTTTCGATAGATTTTTGAAAAATATTGAACACGTAGTTTTTAGTTTTTCGATCTGACGTTAATTTCGCGCAATATTCGCTTTTTTGTGAAACTTTTTGACTCACCCATTTCCGTACGCCCCAAATCGTCAGATTTTTGCAATATACACTCTTTTGCATGTACTTACCTTATCTTAATCTGACAATTTCGAGTATTTTTAAGGATAGATTTTTTTTTCGGGCCCCCCTGAACGACCTCCCCTGTGGTAAGAGTCAATATATGGTAGAGGTAGATCTGCAGGGTACGTTTCTCCCCATATGCTAATCTGACGCGCTCGAGTAACTGCAAAAATCTCCGCTTGGGCTCCCCTACCATAAGGTAAGTTAAGTACATGTAAAAGAGTGTACATTTCGAAAATCTGACGATTTGAGCAGGGCGTAAAGAAATGGGTGAAACAAAAAAAACATGAAACATGGTACTAAACATGACCCCCCACAGAGAGGGGTGGGGGGTAAATTTAAAATTTTAAATATAAACCCCGCGATATTTCGCAAAATAAACATGAGATCGAAAAACTGCAAAATACACTTTCAAAATGTTTTTGAGAAATCTATCGAATGGTACCACACACGACCCCCCACGAAGGTGGGGTGGGGGTTACTTAAAAATCTTAAATGGGCCCCCAAATTTTTATTGCAGATTTGGATTTTTTACGTAAAAATAAGCTACTTTTATTCGAGACATTTTTTTAAATTATGGATAGATGGCGCTATAATCGGAAAAGACGATTGTTGGAAATGGAAAATTAAATTAAAAAATGGAAGGTCCCCACTAAAATGGAAAATTTGACTTAACTTTTTTTGGTTTTAGGACCTAATATTCTAAAGTACCTAAAGGACCTTTGATTTTAGGACCTAAAATTAAATTTGATTACATACATAATACAAATGTCACTTACGGCCGGTTTCACAAGGTAAAGTTAACTTGTGGTTAAGAGATAACCAGAAGTTACGTCAAAATATGCGTTTTAGTTTCAGGTCAACGGCGAAGTATGGTTAACTCACAGAATTTTTAACCAGAGGTTGGAGTTGGTTACCCTTATGGGTATACCCAGAAGGGTAACAATTATGAAACTGAAACGCATATTTTGGGGTAATTTTGAGGTTATCTCTTAACCACAAGTTAACTTTACCTTGTGAAACCGGCCATTATAAGTTTAAATTGTGAAAATTATTGTAAAAATCGATAAAACACATTCAAAAAGTCATGATAATTCTCATAGAAAACGAAGTCCCGCCAGAAGAGTCCCATAGAAAATATGAATGCAGTATGAATCAAATTGTAAAATTGAAGAATAGAGTAAGGTAAAATAAAATAAAACACTTACCAGCAATTAGAAGTCCAATAAAACTGAAACAAAAAATATCATAAATAAAGTCCGGATTATAAGCATGACAGAAAGGTCAGAATAAGCACTTATATAAGAAAAAAATGTCGCAAAGTTTTTATGAACTAAGCTAAGGTTCAAGAAAAAAAAACGTGTAAGTAAACATGGATATAATGATATAAATAGGAATAAAGGACATTAACATTAAAATACATTTATTTTTAATTATCGTATTATTAACAATAAATAAAAAATTACCAAAGTGTTAAGCTATAATATAATAAAAAAAATCGAAAAATAATTAACATATTAATATATTTTTTATTTATGGCTATTAGCATAAAAACAATTAACAATATGTTTTTCAAAAGTTTCTTGTAAAAAGCCATGTCTTTTATCTGTATACATATATTTATACGTAGAAAAAGTTCTTTCAACATCTGCAGATATTATTGGTATGTATTTAAATTTAGACAAATGTACCGGTACTATTTTACAACAATATAATAAATTTGGGCTGTCTGCAGGCAAATATTAGTTTATTACATGACAGGTATAACGATAGGTTTTCCCGTTTATCTCCTAAGCCTAAGGGATTAAAATTCTTATGGTTTATTGAATTATTAGAGTTTTATAGCTCTGTATACTTCATAGAATTTTGCTTAAGACAGGAAGTAACATGAAATTTCACTATAGTTTATCATAAGAAGTAAAATAAACAAAGATAAGCAACATATCTTTAAAATAAGCATTTTAACTAAAAATCCTAATTACATATAAGCAAAAAAAAAGCAAAATGCTTATAATCCGGGCTTTAATCATAAATAAAAGTAATCTATGAAGGGAGAAGGTATAGTTAGGTTTATTAAAGTTCAGAAACTGAGATAAGTGGGACACATAGAGAGATGGTAAAACGACCTATTGATTAAAATGGTCACCAGATGGAAGCCAGAAATACCAAGGGAAACACCTAGAGAGATGAGAGGACCAGGTTATGAGAGATATCAAAATCCTGAAAGTGAGAAACTGGAGGGACTTCGCACAGATTGAAATGATTGGAAGAAAATTGTAACGAAAGCTAAGGAAGCTCTCACACCAAAAGCGATATCCGATCGATATATGTAACACGCAACATCCCATATAGTCCAGACTGTATCGTCGTCTCCGTTAGGTAAATTATTTCGATCCGTCTTTTTTGCACAAACGTTTTTACTTAAAAAAAGGTTCTAATAACAAATACACGGTGCCGGGAGGTGCCGCGGTCGGATAATTGTTTAAACAATTTTTTTAAACAAATTTAAAAAATCAGTTTTTTCACTTCGTACCAATTTTTTTAGATTCTTTGGGACATGAGCAAAAAAGGTCTCTTATGATTTTTCTCGAAAATTAATTGTTGTCGAGTTATACGCGATTTAAAATTTGAAAACCCAAGGCTTTAACTCTGTTAAAAATTTTTATTATGAAAGTCAGAAAGTGACTAAATCAAAGTTTAAAGCCCCCCTACGTGATCCTGAAGAAATTTTTGTCATTAATTTATTACTAAACTGTTTTTAACTGTTAGCACTAACAGCGTATTGAGGCGGCCGTCAATGTGAGTGCGAGTAAGATGCACCATTGGTTGCCGGAATGGTGCATCTCTTTCGCACTCACATTGACGGCCGCCTCAATACACTGTTAGCGCTCATTGATAATAATTAAAAATAACAGCTTAGTAATACATTAATGACACAATTTTTTGCAAGATCATGTAGGGGGGGGCTAACTTTTATTTAGTCACTTTTTGTCTTTCATAATAATAATTTTTACCTGAGTTATTAAGCCTTGAAAATGGTCATTTTGGTGTTATATATAATCTTAGCTTGGATTCCAGGCCATACTGGAGTAAAGGGGAATAAGAGGCTGATAAATTGGCAAATATAGGCAAGACTTTAAACGTTTCTGCAGACATTGAAATATATAAATTTGACTTTTTACCTTTCATTAAACACAAAATTGTAGTTTGAGTTATAATTGAGTTTAAAGTTGAATTGACAAAACAGTTTAAAACTGAAGGGAAATGGTATCAACAATACCAAAGTGATTTTTCTACAAACCCTTGGTTCCACAAATTCACATTTGTGGATCGAAGGCACTTGACATCATCAATTATTAGGATGCGAACGGGTCAATGCCTCACACCAGATCATTATTTGTTTAAAATTAATTGTAGTGATACTCCTTTTTGTGAATGTTGACAAATAGGAAGTATAACTCATATGTTACTTGAATGCCCAATTACAAAATAAATCAATTTGACCTGTATCAGGAACTTGTTAATATAGGAAGTCCAACCCCCATTTCAATATAAAATCGTCTACATAATATTAATGACCAAATCTTAAGAACGATCAATTCAATTTATAATAATATTTCAAATTAAAATATATAAAATAGTTATTTGACAATCATAATACAATGAATTTAAAGAATAGGGAATATGGAAAATCCAGACCCTTTGAAAAGAGGATTCAGCGTTTTTCAAATTTTAAATCGCGTATAACTCAAAAACAATCAATTTTAGAGAAAAATTACAAGAAACTTTTTTTGCCCATAATGACCCAAAGAACCTCTTTTTCAATAAGTTTGTGCAAAGAAAACGAATCCGAATAATTTACCTAACGGGGGCAACGATACAGCATGGTCTAATAAATATCAGCCGTTAATATATGTATTCAATGCACTTAAACTATTACCTAGAATTCTTTGAAACGTCGTCCGGGGTCGGATTCTCAAAAAAAGGGCAGAGTGTGCCATAGCATATGCCCAGATGTGTATACATATTTGGGATTGAAAGCGTAGAACGAGAGGGATCCTAGGGCATTATAATTTTTGAGATAATAGGTTTCTTGAAATCAATTTTTTACAATAATTTGTTTACTTACATAATAAACTTAAAAAAGTCTTAAAATAATAAACATGCTTGTTGACTTATCTATCTAATGTTTACAGATTAATATTTACAGTTTTTTGACAAATCATTTTTTTCTAGTATAATTTAAATTTGTTAAATTGGTACCCAAATCCCTTTTTTATTTAGTCCAAGTAGTAAATAATTTTATATATATAATCTATATCTAAACCTTTCTTAAGGTGTTTGAAAAATACATTTCATGCATCTATATCATATACAAATCGTCTCCACTCTTGCTTATTCTTGGACCTTCGTTTCGCTTCAGTCCAAGTTGTATTTTTCTTCAGAATTCTTACCACTTCATCGTTCCAGGTTTTCTTTGGTCTCCCTTTTTCTCACTTGTTTTGTACTGATGCCTCCCATACGCGTTTTACTTGTCTATTGTCGTTCATTCTACACAAAACCCAAAAAGATTTAAGCTTGTTCTTATCTAGTATTTGTGTTTTTGGTTCGACTTGTAGTTCTTCTCTTACAATGCTGTTTCTTATTCTATCGCGTCTTGTAATTCCTTTTACTTTTCATGAGTACTTAATGTCCATTGAGTTTATTCTATTTTTCGATGATTGTGTTAGCACCCAGCTCTCACTACCATAGGTGGGGATCGGCCTGAAGATCATTTTATACACCCCCATCTTCGTCCTATTGCTTACTTCTTTCTTTCCAATGAATGCTCTGTTTAAGCTGTAGTACATTCTGGAAGTCATGGTTATCCTTTCGTTGACTTATTCTTCTGATCTTCCTCCATTTTCTATTTTCACACCCAGGTATTTATGTATATGTTGTTACTTGTTCTAGTTTTTGGTTATTTATCTCTATATTTACTCGATTATCCTCATTTCCCATGACCATTATCTTTGTTTTCTCCATGTTTATTTTCATATTTCTTTCCCTAATAATACAAAAAAATAATTTTTTATACAAATTAAGTGATATTTTTAAAGTTTATGGACAATTGATAGTTTGTTCGCTGACGGTAAAATAATGCAAAACGTATAAATTTTAAAGATCCGCTTAGATTGACATGAAATTTGGCATATACATATATAGGTAGCATGGGGGTGAGTTTCATCCCTTCTCGAGGGTGAAAAAATATACGTTCAAAATAAGACCGGAAATGGATAAACTAACTAATTCTAAGCAACTTTTAAATAATTGATGGATTCGACCGTTACTTGATGGAAGTTCATTTTATCTCACAATAAAACACTGAAAAACGTTTGTTTTCTATACTTCCACAAAATTTATTACAACTATGTTATTACTACAGCTGTTTCGGCAAAGTGTCTTTCTCAAGTAATATATTTTACAATGTGTTTGCCTTTTTAAGTCTTTAACTGAAGAGGTTGAGGAGTGGGGAGCTGTTTGTCTCGAGTTGGTCATTCAGAATTATATCTGTATTTTTCAATTTATTAATTTCCATTGATTCTAAAAGTGATAGCTTAAGGCCTTTATTTTGAATATGTAGAATTTGAAACTCTTCACTGAAAGAATGATTATGATTATGATCTAGAAGGTGAAGTGCGTATGTAGAAGTGTCTGTTTTTCTATTGTTGAAAGCCCTTTTGTGTTCTGCTATCCGTTTGTCAAAAGTTCTGCCAGTTTGACCGATGTAAGTTTTCGGACAGTCACCACAAGTTAGTTTGTACACACCACTCTGTAGTTGCTTTTTCTTTCGGCTTTTATTGTTTTTAATATGTTTGCTTAAGTTGTTGTTAGTTCTGAAAGCTGGTGTTATTCCTTTCTTTTTTATGTATCTGGCTATTTTTGTTGTTATTTTGCTCTCTCACATATACTGGCAAATATACTGAGTACATATACTGAAGTTCCAAAATTGGCACGCTCCTGTATTCTACATAATATATAAAATGTGTGATGCGACGTTATCTCTGTTGAGTGTAAACAGATGTACGCTATTAATTATGAACTGTGCAACATTTTACGTATGAATTTTATTTTATGTGTTGCATTTGGTATGAGAGCTTCCCATCCCAATTTTGCAGTATTGCGAGAGATTTTCACACCCAGGTATTTCTGTATATGTTGTTACTTGTTCTAGTTTTTGGTTATTTATTTCTATATTTACTTGATTATCCTCATTTCCCATGACCATTATCTTTGTTTTCTCCGTGTTTATTTTCATATTTCTTTCCCTAATAATACAAAAAAATAATTTTTTATACAAATTAAGTTAAGTGATATTTTAAAGTTTATGGGCAATTGATAGTCCGTTCGCTGACGGTAAAATAATCCAAAACCTATAAATTTTAAAGATCCGCTTAGACTGACATGAAATTTGGCATATACATATATAGGTAGCATGGGGGCGAGTTTCAGATTCTCGAGGGTGAAAAAATATACGTTCAAAATAAGACCGGAAATGGATAAACTAACTAATTCTAAGCAACTTTTGTTTCATAGCATTTTTCATTAAGTTAAAACTTTTCGAGTTATTTGCGAGTAAATATGTTCATAAAAAACACATTTTCAGACGGTTTATTGCAACTAACTTAACAAGTAAGTATTTTATCGAAAAAATAAGACTCTTAGCAAAAATATATCCCATAAAAAAGGGAAAAAATGGTTTAAGTATGAGATTACCTAGTAAAAGAAGAGTTATAAGTAATGAAAAATACATTGATACTCGCCAAATTTCAAATCGAATACTTCAACGTGAAATAACCAAAAAATAAAGCACTTTTTGGGAAAACTCATTAACACTTTTTTAAATTATTTAAAAAACTTTAATTTTGTTTTAGTAGCAAAAGTAAGCAAGTTACGCTCAAAATAACGTTGGTCCCTTCCTTTTTTCGTAAAAAGAAATCCTCTTTAAATTAGAGAAATACTCCTTAAATTTTTCAGAATAAAGGTTTAACTGTCCTTTTAAAACAATTGCTGGACTATGAATTATGTTAAATGCATTCAGCGGGTGAATCCAATACCGACGCATTTTACTTTTTTTTCTCTGACGTCTTTTAAAAACTGCCAAGTTACAATAACGTCTTCTTCGCTTGAAGACATTTCAAATACTGATATACTTACTGAAGTTCCGAAATTGGCACGCTCCTGTATTCTACATATATAAAATGTGTGATGCGAGGTTATCTCTGTTGAGTATAAACAGATGTACGCTATTATCAACTGTGCAACATTTTACGTATGAATTTTATTTTATGTGTTGCATTTGGTCTGAGAGCTTATTTTTTATTTATGGCTATTAGCATAAAAACAATTAACAATATGTTTTTCAAAAGTTTCTTGTAAAAAGCCATGTCTTTTATCTGTATACATATATTTATACGTAGAAAAAGTTCTTTCAACATCTGCAGATATTATTGGTATGTATTTAAATTTAGACAAATGTACCGGTACTATTTTACAACAATATAATAAATTTGGGCTGTCTGCAGGCAAATATTAGTTTATTACATGACAGGTATAACGATAGGTTTTCCCGTTTATCTCCTAAGCCTAAGGGATTAAAATTCTTATGGTTTATTGAATTATTAGAGTTTTATAGCTCTGTATACTTCATAGAATTTTGCTTAAGACAGGAAGTAACATGAAATTTCACTATAGTTTATCATAAGAAGTAAAATAAACAAAGATAAGCAACATATCTTTAAAATAAGCATTTTAACTAAAAATCCTAATTACATATAAGCAAAAAAAAAGCAAAATGCTTATAATCCGGGCTTTAATCATAAATAAAAGTAATCTATGAAGGGAGAAGGTATAGTTAGGTTTATTAAAGTTCAGAAACTGAGATAAGTGGGACACATAGAGAGATGGTAAAACGACCTATTGATTAAAATGGTCACCAGATGGAAGCCAGAAATACCAAGGGAAACACCTAGAGAGATGAGAGGACCAGGTTATGAGAGATATCAAAATCCTGAAAGTGAGAAACTGGAGGGATTTCGCACAGATTGAAATGATTGGAAGAAAATTGTAACGAAAGCTAAGGCATACAACAAACTTGACATAGGAGATAATAAAATAAAGATGGGATTTGACAATCCACAAGAAGAATGCATACTGTTTCATCGCAATAAGTGATGATGAATATGTGACATATTTATATTATGATATTCACTGAGTTAAAAAGCCAAAGAAGATCCTTTGTTTTCCATACGACTTTGATATTGTCTACCAATATTTTTGCAATAAAGATTTTTTTCTTATATGTACTGATGTGATCTTTATTATTGATATGAGATAATATTCTTATATGTTACTTAATTTAATCAATGTATTAATACTAATCTAATTAATTAACCAGATCACATATCAATATGTTTTCAATCTCAGGGCGAATTATAAATTAATTACTTACTTCCGTGGCTTCTAAATATTTCTTAATGGTTCCTAATCGGGATAGAAAAGAAAAGAGTAAAAAAAAATACACATATGGGTTACAATTATAATCAAAATATTTTTTATTTTATTTAAAAAGGCAATCAATGCTTAATATTTGCTATTTCTTATTATTCTTAAACATAACATTTACAAATGGGAATCTTATTTCCTTTTGGTTTTCAATTGAAAGTTTTTATTAACATTTAACTATTAGGAGTTATTAGGAACAACTCTATTTAAGTTTGATGAAGCTTTTCTGATATTATTGATTATGTTATTCAATTTTTTATGTGGAATTTAATACGAAAACACATACATTCATGTCCAAACAAATGAGACTGACCTTTTCCTGGTGAACTGAAAATGTCCTCACACAAGACCCTTTCCTGCTATCCTTGGCTGCGATCAAACCTCGTCCTGGCTTCCAGTGATGTTCTCCTTTGAAAAACTAGCTCGAATAGCTCTCGTTCCTGCTTTTGTCGTGATGCTGTGTTCTACCTTTTTCGAAACTGCTATCAGCTACCGGGACACTCTGGGCTCAAGGAGGTTCTTTTACTCTCGACCTGGCCTACTTCTCGTTCCACGATAAATACTCCACACTCACGGAACTACACCGGCTTTCTCACTCCTCGAACACTACCGTCTACTACTCGACTTCACTTCTCGACAGCTCAAAACATTCTGCCTTCACTTTGTCATCCATTCCCCTACTTTCTAAATATCCCTTCCAGATTCACAAATCAATCTTCCACCACCAACTCTCATTCGTAATATTCCTCAAAACCAATTTTTAATCTTTCTAAATATGCTTAATGGATTTCAAAAGAAAATATTTAATTCCCATTCTAAAATACTTTCTAACTATTTACAAATTTAAATGACCTATTCTCTCTTTCAAATGAGTCTTATTTAGCATAGGCTAATGATCGAAACCTTCCGCGAAAAACGATAATGAACTATCATCTATTTCACTGAGTTTTATTTAGCATAGGCTAATGATCGACCTTCCGAGAAGAACGATAATGGTACGCGTCATTCACTTTGTTTATCTAAGCACATTGTTCCGAGTTTCGTACGCTTATTCTAATCACTTCTTAAAATTAAATATAACAATTTGTTGTATACAGGTTGTTCTAAATTTATATGCCCGAGGTTGAGAAAATTAAAAATATTTTATATTAAAGTGAATTTTGTTTATAATTATCAAATTTTAATTTTTATATCAAATAGAAATATAACAGTACTTATGTCTATTTTATTTAATACTTCTCCATCTGCACATATTATGCAAATTATATGCAGAAGTTAATAATTACAAGACAAATTTTTTATTTACATTTTATATTTCTTCCACATGGAGCTATTTTTTTCCTACACATTAAGAAAAATCCGCAAATGTTTCCACTACGCTGAGGAGGTACATTATAAGAAGAAAAAAGTGTCTGAAATTACTTAAAATTGTCTAAATTGTATTTCTAATATATACCTATCTACGGTCTATAATAGGAAATATGCATTAAAAGCAAATTATGATAAAAAAATATTGCAGGACCGTCTCTGTAATCGATTAAATTATTGGATATCCGTAATTCCACACTTTCTTTTACTTAATAATTTTAAGTAAGTACGTTCTTTTCCCCAAGTACATTCAAAAACATCAAAAAGACTGTATAAAAAAAGCTTTCTGAAAAATTTCCAATTTCTAAAGGATTAAGACAAGGTTGCGCAATGGCTCCAACCTAAGGATGCAGCACTACGACGATGGTGATGCATATTATGTGATGGCATGGGTATATCTACCTATAGACGATAACAAACTTTTCAATTTGCACTTGAACCCACTACCAGGTCACATACAGGGTGTCCCAGACTAATTTATCCAGGCTATATCTCTTAAACGTATAGAGATTTTCGAATGGGACAAAAACTGATCTATTCCATTTATTTGTAATACACTTTAATATTGAAATACTAGATTTGTTGTAAAAAGTATATTTTAAAATACCCTAAATAAGGATCACAATAAGACAAAACGTTTTCGGATTAAGAAATCCATCATCAGTGTTCTAAAAGCCAAAAAACAGCATGCCTGAGCCTCCAAAATGTGTTGGGTAAAAAACCCTTTAAATGTAAACGATTATGTTATGTTACATATTTATATAAAATTTAAATGATGTTCTAGATATGCTTGGATGTTACCCAGGGCAACACAGGACTCTTCCCACGTGGTTGGAATCTTTTTTGGAGAAAACCTCACATGTTCGATTTCAATGGCCAACATAACATAATCGTTTTCATTTAAAGGGTTTTTACCCAACACATTTTGGTGGCACAGGCATGCTATTTTTTGGCTTTTAGAACACTGATGATTGATTTCTTAATCCAAAAACGTTTTGTCTTATTGTGACCCTTATTTAGGATATTTTAAAATATACCTTTTACAACAAATCTAGTATTTTTCTGATTTATGGTATACAGCCAGCTACAGGAAGTTTATTTTCCTCGTGGATTTTATTAACTTTAATATTGCGTAGAAAAAATCATCCCCTAAATATTAATCCTTTAGTTACAACCCCTAACTTTAATTTTTTTAATAGCACCCTGTACATTTTTTTATAGTTTTGGATGTGGTCTTTTGTCGTCTATTCAACATATTTTTAAAAATAAAATCGGTTCGTAAGTAATCAAGAAAATATCAGTTTATTTTTGTCAATAATAATTATTATGTGTCCCAGACTAATTTCTCCAGGCTATATTTCTTAAACGAATAGAGATTTTCGAATGGGACAAAAACTGATCTATTCCATTTGTAATACACTTTAATATAGCGTAGAAAAAACATCCCATCCCCTAAATATTCATCCCTTAGTTACAACCCCTAACTTTAATTTTTTTAATAGCACCCTGTACATTTTTTTATAGTTTTGTAAAACGAAACCATTTTATTTTTAAAAAAATCTGTTAAATAGACGATAGAAGACCACATACAAAACTATAAAAAAAATGTACAGGGTGCTATTAAAAAAATTAAAGTTAGGGGATGTAACTAAGGGATGAATATTTAGGGGATGGGACGATTTTTTCTACGCCATATTAAAGTGTATTGCAAATGAAATATATCAGTTTTTGTCCCATTCGAAAATCTTTATTCGTTTAAGAAATATAGCCTGGGTAAATTCGTCTGGGACATATAATTAATAAAAAAAAAAATAAACTGATATTTTCTTGATTACTTACCAACAGATTTTATTTAAAAAAAATCTGTTGAATAGATGATAGAAGACCACATTCAAAACTATAAAAAAATGTACAGGGTGCTATTAAGAAAATTAAAGTTAGGGGTTGTAACTAAGGGATGAATATTTAGGGGATGTTTTTTTCTACGCCATATTAAAGTGTATGACAAATAAAATTGATCAGTTTTTGTCCCATTCGAAAATCTCTATTAGTTTAAGAGATATAGCCTGGATAAATTAGTCTGGGACATCCAGTATATGATCAGTTGCTGAATATCTAGTTAAAAGCAGATCTAAATAAGCTAGTACTAGACCACTGTGAAATTAAGAATGTTGATTGATATAAGTCCTTGGACTTACAATTACCAAGGAAGATCTAGTGAGACTGAAATTATGAAATGAAATAGGCAAGATAAGCAGGTGACAAAACAACTTAATTACGTGCAGTGGAACAAACAAATTAGACAAAACAAAGAAACAACAAACAGAATCTACAAGACCATAGTCGAAAGCAACGCAATTTATGTTGCTGAGATCGGTCCTCAGCAGAGGCGGAGATCTGGGACTGGGTAAGAAATAAAAGAGTAGAATGGAAGTATTATATAAGCCGAATAACAATAAATAGAGTGGTAAAGACGGCGAGAGACGGATCCCCAATAGGAACATCACTAAAACGATGGAACGTCAACTTACTGGAGGCACATTGAAAAACAGACAGAGTCATCTCTACACAAAAAGGAAGAGAAGAAGGGTAAGGAGATCCGGCAAATGACAAAATTTCTTAAAAATGCTACTGTCAATTGAAACATTTTACGACAAAATAAGAAACGACGAGATACGGGCAAAAATGGGTATTGAGGCAATAAGAAGTAACACTATTAAATCAACAGTTTGAGATGGTGATGGTACAGACATGTAAGCCGTATCAGTGGAGACAGATGGCCAAAGAAAATGATGCAGTAGAGACCAGTGTGAATCGAATCCAGAACGTTATCAAAACTTGCTTAGGCTTTCGTCTCTTTAAGGTAGGTCTTTTCCTCTTGTTTGGGGGTGGTCTTGTATTACAGGAGCTTAGGATGGCAGAACTGCTAGTGGAGCTCGGAAGTTGAAGGTGATATACAATAGCTAAGAAGCTAAGAGTAGTGATTTTTTGGAAGAAGGAGAAACCAAACAATCCGTGAGAAGAAAGCACCTCAGATGTTACGAGCCATACATTGGAACGGCTCTTAATCAGCATGTTGGCTTGCAGCTTATATTATCTGCGATATCTTCGGGGAGTTTATTCTAGGACGTCGTGGACTCATCGGGAAAGTGTAGAAGTTTGGTTGGAGGGAATGGATTTTTAGGGGGCCTCTTTAGCTCTGCTATTGGAGATGAGAGAACGAATTTTGTCTATCGTTGGGAGATTAGCGAGTGGATGGACTAATGCTGATGACCATGTACGTTTCCTTATGCATTTCCTCAGGATTTTTCTTTCAGTAGCCAAGATGGAATAATTTTGGCGTTTGTTTAGTGACGCGTAGAGACATGCGATGTATTCGGTAACTGGCCTGATAAATATTTTGTAGGTGTCTAGGAGGGTTTTAGTTGAAGTGTTTCCAAATTTTCTACATATTACCTACACCCAAGAGATTTGCTATTTTTTTAACCCTGTGTCTAGGGTGTTTTTGATGTCGATATAAAAATGGAGAATATTTGATAAGGTTTCAAGCCGTGTAGAAGTTTGGTTGGAGGGAATGGAATTTTTTAAGGGCCCTCTTTAGCTCTGCTATTGGAACTGAGAGAACGAATTTTGTCTATCGTTGGGAGATTAGCGAGTAGATGGACTAATTTTGATGACCATGCACGTTTCCTTATGCATTTCTCCAGGATTTTTCTTTCAGTAGCCAAGATGGAATGATTTTGGTGTTTGTTTAGTGACGCGTAGAGACACGCCTTGTATTCGGTAACTGGCCTGATACCTAAATGTTTTGTAGGTGCGTAGGAGGGGTCTACCCCAAAATTCAGACAGCCAAAATCCCGACACGCCAGAATCCCGACAGGCCAAAATCCCGACACGCCAGAATCCCGACAGGCCAAAATCCTGACAGGCCAGAATCCCGGAAGGTTTGATAAGTTTCTTTTTAACATATAATTACATATATTTCTTGTTTTTTGTTTATGGCCATCTGTTTTTATTTTGTGTTACTAAACAAAAGTATTTACCATTTAAAATGAACTAATTTTCTAAATAAAATTTCTAACATGGTATACATATGAATTAAATTATTTTTTTGCCAATATATGGTCCAATAATATATTATGTATAATCAAATCCTGAATTCAAGTTTACTTTCATATCTTCTTCTTCTTCTTCTTAGCCTTCTATCGTCCACGTTTGGACATAGGCCTCTCCCAACTCCTTCCATCGGTCTCTATCCTGAGCAACATATTTCCAATTCGTTCCGGCTACTCTTTTAATATCAAATATACTTTCATATATACTTTTTAAATATACTTTCATATACTTAATAGATATTATCATGTCACTTACAACCTTCAATTTCAGTAAGTACAGCTTTTATATTATAAAATGAAGTGTTTAAATATGTAATTTTTTCTTTTAAAATACATAATAATTTTTCAATTTTTCAATTTCAATACTCCATAATAATATGATTTGGTATTGCATTTGAAAATGAAACAATAAATATTCAAAACGTAGTGGTCGGAATTTTTACTTATGCGAGGATTGTTGCATGTCGGGATTTTGGCCTATCGGGATTCTGGCGTGTCTGGAGTCTGGCGTGTCGGTGTTTTGGCCGTCGGGATTTTGGCTGTGGGCCTTAAGGAGAGCTTAATTGAAGTGTTTTAAAATTTTCCATATAATTGAAATTTCCTGTCTAGGCTGTTTTTGATGCCAATATAACAATGGAGGATATTTGATCAGTTTTCAAGCCGACCCTGTCTTTCATGATTAATAACTGTGTTTACGTCTGCGCTGGCTCATTGCTTAATAATTATTAAGTGCATCAGCAGAGTAATCATCGGAATTTGCATATAATTCTCATTACTTTAACGTGCAAATGTACAGTTATGTGGGTAATTAGATTATTAGGACATTAGCAATTAGGTTCAATCGTTGATAACGAGAAGACAAGTAAATTGGTACCTATTTCTTGCACTTACGTGAAAAATGTTTCTTAAATTTTTGAGAAATTACTGTTTATCGTTCTAGTTGATGGATGGACTTGGAGATAGACTATATAATTTGTGATAATGACTTATAATGATCCAAAAAGTTTGAGTACACCGATAACCTGAAAACGAAAACATAGTTGAGATATTTAATATATATTCTCTATATCTAAACATCCTCCCTGTTCTCTTAGGGTGCATTTCCGCGTAGGCGTCCATCGTTCATTATCTTGTAAGGTGAGATATTAGTTAGTCAGGATTAAATTATTATAACTTTAGCAGCATTGCGAAGCATTTCAAACTGTGGATTCCTATCCATTGGATTATTGGATAACCAAATACAAAACAAAAACAAATATTACATAACCATGACACCTTTTTACGTCCCAGACCACTCTTACCCTCTATCTTTCCTTCTAGTACTAGTTACTAAAAATCGTATCGTTTTCCTCTTAATAAGTGCCCTAAATTAGCAGTCTTCTTCCTTTTTACATAAAATTACATTTGCAGTCTTCTTCCCCAAAAAGTTCAATATCCTGGAGGCTATTTTTAATACTTCCTCATTTCTGAACCTGTCCTTCCATAATATTTTTAGCATTCGACACATTTCAAAATCTTCAGGTTTATCAATATATCTGGCCTTTATTGTCCATTTTTCCATTCTGTACAAAAACAGGCCAGATGCACCATTTTAGCATCTTGTATCGCAGTACAGGTTGAAATCCAAATTGCGATCAGTTAGAAATATACGAAATTTCAAAAAATTTCAAAAAAGCATTTGTGGCTTGTTCTACTCTGCTCTTTATTTCAGTCTTAGGGTCTTAACTGTCGTTTAGCAGACAGTCTGACTTGATTTCTTCTCCAGCCAGTCCCGGATTCAGAATCGTGAGGCCCCTAGGCACACCAAGCTTTGAATCCCCTTAAGAAACCTCCTGATTCTTCCTTCAGAACCTCGGATTATGCTAAATCTTAGAAGCTACTGACACATTTGAAAACGTCGATTCGAGTTTCTTCTCATAAATAACCTAAAATGACTGTGAAGCAGGAATGTATTATTGTGTTCCCTGCGTCTTGAAGCTGCGCTATAAATTATTTGAACTGCACTAGTTCATCTTCAATTACAGGTTCAATATCATCAGGATTCAGGATAGGTTTCATGTAGTTTTGAAGCATAACCCTCTATTACAGTATCACTCAGTTTTGGAAAACACACAATAACACCAAATACTAAGTTCACTGTCTCGTACGCTGTCAACTGACGACTCAGCTCAGTAATTAGCTTATCCAAAATTGGTAGATACGTTTCTATTTTTAACATTTCTCCACCCTCGAGAAAAACTTCAACTGAATTAGCATCATCAAAATGTAGTTTTCTTGCTCGCTTTCGTTTACTCTAGTCAGAATATTCAGAGTACTTTTATTGTAGATCGCAGATCTCCGCTGGTAGTTAGCAAAATTATCTCGTTGGGATTTTAAGAACTCCAAATGCAAATTTAGAAACTGAATAATTGCAGTTTGAAGGTCAATATCTCCTCTCTGTAATGATTTATTGACAACGTTGATGCATTCTAAAATTGTAACCCAAAACTCATTCATTATGAATGTTTCTTTTTTTGAAATTTCTCTCAACAAACACTTAGCCTCATGAACTGTTTTAGCTTTCTGATTAGTGTCTTCAGCAAGAGTATAAAGAGAAAATTTGAAGGCGCTGTAACCTTTAGATAAAGCTCTAGTTGCATCATTCCTTGCACGTCATCTAGTGCTGCTTGTTCTATTATGGATTAGATCGTGGCGAATGGGATCGCTTAGTGGAGTTTCTTAAGCATTTGATCATAATTTCCCAACGGTGGGTAGAGGCTGAAAAACGTTGTATGCGGACTAAAAAAACCCATAATACGATATTGCTTCAACTCAACTTTCCACAGCACTTTCTCCAAATAAATTAAGCCAGTATACAGCACAAGGAATGAAGGAATGTAAATTGCAAGTTTGTTAATCTTAGATAGATGAGCCTGGAGACCATTGTATTTGCCTGACATGTTTGCTGTATTATCGTTTGATTCGTCCCTCATGTCGTTTACATCAATGCCACAGTTATTTAAAAAGGTTAAAATAGCAGAAGAACGGTCATTAGAGCGAAAGGCAAGGATAGTGGACGAGAGGGTAGAGAGGGGGCACTGACTCATTTGTTCATCTTGCTCTTATTACTTTTCTAAGAAAATAAATATGATTCACAATTTTTTTTAATTCTAATTATTATTTTTTTCGTTCTGAGCCCTGCGAGGCCCCCTTTAAAGCCGAGGCCCCTAGGCAACTGGCCACTTTGCCTAATGGGTAATCCGGCACTGTCTCCAGCTACATACATATATTTTTAAAATAAATAAAATAAATTTCGACCAAGAGTCAGGATTCTGTTACCCGAGATACCATAGTATCAAGCGGCGCCGCTAGGAGGAGCTTCTCCAACAATGCGTCTCAGAATACCTTAAGAACACTTGGTCATTTTGTACTCTAAACCGAGTAAAGCATGAAAAAGAAAAAGAAAATAATCGTTTTCGTTTTGATTCAATTCGAGTCTCTTGCCATCCTCTGACACAGTGTTTCTGGGTCTCTACCCTTTATCGAAGAGGCTATTGCAAGTAGACTAGACTAGACAGTCTACTTGCAATAGCCTCTTCGATAAAGGGTAGAGACCCAGAAACACTGTGTCAGAGGATGGCAAGAGACTCGAATTGAATCAAAACGAAAACGATTATTTTCTTTTTCTTTTACATATATTTTTGCATCTGGGTAAATATCTCTACCTATATAATCATTGTTTTTGTCTTCTTGGTGATGATGCTCCTAACATCCTTTCTTCTAAAAGTTATAGAACAAATATTAGAAACGTAAAGAAGTCAACCTTTCAAATCTTTCAAAAATCTAAAAAGGCAGAACGAAAATACAGTGACAAATTGAAAATTAAGAATAACCAAAAAAAGTTGATTAATAGCAAGCTGAAAATTTGTTAATAGCTTAACGGTGTCTAATAGGAGAAACCTGATGTACAGGAACACTGGAACAGGGGAAGATTTAATTGTGGAACAGGTTAAAAATTTGGAACGCCAGATTACGAAAACGTCCCATGCAAAACCCTTTCATTTCTCATGCAAAAATCAGACTGGTGTTTATCACCAATATAATTACTGTTACTGTTATTTGACATGTTTTACGTGTCGGACTTATTAAAACGCCCAGTTGGTGATAAATACCAGTCTGATTTTTGCAATGAAAGGGTAACAAATCAATTGGAAGTTCTGTCCGACAAAATACATGGGACGTTTTCGTAGCCTGACGTTCCAAATTTTTAACCTGTTCCACAATTAAAATTTCCCCTGTTTCAGTGTTCCCATACTTACATCAAAGTTTGTCCGACTAGACACCGTTAAGCTATTAACAAATTTTCGGCTTGCTATTAATCAACTTTTTTTTTGGTACGCGGGATCCAGGCCTAACCAGGTTCCTGTCGTACAAATTGGCTCTCCGAATTTTTCAATGACAAAAAAAAATGAATCATATTTTTCATTTTAACCCCTACAGAAAAAATACGCACGCGAATGAGACGCTTTAATTTCATCTCTCATGAATTCTTAGCTTTTTTGGTTTTAGTCTAGTTGTTACAAATATTATTTACTTTCGTAATGGTGCAAGGAACATTTTAAACTCCTAATTCCCGACAACAATGGTAGAAGTGGCAATAAAACTTATGACCGAAAGCCGCTTAATCCCCATCAACTGTGATCAAGTTGACTTATCGATGTTCAAATGGCTTTATCAGATCCACTTTGTAAGATCTAAACATTTTTTATTTTGACGAGGAGCAAGAAAGATATCACGAAGGGGAAACACACGAGATAATCTCTTTTATTAGCTATTTTTTCTCTATCACTTCCGTTCTTTTAGCTTAAATTTGTAAATCCTGTAACTTGTATAACGAGACTAATTTTTAAAGAGACTTTATCTTAAGAAACAGCGGAGAAGAAAACCTTTCGAAAAATCGATGGTAAGACTCTATGGAACAGAGCTAGAAGTGCAGATATACGACGGAGATGCAAGGTCTTCTTCTTCTTCTTCTTCTTCTTTTTATATAGACATTACTCTGTCTGTTTTTCAATGTGCCTCCAGTAAGTTGTCATTCCATCTTTTTCGTGGTCTTCCCTTTGTCGTTCCTTTGTCTTCCTATTCGGGAACCGTCTCTCGTCGTCCTTACTACTCTATTTGTTGTCATTCGGCTTATGTGGTCGTTCCATTCTACTTTTCTGCTTTTCACCCAGTTATTAATGTTGTCCACCTTGCATCTCCTTCGTATATCTGCACTTCTAGCTCTATCCCACATCGTCTTATCATCGATTTTTCGCAATGTTTTCATCTCTGCTGTTTCTAGCATTCTTTTTGTCCTTTCTGTATCAGGTCGTGTTTCTGTCATTTCTGTCGCGTATGTCATTATTGGTCTGATGACTGTTTTGTAAATTCTGCCTTTCACTTCTTTTCCGTTGTTTTTATTTCTCCATATTGTTTCATTCAGGCAACCTGCGGCTCTGTTTGCTTTATTCACCTGATCTTCCACTTCTGTTTCGAGCTTTCCGTAGCTGCATAGTGTGATGCCTAGATATTTAAACTCCATGACTTGTTCTATTATTTGACCCTCCAGCTCTAATTTACACCTTATTAGATCTGCTGTTATAACCATGCATTTAGTCTTTTTTTGGGGAAATTAACATGTTAAATTTTCTAGCGGTTATATTAAATTCGTGCAGCGTACGTTGTAAATCATCTTCACTTTGAGAGATTAGTATTGCGTCGTCTGCGTAGCAGATTATTTTAAGTTGTTTTTCTCCCATTTGGTATCCTTTTTTTGTTCTTACTTTTTTTATTATTTCGTCCATGATCAGGTTGAACAACAGATGACTCAGGGAATCTCCTTGTCTTATCCCATTGCCAGCTTCAATTGGGTCAGTTAGTTCTTCATCTACTTTTACTTCTATTGTGTTGTTCTGGTAGATATTTTCGATCGTTTTAATTATTCCTAGAGGTGAGATGCAAGGTGTGTAACATTAATAACTGGGTAAGAAACAGAAGAATAGAATGAAATGACCACATAAGCCGAATGACAACAAATAGAGTAGTAAGGACAGCGAGAGACGGTTCCCCAATAGGAAGACGATCAGTGGAAAGACCACGAAAACGATGGAACGACAACTTACTAGAGGCACATTGAAAAAACAGACAGAGTCATGTCTATACAAAAGATTTTATCTTTAGTATTTTAAGGAATTATTTTTGGGATTATATCTATCTACTTACTAGGTTAGATATCGAGGGGAAACTACTAGAAAGAATGAATAAGTACAAATACCTGGGAACCTGGGTAAATAAAAGCAATGACCAACATAGAGAAATCAGGACATAATGTATTGAAATTGCAAGACAAGCATTTATAAAAAGGAAAAAAAGTATGTTAATCGAGACCTTCCTCTGGAAGGCTCTTCCGAGAATAAGAGCCTTAAGATGCTAAGTGTTCTCGACTTTGTTGTATGGAATGCAAAGCTGGACACTAAACGTGGATAATATAAAGAAATTGGAAGCATTTGAGATGTAGTTCTATAGAAGGATTTTGAAAATACCATGCATCCAACGAGTTACAAATGCAGAAATGTTAAGAAGGCTGCAAAAGGATTGCGAGGTTATAAAGAACATCATAACAAGAAAGCTAGAACATTTAGGTCACATTACCAGAGGTGCGAAATATGAGATATCAGGGCTCATGATGCAAGGTGAAATTAAGGGTAAAAGATAGGAAGACGAAGGATTTCCTGGCTAAGAAACCTAAGAGAGTAGTAGGTATAGTTGCATCTCAGTTAGAGCTTCACGATACGATACAATATCGATACTTTTTAAGTATTGAGTATTGTATTGGTTATGTCAATGAAGTATCGTATCGTGTATCGATATCGGTAATACTTTCTTATAATAGTATCCTATTGATATTGGATTTCGATGCGATATCGATACAATACTCAATAAAATATGGCCCCCCTCTTCTGATATTTTACTTAATTTAAAACGTCAAAATAAAATCTACACTTTCAGTTTCGTATGCAAATAATTTCTTATGTTTATTAACTTATTTGTTAACCGGTTAAGACGTTTTTATTATACCCCTAAAGCTCTTGTGAGTAAATAATACACAAAGGACGTGTCGCAGTGTCATGATTTTCTCATTGTGCAACCTGGTTTTTAAGGTAAAAACATAAAATTAACTGTAGTTAGAAATATTTACGACCAATTATCGTATATGTTTAAGACCTTTGTACGTGACAAAAAGATCATTGGGTTGGCAATGGTGAAGAAAGAGTAACCCTATATTATATTATGCACAGTTAAAATTAGCTATTGTTTTAAAATGCGGGTGGCAAGAGGTTGAATTTCGAAACCATAATTATCAGGAATATTTATTATTCACGATAAATGTCTATCATAAAAAGGTAGTAAACGGGAAAATCATTTATAATAAGCAGTTTTTTAGTTAAATTTAGATACGGTTATATTATAATCTGTGACATTTAGATAATTGTAATATACAGTGTGTCAATTTGAAAATGCTTTATAATTTGGTTCCTATAGAAGATATAAAAATATCCAAAAACACGTCAAATTTATTTGTGAGGGAAACATTGTGTAGACCAGTTTCCAACTAAATTATCTCAAACCACTAGCGAGGCGGACAACCACCAAAATATTTAATGGAAAGGGGGTTAAGTGATACCTCATTTTAAAAGTTCTTCAACTACCTTTTCAAAAATACCACATACATTATATTTCTTTTCAGTACTTTTGGAAAAATCTTGGCTCCAAAAAATTTTTGGAGTTCTGAACTCGATTTTTTAAAAAATACTCAAAATATTCCAATACTCACAAAAATTCAATTTGGAGTTAATACTTAAAAAAAAATTTTTAAAGTTCTGAACTCTCTTATCTCTTTACGGTTTTACTTGATTTTTCCAAAAATACTAAAAATAAATATAATGTATGTGGTATTTTTGAAAATGTGATTGAACGACCTTTAAAATGACGTATCACTCAACTGACTCAACCTCTATTTCATTAAAGATTTTGGGGTTGTGTCCGCCCACTCTAGAGGGTTGATGTAATTTACTTAAATGGTCTACAAAATGTCCCCCTCACAAATAAATTTGAAGTGTTTTTGCATATTTTGAATTTTTCTTATAGGGACCAAATAATGGAGGGTGGTTTCCTCTATTTTTGGAGTTTCTGAACTCGATACTTAATATATTTAGGGTTTTACTTAATTTTTCCAAAAAATACTCCAAAAATACTCTAAATACTCCAAAAAATTTTTTTGAGTTCTAAACTCAATACTTAATATCTGTACGGTTTCACTTGATTTTTCCAAAAGTATCGAAAATAAAATATAATGTATGTGGGATTTTTGAAAAGGTGTTTGAACGACCTTTAAAATGAGGTATCATTCTATCATTACTCTTTCCATTAAATATTTTGGGGGTTGTGTCCGCCCCTGCTAGAGGATTGATGTAATTTAGTTGAAAACTGGTTTACAAAATGTCCCCCTCACAAATAAATTTGACGAGTTTTTCCATATTTTTAGATTTCCTATATTCTATAGGATAGGGACCAAATTATAGAGGGTAGTACCTTTTCAAATTGACCCATTGTGTATAATAATTGTATTCTTGTTTACCTGTTTCTTACTTGTCTATATATTGTTTCTATATTATTTTTATTTGTATTATTTGTGTATTTTTAATCATCATAACTGTTGTTGACTTTATTAATTACGTGTTAAGTGTTATTATATACAGTGCGTCCATAAAGTAACGCATAAATTCAATATTTCGTAAACCGACGACTTTGAAGAAAAACCCCGTAACAACTTGATTTTTATTTTTAAATTGCGATATTTTGGCATATATATAATACTAGTGACGCCATCAATCTGGGCGTGATGTCGTAATCGATGATTTTTTTAAATAAGAATAGGGGTCATTCATGTGATACCTCATTTGAAAGGGTATTTAATTCTCTATTCAAAAATATAAAAATTAACATCATTATTTATACGGAGTGTTCAAAAAAATTATTTTTTAATTAAATTATTTGAGACAAAAGAAGAATATATTTAATTTATTTAATTCAAAATACGTTTTTCTAGTGTCAGAAAACTGGATAAAAATGTTTATTTGAAAAATAAACATTGATTTTTGCTTAAACGAATATGTTCAACCCGCCATGCATAGGCGTAACCAGGGGGGAGTTTTGGGGGTTGTAACTCCCCCCCCCCATTGGGATGTACTTTGAGCTCTATACGCTTAACACCATAGCCCTCATAGACCTTCCAGTAGTTGTAACCCCCCCCTTTCAGGTAGTTGTAACCCCCCCCTTAGGATCATCCTGGTTACGCCTATGCCGCCATGAGCACTATGAGCAGGTGGGTCGCAGCTTTAACATTGAATTTAAGTAAAAAAGAATATTTACTTGTCAAATAAACATTTTTTTACAGATTTATAACAACAGGAAAACTTATTTTGAATTAAATAAATTACATATATTCTTCTTTTTGTCTCAAATATTTTAATTTAAAATTTTTTTTTGAACACTCTGTATAAATAATTGTAACAAAATAATTATTGACCTACCCTCGTATACCAGCTCCCGTCTCCGGACAGACAGAACACTATCGATGTTTCGAGATACGCCGATGCAGCGACGATGACGTGCAAGCGGTCACATGGACATAGCTGGAGATATATAGATATTTCTGGAATATCTGTATCGCATATATAAATAGGACATATTTGTAAATAGAGTTAGTCTTAAGCTAAAGTTTGTAAAGTAAACTTGTATAAATAAATAATAAAGTCGTATATAAATACGAACCGCTAGTTTTATTGTAATTAGAAGTAATTACACTGATAACCGCTACAGTTGGTGTCAGGTGTGGGGTGCAAGATAGTCCTACAAGCACGACTCAAGGATGTCCTCACGAAGAACGGAGATGACCCAGAGACGTTCCACTTCCAGTCAGCAGAACAAGTAATCTTATCGAAATTAAAAACTGTTTCTGAAACGATCGATGAAACTTCTAGACAGAACAACGAGAAACTTGAGGAAGTTAGTAGACAGAACAACGAGAAACTTGAAGAAGTTAGTAGACAGAACAACGAGAAATTTGAAAGTGTTTCTCAAAAGATCGATGAAACTTCTAGAAAAAGCGACGATAAATTCGAAAATGTTGCTAAAAGATTTGACGAGACTTCTCAAGTAATTAAAGAAGTTTGTAGACAGAGCAACGAGAAATTTGAAAGTGTTTCTCAAGTAATTAAAGACGTTTGTAGACAGAACGACGAGAAATTTGAAGAGGTTTCTAGAACATTCGATAAGATACAGAAAAGCGTAGACGACAGTAAAGAAATGTTAGAAGATAAGATCAAACAACTAGAGACTATGGTAACCAATACGAAAGTGCTACCTTCAGTTAATGCAGTAGTTTTGGCCGTAGAAGAGAAGATCAAAGAATTAGAGAGCATGATAACCGATACAAAAGTACAACCATCAGTTAATGCAGCAGCGTTAGATACTGTGGTGAAAGATGAACTACCGAGAGACGAAACGTCGCATAATATGAGATTCAAATTACCACCATTTGATGGAAAGTCCTCTTGGTCCATATATCTTAGACAGTTTGAAGCTATTGCGACCGCCAATCATTGGACCGAACAAGAAAAGGCTGTTTCCTTGACTGCTGCTTTACGAGGTGATGCTGCAGATATATTAAGGTCAATTCCCAAGGGTCAAGAAAATTGTTACCAGACCTTGTTCACTCGTCTAGAAAAACGCTATGGAGATGCCCATCTACAACAAGTATACAAAGCACAACTGCGAAGTAGAAGTCAACGAGCAAGTGAGAATCTGCAAGAATTTGAAGCAGATGTGGCTCGTGTGGTGCGGTTGGCTTATCCAGAGGTGCCAGACAGCGTTTTAGAAGAAATTGCAGTAGATACCTTCGTCAATGGGCTGAAAGATAATGAACTACAGAAAGCTTTACGACTAGCAAGGCCGAAAGTTTTAGATGAAGCACTTGCTATTGCCTTGGAACACGAAGCAGCTAGCCAAGCTTCACGAAACAATCAAGTAATAACCGTGGAAAAAGGCGATAAGAGAAAAGATGAACGTTTGGTGGAAATGGTACGGAGGGTGATTCGTGACACGATGCCGAAGAGACGCATGAAGAGGGCTGGAAGAGTTGGTTCAAATACAGATGCTTCCTCGATACGGCCATGCAGTGAAAGTTGTAATCACCGGCTTAAAGTAGATGAACAGCTTTGCCCTGTGAGACGAACTACCGTCGTTAATGAGCAATGGCAGCCACAACAGTTACAAGAAGCCCAAGAAGACGATCCATGTATAAAAAGAGTATTGGATTGGATGCGTCGAGGTGAGAGACCTAGTTGGCAAAACATTAGTGCATGTAGTCCGGAAGTCAAGGCCTACTGGAGCCAATGGAATTGCCTGATACTAAAAGATGATCTTCTGTACAGAACCTTTGAGAACGATGATGGTACAGAATCTAAGCTTCAGTTGATTGTACCTAAAAGTAAAGTGTCAGAAGTATTGCGTCAGTTGCATGACGGTACATCAGGTGGACACTTTGGTATTACGAAGACTCTGCAAAAGGTTCGAGAACGGTTCTATTGGGTGAACTGTAAAGATGATGTAAGAAGATGGTGCCAGAAATGTGAACTGTGTGCATCCGGTAATGGTCCAGTTGGTAAAAAGAGAGCACCCATGAGACAGTACAATGTTGGTAGTCCTATGGAAAGAGTAGCAATCGACATTGCAGGTCCATTTCCAGAAACTGATGCTGGAAATAAATACATCCTGGTAGCCATGGATTATTTTACGAAATGGACCGAGGCCTATGCATTACCAAATCAAGAAGCTGCTACCGTTGCAGAGGTACTTGTTAAAGAATTCTTCAGCCGATTTGGTGTTCCCTTGGAGATCCACTCCGACCAAGGGCGAAACTTTGAGTCAGCTCTTTTCCAAAACGTTTGTAAATTGATTGGTGTCAATAAGACCAGAACAACACCCCTGCATCCTCAATCAGATGGGATGGTCGAGAGGATGAACCGAACGATGGGTAAACACTTGTCCAAAGTTGTATCTGAACATCAGCGAGATTGGGACCAACACATTCATTTATTCCTGATGGCCTACCGCTCGGCCGTAAATGAAACTACAGGTCAAACACCAACCTGCCTGATGTTGGGTCGTGAAGTTCGGTTGCCCTGCGACCTAGAGTTTGGCTGCGGACCTTCCGAGGAACATGTTGCAGGCGAAGACTACGTTGACCGCCTGAAATTACGAATGAACAACATTCATGAACTTGCCCGACAACACATCCAGATAGCCAGTGACAGAATGAAAGATCAATATGATTCTCGATGCAAGAATGAAAGCTTCGAAGTAGGTGATCTTGTCTGGCTTTATAGTCCGCAACGTCGTCGAGGCTTATGTCCTAAACTGCAAAGACAATGGGAAGGTCCATATGAAGTTAAGAAGAAAATAAATGACGTAATATATAGAATTAAGAAGTTGCCAAACGGTAAACCAAAAGTTATTCACATAAATCGTCTTGCACCATATGCTGGCTCAAATGAAACAGAAGAAGCACGAGTCCTCCAACAGGAGATGAAAGATGTCGCACAGCCAAGTTTTAATCAATTTATGTCAAATTACGCAGCGAGAAAGAGTGCTAGATTCGGCGTGACCACAGAAGTTCAGCAAGATCTGTTTGGTGTTCCAGAAAACGTCTCTCTGGCCCACTGTGTTGCCCAAGACCTCGAGATGACTAAAGGAATATCGTCCGTATTCAATAGAAAGTTCGGCCGCCTGGACGAGTTAAGAAATCAGCAGCCTAAAATTGGAAGAGTACTGCGATTGGAAGATGGTCCTCGATCTTTGCTGTATATGGTGACCAGAAAGTCTTATACGGACACGCCAAGCTACGAGAACATATGGCGTGCTCTAACTAATTTGAAGAAAATCGTGTGTAATTATGACATCAAAAATTTGGCTTTACCAAAAATTGGCCATGCAGTAGAAAATCTGGATTGGAAGATTGTGAGAAGCATGCTGGAAGTGATCTTCAGAGAAACTGGCGTACGGATTACTGTGTGTTGCATGAACCCGAAGATGTCATACCCTTCAAAGACAGTAGACTGTTACTTCTTTTCTAGGGGTGTATGCAGAGCCGGAGAATCCTGTAGATTCCGCCATCCTGGGCCATCTAGAGTTGCTGATCGGGACGCTCAGATCTTAAGAGGGGAGCAGTGTAACAAAATAATTATTGACCTACCCTCGTATACCAGCTCCCGTCTCCGGACAGACAGAACACTATCGATGTTTCGAGATACGCCGATGCAGCGACGATGACGTGCAAGCGGTCACATGGACATAGCTGGAGATATATAGATATTTCTGGAATATCTGTATCGCATATATAAATAGGACATATTTGTAAATAGAGTTAGTCTTAAGCTAAAGTTTGTAAAGTAAACTTGTATAAATAAATAATAAAGTCGTATATAAATACGAACCGCTAGTTTTATTGTAATTAGAAGTAATTACACTGATAACCGCTACATAATTATGTTATTGTTTATATTTTTGAATAGAGAATTGAATCATCATCATTCTCTTTGCCTTATCCCTATGCGGGGTCGGCTTCCCTAATTGCATTTCTCCACCCAATTCTGTCTTGGGTCATATCAATGTTAATCCCCTTTACCAACATGTCCTGCCTTATCGCCTCCCCCCAGGTCTTCTTTGGTCTTCCTCTCCTACTCCTTCCAGGAATCTGCACTTCAGCTATTCTTCGTATTGGGTGATTAACGTCTCGACGTTGAACATGACCAAACCATCTTAACCTATGCTCTCTCATTTTGGCATCAATTGGTGCCACACCTAGACTTCCTCTAATATACTCATTTCTAATTTTATCCTTCTTTGTCACTCCACTCATCCATCTAAGCATTCTCATTTCCGCCACATGCATTCGTTGTTCCTCTTTCTTTTTCACTGCCCAACATTCAGTTCCGTACATCATAGCCGGTCTTATGGCTGTTTTATAGAATTTTCCCTTCAGCTTCATTGGAATTTTTCTGTCACACAACACACCACTCGCTTCTTTCCACTTCATCCATCCAGCCCTAATTCTACTGCATGCATCTCCATCTATTTCTCCATTACTCTGTAATACCGATCCTAGGTACTTAAAACTATTGCTTTTCACAATCATTTCACCATCCAAAGATACCATTTTATTTGTAGTAGCTCCATCTTTAAATGAACATTCCAAATACTCTGTTTTTGTCCTACTAAGTTTTAAACCTTTTTCCTCCAGAGCATGTCTCCACTGTTCCAGTTTTTGTTCTAAGTCTCTTTCACTATTTCCTACTAACACGACATCATCAGCATACATTAAGCACCATGGAATGTTACCCTGTAGTTTCGCTGTTATCTGGTCCAAAACTAATGAGAATAAATACGGACTAAGCACCGAGCCTTGGTGCAATCCTACTTTCACATGAAATTTATCAGTCTCTCCCACACCTGTCCTAACACTAGTCGTAACTCCCTCATACATATCCCTCACAATCTTTACATATTCACCAGGGACTCCTTTCGTATTGAGTGCCCACCACAGAATCTCTCGAGGAACTCTATCATATGCTTTCTCAAGATCAATGAATACCATATGAGCGCTTGTTTCTTTACTCCTGTATTTTTCCATCAACTGCCTTATAATGAAAATTGCATCTGTTGTTGATCTACCCTGCATAAAGCCAAATTGATTCTCGGATATTTCGGTCTCTTCACGTATCCGTCTGTCAATTACTCTTTCCCATATTTTCATGGTGTGGCTAAGCAGTTTTATAGCCCTGTAGTTTGTACATTGTTGTATATCTCCCTTGTTTTTGTAAACAGGTACCAGTATACTGCTTCTCCATTCGTCTGGCATTTGTCCGACTTCCATAATTCTATTAAATAGACCTGCTAGCCATCTTGTTCCTGTCTCTCCCAATGCTCTCCATACTTCCCCAGGAATATCATCTGGTCCTACCGCTTTTCCTTTCTTTATTTTTTGAAGCGCTTGAGCCACTTCCTCGTTGGTTATTTTGGTGACCATTGCTGCTACTGTCTCCGTTGACTCTACAGGCTGTCTGTCAAATTCTTCATTTAATAAGCTGTCAAAGTACTTTCTCCATCTCTTTTTGACTTCCCTTTCGTGAACTAGTATTTTATTATTTTCATCTCGGATACATCTAATCTGATTAAAATCTTTTGCTTTCTTTGCTCTCTGTTTGGATATTTTATATATCTTCGTTTCGCCTTCCCTGGTATCAAGTTGATCGTATAGGTTTGAATACGCTTCTGCTTTGGCTTTTGCTACTGCTACTTTCGCTTCCTTTTTCGCCACCATATAGTTTTGAAGATCTGTGTCGGATCTGGTTTCTTGCCACTTTTTATATAATTTTCTCTTCTCTTTTATTTTTCCTTGTACTTCGTTTGACCACCACCAAGTCTCTTTATCCTCGAACTTTTTTCCTGACGTTTTCCCAAGTATTTCAATAGCAGTCTCTCTAATACTACTGGCCATTTTTCTCCAAATTGTATTAGGGCTTCCTTTCATGTTCCAACATATTTTTTCTACTATTCTTCTCCTGAATAGACCTTCTTTCTCATCTTTCAGCAGCCACCACTTGATTTTTTGTGGTCCTCTCCGATATTTTTGTTTAGTTTCGCTTTTTACTTCGATGTCCAGAACAAGCAGCTTATGTTGTTGGCTTACTGTCTCACTCACTATTACCTTGTTGAATAGAGAATTGAATATTATTTCAAATAAGCTATCACATGACCACTATTCTCATTTAAAAAATCATCGATTAGGTCATTACGCCCAGATGGAGGACCTCACTAGCATGATATACTAAAAAATCGTAATTTAAAAATAAAAATCGAGCTGTTTCGGAATTCTTCCTCAAAGTTACCGGTTTACAAAATAATGAATTTATGCGTTACTTTATGGACCCGTAGATCTACCCTTCTCAGCAATCTACAAACCTTGCAACCAAAAAGTGCTCCTGAGCTGCACTGTGCTACTCTTCGTGCGTTATTAATTCATCAATTAATTCTAAAGGCCCTCCAGAGCGGCCTCTAATACATTTAAGTTTTCCTTTCGTCGGACGACGCTCAAATTCGCCGGTTTTTCTTCATTTTCCTTTTCTGCCTCTCGATCTCGACTTAGAAACGACGAAGCCGAAGAAGCAATTTGGCTTCATCAGCGATTTTCTACCGAAAATAATGAGGGACGGCAAGTACGTGACTGACTAGATCAAAAAGTCTATAAGATTATACGGAGATATTAAAAATAGTAGAATAGTTTGATTTATACTGAATGTTTAAGAATGGCATGTTAAAATAGGCTGTTCAATAAATTTTGCAGTTCGATGAAGGATGGCGTTGCTACTAGCCTATGTTGGTACACTCTTCATATGAACGTATGTGAATTTTCATTTCAATCTATCAAGTCATTCTATGTTTACAAGCCATTTAGTACCTATCGACATGTCTTTTTTTATTATTTTTTACAATGGAAAAAATCAAGTTCGAGTAGTGATTGAATTTTTATTTTAGTAAGTTTAAAAGCAAGAAAAATTTATGAATGAATGTTGACAGTGTAGGTCTGGCCTCGTATATTCGAAGAAACACCAGAAGTAAAACAGAATTAAGAGAGACAGTGAGAAGACTAGAACAAAAAGGTAGATAGCAAGGGCTTGTATATTAATGAAACGAAAACCAAATATATGGAATGGACAGACAAGGCACCATGTCACTTCCAAGTGTCAGTACAAGCAACACCTTGTGTAGATTGGGAACTAAAACCTCCAGTTATTGGGGCGCTTAACCGTTCATTAATGGACAGTACCTCACGCTGCTGACTACATAAAAGAATAAAACCTACAAACCTGGTAACAGCGAGGAGATAAAAAAAGAGTCATAACTGGGAATCGCTGTCTATATGCCTTAAATAGAGTGCTGAGAAATATCCACATATCTAGAGGTGCCAAAATCAGGATCTACAAAACCGTAATCAGACCTGTAGTCACCTACGCCAGTGAAACATGAACACTAACAGCAGCAGAACAGTTGAAATTTTAGATATGGGAACGAAAAGTGTTCAGAAAAATATACGGTGGAAAAACCATAAATAGCATATGGACACCCAGAACAAACCAAGAATTAGAAGAACTATACAAAGAGCCTGACATAATAGCAAGCATAAAAACACCCAGATTAAGATGGATGGGACACTTGCAGAGAATGCCTCAAACCAATATATCAATGTGACTCCTAATTAATGGAATAGGAGGGTAAAAGAGAGTAGAAAGACCAAGGTCAAGATGGAAAGCGGAAGTGGAGGAAGATATCAGAAGATTAAAAGTGAACAACTGGGAAAGAAAAGCAAGGAACAGAAACGATTGAAGAAGAATAAGTTAAATGGAACAGAAAGAATAAGAATAAATAAAAACCAGAGTTAGTTTATTTGTAGCATTTAGTGACTTGTAACCGTTGACCTGAAGATGCTCTGCATCAGTGTTGCCAATCGCATTGCGATGATCGCTCGAAAAATATCCGATTTGTCACGAAAAGGTACGCTAGGTCCTTTGACCTAGCGTAATTCTTTTGTCCCCTTAAATGTTATTCTTTTAGTCCCCTTAACAACCATCAAATAACAAAATCCGTTATTATTACGCCAATCAGTTGATTGTAATCAATTATCATTATAATAATTAACATAATTAATTGATTAATTAATTATTAATTATCAATTAACGTAACAATTATTGACATAATTGATTAATTAATCAATTAATCTCATAATTGTAATCAATTATGTTTTCAGCAACCCAATCAAAGTTGACATTGACAGTAATTAAATATTTGATAATGATCAGTTGATTCCATTTCTGATTAGCGTTCGAACAACCGGCCCTAATCTACTGGATTCTCTGTTTCACAGTTTAAAAATTTTCGTTTATAGATGAAATACTCGTATTCTAGCTGATTATTACCTAATTCATGTATGTAAATACTATTTTCTTACTATTATTATATTATTCGTATTTTGTATTAAATAAATTGTAATAAATAAATAAATCTAAATATTTCATTATTTGGATCGTGATATTTATTATAATTATTTAAGTAAAAAAAACACTTTTAAATATTATTTTATTAAAACGTAATAACTACCTAAAACTAGGTATGTACTAGAAAAATAAATAATAAATCAATCAATACAAAAAAAAACTACAGCTACATTAATAGCATAGGCGCAAAATTTCTGGTCAATGCTTTTAAAATGCATTATTTTTTCGAGTCCTGTGAAAGCTAATAAGTATTATTTAAAAATTTAAACGCAGAATGAAATATTACATTATTATCGAGGGCCGAAAGTCCCTGAAGACTTCTATAATTTTTATTCTAATAAGTTACAGGGGTGAAAGGAAAAGAGAATATTGAGTGTGATTTTTAATTTCAAATATCTCATTCAAAAGAAACATTTTGTTTATTCTAAGGGACTTTCGGCCCTCGGTAATAATGCAATCATTCTGCGTTCAAATTTTTCAAAAATATTTATTAGTTTTCTCAGGATTCGAAACAAATGAATACGTTTAAAGATTATTGGTCCGAAATTTGGCGCCTACGCTATTTTAACAACTAAAGATTTACTACAACTAAAACAATACAAATGTATTTGACAGTCTTGTAGTTATTAAGATATCAAGGTTATTATACATAATACCCGTGGTGCGTTCAACGTTTAATGCCCGACTAAATAATTTTTATAGGCAAAAAATTTGAAGAATTTTTGAGTTAATTAGTAGATATCTAGATATTACTAATTTCAAAAAGGTAGATTCTTCTACAAAAACTATTCCAAATGCATTTTTCTGCACAATTTTATGTTAACAAACTTAATATTTTCTCACAGAATAACTGACAGTAGTGTGCAGAAATATGACGTTTCTGTGCCAGAAAGTTCTTTTCTGCATAGTACCATACATTTCTCAAGAATATCATAAATATAATTAGGTATAACATGTTTTGATTAAATGGTTTTGTTTAAGATATGTATTAGATTTGACAGAACTTTACAAAAAAAGAACCGATTTAACTACATCTCATGCCCGAGAAATCTGGAAAATTCGCTATTTTAACACATTATTTTTGAACTTTACATTTGGTATTCTACAAATGACTACCTTATTCTGAGTAACGTTTTATATTCTGTGTACATCTGTGGTTAAAGTGTAGAAAAATATATAACCTGTAAGACAGGTGATACTAGTCTTAATTATCGAATAGAAATTAAATTATTTATTATTTATTACATTATTACGAGTAACTGTTTTATTTTACAATTTTATTCTTAATAAACATTTAATAATTATCAATTAACCAATAATAAGGATTTAGCAATCTCAGCAAGATACGTCGAATGAAGTATGGTGGAAATCCGTGACCAACTCTCCTAGAATTTTTATTCAAAATTGTTCCAATGTTACAATGTATATAAGTACAATTAAGGCAGTGCATTATATTTTTTTCATTATTTGATTTGGTCTAAAACAAATTTAATATTATATTTCAATATCCACATGTTGGTAAAAATTTTTACTCACCTTAACATTTTCTATTAACCATTTATCCATTATAAAGAAGTATTTTCACAAACCAAAACTTATTTCAACAGAAGTTTACTTAAGCACTGCACTGCACTACATAAAATGAAAATAAAACTAAATCGTGCGTGAATTAGCTTTCATAAGTTTAAAGACTAAAAACTAAAAACTCATAAATAACATTGGACGGCAGACGGTTTTTGAAATTTGAATTTGATTAGTATGCCTTAAGTGGACGCACTTGTGCATTTAAATTCTAAACAAAAGAATTGGCACATGTCCCTTTTGTCAAAAGATGAAAAGTATCGGATGTCACTAACATTCATCCAGTATAAAAATTTGGGTGGAACCAAACAAAATTAATGTGTTGTTGGTGTTGGGAATATATGGATGAGAAAGTTTTAGTCCATGGTAGATACACTGAAAAATATCCGCAAATATCCGATTTATTTAAAGATACGAAGAAGATACGACAACTCTCAAAAAGGTACGCAAATCGGATAATTATCCGCCGATTGGCAACACTGCTTTGCATACTATAGAGAGCGAAACCGGTCGTCGGAAGTTACAATAAATGATTGAGAGTACGTCTGTCTTTTACTTCGTTCAAAATGGACTCTCACATGCAACCCATTCAACATTCAAAAGAAAATGTTGTTCAAAGTTATCCATAGTGAAAATTAAAAAAAATTGAAACCGAAATCGACCAGACACAATTGATTTAGAAAAGTATTTTATATAAAGTATTTAATTAGGATGAGATTAATCTTTATATTTCTATTTATATTATTCCTATTGGTTAATTAAACACCTTAATATATAAATATGTAATGCATATTAGAAGCATTGATAAAATCGGTGATTATCAACAAATGGTTGTGTGACCAGTAATAAATTGAAAAATTAATATGCACGTGATGCATTAAATATGCAGGTGATATACAATCTGACATGCAAATTTATTTGATGGCGTTTAAATATAGGTTATGTTGATTAAAGTACAGAAAAACAGAGTAGATACAAGAAACTTATAAATTAGGTATGTTTTTACTTTATTTTTAAATTTTTTTCATAATATCACCATATAGCGCCATATTCATAATATTCCATTTCAGTACACAAAAAAGGAGGCACTACCAGATTTGAAAACTACCGTAGGTCTTCTTCTTCTTCTTCTTGATGTACCTATCCGTGACGAATGTTGACGATCATCATGGCAATCTTCGCTTTATCTGCAGCAATGCAGAAAAGCTGCACAGATGTTGTGTTGAACCAGGTTCTGAGGTTCTTCAGGATGTTCCGCTTTCCAAATATTTTTCCTTGCAGGATGGCTTGTAGGAGGGCATATCTGGATTCATTTCGCATAATGTGTCCAAAGTATTTCAACTTTCGAGATTTGGTGGTGGTTAGTTAAACTTTCGAACAGAAGAGTTTAACCTGGTACGGATATGTCAGAAGAGCAGACCAAAATCGTCGGATAAATTCAATAACATAGAGTGGAGCCCGATAGGAAAAAGGAAGAGAGGCAGACTCCGAAGACAGTGACGGTTTAAGGCGTCATGGGGCCCTAGGCGGCCATAAGAAGTAGGCCCCTTTATATCGACCATTTACTTAAAACAAATTTACAGATATTTATGTTGTTTTGGGAAGTAGTTACTCCAAAAATAAATTATGACAATGTAAAAAAGATCATTTTTCTTTTTTTTTACATTTCGCAACAACTTCTCATTAATATTCCATAGCTAATATGCCAAAGAAAAAAGGGATATTGTGTCGATATGTGATTTTGCCTTGGGTATGAGTGCCATCCCTTCGGGGGTGAAAAAACATACATTCAAAATAATGGACAACTAATTAATTCTAAGTAACTTTTGTTCTATCGAGTTTTTTCAGCAAATCAATACTCTTTGAGTTATTTGCGAGTGAATATGTTCATTTTTCAACAAAAAAAAAAACACCTTTTTAGACGTTTTTTCGCAAGTAACTCCAAAATTAAGTATTTTATCGAAAAAATATTCCTAGAAAAAATATAGCCTATACAAAATTTTAAAAAATGGTGTATGTATGAAGTATGTAGACCCAGTATAAGCAGAACTGGAGCTAATGAAAAGTAGATTCTTATTCGACAAATTCCAAATCAAATATTTCAACGTAAATTACCAAAAAATGAAGCTCTTTTCGGTGAAAAATCATCACAAGTATCAAAATTAAGCAAGTATAGCTTAAAATGTTGATTCCTTTTTTGGCACAAAAATCTTGAAAAAACTTAATATAAGTATATTATTTATATAATCTATAAGTTTCACCGGTTCACAGTGCATATATTTTAAAACATTGGGATTTAAAGTAAAACAAATTTTTTGAAATTTTGAAAAAAAAAAGTCTTTTTTTCAAAATAACTTAAAAATTATTAGTGGTACCAAAAATCTTAAAGAGTAAAAAACATAAATTTTTATTTTCTGAATATTTCAGATTTTTGCTTATTTGGAAGATAAAAATTGGTTAAGATATGACTGTTCAAAATTTGCATACCCTGGGTAGAGAATTTTTCATTTATTAAAAATTAATAAATGAAAATAGTTTCTATCCTTGTGGGATCGGTACTCACCGGAGGGACCGCAGACGTTCGGATACAACTAGCGTCTCTTTGCAAAAACAATGACGACTTTGCTAAGTAACAAGACATTTACTCAACACATACACTACCCACTACACTAGGTACCTGATTGGAAAAATCCATTGTACCATGCCAAGGGCCATCAGTTTTCGAGGCATTAAGCCAAATAAAAAAAATTGCATACACTCGTAATTAGTGACTTGTTCAAGCCCTTTCTACTACAGCCCTTTTATAAATAAGCACTTTATACCGATAAAACTTACAGAGCATATAAACAATACATAAGTAAAGTAGCTTGTGAAGCGGTAAGGATTAATTTCATTTGGGATGCTAATTAGGGGTTTATTTTCACCAGTTTGTTTTACCCAAAAAATGAGATCAACTTTATTCTGAGCGTATCTTGCTTACTTTTTATGATAGATTTTTTTTTAAAACAAGAATAATGCTTTTTTAAAACATTTAAACAAGTTATGATGAGTTTTCCATGAAAAGTGCTTCATTTTTTTTATTATTTCACGTTGAAATATTCGATTTGGAATTTGACGAATAAGAACCTACTTTTGCTTAGCTACAACTCTGCTTCTACTGGGTCTACAAACTCCACACATACACCATTTTTTCAATTTTTTAAAAGCTATATTTTTGCTAAGAATATTTTTTCGATAAATTACTTACTTTTTGAGTTATTTGCGAAAAACCGTCTAAAAACGTGTTATTTTTTGTTGAAAAATGAAGATATTCACTTGCAAATAACTCGAAATGTACTGACTTGATGAAAAAACTCTATTGAACAAAAGTTGCTTAGAATTAGTCAGTCAGTTTATCCACTTCCGGACGTATTTTGACGGTATATTTTTTCACCCCCGAGAAGGGGTGGACTCAACTAGAACAAAAACACACATTGGCACAATATCACTTTTTTATTTGACATGTTAGCTATGCTTATACCAAATTTCATGTCAATCCAAGCTCTTGTTTCAAATCCAAAGGTTCTTTAAAATCCGGAGGTTTTGCAATATTTTACCGTGAATGAATGGACTATAAGGCCCATCGGTGGGTAGAAATTGAAAAAAAAAACGTACCATACCAAAATAATTACCAGCTTTTATCAAAATTTGCTTGCAAAATTTATTACCACATTGTAAAAATTATTAGAACATGGAATATAAAAATGCCTTTGAAGATAACTGCTTAATTTGTCTTGAAGTCGGTTGTATTTTTCTGATATTTGATAACAGATAAAGCAAAAAACTGAGTTTGATTGGAAATCAAAAATTAACCATTTTCTTTTTTTTTGTCTCAGTTAGCCCTATTTGATTTTTTAACATTTAAAATTTTTTTTAATAACTGCTTAAATAATTAAATATTCATTAATGCATTTGTGTGGGATGCGGGCCCCATCAAGTGCCCGGGCCCTAGGCGGCCGCCTAGTCCGCCTAATGGTTAATCCGGCACTGCCCGAAGATCTTTCAGAGATGAAGTAGAGGAAGCAATGGAGAGAAGAAATCTACAGGAAGGGGACTGGCAAGACAGAAAGAGCTGGAGAGAACGATTGAGTGAAGGAATACAGTGAAAACTGTGGAAATCCTTAGTATATAAATATATAGTACCTCTCGGTTCTTACCCATTCTTCTAAGGACCTCCTCATTGGTGACCCAATCAGTCCATGAGATTTTAAGAATTCTCCGATATAGCCAAATCTCAAATGCTTCCAATTTTCGGCACATATCTTCATTCAAGGTCCATGATTCAACACCATAAAAAAGGACAGAGAAGAAGTAGCAACTCAGCATTTTTTTTACAACTTTTATACCAAGAGAAAGGTTGTGGCTCTTGAAAAAGGCCCCCATACGGTTGAAGGTTGATCTAGCTTTTCCGATGCGCCCTCTTATCTCTTGGTTGATGGTCCATTCTTCATTTATTATGGTGCCGAGGTAGTTGTAGTGCCTCACTCCTTCTACAGGGGTTTGGTTGATGTAGAATTGACCTTCTGTTATCTCTTTCTTGCTAATGATAATGATCATAAGCTTTGTCTTCTTTACGTTTATATTGAGTCCATATAGTTGACGGCAATGTACCGTAGATACATTGTCACTAATAACACATGTCTTTATTTATTTATTTATTTTTATTTATTTATTGTTCATACATATGACCTGGCCTCTAGTGACTAATCCAGGTCGTTTTTTCCTGATGGGATTACAGATATTTTTTTTTTATATTTTTACATTTTTTACTAAACTACTAAATCTATTTTTACAATTAATAATTTGCCATAATCTATTAATTACATTTAACACATTTAAAGAAACAATATATATTTGTTAAAATATTTTTGGTACTATCAACTCCCTTCTAAGTTATAAAGACAGTCCCTCTATTTTCAGAAGAGAGTTGGTAGTTTTTTTTTAATTTAATGAATTATTTATTGAATTATTATTTTTATTTATTTATTTTATATTAAATTATTATTATTATAATTGTGAATATCTATTTTTGAATTTATATTTTATTTTATTTATTTTAACTTTATCTTACTCAACTTCATCAGGGTTGGATTATTTGTTGTCTTCTTCTATTATTATAAATTTCTTGTTGTTTTTTAGATATTATTTCTGTTAGATGTTTAATATTCCAAAATATTCTTCATTTTGTAATATATCTCTTATTTCAATTCTTTCTAATCTTCTTCTCATTTCTCTATGTAACACTATATGTTCTGGTGTACCTAGTTCTCCACATTCACAATATGCATCATCTTTTAAGTTAAATCTTTCCAAATATGTTGGGTACGGTCCATGTCCTGTTAAAAAGTGTACTAAACGTCGTTTTGGATTAAAATAATTTGGAATGTTTTCTAATATTGGTATACAATTGTATAAACGTCTAGATTTTGTTGAATTTTCCCATTCATTTTGTCTTTTTCTATTTATTATTTCTTTTAATTCTCTTTTATTTCTTATATCTAATCCTATTATTTGTATTATTTTTTCATATTTTTCTTTTTTTAACATGTAAAAACACATGTCTGTAAAATCTTGTTGCACATCATCAGAAACCAATTAAAAAAACTTACCTACATTTTCAAATACCGGGCCGTTCAGGATTCAGCGGGCCACCCATAGGTTGGCCATAGAGTTGAAGATAGGCAATGGAGAAAATTTGTTAAGAACATTGGAAGAAATCACGATCCTCAGTAATGGGGAAACGACGAGAAAGAGAGAAAGGTACTATGACCATCCTTCTTCACTATTTTTGAAAATACCTGGTCTAAAAGTGAAAGACTAAAATATTTTAGCTTTGATTCTCACTCTTTTCCTCCCTCACTCTCACACTTTAGCACTCTGATATATTGCAAAAATGTATTATTTTAGAGTTTCCCAATTTGATACTTTAAATCTTCTGCTTATTAAAAGTTATAGCTTAATCTCACCGAGCAATTTTATTTTTCTTAAATCAGGTGAGACTCCTTTCACTGAGACTGAGTACTTGGTATTTGTACCTTTGTACCAAGCTCTAACCTATCATTACTAAACTGCACGAGGTCCTGTACTCTTGATAATAATCAGCAACTTTCTTATAGAGAGTTACTTGTATGCACTTCACTAGTGATTCAGTTTATGATTTTTATATTTTGTTTATCTTTTTTTCGTAACTTGTCCAATAGATTTCTTGAAACAAACTGAAGTTAACGATAGATAATGGAGTAACGAAAGTCCAAACGATACCTGTTCAACTCTTTACTTCGATAAAGATAATGCTTTTAAGTCATTTGTACTTTTATATATCACATACTGTTACCCTGTTAGTTCAGAGAAATAAGGAAAAAAATATCGTGTTGGTGACACAACCCCCTCCAGACCGAAACCAAATTTTTTGAGTAGTATGGACATCTACAATTATAACCTATATGTTTCCTGCAGCCGACTTTGATGATATACATAGTTATAAACAAATGAAGATCAAAAAACCGTAAATTTTCGCTTTTTTCGTCTATAACCAAAAAGTTAAGTATTTTAAACAAATTTGAGAGTCAGAAACTCATATATCGTATAAAAAACTTCAATATGGCGTTCGCTGAATATGTCTATCCTTATTGGTTGCTTAGAAAATTGCAAAATAAATCATAAATTTTGAGTTTTTATAAATATTTATAACTTATGTAAAAATTAACTTAGAACGTTCTTATTACACGAATTGCTGAGACTTGTGGTGCTTAAATTATATTTTAAATTTCAAAGCAATTGGTCAAATACTTTAAAAGTTATTTAATTTGTTTATCCCAAATTAATTTTTTTTGCAACGCTATAAGTCAAAAAATGGTGAAGTTACACTAATACTTTGGATAGTTTATGGAAGAAGAAGATTTATACTATTAATTTAATTAAAAAAAAATGAAAAAAAAAATAATTCTAAATACTGCAAAATTATTTTGTAAAAACATGTGAATTAAAAAAATGGGAGGCTACCTTCGTCCCTAATTGTCCTAGGACAATTGTTTTTCTTTCTAAATGTGTATAAAAATTCAGTCTTTCCAAATCTGAAAAAATAATTTTTCTACGGGCAACGGTTAAAAAGTTATTCTAATTGTTTATAAGTAAGCAAAAAATCGACGTGTTTTTGCAAAATAATTTTACACTGTTTAAAATTACTTTTTGTCATTTTTTTTTTTAAATTAAGTCATTAGTATAAATTTTCTTCTTCCATAAACTGCCAGAAGTCTTACTGTAACCTCATAATTTTCTGACTTGTAGTGTTGCAAAAAAAATGAATTTGGGATAAACAAATTAAATAACTTTTAAACTATTTGACCAATTGCTTTGAAATTTAAAATATAATTTAAGCACCACAAGTCTCAGCAATTCGTGTAATAAGAAGGTTCTAAATTAATTTTTACTTAAGTTATGAATATTTATAAAAACTCATTAAACACACTAAAATTTATGATTTATTTTGCAATTTTGTAAGCAACCAATAAGGATAGACATATTTAGCGAACGCCATATTGAAATTTTTTAGACGATTTATGAGCTTTTTACTCTCAAATTTGTTTAAAATGCTTACAAAATCGGCTGCAGGAAACATAAAGGATATTAATATAGATGTCCATACTACTCAAAAAATTTGGTTTCGGCCTGGAGGGGGATGTGTCACGAGAAAAATCTTATTTCTCTGGACTATGTATTCTCGCTGTTACCTGATCTAAAACTAATGAGAATAAATAAAAACTTGCGCTCCAACCCTTGGTGCAATCCTACTTTCACATGAAGTTTACCAGTCTCTCTCATACATTATTATGTCCTAGTACTATTTGAATCACTCCTCTTGGTTTAAAAACAAACCATAGTTACTACTGCCTTATCCATGTCCCTCACAATCTTTACATATTTATGTAACGGGGACTCCTTTCTTATTAAGTGCTCACCATAGAATCTCTCGAGGAACTCTATCATATGTTTTCTTAAGATCAATGAATACCAATGAGCGTTTAGTTTTTCATTTCTGTCTTTTTCTATCAACTGCCTTAATAATGAAAATTGCATCGCATCTGTTGTTGATCTGCCCTGTATAAAGCCAAACTGATTATCGGATATTTAGGTTTCTTCCCATATCCGTCTATCAATTACTCTCTCCCTACTTTAATGTGTGTCTAAGTAGTTTTACGGTCCTTTAGTGTGAATGTCTTTTGTTTATTCTGTGGATTTATTTTAAAAAAATAGTAAAACTTCTACCTTTAAACTCTTATTCTGCAAAGTTCTTTCGGATATGGTATCTATCTTATACTTTAGATCACTTTTCCATATTAGTTTTAATATTTTTTTTGAGAATTCGTCTACATTCTGCTCCGTTGTTCAAGTTGATTCTTCTTTTATACTTCATTTTACAACCTCACGAAGTATAATAATACAATCCATCGTCATCTCGAGCAAAAACTCAAATGATTCGACAACAGACTCATAACAATCGTATTAATCGACTAATCAATAACTGATATTCCCCCCATCAAAAATAAAGGCGCCAATTAACGAGGCAATTACATCCGTACAATGCGCCAATAAAAAACCGGTTAAAGAGTTGTTACATCATGTTACAAATTGTATCAGTGGTTTCAATAAAAACGACTACGATTACTCAATCGCGGGTCCTTCATATGAAAGGTAGCGAGTTTGTTTGATCTGTTTGAACGGGGTGGTCAATTGTATCATATCATAGATCCGATTAAAAGAGTTGTCAAACTAAGGATCGATAATTAAAAATTTTCTACCAGTATATACGAATAATGGAACCATAGTGGGGAGCATTCAAAATAGTATTTCAAGAGCTAATTTGGACAAAATGGATATGCAAAATTCTGTGGTAGGTACTACGGCAAAACCCGATGTCAAAAATTATCGATTTTTCGTTTTTAATGCCAATATCTACATTGAGCGATAAAGAATATGATGACAAAACCCAACATGGCTAAACGCACCCATGTAACCAGTAGTTGATAAAATTAGTTTCCGATATGTCCACTATTACAACTACACCGCGAACTTTTAAACTCATCTGCTGCAAAATCACGTTTTTTGACATATCGGGTTTTGCCTTAGCACCACAGAATTTATCCAAGAAAAATCCAACAATAATCTTTCCAACGGTCTAAACATAACAATTATTAGACGAAAATCGTAACATAAACAAGATTGTAAATTTTCTTAAACAAACCCACATTTTTAATAACTATAATAATAAAAAAGAAATTCATACAGAAGTAAAAACTTCAAGTTGTATACTGGTATAAAATTGTTTATTAAAAACTTCATAAAATGTCGTGCAAAACGTTTTCGTTCTAATTCAGAACATATTCAGTGCATTCTGCTAAGTAATTGTAACGTGGTAACTTCATAATATTTACATGTTAAATTTTATGAAAATATGGTGACTACCAGTCGATGTTACAAGATTAAATTAAGTACATGCTTATAGGGCAACATGCTTCTCTGCTCGAAAAAACTAGGTACCTATTCGAAAAAACTAAGTACCTACTTGCCAGTTCAATAGGCATAGACCAACAGGTTGGTCTGTGCCCATTAAACTGGCAAGTACCTAGTTTTTTCGAGCAGGGAAACATGTTGCCCTTTAAACATGAACTTAATTTAATCTTGTAACATCGACTGGTAGTCACCATATTTTCATAAAATTTAACATGTAAATATTACGAAGTTACCACTTTAAATAGTGTGCTAGTTACAATTACTTAGCAGAATGCACTGAACATGTTCTCAATTTGAACGAAAACGTTTTGCACGACATTTTATGAAGTTTTTTAAAAAACAATTTTATACCAGTATACAACTTGTATGAGTTTTTACTTCTGTATGAGTTTTTTAAACTATGGTATACAGCCAACTATTGGGATTTTCCCATTGATTTTAAAAAATAAATTATCTTCTTCTTTCTGATTTCTTAATAGGCTCGCGCCTGTTCCATCTTCGGATGCCTCTTCTCTTCATCAGATAACCAGGTTGTCACTCCATCTCTTCCTTGACCTTCCTATACTCTTTCGGCCGTTTGGTGATCTATGTCGTGCTATCTTTACTAGTCTTCCTTCTCCCATTCTGCTTATATGGCTATACCATCCTTTTTTTTCTCTTCAGTGTCCAGTCATTCAATATCTCTATATTACAAGCTTTGCCTGTGCTACGTTGTCTATCAGTCTATCCCATAATGATTTTCCTGTGATATCTCGGACTATTTTCATTTCACTCGTTTCCATCAGTCTTTTTACCCTTGTTGTATCAGGTCTTGTTTCAGCAGTGTAAGTCATAATTGGCCTAACTACTGTCCTACAGATCTTGGTCTTTGTTTCTGTCCGTAGATGTGTGTTGCGCCAAATAGTGGCGCAACACACTTTTTTAGAAAAAAAAAACACCCGGTATACAATACAATGACAATTTCCTGTCTAGCAACAATATTATTACAGAGATATTGTTAAAGAATAAGGCTATAACATATTTAAAAAATCACTTAAATCGGACAACAGGTTTAGGAAATACGAGCCATCATAAATTACCCATTTTTGGGGTGCCTGTTTTTCGTGCCGGTGAGTGTAGATCTATCGGAGCTCTGCTCCAATCTGCTCGAATTAACGAAATATTTTCATGCTCCTTATCGTCTATCAAGGTATTTATATATCATTTTTTGCTGTATCTGTTGCTTTTTGTATCTCTCTTCTGGTCGTATAGTATTTTTCCGGTCATTTGGAGCATTTGTCGCCAGCAGTTTTTCGTACACTTCTTGCTTTTAATTGACAAGTGTTTTAATACAATTAATTACCTTACCACAGGTTTTTCTTCTTGCAATCTCGATTTCGTTTTTCCAATGCTTCGGTACTCATACCTTGTATGTGTCTCTTTTTTAAGTTTTCATAGAGCTCATCAACTGAACTTTCTGACGATACGATAGGTTCTTCACCATTCTGCTTATATGGCTATACCATTCTTTTTTTCTTTTCAGTGTCCAATCATTGTTCTCTAGATTACAGCCTTGTCTGAGGTCTGTGCTACGTTGTCTATACCATAATGATATTCCTGTGATATCTCGGACTATTTTCATTTCACTCGTTTCCATCAGTCTTTTTACCCTTGTGGTATCAGGTCAAGTTTCAGCAGTGTAAGTCATAATTGGCCTAACTACTCTCCTACAGATCTTGGTCTTTGTTTCTATCCGTAGATGTGTGTTGTGCCAAATAGTGGCGCAACACACTTTTTTAGAAAAAAAAAAACAGCTTGATTGGTAAACCCTTATACAATGACAATTTCCTGTCTAGCAACAATATTATTACAGAGATATTGTTAAAGAATAACACTATAACATATTATTTAAAAAATCACTTAAATCGGACAACAGGTTTAGGAAATACGAGCCATCATAAATTACCCATTTTTGGGGTGCCTGTTTTTCGTGCCGGTGAGTGTAGATCTATCGGAGCTCTGCTCCAATCTGCTCGAATTAACGAAATATTTTCATGCTCCTTATCGTCTATCAAGGTATTTATATATCATTTTTTGCTGTATCTATTGCTTTTTGTATCTCTCTTCTGGTCGTATAGTATTTTTCCGGTCATTTGGAGCATTTGTCGCCAGCAGTTTTTCGTACACTTCTTGCTTTTAATTGACAAGTGTTTTAATACAATTAATTACCTTACCACAGGTTTTTCTTCTTGCAATCTCGATTTCGTTTTTCCAATGCTTCGGTACTCATACCTTGTATGTGTCTCTTTTTTAAGTTTTCATAGAGCTCATCAACTGAACTTTCTGACGATACGATAGGTTCTTCACCATTCTGCTTATATGGCTATACCATTCTTTTTTTCTTTTCAGTGTCCAATCATTGTTCTCTAGATTACAGCCTTGTCTGAGGTCTGTGCTACGTTGTCTATACCATAATGATTTTCCTGTGATATCTCGGACTATTTTCATTTCACTCGTTTCCATCAGTCTTTTTACCCTTGTGGTATCAGGTCAAGTTTCAGCAGTGTAACTCATAATTGGCCTAACTACTCTCCTACAGATCTTGGTCTTTGTTTCTATCCGTAGATGTGTGTTGTGCCAAATAGTGGCGCAACACACTTTTTTAGAAAAAAAAAACAGCTTGATTGGTAAACCCTTATACAATGACAATTTCCTGTCTAGCAACAATATTATTACAGAGATATTGTTAAAGAATAACACTATAACATATTATTTAAAAAATCACTTAAATCGGACAACAGGTTTAGGAAATACGAGCCATCAAAAATTACCCATTTTTGGGGTGCCCGTTTTTCGTGCCGGTGAGTGTAGATCTATCAGAGCTCTGCTCCAATCTGCTCGAATTAACGAAATATTTTCATGCTCCTTATCGTCTATCAAGGTATTTATATATCATTTTTTGCTGTATCTGTTGCTTTTCGTATCTCTCTTCTGGTCGTATAGTATTTTTCCGGTCATTTGGAGCATTTGTCGCCAGCAGTTTTTCGTACACTTCTTGCTTTTAGTTGACAAGTGTTTTAATACAATTACCTTACCACAGGTTTTTCTTCTTGCAATCTCGATTTCGTTTTTCCAATGCTTCGGTACTCATACCTTGTATGTGTCTCTTTTTTAAGTTTTCATAGAGCTCATCAACTGAACTTTCGGACGATACGATAGGTTCTTCAGTTTATTGGCAAGTCTAAGCTTGTACACAAATCTAGTGGAAGCATCATTCAAACTTACCAAATCGTACTGTGTGAGATTTATTTTTTATTTTTTAACAGAGTATCTGAAAGAAAGTATTTTAGCTTCTAGAAAAATGTACCACATACACATACCTTGGTACCAACATAAACAGCCGAGTGGACCACTCAAGTGAAATAAAACAACGCATAGGAAAAGCGAGATCAGCGTTCATAATGATGAAGTCTCTTTTCAGAAGCCACGATTTACCTCTTGCTACCAAAATCTCTATCATCTGATGCTATGTACTTTCTACGTTATTATACGGAGTAGAGGCCTGGACCCTTTCCGAGGCTTCTTTGAGAAAACTCGAGGCATTCGAGATGTGGTGTTACACGCGCATTTTGAGAATTTCGTGGATGGATCGTGTGACTAATGTTGAGATTCTACGTAGAACAGGCAAGGAATGCACAATCAAAGAGCGCAAACTAGAATATCTCGGCCATGTTATGAGGAATGAACAGATATATGGCTTGTTGCAACTCATTCTTCAAGGCAAGGTATTTGGAAAGAGAGGACCAGGGAGAAGAGGAATATATTGGCTTCAAAACCTGAGAAGGTGGTTTAATACATCGACAACCGGACTATTCACAATGGCAGCAAGCAAAGTTAGGATAGCCATGCTGATCGCCAGCATCCGGAACGGATAGGCACCTTAAGAAGAAGAAAAATGTGGTCTGCCCCGCATTCGAAACCTTTGTTTACTTTTAATATTTTAAATTTTTCCGTGACCCGTCAAAATAGCCCGGTCAAAACAGCCCCGTCAAAAAAGCCGCGTCAAAATAGCCCGAACACAAAATAGCCTCGACAAAATAGCCCGCAAACAAAATATCCCCGACAAAATAGATCTCACACAAAATAGCCCCGGTCAAAACAGCCCCGGCTAAAATAGTCCCGCCTAAAACAGCCTCTTATAAACAATTACATAATTATTTATACAAGGTGTCCAAAAACTTATACAACAAAAAGGAAGAATGTATTTAATTTATTTAATTTAAAATGCATTTTACTGTTGCCCGAAAACAGAAAAAAATGTTTATATCATAAATTAACATTGATTTTCGCTTAACTTAAATGTTCAAACTTCCAAGAGGCAGGAACGACAGGACTCGAGTTCCCTGAAAAGACAATTTTTATTTAATGTGGTTAAGATAATCATCTGAATAGAGGATAATTACCATTTCCGAAAAAATGTATTTTTAAGGAATTATTTCATGATGAATTCTGAAGGGAGCTTTTTTTCGGGGCTATTTTGTCGGCGGGCTATTATTCCGCGGCTATTTTGTCTGCAGGCTATTTTGTCGGAGCTATTTTGTGTGCGGGATATTATGTGGGGGCTATTTTGTCGGAGCTTTTTTGACGGTGCTATTTTGTTTGACGGGGTACCAAATTTTTCTTCTTGTCCAATAATAATGGGCTTGAGATTACGTGTTGGTTGTGTCCAAATAAGTGTGTACTTTTTTTGTCGGAACCATTGTTAACGATTTTCAATGTTTGCTGATGGCTTAAATCTAAAGTCTCTTCTCCGGGGTCTACTAATGAGCTATTGGCGTTTTTACCAGTTCTTTCCTAATTTATCCGCAGCCTAAATAAAGGTTAGATTGAATTCGGTAATCGTAGTAATACTATATTACAATATTACATTTAGTTAGAAATATGACGTCAGTTAATTTTCGAAATTAAGTACAGCACATAATACTGAAAAAAAAAAACAAATAAAAATCCTTTTATGTAGGATTTTCCCCCGAGGCTCTTATCGGGGCGAATAACGCAACATTTTTCTCATTTCCTCTCATCGAGCACCACCACTCAGCAAAGAAACCTTGTCGATCACACAATTTCGATATTACATTCCTCCTATATAACACCAGGGCCGGCCTAAGTGAAACACTAAAATACAGCGAGATAATGTAGGTGAAGTTTTATGTTAAAATTACTACGAGAGGTGTAATTAACCTTCATTTTATTCACAAAAGGTAAACATATTAGTCTAAGAGCTAGTGAACCCTCCGACTAACGGTCGTCGTGTAAGGCTAGAAATTTGTCTAGTGATAATTCATAGCACACCAAGGCTAAAAACCATGACCTGGCAGGCATCAGCCCTGCACGTGTATCTACCAGGTGTATCGAAAAGTGCAAAGGACATCGCACACATCTTATGGAAAATATAATGTCACTCAAATTCAATAAAATTTATACGAATAGATTCGTTTTAAATTAACGGTCAAATCTTATCATTGCGCCAACTCCATATTTTCAATAATAAGAGCAGAAATTGATATAAATAAATCTGAAATCAAATGGATACGTACATAAGTTAGAGAGAGAAAAAATATTTTATAATGCCCAAATTGTCGGTACTCCATAAATCAGCGGATTAGTTTCACTAATCCGCTTATGCCCAGCGGGGTTTAAGCTCTTTTGAATAGCACCCAGAGCAATAGTGATTGTAACTGACAGTTTTACTGACTCCAAAAATGTGATTTCGATAAACTTTAATTGCAATTTGCGCCGTAATTAATCATAATTAAGAGTTGGCGCAATGATAAGATTTGACCGTTAATTTAAAACGAATCTATTCGTATAAATTTTATTGAATTTGAGTGACATTATATTTTCCATAAGATGTGTGCGATGTCCTTTAGGGGGTAAAATAAACTTTCTCCTGTAAGGTTTAAATTTAAGTATGTGTTTGAGTAAGTCATTTAGAAGAAATCTGTACAATGACAGGCGATTCTGAAGAGCAAAAGACCTTGCCAGGCGAGGGGAAAGATTAGGGGTTTTTCCTAAAATTATTTTTTTTGCATTAAACAATTTTTTTTAAGTTTTTTGAATCATTCCAAACAGAAAAGGTCTTTAGTGATTTTTCTCTTAAGTTAATAGTTTTTGTTATATAAGCGATTGAAAATTTTGAAAATTGCGAAATCGGCCATTTTTAACCCTAAATCGGACATTTATCTAAAAATTTCAATGTTGCGAAGGTACGTAGATATTCTTTAAACATTGTTTGATGAAATCCCAAAGAGTTTTTTGCAATAAAATATCGAAAACCCCTTTGTTTTTTTAATTGCTAATCAAGCGGTCGCGACACTGTAGTATAAGTGAGGACGTTTGAGTTTGCATAAATTTATTATCTCGAGAATGGCCAAATTTCAAGAAAAATCCTCAGACAGGTCGATTTTTATTTTTGAATTAGGACTTTTTGGCGCATATATATATATATATATATATATATATATATATATATATATATATATATATATATATATATATATATATATAATACTAGTGACGTCATCCATCTGGGCGTGATGACCTAATCGATGAATTTTTTAAATAAGAGTAGGGGTTGTGTGATAGCTTATTTGAAAGGTTATTTAATTCTCTATTCACTAATATAAACATTAACATAATTATTTATACAGGGTGTACAAAAAATTTTTTTCTTCTATTTGTCAAATTTAATCAAAGTTAATTTAATAAAAAAAATTTTTTTGTACACCCTGTATAAATAATTATGTTAATGTTTATATTACTGAATAGAGAATTAAATAACCTTTCAAATGAGCTATCACACAACCCCTACTCTCATTTAAAAAAATCGTCACTAATATTATATATATACCAAAAAGTCCTAATTTAAAAATAAAAATCGACCTGTCTGAGGATTTCTCTTGAAATTTGCCCATTCTCGAGATAATGAATTTATGCCAACTCAAACGTCCTCACTTATACTACAGTGTCGCGCCCGCTTGATTAGCAATTAAAAAACAAAGGAGTTTCCGATATTGTATTGCAAAAAAACTCTTTGGGATTTCATCAATCAATGTTTAAAGAATATCTACCTACCTTAGTAACTTTGAAATTTTTAGATAAATGTCCGATTTAGGGTTAAAAATGGCCGATTTCGCAATTTTCAAAATTTTCAATCGGTTATATAACAAAAACTATTAACCTAAGAGAAAAATCACTAAAGACCTTTTCTGTTTGGAATGATTCAAAAAACTTAAGAAAAAATTGTTCGGTGCAAAAAAAATAATTTTAGGAAAAACCCCTAATCATTCCCCTCGCCTGGCAAGGTCTTATGCTCTTCAGAATCGCCTGTCATTGTACACATTTCTTCTAAATGACTTACTCAAACACATACTTAAATTTAAACCTTACAGGAGAAAGTTTATTTTACCCCCTAAATTTGCACTTTTCGATTCACCTGGTAGATACACGTGCACCGCTGATGCCTGCCAGGTCATGGTTTTTAGCCTTGGTGTGCTATGAATTATCACTAGAAAAATTTCTAGCCTTACAGGACGACCGTTAGTCGGAGGGTTCACTAGCTCTTAGACTAACAATAAAACACTGAAAACGTTTGTTTTCTATACTTCCACAAAATTTATTATAACTAAGTGACTACAGCTGTTTCGGCGGAGTGCCTTTCTCAAGTGATACAGTTTACAATGTGTTTGCCTTTTTAAGTCTTCAACTGAAGAGGTTGAGGAGTGGGGAGCTGTTTGTCTCGAGTTGGTCATTCAGAATTATATCTGTATTTTTCAGTTTATTAATTTCCATAGATTCTAAAAAAAGATAGCTTAAGGCCTTTATTTTGAATATGTAGAATTTGAAACTCTTCATTGAAAGAATGATTATGATCTAGAAGGTGAAGTGCGTATGTAGAAGTGTCTGTTTTTCTATTGTTGAATGCCCTTTTGTGTTCTGCTATCCGTTTGTCAAAAGTTCTGCCAGTTTGACCGATGTACGTTTTCGGACAGTCACCACAAGTTAGTTTGTACACACCACTCTGTAGTTGCTTTCTCTTTCGGCTTTTATTGTTCTTAATATATTTGCTTAAGTTGTTGTTAGTTCTGAAAGCTGGTGTTATTCCTTTCTTTTTTATGTATCTGGCTATCTTTGTTGTTATCTTGCCAGTATATGTGAGAGAGCAGAAGGTACTGGGTTCTTTCTGTGGTGGTGGATACACTAATTTCAGGGCTTTCTTATGGAGTTTTTGGTTTAAAATTTTGTTAACTGTTTGTTCGTTATAGCCGTTGTTTGCTGCTATTTGTTTAATGATGTTTAGTTCTATCTCGAAGTTATTTTTTGTCATGGGAATTTCTGTCAGTCTATGTATCATGCTATGGTAGGCTGCTAATTTGTGTTGAGTAGGATGGGATGATGAATTGTGTATAGTTGTGTCAGTATGGGTAGGTTTATGATATACGGAGAACTCATGTTTGTTGTGTAGTCTGGAAATCGTTACATCTAGAAAGTTTATGGAGTTATTCTGTTCTGTTTCTATTGTAAACTCAATATTATTATGAAGTGAATTAATATATGATAGAAATTGGTCAAGTTGTCTGTTAGTACCTGTAAAGCATACTAGTATATCATCCACGTATCTCCACCAATATAAGAACTGTTTAAATACGGGATGTTTAGAAATTGTTGTTTCAAGTTGGTTCATAAATATATCTGATAGCAATGGGCTTAGAGGGTTACCCATAATAAGTCCTGCACTGTTGTTTGTGTATATTTGATTATTGAATTCAAAATAGTCTTGATTTATGCAAATTTCAAGAAGGTGTAAAATTTCAGATGCAATGATCGGATTTGTACTATTATGGTCTAAAAGATTTTTAACTGAAACAAAAGTTTCTGTAGGAGGAACACTAGGAAAAAGATTTTTTACGTCAAATGAAATTAGTCTGGAGTTGTTGGGCAATTGAAAATGTTGTATTTTATTAACTAGTTCTAGTGTATTTTTTACGGTGAATTTAGGTGAAAATTTAGTGTATTCTGTAATAATATCTGACAGTTTTTTTGAAAGTTTATATGACGGAGCTGTATAAAAAGAAACTACAGGTCTTATTGGGTGGTCAGGTTTGTGTAGTTTAATAAAAGAGTATAATTTAGGAGGTTGTGGGTTCATAATATTAAGGTATTTCTGTTCTGTTGGATTTAGTATTGATTTTGAATTTTCAATGGCTAGTTTAATTTGTTTTCGGTATTTTTCTGTGGGGTCTTTGTTTAGTTTTATACTGTTTTGGTTAGTTAAAAATTCTATTGTTTTGTTATTATAGTCTCGTTTGTCGATAGCAATAGTAGTGTTACCTTTGTCTGCTTTTGTAAATATTATGTCACTGTATCACTTGAGAAAGGCACTCCGCCGAAACAGCTGTAGTCACTTAGTTATAATAAATTTTGTGGAAGTATAGAAAACAAACGTTTTCAGTGTTTTATTGTTAGATAAAATGAACTTCCATCAAGTAACGGTCGAATCCATCAATTATTCAGCTCTTAGACTAATATCTAATATGGAACCAGTCGAAAGACACAGGGAAGGAAATTGACAGACACTATATGTATAAAAAAAGTCGAGTATAGAGATTTAGTAAGTAGCCAGTGACAATCCAAAGAAAACCAATTCTTTCGCTGATCTTCTGAAATAATTAAATTTTTTATCTAAACATTTTGTGTATTCAATAACATAATGTTTTGAGTGCGAGAAATCTGCAAATTTGATACTATTTACTACTGTTTCAGTTTGAAAGCATTTTTTTGCTTGCTCCTATGTAGAAACAAATACTTCTCTTTCATGAACTTTTTCTATAACTGGTTTGGAGAGCCGAGCTATGTCTTCTGAGTTGAGTGATGAAGAGTTAGTTGTCGAAATGCTGGGGCCGATTTCCAGTTTTCTTAGTAGGTTCCAGCCAGTTCGACTACTATGCGAGAAGTTAAGGTTTTCGAGAGTTTCTCTCTATCTGGTGGTTCTTGCAAAATTCAAAGACTCTAGAAGTTGTTCACCTACGTCTGGGTCTCTGGTTTGCTCGTATTGATCATGCAGGTCTTTGCATTCTTCGGTTCAGCATAGATATGTCTCATGTCGTTATTTAAGTTAAACTTCATACTTATCCCAGTTTGCCTTAAGAAAGTTTCACCTAGGCAAAAGATTGAGTTAATACTTAATGGAAATAATAATGCCCATAGCTGTTACTGCGATTTTGGGGAATTCTGGTGACATGGTTATAGCAATCGTCTTTGGTGCATATAAATGTTAAATCTCTTTGCTATTTAGAGCAAAAAAGGCATTCTTCTGTTTAGCATCTTGTAAAAGTGTAAGATGCTTGAGTTGAGCTTCGCCCATTCAACTACTTGTTCGCCTTGGAGGTTGCATTGGTTATAGCCCCAAGCAGTGTGATGGCTATTAAAGTCTCCTGTATATGTTGATGGACGCGGGAATGAAGGAAGAAGGAAGCACATCTGGTGATCATATTGCGTTTGATAGTTACCTAGTATATATTAACTATTGTGATTTTATACAATATTACGATTGCCAGTATGAAAAGTTCTTGAAATGAAATGGTGCTAAAATTTTGTATGTGTGTCCTACAGTAGGTAGAAATCCCATTTGTGGGTGGTTAAGTGAGTGATATACAGGGTGTCCAGAAACTCTACCGACAAACGAAGACATAAGATTCTTCAGATAATTTTAAGACAATTTAACCCAATTCACTTAGTCCGAAAATGGCTAAAATAGCCCTAAGGGAGCTAGAGCTCTTTGAAGATGCGGCGTCGTGTAATAAGTTTTTCTATACCTCCAGAACGCCCCTGTTTAGAAAAACAAAAATTGGTACGCGTATTTATCTTCCAGAGATAAATCTATTCCATGCGAATTTTTAGTACCGATCATAGGCGTTCGTTTTGGGTAGGGTAACGGTTATTTTATCGCATAACTTTTTTGTCTTTAATTTTTAAGCATTTTTGACTCTGAATTATTAAATTGTGAGGTATTCAAGTACTAAAAGGTACTCTTGTTTTAAGTCGATAGGATACACCGTTTTCTAGAAAAATCGATTTGAAAATTTTTCGTTTTTTCAATTTAAAAAAAAAAATTCAAAAAAAACCTATTTAGAAAGACGAAAACTGGTAGGTACATTTATTTATATTCCAGAGATGAATCGATTTCATTAATTTCGAATTTCCAGTACCGGTCATAGGCGTTCGTTTTGGGTAGGTCAACAGTTATTTTATAGCATAACTTTTTTGTCTTTAATTTTTAATCATTTTTGACACTAGATTATTAAATTATGAGGTATTCGAGTACTAAAAGTTACTCTTGCTTTAAGTTCATCATTTTCTTCGAAAAATTTTTTCAATTTTTTTTCAAATTCCAAAAACGAAAAACTTTCAAATCGATTTTTCTAGAAAACGGTGTATCCTACCGATTTAAATCAAGAGTAGCTTTTAGTACTAGAATACCTTACAGTTTAATAATCCAGTGTCAAAAATGCTTAAAAGTTAGAGACAAAAAAGTTATGCGATAAAATAACCGTTGCCCAACCCAAAACGGACGCCTATGGCCGATACTAGAAATTCACAATGGATGGAATCGATTCATTTCTGGAAAGTAAATATGCATACCAATTTTCGTTTTTCTAAATAGAAGCGTTCTGGAGGTATTTAAGAAAAACTAATTACATGATGCCACCTTCAAAGAGCTCTAGCTCCCTTAGGAAGCATTTTCGGACTAGGTGAATTGAGTTAAATTGTCTTAAAATTATCTGAGAAATCTCCTGTCTTCGTTTGTCGGTAGAGTTTCTGGACACCCTGTATATCCTGGAATTTGACCCCGGTTGTTCTGCTTCCTGAACTGTAGCTATGTCAATGATGTTTTATGCAAGAAATTTGCTGACACATTCGCTCTGGCTTCGGCTAATGCTTTCAATGTACATTTGGCATCCTCGGATTGTTGCTCTGATTGTCAAATGGTTTTAAAAAGAGCCGTTTTTTGTTTGTTGCATAGTTGTTTGCAATGTGTTCGTCAGAAGATCAGATGTATGGAGCATGCTTCTACTTCTTCTTTTGCCCTTTAATTCGTCCAATTTTGAACATAGGCTTCCCCCAGTTTCCTCCATTCGCTTCTGTTTAGTGATTTCTGTTTCCAGTGCGTTCCTCTTATCTTTTTAATGTCGTCTCCCCATCTCATCTGGGGTCTTCCTCTTGCTCTCTTTCCTGTCCATGGTCTCCATTGTTGTATCGTGGTATTCCACCTATTGCATGCTTATTATATGTCTATTCTACAGTAGATAGCAATACCGTATTGTGTGTGATTAAGTGAGGCTACTAATCTATATCCTGGAATTTTCCTCGTTTGTTCAGTTGGGAATTGTCAGCAGTGCATACTTCCTGAACCGTAGCTATGTCAATTATGTTTTCTGCAAGAAATTTGCTGACGTATTTGCTCTGGCTTCGGCTAATGCTTTCAATGTACTGTTATATTCCTATTTGACATAAGAAATAAAAGTCTATAGTTATATTTAAAATTCAAATAAAAATAAAGGTTTTCGTTTTTCTCGACCGCGGGCATGTAAATTGGGAACACCCTGTATAAAACAAATTATGTATAGGTAGTTTTTAAGAAAGTGTTTCGGAGAAGTGTTTACGAACCCCAGGAACAATACGACTCAAGTAAACAATTAGAGTGATGTTTAAAAACAAAGTGTTCGTGGAAAGGTGTCAATAACCACCGATAACTCATATTCTAGTAAATAAGATAATAGGTTATTAAATTTGTAAAGAGGATTAATCTGGAAAGTAAAATTGAAATGGGGAATATTATTTTTTCTTGAAATCCATTAAGATATTTAGAAAAAGGAAAGTTTGTGTTGGTAAATACGGATAATTGAAAGTTGCTTTGGATTGGTTGATTTTTGAATGCTGGAAGGGGTATTTGGAAGGAGGAGAATGAATGAGAAATGAGAGTCAGTGTGTTTTGAGCGATCGAGAGGCGAAGTCCAGTTTTCGAGAAGAGTGTACAAAAAAGTGAAACGCCGGGTTGGTTAGTTTTGTCTTTAAAAAATAAAAAGTAAGATATCGTGGAACAAGTGATAGACCGAGTCGAGATAGTATATAACTCCTTGAGTCTAGAGTATCCCGGTTTTGTTGAAGTGTTTGAAAAAGGTAGAACACGGCATCAGGAGAAGGCAGGAACGAGGGCTGTACGAGGCTTAGTTTTCAAAGGACCAGAGGCATTACTGGAAGACTTGGACGAGTCTTTGGATCGCAACCCAAGCCAATAGGAAACGTGTTTTGTGTGAAGACATTGTCAAATCATCAGTAAAGGTCAGTCTGTTTTGTTATGACACGAATGTATGGTTTGTGTATTAAATAACATATTGAAAATTGAGCTACACAATCACTATAAAAATTTCATCAAACCTCAATCAATTTGTTACTGATAAATCATAATAGTTCATTATAAATAAAATAAATTTGGAGACAAAAAGAAATAAGGTTCCTGTTTTTGTAATTGTTGTATTAAGTAAAAATAGAAAGATAGGATATTAGAAATACTAAGCAGTTATTGCCATTTAGAGAAAATAAACGATTTTTATAATTTCTAGTTGAAATCTGTATGTGTGTATTATTTTACTCTCTTTTATCTATCTCGATTAGGAACCCACTGAGAAATACTTTGAAGCCACGAAAGTAAGTAATTGATATTATAATTTAGCCCTGAGATTGACACTATATTAGTATTTGATCTGTTTGATTAATGAGATAATAATTATTGAATAATTAATTAAGATAAATTACATCTGAGAACATAATTAGATTTCAAAAGTAAGATCACAACAGTACATTTGGCATACTCGGAGTGTGGCTCCAATTGTCAAATGGTTTTAAAAAGAGCCGTGTTTTGTTTGTTGTATAGTTGTTTGCAATGTATTCGCCAGAAGATCAGAAAGATCTATTGATTGCTCAGAATCTGCTTTTATTAGGTCAATGGGTATGCTATCGATTATTTCGGCTTTGCCGTTTTTTGAAATTTTAGTGTTTTTCCAATTTCCTCCCTTGTAATTTCTCTAATATTGACTTCTAGCCCTGGTGATTCTACTTCGCATTTTATGTTATTTCAAGTTTAGCATATATTTCTCCGAAGTATTCCTTCAATCTTTGTATTATTTATTTCACATTTTCACATGTTATAATTATTTGTGTTTTTCCTATTAGGTTTCGTATGATTGTATATTGTGTTCGTTCGTTGGTCGTTTTGCTACAACGTATAAAATAGCAATATTTAATTCTTATATATTAAACAAGGCAAGTAAAATCATCTCTTGGCTCCCAAGTAACTAAAATTGCTTTAATCCGGATCTGTAAGTGCGTGAAATATCGATCTTTTAGGAAAAGGGAAGCATTACTGAAAGTAAATGCCTCTCTTATTCGTCCAATAGCATAGTACAAGCACAAGCAGGACGAGAAACGGTAGGGCAGCAGGCAGCAGGAGTGCAGGTCTGATTCCATAGGGGCGAACGGAAGAGAAATAGAGGGGGATATGGATTTAGTAGTAATTACACATCCGGTATAGTGTTGGTAATTCCTTTTTGGTAAAAAATTGGCCATCACTGGATGTAGACTGCAGTAGAGAGCGTAATGTGGATGCTAGACCTTCCTCGCAGGCACTTGAGACTTTTTTTTTTATTTTTGTAGCTTTTTTACCAGAATAAACCCAAGAACAGTTAAAAATTACGAAAATTGTAAAAGAGAAATCCTCATAAAAAATTTTCAAAGAAAGTATAATCTAAGGTGAGAATGTAGCTAATAAAAAAGGAGAATTTGAAGAAATAGTTGCCTTTTCTTTTCTATTTTTTATCTATTGAGAATGGAGTTCACAATTTCATGGAGAAAACAATGGAGAAAACAATTCATAATTTCTTAAGCTAATTCATTCTCAATGGTATTCATTGCTTCACCACAAATATCCAGTAATGCTATGAATGAGGCATCACTGGAATTCTTTATTCTAAAGTAATTATTATCTTATATTAGCTCATTTTAAGGGATTTCCTTATGATTCAGATCTTTTGGAAATATGTACCTACTTAAATACACATACATAGTTACATGAGGTTCAACTTTAAATGACCAGCATGAGTATGTATGAATTTTATTATATTACTGACAAGTAAGTTTATTTACCAGTTTTTGTAAGTTTCTTTCACTATTTCCTACTAACACGACATCATTAGCATACATTAAGCACCATTGAATATTACCCTGTAGTTTCGCTGTTATCTGGTCCAAAACTAATGAAAATAAATACGGACTAAGCACAGAGCCTTGGTGCAATCCTACTTTCACATGAAATTTATCAGTCTCTCCCACACCTGTCCTAACACTAGTCGTTACTCCCTCATACATATCCCTCACAATCTTTACATATTCACCAGGGACTCCTTTCTTATTGAGTGCCCACCACAGAATCTCTCGAGGAACTCTATCATATGCTTTCTCAAGAGCAATGAATAAGATATGAGCGTTTGTTTCTTTACTCCTGTATTTTTCCATCAACTGCCTTATAATGAAAATTGCATCTGTTGTTGATCTACCCTGCATAAAGCCAAATTGATTCTCGGATATTTCGGTCTCTTCGCGTATCCGTCTATCAATTACTCTTTCCCATATTTTCATGGTGTGGCTAAGCAGTTTTATAGCCCTGTAGTTTGTACATTGTTGTATATCTCCCTTGTTTTTGTAAACAGGTACCAGCTTTTCCTTTCTTTATTTTTTGAAGAGCTTGAGCCACTTCCTCGTTTGTTATTTTGGTGATCATTGCTGCTACTGTCTCCGTTGACTTACTGGTTGTCTGTCAAATTCTTCATTTAATAAGCTGTCAAAGTACTTTCTCCATCTCTTTTTGACATCCCTTTTGTGAACTAGTATTTTATTATTTTCATCTCGGATACATCTAATCTGATTAAAATCTTTTGCTTTCTTTGCTCTCTATTTGGCTATTTTATATAATATCTTCGTTTCGCCTTCCCTGGTATCAAGTTGATCGTATAGGTTTGAATACGCGTCTGCTTTGGCTTTTGCTACTGCTACTTTCGCTTCCTTTTTCGCCACCATATAGTTTTGAAGATCTGTGTTGGATCTGGTTTCTTGCCACTTTTTATATAATTTACTCTTCTCTTTTATTTTTCCTTGTACTTCGTTTGACCACCACCAAGTCTCTTTATCCTCAAACTTTTTTCCTGACGTTTTCCCAAGTATTTCAATAGCAGTCTCTCTAATACTACTGGCCATTTTTCTCCAAATTGTATTAGAGCTTCCTTTCATGTTCCAACATATTTTTTCTACTATTCTTTTCCTGAATAGACCTTCTTTACCTGATTAAAAATATAACAATCAAAATTCAGGTTAGGACAAATAAAGCATAAAATTAACTAATCGTATTTATTTATCATAAAAACAAAGTAAATTAATGATATTTTATGTGTGCAACCAAACCCTAGGTATAACTAACTACAAAAGTATAATGATACCTAGATATGGCATCGATGGATCGCTTGCTTCTGTGTGGAGGTTGCAGTTGGATGCTGTTGGCTCCAGATGAGGTGAGTAAGCGTTAAGGTAGAATTCCGCACCAAGCGAACGAGACAGGCGACAGATAAGTCGCGATAGACGATAGTTGGTCGATGGTCTCGGTCGCGGGCTGCAGAACTACCCTGATATAATTGCATTGAGAGCAGTCGTGGGGAGACCTCGCCTATCTGTCGCCTGTCGCCTGTCGCGGTCTCCTGTCTCGGTCGCTTGGTGCGGAATTCTACCTTTAGATGTGACCATGCCTGCAAGCGGCCGTTGTGTTCTTGAAGACAGCTGAAGTTGGTGGTGTATTCCCGATGAGGATTATAGTGAAGTCCCTCCCGAAGGGGGGATAAAAATTTTAACTCCAAGATAGATTGTGGTTAAAATCAATAGTTGACAGAATCGATAGAAGGGAATTCAAAGGTTGTCAACTGCAAAATTAAGTGTAGCACAAAAGTATAGAACTGCGGTCAAATTAGTTGTCTTTTGAATAGAACAGAATATTCAACTTATAAAAAAGAAAGAAACAAGACGCCAACTATTTTTTGAAGAAAAAAAAAATAGTAAAATGAAATAGAAGGTTAAGAAATTAATACATTCAAAAGTAATTGGAATAAAATAATTATTTAAATATAAATTTAATAAAGATGTGACCTTTATACCGTTGCAAAAGGTTTGATAAAAACTGAGATGCCATGACGAAACTGTTTTTTCCTTAGATACCTATATATATCCTCACAATAGTTTTTGCAGTATTAAACTTATTAGAACTGCCTCCAGCCAGCGGATTCTAGCACTCGATAATGCCACCACCTTCATAATATAGCCAGCAGCGAATATGCGGGTAAGAAGAGGATGCCTGAATAAAGTTATTAGGGACATTAAGCCGTTCATAATGGTCCGTTTCTCAAGTCCTTTCTTTTGATGACGTTCGGTAAGTCGTCGTAATCCTCGCGTTTGCAGCCTACTTTGCACGTGATGCTGCCATCAACGATTCCACGAGGAGGAAAAGATAAGAAAAACAGTCGAGAATGTAATAAGATTTTTGAAAGGTGGGCCTGTTTCTTTTGTTTGTAATATTGATAACAACTATACACGTATTTCAGAAGATTTTCCTTGCGGGACTCATAAGTTAAAATTTTCCTTTTAAAAGAAAAGTTTTTATTATTATAGAAACGACATTTTATTATTATAGAACATCGAGATTGGACCGGGTTAGAAATGAGGAAGTAAAGCGAAGAATGAATTTACAAGAAACGGTTGTAGAATGCATTGAGAAGAAACAATTAACGTGGTACGGATATGTTCAGAGAATGGGGGAGGAAAGACTGCCAAAGAAAATTATGAAATGGATACCCACAGAAAACAGAAAAAGAGGAAGGCCAAGAACGACATGGATACAAGGAGTAAGACGATCAATGAGTGTACGAGGATTAGAAGATGAAAACTGCAATGATAGAAGATATTGACAACAAGGCATCGGACAACGTCGGAGGACGTTTTGAACCCGAATTTATATATATACATTTATATATTTCACATATAATCTAATTGGTGCAATTGGTGCCTTGGTGCAATCCTACTTTCACATGAAATTTATCAGTCTCTCCCACACCTGTTCTAACACTAGTCGTTACTTCCTCATACATATCTCTCACAATCTTTACATATTCACCAGGGACTCCTTTCTTATTGAGTGCCCACCACAGAATCTCTCGAGGAACTCTATCATATGCTTTCTCAGGATCAATGAATACCAATATGAGCATTGGTCTCTTTATTCCTGTATTTTTCTATCAGTTGCCTTACAATGAAAATTGCATCTGTTGTTGAAATATCCGAGAATCAATTTGGCTTTATGCAGGGTAGATCAACAACAGATGCAATTTTCATTATAAGGCAGTTGATGGAAAAATACAGGAGTAAAGAAACAAACGCTCATATGGTATTCATTGATCTTGAGAAAGCATATGATAGAGTTCCTCGAGAGATTCTGTGGTGGGCACTCAATAAGAAAGGAGTCCCTGGTGAATATGTAAAGATTGTGAGGGATATGTATGAGGGAGTAACGACTAGTGTTAGGACAGGTGTGGGAGAGACTGATAAATTTCATGTGAAAGTAGGATTGCACCAAGGCTTTGTGCTTAGTCCGTATTTATTCTCATTAGTTTTGGACCAGATAACAGCGAAACTACAGGGTAATATTTCATGGTACTTAATGTATGCTGATGATGTCGTGTTAGTAGGAAATAGTGAAAGAGACTTAGTGCACTGGAGCAGTGGAGACAAGCTCTGGAGGAAAAAGGTTTAAAACTTAGTAGGACAAAAACAGAGTATTTGGAATGTTCATTTAAAGATGGAGCTACTACAAATAAAATGGTATCTTTGGATGGTGAAATGATTGTGAAAAGCAATAGTTTTAAGTACCTAGGATCGGTATTACAGGGTAATGGAGAAATAGATGGAGATGCATGCAGTAGAATTAGGGCTGAATGGATGAAGTGGAAAGAAGCGAGTGGTGTGTTGTGTAACAGAAAAATTCCAATGAAGCTGAAGGGAAAATTCTATAAAACAGCCATAAGACCGGCTATGATGTACGGAACTGAATGTTGGGCAGTGAAAAAGAAAGAGGAACAACGAATGCATGTGGCGGAAATGAGAATGCTTAGATGGATTAGTGGAGTGAGAATCAAGGATAAGATTAGAAATGAGTATATTAGGGGAAGTCTAGGTGTGGCACCAGTTGATGCCAAAATGAGAGAGCATAGGTTAAGATGGTTTGGTCATGTTCAACGACGAGACGTTAATCACCCAATACGAAGAATAGCTGAAGTGCAGATTCCTGGAAGGAGTAGGAGAGGAAGACCAAAGAAGACCTGGGGGAGGCGATAAGGCAGGACATGTTTCTAAATAGGATTAACATTGATATGACCCAAGATAGAATTGTGTGGAGAAATGCAATTAGGGAAGCCGACCCCGCATAGGGATAAGGCAAAGAGAATGATGACATATAATCTAATTAACTTAAACATTTTGCGTAAAATTTTTGTATTTATTGACAATAAAAACATCAGTGTTTTTATTGTCAATAAAATGAGTAAGCTATCGGGACTTCTTCGGATTTTTAATTTTTCTGAACGTCAGTCTTTTAACTTGCTGTTTGATTCTGTGGTATAATATCCACAAGTTTTCGACAAAATTTGGCCCCATGCGGACTGTTATACAAAATCAGAGAAAGCTTACCGAACAAAATTTTCCTTATCCTCAAACTCTACCTTTCAATTAGACACTTCCAGGTAAGGTATCAAGACACAACCACATAGTCGAGGAAATGAAGCAATTTGGCTCGCAATTTTTTCGTCCAGCATAGATTTACTTGAAATTTTCACAGAAGGTAGGGAATATTCCAAGGATCATGTTCTATATCATGCCGCTGTACGCTAAAACCTTGGGGGTGGTTGCCACCCCATCTTGGGGGCGGGAATTTTTTATTACATCTTAACCATGGAAATCGATGAAAGGTAATTCTAAGGAAAAAATGTTTTTACATTTTCTTCGTAAAACTAATATTTTTCGAGTTATTCGCGCTTGAAAGTTTGAAAGTAACAGTTTTTCGACGAAAAAATCGACGTTTTAGAGGGTTTTTTGAGAACATCTCGCAAAATATGCATTTAATCAAAAAAACTGTAGATATCAGAATTGTATCTTTTAGTAACACAAACCAAATTTTTTTTCTGTAATATCTTTAAGACCAATACAAACCGAGATACGGCATGTTAAAAGTTAGCTTTTTTTGTCAAATGTCAAATGCATAATTTGAAATATTCAAAGCCAAATAACGGAAAAACTTTGCATTTTTCGAGGAAAACTTAAACAATCTTTTTTCAAGTATTCAGTTAGACCTTTCAAAAAATAATAATAAAAAGTTTCTAGCCTGAAAATTAAGCGACTTATGTTAAAAAAAAGTCAGTACCTGCTTTTCTCTATGAAAAAAATCAATGAAAACAACCCCTTAACTACCTTCCTAATTAAAAATTGGTCTTCACCTTTCTGTAATTCCTTTTACCTTTGTATTATCAATACACCCAAGAAGTTTGACCTATTTAAAAGTACTAATTTTAGAAAAATTGGAGTTTAAGGAAAAATTAATTTTTCTGGTGTTATTCCTTTCTTTTTTATGTATTTGGCTATTTTTGTTGTTATGTATCTTTCGGCCAGTATATGTGATAGAGTAGAAGGTACTGGGTTCTTTCTGTGGTGGTGGATAGACTAATTTCAGGGCTTTCTTATGGAGTTTTTGGTTTAAAATTGTATTAATTGTTTGTTCGTTATAGCCATTGTTTGCTGCTATTTGTTTAATGACGTTCAGTTCTATTTCGAAGATATTTTTTGACATGGGAATTTCTGTCAGTCTATGTATCATGCTATGGTAGGCTGCTAATTTGTGTTGTGTAGGACGGGATGATGAGGCACAAACAGCTGTAGCATAGTTATAATAAATTTTGTGGAAGTATAAGGTTTGTTCGTAGTACGATCCAAACGATCAGCAACCGTTGCCAACCATCAGACGCATGCGCAGTTAACAGTTGGCGCTGCGCAGTTAACAGTTTGAGTTCGTAAACTACGAACGCGCATGCGTCTGATGGTTGGCAACGGTTGCTGATCGTTCTACGAACAAACCTATAGAAAACAAACGTTTTCAGTGTTTTATTGTTAGATTTTGTAAATATTGTGTTACTGTCATTATCATTTGCCTACTGTAAAATTTACATTAAATGGGATGTTTATTAAAAACAAATTAATATTCATCAATTTTTATTGTATACTTTTTTTGGGTTTTGAAAATATATAAAACAGAACCACACACTTTCCCAACACTCAGATCTAAAACTGTCGTAATTGTAGCCTTGAGCGCAACATCGTCATTAAAATAGCGTCTCTAAAGACGTAAGTTTCTTCTCTGAGATCCTTTAAGCATGAAGTTTACAAGTAAGCTAGGCGGCGGTCCCGACACGCATCTGAGAAGGCGGTGATCCCAGACCCAGCAGGAGGTGATTGATGCTTTCTCTTAATGACATTGCGCCGTGGCGCTCATAAAGACGTTTGACGGCGACGGCCCCGACGGTATCAACGCCGACTGTTACGCGATGCATACATATGTATGTCAGCCTGCGAACGGGTGTATTATACGAATATGTTCAACATACGCATCCGATTTAGCATAAAAAGTCATATGCACGTTCAGCTTGGCATCAATTGGAATTTATACTTCCCCTAATAAAAATGACTATTTTTGTTGAGGATAAGCTACAATTTTACATTAAAATTAAGTTTATTTGACGTGACATGAAGAAGTCCTAAAATGAGAGTATGAGAGAGAGAGTTTAAACCATAGGTTACTGGATGCTAATATGAAAATGAAAACTCTTACCTCTAATTTAGGAATGTCTTAAACACTAACGGTTTATAACGCTATCCAAAGCTACTATGAATTAAAAAAGTCTAGAAAATAAATAGAAACAAAATAAACAAAAACAAAATCCTAAAGTCTTTAAAATGTCTGTGTGCACTTTTGTCGATTGAAGTCACTAACAACACCGATCCTGAATGTAGAGATGTGGGGATGTGGCAACCCTAAGATCTAGGCTAGTACCATGAAACGATCCAAAAAACTTCACTTTTTGGTTTACACAAAAAGGGCAACAGTAAACTTATAATTAATTATTCTTTTAACAAAAAATGGGGCAATCTGTAACATACCTATTGGAGAGATTGTTGTAAATTTACAGTTTGTGAGACAATGTGTACAATGTGACAGATTTTTGAAAATTCACCAACAGAGATGTTGATGCGTCTACGTCTTAATTTGCTCTGATCTGTAGGCTGGAGCCTGGTGTTTGGGAAGTCTTTTTTGAAAACTACATAATTATGTCTTTTATGCACACAACAATAAGCACTGTTGTCATTTATATATTTACAATGTTGGCCAATTATTGTCAAAAGTGGAGTTAAATTTCTGCTGTTAAAATACAAAATATTAATAAATTAAACAAATTTTATTTTCGTTACTTTACTAAAAAAGCTTTCGATATTAAAATTTTTTTCTGATAATTTAGTTTTATCTGACTCATTGAAAATTCACACATATATTAGATATTTTAAAGTAGATGACTTCAAAATACCTAATATTGTCAATATTTTTGACAGTTAAATGAAGACCATTAGATATTAAATTAAGTGTATATCAATCTTATATCACAAACTGAGAATTTAATAGATCTCAACACGCAAAGGGAAAATGAATATAGAGTTCAATGTTCAATGGACAGATTCAAGTAGGTATACTTAGTCCTGAAATAAACAGATGGAAAAAGAGAAATATTAATAAAGCGTCTCTAATTATGTTAAATGAAAACAATTGCGACGCTCAGCAGAATGCAGTAGGAACTGATTATTACCAGTGGTAGATCCAAAGGAGGGGGGTCACGGGGTCATGACCCCCTCTCCAAAAAGAAAATAAATATCAATTCAATAATCCTAAAAAAAAAAGAAAAAACCGAGAGCTGTCAAACAAAAAAAATTTAGGCCCATCCAAAAAATAATTGAAAACCCACTTATCCTAGTGATAAGACTAAGTGACCTTGCATCAGAGAAAAGTAATTAAATCATCCTCAAGATCCATGACCCCCCCCCCAAAAACTCTAGATCCGCCACTGCTGGTTATCCATATCAAAAAAGGAAATCAAAAATAATTTAAACTCAAATTGTGGCTTATTCTCAATAAAAATAGTAAATTGCATTTAGATGCCACAAGAAAGTAGCTTCAGAACAATATTTCCCTAATAAATGCATATCTTAACAGTATGATTTACGTTAGTCCACATTTCAAGATAAGCATTGCTGCATTGGCTATTCTTCTTTCTTAACTGGCCATTAATATTAATCCCAGAATCCATGGAACAAACTTCATCTGTAAAAATTATGTACACAACCTCCCTCACGTTCCCTATTTCACTTTGCATCCAACATCCACGTGTATGTATATGTGTTTGAAGGGAAGTGTTGATGAGCTCTGTAGAATTAAATTGTGAAGTTGTCAAGGGTGGCGTACGCAGGGTCTCTGTTGTTTTTACTGTTAATGGGTGCTAAAACCGCTACATACGGCCTGGTTTAGGCAAACATGGCGAGTTAAGTGAAGTGTGAAGGTACACCTATAGGGAGGTGTGTTGCCATTATTATCTCTGGAGCTGGAGGTACGCATGGATTATCCAGTAAAATACAAATATTTATATCTTTTTGTATCGCAAATTTGAAACGTGATTTTTCATGAGATAAGGTTTATACCCAGTGTAATGTATTTGTATTTGCATTTTAAAATATCATTTTTGTTATTCTTTGAATTGAGACAAATATTTCCGTTGTTTATAGTTCCACCGGTACCCAAACAAATGCGCCTGCAGATTATTTTTCAGAGAAAGGTTTTTTATTAGATTTTATGGCTTCTTTCAATTCTTTGGAAGCGGTTGTCTTATTGTTGTACTGATGGCTTAAAGTTCAGAGTTAACAGAAAAAAATAATAAATAATAAAAAAATACTCATAGACTGAATACAATAGGGGGGTCCATGGACCCGTTGACCCCCCCCCCCCCCGTATCCGCGCCTGATCTCTGGTGTAATAAAATCTCACTATACCTACTATAAATTGTTTTGGTTTGAGATATTTAAGATTGGATCACTAGTGTGATCCTAGAATACATACCTAGTTAAAATTAAGATAGTTAATAAAAAAACGTTGTCTATAGAATAGTTAAAGATTTGCAAGAATTGATTTTTGAATTGTTCTGTACTTTATTATGCATTTAAATTATCAAAATGTTCTGCAATTTTAACACTTTGTGAACAGGAACCTAAATTGATCAAACGTACAACAATAGCCATCTGTTCCACCCCAGAAATATCGGGTGTACAATCTAAAGTTATGCTATAATACTTTTCTGATTTCAAAAAGTTTAAAATTTTATTTTTGATTTGGTTATAAAGGAGCTGAATAATTTCGTTTTGAATACGGTTTCCCAAGTAGTAATGCTGCTTGTTACTACCATTCGTTGTTCTCCTAACGTGCTCTTGTAAATCATAATCAGTTTTTCCAAAGAGCTCAACAAGCTTTAAAAATTTACCATTGTTTTGATGAAGCAGTTTATCAGAATCGCCCCTCAATGGAAGACATTGTTGTGCTAAGAACTGTACTATGGATATAAGTGGTTTTATTACATTTTCCAATGGCGAGTGTCTGAATTTAGAACTTTTTGTGTTTCTTCGTCTATGGTTTTGCCCGATTCTAGTCTAATTGTTTGTCTATCCACTGTCGCTGTCCGCTGTGACTGTAGATGAGCTGGAGACTTAGCGTGGATGGACAAAGCTTCAGCCATATGTTTTAAAATAATTTTCCATTTTCAGTAAATTTAATTTTGACATTAGACATTAGAAAATATTTTACAGAAAAAACAATACACATAATTGTTTGTCAGAATAAATTAACGTCTTTCTTTAAACATTTTCACCATTGCACATTTTGTAACTGTAGTAGTTAGTTGTAAATCTACGATATGTTATATGTTATGATCTGTTATCTGTTAATCTATGATTATTATTTCTTCAATTAAATTGGCTGTCCTCTAAAATTTGCCGCCTCTGCCGCCCAGTTCACCCAGCCCTGGGGCCGGGCCTGTATTAGACGTATGGTCAATGACAGGGCCGCAGCTACCATGTGTGCAAAGTGTGCATCGCACACGGGTGGCCGATTATAGGGGCGGCCAAAAGCAGGCTACTGATAATAATTCTTTTTTTAAAACGAAAATAAATTCAAAAAATTAAATAGTAATGAGTCAGATATTTCTATAAACTCTAATATTCCAAACAATCTAAACAAAAATGCCAGAAAATGTTATTTATTATACGAACTGCCCTTTTGCAGCTGCAGTCATAAAGTAGTTCCGGAAAAGCTTTTTAATTCAAAGTGGCTGGCGGCTTTCGGACTTAAGATATTTTTATCTACATGGTCCATAATATGCGATTTTTTTCAAATTCTGAACATTTATGATTTGTTAAGAGAGTACGATACGACAATAGGATACTTTCCGAGAATTTAGATAAGTGCTTGTTTAGTTGCTCTCATTGAGTAATAAAAAAGAATTTTTTATTAGTCGCTGGTTTAAAACAATCTTTTTTATTACTCGATGGTTGCTCTGTTATAATATTGTTCCTTTATGCTTATCGGTCTATGGGTATAGATGGGTTATAGTTCAGCCTAAGTTGAGAATTTGATGATTTCAGACACGCTTGTGATAAACGATTTTGTTTGTAATATACGGTAATATAAATTATAGTAGTGTGCCCGTTTATTTTGCACACTACTGCATTACAAATAGGCCTGGATCCTGCGTACCAAAAAAAGTTAATTAATAGCAAGCTGAAAATTTGTTAATAGCTTATCGGAACACTGGAACAGGGGAAGTTTTAATTGTGGGACAGGTTAAACATTTGGAACGTCAGACTACGAAAACGTCTCATGTATTTTGTCGGTCAGAACTTCCAATTGATTTGTTACTCTTTCATTAAACTCTCATTCAAAAATCAGACTGCTATTACTAACCAACATGATTCCTGTCATTTGAAATGTTCTTCGTGTTCCACTCATTAATATGCCCAATGCCCAGTTGGTGATAAAGACCAGTCTGATTTTTGCATGAGAGTTTAATGAAATGGTAACAAATCAATTGGAAGTTATGTCCTACAAAATACATGGAACGTTTTCGTAGTCTGACGTACCAAATTTTTAACCGGTTCCACAATTAAAACTTCTCCTGTTCCAGTGTTCCCATACATCAAAGTTTGTCTGACTAGACACCGTTAAGCTATTAACAAATTTTTAGCTTGCTATTAATCATTTTTTTGGTACGCGGGATCCAGGCCTACTTGTAAGTAGTCTTGTAAGGAAAACTTACACATGTAGGTATTAAATAGTGCAAGATCGCATTTCTGTATGATTATTATTGACATATTATTGACAATAATAACTTTTTTTATATACACGGGATCCAGGTCTAAAAGTAACGTCGAGATCAGAGCAATTATTATTCGTATACGCGTTACGGTCTCCTGTATATTTCTTTAAATACTAGTTAGTACCTATGTTAAAACGATTAAAGTGTTGGAAGGGAGGCGGCAAATTTTATGTTGCACACGGGCGACCAACACTTTAGCGGCGGCCCTGGTCAATGACAGACTTCTACTGCACAATTAAGAACGCCAGTTAATAAAGCGTTTTCGAGCAAGTTTTATTCTAGTCGAAATTTCTTCAGACTCCTTCAAGCCTGCAGTCAATCCAGCTTCATATCTAGATATCTAAAGTGTTCCACCCTTTCCAGAATTTTGTTACCTAATTTTAGGACTAAGTCTTTGATATCTATTTTTCCAACCACCATGCATTTTGTATTCTTTGCTTTGATTGTTAAGCCCTTTTCAGTGTATCCATTGTTTACAGCGTTTAACAGGGTTTGAAGGTCTTCTATGTAGACTCTCTGCCACTGTGGCGGTGTCATCTGCGTATCTGATTTTATTTATATTTATAATTTGACACGTGCGAATCTAACATCACTTGAATCTAATGCCATGCGTGTCCAGACCAACTGAGTCTAAGCATTGAAATATGTACCTATGTCAAAGGCTTTTTCGAAATCTGTGAAAAATACATAGATATTTTTCCTAAACTCAATGCTCTTTTGTAAGAGCATTCGCATTCAAAATTAAATTATTAGAAGAATTTTTTTTCAAGTACCAAAAAATAAAATGTATTAGTGTTTTATATGTAGTAGTTTTCGAGAACGATTTCCGAAGTGGAAATCGAAACATCACGGACTAAAAACAAGATGTGAATCTTTTCACAATCTTTTCACGATCCAAAACTTGCCATTCAAAATTCAATATTTAAAAACAAATCATTTTTTTTAAATAGCCCTTACTAGTTTTTATAGAGCATAAGACGCACAAAGAATAAAAAAAATCCTAAAGCCGTTTCAACACTAGGACATTTTCCATTTTTTTCTTTTTAAAAAATGTCTACGAAGGATTTACAACCTCCAACCTGTTTCGTTCTACCTACCTATACCTACCCTTTAATATAGTCAGCAAACAAGAACCTGTGCGATTCGAGAGAAAGATAAGGCCGAAAGAAAAAACAAAAAACAAAAAAAAAAGGAGAGGAACGCAACAAACTATTTATTGGTCACCGCCGAAATTAAAACCAAACCGTGCATGAAAGATGAGACCGAGGGGGAAGGACAGACAGAGATGGAGTTAAAAATAGAATTTGTTAAGGTCGGGCGACCGCGACGGCTCTCAGGAACTTTTCGACGGTTAGAGGTGGGAACGGCCCGAAAATTCTTTTGGAATCATTTTATTCGTTTTTTACTCAAATTGTACAATTGTAGAAGAATTTATGACTAAATATTTGTATGTATTGTTGTATATTTTTTATGGGAAAATTTTAGAAAATAAATGTATATCAGAGACCACGAGATCATAGATTTTCATCGCCCTGTATATGACCAAAAATTGTAAATATTATAATTTATTTAGTAAACAGTTTTTTCGCGGAAAGTGAAATCGTTAAGTGATCTGTTAATGGGTCTCGGAACGGACTCAAACAATGGTGCGGTTAAAATTAGAAAGTACATTTATTTCGCTGTGGAATGAACAATGACGTTTTATAAATGTTTCTTAGAAGGATAGGCAGTAAGCAAATTTATTGAGTTTAGAATATAAGGCTTTTTGTTTAGCATTTTGAAACAACGAATAGTAATTTGGTGTCTCCTAGAATTTAACAAAATGGAAAAGTTGTATACAAAATAAATTGGTTCTTAAGAAATGAAAATATGGATGTAATGGTAGAGAGAATGTTTGTGATTGGCGGAGAAAGATAGATAGTGGGGATCATAATATATATATATATATATATATATATATATATATATATATATATATATATATATATATATATATATATATATATATATATATATATATATATACATAAAATATATATATATATATATATATATATATATATATATATATATATATATAATCATAAAATACCTTAAAGTAGAGGAAATAAGATCAGAGGATATAAGGCAGAAAAACAAATAAAAATCCTCTGTTATGCTGACGACGCAATCTTAATATTCGATAACGAGGATAACCTATACAGCAAATGGCACAAACTTTCAATACAGTGGCGAAGAACTAAGCATGAAAATATCAACAGCTAAGACCAAGTTCCTGGTAGTGTCAAGGGAACCCATAAGATGCAAAATAGTAATTAACAACGAACTATTGAACAAGTCTCGAGAATCGAATATCTGGTAGTCGAAATATGTAGTTATGGAGATGTTAAAGAGAGCGTCCGAAAGCAAGCAAATAAAGCCAATTACGTTTCAGGATGTCTGAGTGATGTCATCTGCAGAAATAAAGATATGAGGCTGGAAGGGAAAGTACGCATATACAAATCAGCAAATCATGATGTAAGACCGATCACGACGTACGCGATAGAAACAAGATGTGACGCAGTAGAAAGTAAGAGGATACTGAGAACATCAGAAATGAGAACGTTGAGGTCAATAACTGGGTAAACACTGAGAGACAGAATACCTAACATGAATAAGAGATCTCTGTAATGCCTCCTCTACACATCTACAGACGTGTCCGCGGAGACGGCATCTGCATATGCATCCGCAGATGTGTAGATGAGGTAATTTGATCGTTTGTTGTTTATACATCACGTAAATATCCGATTGTTGTCGGTTTTCCTAGCACAGATCAAAGGGTTTCGATGCAAACGCCCGATGCCTCTCCACACATCTGTCCTCTAAAGTAGATATTGCGTCACCCGAGAATTAACGCAGACTGAACGATTTAAAGATGTGTACCTACAGATGTGTGGTCAGCTCGTGATGATACATCGGCAGATGCATCCGCAGACGCGTCTGCCCATGTGTAGAGGAGGCATAACATACAAAATATAGTACGGTGGGGAAGACAGAGAAGACGAGAGAGGAATCAGTATGTGACGAGAATGGACAGCGAGAGAATAGCCCCTATAGCCAGAAATTCAAAGCCAACAGGCAAGAGACTAATAGGAAGGGTCTTTAAAAGGTGGCGAGATAACTGGCAGTCAACATTACAGTTACGAATACAAGCTCAAAATCGGTTAAGAACAGGTCAAGAGGCCTAATATAAGAAAAAGAAGAAATATAATTTTTATTTAAAAATTCATTTAAATTACGATTGTTCCTATATTTATGTGAATATATTGTAACTGTTCCATATACCGTTACCACCTTTAGTTAGGCAGTAACGCGATCTTTACGACCTGCACCGCAAGGCCTGGCACGACGACGACGTGGTCGTGGAGGGTGAACCCAAACGTTGACGAGGGAGGTTAGAGACCGGGAAGGAAGAGGGACAAAACTGCGGACTACCCTACAGGTGTTTTATACGTTTTTAGCACGTTGTCGGGCATTTCCGGTCAACCCTTTCTCTTTTCCGGCATCATCGGGCAAAGCAACAACCAGAAGTTTTTAACGAGTTACGCACCGTTGGCGGGCTCTTGCTGACAAGAGAGGAATCAAAACCTTTTATGACCATTTAACATTAATTACCGTTTGAGGAGGTAATTAGGCGAGGCGAGATTTTAGCTACGTTTGTTCCACAAGAAGACACTACAGATTTTAAATATCATATACTACGTTCCGTCCCTATTATATTTTTTCTTATTAAATATTTTATCAATTATTTATTTTTCATATTTAGTTTAATTAACGTGTGTGTATGTCTTTATGTTATGCAAGTAATACAACGCACTTCTAACACAATTCATTAAGTAATACATTTGCATTTAACTTATTTTGTCATAAAACACCTTCTTCTAACGGCAGGACCTATTTTACCACTAGGTCCGTGAGGCACCTGCCTCGGGCCCGCATTTTAATGGGGCCCGGAAAGATCACCAAAAATAATTTTTTTATTGCAAAATAAATTTTTAAAGTTCTTTCATTTTACGAACAGGAAATGATATGACTTCACTATTGATTTTCAAACGACTTCACCTGTCACATCTCCGTCATCTCCTATAGCAAACGACAATGTCAATAACTCTTTTCCTAGCGATATAGGCGATTGACCAAAACATTTAAACCTGGAGTTTCAACAATATCTTATAAATAATCGACCGAATCAATATATTGATAAAATTAGCACAACTGGATAATAATAAAACCAGACATTTGCAAAGTGCAATTTTTTATAAAATGAAAGCTAATGGGGAAAAATTCTTCGCGAGTGGTTAGTGTACAGTCATAAATGTAGCCGTGTTTATTGTTACGTTCGTAAACTGATTTCCACAAAAATTGTTGTTTTCTAACTTTCGATAGGTAGGTATTGACTGGGAAAATATTAATAGGACAGTTATTAAACCTGAGCGACCTCCTGAACATATTGCATCAATTGGTACGTTAGTCAAGCAAGAGAAGTAGGACACTAGGACAAATTGCAACATCAATGGAAAAAAGATATTTAGAAGAAAAAGAACATTGGAGAAACGTTCTCCAAGGAATTATCGCAGCCATAAAATTTTTGTCCAAGAACAGTCTATCCTCTTTATGGTTCAACAACCAAATTATTTACAAAAGAAATGACGTATTATGTATATACAGTGTGTCGCATTTAAGATGAAGACAGCCCTATATTTAGGCTATCAAAATAAATACAGATTTGAATGTTTGCACAGTCATACACGTTGAATGTTCACATTTTTTAAGATACTCAGCTGAAATTTAAATTTTAAACGCAGTTTAGTGCGACTCCACAAACAGGGTAATTTTCGATATTTTGCTTCGCGTTAGAGATCATATCGGAAAAAGTTATTTGAAAAAGATGTTTCAAATATTATTCTAACTCCACATACCAAATTTCATAACAAAATTTGTACTTTTAGTTTTTTCATTATTTGCAGTCAGGATTCTAAAACTTAAAATTGGCCGGCCCGAGATGCATCTCGGGACAGACGAATTTTTGGGTCCTGACTACAAATACAGAAAAAATCTAAAAGTGCGAATTTTGTCATGCAATTTGGTATGTGGGGTTAGAATAAGATTTGGAAGTACTTTTTCAAATAACTTTTTCCGATATCTCTAAAGTGAAGCAAAATATAGAAAAACCTTGTTTGTGGATTCGCAGTAGACCGCGACTACAATTTTAAATTTCAATTGAATATCTTAAAAAATGTGATCCTTCAAGGGAGCGTTTAAGTATTACGTAACGCGATTTTTGAAGATTTTTGACCCCCCTTCCCTCCTACGTAACGCAATTTTTGAAGATTTTTGACCCCCCCCCTCAACCTGCGTAAGACTGTGCTAAACTTCAAATCTGTATTTGTTTTGATAGCCGAAATACAGCGACACTCTGTATTTAAACAATGCTTAATTGTTAAAATATAAATTTTATTTTTTGTTAATAAAAATTAAAATTTTTGGTGCAATTATGTTTCTATTAAATAATAATTAATGCATTTAAAAAAGTTATTATTATTTCTATTAAATCATATTTAGGGGCCCGAAAATTGTGTAGTGAATCGGGCCTGGTTTGAACTAAAATAGGCTCTGTCTAACGGTGCCTATCCTCTAGTAATGTATTCAGAGACCACATTCCATATCCCATCTTATTCTATTCACAATAGATCGAAATAGATCAGTTCGATATATTACCAGTTCCAAAGTGTAACAAGTCAAAAATCGAAAAATCATTAGATGCGAGAAAACAGGGTAAGCGAACGGCTCCACGAACGGCAAATGGACGCTAGGAGTAGCAGTAAAGTTACGGCGGCAGCACAGCTGTAAAATCATGGCTCCATGAGGGCGACAGTTTACAGCGTGCATATCGGCGCGTCTTGGTCTTTAATTTCTAAAGGTCCTATTTTTATCACAATTGCAAAGGCACGTGTTGAAAGCCAATTAGCCGTGTCTCTTACAGTCGACAATCGAAAAATCTGATAAACGCGTATTATTGTCGGGAAATAAACTTTGTATTATATAAACTATATTTTAATGTAAATAGTGTTTAGCATAAATAAATTAATATAAGTGTAAATAAATTAAAATAAAAACTAAATAAATTAAGTGTTAGAAATCATTGCAATACAATCATAGAACGCAAAATTTTAAAATTACTTGAACTTAAGGTTAATTGCCATTTCAATTCAATGTTTTCTTGAGCTAGTTTTGACCTTTTTGGCATATTTCTCCAATATTTTGGTAGGCACGACCCTCTCTAAATACACAGCAACAAACGCCATGCCAGTAAACTCGTATATATATCTTTATCGCTAGCACCTTGTGTACACACTGTATCCTCTGCGAGTTTACTCACTTTGAAAGCCAATTAACCTGTGTCTCTTACAGTCGACAATCGTCATACTAATCCTACCGGCTCTCCCACCGCATTTCAACCCATCGGGGAATAGACGGGATAGGCAGTGTTGCCTTATCACGACAAGTGCTAGTAGATTTTAAATTATAGTTTGTGTGTATATGGTGAAATAGTGGTCTATTGGGATTGCTGGTCTGTAATTAACTGTATATAAATTTTGACATAGGATTTCATAATAAACAGAAACTGAAGTTATCGATACATCTTTTCATTATCCCAGATGTATTCAACATTCAATGGCCCTCAAATATATCATTTTTTATTTTTTATCTTTATTTATGTTATGGAACACGTATAGGGAAGAATATGATCCTGCATTTAATTATGGATAAAGTCATAACCAAGAAAGAGGATACAGAACGAAGAACAAAGAGACAGTATGTTTTCTTACGAAGACGACACCTACGTAAGAAGTAACTATCATTTTTATTGTGGTAGATATATTTACATACACAAAAGATCCTCAACATAGACATGAAGTAGGATGGTCTTCTTTCGTTAAGAATTCCTGAAGAAATACCTTAATGCCTATTCCCGAAAGAATACGCTTATACAGCAGGCAAACCACACACAGATGCTGAACAGTTCTATAAACAATTCCGTAATGCCATAAAATCAATCAAATCTAATAAAAATGATTATTGGTGACTTTAACGCCAAGGTATAAAAATGAGCAGTAGAAGAAGTCATGGAACCTTTTGGATTGGGAGAAGGGAATAAACGTGGAAGATTCATTCCATCAGGAAGATGGAATTCCAATTCTACCAGGAAGAAGGACTGGTACTTAAAAATACAGACTATGATCTACGACTCAGACGGTTATATATATGGAAATCTACACAAGACACTGAACAACGCAAAATTAGAAACCAAATATGTCCAAATAATACACCAAATTATGTCCAAAAATACCAAATTATGTCCTACTAAATAAACGATTTCAAAATAGAGTAGTTGCTTATCCTGGTGCAGATATTGGCTCTGACTATGACTATAACCCACCAATGAGTAACTTCAGGTATAAAGGTAAAATGATCTCCAGGCTTCAGGCCTACAAAATACGTTGGATATAATATTGAAGCTTTAAACAAAATAATATAACTAGAGGAAATTACAAAAGGAACTACACTCACCGGCACAAAGAACGGGCACCCCAAAAAATGGGCTATTTTTAATGACTTGTATTTCCATTTCCTAAGCCCATCTAAACCTGATATCCGATTTAAGTACTTTTTTTAATATGTTATAGCCTTATTCTTTAACAATATCGCTGTATATTTTAAGAGGTAGTTATTGCGCATTTTTTGGTATACAATTAAGAATTTTATATTCACCATTGGCGTGCATACGGGTATAAACATTTTAGATATATCCCGTATGCACGCTAATTGTGAATATAAAATTCTTAATTGTATGTCAAAAAATGCGCAATAACTACCTCTTAAAATCTACCAAATTTCATTTGCATATCACAAACCGTTTTAGAGCAATAAATAAATCGTCAGTTTGTAAGAACAATTTCAACACCCCCTATATCGGAAACGAAGCATTTGCGGGCATACGTTTATAAAGCAAACTGTCATTATTTTATCATGCAGAATTACCCCTTAAAATTTGCCGTACTTATTTAAAAACACCCTGTATTGACGAAAAACAGGGGTAGTTGTTAAAGTGCCTAACTTTTTTATTATCTAACATAAGCGAATGAACCAAAAAACAGAATGTTAAGAAAACCTGAGGCTATAGTTGGGTTTTAATTTCAGTATTTTATAAAAGCTAGAACATTCCACAGGGCGTTCCAAAGTTTGAGAAAAAAACACAGTTTGATTCGTACACCCTCTATACAATGACAATGTACCTGTTTAGCAACAATATTATTACAGCGATATTGTTAAAGAATAAGGCTATTACATATTAAAAAATTACATAAATCGGATATTAGGTTTAGGAAATACAAGTCATTAAAAATGGCCCATTTTTTAGGGTGCCCGTTTTTTGTGCCGGTGAGTGTAGAAACGGAATACTCAATATTCGCAAAAATGAAAAAGAAAGCGAGGAAAACCAATGGGAAAATACAAAAAATAGGTACTATACATAAGGCTTTACAAAATGTTCTGGGTTTCAAAAGAATACAAGCAAGGAAAAGTTGGATGACGGAGGAAATTCTAGACATGATGGAAGAAGAAATTTAAGGAAGTATGGAAGATAATATAAAGAAATAAATAAACAAATTAAAAAGAAAATAAGAGAGACTAAAAATAAATGGATAATTAAAAACTAACTACTTACTACTTGCAAAACATGATTCAACTTTCAACTTCAATAAAAAATCAAAGAAATTAAAAGCACCTTCAGAAAATGTAACTACTCAAAAATAACAAAAGACAATACATGCTAATAAAGCTGTCATGTTGTTTTTCTCCTCTTTCTAAGTACCTCTCTATTGAGGTTGGCGATCAATATGGCAAATTTCTCTCTGTTCTGGGTTTGATGAATTAGACCATTCCCTGTTGTGTAGGTCTAATCTCTGATGTTTCGGAGCAGCAGTGGCGCACCCAGGGGGAGGGGTGGTTTGGGGGTTAAAACGCCTCCCAGGGCATATAAAAATGTATAAAGAATAGTAGGAAAATGTAACTTATCTTTCACAAACAATACAAACAAATTTCTGTGCCCAAGCAAACCCCCCCCCCTCCCCAGAGCATAATTGTAGGTGCGCCACTGCGGAGCAGGATTTTTTCTTTCTTCCTATACCCCTTTTGCCTTCTAATATTATCTGGAGCTGCTCAAATTCCCTATGGCGCATTAATGCCCGGTTGCACCAACAGATCTTAAGCTTAAGTCGAGAATATCATAAGAATTAATATAATATAATTAGCCCAGTAAATGAACGGGAAATTCGGCGATACCGTGTAATTTTCAGGGGCAACTCCGAATTGCATGAAAATTTGGATTTAGGTTCTACTTACCCTCCACTTCAAAGTTGAAATTGTGCCGTTGGTTGCTTTTACTTGGGGGGTGACAGTCACCCCTTCTCGGTGGTGAAAAAACATACGTTCAAGATAAGACCGGAAATGGATAAATTGACTGATTTTAAGCAACTTTTGTTCTATAGAGCTTTTTACGTAAGTCAATACTTTTCGAGTTATATGCCATTGAAAATGTTGATTTTTCGACAAAAAAAATTACGTTTTCAGACGGTTTTTCGCAAATAACTCAAAAAGTAAATATTTCATCGAAAAAAATATCCTTAGCAAAAGTGTAGCTTATAAAAAACCCAAAAAAATCAGTAAAGTCTATCAATTAAATAGAAACAAAGTTGTAGCTTATGAAAAATACGTTCTTATTCGTCTAATTCCAAATCGAATATTTCAAGGTGAAATCACCGAAAAATTAAGCACTTTTCGGGAAATCCCATTTAATCTTTTTTAAAGTGTTTATAAAAAGCTTTGTTTTAATTGTCAACAAAAGTTTTAGCATTAAAAATAAGCGAGTTACTCAAAATAAAGTTGGCCTTCTTTTTTTTGTAAAAAATCATGAAAATCTCGCCTTGTTTAGCTCCCCAAATGAAATTAATCGCTACCGCTTTACAAACAATTTACTTACCTGTCTATTTTTTATATGATCTGTCAGTCTCACCGGTTTAAAGTGCTTATTTTTGAAAGGGTTATAATTGAGAAAGCTTGAATGGGTCACTAATCACGAGTGTATGCAAATTTTGAACAGCCATATCTTAACCAATTTTTGTCTTACGGAGAAACAAAATGAAACTAGCATATTTATAATAGCAAAACCTACATTTTTTTTACTCCTTAAGATTTTTCTTATCGCTCATACTTTTCAAGTTATTTTGAAAAGATGAAATGTTTAAAAAATTTTTAGAAATTTTTTTTTTACTATAAAACCAAATGTTTTCAAAAATAAGCACTTCAAACCAATCAAACTTACAGATCATATAAACAATACATGTACAGTTGAAATAGATGGTAAAGCCAAACGATTAATTTCATTTAGGGTGCTAAATAGAGGGCTAAATCGTTTTCACGATTTTTTTTACCAAAAAAAGGGGCCAACTTTTTTTTTCAGTGTAACTCGTTTATTTTTGACGCGGTAAACTTTTGCAAAAAACAGATAATAAGCTTTTTTCGATACTTTAAAAATGTTAATAAGGTTTTCCCGAAAAACGCTTCTTTCTTCGGCGATTTCGCGTTGAATTATTCGATTTGGAATTAGACGAATAAGAACGTATGTTTCATGAGCTACAACTTTGCTTCTACTCAATTTGTAGACTTAACTGGTACACCATTTTTTTCGTTTTTTATATGCTACATTTTTACTAAAAATATTTTTTTCGATAAAATATTTACTTTTTGAGGTATTTGGGAAAAACGGTCTGAAAACGTAGTTTTTTTGTCGAAAAATCAACATTTTAAATCGCGAATAACTCAAAAAGTATTGACTCACGTAAAAAACTTTATAGAACAAAATGTGCTTAAAATAAGTCAATTGATCCATTTCCGGCCTTATTTTAAACACGCGTTTTTCACCCCCCGAGAAGGGGTAAATGTCACCCCCCAAGTAAAAGCAACCAACGGCACAAATTCAACTTTGAAGTGGAGGGTAAGTAGAACCTAAATCCAAATTTTCATGCAATTCGGAGTTGCCCCTGAAAATTACACTCCAAAACGATCATTTATTGGGCTAAATTGTAATATATTACAATAAGAATACCATAATATAATAATAGATATAACTGATAATAAGGTAAGAATCTAAAATTATGGTGCAACGTAAGTGATACTCAAGGAGGCCCTATCTAAAAGTAGAGCTTAGCTAAGTTGGAGCTTAAGATCTGTTGGTGCAACCAGGCATAAGTGTCCTAGATATGACGTCTTTCTAATTTTGATTGTATTGAAAAGATGAGGACGTGTGTTCATTATTTCCAGTACTTCTTCATTCGTAGTTCTGTTCATTCTGTTCATTGTGTTCTTTATTTGTAGTTGTTTTTCTAATCTTTCTATTTCTGCACATATTTCTGATAGCCATAATTTCTGCAGTTATTTGATTTTTTGGTTATTTTATTTTGTTTGATTTTTTTATTTACGCTTTTGTATTGTTATTCGTTTTCACTCTTGTATTTTCGCCGTTTGTAATGCTGTTCGTTTTTATTCTTGTATTTCCTCCTTTCCGATATCAATGACTTTTTTCTTGTACTATCCATTATTTGTTTTTGGGAGATGTATCGCCCTCCAGTTGTTGGTGTATGATGTTCCTTAGGATCTTCTCTAACTCTCTCCATTTTTCTGTAGCCTGACTTCAGATTCATATAAGTAGGTACGCTTTCGTCAAACTCGAGGAACTGCAAATTATGATGGAGGAACTCGCAGGCAGCTCCCAATACGTCGGCCTAAAAATGAATATGAGAAAAACTAAAATAATGACAAATACAGATGACCCCAGATAAATGGAAGTGAGATAAAAAAAGTCCAGGAATATATTATTGTGTTTTTCAATTTATCAATCAAAAGCAAAATGAAAATTAGATTAAATTTTTTTTAAAATAACGCGGGCACATAAATTTGATACACCCTGTATATTGAGCTGTAAATATTTATTAGAATTTAGTTTGAATGTAAGTGGATTTCTCTTTTAATGAGCTTTCCGATGAACCATTAAAGACTTTTGTGAATAATTAAAGTGAAAAGGACGATGTATTTAGATTTAAAATGGAAATAGATTGTTTATTACGAGAACTATAGAATCCACAGGTAGAGGTAATTATCAATTTCTAGAAGAGTGGTTTTAAAAGAAAGTTTGGAATTTTAATCTTTGTTTCAACCCGAGTAAATATTGTAGGGTTCTCAGAAAGTAATTAGGATGGTCGGAACAATTTTGAAAATGACTGTTTGTTTGTCGAATGGAAAAGTCGATGTTTCTGATTCTTGGCAATGTGGAAGGGGAAAAGTGGATTGGATGATTGAGAGAGTTTGAAAAAGAAGTCAGTATGTTATTTGGCAGCGCTGAGGAGCGGTCGACGTTTTCGTGGATAAATAGTTAGCAAGTACCAGTGGTTGCTTGATAGTGGAGAATAGTGTTGAAAAGTGGAACGAGAGACAGATCAAATTGAGACGAAATACCTCTTTGATTCTGTATTATTGTGAGAAGGAGAGCAGAGAATTTTTGGAGTTTTGTTTGAATCGAGTACGTGTCAAAAGAGGCCCGGCTTGTTGGAGAATTGGTGCTGGTATGCTGATAGTTTTGAAGCGGGAGAACGGAGAGGGCTTTGATGAGTAGCCTTTAACATAGTCAACGAGGGAGAGCTGTTTTGGGTCACGAGAAGACATCAGAGTGAGTGAAGCAAAAGGTCAGTCAATTTATGTGAAAGAGATTTTTATGTTCGGAAACTAAATTTTGAGTAAAAAGCATATGAATTAAAATTCCAATATTTCTAAAAGTAAATAGGAAGTATAGCTAATCTTGCGAATACATAAATTTGTTTTGTTTAGTTTGTTTTACCAAAGTCATCGGGAACAAACCGATAAATTGTTTGTTTTTAACTATAATAATATTTAAGTGGTAAAGATTTCATTCGGACATCTGTGTCCACAGGTTTTGGATTTGATAGATTTTAGAGTATTGATTTTGATAAATAAAAGACAATTCTGTATGTTTATTTTAATATTTTGCTTTATTTCTTTTCCTTATTTTATCCCGATTAGGATCAACTAAGAGATACTGAACCGACGAGAGAAGATAAGTATAACGTGAGATAATTTAGATTTTTTTAAAAGCATAAAAAGGCACCCTGAGATTTTTTATTCATTTTTATGTATGATTTGCGACAATTAAATAATTAATCAAATAAATAATAATTAATACAAAATTAATAAGAAGCAGATCATAACAATATCTACCTAGGCCAAATCCTGAAACTTGACAAAGAGAACCAAAGTGCGGAAATTACTAGGAGAGCAAGACTAGTATGGGCAGCATTTGGAAAACTTAGCTGGATACTTACGAACCGCAAACCTACTTGAGGAGCAAAGTGTTCAACCAGTGCATCCTTCCTATTATGACATACGGATGTCAAACCTGGACCCTAACCAAGACAAATATAAATACACTAGCCACAACAGGAAGAGCAATGGAAAGGGTAATGTTACAATGTTAGGTATATGACTGTAAGATAAAAAGAGGAACGACTGGGCAAGATCAAAAACAAAAGTCGAGGACATAACAACAACAGTTGCCAGACTTAAATGGAGCTTCGCAGGACACTCTCTCTTCTGTCGTTACCCCATTACTGAGGATCGTGATTTCTTCCAATATTCCTAGCAATGTCTCTCCATTGGCCTCTATCTTCAGCTGCTCTAAGAGCTTCGCAGAATGAGTTTCCAGCTGAATGCTTTATTTGGTCAGACCATCTAGTTGGTGATCGTCCTCTTGATCTTCTCCCCGGAACGTTTCCAGAAACAATTAATCTCTCCAAACTATCGTAACCTCTGCGAACCACGTGACCAAAGAATTGCAGAATTCGTTGCAGACATATCGTGGACAGCCTTTTTTTAATATTGAGTTGGTTTAGAATGGAAACGTTTGTCCTATGAGCTGTCCAAGGTATGCGCAGCATTCTTCTCCAGCACCACATCTCAAAGGCATCAATTTTTTGGCGCTCGCATGCGCGAAGAGTCCAAGTCTCTGCAGGCCACACTGCTAGACAAAAAGACCAACGTTGGAATGCAACAATACAACACTGGAAACCATACGAAAGTAAACGACCGAGAGGCAGACCACAGATGAGATGGGTTTATGATATTAAAAAAATAGCCGTAACAAATTGAAAATATGTTGCTTAGGATAGAGACTGGTGGAAGTATTTGGGAGAGGCCTGTGTCCAAACGTGGACGATAGAAGGCTAAGAAGAAGAAGACGCTTTTGTCGATATTTGCTTTGATTTTACTTGTTTTTACCACTTGTTTTTTGACTTCTCGATATTGCGTTAAAAAAATAAATTTTCTAATGATTTGTCCTTTAGTATCAAAAGATCCTTTAAAAACTGGGATCTCACAAGCAGTTTTTAAGAACAAAATTCTTAAAAATTTGGACAAGTAATCACATTGGCAACGTTGGCAATCTAAATAGGGAATGTGCCAGCTATGCCAATATTCCGAAGCCCAAAAGGGATTCCCTGCTTGGAATTGTAGGTGTGTGTATATATGTGTGGGAGCGAAATAGAGATATTGCGATTAGAGGGGTAGAAACCCGTAGCGTGCTCAGAATATACGACCTGATGTGAAAACGTGGGAGAAACTGCACAGTGCATACTGTGATAAAGATGTACAATGTTGTCAAATAATTATTGGTTTTATATTATATCTTACAAGTTTGGCTTCAGTTTTTTTAATTTTCTGTTTTCAAAATTTTTAAAAAATATCCTGTTTCCTGGATATTCTTCTTCTTCTAGGACTTCTCTTGCTAAGTTTTGACTAGATTAAGAATTTTAACACATCATCTTCTGCTTCTTGTTTCTCAGCTTTTCCCCTTTCACGGGTCGCTGTTTCTTACTCTTCTTTGCCACTTATTTTCGTCGATTGAGTCTTCTACACCTAAGCATTTCTGTCAAATTCTCTGCCACCAGTGGTGGATCTATAAACATATTTAGACATTTGCCGTGGGAGAGGAAATTTTGCCTCAAGGGAAACTTTCCATGAAACACCAACCAAACTACATAAAAGACAATATTAATAACTTATTATACAGGGTGTCCCGAAAAGATTGGTCATAAATTATACCACAGATTCTAGGGTCAAAAATAGGTTGATTGAACCTCACTTACCTATATACAATTGTGCACGCAAAAAAGGTTATAGTCCTTTGAAGTTACAAAATGAAAATCGATTTTTTTTCATATATCGAAAACTCTTAGAGATATTTTATTGAAAATGGACATGTGGCATTATTATGGCAGCAACATCTTAAAAAAAAATTAAAATGAAATTTGTGCCCATACAGATTTTATGGGGGTTTTGTTCCTTTAAACCCCCCCAAACTTTTGTGTACGTTCCAATTAAATTATTATTGTGGCACCATTAGTTAAACACAATGTTTTTAAAACTTTTTACCTCTTAGTACTTTTTCGATAAGCCAGTGTTTATGGACATATTTTGAATATTTGTCGAATCCACCACATATTATTTGTATATGGTTAAGTATGATTATAAGACCTGTTAATAATCTGAATATTTATTGGAATTTACATTTTTAGGTATATTTTGAAAAAGAAGCCACATCTCGATAAAAGGTGACTTGTCAAAAAAAGACTAAGAGGCAAAAAAGTTTTAAAAACACTGTGTTTAACTAACGGTACCACAATAATTATTTTATTGGAACGTACACAAACATTTAGGGGTTTAAAGGAACAAAGCTCCCATAAAATTTTTATGTAAATATATTAAAAAAGAAGCCGCATCTCGATAAAAACTGGCTTATCTAAAAAATACTAAGAGGCAAAAAGTTTTAAAAACGTTGTGTTTAACTAATGGTACCACAATAATGAATTAACTGGAACGTACACAAAAGTTTGGGGGGGTTTAAGGGAACAAAACCCCCATAAAATGTTTGTGGGGTGTACAAACTTCACTATAATTTCGTTGTAAGATGTTCCTGTTATAAAATTGATGCATGTCCATTTTCAATAAAAAATCTCTAATGTTTTTCGATATATTGAAAAAAATCGATTTTCATTTTGTAATTTCAAAGGGCTATAACTTTTTTTATGAACACATTTGTACTAAGGTAAGTTAGGTTCAACCGAACTATTTTTGACCCCAGAATGTGTGGTATAATTTATGACCAATCTTTTCGGGACACCCTGTATAATAATAACTTATATGCATTAGGTTCCCTTCATTTTCCTAAACAGCGTTTTTATTGGGTTTAATATTTGTCCATCTGTGGATTAAGTTAGCCATTAGTTGCCAGCAAATATATTTTTGTGTTTCAACAATTTTTTCCTTTAATTTTGGACCTTGTTAGGGGAGGAAATTTGGTAACATTTGGGGCATGGGCAGTATTTGGTCGATTACAAACAGTATTTAAATCAAACTTACCAAATATTCTAAAAGCAAAAACCTTTGATCAGTACGTATTTCCGGCTCTTGACATATGGAACTTAGTGTTGCCCAAAATCGGGCTTGGTCTTGCAGTCTTGGTCTTGTTCTTGCGTTTTTGCAAGACCAAGACCAAGACCGTTTAATTTGAGCAAGACCAAGACTTACCGTGCAAGATTTGAGCAAGAACAATACTAAGCCTGCAAGACTCTTGCGTCTTGCAGTTAGAACTGAGGGTCGTTTTAGAGAGTGTATTAGTTCGGGTATATTCTTAGATACTTTATGAGAGGCTAAAAAATGTTTAACAAAAATTTGGAAAATTTGACTTATGCGCATTACGAACAATACCACAAACATACATAGCGAATCAAAATATCTATTAAAATAACACTTGACACATTTGACACGTACTCAGAGATCATTATTACAACGCAAAAATAAAATATTTTTACATTCTTTCCCAGTAGACGACATCTTCGCTCTGAAATTAATTGTCCAGGTTTTGAGAATCGATTTTTTCCGATATATCGAAAACTATAAGAGATTTTTTAATGAAAATGAACATGTGGCATTCTTATATCAGGAACATCTTAAAAAGAAATTATAGTGAAATTTGTGTACCCCATAAAAATTTTATGGGGGTTTTGTTCCCTTAAACCCCCCAAACTTTTATGTACGTTACAATCAAATTATTATTGTGGTACCATTAGTTAAACACAATATTTTTAAAACTTTTTTGTCTCTTAGTATTTTTTCGATAAACCAGTTTTATTCGAGATATGCCTTCTTTTTTAATATGTTAACATAAAAATTTTATTGTGGTTTTGTGCCTTTAAACCCCCCAAATGATTGTGTACGTTCCAATGAAACTATTATTGCGGTACCATTAGTTAAACACAGTATTTCTAAAACTTTTTTGTCTCTTAGTATTTTTCCGATAAGGCACCTTTTATCGAGATATGGATTCATTTTTAATATGGTTCAAAATATACCTCAAACTGTAATAATTTATAAATAAATGCATATTATTACCAGGTCTCATAATCGTACTTAAAAGTATGCAAATATGTGGTGGATTTGACAAATATTCAAAATATCTCGATAAGAACTAGCTTTTCGAAAAAATACTAAGAAGCAAAAAAGTTTTAAAAATATTGTGTTTAACCAATGGTGTCACAATGATAATTTAATTCAAACATAGACAAAAGTTTCGGGGGGTTTAAGGGAACAAAACCCCCATAAAATTTTTATGGGGTGCACAAATTTCACTATAAGTTTTTTTTGAGATATTCCTGTCATAATAATGCCACATGCCCGTTTTCAATGAGAAACCTCAAATAGTTTTCGATATAGTGGAAAAAATCGATTTTTATTTTGTAAGTTCAAAGGGCTGTAACTTTTTTTGTGTGCACATTTGTACTAAGGTAAGTTAGGTTCAATCAAACTGTTTTTGGTCTCAGAATATGTGGTTTAATTTATGACCTGTATTTTTGTTACACCCTGTCAATTAGACAAAATTTGCTGAAAGAATGCGGCTAATACTTAAATGTATTAACGAGACACATTAATGCAGATAATGCCTGCTATACATACCGTGTAAACAAAATAACGAAATATTTAATAACGATATACTGTCTACCGAGGCACTGAACAAAGAAATATTACAGTAAAATTTATGCAAGACAAAAGCACATTTGTAGTAGTTTTTTCTGTATTTAAATTAAATTGGTCATTTGTTTTATCAATCGAGTGTTTTTTTGTTAAAATATACGATACTCTTTGTGTTTGGTGATATACACTACTCCAAGAAATTAACGCACCACCTTAAAAACGGGTCATTTTCAAGACATCGAATTTCCTAAACCTGTTATCCAATTGAAGTGATTTTTTTAATATGTTATAGCCTTATTCTTTAAAAATATCGCTGTAATAATACTATTGCTAGGCAGGTAAATTGTCATTGTATACCGGGTGTACCAATCAAACTGTGTTTTTAGCTTATAAAAGCTAAAAACTAGCTTATAAAATATTAAAATTAAAACCCAACTATAGCCTCATATTTTCTTAACATTTTGTTTTTTGATTCATTCGCTTATGTTGGAGAATAAAAAGTTACGTACTTTTTCATCGATACAGGGTGTTTTTAAATAAGTATGGTAAACTTAAAGGGGTAATTACTCTGCACGAAAAAGTAATGACAGTTCGCTTTTAAACGTATGTTCGCAAATGCTTCGTTTCCGAAATAGGGGATCTTAAAATTGTTCTTACAAACTGACGATTTATTTATTGCTCTAAAACCGGTTGATATATGCGAATGAAATTTGGTAGGTTTTAAGAGGTAGTTATTACGCATTTTTTACATACAATTAAGATTTTAATATTCACCAATGGCGCGCATACCTACATGTAACCGGTTTGTTTAGAATTGCCCCTTAAAATTTGCCATAAGTACTTACATATTTCAAAACAGTATTGATGAAAAACATGGCTAGTTATTAAAACACCCAACTTTGTTGTTATCCAAGCGAATGAATAAAAAAACAGAATGTTAAGAAAATATCAGACAGTAGTAGGGTTTTAATTTCAGTATTTTATAAAGGCTAGAATATTCCACAGGATGATGCGAACTTTGAGAGAAAAAAACACAGTTTGATTGGTACACTCATTGGTACCGGTACGGTATCTGATCTGGTACCTATAGGTGCAACGACAATTTACCTTCTAGCAACAATATTATTACAGCGATATTGTTAACGAATAAATAATTCAAGCTTAAAATTTACCTACTCTGTTACATTGTTCTAAGATATGTAATAGGCTGATGGGCAACTGCGAGACTTGCAAGACTCTTGCTGCAAGACCAAGACCAAGACCAAGACCTGGAGCGCAATACCAAGACTAAGACCAGGTGTACTGTTGCCAGACCAAGACTGTCTAAGTCTCGTCTTGGTCTTGCATTTGGGCAACACTAATGGAACTGAATCATGGGCTTTTAACAACAGACTTCAAGTGACTCAGAGAGCTATGGAACCGGATAATGCTCAATATTAAGCTCAGTAAAGAATCCAATGAAGCAATAAGAAGACGATCAAAAGATTTAAAGACTTAACATATGTGATCCAAAAGACTGCCATGTTAAAATGGAACTGGGCAGAGCACGTGGGTAGAATGGAAGACACCCGTAGTAGGACGAAGCGAATTCTTGTATAACGACCAAGGTCAACTAAGAGAAGTACAGGCAGACCTCAAACGAGATGGACTGATGACATCAAGCGAATAGCTGGCCACGATTGGATGCAAAAAACAACGAACAGAAATGAATGGACAGTATGCACACACCTAAGGGAGGTTTACACCCGACGATGGATGGAATATCTGTTGATGATGATGAATATATTATTGAAATATTCGTCTTTGTGAATAAGCACCTCGTATGAGGCAAGCTGAATAAAAATATGAAAATTGTAAAATGAATGTCTTTTAATCGGCCTCTCGCATTGCGACACTATTTTTTTTATTAATTAAAAGTTAAAATGCAATTTTATCGCGTCTCGAAAAAAGGTTAAAGCCTTTTAAATTGAAACAAGTTTTTATGTAACTCACATCTGCGCCTTAAATAGTATAATTGGCGGTTTTTATTTCAGTTACTAAAAAGTTAACAAGCATCTATATGACCAGCCATTATCAATACAAAGATTACATCGATAATTGTATATATGGCCTTAAATATGCTTTACTTAAACTCTGGAACACCTGTCAATAGGTGTCAATTATTTTGAGTGACAGCATCTAGTAAAATGTAAAGCCGTGGCCGCTTTCAATGGGTGCTCCACAATAATACACGGTGGCTTCTGGTTTCACACTGCACCCCTTTTTGTGTTAGTCCAGTTCTGTAGTCCAGATAAATAAAGGGAGTCCCAAAATTGATGCAAGATTTGAATTGAATAGAAAACACTGTTTTTTTCTATAGGCTGTAATTTTTTTATTGAATCAAAAAGTATATAGAATAGAAATCCACAGAAGAATTTCCTGTAGTTGGCTGTATACCATTAATTACAAGTAAAATTTAATAAAAAAAATTTTATCTGACTTCACTTTACACATAGTTTAGATAATTTCATTCAATTTTATTCATTTTTCCTTGCCCTAAATATTATCTAACATAAAAGGACAAAATAAAGAAATTTGGACTAAGCTTTGATACAACAACCTTTTATTCTTTTAGATTTGTGTTGAGGAATCCGTCTACATCCTATTAGCTTATAAACAAGTTTTTGCATTTTCAACATTTCTCAGTTTTTGCTATCTTAATCCCTATTTATTTGTCTCACCTCTATTTTAGCCAGTTTGATTAGCCATCATTTGTGTTGGGTCACAAATAATTATCTACTCTTACCAAAACCTACTCATTGTATTTTGGTTTGCCTATCTTTACTTCATCAATTAATGTACATCTTATTGATAATTGTGGGTTTTCAAATTCGCTCTTATTACATTAGATAATTTATTCTCACCAACTTCTGTATTTTTATAATCAATCCCAACACACTGATGTTAGCTGTTATCATTGTTTGTACCATAAACAACTTAAAGTTTAGTGGCTAGTGCAACCATCATTTCATAAAACTAAGTTCCATTGACATTTGTCCTGACATCAGACAGATTCGCTTTCTACCTATCACTTATCAGTCGTCTTTCACCTCTTTTAACATAATGACCTAATTAATTGTTACCTAGTAACCCAATTACCACGTGTGTGAGTCATATGTTGTTCTAAGGCCATATCCATAGGATTTTATATCCATTCTTTGGATTTTACTACGTTTTTACACATATAAGACTTTTAGTCTATTTTTAAAAAAGTCTCACCTTTGTATTTTTGGGTGGCTCACCATGTTCTTTTACAATGCGACAAGCAAGAACTGGCGGCTGACCTTCTAGTATTCTGCATTTGTCGCTGTGTATTTTCGCTCAAGGTCACGCGTCACCTCTGGCTTGTCGGATTGTAAGTAATTATAACCAAACTTTGTTTTTACCTTAATCATCATTTAACTAACATTTTGTCTTAATTAATGTGGTTATACTTGTTTTAGGTAACACTGATGATGCTCTTGTTACAGAGCGAAAACGTTTTGTTTCTATGTTTGTAGCCCTATAGGGGCTTTTTAAACTAATATTTAGTTTAATAACTAATATAACCTTTTACCAGGACAAAAATTTTTTATTAAATTTTACTTAGGTATATAGAATGGGGTTTATGTATGAAATAGTACATCAGGCAAATGGCCTCCAAGGTTGTGTTGGTATATACGCACTCTTTTGCCAACATTTTCCATGATCATTTTGGATAGCTGTGGCTGAATTTCGTTGACGCAGCGTTGAATTTCCTCCTTAACTGCACTGGTGGTAGTAGGCTTGTTGGCATAAAACTTTGACTTCAAATAGCCCCATAAAAAGAAATCCTACTACTACTACTACTATCGGTTTACAGCGTTCTCCGACGCCTTCCGACTCCTAACCGCCATTCTTCTCTGTTTAACCATAGATCTGGAGGGATTTCTCTTTCCTCTAGTTCTTTTTCAATTCCCTCCCTCCAGCTTCTTCTCGGCCTTCCTCTTTTTCTTCTCCCTTGTGGTGTCCATGCCAAAATCTGTTTAGGGATCCTGTCATCTGGCATTATCTGTACATGGCCATACTATACCAGTTGTTTTGTTTTTATGTCATCAATTATTGTATGTGTTACTCCCATAATTTCTCGTATTCTCTCGTTCGGTATCCGATCTCTTCTTGATTTGCCTGCTGCTCTTCTCCAGAAGTCCATTTCTGTTACTAGTAACATTTTCTGCGCTCTTTGTTTCAGTGGCCAAACTTCACTGCCATATGTGATTATACTTTTAAGTATGCTATTGTATATAAGCTGTTTGTTCGCTTTAGATATTGTCTGGTCCCACAGAATGCCGTTCATCATGGATATGGCTTTTCTACCCTGTATGTTTCTGTCTTTTATAGCAGCATCAAAAAGAAATCCAATGGTGTTAAATCATCCGATCTAGGGGGCCAATTCTGATCACCGCAACGAGAGAATACACGATCCGGAAATTGTTCATGCAGTAGGTAATGGAATTGTTTTATAGGTTGTATGGCATGTGACAGCGTCTTGTTGAACCCACATTTCGTCCACATCGATATTATCCAAGTCACTGCTTCACCTGTCTCATTTTCAATGACACTTCTAGCCCTAAACCTACCCCAAACAGTGACATGTTGTATATGAATTTATTTTTTCGACGGTCACATGTAGAGCATGCTTGTTGCAACTCATTCTTCAGAGGTACTTGGGAAGAGAGAACCAGGGAGAAGAATATCTTATGGCTTAAATGAAAACCTGAGAAGGTGGTTTAATACATCGACAACCGGACTATTCAGAAGAGCAGCAAGCAAAGTTAGGATAGCCATGCTGATCGCCAACATCCGGAACGGATAGGCACCGTAAGATGAAGAAGAGGTATGCGAGATGAAAATAATAAAATACTAATTCACGAAAGGAAAATAATGTCAAAGAGAGATGGAAGAAAAAGCACTTTGGCAGCTATGGTTTGGTCATGTTCAACGTCCAGACGTTAAGTACTCAATATGAAGAATTGATGATCTTCGGGTTTCTGGAAGGAATAGGAGATGAATACCAAAGAAGACATGGTGAGAGACGTAAAGGGGATTGATATTGGTCTGATCAAAGATAGAAACTTATGAAGAAATCTAATTAGGGAAGCCGACCCCGCATGGGGATAAAGGCAAATAATAATGATGACTAAAACAAAACAAAAAGTTAACAGATGAAAGGAATGTAAAGAAATTTGAAAAAAAAAAAATAATTGAAGACAATAAATAAAAATTCTAAAAGACAGAAATGTAAACCTAAAATAATTATTGGCAATGAGAAGTTTTATTCCTTTCTAACAAACTTAGATGCTTCTTAATGATAATATTTTCATCATGCTGAACATATTGATGTCGGAATCGATATTGGATACCCTATTAGGCTATTGCTATTAGTTTATTAAAACTATGGTCAATGGTTTAAGTTGGGAATTATCAGCTTTGCCACAAAAACTGCTATGAACTAAACCTTCGAATACATATCTATCTAATATTTTAATCCTGCTTTTGCTCACCTACCATTTACGTATGTAGGCCAGGGTAATCAGACAAAAATATACCCTGTTCGTGACACTTCAACAGCCAGGGTACTGAAGCGTTTTTTCGACAGGTAATACCTATAAGAGCAAATTGTAACTATTTCCTGCGTAGGATCTGGCGGCCACTTTTATTTATAAACAATTTTGTGTCAAAAAACGGCCTTTTCCCCTTTTTTCAAATTAATGGAACAATATGGTTTTCTTAGTAGGTACAGACATCTTCGAGAAAATGGAAAAAGCTTTAAAATGGCATATTACCAATTTTATTACACTCATTTATTGTTAATATAATTGCGAAAAAAGGTCGAAGTTTCAAAAAAATTAATTTCGCAAAAACTGTTGTTCGTTCAAAATAAGTATCGAGCTTTGAAAATTTTGTCAAATGAGGGTTCTTTGGTGCTTAATATGTGACAAAAATTTCAAAGCGATTCATTCAATTGTTTAAATTTTATTTAAATTGTTTATCCCAATAAGTTTTTTTTTTGCAATAGCGTAAGTCAGAAAAACATAATGTTAGAACATAATGTTAGAACATAATGTTAGAACTACAGGTGTTAAATGAAAGAGCATGAACTAAACTTTCAAATTTGTTTAAAAAAAGTGAATAACAATGCATTTATTAGTAATAAATAATTACGCAAAAGTATCGTCAATTTTTCTTTTTTTGAATCCTTTAAACTTTTTGAATAACGTTTTTCAAAAAAACCTATTTTTTACCGTTTTCTAGGTGCATAACTACCAAGTAATGTTATTTATATGATAATTGATGAAAAATTATAATAAATATATATAATTTATAATATAAAAAAATAAAAAATTTATAAGGAAAAATTGAACCTACTTTTGCATAATTATTTATTACTAATAAGGCATTTTTATTCACTTTTTTTAAACCAATTTGAAAGTTTAGCTCATGCTCTTTCATTTGACACCTGTAGAATGGTTCTAACATTATTTTTTTCTGACTTATGTTATTGCAAAAAAAGCTCTCTGTCATAAATCATTTGAATAAGATTTAAACAATTGAATGAATCGCTTTGAAATTTTTGTCACATATTAAGCACCAAAGGACCCTCATTTGTCAAAAATTTCAAAGCTCTATACTTATTTTTAGAATAGTTATTGGAAAATTCATTTTTTTGAAATTTCGACCTATTTTCGAAATTACATTAACAATACATGAGTGTATTAAACTTTGTAATACGCCATTTTAAAGCTTTTTCCATTCTCTCGAAGATGTTTGTATGTACTAAGAAAACCATAAGTCTCACTGTTTTCTATTAATTTGTAAAAAAAAGGAAAAAAGACCGTTTTTTGACACTAAATTGTTTATAAATAAAAATGGCCACCAGATCCTACGCAGGAAATAGTTATAATTTGTCAATTTGTTCTTACAGATATTACTTGTCGAAAAAACGCTTCAGTACCTATACCCTGGCTGTTGAAGTGTCATGGAAAAAACCTTATTACCCTGGACTAATAGTCGTACGTCGTATACATCTTGAAATATTTTACTTGAGAAAGGTGTTTTGACATGGAACCGTTCTACTGAGTTCATTAATTAATCTTGTGCAAATTTTAGCAAACAGCACAGCTAATATTTTATAGAAATGATTACATTAGACACCACAAAATATCACAATATTCAGTCAAGGTTAAGACTGACAATTTCGGTGATTCTCTATATTTACCAGTACAATCGTCAACAAGTAACTTCCAAGATTAGTTCTCTTGGATTTCGTCCAAAACTTATTTCATTTCACACAGCTAGTTTATGGCTCGATGAATACTGGTGATAATTTAGCGGTAACAAGTTCACCAAACAAAGAACACTAAATCCTCAACCTCAAGCAAAAAACGGGGATCTTACCTGCGGCCTTTTGAGCAAACGTCGCACCTCAAATTCCGATTGGGTTCGTCTAGTCCTCAGATCTGAAACAATAAAAATTCCCTAAAGAATAATATAAAAGGGTAGAATATCTTGAATTGTTAGGTCAATAGAGTCACAATATTTACATAGGTTTTTTTCTTGATTGGTGGTAGTGATTTCTTAGTATACATATATCGAATGTCACATGTTACAGGGTAGATGAGCATTCAAAAATTTTTGTATATAATACACATCGCACCCTCAGTAATATAGAGGCACAATTCAAAAAAGTAGTTTTTTGGGAAATCGCGTTTAAAGATTATGGTTTCCAAAATTACAGCTATTTTCTCAAATAACATGCTTAATATTTAAGTTATAAATGTGAAATCTGGCAGATTTGTTATTTGATAATTGCAACATAAATAGCGATGAGAAAAAAATTAATATAAATAAAGTAATATTTCAACATTCAACATTTTAATATAAATAAATTCCATTAATTACATTTATTAAAAAATAAGGAACTGTTTAAGTTTGATCCCTTATATTATTAATGTCCTGTCACTGTTTATGCAAAATAACGGTCTAATATGAATTAGACCGATTTATTTATTATATTTTGCATAATATAACGGTTCAACTAAAAACTATTCTATAGGTATAATACAAAATGTTAAAACACAAACTAACCAGAATTTTCGTCATGGAAAGACATGTTACTGATTGCTCCCTTCTAGCAGTAAAAACCAGAGGTGGCGGGAGAGAATGAGAGAGAGGCATAAATATATTTACCGAACCATTCACGTTCTTTTTCTCCCTCTGTCAACGCTAACTGGTAGAGAAGTTCATTTTGTACCTATATCATTCAAAATCACAGTTAACACAAATTTTGAGTTGAGCCCTTATATTACTGAGGGTGTGACATATAACATTGAGAATACAACAAACCGGCATATTTGTGTTTCGTGGACCTTTATAAGGAATTTGACAGGGTCATATTAAAGGACGTTATCCATTTATTGTACGTAATAGGGATACCTCTATAGCGCGTTACGCACTGACTTTGCAGTAGGAGAAGCATAGGCAATGTAAATCTTATGGAACCTTGGAGCTCAGTGTTGCCGGTTTTATTATTTTTAACTAATTCCTAGATACTATGAAAGATATTTACACGATATAGAATTTGAATATTATAATTAGCCTGTGATTAATATTTAACTAAATATCCTTTTTAATTTTCTTGACGGCAGTGGAAGTGAAATGTAAAAAAACATTTTACAAACACAACAACAAAACATATTACTAAAAAAAAACTTAAAATAATCTGCTATGCAGATGACACAATGCTAATCTCTCAAAATGAAGATGATTTATAACGTACGCTGCACCTTCCTCTTCTTGTGGTCTCCTTTAATAGAGGTTAGCTACTACACTGCCAAATCTGTCTCTGTCTATACTTACTTACTCCGTGACGTTACAACTCTTCGTAGGTTTTAGCCAACATGCCTCCACTCTTCTCTGTCTTGAGCGATCTCTATCCAGTTTTCCACGCCCATCGCTTTAAGATGTGCTATATTATCTCGATACCGGAGTCGAGGGCGTCTAGTGGTCTTCTTCTAGTTAGGACTTCTTCCCATACCAGCCTGTTCTTTGGTCAGAACGTCTTTTGAGGTGTCCTGCCCATTGGAGTCTTCTGGACTTTATTTCTTTTATGATGTTGGCGTCTGGGTATAGCTCTACGAGCTCTTTATTAGTTTTTATCCTATATTGTCCTGCTGCTTCACCAAGCACAGGCTCAAAGATCTTTTTTAGGATTTTTCTTTCCCAAACACGTAGTCCCTCTTTGTTTGCCTTTGTTATCGTCTACGTTTCGCTTTCATACATTACTACGGGTCGTGTGGTTGTTTTATATAGTTGTATCTTTGTACGTCTTGTTAGTTGTTTCGATTTTATAAGTTTTTGAAGGACATAAAGCCATCTGTTGCCGGCTTGTAATCCTATTGTTTATTTCTTGTGATTCGTTATTGTTGTTCCAAGATACTTAAATTCTCTAACTCGCTCAAAGTTAAAGTCATCGATGGTGATGTCTTAACCGATCCTGTCTCTGCTTTGGTTATTGCAGCTCATATACATATATTTCGTTTTATTTTCATTGATTAGAAGCCCCTTCTTCTCGGCTTCATTGTCTATTTCAAATGTCTCCAAGTCTTGTTGTCCAACTCTCACCTTACATCGTAACGGTTCCATATACACATCCGTATCAAACTGACTAGTTTTTTTCGAAAGCCAAATTCCAGCATCGCTGTCCACCGTGTAGCCCTGCATACTCTATCAAATGCTTGTTTAAAATCTATGAACATCTGATGAGACTCACGATCAAACTCCCAACATTTTTCCTGCAGTGGCCCGGTCTAAATCCGCATTGATAATCCCGAACGATTTCTTCTGTGTATATTTTGGTTCTTTCTAGCAGGATGTTTATAAAGACTTTGTAGGTGGTATTTACGACTGTTTAGTCCCCGGTAGTTAATATTATTGCTTTTGTTTCCTTTTTTGTGGATTGGTAGAATAACCCCTTCTTTCCATTCATCTGGCATTGTTTCTTTTCTCCAAATGTCTTGAATTAGCTTATACATATTATAGAACTGTAGGACGCTTCTCTTACGTGCTTAAGCACTCTGCGGCTATACTATCGCTACCTGGTGCCTTATTTATTATTTTTAAGTTACATAATGCTATATAACCAAGTATTATAGCAAAAGTAAAAAAACAAAGTAGGTATACCTACCTGTGTATTATTTAGGGATCTAGTTTTTCTTTTTAAAAAATTAGTCAATTTTATTATTACAGGTTGGCAGTGGAAATTCGACTTCTTGTCACGTGAGAATCATATACTAGTCTTTAGTACACCTTTAGGATTTCCAACCAGTCTATTGGACATACAGTACCATAAGTCTGGGCAGCACTTGTTAATGAATTATAAGGATATATCAAGGTAATATTAATAATAAGCAGCAATTAAGCATTTTATTTTAAACTTTTATTTTAAACTCTTTTATTTTTTTCAATACATAATAATATTAAAACTCATTTAAACATTACTAGATTAAACTAAGGCGAAGGATTTCGTGGCTGAAAAATCTACGTACGTGGTTCAACACAATGAACACAACCACTACAAATCTTTTCAGAGCAGCAGTGTGCAAAGTACAGATTGCCATGATGGTCGCCAACATCCGAAACGGATAGGCACTACAAGAAGAAGAAGATTAAACTAAATTAAACTGAATAATGTTCTGAAATAAACAACTTAGTCGGAAGTAGTTGACAACAGGAAGGAATCCACAACATCCTACTCAAGGAACTATCCAAGAAAATGAGTACAATTCTACTACATTTTTAGATTTTTCCTGCAAAGTGCCCATTTTTCGAACAACTGGAAGCAAGCAAGACCATCCTTCTACTAAAACTGAAGAAAGATGGAAGAAGACCAGAAAACTACAGGCCAATATCTCTACTGGAACCATTAGGAAAAATATTGGAGAAGCTAATTTACAAGAGCTTGATGAAACATGCAGAAAAAAGAAGAATCATACAGGAGGACCAATTTGGATTCAGAAAAGAAAGAAACTGCGAACTACAACTAGCAAGAGTTATCAGCGACACCAAAATCCGGTTCAACAGAAATCAGAAGACAGGAATGGCCATGATGAACATAGAAAAAGCATACGACACCGTCTGGAAGAAAGCACTTATCTTCAAGATGGACAGGGCTAGGTTACCTCATTATTTAGTTAATATTTGCGACAAATATCTAACTAATATAACTTTTCAAGTTTCAGCTGACCGAAAGATGTCTATGATACAAGAAGTCCAGAAAGGAATGCCTCAGGGCAGTATTCTATCGCCCATTTTATATAACATTTTTGTTTCAGATTTACCAACAGATGCAAGAAAGAACAAGTACAGATTTGCATGCAGACGATAAAAGCCATCTACACAGCAAGAAAAGGGGACAGAAGAATTGTCTGGAACTAGAAGGATACTTGGAAATGATTTCAGAATTCACGGACAAAGGGAAGATCAAGATCAACGCAGCCAAGACGCAGTTCATAGTTTATCATCTTTACGCAGCAACGTAATCCACCAGCAGTAGAGCTCACTATGAGAAATTATCCAATCAGAAGCATCCGTCAAATACCTAGGAGTCCACCTAGATACCTACAAAGCTGAACTTCACGCTGCATGCAAAGCAAATCAAGGTAAAACCTGCATTGGTAAAAAAGACTAATACAACCTTAAATTTTTAGGTCCTCACCAGAAGAAGATTCAACTTTACCAGGCGTATGTTAGGTATGAAATACTGTATGAGGTCCCAGTATGGAGCTCTACGGCGGAAACCAACTGAAAGAGGCTTGAAACCACAGAGACGTCATGCTACCGGCTCATTGAAGAGGCAGCAAGGCAGGAGCAAACTTGAGAGAAAGGCTCCAGTATACACCACTGAGGGAAGTGGTCGAGAGCAGGACTTCATATTTCAACTGCCAGGCCTTAAGGAAACCTCAAGGAAAAACACGGAAATCGTATACGGAGGATGTTTAGAGAAAAACACCGTCTGATCGACCATCTGATCAGACAATAGCTAGGTGGTAGCAAAACCGGTATAGAAAAGGAGGTACCTACGATTCCACAAAAAATACCCACAGAAGATGTCCAGACGATCATGGCCAGAAGAATCAGGGATCCACAAAGGAAGCTGTTCAAAGGAGCTGGTGCAACAGCGGAACATCGAAAAAGAAGAAATAAAATATCTTAAGATAATATGTATTATTAGGAAATAAATGCTTTTGTTTTTTATTTTTATTTTATATCAGCTGTTAGATTGCTGATTATCTGAACTTGTCGACTTATAAAATCCTTTATCAGCTTTCATAAGTACTTCGAATACTGCATGCTGCACCGCGGTCTGAATCTCACTGGAATAATTATTCACTTTTGTAGCAACATATGTGAAAAATGTGTCAGTCTCGTTCGGTTTTTCCCTTACTGTGTCGAAAATATTAAATTCACTGCCCAGCATTGATGAAGTAGGATAATCATCTCTATTGGCTCGCTTACTGGGTATGTTAATAGGCGATGATGCTAATGTCTCTGGGCTTAGTTCCGAAAGATTGACCTCTAGGCCGATGTCATCTACATCTTCGATGCCATCTCTATTGGCTCGCTTACTGGGTATGTTAATAGGCGATGAAGCTGATGTCTCTGGGCTTAGTTCAGAAAGATTGACCTCTACTCCGATGTCATCTACATCTTCATCTTCTATTATCATATCTTTTGGTTCCTGCAAATAAGATCTATTCGTAACAAATATGTAATGTCTATTCGTATAATCATTGTGTGATGGCATGAAAGTGGGGACCTATTATTAGTGGGGGAGTAAAATCCAAATTTTTACAAAATACTTCTGTAAGACACACAAGAATAGAATTTCGACAGGCATATGATATCGTGGAAAAAAGCCAAGTATGGAATACCATGGCGGAGTTCTCAATACCAAAGAAACTCATTCGGATGACCAAAGTGTGTATGGAGGATGCAATTCTAAAGTACGTGTAAATAATAAACTGTCTGGAAGCTTTGAAATCAACAGTGGACTCAAACAGGGTGATGCGTTATCTCCTCTACTTTTTACCCTTGTATTAGAGAAAGCCATGAAGTCGGCCGAAATAAAAACAGATTTGCTATCGGTTCAAGGTTCCTAGCTATTACTAGAATATATGCAGATGACATTGATCTCGTTGGAGACTCCATCCTATCCATAAAAAACATTTTCAACAAGGAGGAAGGAGCAACAAGCGAAGTAGGGCTGAGGATTAATGAAGAGAAGACGAAATATATGTGTATAAATAGAATGACACGAAGAGATAGGATAGGACAAAATGTGACGGTCAACACGTTCAATTTCGAAAAAGTATAACGTTTTAAGTATCTGGGGGCCGTAATCACAGCTGACAACGATGTTTATTACTGAAGAAATAGAAGACAGAATTCAATCGTCAAATCGCTGTCTATTCGCACTAGATAAGCTTATAAAATCAAAAAAATCTTACATGAAGTTCAAAGATCAAAATGTATAAATTCATCGTCAGATCTGAATTAACATATGGATGCGAAACGTGGACCATGACCAAAGCAAACGAAGAAAAGCTCAGACGTTTTGAACGAAAAATTAACCACATTAACACAAACCAGTCTAGAATCAGAACCAATATCGAATTAATAGCACTCTACAATGACGCCGATATAGTCCAAGAAATTAAATCACAGCGACTAAGATGGGCAGGCCACGTGCACAGACTTCATAACGAGGGACTCGTAAAACTGGTATGGGACGAGATTCCTACGGGTAAAAGACCACACGGACGTCCCAGAATGCGATGGAGAGAAAACATCCAAGCAGATCTCCGTAAAATGAACATTCCATTTGACCCTAGAACCCTAGGTTGACGGAAGACCGAACAAATTAGAAAAAAGTTGTATAGTCAGCAGAGGCGTGCGGCCATGGAAGCGGGGGAAGCACCGCTTCCCTATACTTCCATATAAGAAAATATATTATTAATTAATATTTAATAATCAAAAATTGTTCCCTAATCCAAGTAATCTACATATTACCTAGGCAATAGGCATTGAAAAATATTAAAAATTAACCACGAACGAACTCAATATGCACACAATTCAACTATTCGGTCCACTCCTGACAGAAGCACATCTCAAAATCGCCGCTTGGCATGCAGTTGTCCCCGTTTAAAAATTGGTCAGGGTTCAATGACCGCCGCCACTAGTAGCGCGAATTTTGATAGCCTGGAAGCGATAGTCCTAGCGCCTTCCGAAAGTGGGATGCTCCGACTGATACTGCTGCTAAGGGGTGCTTAGGTACATACATTCGCTTAAAAATACTTCGATTTAAATTTTTTGCAGAGATTTTTCCTTTTACTGATCTTTTATTTGACATATTTTACAGATGAAGTCAAATGACATTGCATTTTGTATAAGAAAAATTGATGATTTTATTAATACGATCATTAAAAAAACGAGAGCAGTTTAAAAATATTTTGGATAAAACTGAAAATATGGGGTTTGAACATGAAAGAAAAATAATGAAGATTGATCATGTCGGCAACAGAGAGACCTTTTGATAATATTCTACAACAAATGAATTCTAGCTTTCAAAATTTTAACGATTTAAAATTTTTAGAATTATATAAATATAATCTTATTATTTCTAATTATAATTCATCAAAATTTCCCACAGACAAATTTATTTCACTACCATTATAATGAAAACTCGTTGATATCCCAGCTTTGCATTCTGAGTTAAGTGTCGCTTATGAAACAACTGTCATTAGTGATAAAGAATAAACCCAGAAAGCTGGGTATTTCTTTATAACTACTGGTTTAAACAAGTCACTGTGTGAAGTGGTCAAGTTGTGTATTTCTTTATAACTACTGGTTTAAACAAGTCACTGTGTGAAGTGGTCAAGTTGTGTGAATTAGTACTAACTATCCCAGCCACAAGTGCATCAGTTGAACGAAGTTTTTCGGTATTAAAATGCATTAAAAGTTTCAAAAGAAATTCAACAAGCGAAGACATATTTTGAAAGTTAGCCCTATTATCCATTGCAAAAGACTGCATTCAACAATTATCAGCAGTTCATAGGAGAATAGACCTCAAGTATAAATAAGTGTCATATTGTTGAAAGTTGTGTGTTCTGGAAAATGCCTTGGAATATAATTTTTTTTTAAATAGAACTCTTCTTTGAGAAACCAAGCCCTGCGCGAGGACTCAAGGCCCGAGCTAGCAATACAGATCAATGATAGAGGTCACTAGTCACTAGAAATAGCGGGAATAGAGTGCCTCACTCATTGATCGGGGTAGGATTTAATGTTGTCCTTGTACCCAGGACGTCTCATATAAGCACTTTGCTGATAGAGAGCCCCTATAGCGCATCAGACTGTTATCATTTGGGAAATGGCTCGACCCTCGACCCTTAAGAAAATATTTTTATATTCTTATTGAATCGCTTCCCCTTTCGAAAAAGTCACCGCACGCCACTGATAGTCAGCCAAGACCCACCCAGGGTTGTAGCGCTACGTGATGATGATGAACACAAATTAATATGCTCAAATATGTATCTCTTTCTATCTATATATTTTTTTCTTACCAACTTAGGTCGCTGCTCTGGCATCTTTCTGCCATCTAGGAACGTGAGAGCTTCGTACGCGTACCACCTACTAACGTAAACGTTATCTGTTCCTGGAATAATAAAATATACACTGCATGGAAAATATTGTAAGAAAAAAATTAATGTTATAGTCGATTCGTTAATCTGAGACATAACTGTCTACTTAGAAAATCTACGGTTTCGTTTTCATTCAAATCTGTCTCCTGCCATCCCCCCATAGTACTATTTCAAGGAGGCTCTGCAGAAGACAAATTTACACCAACACGTCCGTAGTTTCTCGGTACAAAAATAAAACTATTTATACCATAGTATGGTTAGAACGCCCTCTAACGGGGAATAAGTGAAATGAATGTCAACTCAATTCAAGTTCTCTGTTTAACCCAGATATGACAATATCAACTGTCTACATTACAATCACAATAAAGATGCACTAGAAATAAACAGGCACGAGGAGCACTCAAAATCATGATTCGGGAGTGCTCATTGAACATTCAACGTGACTTGGTTTGTTTTTTGTTTATTTCTATATAGTGCATTTTTATTATGATTGTAGTGTAGACAGTTGTATCTCAGATTAGCGAATCGACTATATTTCTTGTCAAATTTACGGCGATACTTGACTATTTTGTCCACTTGCGTAGAAAATTGGTAAGAACGCATTTGGAGGGAAAGAGATACCTAGGAGTGCATTCAACAACATAACCAAAATATTTAAAAGCCACAACCTTAATCTGGAGACAAAAGTAAGGCTCCTACGATGTTATATCTTCTCGATATTATACTACGGAGTTTAATCCTGGACACTCACTGAAGCGATAGAGAAAAAACTAAAGGTCTTCGAGATGTGGCTATACAGGCGAATCCTAAGGATATCATGAACGGGCAAGATATCCAACGAGAACGTACTATGAAGAATGTGGAAAGAAAGAGAGGTGATGTATACGATTAAAAGCAGAAAGTTAGAATATCTCGGACACATAATGAGAAACGGCACTGAATACAGATTACTGTAGGTAATCCTTCAAGGCAAAGTATTCGGAAAGCGAGGAATTGGGAAAAGAAGAATAGCATGGTTAAATAACCTGAGGAAATGGTTCTCCACAGCAACAACTTATAGCAGATGGATTTTCCGCTATAATGTATTATTAATATCATTCATTAATTTAATATCCCAATTCCCAAAAAGAATGTCCATTTTTTTTAATTTATTTTGTGAAGTTGAATATCATTAAAATATCCCAAGCCGTCCCTGTTTGAAAGTTACAGAATCTTACAAAGTATTGCATAACGTTGGATCAGTACCCCTACCCCCCTTGAAAGAAATAATGGTTTCGTCCGAAACTTGCAAAGTTGAATGCATAATCGCTCTTAAATGCGTGACAGGTTCTCGGTGAGGTACTTCGCCGCTGAGAAGAAATTTAGTCCAGTTTTAAGATCTGAGGGAGTAGCATCTGCTTCGCTCGCTGGTACTCGCTTGAATAGGGCGTTGCCCCTCGCCGGTAATGTGTAGAATTGTCGTTTTGTGAAGCTATGAAGATCTAAATCTGTAGTGAGTGCTCTAGGAAGATTTTTTACCCATGATAATGGATTTGTATGGTGAAAATCGAGTACTCCTATGACTTAATGACGCAGTTCTAGAAGCCGGCACTGTCCTTTGTTTCCTGTCTTATTTATGATGTCAAGCTCTGTTTTCACAGAAGAAATGTTTTTCCTGTCCCATTTTGAATTAACCGCCACTCCTCGTGTCAAAAAGACACCGATGTCTTGTTTCCCGTTCTATTGAAGATGAAGCCTTTGTGTCGGAATTATGAACCCCTTTCCCCGTGTAGTTTGTGGCGTGTGACGATGAGATTTTACATTAAAATAAAGGTATGAGATGTTTTTTAATTTTGCTAAATTCCAAGTGGATATACTAAAGTTTGCTGGTAAAAAGTTTAAGTATTTGTATAAAGATATAGTGCTTTCATGATGAAAATTGTTTGTAAGTAAAACAAAATGGCAGTGATTTATGACATCTGTCAAAGTCAAATTTTTGTGTTGAAATAAGTGGGTCAAATTTTATTTGACACATACTGCCCAACAAGTTTAATTGTAATTGTTTTGTTTGTAATGTTTAAAACCAGTCAAAAGTTTTGTATCTTAGTAGTCATGTTTGATAAATAACTTCGTATTGAAAGGTTAAAATAAATATTTTTTTTTTGTAGTAAAATTACAGTAAAGTTTTGAATAAACATAGTAAGAGTTTGAAGTTTTAAATAAACGTTTTTGTAAGTGTATCTACCATTTTATTTCTGTAACCTTTCTTGGAAAAATATTAACTAGGTTCTAATACAAATGAAATGAGTTTTAGAGTAGAAGAAAAGAAATATGGCATAGAAGCCAGTGTTGAGAAAAAGATTGCCCAGTTTAACCCCAAAGAGGAATCGAAGATGATTGTCCTCCCATTTGGTACCCGTAAGTACAAAATATGTCCAGTAAGTACCCATATGTGAACCAGAGGATTTATTTCGAACGGCGTCCTTTTTGTTAAATAGTAGAAAGATCCTCTAGTCAGAGTAAGTACCCTTTATGTTTGATTATGGTAGTTTAGTCTTCTTAACACCCTCCTACCTCCTTAACGAATCTACGACCTAGCCACCGCACAACAAATGAGCTGTCGTTCGCATGAAGGTTTGCGTGTCTGCTTCTTCTTCTTTAGCCCCATTCTGACCCCCCAGTATTTTTATAGTTAGTTCAATGTAAAACGCTTCAAACTAATATATTTAAAGCATCGCTTAACAAAATAATCATAGCTAGAATGATCGCCAATATTCGAAACGAATGAGCACCAAAAGAAGAATTATTAAAAATGTTTAATTATATATTTTTTATTTATTATTCTAACCCTATTAAAAACTTTTTTTGTTAATTTGAGCGAATCCGCTCCTGGAGAGTTTGTTGTTCGTTATTACAATACGAGGGAGTCGCAAGTCGCAGAGTCAGGCAACATTTCTTACTATCTTGACTACACACTACAGTAATTAAGTATTCAAAATAACTTACCTTTACTCCGTCTTATTTTGTATTTCTCACGCCGGTAAGAAGCCAACAAGCACGTAATTTTTCTTTTACACTCGTCCCCAGGCATGTTTACTTCTTTTCCTACTTCCCTCCAGGCCTTGGCTGTAATAGGTTTATAATAATGCTTCGGATCTTGAAAATCCCACAATAGGGATGTTCTTTGGTACGCAGCAATAAGTTTGAGAACATGTCCTTCCGAGTTCCACTCCATTACTAACAACTATTGCAAATTGCAACTCAGGAGCGCAAAACCAACACCTTTCCGCGTCCCCGTCACACTACGTATTGTGTAAGCGTTCGTTGAATAACCGACAGAAGTTGGATCGTGGATCGTTCAGGTTCGTATCCACACAGGGGTGAACCCCGCTCCGTCTAGCAGCTCAAATGGATACGGCATGCGCTCCCCTGCATATAAACCGCAAACCGGTTGAATCGAAGCGGGTGAGCGCCGAGCGGCGATCACCGACGTATTAGACGGAGAGCCAGTGCTGAAAAATCTGTTTGAATTTACTAAAGCTAGATTTTTCACAGTTAATTACTGTGAGTGTGTAGAGAAACATACTGCGGTCGGTCAAGCGAAACGTAGAACAGGGGTTACTGAGAGGGAATCAAAATTGCTTTCCTACGAAGGTAATTATTTCCATTTACTAAGGCTGAAAATCAGTACACACGTTCTAAATTAAATATAAATAAAAGTTATTATAGTCGGTCAGCTGTATGACGGGACAGAGCCGGTCGGTCGGCCGCAATAGTCGATTGAGGAAATGAAGCATTTTGGCTCGCAATTTTTTCGTCCAGCACGGATTTACTTGAAATTTTCACAGAAGGTAGGGAATAGTCCAAGGATCATTTTCTATATCATGCCGCTATCATACACTAAAACCTTGGGGGTGGTTGCCACCCCCTCTCAGGGGTAGGAATTTTTTATTACATTTTAACCGTGTAATTCGATGGAAAATGTGATTCTAAGAAAAAAATGTGTTTTACATTTTCTTCGTAAAACTAATATTTTTCGAGTTATTCGCGCTTGAAAATAACAGTTTTTCGACGAAGAGGGTTTTTTGAGAATAACTCAAAAAATATTCTTTACATTTTTGGCGACAGAAAGTTTCTTCAAAAATGATTTTGTAGGATTTTTAAAGAGCTATAAGACTGTGTAAATTAAATTCCGTAAGATTCCTTAGTTTTTAAATGGAGCGGGTTTAAAGGGCTCGAATAAGGGGGTGTTTGCTGGTAAATAGAGGTTTCAACAGCTATAACTGGCTAACTGTTTACTGTAATGAAAATCTATGCAAAGGGTAATTTTAGTCATTTAAAAAGCTACAATTCAGTATTTTCGGAGATATTTTGAAGTAAAAGGTAAAAAATACCAAATTGCAAAAAATCTATTTTTGTTTTAACTCCAATTTTTCCAAAATTAGGCATTTTAAATAGGTCAAACTCCTTGAGTATATTTATAATATAAATATAAAAGGAACTACAGTAAGGTGAAGACCAATTTTAAATTAGGAAGGTAGTTAAGGGGTTGTTTTCACTGATTTTTTCGTAGAGAAAAGCAGGTACCGACATTTTTTTGATTATAAGTCGCTTAATTTTCATGCTAGAAACTTTTTATTATTTTTTTTTGAAGGTCTAATTGTGTACTTGAAAAAAAATTATTTAGGTTTTCCTCGAAAAATGCAAATGTTTCCCATTATTTGGCTTTGAATATTTCAAATTATGCATTTAAAGAAAAAAGCTAACCTTTAACATGCCGTATCTCGGTTTGTATTGGTTTTAAAGATATTATGAAAAGCATTTGATTTATGTTACTAAAAGATACAATTTCGATATCTACAGTTTTTTTGATTAAATGCATATTTTTCGAGGTATTCTCAAAAAACCGTCGATTTTTTCGTCGAAAAACTGTTATTTTCAAGCGCGAATAACTCGAAAAATATTAGTTTTACGAAGAAAGTGTAAAAAACATTTTTTTCTTAGAATCACTTTTTCCATCGAATTACATGGTTAAAATGTAATAAAAAATTCCCACCCCCGAGATGGGGTGGCAACCACCCCAAGGTTTTAGCGTATGATAGCGTCATGATATATAAAATGATCCTTGGACTATTCCCTAGCTTCTGTGAAAATTTCAAGTAAATCCATGCTGTACGAAAGAATTGCGAGCCAAAATGCTTCATTTCCTCAATCGACTATTGCGGCCGACCGACCGGCTCTGTCCCGTCATACAGCTGACAGACTATAATAACTTTTATTTATATTTAATTTAGAATGTGTGTACTGATTTTCAGCCTTAGTAAATGGAAATAATTACCTTCGTAGGAAAGCAACTTTGATACCCTCTCAGTAACCCCTGTTCTACGTTTCGCTTGACCGACCGCAGTATGTTTCTCTACACACTCACAGTAATCAACTGTGAAAAATCTAGCTTTAGTAAATTCAAATAGCTTTTTCAGCGCTGCCTCTTGGTCTATATCCTCTATCTCTATGTGGAGCTGCTACACGGAGCGGTGTTCACCCTTGTATGCAGTGCCGGTTTAACCTAACTTCAGGCCCTGGTCACTGAATATTTAGGGGCCACCTTAATTGCAACTCGTTGTCAGTTTTTTAACAAGAAAACACATGTATGAAGATAACTATAAATGTTTATTGTAAAATCTATACAATATTTTTTAAAACAAACAAGAAGAATAGCAAACGAAAATATATATAAAAAACAGAAGTTCTTTATCTAGCGTAAAAAAACATCGAATAGCTGATGTAACACCTTTGTAGCATTTAATTCTCTTTAGAAGATCAAAGTCCCAGCATTTTTCCATTATCTCTTTTATTGTGAATATCTGGTCATTTTCCCATGCGGTACGATTCATTTTCAATAAAATTAAGCCAAAACATAAATTGAAACGAACGTCGATGTGTATATACATTTTGTATACTGTATACTATATACTACACACATCGGCGTACGTTTCACTTTCTGTTTTGACTTAATTTGATTAAAAATGTCGTACCGCATGGGAAAAGTTATAGCGGACAGACTATCTGTAGTTTTATTTTTTTTAAATTAGTCATTTTTATTATTCCAAGTTGGCAGTGACAATTCTACTTATAGCCACGGGAGAATCATATACTAATAGTCTTCCGTACATGGTACATCTTTAGGATTTCGAAGCCGTCATGTTGGACATATTTTAATAGTTAGTATATATTACCAAAAGCTTGCGCAGTACTTGTTAATGGTAGGGGAGCCCAAGCGGGGATTTTTGCAGTTACTCGAGCGCGTCAGATTATCATATGGGGAGAAACCTGGTACCCTGCAGATGTACCTCTACCATATATTGGCTCTTAACACAGGGGAGTTCGTTAAGGGGGGCCCGAAAAAAAATTAATCCTTATAAAAACTCGAAATTGTCAGATTAAGATAAGGTAAGTTAACTACATGCAAAATAGTGTATATTTGAAAAATCTGACGATTTGAGCCGGGAGTAAGGAAATGGGGGAGTCCCAAAGTTTCACAATAAGAATCCCGCGATATTTCGCGAAATGAACATCAGATCGAAAAACTGTAAAATACACATTTTTAAAAAATCTATCGAATAGCACCAAACACAACCCCCCACGGAGGTGGGGTGGGGGGTTACTTTAAAATCTTAAATAGGAGCCCCCATTTTTTATTGCAGATTTGGATTCCTTACGAAAAAATAAGTAACATTTTTCAAATTATGCATGTGGGGTGGGGGGTTACTTTAAAATCTTAAATAGGAGCCCCCATTTTTTATTGCAGATTTGGATTCCTTACGAAAAAATAAGTAACATTTTTCAAATTATGCATAGATGGCGTTATAATCGGAAAAATCGATTGTTGGAAATGGAAAATTAAATTAAGAAATGCCAAGCGCCCACTAAAATGGAAAATGTTACTTAACTTTTTTTGGTTTTAGGACCTACTCTTCACAACCCAATAGGTCTCCAAAGCGCTCGAGTGACTGAACATTTAGCATACTTTGCTCCCCTACCATAATGAATGGCAAGGATATAATATCAAGGTAATATTGCAGCAATTAAGCATTTGATTTTGAACTCATTTATTTTTTTCAATACATATGAATAATATTAAAACTCATTTAAACATTACTAGATTAAACTACAATTAAGTAAGATATTTTATACAAAATCTGAATAGTGTTCTGAAATAAACGACTCAGTCGGAAGTGGATGACGACAGGAAGGAATACACAACATCCTACTCAAGAAACTACCGAAGAAAATGAGTACTGCTCTACTACATTTTAAGATTTTGCCTTGAAAATTCTCATTTTCTGAACAACTGGACAAGACCATCCCTCTACTAAAACCGAAAAAGGATGGAAGAAGACCATAAAACTGCAAGCCAATATACCTACTGGAACCATTAGGAAACATATGGGAGAAGCTAATCTACAAGAGCTTAATGAAACATGCAGAAAGAAGAAGAATCGTACAGGAGGACCAATTTGGATTCAGGAAAGGAAGAAACTGCGAACTACAACTAGCAAGAGTTATCAGCGACACCAAAATTCGGTTCCACAGAAATCAGAAGACAGGAATGGCCATCCTGAACGCAGAAAAAGCATACGACACGGTCTGGAAGAAAGCACTTATCTTCACGATGGACAGGTTACCTCAATAGTTGGTTAATATTTGCGATAAATATCTAACTAATAGAACTTTTCAAATTTCAACTGACCGAAAGATGCCTCAGGTTTATATAATATTTTTGTTTCAGATTTACCAACAGATGAAAGAATAAGTTCAGCTTTGTATGCAGACGATACTGCCATCTACACAGCAGGAAAAGACGACAGAAGAATTGTTCGGAACTAGAAGACCACTTGGAAAGGACAAATGGAAAATCAAGATCAACGCAGTCAAGATAACGCGTCCGTAAAATACTTATGAGTCCACCTAGACATAAAGCTGAACTTCACGCTGCATGCAAAGCAAATCAAGGTAAAAGCTGCATTAGTAAAAAATACTAATAAAACCTTAAATTTTTAGGTCCTCACCCCTGACGAAGAAGAAGATTCATTTTTACCAGGCCTATGTTAGGTCTGTGATGCTGTTTGCGGTCCCGGCACAGTATATAGAGGTTCCACAGTAAAATCACTCCTCTGTCGGCGCTTTGATCTCAGGAAGTAATACCGGCAGTACGCATTTGGTAATTCACCAGTGGTAGATGCGGGTTATTTTCCCTGTTAAAAGCCGTACGTTTCTATGCGAATAGCAATGCGAGAGTGCGGCAAAAGCGACTACCAACATTGCGCGGTCGCCATGCGCGACTACAGTTTTTACTTCCAATTTTTCGGAGAGTGGTTCTACTGTCCCTCTTTATACTGTGGTCCCAGTATGGAGCTCCACGGTGAAAACCAACTGGAAGAGGCTTGAAACCATAGAGACGACATGCTACCGGCTCATTGGAAGAGCAGCAATACAAGACCGTGCTTCCAACGCAACCACCCGAGAAAGGCTGCAGTATACACCACTGAGGGACGTGACCGAGAACAGGACTTCATATTTCTTCCACCAGGCCACAAGATGACCCCTAAATACCAGAGACATCCTCAACAGAAATCGTGTACAGAGGATGTTTAGACAAAAACATCGACCATCTGATCAGACAATAGCCATGTGGTTGCAAAATCGGTGCAGGAAAGTAGGTGCGATGCCACAAAAAATACATACAGAAGATGTCTAGACAACCAAGGCAAGAAGAATCAGAAATCCTTAACCGAAGCTGTTCAAAGGAGTTGGTGCAGCAGCGGAACATCGAAAAAGAAGAAATAAAATATCTTAAGATAATGAATTAGGGGACGGTCCTGCGAGTGGAAAGCGATTAGCTGTGTATAAAGTGCTCCTAATCAAATCCAATTTTAAATTGGACAGGAATAAGGAAAAACACATCAACAAATGAAAGAGTTAGCAAAGGACCGCAAGAAATGGAAGAGATGGATAGAAGATGAATAAAACCTCCGACGCCCCTGAGGGGCATAAGGAGTTTCGAGAAAGAAGAAGAAGATAATGAATTATATATTTTATTAGGCAATAAATGTTTTTATTTTTATTTTATATCAGCTGTTAGATTGCTGATTATCTGAACTTGCCGACTCATAAAACCCTTTATCAGCTTTCATAAGTATTTCGAATACTGCATGCTGCACCGCGGTCTGAGTCTCCCTGGAATAATTATTCACTTTTGTAGCGACATACGTGAAAAATGTGTCAGTCTCGTTCGGTTTTTCCCTTACTGTGTCGAAAATATTAAATTCACTGCCCAGCATTGATGAAGTAGGATAATCATCTGTCTTGGCTCGCGTACTGGGTATGTTAATAGGCGAAGATGCTGATGTCTCTGGGCTTAGTTCCGAAAGACTGACCTCTACTCCGATGTCATCTACATCTTCCATCATATCTTCTGGTTGCTGCAAATAAGATGCAACGAATAATTAACAAATAATGTCTACTTGTATAATCATTATGCAATGGCGTAACAGCGGGGACTTATTATTAGGGGGGGAGCAAAACCCAAATTTTTACAAAATGCTTCTCTAAGACACACAAGAATAGACTTTCGACAGGCATATGATATCGTAGAAAGAAGCCAAGTATGGACTGCCACGGCGGAGTTCTCAGTATCAAAGAGACTCATTCGGATGACCAAAGTCTGTATGGAGGATGGAAAATCAAAAGTACGTGCAAATAATTAACTGCCTGGCAGCTTTGAAATCAACAGCGGACTCAAACAGGGTGATGCGTTATCTCCACTAATTTTTAACCTTGTACTAGAGAAAGCCATGAGGTCGGCCGAAATAAAAACAGATTTACTATCAGTTCAAGATTCCAAGCTATTACTAGCATATGCAAATGACATTATCTCGTTGGAGACTCCATTTTATCCATAAAAGACATTTTCGGCAAGGTGGAAAGAGCAACAAATGAAGTAGGGCTGAAGATTAATGAAGATAAGACGAAATATATGTATGCATATAAATAGAACGACATGAAGAGACAAGATTGGACAAAATGTGTCGTCCAACACGTTTAATTTCGAAAAAGTACAACGTTTTAAGTATCTAGGGGCCGTAATCACAGCTGACAACGATGTTACTGAAGAAATAAAAGACAGAATCCAATTGGCAAATCGCTGACTATTCGCACTGTTTAAGAAGAAGTTTAAAAGATCAAAATCTATAAATCCATCGTCAGACCTGAATTAATATATAGATGCGAAACGTGGACCATGGCCAAAGTAAACGAAGAAAAGCTCAGACGCTTTGAACGAAAAATACTTAGAAAAATTTTCGGACCTCACCACATTACCACAAGCCAGTATAGGATCAGAACCAATATCGAATTAAATGATGCGCACTCTACAATGACGCCGATATAGTCCAAGATATTAAATCACAGCGGCTAAGATGGGCAGGCCACGTGCACAGACTTCATAATGAGAGACTTGGTAAGACTGGTATGGGAGGAGATTCCTACGGGAAAAGACCACTCGGACGTCCCAGAATGCGATGGAGAGATAACATCCAAGCAGATCTCCGAAAATGAACATCCCATTTGACCCTAGGTTGATGGAAGACCGAACAAATTGAAAAAAAGTTGTACAGTCAGCCAGAACCCACCCAGGATTGTAGCGCTACGTGATGATGAACACGAATATGCTTAAATATCTCTAGCTATCTATATATTTTTTCTTACCATCTTAGGTCGCTGCGTTGGCATCTTCCTGCCATCTAGAAACGTGAGAGCTTCGTAAGCGTACCACCTACTGACGTAAGCGTCACCTGATCCTGGAATAATAAAATATACACTGCATGGAACTTATTGTAAGAAAAAATTAATGTTATTACTTGTCAAATTTACGGTGATAGTTGACTATTTTGTCCACTTGCGTAGACAACTAAGTGAGAACGCATTTGAAGGGAAAGAGATACATAATGCACTAGATCTGTCTAATTTACATCTTAAAAAGCATCAGAGAATAACAAATCGAATTATAGTTCCTGACTCTTTTGTCTTACGATTCATAGATGGTGCTAGTAGCATCACCGAAGAGAGATGAAAATATTTGATTCCAGTTCTATTAAATATATCGATATATTTCAAAATTGTATCATATTTTTATATTGAAATTTCGATATATTGGAAAATATATCGATATTTGAGATTCAATGTATCGCCCACACAGGATTAATATACGATATTGTATATATATATCAATCGGTTTTAAAACGTCTTGCGACGTTGTCCGATGCCTAATTTCCATGACACTCTATCATCCCATTGGCCCTCTCTAAGATCTCTTGCGCTCATCGCCTTCGTTATTCCCTCTCTCCAAGATTTCTTGGGTCTTCCTCTCTTTCTGCGGTTATATACGATATTGGCAAGATATAAAATTATAATAAAATTTTATAATATAATTAACTATTTAGTGGGAAATAAGCCGCAATTAAATTGAAAAAATAATTTTGTGTAAAATTATTTTTTAAAATGCCACAAGGAAATAGCTTCAGAACAACTTATAATATAAATTACATCCTTACTTTCTTAAGACGCTTAGTATACTATGGGTACTAAAGAAATATTCTACTACTACAAAGAAATATCTTGATCTATCTTTGTTCAATATTGAAAAATTAAAATACTTAGGATTCATGATTCATACTCTCAAAGAATGGAACCACCGAGCAAGAGATAACAGATAACTTAGTGGATTAACACAGAAAAGAACATGCATTCATTAAATGAGCGGAGTACTGTGGGATAGACAGATTACCAGAAATAGGTACAAAGAAGAGAATATATAACACCTTGGTACTTGGTACGTAGTGTAATAACCTATGGAGCAGAGAATATTGGGTAATAAACACACGAATCAGGTCCAAAATTACAGCAACTGAAATGGAGTTCATGGAGAAATGAGGAGAAAAAACGAAGAATGGCAGTAGAATAAGACATACTCAGCTACATCGAAGAAAAACGTTTAACTTGGTATGAGCATGTGAGAAGAGCAGATCGTACAAGGTGAATATCAAAGATTTTGGATTGGAGCTCAATAGAAAAGAGAATAAAAGGTAGACCCCGAAGATCATGGAGGGATGAAGTGGACGAGGCCAAGGAAAGACGAGACCTTAGAGATGGATAATGGCATAACAGAAAGGACTGGAGACGTTGGCTGAAAGAAGGAAGGGTGCGACAGCTGTAAAAATAAAAATCCTAATATACAGGGTGTTTAATAAAGAATGGCCATAGCTTAACCTTAGATTCCTGAGTTTAAAATAGGTCGATTTAAGCTAACTTACCTTAGTACAAAAGTTGATAATAACCGAAATACAGGGTGTCAAAGTCAAACTTTTATTTTATATTTATTTTTGAATATTTCCTGACAGGCATGGAACAACAACACGAAATATGGTAAGTGGTGCTGGTATTGTGCAATCTACTAAATTATGTTAAACAAACGTTTCTGGCTACTACCAGAAGCGTACCAAGGGGGAACGTGAATGGTTGACCCTTTCCAAATTCTACGCCACTGGCGGTATTGCTATTTTAGTGCAATTTTTTGATTCTCCAATACTTTCTATGTAAAAAACATACTCTTCATTCGTAACGATAAAGCCATTAGTTTTCGAGATATTTGAAGCTAAAAACGAAGGAGTATAATACATTAATCAAAATAAGTGTGCCTTTTCATTTTTAACTTCAAATATCTCGAAAACTAATGACTTAATTGTTACGAGTGAAGAGTATATTATTTGTATAGAAAGTATTGGAGAATCTAAAAATTATGCTAAAATAGCAGTTTCATCAGTGGCGTAGAATTTGGGAAGGGTCAACCATTCAGTTTCCCCTGTCGTACGCCTCTGGTAGTAGCCAGAAACGATTATTTAACATAATTTAGTACGGTGTACAGTGCCTACACTTTCTGCCAAGTATCATACGGATATGTCAAATTATTTTAAAGTATTCTTTTTTTTTTAATAATTTATTCTTTATTTAAAACTTTAATAACTATGTGTGCCCGGTACTATAAAACTATTTGACATATCCGTGTGGTACTTGGCAGAAAGTGTAGGTACTGTACACGTGTACACCCTACTAAATTATGTTAAATAATCGTTTGTAGTTAATACCAGAGGCGTACGACAGGGGAAAGTAAATGGTTGGCCCTTCCCAAATTCTACGCCACTGATGTAACTGCTATTTTAGCATATTTTTTAGATTCTCCAATACTTTCTCTGCAAATAATATACTCTTCATTCCTAACAATAAAGTCATTAGTTTTCGAGATATTTGAAGTTAAAAATGAAAAGGCACATTTATTTTGATTAATGTATTAATGTTCCTTCGTTTTTAGCTTCAAATATCTCGAAAACTAATGACTTTATCGTTAGGAATGAAGAGTATATTATTTGCATAGAAAGTATTGGAGAATCTAAAAAATATGCTCTTCATTCCTAACGATAAAGTCATTAGTTTTCGAGATATTTGAAGTTAAAAATGAAAAGGCACATTTATTTTGATTAATGTATTATGTTCCTTCGTTTTTAGCTTCAAATATCTCGAAAACTAATGGCTTTATCGTTACGAATGAGGAGTACGTTATTTACATAGAAAGTATTGGAGAATCAAAAAATTGCACTAAAATAGAAATTTCGCCAGTGGCGTAGAATTTGGGAAGGGTCAAACATCCACGGTCCCCCGTCGTACGCCTCTGGTAGTAGCCACAAACGTTTGTTTAACATAATTTATTAGGGTGTACAGTACCAGCACCACTTACCAAATTTCGTGTTGTTGCCCCATGCCTGTCAGGAAATATTCAAAAATAAATAAAAGTTTAACTTTGACACCCTGTATTTCAGTTATTATCAACTTTTGTACTAAGGTAAGTTAGCTTAAATCGACCTATTTTAACCTCAGAAATCTAAGGTTAAGCTATGGCCCATTCTTTACCAAACACCCTGTAGATAGACATAATAATCTACCTATAACTATATAGATTTAAAAAGGTATTAAATATATGATATGATATTTAATTTTATTAATTATTTAAATCTTTTAATTAAGTATTTTTTTATTTATTATTCTAACCCTATTAAAAACTTTTTTTTGTTAATTTGAGCGAATCCGCTTCTGGAGAGTTTGTTGTTCGTTATTACAATACGACGGAGTCGCAGAGTCAGGCAAAATTTCTTACTGTATGTATCTTGACTACACTACTTAAACTACTATAATTATTCAATATGTATAACAACTTACTTTTACCCTGTCTTATTCTGTATTTCTCACGCCGGTAAGAACCCAACAAGGACTGTATTTTTCTTCTACACTCGTCCCAAGGCATGTTTACTTCTTGTCCTATTTCCCTCCAGGCCTTGACTTTAATAGGTTTTTTATAATACTTCGGATCTTGAAAATCCCACAATAAGGATGTTCTACGGTAAGCTTCAATAAGTTTTAGAACATGTCTTTCCGACTTCCACTCCATTACACAAATATTGCAATTCAAGCGCGCCAAAACCACAAACCTATCGCGTTCCCGTCTCAATACGTATTGTGTAAGCGTTCGTTGAATAACCGACAGAAGTTGGATCGTTCAGGTACGTATCAACACAACGATGAATCCGCTCCGTGTAGCAGCTCAAATGGATATGGCATGTGGCCTGCGCTCCCCTGCATATAGACCGCAAACCGGTTGAATCGAAGAGGGTGAGCACCGAGCGGCGATCACCAACGTATCACGTATCCACTATGTGGAGCTGCTACACGGAGTGGGGTTCGCTCTTGTATGGATCGCCCTTCCATGTGCGTGCCATCTGTGCTCCGTTTGTGCGCAACTTGAAAACAACAGGTTCGGACTTCGAACTAAGGAGCGCGCTTCACCAGTTTATTTACTAATTTACGGGGCCCTATTTAGTGTAAAAGTACGAAATTCATATGTGCCTACATACTTTTATTGGAAAGGGCCTAGCCGGGTAAGGGTAAGATGATGAAAAGTGCCCCCAACTCGATTCGAATTCCATATTTATAGGTCGCCGTTTAGCATATCTAGTGAAACTCACTTTCTGAAATTTTTAGCCCCCTAAGTGGTCATGTGACCCACCTAGAGCGTAATTAGGGTATTTATGTTTTAATTTTTTATCTCAGCTGCATCGAGAACTAGCGAAAAACTTCAAATGAGAAAATTGTAAGCCTTAAATAGATCTGCCCGAAAAAATTTTTATTTTTAATTTTTGGCGGAAAATTTAAATTTTAAAACGATTTTAAAATTTTAAATGAGTATAAAAAAGTAACTAAGACATTCGTTTTTACGAAAAAAATATATAACGTGTATTTTTGCATAATGTTTCACCCTGAATTTTTTCAAATTATTAAAATTGGTGAAACGCACCTTTAAAAATAAAAAACCGCATTTTTTCGGTTTTTTTTTTCGTTTTTTGATACAATTTTATACATGTTTTTTTAAAAAAGGTAACACCTTCACTAGAATTGGTAAAACACTGAAAAATAATTGGGGTTTGCTTAATAAAAAATTTTTGTAACGCCATCCATTTTCAAGATACAGGGCGTTGAAAAGAACAAAATTTTAAACATTTTTTACGATTTTGCCGAAACTACTGGCAACATTGTAATAAAACTTGGCGGGTTTTAAGAGGTAGTTATTGTGCATGTTTTGACATACGATTAAGGACTTTATATACATCATTGGCGCGCATAGGGGCGCCTATGCGCCCCTATTTATGCGCGCATAAAAAAAGATAGTACGCCACTGACATATTTCAAATTAACAATCATTTTTGAATTTCCCGTTCAATTTGCGATTAAAAAACTATCTTCTCATTTTTCATACGACGCGCCGTTTTGCTGCAAAAAATAAAATATCTTAACGCTTCCAAAGTATTCGAATTAGTTTTTATAATGGATGTACGAGTTTATGTACAATATAGATAGAAACTATTATGTACTAGTATGTACTAGAAATTCGAATTCTTTGTAAGGGTAAGATGTTTTATTTTTTGAATAAAAATGGCTCGTCGTATGAAAATAGGAAGATAGATTTTTTGTCACAAATTGAACGAGGAATTCAAAAACGATTGTTAATTTGAAATATGTCAGTGGCGTACTATCTTTTTTCTTTAAAAAGTTCAGACCATTACCCCTATGCGCCCCAATGATAAATATAAAATTCTTAATTGTATGTCAAAAAATGCACAACAACTACCTCTTAAAACTCGCCAAATTGTATTACAATGTTGCAAGTAGTTTCGGCAAAATCGTAAAAAATGTGTAAAGTTTTGTTTTCTTCAACGCCCTGTATCTTGAAAATGGATGGCATTACAAAAAATTTTTATTAAGCAAACCCCAATTATTTTTCAGTTTTTTACCTATTCTAGTGACGGTGTTACCGTTTTTGAAAAACATGTATATAATTGTATCAAAAAACGAAAAAAAAAACCGAAAAAATGCGGTTTTTTATTTTTAAAGGTGCGTTTCACCAATTTTAAAAATTTGAAAAAATTCAGGGTGAAACATTATGCAAAAATACACGTTATATATTTTTTTCGTGAAAACGAATGTCTTAGTTATTTTTCTATACTCATTTAAAATTTTAAAATCGTTCTAAAATTTAAATTTCCCGCCAAAAAATAAAAAAAATGTCGGACAGAACTTTTTAAAGCTTACCACTTTTTTATTTAAAGTTTTTCGCTAGTTCTCGATGCGGCTGAGGTAAAAAATAAAAACATAAAAACCCTAATTAGGCTCTAGGTGGGTCACATGACCACTTAGAGGGCTAAAAATTTCAGAAAGTGGGTTTCACTATATATGCTAATCGGCGACCTATATGGAATTCGAATCGAGTTGGGGGCACTTTTCATCATCTTACCCGGCTAGGCCCTTTCTTAAATAAAAAGTACGTACCAGTTGTTTTGAAAATTTGCATGATCATTAAAATTTATTAAAAAAAAGTAAAAGTAAAAAAATTTCATAAAAAATATTGAAAAATTAAACGATTTATGCGCCATCTGCTGGCACCGTGATGAAACATAGCTCCACTGTTGCAGTGATTGGGACTAAAAGAGATCATGAAATATAAAATTTCAAAGTAATTGTTGAAATATAAGTTATTTTCTATACCATAAACTAGGGTTTTTTTGATTGGATAAAAAATGTCAATTTGGCGGTATTTGAAAGGCCATAAAGACATTTGTTGCCGGTTTGTATCCTATTGTTTATTTCTTGTGATTCGTTATTGCCTTCAGCAATTGTTGTTCCAAATTGTTGTTCCAAATTGTTGTTCTCAAAGTTAAAGTCATCGAAGATGATGTTCTGACCGATCCTGCCTCTGCTTTGGTTATTGCAACTCTTATACATATGTTTCGTTTTATTTTCATTGATCAGGAGATCCATCTTCTCTGCTTCCTTCTCGATCCTGACGAAAGTCTCCTGCATCCTTACTCTGGTGTTTCCTATTAAATCGATATCGTCTGCGAATGCCAACAGTAGGATTGGTCCTTCTCGATGAAATACCGTAGTCGGTTTTCTGATTCTTGCACTTCTGATTGTGTTCCAAAGCTAAGTTGAAGAGTTGAACTGAAAATGCATCTCCCTGTTTTAGTCTATGGTTTATTTCGAATGTCTCCGAGTATTGTTGTCCAACTGTCACCTTACATCGTAACCGTTCCATACGCATCCGTATCAAACTGATTAGTTAGTTATTTTGGAAAGTTCCTGCATCGCTGTCCACAGTGTAGCCCTGCATACTCTATACTATACCAAATGCTTTTGAGCATTTTTCCATCATCTCTTTTATTGTGAATATCTGATCAATAGTAGAGCGGCCTGGTCTAAATCCGCATTGATACCTACCTAATTAGACCAGTAAGGATCTGTTTTTAGGTGGATGTGAGAGGTGGCATGAGAGGATAAAGTTAGGTGATAACTTCGTTAATAATAATTGATTTATGCTCCTTCTCAAATATGCCCGGAACATTAATAAAAAAAATAAAATATTTAAAAATTTCGTTTTTTTTTCTACTTTTTTTGCTTATAACTTTAAAACGATTCATTTTGGAACAAAGTTGTATAGGAATAAAACAAAGATAATTAAATTTTCTATCAGATGAGATTGGTTAAAAATGTCTTAATTTATCACCCTTGCTGCAAAATAGCAATAAATATAAAATAAAGGGGCAAAACAAGCCTGTCCTTATTCAATGATTTTCCATCACTTAGGTTACACTTGGAACCTTCCTAATTCGCTTAGAAAATTTTTGTAATGTGCTAAAACCGTACACCAAATTTCATTAAAATTGACTTACTAGATTTTGAATAATAATTTTGCAATCTAAACTTTTTTTAAAAAATTAAAATTTTTTAAAATCTTGCACAACAAAAACTAGAACATACAAATATTTGTGAATTTTTTTACATATAAAGAAGCACTCCACCTATCTAATGCACTTTACAGAATTGAAATCGGATTGTTTAAGCAGCCTCAACAATGTTTTAAAGTTATAAACAATTTTTTGGCTTATAAACAAATTAGTCCTGTGGCCAGGAGGTGCTACGGGCTCCTTTATTTAGATGGACTTACACCCAAGATTTTTATGTATTTTTTGACCCGTAAAACACGATTTTTTTGGGTAACAGTTGATCCGGATGTCGATAAGATTGTTATAAACAAAGAACTTGAGGAATTACATAACATCGATTTTTCGCAAAATAAAATATTTTTTGTATTTCTTGGGTAATTCTAAGCAAAAAATGTTCTTACAAGTTTTTTCGCAGGATGCATAGTTTTCGAGATAAACGCAGTGGAACTTTCAAAAATTCGAAAACTTGCAATTTTTGAACGCGAATAACTTTTGATTAAAAAATAAAATAGCAATTCTGCTGACAGCATTTGAAAATTTAAGTCAAATTACACCGGTTTTAATTATTTGCATTGCTAAAAATTAATTTTTTTATTATTAAACAAAGCTATTTGTTTATAAGCCAAAAAATTGTTTATAAGTTTAAAACATTGCTGAGGCCACTTAAATAATCCGATTTTAATTCTGTAAAGTGTATTAGATAGGTAGAGCACCTCTTTATATGTAAAAAAATTAGACAACTTCTAAATGGGCTACTTTTTGTTCAGAAAGATTTTAAAAAATTTGAACTTTTTTAAAAACATTTAGATTGCAAATTTATTATGCAAAACCTATTTGGTCGATTTTAATGAAACGGTTTAAGTATATTACAAAGAATTTCCTAAGCGAATTACTAAGGTTCTAAGTGCCACCAAAGTGGTTAAAAACATTGAATAACAACAGGCGTAATTTGCCCCCTTATTTTGTATTTATTGCTATATTGCAGAAAAGGTAATACGTTAAGACATTTTTGACCAGTCGTATATCATACAAAATTCAATTATCTTTATTTTATTTCTCTACGACTTTGTTCCAAAACGAATCGTTTTAAAGTTATAAGCAAAGAAAGCAGAAAAAAATCGACGTTTTTCGAAATTTTCAAATATTTTAATTTTTTTATTAATGTTCCGGGCATATTTGAGAAGGAGCATAAGTCAATTATAATTATTAAAGTTGTCACCTAACTTTATCTGCAAAAATCCGAATGCCACCTTTCACATCCAAAAATAGACGTTTTTTCACAGATCCTTATTGGTCTAAATCCCCAACGATTTCTTTTGTGTACATTTTGGTTCTTTCTATTATTATTATAAATCAAATAAGGGCAGAGGAGCGAGCTCCTATTATGCCCAAAAACAAAGAGAAATATCATTATACAACTAATACAGATTAAGAATAAAGTTACATTAACAAACATCAAATAAAAATACTGAATACTAAAACAATAAACAATGCCGCCCTAAAACAATTCAGTCCTGTAAAGCTCCTATAATGTCCAATCCAAAACAAAGAAAAATATCGTTATAAAACTAATAAAAATTATAAAGATTACAATTTCAAACAAAATTCTGAAACAATATATAATGCCGTCCTAAAATAATTCAGTCCTGCAAAGAAAATACAGAACCATCAAGTCGATTTTTAAAAATGTTAACACTACTTGCCGATATGGTGTCTTCATCTAAGTTATTCCAGATATTAAATATTCTGTTTGGTAAAAAGTTCATCCTGGGTCTTGTTGTCGTCTGTTCCCTCTTTAATTTATAACGGTGGTCTCTTAATCGTTCGTCTTGATTTAGCGTAAATATTGTGTTAAGGTTTCCAAAATTATATTTTAAAAGACATGATTAGGTCACCTCGAAGACGTCGATGCTCAAATGTTGTTAGATGAGCCAAGGAGAGTTTATCTTCATAATTAGGTCTTACACGGCCAAATGCCAGCCTTAAAAATTAAATCTAGTATGTAGGATGTTTGCAATGACTTGGCAGGTGGTATATATGAGTGATATTCCACACTAGTTAATATATAATATATTGCTTTTTGTTACCTTTTTTGTGGATTGGTACAATAAATAACCCTTCTTTCCATTGATTCTTCTCTCCAAATGCCTTGAATTAGCTTATATATAGAACTGTACAAGGATTTTCCTCCGTGTTTAAGCACTCTGCGGGTCTATCATCGTTACCTGGTGCCTCATTATTTTTAACTTTATGCTATATACAAGTAACATAGCAAAAGTAAAAAAGCAAAGTAGCTAGGTATACCTGTGTATTATTTGGGGATCTAGTTTTCTTTTTAAAAAATTAGTCATTGTTATTATTCCAGATTGGCAGTGACAATTCGATTTCTTGCCACAGAAGAATCGTATACTAGTCTTCGGTACATCTTCAGAATTTCTAAGCCGTCTATGGAACATATATTATATAGTACCAAAAGTTTGTGCAGCACTTGTTAATGAATTACAAGGATATATCAAGGTAATATTAATAAGCAGCAATTAAGCATTTTATTTTGAACTCTTTTATTTTTTTCAATACATAATAATATTAAAACTCATTTAAACATTACTAGTGTAGATTAAACTAGATTAAACTGAATAGTGTTCTGAAATAAATGACTCAGTCGGAAGTAGGTGGAGACAGGAAGGAATTCACAACATCCTACTCAAGGAACTACCGAAGAAAATGAGTACAACTGTACTACATTTTTAGATTTTGCCTGGAAATTACCATTTTCCGAACAACTGGAAGCACTCCAAGTCCATCCCTCTACTAAAACCGAAGAAGGGTAGAAGAAGACCAGAAAACTGCAGGACAATATACCTATTGGAACCGTTAGGAAAAATATTGGAGAAGATAATCTACAAGAGGTTGATGAAACATGCAGACAGAAGAAGAATCATACAAGAGGACCAATTTGGATTGAGGAAAGGAAGCAACTGCGAACTACAGCTAGCAACAGTTATCAGGGACACCAAAATCCGGTTCAACAGAAATCAGAAGACAGGAATGGACATCCTGAACATAGAAAAAGCATACGGCACGGTCTGGAAGAAAGCACTTATTTTCAATATGGACAGAGCTAGTTTACCTCAGTATTTAGTTAATATTTGCGACAAATATCTAACTAATAGAACTTTTCAAGTTTCAGCTGACCGAAAGATGTTTAGGATACTAGAAGTCCAGGAAGGGATGCCCATTTTATATAACATTTTTGTATCAGATTTACCAACACATGCAAGAACAAGTATAGCTTTGTATATAGACGATACAGCCATCTACACATCAGGAAATGACGACAGAAGAATTGTTCGGAACTATTAAAAGAGCACTTGGAAAATGAAGATCAACGCAGCCAAGACCCGTACAATAATCTATACCAGCAGAAGAGCTCATGATGAGAGGTAACGTCATTACTCAGAAGCATCCGTCAAATACTTATGACTCCATCTAGACAGAAAGCTGAACTACACGCTGCATGCAAAGCAAATCAAGGTAACACCTGCAATAGTAAAAAATACTAATACAATCTTAAATTTTTAGGTCCTCGCCACTGACGAAGAAGAAGAATAACTGGAAGAGGCTTGAAACGACAGACACGTCATGCTACCGGCTCATTGATAGAGCAGCAAGGCAAGACCGAGTTTCCAACGCAACCATCCAAGAAAGGCTAAAGTATACTTTAAGGCGGGTTGACATTACTAAATAGTGAATAACGAACGTGGCTCACGCTTACGTATTTTGCCCGTGGTATTGTTAGATATTTTATTATCTATTTTCAAATTCGAGCAGTACATTTGTATCTATGAACAGCTCAACGATGAAATCGTCAAAATAGGAAATGCCAGAGAAATTATATTATTAGGAGACCTAAATGGCAGAACAGGCAATAAAAAACAGGATGACGTAGTAGGCAGATACGGCGAGGAAGTACTCAACAATAATGGAACAAGAATAATTAACATCTGTAAACAGAACAATTTAAGAATTATGAACGGCTTCTTCCAGCATAGATGCATTCATAAATATACTCGGACCCAACCTACTATGAACCAGAAAAGTATAATTGATTATCTTTTGATAAAACAACGGAGTCGAATGAAAATTAAAGATGTAAGGGTTTATAGAGGAGCAACATGCGGCAGTGAACATCATCTTCTAAAAGCGGAAGTACTGTTCCCCGGAATGAAATCTCAAAAAAATCTAAATCCACGAGAACAAGGAGGAAACAAATTGGCACCAAAAAAAGAAATACAACCTAGAAGGCTTACAACAAACAAGCATAAGAACGTTATACGAAAAGCGACTGGACGAGAAACTGAAAGGACAATATACATTTATAAATACGGAACATCTTCATACACATATAACACAATGTATACACGAAGCTGCATATGAGGCATTGGGGGAGTACAAAGACAACATAAGAAATAAACCATACTGGTGGGACTTAGAAATAGCCACTGAAATAGACGATAAGAGAGAAAAGTACCGGAAATATATGAGTACACAGAAAGATTCCGATAAGGTTTTATACAAAGAAGCACAAGCAAGAGTGCGGGAAAAAATTCCACAGAAGAAAAACGAAACGTGGACAAACAAATGCAATCAACTTAACGCCTATATAGGGGGGACAAGAAACACAGAGAGCTGGAAATTCCTTAAAACGTTGAGAACAGATACCAAAAGGGATATAATAACACCGATTACTCTGGAAAAGTGGGATGGCTATTTCAAGCAGTTACTAGTAGAAAATAGAGAAGATTTTATTAAAAACGAAGATCACGAAAGTTTCAATGTAATTGTCAGTGGCTCACCGATTCGGTTAAGACTGGAAGAAGTACGAAATGCATGCAAATCCCTAAAAAATAGAAAAGCGTCAGGGCCTGGCGACATAGCACCAGAACTGCTCAAATACGGTAGCAACACCCTGTATGAATACCTAAGAGATCTATTTAATAGATGTATGAATGGCGAAGTCATACCAAAAGAATGGCAATTGTCTGTAATTTCTACAATACACAAGAAAGGCAGTAAAAATATATGCGATAATTACCGGGGAATATCTGTCACAAGCACCATCAGCAGAGTTTACGGAAAAATTATCAAAAATAAAATAGAAGAAGAATACAAGGACTAAGAGGCCGAAGAGCAAGCCGGTTTCCGCGCTGGCAGATCCACCACTGACCACCTATATTGTGTAACACAGTTAATAGACAAACAAATAGCCTACAATCAAGAACTGCATTTAGTGTACATAGACTTAAAAAAAGCATACGATACGGTACCACAAAGTAAACTTTGGGAAGCCCTCGAAAAAACTAACATCAGTCTGAACCTCATTAAAGCTGTAAAAAATCTATACCAACATAATATAGCAAAAGTTAAGCTAGGCAAGGAAATCTCGTCAGGATTTGAAGTGAATAAGGGTCTTAAACAGGGCTGCTGTCTATCGCCGACACTATTTAAAATATATTTAGAGCAAGTTTTGAAATCCTGGAAAAGGAAATGTAAGAATATGGGTATACCGCTAAATGATGATAACATGCTATACACTCTATGTTTTGCGGATGATCAGATTCTTATGGCCCAGGATTATCACGATATTGAATATATGACCCGAAAAATCATAGAAGAGTACCGGAACTGGGGTTTAGAAGTGAATACCAAGAAAACGGAATATATGTGCGTTGGAGGTATACAGCAGGATCTAGCGTTGGAAAATGAAATAACTATTAATCACTGTCAGGAATATAAATACTTGGGTCTTACAATTACACAAGATGGAACGTTGGACAAGAATATCCAAGAAAGGTGCACACAAGGAAGGAAAGCTATCGCATTATTGAACAAAATCCTATGGGACCAAAGTATCTCCAAAGAAAATAAACGTAACATCTATAACAGCATTGTTAAGAGCATTATAACATACAGCAGCGGAGTTTGGCCACTTAAAGAAAAATCCGAAAATATGCTCAGAACAACTGAAATGGACTTCTGGAGAAGATCTGCTGGTATATCAAGAATACAAAAAATTAGAAATACAAGAATATTGGAGATAATGGATGTAAAGCATACAATAATGGACGATATAAAAACAAAGCAACTAAGATGGTTTGGCCACGTACAACGTATGGGAGAAGACAGATTACCCAAGCAAGTGCTACGATGGGCACCAAAAGGACGGCGGAAGAGAGGAAGACCTAGGAAAAGCTGGATAGAAGGAATCCATAGGGAAATCGGAGAAAGAGGCTTGAACGAAGACATGTGCTACGATCGAGAGCAATGGCGATTGGGAATCGGAAGACGTCGTAGAACGTTATGAACCGATTATATATATACATTTGTATCTATTCATTGCATAAATACAAATGTACTGCTCGAGTTAACAATACCACGGGCAAAATACGTAAGCGTGAGCTACGTTCGTTATTCACTAGTAATGTCAACCCGCCTATACTGTGGGACGTGGCCGAGAATAGGACTTCATATTTATTCCAACAGGCCATAAGGAAACCACAAGGAAAAACACGGAAGTCGTGTACGGAGGATGTTTAGAGAAAAACACCGTCTGATCGACCATCAGATCAGACAATAGCCATATTGTTGCAAAATCGGTACAGGAAAGTAGGTGCGATGCCGCAAAAAGTACCTACAGAAGATGTCCACACACCTAAGGCAAGAAGAATCAAGGATCCACAACGGAAGCTGTTCAAAGGAGATGGTGCAGCAGCGGAACATCGAAAAAGAAGAAATAAAATACATATCTTAAGATAATGAATTAAAATATATATCATTAGGGAATAAATGTTTTTAGTTTTTATTGTAATTTTATATCAGCTGTTAGATTCCTGATTATCTGAACCAGATGATTCATACTTTCCTTTATCAGCTTTCATAAGTATTTCGAATACTGCATGCTGCACCGCAGTCTGAGTCTCCCTGGAATAATTATTCACTTTTGTAGCGACATATGTGAAAAATGTGTCAGTCTCGTTCGGTTTTTCTTTTACTGTGTCGAAAATATTAAGTTCACTGTCCAGCATTGATGAAGTAGGATAATCATCTGTCTTGGCTCGCTTACTAGGTATGTTAATAGGCGATGGTGCTGATGTCTCATCTGGGCTTAGTTCCGAAAGTTTGACCTCTACTCCGATGTCATCTACGTCTACATCTTCCATCATATCTTCTGGTTCCTGCAAATAAGATGCAACGATTAATTAACAAATAATGTCTACCAGTGGCGTAACAAACTCCGTCGGGGCCCCCCCGCAGAATTGGAAATAGGGCCCCTTTAAAAAATTACCAAATGCGACATGTGTAACAAATACCTATATGTGTTACAGCCCAGTAAATCAACGTAAAATATGGCGATACCGTGTAATTGTCAGTGTCACCACCGAAGTGTTCAATACAAGACTTTTCGAGTTATTTATGAGTAAAAATGTTTATTGTTCAACAAAAAACCACGTTTTTAGGCGATTTTTCGCAAATAGTTCAAAGAGTAAATATTCGATCGAAAAGAATATTGTTAGCAAAAATGTATCAAGCTTATAAAAAAAATGAAACAAAAATAAAGTCTATCGACTCAGTAAAAGAAAACTTGAAGCTCATGAAAAGTTTTTGTTATTCTTCAAATTCCAAATCGAATATTTCAACGTGAAATAACCAAAAAATGAAATACTGTTCAGGAAAACTCATTAGAAATTTTTAAAGTGCTTAAAAGAAGCTTTATTTTTTACAAAAGTTTCTAGCATCAAAACTAAACCATTAAGCTCCAAATACAGTTAATCCCATTTTTTGGTAAACAATTGTGAAAATCTCCCCCTATTTAGCACCCCAAATGAAACTAATCATTATCGCCTTACAAATTACCTAACTTTTTTATACGACCTGTAAGTTTCACCGGTTCAAAGTGCTTATTTTTAAAAGGGTTCTAGTTGAAGGGCTTGAATGAGTCACTAATCACGAGTATATGCAAATTTTAAACAGCCATGTCTTAACCAATTTTTGTCTTACAGAAAAACAAAATAAAGCCAAAATATTTATAAAAGCAAGACATACCGATATTTCTTTACTCTTTGAGATTTTTCGCATCACTAATACTTTTAAAGTTATTTTGAAAAAAAGGCATTTTTCCAAAATAAAACAACTTTTCAAAAATAAGAAGAACTTCGAACCGATCAAACTTACAGATCATATAAACAATAAATATTTAAAGTAAATCGTAAAGCGCTAATGATAAATTTTATTTGGGGTGCGAAATAGGGGCAGATTTTCATTATTTTTTTTTACCAAAAAAGGGCTCAAGTTTATTTTGAGCGTAAATAGTTTTGATGCTAGAAACTTTTATAAAAAATAAAAATAAAGCACATTTTTAAACATTTAAAAAAAGTTTTAAGAAATTTTCCCGAAAATTGCTTCATTTTTTGGTTATTTCAGGTTGAAATATTAGATTTGGAATTGGACAAATAAGAATAATTTTTCATGAGCTTCAACTGTGCTTTTACTCTGTCGATAGACTTAATGAAAAAGTACACAATTTTCTGTATCTTATAAGCTACATTTTTGCTACAAATATTTTTTCGATATCTAATATTTAGTTCGATAAATACTTATTTTTGAGTTATTTGCGAAAAACCCATCTGGAAACGTTTTTTTTTTTTGAAAAAATATTTTCACTCGCAAATGACTTGAAAAGTATTAGCATAGATAAAGATACTCTATAGAAGAACAAAACTTGCTTATAATTAGTCAATTTATACATTTCCGGACTTATTTTAAACATATGTTTTTCACCCAAAGGAGGGGTGTCACCCCCCGAAGTAAAAGCAACCAACGGCATAAATCCAACTTTGAAGTGGAGTGTAACTAGAACCTAAATCCAAATTGTCAAGCAAATACGTCTGTCGTGACGCTGATAATTTCACTCCAAAACTGTCATTTACTGAGCTATTGGTGTTGCACTGTTTATGACGACTTACATTTTCCATCTTTATTGGTATAGAATAAAATAGAACAAAAATTACTAAATAATTACATTAGTATTATTCTATAAGATGAACAACTTTCTTCGTGCACTATCGACTATCAGCGAATATACCTACAATTTTATTAATTCCGATGGAAAACTTCATTTTCAATACTGCACTGCTTAAAAAACGTATGTATGCAAATGATATAACAACAGATTTTTGCATACTTATATTAGACAACAAGATGGGGCCCTTGACATATTGGAGACCCCGTAAGCTTCATGCTGCGGGGGCCTCAGTTACGCCTCTGGATAATTGTATTGAAATACTAAACGTAGGTAAAGATTAAAGAGAAAACTTATTTCTAGATTTAGAAATATTGTTCTAAAATTTGACAAATTGCAATTCTCAAATCTTTCAATAGTCACGTACAAAGCATTATAGTTTATTGTCGTTACCATAAAATTTCGGTAGGCCGGAAGAGATTAAGTTTCTAGATATTATGAGATGATTCACTTGGCAAATACGTCGATTTAGAAATTTACGTTTTTAATTTTAAACACACAACGTAAACTAATATAACAATAACAGATTTTTACATAATATCAGATGACAAGATGGGGCCCCCAAGCGATTGGGCCCCCCCGCAAGCTTCACGCTGCGGGGGCCTCTGTTACGCCCCTGATGTCTACTCGTATAATCATTATGCGATAACACGAAAGCGGGGACCTATTCTTAGTGGGTGAGCAAAACCCAAATGTTTACAAAATGCTTCTGTAAGACACACAAAAATAGACTTTCAAAAGGCATATGATATCGCAGAAAGAAGACACGTATGGAATGCCATGGCGGAGTTCTCAATACCAAACAAGCTTATTCGGACGACCAAAGTCTGTATGGAGGACGAAATATCTAAAGTACGTGTAAATAATTAACTGTCAGGCAGCTTTGAAAACAACAGTGGACTCAAACAGGGTGATGCGTTATCTCCACTGCTTTTTAACCTTGTATTAGCAGTGGCGTGCTGGCCATATAAATGAATCGGTGCAATCACCGAGAGGCCGCGGCCTCTTGAGGCCGGTCAAATAAGATTTTTTCAAAAAAAATTTTAGATATAACAAAATATTTTTTTAATTTCTAATCGAATGTTGATTTTGTTAATAATATTAATAAAACATTTCAAAAAAATTCAATTTTTTTAATTGTAAAATACAGTTAAGTAAATGAATAAGGCTCTATATACATAAATAGAGTGCTACAGATAATATTTATTTTCATACATACAAGCATATTTATGGTTTTCCAATTTCCTTCAAACATGTATGCACTCTGCAGAATAAAAAATGGAAAAACGTCTTGCACATTTTTGACCGAATTATTGGAAGTATTGAAAAACGATTTGATCAAGACAAATCCTTTTATGATATAAGCACTCTACATACTAGAAATTTTGATACAATAAAAAATGGTATACATTTAACGGCATTTAACTCGTGGATTTTGCGGATAAATGGATTGCATTAAAAAATAGGATTTTTCAAATTATTGAAATTATAGAAGATCTATAATAATAATAATAGTTAATGATAAATATGTTAAGTCTACAGAAAATATGAAGGATGATATTATTAATCTACGTGATAATGAACATGAAGTAACAAATGACAATGTTGATATCGTGAAAACTTCATCTCCGTGTAGTACTAAAAAGTGTAAAGATTGTATAGCTTGCTGTTACATTGTTTTGCATAAGTACAACTTATATCAGTGTGCTTATGCAAATTTAAATAGTATATAAGCATTTATTAACGCTTTCAGTGACACAAGTATCTAGAGAAAGAAGTTTTTTAACGTTGAAATACATAAAAAATCGGTTAAGAAGTACTATAACACAAGATCACTTGAAACATTATTATGCTAATGTATATAGAAAAAGAAGCTTTGCAAGAACTTAAAAATGATGAAATAATCGACAAATTTGCTCAAATATCTACTTTAATGCGGAAATTGTTGATCGAGAGTTAAGTAATTATTTTATGAAATAATTGCAAAATAATGTTTAGAATATTGCCTTATATTAACATTTTAAATGTTGTTAAATTAAAGTATTTGCTCTGTAATTGTATTCGTACTCTCTTGTATAATTGATGTACTAAAATTGAACTTAATACATAATTGAAAAATTCTCAATTTTATTTTATCTTAATTCTATCAAATTCATATTATATTAATTTATTCAGGAAATTATAGTTTCTGCCTCAATTGCCATACATGTAATTTATTATTTCTAAGATTGCTTATTCTTAAATAAAACTATATAGCAAATTTAAAAAAATCATTGAATTCAAAGTTTTATGTTTGATTTAAAAACAATTTATATTTTTGTTTTTTTTTTATTTTATAAATAACGAATAAAACATCCTGATAATCGAAGGTAAAATGAGGATAAGAGGCCGCTTTTCTATAAAATTACCCGGCCGCTTGAAAAGTTCCAGCACGCCACTGTGTATTAGAGAAAGCCATGAGGTCGGCCGAAATGAAAACATATTTGCTATCGATTCAAGATCCCAAGTTATTACTAGCATATGCAAATGACATTATCTCGTAGGAGACTCCATTCTATCCATAAAAGACATTTTCAACAAGGTGGAAAGAGCAATGAAGTAGGGCTGAAGATTAATGAAGAGAAGACGAAATACATGTATATAATTAGAACGACACGAAGAGACAGGATAGCACAAAATGTGATGTCCAACACGTTCAATTTCGAAAAAGTATAACGTTTTAAGTATCCGGGTGCAGTAATCACAGCTGACAACGATGTTACTGAAGAAATAAAAGACAGAATGCAATCGGCAAATCGCTGTTCGCACTGGATAAGAAGTTCAAAGATCAAAATCTGTAAATCCATCGTCAGACCTGTATTAACATATGGATTCGAAGCGTGGACCATGACCAAAAAAAAAAAAACAAAGAAAGCTCAGACGTTTTGAACGAAAAATTTTCGGACCTCACCACTACATTAACACAAACCAGTATAGGATCAGAACCAATATCGAATTAAAAGCACTCTACAATGACGCCGATAAAGTCCAAGAAATTAAATCACAGCGACTAAGATGGGCAGGCCACGTGCACAGACTTCATAACGAGAGACTTGTAAGACTGGTATGGAAGGAGATTTCAACAGGCAAAAGACTACTCGGACGTCCCAGAATGCGATGGAGAGATACCATCCAAGCAGATCTCTGAAAAATGAACATTCCATTTGAACCTGGGTTGATGGAAGAGCGAATAAATTGGAAAAAAGTTGTACAGTCAGCCAAGATCCATCCAGGGTTGTAGCGCTACGTGATGATGATGAACACAAACATGCTTAAATATCTCTATCTATATATTTTTTCTTACCTCCTTGGGCGGTTTCTTTGGCATTACCCTGTCATCTAGAAACGTGAGAGGTTCGTATGCGTACCACTTACTGACGTACTTGGAACCTGGAATAATAAAATATACACTGTATGGAAAATATTGTAAGAAAAAATTAATGTTATTACTTGTCAAATTTACAGTGATACATACAAGGACAGTACAGTACAGTATTTTACTATTTTGAAAAAGATACATAATGCACTAGGTCTATCTAGTTTACATCTTAAAAAGCATCATAGAAGAATATATTAAAAAATATATAATACCATGACAAGAAGTATCTTCACTTATGGGCGTGAAAATTGGACAATAAATAAGAAAAAAAAAAATAAGAGCAACAGAGATGGAATTCCTAAGGAGAAGCTGCAGAGTAACAAGGAGATATAGAATGAATAACATAGAGATTAAGAGAAGAATTAGAGTGCACTCAGAGACATAATAGACTACATCGAACAGAAGAGTTTAACCTGGTACGGATATGTCAGAAGAGAAGACCAAAATCGTCGGATAAATTCAATAACAGAGTGGAGCCCGATAGGAAAAAGGAAGAGAGGCAGACCCCGAAGATCCTTCAGAGATAAAGTGAACGAAGCAATGGAGAGAAGAAATCTACAGGAACGGAACTGGTACGATAGAAAGAGCTGGAGAGAACGGTTGAGTGAAGGGATACAGTGTAATCTGTGGAAATCCTTATAACCCAATAAATGACCGTTTTGGAGTGTAATTTCCAGGGGCAACTCCGAATTGCATGAAAATTTGGATTTAGGTTCAACTTACCCTCCACTTCAAAGTTGAATTTGTGCCGTTAGTTGCTTTTACTTGGGGGGTGACATTTACCCCTTCTCGGGGGGGTGCAAACCGCGTGTTTAAAATAAGGCCGGAAATTGTTAAATTTACTTATTTTAAGCACCTTTTGTTCTATAAAGTTTTTTACGTAAGTCAATACTTTTCGAGTTATTCGCGATTTAAAATGTTGATTTTTCCACAAAAAAACTACGTTTTCAGACCGTTTTTCCCAAATAACTCAAAAAGTAAATATTTTATCGAAAAAAATATTTTTAGCAAAAGTGTAGCCTATAAAAAAAACGAAAAAAACGGTGTACCAGTAAAGTCTACAAAGTGAGTAGAAGCAAAGTTGTAGCTCATGAAAAATACGTTTTTATTCGTATAATTCCAAATCGAATAATTCAACGTGAAATCACCGAAGAACGAAGCGTTTTTCGGGAAAACCTTATTAACATTTTTAAACTATTGGAAAAAAGCTTATTATTTGTTTTTTACAAAACTACAGCATCAAAAATAAACGAGTTACACTGAAAAAAAAAAGTTGGCCCCTTTTTTTGCTAAAAAAAAAATCGTGAAAACCTCCCTCTATTTAGCACCCTAAATGCAATTAATCGTTTGGCTTAACCATCTATTTTAACTGTATATGTATTGTTTATAGTTTATATGATCTGTAAGTTTGATTTATTTGAAGTGTTTATTTTTAAAAAATATTTGGTTTTATAGAAAAAAAAATTTCTAAAAATTTTTGAAAAATTTCATTTTTTCAAAATATGTAACTTAAAAATATTAGTGATAAGAAAAATCTTAAAGAGTAAAAAAATGTAGGTTTTGCTAGTATAAATATGCTAGTTTTATTTTGTTTCTCCATAAGACAAAAATTGGTTAAGATATGGCTGTTCAAAATTTGCATACACTCGTGATTAGTGATCCATTCAAGCTTTCTCAATTATAACCCTTTCAAAAATAAACACTTTAAACCGGTGAGACTGACAGATCATATAAAAAATAGATAGGTAAGTAAATTGTTTGTAAAGCGGTAGCGATTAATTTCATTGGGGGAGCTAAACACGGCGAGATTTTCATGATTTTTTACAAAAAAAAAGAGGGCCAACTTTATTTTGAGCGTAACTCGCTTATTTTTAATGCTAGAAACTTTAATAAACAATTAAAATAAAGCTTTTTATAAACACTTTAAAAAAGTTTAAATGGGTTGTTCCCGAAAAGTGCTTAATTTTTCGGTGATTTCACCTTGAAATATTCGATTTGGAATTAGACGAATAAGAACGTATTTTTCATGAGCTACAACTCTGTTTTTATTTGATTGATAGACTTTACTGATATTGTCCTTTTCATGAACATTTTTCAGTGCGTAACAAATGATAGGAAGAAGGGTAAGTCCGTGATAATACACATTTATGACATTTATTCTAACATGACATTTTAGTTAAATCTGACAGTTGTCACATTTTATTTTCAGTTTGGAATAAAACAAATCAAATGTGTTTCTTGCATTTATAAAATGGTATTTTCTTTGATTTGTATAGTCTTATAAATTATACAGATTATATTTGTAATATTATTATCTAATTTAAAAAAATAATTTTTTTTATTATGACGCCATCTACCGACAACTAGAATAACCACCGAATTAGAATAATTACCAAAGTAATCACCGACGTGCCTTTTTTCTGTCACATACAATTTAATGCGTTAGAAAGAAATCGAAAAACTGTGACGCACTGAAAGATGATCATGAGAAAAATAATACACCGTTTTTTTGGGTTTTTTATAAGCTACACTTTTGCTAAGGATATTTTTTTCGGTAAAATAATTACTTTTTGAGTTATTTGCGAAAAACCGTCTGAAAACGTAGTTTTTTTTGTCGAAAAATCAACATTTTCAATGGCAAATAACTCGAAAGGTATTGACTTACGTAAAAAACTCTATAGAACAAAAGTTGCTTAAAATCAGTCAATTTATCCATTTCCGGTCTTATCTTGAACGTATGTTTTTTCACCCCCGAGAAGGGGTGACTGTCACCCCCCAAATAAAAGCAACCAACGGTACAATTTCAACTTTGAAGTGGAGGATAAGTAGAACCTAAATCCAAATTTTCATGCAATTCGGAGTTGCCCCTGAAAATTACACGGTATCGCCGAATTTCCCGTTCATTACCATTTATTCCCATAACAACTTGAATTTTAGTTCCTGACCTGACTTATTTGCCTTACGATTCATACAGGGTGATTGATTAGTAGGGTAAAGCTCAATAGCTCAGCTATAGTAATAGATAGCAATAAAAGTTAGTAACAAAAATTTCAGCCACCTTTGAGCTTCACATTACAAAATTAGTTAGAATGTTACAGGGTGTTCGATAACCCAGTGGCAGACCAAACTTTTTGTTTTTTTAAATGGAACACCCTATATTTTATTTTAAATTCGAAATCCTGTTAACTTCTCCATCACAAAAATATAAAGGTTTGTTATGTTTTAGGGTATTTACAAAGTTATAACCAATTTTATATGAAAATCGTAACAAGTTCAACTCCCTGTATAAATAAAAATAAGCAAAACAACAATGGTTTATTAATGCCATATTTTTTAACGTATTGTCAAAATTTTCAAGAATGGTCAATATTGCTAATTTTCTTTATATCAAATACAGGGTGAGTCAAAACGCAAGTACATTATTTTCTCAGTAATTTTAAATGGAACACCCTGTATTTTATATCACTATTGGAAAGTACCATTACCGTACTTTAATTTTTAGATAATATTCCCTATGTCTAAATTTATTAGTCTTCGAGATATTTTCATTTTTCAATGGACCACCCATTAGCGTGGCCACCCAAATCACCAGAATTTAATAAACTGGACTGATTTTTTTGGGGTTACGTTAATAATGAAGTTTATAAAATACCTCCAACAACAAGGGATGAGATGCAAAATAGAATACAAAGTGTATTTCGATGTGTTAATTTACAAATGCTCCGTAGAGTAAGTAGCTCATTCAATGATCGTTTTTAGGCGTACATAAATGTGTTAGGAGATAATTTTGAACACCTTATGTAATTAAATATTAAAAATATTTTATTAAAAGTAGCTTCTAATTTTTTCAAACATGTTTTTTTGCAAAATGTATTACTGATCAATTATGTTTCGTTCTTTATTTGTTACATTGTTACATTTACATACAAAAGTAGTGTTTAATTGTCTTCACAAAATATTGTATTTTGTGTTTGTGTGTTTTTTTTGTAAAATTTATTACTAATTTTCTTTGTTTATTTGTTGCATTTACATAAAAAGATAGTTTTTAATTGTTTCAAAAATGTTGCATGTAGTGGTTGTGTTTTGTTTGTAAAATGTATTACTAATAAATTATTTTTATTTCTTTATTTGCTACAGTGTTACATTGATTACCGGATTGATAATCGGTAATCTTCAATTATTGTCAATTCAGTCATGGCTTACTTAAAATTTAGATAAATTAAAACATCTAAAATAATTTGCTCTGAAAAATGAAAATATCTCGAAAACTAATAAATTTGGGCATAGGGAATGTTGTATAAAAATTAAAGTACGTTAATGTTACTTTTCAATAATGATATAAAATACAGGGTGTTCCATTTAACATTACTGAGAAAATATAGTACTTGCGTTTTGACTCACCCTGTATTTGATATAAAGAAAATTAGCAATATCAATAATTCTTAAAAATTTCGACAATAAATAAAAAAATATGGCATTAATAAACCATTGCTGTTGTGCTTATTTTTATTTATACAGGGAGTTGAACTTGTTACGATTTTCATACAAAATGGTTATAACTTTGTAAATACCCTGTATAACATTACAAACCTTTATATTTTTGTGATGGAGAAGTTAACAGGATTTCGAATATAAAATAAAATATAGGGTGTTCCATTTAAAAAAACATAAGTTAGGTCTGCCACTGTGTTATCGAACACCCTGTAACATTTTAACTAATTTTGTAATGTGAAGCTCAAAGGTGGCTAAAATTTTTGTTATTAACTTTTATTGCTATCTATTACTATAGCGGAGCTATTGAGCTTTACCCTACTAATCAATCACCCTGTACATGGTGCTTGGAGCATCACCGAAGAGAGATGAAAAGATTTGATTCCAGTTCAGTGCATCTACACAGGTGCTCCGAGGAGTAAAGCCGAAATACGTATAAGCACAAGTAGAGGCCCCGTCCTGTAATCAAATCTGAATCATCTTTACTTTCAAAATATTTATAATTTCCTCATGTTTTACCCAATATTATATCTCTTTAACACGTGGAAAAGCATGTCAAGAGCATGTCAAGATATAAGAAATTTACACCTGTTCTTATTACGAATCCGTTAATTTAATCTAAACTTCAAATTTTATTTTTTCTTCTTTTAATATCATCTTTCTTAATTCTGATTTTTGCTGCCACTCTTTTAATCTTTCACTGTTAATAAAGGCCTGGATCCCGCGTACCAAAAAAAAGTTGATTAATAGCAAGCTGAAAATTTGTTAATAGCTTAACGGTGTCTAGTCGGACAAACTTTGAGGTATGGGAACACTGGAACAGTAGTCCTGTCGCCAGGGAGGGTACAACGGCCTCCTTAATTCAGATGGACTTACCCAAGTTTTTTTAGGTATTTTGACTCGTAGAACACGAATTTTTTGGGTAACAGTTGATCCGGATGTCGATGAGATTGTTATAAACAAAGAACTTGAGAAATTACATAACAGCGATTTCTCGCAAAACAAAACAACATTTTTTTTTATATTTGTTGGGTTATTCTAAGCAAAAAATGTTCTTACAAGTTTTTTTGTAGAATGCATACTTTTCGAGATAAACGCAGGTGAACTTTCAAAAAATCGAAAAATTGCAATTTTTGATCCCGAATAACTTTTAATTAAAAAATAAAAGAGCAATTCTGCTTACTGCATTTGAAAGTTCAAGTCAAATTCTATTAGTTTTGATTATTTGCATTGCTAAAAATTAATTTTTTTATTGTTAAACAAAGCTATAAACACATAGTGTCTGCCGTGTCCAATGCATGCGTTTTAATGTACGTATAATCTGTCTACGTAGAAATTGTCTGTATGCGCGCCTACTCCTTCGATTTTAAATTAGAAATGCATTGAAAACATCATTGAAGCACTATGTGTTTATAGCTTTGTTTAACAATAAAAAAATTAATTTTTAGCAATGAAAATAATCAAACCCGATAGAATTTGACTTGAACTTTCAAATGCGGTAGGCAGAATTGCTATTTTATTTTTCAATTAAAAGTTATTCGGGTTCAAAAATTGCAAATTTTCAATTTTTGAAAGTTTAACCGCGTTTATGTCGAAAACTATGCATCCTACGAAAAAACTTGTAAAAACATTTTTTGCTTAGAATGACCCCAAAAATACAAAAAATGTTTTGTTTTGTGAAAAATCACTGTTATGTGATTCCTCAAATTCTTTTTTTATAACAATCTTATCGACATCCGGATCAACTGTTACCCAAAAAATTCGTGTTCTACGGGTCAAAATACATAAAAAAAAACTTGGGTAAGTCCATCTGAATTAAGGAGGCCGTTGTACCCCCCATGGCGACAGGACTACAGGGGAAGTTTTAATTGTGGAACAGGTTAAAATTTGGAACGTCAGACTACGAAAACGTCGCATGTATTTTGTCGGACAGAACTTCCAATTGATTTGTTACCCTTTCATTAAACTCTCATCTAAAAATCAGACCGCTATTTATTACCAACATAATTCCTGTCATTTGACATGTTCTGCGTGTTGGACTTATTAAAATACCCAGTTGGTGATAAATACCAGTCTAATGTTTGCATGAGAGTTTAATGAAAGGGTAACAAATCAATTGGAAGTTCTGTTCGACAAAATTCATAAAACGTTTTCGTAGCCTGACGTTCCAAATTTTTAACCTGTTCCACAATTAAAACTGCCCCTGTTCCAGTGTTCCCATACATCAAAGTTTGTCCGACTAGACACCGTTAAGCTATTAACAAATTTTCAGCTTGCTATTCGATTATCTCGAAGACGGTTAGAGATATCGAAATGACGTTTTCAGATTTGGATTCAGAAGACAAAACTACATAAGAATCCATCGATACATCTGCTCTAAGTAGTGCAGGAGCGGCAACGCAATAACACACAAACTTTTGCGAATTTATAAACGAAAAGTTTTCGTTGAAAATAATTATAGCCAGAATGATAGCCAATATTTGAAACGAATAGGCCCAAAAAGAAGAATTATTTAATTTTTTTTAATTAACTATTTTTTTATTTATTATTCTAACCCTATTAAAAACTTTTTTGTTAATTTGAGCGAATCCGCTCCTGGGGAGTTTGTTGTTCGTGATTACAATACTGCGGTCCAGCGTTGCCACATTTAGTAGATTTGACTGAAATAAAATTTGCTTTTTAATAGTATTTACCCCTTTTTTAAATTAATTTTCAGGCATTTTGTTACAATTTCCTAATGTCATTACGGAAAATAGATAATGAATACAGAGAAATGACACAGGACGTAGATAATGAATACAGAGAAATGACACTGGATCCTGGTATAACAAACTTGCTTGTTTCAAGCAGCAGTGCAAGTAGTATTTCGGGTGATATGAAGAGTTCAGGCAATCGGTGAGCCTATTAGAAGCTAATGTCGGAAAACTAAAATATCCAAACATATTATTATGTAACTTTGCAAAACAAATGTTGTGTTTACCTGTTTCTAATGTAAAATGCGAAAGAATTGTTGGAAATTGTATCCCAGACATGCATATGTTAAAATCAATGGATGATAAAATTTGGTATACAAATATTAAATTAAATATGAAACTGATAAAAATTAATCATAAGTAGGTCATTTTGTTTCCCTGTTACAAGTGTAAAAAAAGTTTGGTTTTTTTACAAACATTCACATTACATTAATTTCTAGTTAAGGTCATGGGGGCAAAATGTCGCCTGTCAATATGTTCAATGTGTTTTAAATGTATTAAAAGGAAACTAATAAGTATTTTTGAAAAATTTAAACGCAGAATGAAAGACTGCATTATTATCGAGGGCCGACAATTCCTTAAAAAATCAAAACGTTTCTTTTGAATGAGATATTTGGAATTAAAAAACATAAATTAAATAAATAAAATTAAATAAAAAAACATTTAAAAATTAAAATATAAAACGTGTAGTATAAAGCTCAATATATAGAGTGGGCCAAAGAAATCAGTCCACCTCGATATTTCGCAGTACTTATTAGATTTTTATTAGACACGTTTTTACCGTACATACATCTGTCATTTGTCAACCCCCTCCCTTATACTTCCCTTCCCCTTATTTTTAAATAGAGAATAGGGGTCGTATGCTAGCTCATTTGAAAGGTTATTCAATTCTCTATTTAGTAATATAAACATTAACATAATTATTTATACGGGGTGTCCAAGAACAAAAATTTTAAATTAAATTAATTGACACAAAAAGAAGAATGTATGTAATTTATTTAATTCAAAATACATTCTACTGCTGACAGAAAACAGAAAAAAATGTTTATTTCATAAATAAACATTGTTTGTTGCTTAAATTCAATATTCAACCTACCAAGAGGCAGATGGGTGGCAGCTTGAACATTGAAATTAAGCGAAAAGCAATGTTTATTTATCAAAAAACATTTTTTTCTGTTTTGTGACAGCAGTTGAATGTATTTTGAATTAAATAAATTACATACATTCTTCTATTTGTGTCAATTATTTTATTTAAAAAATTTTTTCTTGGACACCCTGTATAAATAATTATGCTAATGTTTATTTTACTGAATAGATAATTGAAACCTTTCAAATGAGCTAGCACACCACCTCTAATCCCTATTTAAAAATAAGGGGTGGGGGAAATGGAAGGGAGGGGGTTGACAAATGACAGATGTATGTACCGTAAAAATGTGTCCCCCTTAGTATGCCCCACTATGTATACAAGACCTTAATAAGACCGGTTTTGATATATGGGGCTGAAACGTGGACCTTATCTCAAAATGATGAAAGACTTCTTGGTATTTTTGAGAGAAAATTCTTAGAAAGATTTTTGGGCCGTAAATGAAAATGGCGTATGGCGTCTAAGATACAACTTTGAACTGTATCAGTTATACACCGATCCAGATAATGTGAAATTCGTTAAAGTTCAGAGACTTAGATGGGCTGGACACATTGCTAGAATGCCAGATCACGAGTACACTTAAAGATTAACTTTTTCAAAACCAGAGGGCACAAGAAGTAGAGGATGACCACGAAGAAGTTGATGATGTGGAAGAAGACGTAAAGATTCTAGGGGTTAGAAGATGGAGGGAAGTTGCCAGGAATCCACAGGAGTGGCGATTTCTTTTCGAGCCGGCCAAGATCCACAACGGATTGTCGAGCCATGATGATGATAATGCTTTGGAATTAAAAGTCACAGTAAATTTTCTCTTTTGTTTTCACTCCTGTAACTTATTAAAATAAACATTAAACGTAATCTTTCATTCTGCGTTTAAATTTTTTAAAAACACTTATTATTCTCAGGATTCGAAAGAAATGGATACATACATTTAAAACACATTGAACATTTTGACAGGCGACATTTTGCGCCTATCCTCTTTAGTTAGCTATTGTTTTTATTATAAAAAATCCCAAATATATCCCAAAATCTCAAGTATTTGATTTAGTAGATTTTAGCTATAGTCTAGTCGCAACATAGGGGGTCCCGTGGACACTTTTAGTTCGCCGCGATTCGATGATGGTGTTATAGGTTTTTTGGGTCGCTGAATCCAATGGAAGTGGTCTGAAAGCACACATGTGATGCGTTTAATTGTTAATAACAAATTATGGTAAAATTAGGTGTTCTTCAGGAATTTTTAGAAGCCCTATAAATAATTTGATAGTGTTAAAGTCTTCTCTGGTTTATTTTTGGTCGCTGAATCGAATGCGACTAGTCGCGATTACTCAAAATGTGTTTTTATTTTGTTAATAACAAAATAATTGTGTATTCTCCGAAAAGCTCGAAATGCGTTATCTGCAGCAAGTTTGTAGTCTTTTTCATAGTATTTTTAAATCGATCTAAGTCGATCTAATCGATTTAGGTCTAAATCGATGGTCACTAGTGATAGCTTAAACAACGTTCCGACTTTGTTATTAATAAATTATTGCAAAAATAACGGTTTATAGCACGTTTACTCACGGCTTTTGCTCTAAATTTTAAAAAACCACTTGGAATGACATGAAATTTGGCAAGCACGTAGCTAACATGTCAAACAAAACAAATGATATTGTGCCGATGTGTGCTTTTACCCTGGGGGTGAGTTTCACCCCGTTTCTGGGGTGAAAAAAGAAACCTTTAAAATAAGTCCGGAATTGGATAAACTGATTAATTCTAAGCAGCGTTTATTCTATACAGTTTTTTCATTACGTCAATACTTTTCGAGTTATTTGTGAATGAATATGTTCATTTTTCAACAAAAAAACCAAATTACTCGAAAAGTATTGACTTAGTGAAAAAACTGCATAGAACAAAAGTTGCTTAGAATTAATCAGTTTATCCACTTCCGGACTTATTTTAAAGGTTTCTTTTTTAACCCCCGAAAAGGGGTGAAACTCACCCCCAGGGTAAAAGCAGACATCGGCACAATATCACTTGTTTTGTTTGACATGTTAGCTACGCGTATGCCATGTCAATCCAAGTGGTTTTTTTAAATTTAGAGCAAAAACCGTGAGTGAACGTACTATAGACCGTTATTTTTGCAATAATTTATTAATAACAAAGTCGGAACGTGGTTTAAGCTATCACGACCTGCAGCAATCGGTTTAGCGTATAAAAATACTATTAAAAAGACTACAAACTTGCTGTAGATAGCGCATTTCGGCGAATAAACTATTATTTTGTTATTAACAAAATAAGAACATATTTTGAGTAATCGCGACTAGTCGTATTCGATTCAGCGACCAAAAATACACTAGAGAAGACCTTAAAACTATCAATTTATTTACAGGGCTTCTAATAATTCCTGAAAAACACCTAATTTTACCATAATTTGTCAATAACAATTAAACGCACCACATTTGGGCTTCAAGACCACTTCCATTGGAATCAGCGACCTAAAAAACCTACGACACCAACATCAAATCGCGGCGAACTAAAAGTGTCCACGGGACTCCCTATGTTGCGGCTAGACTACTATTTAACAATTCAGTAGATTTCCTAAATAAAATGTGGCAACGCTGCTGCGGTCGACCGGGTCGCAGAGCCAGGCAAAATTTCTTATTATCTTGACGTCTTGAATACACTTATACACTTCTACTTCTTATAAGTACTACAACTATACTAACTACTACTACTTATAATTAAGTATTCAATATTATAACTTACCTTTACTCTTTCTCATTTTGTATTTTTCTCGCCGGTAAGAAGACAACAACGACTTTATTTTTCTTTTACAGTCTTCCACACCCCTCACTTCGGGATTTTGTTCACGTCCTACTTCCTTCCAGGCCCTGTATATAATAGATTTGTCATAATGGAGCGGATCTTGAAAATCCCACAATACGGACCATCTCCGGTAAGCTTCAATAAGTTCCAGAACTTGATCTTCTGACCAAGAATCCATTACTATTTATTTAACAACAAACTATTGCAATGCAACTCGGGCGCGCCAAAACCAACACAACAAACACGTTCACGTCTCAATATGTATGGTATTGTGTGCGTTCGGCGTTCGCTGAATAACCGATAGACGGTTGGTTGTTGAATCGTGGAGCGTCATGTGCGCGCCATCTGTGCTCCGTTTGTGCGCAACTTGAAAACACGTACTATACAGGTTTGGACTAACGACGCGCCTAGGAGCGCGCTTCATCTGTTATGTTAAAAATATCTGAAAAATATCTATTAATAACAATTGAAGGGCTTAATGTGAAACAATGACAAGCCTCAAAAAGGTAAAAGTGAGATATTTGACTTTGAATGTTAAAAATAATATTAAAAAATCCAGTAACAACTTTTATTATTTTAGTTTAGATATTTAGTTTAGACAACAATATTAATCAAATTACTTGAACCTCGAGAAAAAACAGACTTTATTTAAAAAAAAATGTGGCTTGTTACATTATTCCATTAATAATAAATACCCAAATTTTAGATATATGTATGCAGATTCAGAATTTTCAATTATTGATTGAGTTCGGGGTGGTTTCAAGTCTATAGGTGTTAAACAGTGTTTATTTCTTTGTCTCCATCAACTTGTTGCATTTTTTGACGGGTGTGTTTGGTTTTTATTGACGGACTTTGTTCATTATCCTACAACCAAATGCAATAATATAACAAGCCACGTCATAAGTCACTACATTAATCTTGAATGGTAATAATGTGACAAAGTGACCAGCCACATTTAGGAAAAAGTTAGGGGAACAAGGGGCTTGTTGTAACAGGGGTAAGTAGTAACATTGCTTTTTCATAGGTTATTTGACCGTTTTTAACTAATTTAGCTGACTCAATCTTATTCTCTTATCGCCCTGCAAATGACACCATCTAGCCAGCCATCCTCCGATAGTTGCAAATAGTAGTTTTGTGCACGTGCTTCATTTGGATGAGGTAATTTAAAATTTGACTCTCATTAAGTTTTGGTTATCGCTATTGTTTTAAACGGAAATGAATCTTTCGGTGTTCATTTCTTTTCTAAATTTAGTTATACTTTGATGTTGCTTAACGATTTTACGATTAGCAAGATATTTTTACAGTTATTTTAATAAATATACAAAAGTGTGCTACGGGGTATGTTGTAACAAAACGTTGGGGCTTGTTGTAACATGTTATAAATTGCGCTGAATCTTACTAAATTTATGATCTACAATATAAAAACGTATTGTTTAGTTTAGTAATAGTCCAGAACGAGACATAAAACAGAGAACAAAGCAAGCAAGTAAAACAGCACGGACTGTGTAATGTATCTTTGTAACGATACAGAAAAAAGAAAATCATAGAGTCTACAAGTGGGCTGTACTAAACCAGGGATAGTTTTTACAGCCGAAGAAGAAAGTAAAATGGCTTCGCATATTCTGAAGTGCACCGAAGTATATTTTGGACTAATTCCCATGAAGATGCGAAAACTGCCTTACCAATATGCTGTGAAACTCACTGCTAAGCAACTTCCTTCTTCTTGGCATCAAAATTGTACAGTTGGTCCAGGTTGGGTCCTAAATTTTATGCGTAGAAATCTACATTTATATTTAAGAAAACCAGAAGCCACCTTATTAAGTCGAGCAACATCTTTCAACAGGACCAACGTTGGTATTTTCTTCGAAATATTCCAAAAAATTCGAATTTTCGTAATGTTACACCTGCCCCAATAGATGTTACAACTAGCCCCAAGCGCGGGGTAAGTTGTAACAATGCACTTTTTTTGGTAAAATGCTAGTTGATTAAAAAATAACAGTCTTCTTAACTTTTCTTCAGTTCAAGTTTATTCAGAAAGAGTTAAACTAGCATTTAGTGTTTACTTAGTGATAATTGGGAAAAAAGCTGTCAAGATATATTTGATTTTATGAAAATTGTTACAACTAGCCCCCTGCTCCCCTACATATCTCTGGATTTTCACTAATTGTGTCACTTCTAGATTGTACATAGTCAGGGTCACGGTCACTGTTCATCGAATGTCAAGTAAACTTTGATATTTTTCTTTCTATAGAATCATCAGAACTCAATAATTATCCGAAACGCTTCCGCCCATGTTCACCATTTTGATGTGGCTTGTTATTATGTCGATTAGATACTGGAACAAACTAGGCCTATGCAACAGTGTGACCATAGATTTATCGGGCCATCTATTAACGAAGGGCTGAGATAATTTGTTAGTGGCTTGTTATACTATTACTTTAACCAAGAATAACACTAACTCTTTTTGAAGTCAGGTGTGGCTTGTCATTGTTTCACATTAAGCCCTTCAATTTTAAAGCTTATTGGTTCTCACCAGAGCCATAAATTCCACAAAAAAGAATTAAAAATTAAAAAAAAAATTAAAAATCAAATTTTTTTAAATAAAATAAAAAATACCTATGCATTACTACAGTAGACTCCCTCTATAACGAGAACTGAAATGATGGACTAATTACCTCGTTATAAGCGTATCTCGTTATATCAGACAACAATAATATTGAAATGTTTTGATGCCTCTTACGTAGTTTATTAGGTGTCGATGGTCGACCTGAACAATGACACTTCGTACCATAGTAAATTTACCATCGTATATTGTATATTTGCTACAATATTGAATATGGGTCGATAGATAAACATAAAGAAGTGTATTGCAGGCGGTGTTGGCAATAACACAGATGTTGGCATTTCTGTATACAGGCAGTATTTATTTATAACCTTCAACGCGCCAAGAACAGGTAAAGAAACATGTTCTTTGATCTCAATTTTTCTCGTTATAACCAAATATGCCTCGTTATAGATATGTTCTAGTTCAATAGGAATTTCAAGGGACATCTAGTGTACCTCGTTATAAGCGAAACATCGTAATATCTGTGTTTGTTATAGAGAGAGTCCACTGTATATTCTTTCTCGAGGCACCAACGAGTGGAAAGTTATGTGGCAAAATTTTTCATCAAGGTGATGACGAAAAAGGATAAAATGTTAGATTTTTTTAACGGCGCGACTGTTCCTGTGTTAAATAGATACAGCACCTAGAAACTTGTAATTGTTTGCATTGTGTTCAGCATGATGTCAAGAAAAACGTCTACCATATAAATATGGGTGGAAACGCATAGTTGCATTTTAAAGTGCATAAAATGCATCCAAAAGTGCATTACATGCTTCGAAAAGTGTATAAACATGCCAAAATAAGTGTATTAAGGGCCAGATATTATTACATGGGGTTTTTGGGGTCGCTGAAGATGAATACAGCTTAGGCACGTCATCTTCTTAATTTCGAGTGGTTTCGGCACTAAATTGATGCAAAAGGGTTTTTGGGGTCGCTGAAGATGACTACGCCATCAGAACCAATCCCCGAAACACCTAGTGCCCAGTTTCACTGCTAAGGCACGTCATCTGGAGTTTCGAGGGTTTTCGGCAATAAATTGATGCAAGCAGACTACTCGGAGGTTTTTGGGGTTGCTGACTGCTGAACAATCAGAACCGCCCCTGGGTGCACACGGTGCTCAAAATTCTCTAAACTTCAGAAGATAACAAGCTTTATCAGTGACCTTGAGCATCAATTGGTCCGGGTGCAATTCGGATGGAGTATTCGTATTCAGTGACCCCAAAAACCGTCTAGTAATCTGTATGCATTCAGTGTCGACAGTCTTCGAAGCTCCAGAATATGACGTTTCTTAGCAGTGATCGTGGGCACCAGGTGCTCTATGAGTTAGTTTTGATGGCGTATTTGTGTTCAGCAGCCCCTGTGTAATCTGTTTGCATCAATTTAGTGCCGAAATTACTCGAATCACCAGAAGATGAAGTGACAGACCAAGAGAGAGGTTGTGACTCTTAAAGAAGGTCCCTATACGATTGAAGGTGGATTTAGCTTTTGCAATGCTCGCTCTTATTTCTTGGTTGTTAGTCCATTCAGAATTTATTATGGTGCCGAGGTAGTTGTAGTGCGTCACTCTTTCTACAGGGGTTTGGTTGATGTAGAGTTGCCATACTGTTATTTTTTTCTTGCTAATGGTCATAAGCTTTGTCTTCATTACGTTTATATTAAGTCCATATTATCGACTGTAATATGTGATTTTGTTCATAAGTGCTTGTAGGTCTTCTAGGTTATCCGCAAATATTATGGTATCATCTGCACACCTAATGTTATTTAGCCTTTTGTAGAATTCCTTTTTCAGTTTCGTTCAAAGCTTCGATAAATAATATTCTTTCAGAGTAGAGATTGAAAATTAGAGTGTATAAAATACAGCCTTGCCTCACTCCACTCATGATGTTTACGTATTCGGTGTGTTCACCTTCAACTTTGAGATTTGCAGTCTGGTTCCAGTAAGGCTCGAAGGCACGAAAAGAGAATTTTTTATGAAATATATACTTATTTTCAAGTTTACCTGTATCTTTAGTCAGGCCCGGCCCTAGGGATTTTGCCGCCCTGGGCAAGTTAGACGACCCCCCCCCCCCCTTGGTATACCCATGACTGACACACCCCCTTCCTTCCGCGATCGCCAACTTAAACCACGATTGTATTTTAATTTTTATTGATGTGTGCTTTGTGCTAAATAGGGAATTTGCACTAAAAAATTTTTTTGCATAAAATTGTTAATTTATGTTTTAAAATGTTATATTCAAAATATTACGTCTTAACAATGAATAGTGTACGTAAATACAACATCTGATCAAAGTTCCGCGCCTAAAATTTCCGTTTCAAACAACTTCAAAAGCGAGAGCTGGGGTCTGACGTCATAGGCCACTCGTATCGTTTGCCCGTTCGGTGGGCTATTGCATTTAATGCAGTTTGTCCATAGATAAATAATATATGTAGTTGAAATATCTTGTTTTACTCGGTGGCAAAAATGATTTTTTCTGTGACAGGCAAAATATTAACATTTTATCTCTGTTGACATGTATTAAAAAGTTCTTTTTTATGAAATTACTTTTGTCGTTTCTTGTGTTGAAGAACAAAGAAGAAACAAGTAACTTAAAAATAAACAAAACTTTTAGTAATAAAAGTAAGAGTAACTAAAAAGTATTGGTGCTACTATAGTATGCGGTCTACAGTCGGGTTTCTACTATAGCTTGCGGTCAACCGAGTGATGCGGTGTAAGTATAAGCTGAGATGATAAAGATATTAACTTGTAAAATTACAATAATGATTCTTCTTATTTGTGCGTATTATTAACTTTGTAAAGAAGGATTTTGTTGGCTATGTACCTATACGTTCTATCGGTACGTCTGCTAATCACCATAATCTTTTCTCAGAAGGCTTTGAACACAATAATGAAAGACTCCATTAGGTACTAATAAACATTACAATAAAATATAATCTTTATTATAATGCAAATTACACCGTAATCTTTTCCAGGATATACGAAATCCTTCGCTTAGAGGTAGGTAGATCAAACCCACTGGGTAATCCGTATATTATAATATAATGGTACCAAACTATTGTTATAAACGGTTTAAACACGCTTATTAATAACTCTTACTAATTTGCCTTGACACCTCGCATTTCTCCAATAGAATAGCTTTCACTACTTTTTATAAAAGTTGCCACCATGAAGACATCAACGGTAGGTAAGTTGTCAGACTTACCCTCGTCCGTCATATTATGCGTTTTAAACTCTTTACAAAGTAGCACTCAACTTTATCAATTTCAGTTTAAAACTAAGCTGATTGGGGAACTACTTATTACAATATATAAGATGAATATAAATAATACCTAGGAATTTTCCATTAAAGACGATTAAAATGTAATATACCCGTGATACCTACCCTAATCGCGTTGTTTCCGACTGCTAGGCCGGTTGACCGTGGTCCGTGACGTCGGACCAATAGAAGGACGTTCAAGAGCCTCCTAAGATATTTGAATTTTATAGCATTTTCAAAGCGTCGTAATTAGCGTACGGGTTAAAAATATTTGTTTTTTTCGCATGCAAGCGTTTTAAGATCATGTTACCTTATGTTTTTTAATATCATTTTAATATTTAAAAATTTATGCAAGTTCCCTATTATGTAATACCCCATTTTCCATTTTCTTTAAACGATACACGCTTTAAAACACATTATATTTGCAATATTTTCATGAAGTTTTACTACATTACTCCATATTTACACATCCATTGCTCATGACTCACATCAGAGTCAAGACTGAGGCCGGAATTAAAATCGTTAACTCTAATAATTGTCAAATTAATATCATGTCTCTGGATCTAGGTCCGTACTTTTATCTTCAGTCTCATAGCCAAATTGTATTTTTACTTTACTCTTTCTCGCTATTACTCTGCCTCCAATTTTCGGGTTCTCAATTTCTAACTTGGATGAAACATGGAATTTTAAATAATTTCTGAGAGATTTAAAATGGTTTTCCGTTGATGTGAAATAAAATGTCATGCCATTTTACCACAGAGCAAATAAAAGTAAAATCACGGATTTGATTTGCCAAACAGCTTGCCTCAGGAGCAAACAGTTTATCGTTGTTTTTAATAACAGTGATTCCTACAAGAGCATCGTTTCTTCAATTTGGTATCTGATGGAAGTAATTGCAACAATTCTACTTTCCCATCTAGTTTCGAACAAAGGTTTCAATGTTAGGCTAGAAATATGATTTTTCAGTATAGCCCAACGATGAACAGATGCTGAGAAAAAGTTGTAAATTTTTGTCGCTAAGGAAAAGAAAGAAACTGCAAACTGTGAAGCTTTAGCGGCATCGTTCACGACTAAGCTACTTGAATGGCTTAAACAGGGGACCAAAAATGTTCTAGGATTCATTTTTAAAATTCTTTTTTTGAACTCCCAAGTTCTTCCCTTTCATGTTTGCCCCATTATCATACCCATATCCCCTCATATCTTCCAAAGGTATTCCCAGTTCAGTCAGTTCTTGCAAAATAACTTTTGTAAACTCCAATCCAGTGGTGTTCAGTACAGGCACAAATGTTCTGCCATTTTAACACTTTGTGAACAGGAATCTAAATCGACAAAACGTACAACAATAGTCATCTGTTCCACCCCAAATTTTAAAAAGTTTAAAATTTTATTTTTGATTTGGTCATGGAGAAGCTGAATAATTTCATTTTGAATACGTTTTCCCCAAGTAGTGATGCTGTTTGTTACTAACACTCGTTACTCTCCGAATGTGCTCTTATAAAACACAACCAAATTTTCCAAAGCGCTCCACAAGCTTTAAAAAATTACCATTGTTGTGATGAAAACGTTTATCAGAATCTCCCTTCAGTGGAAGAAACTGTTGTGCTAAGAACTGTATTATTGATATAAGTCGTCCTACATTTCAAAAATTGGCTGTCATCTAAAATTTGCCGTCTCTAAATTTGCCGCCCTGGGCAGCCGCCCAGTTCACCCACCGCTAGGGCCGGGCCTGTCTTTAGTTATTTATGTTGTTACGCAAAAGATTTATTTTTACTTAATTATTTTAACTTAGTTTATTTTCCTGTTGCACATATGAGAATTTTTAGTTATTTTTGTTTCTTCTTAGCCTTCTATCGTCCACGTTTGGACATAGGCCTCTCCCAACTCCTTCCATCGGTCTCTATCCTGAGCAACATATTTCCAATTCGTTCCGGCTACTCTTTTAATATCATCAACCCATCTCATCTGTGGTCTTCCTCTCGGTCGTTTACTTTGGTAAGGTCTCCAATGTTGTATCGTGGCATTCCAACGTTGGTCTTTTTGTCTAACAGTGTGGCCTGCAAAGCTCCATTTAAGTTTGGCAACTTTTGTTGTTATGTCCTCGACTTTTGTTTTTGATCTTACCCAGTCGCTCCTCTTTTTATCTGACAGTCGTATACCTAACATTGCTCTTTCCATAGCTCTTTCTGTTGTAGCTAGTTTATTCATATTTGCCTTGGTTAGGGTCCAGGTTTGACACCCATATGTCATGATAGGAAGGATGCACTGGTTGAACACTTTGGTCCTCAAATATTGAGGTATTTTGCGGTTCTTAAGTATCCAACCAAGTTTTCCAAATCCTGCCCATGCTAGTCTTGCTCTCCTATTTATTTCCGCACTTTGGTTTTCTTTGTCAAGTTTCAGGATTTGGCCTAGGTAGATATATTCCTGGACTTTTTCTATCTCACTGCCATTTATAGTTATGCGTCTGGGGTCATCTGTGTTTGTCATTATTTTTGTTTTCTTCATGTTCATTTTTAGACCGACGTATTGGGAGCTGCCTGCGAGTTCCTCTATCATAATTTGCAGTTCCTCGAATGAGCTCGCTATAATCACAATGTCGTCAGCGAATCTGAGGTGATTTAGCTTCTTGCCATTAACGTTAATGCCATAGGTTGACCAATTTGTCGTTTTGAAGACGTCTTCTAGTGCTAGGTTGAAAAGCTTTGGCGATATTACGTCTCCTTGTCTCACGCCTCTCTTAATATTTTTGTTTAGTTACAATAAATAATAATTGTTCATTTTCACATTATTTAATTTAACGAGACTATTTAAAAAAAATGCGTATTTTTGGGTGCCATTAAATGTTTTGTACACAAGCGCTAACACTTGCTGGCGCGGCACTGGTCCAAGAAATAGTTTTGATGACGTATTCGTGTTCAGCAACCCCAAAAACCCCCTGTATAATCTGTTTGCATCAATTTAGTGCCGAAATCACTATAAACCGAAATGCAATGACACTTGGCACCAGGGCTCCCAGAAAACTTTCAGGAGTCAAATTGTGCAAAATTGAGGTACATTTTAGTTTTTTCGAATTGACATCACTTTGGGTTTCTTAATGTTTGTTTTTATACCAAATTGTTCACAGACCCAGTTGGTCCTGTCGACGAGTCGTTGTAGATCCAAGTCGGAATCTGCAATTAACGTCGTATCGTCGGCGTATCTTATATCTCATGCTGTGAATGTATGCATTCAGATTGACTTCCTCCTTGGAATCCTTCAGGCCTCTTTAAATACAAATTCGGAGTAGACAAAAGATGTAAACGACTAAAATTTGTTTATAATTTTTCAGCTTTCGTATTTACGTGTTGCATGGCATGAATCATTCTGTAGAATCGAGTATTTACATTCTAATAATTCGAATATTTGTGCTAAGGTGCGACTGGGGGTCCATTTGATTATGCCCAACGATTTTTTCAATTATGCCTCATCATTTTTCCAAGTCTCCAAGGTCCCGCGTACATAATTCAATTATTTCCTTATCCGTTTCCCTCAGAATTAAAATTCCTCTTAATGGCATCCAGTTTACTTCATTTGCTTCGAGATTTCAGCAATTATTTATAATTAAATTTCCCGTACGCGGCGGAAGCAGATTTAATTGGAAAAACATTAAAAATGCTGATGTAGAACGACGAAATTGTTTTTTTTTTCAGGAGAAAAATTTCGCACATATCGCGAGGAACATATTGAATATTCATTAGAGACAAAGAATAGTAGACTAAGAGGCAGGATAGGTAAAATTTGCTAATCGTAAGTGCTTTCGGCTCTGCATCGTCAAGTATATGAATTTACAGTGGAACCTCGATAACTCGGATTAATCGGGACCGCGGCCGATCCGGGTTATCGAAAATCCGGGTTAGCCGGAGAATATGGTAAAAATTAATAAAATACGGTATACTTACAGATAACCTCCATTATAATTACAAAAACATGAAACACATATGCACAGTACACATCTAAATTACGTATAGTTGTATAGAGTGTAGAGTTTTGTTCATTTCTTGGTAAAAAACTCAGTCATACTGTAGAGATGTACCGACACCATATGATGCTGCAATAAATTGATTTTAAAGTTTCGCCTTTATCAATCCTACCTAATGTTCCTAGTTTCTTTTCCATTGTCACTACAACATTTTTACGTTTTGTTACCATTACGTAGACAAAAATCAAGCAAACACAATCTGAAGCACGATTACAGAACGGAAGTGATTAATACGACTGTACTACACACAATACGATCACAAGGAACAATGTTGTTATTTAAGAACAGACTAAGACCATTGTTTTAAAAAATAATTTTTAAATAGTCACGTCTATTTTAAACAATGCTAAGACAGTTTGACATAAATAAAGGAAAAGGAATACAGACAGGTGCCTGTTCTTTCCGATAAGCCGAGACGGTCGCTCTGCCGCTGTGTGCATGAATCATTTTTACTATTGTATATTAGTTCAAATTACACAAATACACATTATCTCTCAAATATTATTTTGCCTACATACATTTTTATTTGATAAAATTGTTAAATTGTTTATTTGTTAAATTTTTGTCTGATGAAAATCCGGGTTAGCCGGACTTCCGGGTTATCGGGGGCCGACTTATCGGGGTTCCACTGTACTTGCAAAAGATTTAAAAAAGGAGTGGTTGTTGTACTTGATTTTATAGGTGGATTTCTTAGAAAAACCTTCAAATTATTATCTAATCCACTGCCTATTGCTGAGCCATCTTCCCCCTCCTCATTAGCAAGGAGAACGCATGAATCAAAGGTACCAAATCATCAAGAACAAATTAATGACCTGAAGAAACTTTTGCAATACGTCCCTCAAGAACACAAGTGGTTTTACAACGAGCTTGGCCCTATGGCCTAGAGTTGCAACCAAAAAATGAGCAAAAATGTACAAAACGGCAATTAATTTTAGCTAATTGTATTGTCTTAAAACTGTTTTAATAAAGTAATATTAATTATAAATAAACACGGTGTAAATTCATCCACCAATCAAAACTTTCTCCGTAAAACAACACTTTTGTTTTTGTTTATGAAAGGCCTTTTATCAGCTATTTTCAATAATAAAAAAATACAGTATTGATTTTAAAAAGTGATGTCTAACATGATTTATTTTGAGTTTTAAGGTCCTTAAAATGATTCGAAAAATCAGAAAAGTATAAAATCGTTTTTTTTATAAAACTAAACAGTTTTTTCTTGTTTCCCAAAATTTACATTTTGTGACAAGAGACCTTTCATAAACAAGCGATTCATTTGTCAAATTAGCTTTTCAAAAAATTTACAGAGAACAAAAATTAATTAATTCTAGATATGTAGGATTGAATAATGAAATAGGTACCTACTTACATTCCGTAATGTCTTCATGGGTAGGTAATCTTTTCAAATAAAAATTTATTTCTTTTATCCTTGATATGACTTTCACACTGAAGAAAGGAGATAATTCTTTCGAAATTGCTGTCCCATCCATCAATAAGTCTATTTCCATTTCCAAATGCCACTCCAAAGTCCATATCAATCTGCAAAAGTGGAAATAGAAGTACAACTTTTTTTTATAGAAATCCAACAAAATAATTTATAAATAGTTAAAAATATATGTAAATACATACCTTAGAAAAATCAACCAAATCACTAGTGCCACACACCGCTCTTCAGAGTCTGCAGCTGCAGGGTGACTGTCTGCTAGGAGGCTACAACTGTTATCTCATGATTTTTTTACGCCAATAAAAACACTTATAGAGTTTTAAGAAATGTATCGGTTTATGTAATGTAATGGTCAAACGTGATCGCGAACATCCATTAGTGGATTGCATAAGAAGAATCGGTTTATGTACAAGATTATTGCTACAATGTATTGATCATTGATTCAGGTATATTACATTAAAACAATGATTGCGTTACATCAAAACAATGTATCGAGTTATTAATCAAAGTCGAAAACATTGATTTAATGTTACGAAAACATTGATTCAATAAACGAGTTCGTAATTTAATGAACACTGTACATTAGTGCAACGTTTTATATTCATTAATTTGACCGCATAATCCTGATGTATAGTTTCATATACAGGGTGAGGCAGATAAAGGGCCTATTAGAAATATCTCGAGAACTAAAGCTAACAGAATAATGAAAATTGGTATACAAGGGTTTTGAGGTATACTACATTCGCTCTCGCGAGATTTTTTTTGACACTGACGTTAGTAATTTCTTTTTTGAAAAATTCAGTTGTCAGAAGTGTCTGGAAATTACTACAAAACCAACGCACCTGCTCATATCCAATATTATTAATATTAAACAGACATAAAAATAACATAAACCTTACGCCAATCAATATTTATTTATTTAAACCATTATAATGTATTGATAGCAAATGAGAAAATTATTTATTGTACAAAATAAAAATATTTTGTAGAAATAAACTTCACAAAATTTTATGAGATTAGTAGACACTCCCACTATTTCTAATAATTCTTCTTTTTTTAATGAAAGATTAAGTTGATTTGAGTTGATTTTAGCAGTTAATAGTGTGAGGTAGGAATTTTTGTGTTGTAGGTTTCCTATTCCGAATGTCTCAAAAAAAATCTCGCGAGAGCGAATGTAGTATATAAACTATTTAATGAAAATATTTTGGTCTCTTTGCTACTTCCGGTTATACCGGAAGTTGATTGTAACTTCGTATTTTTAAATAGGACACCCTATATATTTTTACATTTTTGGATTGTCCTCGATTTCTTCTTTCTAAAAATATAAAGTTTTGTAATATTATACAGGGTAGGTTAAAAGATAATTACGTTTTCTTATTAATTTCGTAGCAATATTCACATCCTGTAGGATTGTAGTAGTTTGACATAATAAACTCTATTAATGTTCAAATGATTTTTAATATAGTCTAATATTGTTAAGAGTTATTAGTATAGTTAAATTTTTCATTTTAGTATACAGGGTTGGCCGAAACTCGGAATGAGTATTTTCTGAGTTTTCTTAAATGGAACACCCTGTATTTTATTATTGTAATGAAATGTTATTTTATGGTACTTTTTAATTTATTAAGCATTCCCTATACCTAACTGCTTTAATTCGTGAGGTATTGGTGATTCAAGTCAAACATTAATTGCAACACAAAATAAGTGACATTGTATTAGGTTGGCCGTGAAAATATTCAATAACAAATAATTTTTTGGAAATAAATACATATTAATCCAGACTTATACTTAAAATTGTCAATATTGGTTGAACTATCAAAATACCATCGAAGTTAAGATTGTTGGTGCGATTAACAATTAAGCACAAATTAAAGCAGTTAGGTATAGGGAATGCTTAAGAAGTAAAAAAGTACCATGGAATATCATTTCATTACAATACTAAAATATAGGGTGTTCCATTTAAGAAAACTCAGAAAATACTCATTCCGAGTTTCGACCCACCCTGTATACTAAAATTAAAAATTTTGCTACACTAATAATTGTTAACAAAAGTAGACTATATTAAAAATCCTTTGAACATAAATAGAGTTTATTATGTCAAACTACTACAATCCTACAGGGTGTGAAATTTGCTACGAAATTAATAAGGAAACGTAATTATCTTTTAACCTACCCTGTATAATGTTATAAAACCTTATATTTTAAGAAAGAAGAAATCGAGGAGAATCCAAAAATGTAAAAATATACAGGGTATCCCATTTTAAAAGACGAAGTTATAAGCAACTTCCGGTATAACCGGAAGTACCAAATCGATGAAAATATTTTCATTAAATAGATCAGGCTTCAAAACCCCTTTATTCCAATTTTCATAATTCAGTTGCCTTTAGTTCTCGAGATATTTCTAATAGGCCCTTTATCTGCCTCACCCTATATACAATGAAAAAATTATTAGTGTTATGAAAAAAGTCATTGGATAGACAAAACGATTCATTGGATTAATGATTCTATTCATTATTTTTTAATGAATAGAATTACATTGTAATAATGAATATGGTCATAACTTAATGACTACGTGTTTACAGTATTAACGAAATTTTCATTGGTACTATGTACAATATTTTTTCAGTGTAGAAGAAGACGAACGGTTGGCTTCAGTGTCTACTCAAGTTGACTTCCTGGGTCCTAATCAAACTCAACAGTTTTCGACGGCTGTAGCTCAAACTTCTGGCCTTCAAACTTCTGCTACCTCTTTTTTTTAAGCCTGTTCCTCCTGGTACATGGAATACTTAGATATTAAGTTTTCTGGCGATAAGAAGGGTATGTCGTTGAGTGCTTTTATCTCTCGAGTTGAAGAACTGAGAGTGGTTAGGCATGTTTCGAAAGAAACCTTACTAGAATGCGGTATCGATTTGTTTAGTGGACGTGCTTACCAGTTTTACTTAGCATATATAGAGGTCTAGTGAACAGTTATGATGATTTTCTGGTATTGTTAAGGAAAGAGTTTCTCTCCTGCACTTGTAACTATAATAAGCATTTGTTTGATGGGATTCGTCGAAGGACCCAGGGTCCTGACGAATCAATAGGAGTTTATTAGGCAGTGATGTGTGGGTATTTTAATAAGCTTACTTGCCCAGTCTTTGAGAATACGAAATTAAAGATTATTCTAAGAAATATAGATCCTTTTTAGTCTTTCTACCACGATCGGCTGGCCTTGGTGGAAATAAACTCCTTAGCTGAACTTTGGGAGTATGGTAGAAAGTTAGAGGTTAGGAAAGAGGCAGTGGAAAGTTTAAGTTCTCCCGTTGGAAGAAGAAGCACCTCTATGAATTTTATGGAGCCTGACCTAGCCTATGTTGAAGTTTGCTCGACGAGCAGTGGGGATACTTGTCACACAACATCTAGTATTAAACGTTCGACTATTCTGCCAACTCCAAAACCCATTATTTGTTTTAGATGTAGTCAACCTGGCCATAGGGCTGCTGGTTGTTCTGAACCGAAGGGTAAAATATTTTGTTACAAATGTTCGAAGGAAGTGTTCACTGTGAAAACCTGTCCTGTCTGCAATAAGAAAAACTAGAACCATCACACCTGAGTAATCTAATAGGGTGTGATGATGTTAGTAATTCGATCGATAAATTTAAGGTGATATTGGATTATGTATTACAAACTGCAGTAGGGAATGAACGACCCTGTTTAAGTATTGAAGTTTTGGGTAAGAAGACACTGGGATTGATGGATTCTGGTGCTTCCAGAACTATTATGAATTGGAACTATTGGAAGCAGTATTTCGGTTAATTGACGTATTTGTGATCCCAGATTTACCACATTTGTTAATTTTAGGTAGGCACCTACCGATTTTTGGCCTAGTATGGGTGTTGTGCCCGATATTCGAAGAAATAAGTGGCATTTCTAATGAACCAGTATTAATAAAGACTGTTGAACAGATGCTCGGTAGAACTATGTTGACATCTTTAGAGAAATATAGGCTACAAGCTGCTATTTATCGGAATGTGAAATTAATGGGTACAACCTTGGGTCGTACGGACAAAACAGAACATGTTATTGTTACAAATAGCCCACCCATTAAACAACGATATTATAGGGTTAATCCGGTAGTCCAAGCTCAAACTGACAATGAACTTGATGAAATGCTTCTACTGGGTGTGAGCTTTCTAATAGTCCTTGGGCATCTCCAATCCTGCTTGTTAAAAATACATAGGGGACATACCCTTATGTCCCCCTTTCTACTTGCTAGCAGCTTGAAGGGTGGGGGTGACAAACTCAACAAAATATGAAAATGCTAACTAAAGTAAACTAAATAAAAATAAAAAAGGTAACACTCGGGTTTGAACAGGGGACCTCTTGATCTGCAGTCGAATGCTCTACCACTGAGCTATATTCGCTATGTTTATAACGGATTAAAAGATTTCCCGGACATAGTGACAAAGACCAAGTGAAGTATTTAAAGAAATTTAGAAATGAAGTATAAAAGAAAGTCGTGGAGTTTAAAGCACACGAAATAAATAACAGAAGATAATAGACCAAGAGGCAGCGCTGAAAAATCTCTTTGAATTTACTAAAGCTAGATTTTTCACAGTTGATTACTGTGAGTGTGTAGAGAAACATACTGCGGTCGGTCAAGCGAAACGTAGAACAGGGGTTACTGAGAGGGTATCAAAGTTGCTTTCCTACGAAGGTAATTAAATCCATTTACTAAGGCTGAAAATCAGTACACACATTCTAAATTAAATATAAATAAAAGTTATTATAGTCGGTCAGCTATATGACGGGACAGAGCCGGTCGGTCGGCCCCAATAGTCGATTGAGGAAATAAAGCATTTCGGCTCGCAATTTTTTCGTTCAGCAAGGATTTACTTGAACTTTTCACAGAAGGTAGGGAATAGTCCAAGGATCATTTTATGTATCATTCCGCTATCATACGCTAAAACCTTGGGGGTGGTTGCCACCCCATCTCGGGGGTGGGAATTTTTATTACATTTTAACCATGTAATTCGATGGAATAGGTGATTCTAAGAAAAAAATGTTTTTACATTTTCTTCGTAAAACTAATATTTTTCGAGTTATTCGCGCTTGAAAATAACAGTTTTTCGACGAAAAAATCGACTTTTTTAGACGGTTTTTTGAGAATACCTCGAAAAATATGCATTTAATCAAAAAAACTGTAGATATCGAAATTGTATCTTTTAGTAACACAAACCAAATTCTTTTCCTATAATATCTTTAAGACCAATACAAACCGAGATACGGCATGTTATAGTTTTTTTCGTCAAATGCACAATTTGAAATATTCAAAGCCAAATAATAGGAAAAATTTGCATTTTTCGAGAAAAACTTAAATAATCTTTTTTCAAGCATACAATTAAACCTTTCAAAAAAAATAATAAAAAGTTTCTAGCATGAAAATTAAGCGACTTAAAAAAATGTCGGTACCTGCTTTTTTCTACGAAAAAATCAGTGAAAACAACCCCCTAACTACCTTCCTAATTCAAAATTGGTCTTCACCTTTCTGTAGTTCCTTTTATATTTATATTATCAATACACTCAAGGAGTTTGACCCATTTAAAATGCCTAATTTTGGAAAAATTGGAGTTTAAAGAAAAATTGATTTTTTGCAATTTGGTATTTTTCACCTTTTACTTCAAAATATCTCCGAAAATACTGAAAATATGAAAAAAATTATATACCACTAAATTGTAGCTTTTTTAATGACTAAAATTACCCTGTGCATATATTTTCATTACAGTGAATAGTTAGCCAGATATAGCTGTTTAAAACCTCTATTTACCAGCAAACACCCCCTTATTCGAGCCCTTTAAACCCGCCCCAATTAAAATCTAAGGCATCTTATGGAATTTAATTTACATAGTCTTATAGCTCTTTAAAAATCCTACAAAATCATTTTTGAGGGGTCTCATTACTGAGAGGGTATCAAAGTTGCTTTCCTACGAAGGTAATTAAATCCATTTACTAAGGCTGAAAATCAGTACACAGTGAGATATATTTTTTTTCCAAAATTAGGCATTTTAAATAGGTCAAACTCTTTGAGTGTATTGATAATATAAATATAAAAAGAACTACAGAAAGGTGAAGACCAATTTTGAATTAGGAAGGTAGTTAGGGGTTGTTTTCACTGATTTTTTCGTAGAGAAAAGCAGATACCGACATTTTTTTGCTTAATTTTCATGCTCGAACCTTTTTATTATTATTTTTTAAAAGGTCTAATTGTATACTTGAAAAAGATTATTTAAGTTTTCCTCGAAAAATGCAAATTTTTCCCATTATTTGGCTTTGAATATTTCAAATTATGCATTTGACGAAAAAAGCTAACTTTTAACATGCCGTATCTCGGTTTGTATTGGTCTTAAAGATATTATTGGAAAAGAATTTGATTTGTGTTACTAAAAGATACAATTTTGATATCTACAGTTTTTTTGATTAAATGCATATTTTTCGAGGTATTCTCAAAAAAATTTGATTTTTTCGTCGAAAAACTGTTATTTTCAAGCGCGTATAACTCGAAAAATATTAGTTTTACGAAGAAAATGTAAAACACATTTTTTTCTTAGAGTCACTTTTTACATCGAATTACATGGTTAAAATGTAATAAATAATTCCCACCCCCGAGATGGGGTGGCAACCACCCCCAAGGTTTTAGCGTATGATAGCGGCATGATATAGAAAATGATCCTTGGACTATTCCCTACCTTCTGTGAAAATTTCAAGTAAATCCATGCTGGACGAAAAAATTGCGAGCCAAAATGCTTCATTTCCTCAATCGACTATTGAGGCCGACCGACCTGCTCTGTCCCGTCATACAGCTGACCGACTATAATAACTTTTATTTATATTTAATTTAGAATATGTGTACTGATTTTCAGCCTTAGTAAATGGAAATAATTATCTTCGTAGGAAAGCAGCTTTGATATCCTCTCAGTTATAACCTGATTAATAATAACCCCTGTTCTACGTTTCCTTTGACCGACCGCAGTATGTTTCTCTACACACTCACAGTAATCAACTGTGAAAAATGTAGCTTTAGTAAATTCAAATAGATTTTTCTGCGCTGCCTCTCCGTCTATAAGAATGAATTTAATTATTTAATTGGGCAAAATGTATTAATTTTTTTTGGTATAGGACACATATCAGGAACGAACGTAAAACAAATATTTTTATTTCAGTCGTGTAATTCTTGTTTAATGACCTACCCGAGCATCAATACCGATATCTACCTTAATTACTTGTTTTCGTAAATATTTACCTCATCATATCCTTTCCCAATATTGACCCTAAATTCAAATACTCGTTCAATATATTGCCGATCTCTCTGCTTTTCCCTGTAACATGCTCGCTGCTCTGTTGGATGGAGAGAAAGAGACCCGAAACAGGGTGAGTCGCTTAAAAGCACAGTATCGATTTTCTGGTTTCACTTTGAAGATGGATAGTTCTGGAAACGCAGGAGTTTCCGTTAGATTTTTTAGGATTAACGGTGACAAAATCAACGACGTAGAAGAGATACTCCCGTAAAACACTTCCCATATTTCATTTGGACGTAAATGTGGTTTATCTCTAAGCATTAGGTCAGAATTGAAGAAGTTTATATTAGAACAAACCTTATTTTGATCAACTTTAGTTAACAAGCTGTTTCCTAAATTTCAACTGTATGTTAACAGTATGTAAACTGTTTTTTTAGTTTATTTAAATATTTGGCTCTAAACTAATTTCCAGAAAAATTTCCGTGTGGAATATTAACTATTTTACCCGTGTTGAGCTGCCCTCCCCCCCCCCCCCCACTTGTAAAAATTAAAAACAAATAGCGCTGATTTATGAGCTATTTACGAGCTTTCATATTCCGCAAATTAAAAATTTTGAGCTCGTTCCACTGAGCAGGAATTTAATATTTTAGTGGGGTGGGTCTCGTGGGGGGGGGGGGGGGTGAAAAAACTCAAATTTCGTTATCTATCATTTTTTACGTGTATCGAGTATTGTTGGAGTTGAGATAGAAACGTTTAAGCCTAAATTTTACTACGAGAACAATGTAACTGGAGCCCTTTCTTTAACCTATTATCCTAAAAAAATGAAGTATTTGAAAGATTAAATGTAATACAGTTTTATAGCTCTTGAAATTGCCTTTCAAATAGTTGGATGTGCCTGATATCATAAAAATTAAGTTATTAAAAAAAATTCATTTTTTGGAAAAAATTTTGTAGTATAAATTTTGATGCTATCAACTTTTTCTGGAGCTCCTTTGATAGGTATCTAAGTACTTTGACAAGTATTTAGTAAGTGTTATAAAATGCATCGTGTTCCCGATATTTAAGCTTGGATCCTTAGATTTGAATAGTCGCAGAAAAAAATATACATTTGATTACCTATAACTTACTTTAAATTAACATTAAAGGGTTTTTCAAGTAAGCAATTTATTATATTTTTTATTAGCTTCAATTTTAGTGATGTAAACTTTTTGTAAAAACTTACAGTTTTTGAGATATTTATGAAAAATCGCTTTAAAGCATGCAATTTCTTTCACGAAAATTAAAATATTTGATCTTTAATAACTCAAAAACTATTGATTTATTTTAATAACATTATTTAACAAATTTTGCTTAGAATTTGTCCCTCTCTCGATTTGTGGGGTTATTTTTAATAAAGTCATTTTCACCCCCGAGAAGGGGTGACATATACCCCAGGCTAAAACCGCAAGTTGTTATTAATTTTGTTTCTTGAGGTATCCTCTATCCGCTCACCAATTTTCGTGAAAATGAATGAGATGTACCGAAATCGAAGGTCACAGTTGATTTTTACCTTCACTATAGAAAGAAAATTGCAATTCAATAATTGAGATGCGTATATTTTGCGAGCTCATAAATTATTAAACGATATGTAGTCGCCAAATAATTAATTTAAATTATTTTAAGTACAACTCTCTCTTAAGCCGGGAATATGGGATGGTTTTCTTGCGAAGGGGTTTTAGCTCAATAATTGAAATGCGCGTGATTTAAGAGTTTATTCTTAGAATATAAGCTACACGAATTAAACTACTATTAACTTTTTTGTAAAAACTTAACAGTTTTTCAGTGATTTACGAAAAACCGCTTCAAAACATGCATTTTTTTCAAGAATAGTTAAAATCTTTGATCTTTAATAACTTAAAAAGTATTGACTTATTTTAATAACTTTATATAACAAATTTTGCTTATAATTTGTTCTTTTATTGATTTGTGCAGTTATTTTTTAATAAAATAATTTTCACACCTGAGAAGGGGCGGTTACCACCCTCGGGGTAAAGGCGCAAGGTCATGTCACCTTTGTTTCTTGAGGTATCCTTTAACCACTGACCAATTTTCGTGAAAATCGATGAAGGTTCACCGAAATTGAAGGTAATCGTTGATTTTTACCTTCAGTGGCTGCACTATACAAAATAAATTGCAATTTACTGATCTAAATGCGCGTAATTTGGGAGTTCATAAATTATTAAATGATATGTAGTCGCCAAATAATTAATTTAATGCATTTTAAGTACAACTCTCTCTTAAGCCGGGAAGATAAGGTGGTTTTTTTGCGAAGGGGTTGTAGCTCAATAATCGAAACGAACGTGATTTAATAGTTTATTGTTAGAATATAATAAGCTATAGGAATTATATCCGCAATACGATATATTTTAAGTTTTCTCGGCATTTTTCTCTTAAGTTAAGTCCATTAATCCAAATAGCAGTCTGATTTTTGAATGAGAGTTTAATCTCGGTTCGGAGAGTTTAAGTCTATTCTGTCGGACAAAATAAATGTGCCGTTTTCGTGGTCTGACCGTTCCAAATTTTTAACCTGTTCCAAAATTACAACTGCCTCTGTTCCAGTGTTCCCATATATCAAAGTTTATCCGACTAGACACCCTTAAGCTATTAACAAATTTTCAGCTTGCTATTAATCAACTTTTTTTTCAAACGCGGGATCCAGACCTATACGCCTTGAAACTAAAAATGAAGCTGCAGAATTAGCAACATCATTAGATATGGAGATTGTTAATCCATTAATTGAAGAAAAAATTATCTTCTGTGTAAAAGGTATACTTATTTGAAACCCCAATAGGGCTACATTAAAAAACAGAACGTTTTCGCTCTAAAGAGAGCATCATCAGTGTTCTAAGCAAGCTCTACATCTACATGCTAAGCCACCAAAAATACATGGGTTAAAACCCTTAAAATGTCGACTAAAAGTCTCACATTGACATGTTGTATATTAAATCCTGACGATATAGCTGCCTATATTTATAGGTTCTGTAAGATGTCCATCTATTCTGACTTCCATTTTGTTGTTTTGGTAGATGTTCTCACTAGTTTTTATGATATGTATCTAGAGGGACTTCTCTATTATACAGAAGATGGATTACATCTTTGAGTCTTACTCTGACAAATGCTTTCTTTAAGTCAATCAGACATAGAAATGCTGGTCTATTATACTCTAGTGATTTCTCAGTAATTTGCTTTATGACGAATATTGCATCTGTACACGATCTTCCAGTACGAAAACCCTGTTGTTCACCTGCTAAACTTATCCTTTGATTCATTACGTCTTGTAAGATTTTAGTTGTAAGTTTTAGGGTAGTATTTAACAAGTTGATACCTCTGTAGTTTTCTGGCTGCTTTTTATCTCCTTTCTTGAATAGTAGAATTAGTTCGCTCGTTCTCCATTCTTCCGGTATTTTATAGTGTTTTATGATTTTTTTAATTAATGTTGTTAATTGTTCTGTGATTGCTGCTCCACAATTGGATGGATACAATTATAGTATAAGTAAAGACAATGAAGTCGACTTTACTAAGTAACAAGACATTTACTCAACACGCACTACACATTACACCATAATCTGATTGCTAAATCAACCGTACGTTGTCGAGTCATTTAAGCTAAATAAAAAAAATTAAATATACCAATACCTCTTGTCAAATCCCTCCGATTATTGATATACATTTTTTTCTATCTATACATAACATATCCATAAATAAAGAATTGTAAATAGGAACCACGATGACATCCCACCCTTTTATCTACCTCATTATTATTTCCTTATCGACATCCAACAATTCTCCATCTCCAAAAATGTGACAACAACCCTTTTCGTTCCAAATCAATTCTATCAATCTTTCGAGAGACAGCGAAAAAATCGATCTGCGATTTATATCAATCTTTCATTGTTCTCCAAGTCCGCTCCCTCCCTCTACCCCTACAAATCTAGTCCCGACCTTCATTTTATAAGAATACTTGAATAAGTGTCTCTAGGGCACAAGAGATAAGAACCAAACAACCAGAGTTGAATGACATACACATTCAAGACCGTACGTGTTGTTTTGATAAGGGGTGAATAGTTAATTTGACTTTGTTTTAAACTAAATCTGTTATATATGTATATTAAAGCGATTGCTTTACTTAAATTAGATGACAGAAAATACAAGAGAAACATATTTGATTTTTGTAAACTTTGCCTATCCTTATTTTTCAAGGGTAGTTAGTGTTTTCTTTTTTGATCTATTTGTGGGGTATCTTAGAAGACTTTCATGTCAGAATACCTAAATATTATATTTAAAGGACTAAAAATTTTAACCTTCTCTGCAGTCAAAAATGGCATTTCAGACAATGGCCCACTGACTGGACACACTTTTACTAGTAAAAGTGTTTGACATACTTTTAAATGAATTCCACCTATACTCAACGAAAAGGGTACGTAATATCAATAAAAATGTTAATTCAGACAACAAATGCAATACTTAAAATTTGTCCAATTCTTGGTTTTATTGAAACAACAAAGCGATGTTCATCAATTCATTATTTTCGTTAGTTGAGCCAATGTATTACGTTTATTGAATGGATGAACATTCATTATGTATATCATAATATCACTTTATTGATATTACGAACTCTGTTCATTGAGTCAACGAATATTATTCATTGAAACAACAACGTCGTTAATTGACCGACGAAGACTATTCGTTGTGTCAATAACAGTGTTATTTCTCCTAACGTATTTCGTTTATTTCTACATTTATTTCCGTTTATTCTTACAATTAATTCCGTTCATTCCCACAATAAATATGGTTATTCTTACAAGCAATTCTATTCATTCTTACAATCAGTTTCGTTCATTCCTACTATGAACGTATTTTATATTAATAATTACTGAATGCATTAGCCCAATGTATGATATTGAATAATAATAATTTTTTAAATCCCCCTTTTTCACCTATACAGTGAAATCATATCATATTATGATTTCACCTATACAGTGCGCTGGAATAAGGGTTACACTCCCCCCCCCCTTATTAAATTATTTATTTTTAGCACATAAGCAAAACGCTCGGAGAGGTCGACTTTTAAAATAATCAAAGTATATTATAACATCAATGTTTCGAACTTTACACGATCCCTTTTCAGGTGACAGGCATAACTTTGATTTTTTAAATGGGAAAGTACATCAGGTGACAGCTCATTTAAAAGCGTTTGAAATAGTGATTCCAAAAATATATATCACTTTAATCCTTTTTGAGAGCGCATTATTACCGAGGGCTGAAAGTCCCTCGATAATACTGTAATATTTTATTCTGCGTTTAAATTTTCAAAAATACTAATTAGTTTTCTCAGGATTCGAAAAAAATTTAAAAAGAATTCGACCGAAATTTCACGACAATAGACACACGAAAACTTTCTTCTACTAGGGACTACAGTTGGAAACGAAATGAAATTATTATTCGGCCCTTCGGCAGAGGTAACATCATTGTTTAACAAAGAATTCTTTTTTAAACAATGGTAACACAGAGAAGCTAGGGGTATCACGATAAGGAAAAGCCGTTACATTTGAAATGGTCGAGCAAAACATTTATTGTCAACAACTACGTTTATTGTCACCATGTTCTCATTGATTGTGGTTATTAAACGCAGTATTAGATTGATTAATGCATTCGTTGAAACAACAATCAGTTTACATCTATACAATAATCATATATTACTCTATATTAACAACATTTGTACATTGTTTTAATGAAATCTGTACGTTGTCACGATAAACCAAGGTAATTGCTTGTCATCTACGAAATCAAGAAAGTGAGTTGCTGCCAGAATTAACATTATTTATTAAATATACGAAACTAACTTATTGGCTGAATAAATTGAGTGTTATTGATTAATGTACTCTAGTTATTTTCACAATTATTATTCAATCATTGTGACAATAACCAAATACATTCGTCAATGTCTAAAAGTTCGTTGAAACAAAAAATTAAATTGTTGTTACAACGAAATACTATTCAATAATCACTGTTAATCAATATGTATTACGAACTAAATTTTTTTGAGAGATAACAAGTTGTCCGACAAGGTTGTACAGTACACTGTATCCGTAGCTATTTAATATATACTCAGAACCGACCGTGAGAAGAGCGCTTGAAGAATGGAAAAGGGCATCTTAATAAACTACTGAAAAATAATTCTGCACTTTGTGGACAAATGTTCTTTGCGAACAACCAAGAAGACTTGATTATTCAAATATTTGGTCTGGGGTTAAATGTATCGAAGACAAAAATTATGATAGCGAATAGCGAACACAATAATGATCCATACATAATCAAAATTGATCGGTTTGCTGTTGTAAACTCATACTTGTATCTGGCATCATTAGTCATCATAAGTGACCAACACAAAGTCAATGCGGTATGATATAAAACCTAGATGTAATCTAGCATACATTCTTATCAAGAAGACGGGCCAAAATATGGAAAGATTCTAAAATTTCAAAAGCTTAAAAATGAGATTGGTCTACTGTTTCATGTTACCAATTCTGACATACAGCTATATACCTAGATAAGATAGAGCTCGAGGAAGATCACCATAAGATCCAGACATAAATCTATGGAGATGGATCTGGATCATACACGACATCTCAACGACCACTACGCTTTCACCGATGGCTCAAACGGCAGGTAGATGTATTTGGTCAATCTAAAGAATACAGATATATCTGGATCCTAAAAGAACCAATGTTTTGTTGAACCAAGTTTAATTCTGAATATTTCGTGGGGGACACACTATCTACAAGAGCTAGAGAATGATAAATGTCTGAACGGAACTGCTAACTATAGTGGAAGAGAGAAACTAAATAAGCCACTCAATATATAGGCTCCTTCAGATGTATATAAACTAATGAATAACAAACGCATAATAGACCATGTCATGAATTACTAGATATACTGCAGAGGAAGTGAAAAAACGAGTCAACAAGGCAGTCAGAATATCGGGTTACATACTTGATGGATATCAGGAACAAATATATCTACGAGGGTAAAAAGAAAAATCCGGATATATAAAGCATGTGTAAGACCAGTAGGTACTAAGATACGCAGTTGAAACGTTGCGTCCTTACAAAAATATTTATGAGAACTACAGAAATGGAAGTGTTAAGAACGATAAGAGGAATTTCTATTAGAGATAGAATAAGGAATAGAGAAACGAGTCCAGGATGTGGTGAGATGGACAAGGGCATGCCTCCTTATCATGTCAACAGAATGGACTCAAGAAGAAGTGAGAAATATGCCATGCCCTCCAAGAAGAAGAAGGAACTAAATACAAGGAAAAAAGTCGCAGGAACGCGATGAATTGGATCAAAGAAATGTCTTAAGCTATGTCTACACCGGTGCAACTTCGTGTTCAACAAGCGCATGCGCCACAGCGCACGGTGTAATGAACAAGTGGCATGCGCTGCAGCATACCTCGTTTGAAGTTGATGGGATTTTCCTAGTGTACAGTCTGACGCATGAAGATGCAAACCTGTTGGACTTTTCGTTCAATTTCTCTTTCAATTCACGTTGTTTCCTGCGCCCTATCTGTTTTATTGAAAGCAACATTGTATTATGTCAAGTGAAAAAGACACTGAGCTTTTAAATATTAGGTATTGATAAATACAGAAAACCTTTTGCACTGTGGGGATAGCTGTCGTGTACAATATAAAAACAAACAAATACGTATTGATTGTATAGAAGAGCAAAAAAATATAATTTAACTATTATCGCTGTCAAAAACAAAATAAAAAGTTTGAGATCAAAATAGCACAACCAATGTGGACAGCACGTTTCATGCATCTTATCTTGTTCATGGCATGCTGTGTTGACAATTGAAGCGCAAGTTGAAAAGACGTATTGAATTGAAAGAGGAAGCTGAAAACGCACCAGTGTAGACATAGCTTATGTAGCACAACACCAAGCAATGGGCAGACCATCCGGTGGATTATCTATTTGAAATTATTGATAAAAGAGAAAGGTTCCATGATTTGCTGACATAATTATAGCCAACGTCTGAAAAGAGAAATCACAAGAAAAAATTACCCTATTATGCCCACTTTTTAAGCATCTGAGCACGCTTTGCTATCAAAATCCTGTCAAGAAAACATCTACGAAACCAGTTTGGTACACAGGGAGATGGTTGAATGATTCCAGAGTATGCAGCTGAAATCTGCATTTCGTCCGTATGCCTCTGTATATAGGTAGGAGATATGGCTCAGCCATTTTTAACCAACTTTTCCAAAGGCCCAGGGGTACTTACTGGCTGATCCACGCTAAGAAAGGTATATTAAGGATCAACTTGGTATCTAAACTATACGGTAATGATACTGTATCTTTAACAGCTGTACCAAAAAAGAGCTCTCCCTCTCTTACACTTATAGTCAACAGTCACACATTTTTTTATTCTTCGAGTTGCTCTTCAAAACTTTTTGTTTAACCAATACTTTAACAATCTCTGTTCACGATTGCTTGAGTTATACAGAAAAGCGCACGAAAAGTTACATCTGTTTGTCCCTGTAGACGCCACTGTCTAACGATAATCTTTCCACAATGACAGTCAGTTTTCCCTCTAAGTGTAGAAACTATTCCATCCGTATTTTGCTTGAGTGACTCTAAGAGGAATCTGTTAAGGCATTTCCATCCATTTAACAATTTGTAAACAAATTTGATCTAGCTTTTACTTTTAAACTTAATCACTTTCTGTGTTTCACTTTGAATTTGGGAAATGTTTATGGGAAACCAAGATTCTAAATTTTTGGAGTTATAGCACAGTTGTAGTACAGTAAAAATAAGATCGATTTATGGGCCCAAAATGAGAGAATCAAATTATACATATATATTGTTATGATCTGCTTCTTATTAATTTTATATTAATTATTATTTATTTGATTAATTATTTAATTGTCGCAAATCATACATAAAAAATGAATAAAATAATCTCAGGGTGCCTTTTTATAATATTAAAAAATGTCTCAATTATCTTACGTTATACTTATCTTCTCTCGTGGTTTCAGTATCTATTAGTTGATCCTAATCGGGGTAAAATCGGAAAAAGAAATAAAGCAAAAATATAAAATAAACATACAGAATTGTCTTTTATTTATCAAAATCAATACTCTAAAAATCTATCAAATCTAAAACCTGTGGACACAGATGTTCGAATGAAATTTTTACCACTTAAATTTATTCTAGTTAAAAAAAACAATTTATCGGTTTGTTCCCGATGACTTTGGTACAACAAAATAAACAAAACCAAATTATGTATTCGCAAGATTAGCTATACTTCCTATTTACTTTTTGAAATATTGGAATTTTAATTCCTACGCTTTTTACTCAAAATTTTAGTTTCCGAACATAAAAATATCTTTCACATAAGTTGACTGACCTTTTGCTTCATTCAACTCTGATGTCTTCTCGTGACCCCAAAACAGCTCTCCCTCGTTGACTATGTTAAAGGCTACTCATCAAAGCCCTCTCCGTTCTCCAGCTTCAAAACTATCAGCATACCAGCACCAATTCTCCAACGAGCCAAAACCTCTTTTGACCAGTACTCGATTCACACAAAACTCCAAAAAATTCTCTGCTCTCCTTCTCACAATAATACAGAATCAAAGAGGTATTTCGTCTCAATTTGATCTGTCTCTCGTTCCACTTTTCAGCACTATTCTCCACTATCAAACAACCACTGGTACTTGCTAACTACCTATCCACGAAAACGTCGAACTGCTCCTCAGCGATGCCAATAACATACTGCCTTCTTTTCAAACTCCCTCAATCATTCAAACCACTTTTCCCCTTCCAAATTGCCAAGAATCAGAAACATTTCTCTTTTCCATTCGACAAACAAACAGTCATTTTCAAAATTATTCCGACCATCCTAATTACTTTCGGGGAACCCTACAACATTTACTCGGGTTGAAACAAAGATATTAAAATTCCAAACTTTCTTTTAAACCATTTTTCTAGAAAATGATAATTACCTCTACCTGTAGATTCTATAGTTCCCGTAATACACAATCTTTTAACATTTTAAAACTAAATACATCGTCCTTTTCACTTTAATTATTCACAAAAGTCTTTAATGGTTCATCGGAAAGCTCATTAAAAGAGAAATCCACTTACATCCAAACTAAATTCTAATAAATATTTACAGCTCAATATACAGGGTGTATCAAATTTATGTGCCTGCGTTATTTAAAAAAAATTTAATTTAATTTTCATTTTGCCTTTGATTGATAAATTGAAAACACAATAATATACTAACGATTTCCACAGTTTTCACTGTATTCCTTCACTCAACCGTTATCTTCAGTTCTTTCTGTTTTGCCAGTCACCCTTCCTGCAGAGTTCTTCTTTCCATTGCTTCGTCCACATCATTTCTAAAAGATTTTCGGGGTCTGCCTCTCTTCCTTCTTCCTATCGGGCCCCACTCTGTTATTCTGTTTATCCTTTTGTCTGCTCTCCTGACATGTCCGTACCAGGTTAATCTCTTCTGTTCTATCTAGTCTATTATATCTGAGTTCATTCCCATTCTTTTCTTAATCTCTATGTTATTTATTCTGTTTCTTCTTGTTGCTCTTATTTTGTTTTTGTTTTTCTTATTTATTATCCAATTTTCACACTCAAACGTCAGGATACTTCTTGTCATGATGTTATGTTCTTCTTTCTGTTTTTATACTGATGTTCTTATCCCACAATACCGGGTTCAATTTTCGTATGTAGTCTCTTGTTTGTCCTAGTCTATTTTTTATATCTTCTTCAGTTGTTCCTTTATTTGATATTATGGAACCTCAATACTTGTACTTGTCTGTTCCTTTGATTTGCTTACCTTAGTCTATTTCCACCTGTTTTATTTCTGTATTATTATCTGTTATTAGGTATTCAGTTTTCTTAAAGTTTATTTTCACTCCATTCTTTGTACCTGTTCCAGTTTTCTCATCATTAAGCTGAGGTCATCTTCGTTTTGTGCGAACACTATTTGGTCGTCAGCAAAACTTAGGTTATATAGGTATTCGTTTCTTACTATATAGGTATATAGGTATGGCCATTCCTTCGCACTTTCTTTTCCATGCTTTCAAGGTTTTTTTTTCAGGAATATTTTGAACAGGGTAGGGGATCTGGAGCAGCCTGGTGGCAGTCCTTTTGTCGTCTTAAATGGACTGAATTGCCCGTGTATTCTATTGCCCGTTTTGATAGCTACTTTGTTATTCTTGTAGAGTGCTTTCAATGCTTTTATTAATATTCAACTTCGATGTCTTTCATTGCGTTCCATAGCTTGGTTCTAGGTATCGAGTCATAGGCCTTCTTAATATCTACAAAAGCCAAATGGTATGATCTATTTTTGGCCATTCTTTTTTCCTGATCCTGCCTGGTCTTCTCCGATGAAAATTTTACATGTATTAAAATGTTTGTTATTTTTGTATGTCTTTTAATTAATTTTTCCATTAAATCAAGTGATGCCTTCTGAGTACGCCCCTGGTTAAATTAATGGATTGGAGAAAGGCCAGGTGCAACTTTCCCGATGCTGGTCTCATCATTGTTGTGCACAAAAAGGGATTAAATTCGGCACGGATTAGGATGGGTTAATATTATTGGAAAATGTGTCAATAGTGCAAAGGGGTGAACCTAGCCACATATTCTATCTACTATACTATAGTAATAGGTATGTATGGATTGGTTTAAAACAGGGTCAGAAGTGTCCCTATCGAAAATTGGGTTTTCCGAATAGAAGGGTGTATGTATGATTATGATACTGATGTAGGAGGTATTCGGATTGGATTTTAAAAAATGTACAGCTTGTGTATTTAATATTTTTGCTAAATATGTGATGGGGGACCTTTATTTTTTCCCTAGATCTATAATTTTGTAAAATTTTCAATACAGTTTTATTTAATTGACTCCAACGCTTCTTACAAAATTCCTTGCCTGTTTTGTAGAACTAATTCAACAACGATTTAAATATTAGTCAATTAAGAAGAATATTTTAAATTTGAGACAGCAAATTACTTACTTCAACAATAAATGAAATTTCCTTTACAAAAAATTGTTTTTTCTTTAAAACCGTAATTATTTAGTCATTAGGGACATAGAAAGAACTGATAAGAATTATTTTTGAGAATTTCTAAACACTGGGATTGAAGTGAGTTTGCACTTCAGTCTCATTATGTGTTCCAGTCTCGTAAAGAAAGAAAGGTACTATAATAGAAAGGATAAAAATTCAACAAGCAAATAGGTCAACAAACTAAGATTCAAATAATTCACAAACATTTCTAGCTAAATGGAAAGCAACTGTGGTGGATTTAAGGAAGTATGACAAACAGTTCGTTAGAAATACAATTTAGGTATTACCAGATATCTCATCGTAAACTGTTTATATCTTACAGGTTTCGAATGTCGGACTACGAAAACTTCCCATGAATTTTGTCGGACACAACTTGCAATAATTGATTTTTCACCCATTCATTAAACTCTCATGCAAAACTCAGACTGCTATTTATCACCAACATAATTCCTGTCATATGACATGTTCTTCGTTTTGGACTTATTAATGTGCCCAACATACATATTTGTCGGACAAACATGTTTTCATATACATTATATAAAGCTTGCTACTGAATAAACTTAAAAACAACCTGTTAGTTTTCACAATCATAAACTTGTCATAATGACACGAGGTTCCCTGTTCCAGTGTTCCCATACATCAAAGTTTGTTCGACTCAACACCGTTAACCGTAAAGCTATGTACAAATTTTCAGCTTGCTATTAATAATATTTTATTTGGTACATACGAGCACGTTGATGGCATAGTAGTCCAGGGTAATACCTAAGGATTTTCTCGGAACACTCAAAGATCCAGGTAGCCGACTACTTTTTTAGTTATGGAACTACTACCTACTTACTACCTATAGGAAGAAAACTTACCTGTTTCCTGCCTAGAGTTCGCGTCCGTTTTTTAATTATTAACAATTTAGTGCAAAAATAGCGATTTTTTCGATTTTTTGCACCCCATTTAAAAGCTAAATAGTTGACATAAAATTACAAAATTTAATTTTTTAGAACATTGAAAAAACTTTAAAATGCCGATTTTTGAAAGTTAAAAAGTTAATTTGTTGCTAAGCAAACTGCAAAATAAGTGAAAATCGTGTTATGTTAATAACTTTTACTAAAACTGTCTTAGAACTTTAGTGTTTCACCCAAAGTTGAGTATTGGGGTACTTAATAAACCTTTAAAATTTGAGACCGATCAATTAATTAGTTTAAGAGTTATTCTATTTGTTTATCCCAGAGACCTTTATTTTGCAATAACATAAGACAGAAAATAATGAAGATGGGGCAATTCTGAGTATGCCAAATAAAAGTAGAAGAGTAATAGTATCAAAATGTATTAAAAAAAGATAAAAAATTAATCAATATAATCAAAAAACCTAATGCCAAATTTTTGAAATTTTGTAGTTTATAAACATTTAGAATAAGTTTACAAATATTGTCAATCTTTTTATATATTCGAAAAGCTAGTATTTTAACACGAATTTTCAAATAAAAAAATTTAGCCTGGGTTCATTAGGGACAAAGTTAGCCATGTGTTTTTTTTTTTAATTCACAGCCAATTTGTTTATAATAATTAAGGAATTTCATTGATGCCATTTGAAATAATATGATTTGTATTTTTTGTTAACAAATTTGCATAAACATTGTGTCTTCACAGCACCCTCTACGATTTTTCAAAATTGTAGTTCAAACGGTTACTAGCGGGAACCTACGCATCCACCGAGTTAAAATACCGAAAAGGCAATTTCAAATTAATACAATTTTCCGTATCTCCGGATCCACTCAATGGATTTTCATCTTTCTTTTTTTAATTTGTATGCAATTTCTACGTAGAAATACAAACCTTACAAATATGCAATTTGTTTATAAATTTATTAATTAATAATCAGTCAAATTTGTTTAAACAATACTTGAAAAAATATTTTTTACAAAAATCTATTTTTTTAATCATAGTATCATTAATGATCATACAAAAAGATAAAGTTTACTTTAATAAATAAAATATTTTTATTAGATAATTATTTATTGAAGATAATTTACTTATTAAAGTATACCTTAACTTTTTGTATGATTAATAATGATAGTCTGATTAAAAACAAACTATTAAACAAATAATTTTTTTAAAAATTGTTTAAACAAATTAAACTTTTTATTAATTAATAAATGTCAAATTGCGAATAGACAAATTACATATTTGTAATGTACAGAAAAATTACATACAAATTAAAAAAGAAAGATCAAAATATATTCAGCAGATCCAGATATATAGAAAATGATCGTAGTTTTAAGATGCCTTTTTTAGTTTTTGAACTCGTGCATTTGTCGGCTCCCAGCTCACCCTTCACTTACCACGACTAGTCACCAACTGAACAACATTTTTAAAAATTTTTGTAAAATACCAACTTTTCGAATATGTAAAATGATTTTTCTACGGACAATATTTTTAAAGTTGTTCTAAATGTTTATAAACTACAAAATTTCAAAAATTTGGCATTAGTATTTTTGACTATATGAGATAATTTTTTTAACTTTTTTTAGTACATTTTGATAGTATCGGCGGGTGTAATTTCCTCACCAAAATGATCTTTTGCCTACGTTTGGAAGGGTATGTCATAATCCCACAGGTATTTTTCTCACCAAAATCGAAGTGGTTATTTCAGGTAGTTTTTACTTAATAACTAATTAATTAATTATAGTATTTTCTTTTTAGTCACAATTGGAATTTTTGACAAAATGGAATGTTTAATAGAAAGTAATCGCGATAAACCTTTACTGGTATTTGAAAATTTATTTTCTATAAAGTGAAAGTTTTAAAAAGTAAAGAAGTGTTCTGGAGGTGTAATAAAACAACTTGTAGTGCGAAATTATTTCCTATTGGTGCAAATTTTACAATATCTAGAAGTAGCCTACAACATAATCATGAACCAGATCGTCAGAAGATAGATCGGAAAATTGTTTCTAACTTTTGTAAACGTAAAACCGAAGAGAATATTATTGAAAAACCAGCAAAAATTGTACCCCAAGAGCTTGCAGCTAATTTGCCTGAAACAAATCTACGATTGATGTCAGTTACATAAGAAAAAATATATTATACATATAATTATCGACGAAAAATGATGCCTGGTCGCCTTCCTTCCAATATTGATAAGGTTCAAGAATTTGTGAAGAAGTGTGCTTAAAAAACAACCAAAGGGGAAAATTTTCTCTTTATAAACTGTATAAAAAGTAAGATACTTGTGAAACAAATATAAGACTTTTAGCCACATTTAATTTTATATATTATATGGATGGCACATTTTCTTACTGCACCAGATATTATTTGCAATTATTCACTATTCATGGGCTAATTAATGGGCATTATATTTCTTTATTATACTGTTTACTGCCAAACAAAAAAACAGAAACTTACAACAATCGTTTTTATTTGTTAAAATCAGAAATTATTAAAGCTCTCAAAATTGAGTTTAATCCTAGTAAAATTTTTGTAGATTTTGAAAAAGCTATATATAATGCAATCATTCAAATATGTCCGAACACTGAAATACATGATTGTAGATTTCACCTACACCAGGCTTGTAGTATGTGGTATAGAAAAATTCAGTCTCTTAACATCAGCATATTACGAATGATTCTGAAGTTGGCAAGTAGCTCAAACATACTTTTGGCCTTACATATATAAAACCAGAAGACGTATCAGATTATCTTGTGTTTGATTTAATGTCATGCAAACCAGAAAATGAAATTTTAGATAGATACGCTGAGTATTTAGTTGAAACTTATACAGACGAAGACGAAAATGCCATATTCTCCCCATATTTGTGGGCAGAGGCAAGTTCTTCTGTTATTCCTACTACGAATGCTTGCGAATCTTTTCATTCGCATTTCAATTCCTCGTTTTATAATACCCATCCATCCATATTATATTTCCTTAGAAAAAGTTAAAGAATATCAAGTAGTATGTTAAAATTTAAAATTTGCATATTCCAAAACCTACCAAAGATAAACAAGTAAAACTGTATCAAGTAAATCTAATCAAATGACTATTGACTAGAATGGATTTTGTAAAGTGTGTCTCTTATTATAAGTAGCAAATATTAAATAATAATTTATACGTTTTACATATTATCTCTATTATAAACTATTATTATAATCAAAAATGAATAACCATTTTCAATTTCGTTGCAAAACGAAAATACAGCCGAACCATATTCCAGTCCAATCAGAGAGTGCTGCAAGCACCTCTACCGGTTTCGAAACTTATTAGTCTCTCATCAGGAGGCACATATGCTGCTCTCCCTGATCCAACCAAAACAAACCCCAGCGTGCAGTCCCGAATTGCAACGAACGAAATGGCATAGATGCCCTAGCGGCAACTGCTAGCAAAAGACTAAGTTTTCACTCTAATGGCATATAGCATATCCCACCAGAATGAAAACAATGGGAACCTTCTCTGGTTACACCTCCGAGGCTTCTACAATTTGCAAGCCATACGGATGCTGAGACTAAGGAAGATGAGGGAATTCTACAATTTACAATTCACGTCCCATCTGCTCAGCGCGGTAAAGTTCCAACGAGACTGGTTCCCTTCATACTCCACACAGAGTAAATGTAAATCAAAAATGAATAACCATTTTCAATATGAAGGGAACCAGTCTCGTTGGAACTTTACCGCGCTGAGCAGATGGGACGTGAATTGTAAATTGTAGAATTCCCTCATCTTCCTTAGTCTCAGCATCCGTATCGCTTGCAAATTGTAGAAGCCTCGGAGGTGTAACCAGAGAAGGTTCCCATTGTTTTCATTCTGGTGGGATATGCTATATGCCATTAGAGTGAAAACTTAGTCTTTTGCTAGCAGTTGCCGCTAGAGCATCTATGCCATTTCGTTCGTTGCAATTCGGGACTGCACGCTGGGGTTTGTTTTGGTTGGATCAGGGAGAGCAGCATATGTGCCTCCTGATGAGAGACTAATAAGTTTCGAAACCGGTAGAGGTGCTTGCAGCACTCTCTGATTGGACTGGAATATGGTTCGGCTGTATTTTCGTTTTGCAACGAAATTGAAAATGGTTATTCATTTTTGATTTACATTTACTCTGTGTGGAGTATGAAGGGAACCAGTCTCGTTGGAACTTTACCGCGCTGAGCAGATGGGACGTGAATTGTAAATTGTAGAATTCCCTCATCTTCCTTAGTCTCAGCATCCGTATGGCTTGCAAATTGTAGAAGCCTCGGAGGTGTAACCAGAGAAGGTTCCCATTGTTTTCATTCTGGTGGGATATGCTATATGCCATTAGAGTGAAAACGTAGTCTTTTTCTTATTATTATAATGTATGGAAATTAATGTCTTGTATTCGGATTTCGGATGCTTTCATAATAAACATTCTTAAATTACTTATACATCTATATTTTTATTTTATTATATACCTCAGTGAGTTGGTGAGGAAAATACCTTCCAGATTAATACGAACCCTTAAATTTGGTGAGGAAAATACCTGTCGGATTATATGGTTTTACTTGTTGGTGAGGAATTTACCTCCGCCCGATAGTATCACTGTTCAAACTTTCATTTGACATACGCAGAATTGCCTTATCTTCATTATTTTCTGTCTTATGTTATTGCAAAATAAAGGTAGGTCTCTGGAATAAACAAATAGAATAACTTTTAAACTAATTAATGGATCGGTCTCAAATTTTGAGGGTTTGTTAAGTACCCCAATACACAACTTTGGGTGACTCACTAAAATTCTAAAGCAGTTTTAGTAAAACTTATTAACAAATAACGATTTTCACTTATTTTGCAGTTTTCGTAGCAACAAATTAACTTTTTAACTTTCAAAAATAGGCATTTTGAAGGTTTTTCAATGTTCTAAAAAATTAAATTTTGTAGTTTTATGTCAACTGTTTAGCTTTTGAATGGGGTGCAAAAAATCGGAAAAATCGCGATTTTTGTACTAAATTGTTAATAATTAAAAAACGGCCGCGAACTCTAGGCAGGAAACAGGTAGGTTTTCTTCCTATAGGTTTAGAATAACAAACTAAAAAAGTAGTCAGCTACCTGGATCTTTGAGTGTCTCGAACATGGTCTATTTCTACCTTATTACCCTGGACTATAGTGGTATTTCTGCTAGCTAAGCAATAACGCGCATATACAACCAAACTTGACCCATTGAGAGTGTGTGTGTGTGTCATGTCATAATAATTTGTTAATTATTATTATAACAAATACGACACGCGTAATAATCTGCTAATGATAATTAGAATTTGATACGCGAAATTGGAGCGATGGGCTAGGTTAAATATGTCCTCAGCTAAGTACCTACTAACCAGCATACTTATAATTATAACTATAATCAATACCAAACAAGTAGTGATGTGTAAATAGTGTATTCCTGGAATTAACTACCCCTCTCCAATGGTTCCATCAACCTTATTTTATTATGTTTAAATAAATAACAGAATAAATCTGAATCACGACCGATACCTTCTCCAGTCAATCTGCGATACACTTCAAAGATATCCTCTCCACTTTCCATATTTTCAGCTCCTCCCTGTTCGTATAGAAAATAAAATCTAATTTGTAGTGAAGTGGCAGCCTTTTGCTTTGGTCTCATGAATTTTAACATTTTTGTGTGTATAACTAAGTCCGGCGTAATAATTCGATGAAATATGCAAAATAGCTGCCATATAAAACGAGTTCAGTACCCACCAGCGGTCGATACGGTCCCAATTTCAATCTATGCTTTAATTAAAATTTGATCCCGCGTGCAGGAACGCATTTTGATTGCTATCTAACGGTCCGGTTACGAACCTCAGAGGCGTAACTTAACTACCAATTATTATGAGTGGTGTTTTTTAGTTAAAACATGTACAAAAAGTGGTACTATACAAGCTTTGGATCAACAGCTAACACTATTTTATAAATTGGACATGTCTAAATCTGATTTATCACTCAACTATTCGCTTCCTTTGCGAGATATATAATGCTTCTCAGTTTTTTAAACTTTTTTTGTATTTGGAATGACTTTTTGGAATCTTTTTTAAGAAGCGGCGGAACCAGCATTATTCTGTTGAAAAATTGGGTTTTCTGGTTGCCAAAAATATGAGCAATTAGGTCATTGGTTGTTGTGAAACAGAGCATCAGGAATGGAAGTTATCCATAATATTGCACTAACAAATCTATTAAAGATAATGAGAGTGCAACTATTCTACACATGCAGGTTCTGCCTATGGAACAATTGAGGCGTTCTTTGCAAAAACCCCAGTTGTCATTATTTACAACATTGGAGATATTTAAAAAAAAGTTATTTAATTCAACCGTATTAAGTTTACGGAAATTCTCAAATTAGTGATTTATTATTTTGATGATTACACACAGTTTACAATATAAATAACATTATTTTTTCCTTTTGTTTATTTATGAAGGACATTTAAGCTTTTGACATATGGGATTTTTGCAGGAATTTTTTATAATTTATAGGAAAAACGATATTTATAGTAATAAACCAAAATAAAAAATGAACGAAAAATGGTGTTTACTTATAAAATCACACAACACAACTATTCGAAGGAACTTTAACCTATAAAAACCTACTGACAAACAAGCGATAAAGTTTCCCGCAAAAACACCAATAGTCATTAACAACTATGGTTTTGAAGGGAATTGCGCTTGACATTTGACATATGCGGATTATGCGGAATCACCTATATTTTTGTCGCTTATATTTTGGACTACTGTGATTTTAATGGAAGTTTCTTACGCAAGGAACGTAGGTAATTAGTCCTTCAATCCATAGATGGCATAAGTCCATTTCCGAAAAAAAATGACAACTGGGGTTTTTGCAAAGAACGCCTCAATTGGAAACATACAAACGTTATTCCTCTGCTAAAAAAAAGAAGGGCGGAAGAAGGATCAGAAAGTTGCAGGTCAATATCACTCTTGGAATCACTTGAAAAGTATTAAAAAAGATCACCTACAAAAGTCTCTACAAACATGCAGAAAGAAGAAGAGACGTCCAGGAAGATAAATTCGGTTTCAGAAAAGAAGGAAATAATTGTAAACTACAACTAGCAAAATTGGTCAGTGACGCAAAATCGAAACAGTAAAAGAAGAAACTGGACATAGAAAAAGCCTACAACGCAGTTTGGAAAGAAGCTCTAATTTACAAAATAAAAAGAGCTAATAGGTCTGGATCACGCGTACCAAAAAAAAGTTGATTAATAACAAGCTGAAAATTTGTTAATACCTTAACGGTGTCTAGTCGGACAAACTTTGATGTACGCGAACACTGGAACAGGAGAAGTTATAATTGTGGAACAGTTTAAAAATTTGGAACGTCTGATTACGAAAACGTCCCATGTATTTTGTCGGACAGAACACCCAATTGATTTGTTACCCTTTTATTAAACTCTCATGGAAAAATCAGACTGTTATTACTAACCAACATGATTCCTGTCATTTGACATGTTCTTCGTGTTCCACTCATTAAAATGCCCAGTTGGTGATAAACACCAGTCTGATTTTTTGCATGAGAGTTTAATGAAATGGTAACAAATCAATTGGAAGTTCTGTCCGACAAAATACATGGAACGTTTTTCGTAGTCTGACGTTTCAAATTTTTAACCTTTTCCACAATTAAAACTTCCCCTGATCCAGTGTTCCCATACATCAAAGTTTGTCCGACTAGACACCTTACCGACTAGACACACAGCCTTACATGCAGATGACACAGCAATCTATACTCTATACTGCAGCCAACGACAACAGGATAATCGTCGAGAGTATTTTGAAAATCACAATCATAAAGATCAACACAGTGCAAAATCAGTTCATCATCTTTACACAGCAGACCATCTCAATCAGTGAAGAATAAACGATGATAAGGAAATATAAGAGGTCGTCAAGTAACTAGGAGTTCATCTCGACAAAAAATCAAACTTTACAAAACACATCTAGAATGTCAAGAAAAAGGCAATAGTGGCGAAAATTTTGATTCAACCCTACATATACATATATGACCACGCCACTATCGCAGGCCAGCCAAGATCTCACCCAAGCTGTTTACTTTAGCTCTTTTAGCTAAGATATGTTTAAATTTCAAATGGGCAAATAAAGAAGTGACGATAGATGGTGAAAATCTGAACCATCTGTGATTTGCTGATCACCATGTTGCGTTAGTAGCAAAAGACAGAGAAGAACTGCAGGAAATGCTATTAGACCTAAATATAAAATGAAAAGAAATAGGATTAAAAATAAATCTAGCAAAAACTAAATATCTAACAAACGCATCTCTAGATATAACAAATAAGAATGTAACTCTGGAAAATAACAATATAGAAAGGATTGAGTCGTATGTCGTATGTACATAATATACTGAGGACAAAAATAGAAACTATTAAAGATTAACCTAAAGGCTGATGATAAAGTTATAATTTTCCTTATTAGCATGGGCAAAGCTTGGAAGATGCAGGAAATGCTATTAGACCTAAATATAAAATCAAAAGAAATAGGATTAAAAATAAATCTAGCAAAAATTAAATATCTAACAAACGCATCTCTAGATATAACAAATAAGAATGTAACTCTGGAAAATAACAATACACAAAAGATTGAGTCGTATGTCGTATGTACATATACTGAGGACAAAAATAGAAAATATTAAAGATTAACCTAAAGGCTGATGATAAGGTTATAATTTTACTTATTAGCATGGGCAAAGCTTGGAAGATTACAAACAGTATTTAAATCAAACCTACCAAATACTTTAAAGGCAAAAACTTTTGATCAGTACGTATTACCAGGTTCTAACATATGGATCTGAAACATGGAATTTTACCATCAGCATACTTCACAAACTCCAAGTAACTCAAAGATCAATGGAACGTAGAATGCTCAACATCATCTTATCCAATGAAGAAATAAAACGATAAAAAATAACATATATAATTATTGTATAATCCAAAAGGTTGCCATGTTAAAATGGAACTGGGCACGAACAATAATTTCATTAAAGGTTCTGTAGGTAAAATATTATCATTTCTTCAATTTGGAGAATTTTCATAGACACGTCTATGGAATACGAATTTGCAATATTTAGTTGGCGGCTACTGTTTGGGATGTGATTTCCATGTGTTTCTTTATTTATTGCTAGCAATTTTCCACTATTCTGGATAGTAGGTATGTTATTTTTTAATTATCACTCCATTAGTGGTAATGGCAAAACTCGCTCCGCATGTGCCCTTTTTGCTACTGAATCACCGTTATTTTCTAATTATTTGGTGAATGAGAAATATTTGCGCTGCATCGGACAAATCGATATGGCAGGTTGAGAATTGGTGGGGCCGTGGGAAAATGATTCTCCGTATTTTAAATGTGAAAAGTGTCGGAATGTTGTACCGAACGTTGATCTGTGGTTTCCACAGATGCTAAGTGTTCTCGACTTTGTTGTATGGAATGGAAAGCTGGACACTGAAAGTAGACAGTTGGAAGCATTTGAGATGTGGTGCTATAGAAGGATTTTGAAAATACCATGGATCCAACGAGTTACGAATGCAGAAGTGTTAAGAAGGCTACAACATTACGATCCTCGCAATCCTTTTGCAGCCTTCTTAACACTTCTGCATTTGTAACTCGTTGGATCTATGGTATTTTCAAAATCCTTCTATAGCACCACATCTCAAAGGCTTCCAACATGACCACTCCCAGACTTGCTATTTAAAAAAAAGTGGGGGTCGATGTCGATGACCACTCTTGTGATGTCTTGGCCACTCGACCACACTTGCTATTTAAAAAAAAGTGAGGGTCGATGCGGGACAGTAGGGGGTTACAATTGAGGGCATGAATTTTACATGAAAATTCGTCCCCCTTCCATTAAAAAGTGACGTGTTTTTTTAAATTTTGGAGAAGCTTTTGGTTTCTGAATTTCTGGGGGGGGGGGGGGATGGGGTCAAATTTTCGTTGGAACAACTGTATAAACAAATATATTGCTGGTTACTGAGTAACATATGAGACCGGTAGACGTCTGTTGGGGATAAATTATCTAGTGATAATTGGGCGGTTATCGGACACGGTTAAAAATTATTAAATTATTAATATGGCTATTAAAAGGTAGGGACATGCGCCAACTCGTAACTTTTAATGACAACAATTTTCAAATCAAAACGTACACCGGCCAATTCGTAACTTTCTTCAGGTGAATTCGAAACCATTGATTAAATCTAATACCTTTAATCTACACCGAATGTTTCTTGGTTTGCTTAAAAACATTATATTTGTATTATATTATATTATGTACCTATAAAAAATAGCAAAAATTAAAATATCTTAATAAAATAATAGAAATAATATTATAGTGTTTCATTAACACGTCTTATAAATATTATTTCCATCATGTATAGCTCTACACGAGCTTGGTTTTTATCAAGTAATTGTAAATTCAATATTTAGATGTCACCGGAGGGACCGCAGACGTTCGGATACAATTAGCGTCTCTTTGCAAAGACAATGACGTCGACTTTGCAAAGTAACAAGACACTTACTCAACACACACACACTACACATGACACTAGGTACCTAACTGTTCAAAATTACCGTACCTACCATGCCAATGGCCATTAGTTGTCGAGGCATTAGCTAAACAAAAAAAATATTTAGATGTTTAGAAATGATAAATTATTTAAATCCATCTGATAATTTAAAAGCAAAGAGATTTTCTATATGTTTATTTCAAGTCTAAAAGATTATACCTTTATTTAGTTACGAATTCACCGGTAGTTGATTGGCTATCGTAAAATTACCTGAGGGCCAGAGTTACCAATTGGCCTGTAATTAGGATAGGGGATTAAAATAGTTACGAATTCACCGGGACCCAAAGGTAGGGGTAGGTGATAAAAGTGTGAAAATTAAATGGTGTATATATTTTTAATTAATCTTCCTCTTTTGACATCATAACCGTTCCATTTATTCCTCCTTTATGTCCTTCTCCTTCATTGTCTTACATTCATAGTATTCAGGTCGTCTTCCACGTTATCCAACCATCTCGTTCTCTGCCTTCCTTTGTTTTCGCCTTCCTATCCGCTTTTATGGTAAAATTTTGTCTCTGCACATATTCCAGCCATGCCAGTCTTTGACTTTTCACAAATCTTACCTACAGGATCAAAATACTACAATATCACACAATTCATTTAATTCATTAATTTCGTGTATTCTCGACAAAACCACCTGAGCCGGCCGATATTCATTTCGAAAGCATAACAACCTTCACGGGCTCATGCACAACAACTTTGCTTAAAAGGGTAGGCGCAAAATCTTAGTCCAATTCTATTTAAATGGGCGAAGGTCTCTTACAATAATTTTTTTTTGAATAAAATATTTGAAATTAAAAATCATACTAAATTTTCCTTTTTTTTTCACCCCTGTAACTTGTTAATATTAACATTATAAAAGTTTTCAGGGACTTTCAGTTCTCGGTAAGAATGTAATCTTTCATTCTGCGTTTAAATTTTTCAAAAATACTTTTTATTCTTCTCAGGATTCGAAAAAAATGAATGCATTTAAATAGCATTGGATCAAGATTTTGCGCCTACTCCCTTAATATCATCACGTGATCAAATGCATACTTTACGATTCTATAAAGGACATACAGACAAACATTCATTTTTATTTATATAAAAGAGGTAAATATTTAGATGGCTACTAAAAAATAGGGGTTGGTGATAGAAAAGTGAAAATTTAAGGTTATAAGTATGTACCTATTGTTTAGTTCCACATCATATAAAATAAAAAAAACAGTTTGTTCAAAAGAAAAGTATGGGGGGGGGGGGGTTAATCCCCCTTTTCACTTAGGGTGGTCGTACAAACTTAGAAAATTTTCGTGGGCTCATGCACAACAACTTTGCTTAAGATCATCACGTGATCAAATGCATAGTTTACGATTCTAGAAAGGACATACAAACATTAATTTTTATTTATTTAGATTATTTGTAGCAAATTAAATTGTCTATAATTTTATTTCGATTATTTCTTCGATATTTTTGTCAACAACTAAAGATTTTTGAACCAATTTTCAATTGGGCATTATAACTTTTTCTGGTCATTTTACAATAAAATGACATCGGAGCAAAATCATAGAGGGTTTTTCAAAGAATAATAATAATTTATTTAATTTTATGTGGGAATTCGTCCTAAAAATTACTATTTTGATATTTTGGTATTGTAGTCAGCTTGTAAACGATTTTATGTCAGTCTTCAAATAGCTATGAAATTTAATTCGATTAAATAAAAAAAGAAAAAGAAAATTGTGAAGTAATTCTCTCGAGCCTACACCACCCGCAGAGAGGCGCTTCACAAAAACTGTCGACATACGACAAGCAAGAACATCCCGAGGGCATATTTACCCCGATATTTCTCAACTCGATATCTCGTCCAATTCCAAAGACTCCGACCTCCAAGACTGGTTATTACTCCTACCCGGAGTGTGTCATTCTGTCCCTTCATATTCTGATACCCCATAATCTGCTCTATAGAGAGATATCCACGAAAATGAAATGACGATGATGTTTATTCGACTTTCTATTGGAATATTATGTGGCAACTTGAAAGTGATCGTGAAGAGGTGATTGGCACCTTTCAAATTACTGGTTGGTATTTTAGGTATAATAAAAGTGCAAGGGTAGCGATAAATGCCTCCAGGTGATATTTGCGAAAAGACCCACGGGATATCACGCTTTTGTCTTCTACAAATATCTACCAAATGACTAGACTTGTAATCTATAATATCACTATTATGAAAAATGATGCATTTATTAGTCTCTTTTACATAAATTTTTAGAGAGTAAAAAAGAAAAGAAAGAAGCTCCTTCCATAACTAAATTCAAAGATAATAAAATAATGAAAAATTAAGTAAAGTTGTTGATAGACGGATACAAGGAGAAACAAAAATATCCGATAATCATAATACAGCCAGTCATTTGAAATGTGGTGTTACAGAAGGATGCTGATACTAGGATGGACTCATTTGAAAGGTAATTTTTTTCTCTAAACGACGGTCTATTTTTTTTATTTACGTAATAAGTTTGAAGATAATTTTGGACTTAACAAATTTATTATAAATTAGTTAAATCCAAAATTATCTTTAAAGTTATTCCGCAAATTAAAAAACGATTAGAGGGTCCTGTAGTGAAAAAAAATACCTTTAAATGATGTGCCACTCAACTACACTTGATATTAAAAAAAAACTGGAGGTTGATGCGGGGTAGGGAAGGGGGACGAATTTTGCATAAAAATTCGTTCCCCTTTCAGTACAAATTGACATGTTTTTGAAGTTATACTTCTTTAGGCGCGATTGAGATTGAGGGTAAATTTATATTGATCCGCGCGCATGCGCACACCGACAGTTTGGTATTAGTCTTTATACGGGCTCTGATTGGGTGTTGAAACGATCTGTCAATAATTGTTCAATATGGAGGTTATAGGTAAACAAAAATGTTGTAGGTATAATATATTAGTTTTCATTGTTGTGAGGACAGAAATAAAATTATAACTAAAATTTAAAATTATAGTGACTTTTTAAATAGTTTTGAAAAGCCACAGGTACGTAATTCTAAATGTTTCAGTTGTATTCCAATAAAAAATTATCTTCATATTTACCTAGTACATACTTGCACTACTTGCTATGCTATACCCCTAGTAGGCAATGCTTTAATTTACATAATCTGATTACGAACAAACTTTCTACAAATTTTCGTCTCATATATCGTTTTCTTACTCTATATATTGTTGTATTTTAATTCGACAAAAATCAAACTAATAAAAATTCATATAAACAAAATGTCAAAAAGTTGTTCAGTTTATCTATATTTCCACATGACGTAGACGAGAAGGTGGTGCAGTTTGAAATCACTCCGACTCTCGTACGGCGGGATACACGGGAAGTAGGTTCAAGCCCAATGCAAGTTATAATTTTTTTATTTTTTTTTTATAGATTTTATGATTGTAAGTATATTATTATATAATTTTTTTCAGAAAATACGTATTTAATTAAAATTTTTGACAACAATTATCGTTCAGAAATCATTTGTGGCATTTTTCAATGTGTTTGTGTGTGTTTTATTCTTTTATTTTTTTAATTTTTGGTATTGTTTTAATAAAAATTTTTGGACAGTAGTAGAGAAACTGTTTAAAGTATATTGATTTCGTTGAAATCATATAATAGTAGTATAACTTCTTACGTGCGTACAAAGTACACACATTCATTTTTTTTTTTAATTTCTGAAGAAACTCTTGGTTTCAGAGTTTCTGGGGGAGTGGTCAAATTTTCGTTGGAATACTCTGTATGTATCGAGCGTAGTAGTGACGTTTATAATCACAAGTTTATTGATAGTTTGTGGAATAAACTTTCGAGTGTCCAAGTTTCGGTCATGGAAAATTAGTCGCGCGTTGAAAAACCGCCATCATTTTATATTTACTCACCGCAAAAAAATTGCTTATCAGAAAACATGAAAATTGATTCTTTTCACATAGATAATATTTTTAAGTATTTTTTTGGCTTTCTGCTAATTTTTATTTATTGAACTTTGACACATTATTTATTTCTAAGGCGGTACGAAGTTCGCCGGGTAAGCTAGTGTCTAATAGAATTTTATGTAGGGTTGCTAGTTTACAAGATACAACTCAAAAACCCTTTGCACTCCTTTTTCCAAGATGGCGGCAGGGGCTCAAAGGTGGCAATCCCACAAACTTGAACTTAAGCTTATACTTCCTCTCCTAACACATCAAAAAAATAAAATTGCGTCCTCTCAAATATATAACACGCTAAGGCCAAAAAAATGCAACATTTCAATAGAAGATGTTCGATAAATTGATTTTTCCAAAAAAGGCTGTCGATTTTTGCAGGCATAACGAATAACGACCATATATTTATGTTTACAAAGTACCTACGTCAGGTTATAAAAAGGTTGTTTATATCCACGGGGTAAATAAATAAAACGTAAGAGAATTTATTACATTAGCAATAGCCATCAGCCATAGCCATCAGCGAACACAATCTGAGGCACGAGATGCTCGAAATTCTTGAGTAAATAATAAATTTCGAGCACAGGGAACATCGATGCCATTAGAAGATAAGAAGAGATGGATGCGTGTGACCCTACCTTCACGACACATACAGAATGACTCGAGAAAAATATCCTTAGAAGGAAATCATGCTGTTGCCAGTAGCAACGGGAGGACAAAATTATTATAAGATTTTTTGTTAATAAAACATAGCTTAATAAATAAAATAGCAGAGAACTAAGAAATAAATAAATAACGAAGTGAAAAACAATAATGAAAATTTGTTTGATTAAACAATGTTATACCATTTACCTAGTAGATCAAATTGGAAGAATTTGCTGCAGTGTAGCTGTATTAGGTAATATAAAAGAAAGTGAAAGAAGCCTAACTTAATCTTCTTAAAGTGCCCTCTACTCAATGGAGGTTGGCTAGGCTACTACAATTGCAAACTCTTCTGTCTTCAGCTGTTCTTATTAGCTGTTCAAAATTTAGCCCTGTCCATTGTCGGATGTTCCTCAGCCGCGATAGACTTTTCCTTCCTAGTCCTGTATTTCCCTCAATCTTTCTTTTCACTATTAGTTGAGCAAATTCTTCTTCTTCTTCTTCTTCTTCTTTTATATAGGCAGTACTGCCTGTTTTTCTTCAACGGTGTCTTTCATTCTGCCCCTAAGTTGTCATTCCATCTTTTCCTTGGGCGTCCTATACTTCTCCTGCCTAACGGTGACTTGTCCCTGGCTATTCTTACTATCCTTAATTCAGACATCCTGCTTATGTGCTCATTCCACTCTTCTTTTCTGTTCTTTACCCAGGTATTTATATTGTCTACTCCACATATGCGTCTGATTTCCTCACTTCTTACCCTATCCTGTAGTCCTTTTCCAGCAATCCTTCTTAAGATCTTCATTTCGTTGGTTTCCAGATGTCTTCGTGTTTTGCTTGTATCTGGTCTTGTTTCGGCCGTGTAAGTCATAACTGACCTAATAACTGACTTATATATTCGGGCCTTTGTTTCCAATCTTAGGTGTTTGTTTTTCCAAATTGTGTCGTTTAGGCATCCGGCCGTTCTACTGGCTTTAATTATTTGGTCTTTTACCTCTTCTTCGATATTGTTGTCGGCTGATAGATTAATTCCCAGATATTTGAAAGTCATTACTTGTTGTATAATTTGATTGTCTAACTCCAATTTGCATCTTATTGGTTCTTTGGCAATTACTAAGCTTTTTGTTTTTTGGACTGATATTTTCATATTCATTTCTTTTGCGTTAATGTTGAACTCGTGCAATAATCTTTGTAGGTCGTCTTCGCACTCTGCTACTAACACGGTGTCATCAGCGTAACAGAGTATTTTTATCTCTCTATTGCCCATTTTGTACCCTCTTTTTTTCTTCACTTGTTTTATTATTGCATCCAATATTATGTTAAACAGTAGAGGGCTTAGTGAATCTCCTTGCCGGATTCCTGTGTTTGTTTCTATGGGTTCTGTTATTATTCCATTGACTCTCATCTCTATTTTATTTCTTACATATATGTTTTCTATCAGTTTTATGATATCCAGTGGTAAATTTTTCTCATATAGAAGGTGTATCACATCTTTTAATTGGATTCTATCAAACGCTTTCTCTAGGTCTATGAAACAGAAAAAGGCTGGTTTGTTATATTCTAATGATTTCTCCGCTATTTGCCTTATCACAAAAACTGCATCGTTACATGATCTTCCACTTCTAAATCCTTGTTGTTCATCCGATATATTTATGCACGCCATTATTTTCTCCATAAGTATTTTTGTTGTGAGTTTCAGTGTAGTGCTCAGTAAATTTATCCCTCTATAGTTACTGGGGTCTGCCCTATCACCTTTCTTAAATAACGCTATCATTTGAGTGGTTCTCCATTCTTCTGGAATTCTTCCTGTATTTATTATTTTACTTATAAGGATATTCAGTTCTTTGTGAAGTCTATCTCCTCCGTACTTTAAAAGTTCATTAGCTATTCCATCTTTCCCAGGAGCTTTTCGATTTTTCATCTTTTTTAAGGCGTTCTTTATCTTCCTCTTTAATTTCTGTTTTCTCATCCGATTCTAATCGTGGTGTTTCCAGTTCTTTGTGATTAGCTGTTTGATAAAGGTTTTTTAGGTAAGTTGTCCATATATTTGTATCAATATGTTTTACTTCTATCAATTCCTTCATCTCTGCTCTTTGACCTTTTATCATTTTCCACATTTCCCTTTGCATCCCATAAAAGTCGTGCTCCATCTCTTTTGAAAATGCTTCCCAATGTTCTGTTTTCTTCCTTCTTACTATTGAGTTTAATTCATTTCGTACTCTTTTATATACTTCATATGTTTGTCTCGTTCTTTTGGACTTGTATTCTAGGTAGATTTTCTTTTTTTCTTGGCATCTTATTTTTATTTCTTCACAGAACCATGGAGTTCTCCTTTTCTTTCGTATATGTTTACTTATCTTACGTTCTCCAAGTGCTTCCGTTGCTGCCATTTTGATATTATCTCTGATCTTCCTCCAACTTTCTTCTATGTCTTCATCCGGTGTAATGTAGTTTTCATTCAGTACTTTTTGCAATCTTCTCTGGTATAGATCTCGTGTTGACAAGTCTCGTAGCTGTTCTACCTTTATTCTTGTCTCACATTCAACAGGGTCTTCTTTCCTGTTTCTTTGTAGCTCTATTCTGATTTTTCCAAGTACTAGGTTGTGATCGCTTCCAATATTAGCTGCACTTAAACATCGTATGTCTAGTACTTGAGAGTGGTGGATGTTTCTGTTTGTCAATATATAATCAATAACGGATCTGTGTCCTCTTGTATTTTGGAATGTATATTTTTGTTGATCTTTGTGTCTGAAGAACGTATTGTTTATTCGAAATTCGTTCTGAGAGCAAAAGTTAATAAGTAGTTCCCCATTTTCATTTTTGTTGTCTTCATTGAATCGTTGCTTTATTCCTGGTATAATTATGTTACCGACTCTTGCGTTCATGTCTCCTAAAATGTATATTATCTCATTGGCTGGTATTTCGTCGACTGTTTGTTGAAGCTCGTTATAAAAGTGGACTCTGTCGACTTCAGGTTTGCAGTTTTCTGGGCTATAAACTCCTATGATATTTATTTTTTGCTTCTCTAATTTGATCTTAGTAACTACGATTCTTTCTGATATATATTGACATTCATATATGTTATCTGCCCATTTTTTGTGTATCATTAAGGCCACGCCTTCTTTGACTCTCATATTTTTTGGTACACCACTATAGATCAAGAAGTATTCCCCAAGCCACATCTGTCCTTTTCCTTTCTTTTTTGTTTCCTGGATCGCGCATATCTCTATCTTATTTTCTCTCAGTTCCTTTTCTAACTCCTGGTCTCTGTTGTTCAATGATTTTATATTCCATGTTGCAATTCTGAGTATATTTTTCCTATTCTTTGTCCTGATTCTCGCCGTTTTCGTCATCTGTGTATCCGTCCTGTTCCGAGGCATCCCGTTGGTTCTTTGAGCATTGCTTCATTTTACGATAGGTAGGTTGCTAACCTCGCGTATTAACCCTCCACTTTTATCCGAACTTGGGACAGGCTGTGATGACTACCAAGCTACTCGATGCACCTGATAGTTATCCCAGGCAGTGTTGTTGAGCAAATTGATACTTATTATTACTCAGTATGTGGCCTAATATGACGTTTTCCAACTTTCACTATGTTGAAAAGTTCTCGTTGTTTGTCTATTCAATGCACTTCTTCGATTTAAGGTATGCGATGTCCATGAAATTTTGAGGATTTTCCGGTAGATCCACACATTCCAAAGGCCTCCAATTTATTTACGGTTGATGTTTTAAGGGTCCACGTTTTAACTGCACGATTTGATTTTTTAGAACGATTTTCGGGCCTGTTCTATTCTTGATCTTATTTCTAGATCTGGATCTACATAGGCTAAAATCGATCAAACACCCCAGGTACTTAAATCTTTTGACCTATTCTAACCTAGAATAAAAAGATGGCTAAAAACCTATAATAAAAAGTTTTCATTACTTACACAACCTTTTTAAAAAATAAAAACAGTTGTGTAAGTAATAAAAATCCTTATCCAATTTTGGATTATTTCATTATTATTTGGAAAAATTGATTATTACCTAAGTTTAGTGGGCCTGTTATTCTTCAAATTATTTTTCCCTCTAGAATCTTCAATCTTTCTGCATATTTCCATGTCAGACACATTAGTTCAGCACCTGAGCACCATATTATGTAAGTACATACTGGTGTAATTGCTGCTCTGTAAAGTACTATTCGTAGATATAGGTACGACCCTGGCACGAGTGGCACGGCTGTAGTTTTGAAGTATTAAATACTACCTGCCATATGGCTTTAGGATCAAATATCACCTTTGCATTCCAACGCAAATCAGCATTCAGTGCAAACATGTACATATATGTAATGTTTATTAAAGTGCTTATTGAAGATGCCAAATAGCCGAAACGTTTAAGCAATAACAAAGTGTTTTGTTTATAACAGACCGACAAACTCATGAATTAAAAAAGTTTCTTATTTATAAAATATGCCTACATAATAATATACAAATTCATCAGCATTGTATACATGGTGTTTCATTAATAATTTTCCATACAGTAACTGGAGAAACCTTAGCACAAAATACGAAGATTTAACCTAAAACACTTAAATAAAATGTGGTTCCTTACCGAGTTACAGGGTGTTTTATCTAAAAAATTTAAAAACAATTTTGGCTCAGAATTTTAAAACTATTCGACGAATCCTTTTCATACTTGGCAGAAAGTGCGACTACTAGACACCCTACTAAATTATGATAAACAAACGTTTCTAGCTACTACCAGAGGCGTACGACAGGGGATGGTGAATGGTTGACCCTTCTCAAATTCTACGCCACTGGAGGAATTACTATTTTAGCGCCATTTTTAAATTCTCCAATACTTTCTACGTATATAATATTCTCGTTATTGGTAACGATTAAGTCATTAGTTTTCGAGATATTTGAAGTTAAATATGAAACGGCACAGTTATTTTGATTAATAATTTATATGATTAAAATTGAAAAATTATTTGTACCCAGTACTTTAAAACTATTTAGCGTATCCAAATCATACTTGGCAGAAAGTATAGGTACTATGCACCGTACTAAATTAAGATAATTTAACGTTTCTAGCTACTACCAGAAGCGTACGACAGGGGATAGTGGCTGGTTGACCCTTCCCAAATTCTACGCCACTGACGAAATTGCTATTTTAGTGTAATTTTTTATTTTGCAATACTTTTTATGTAAATAATATACTCTTCACTCGTAACGATAAAATGATTAGTTTTCGAGATATTTGAAATTAAAAATGAAGCGACACAATACATTAATCAAAATAACTGTGTCCTTTCATTTTTAATTTCAAAGATCTCGAAAACTAATAACTGTATCGTTACGAACGAAGAGTACATTATTTGTATAGAAAGTATTGGAGAATCCAAAAATTGAACTAAAATAGCATTTTCGCTAGTGGCGTAGAATTTGGAAAGGGTCAACCATTCACTTCCCCCGTAGTACACCTCTGGTAATAGCCAGAAACGTTTGTTTAACATAATTTAGTAGATTGTACAGTACCTATACTACATGCCAAGTATGAAAAGGATACGTCGAATAGTTTTAAAATGCTGAACAAAAATAGTTTTTAAATTTTCAGATAAAACACCCTGTAACTCAGTAAGGAACCACATTTTATTTAATTGTTTTAGGTTAAATCTTCGTATTTTGTGCTAAGGTTTCTCCAGTTTTTATATGGACAATTATTAATGAAACACCCTGTATTATTGGTTATACATATTGCAATCTTTGGGGTTCAGAATTGAGCTCTTCTCTTGTGTTGTATAAATAAATAAGAAAAAAAGCTTCTCCCTGGTAATTTAAGGAACGTTGGGGTAACTCCTAAAGGAAATCAAACTAAAAATAGCCAATCACGATAGCGATATCATGCACAACATATTTTCCTCCGTTACAAAATTTACTTATTTAAATTCATACTAGAAATTTTAGAGGAAGACGTGCTTAGAATGTAAAGTATCTACATCATTCGTTTTTTGAATTAGACAAGAGTAATAAATTGCATAAGAGAATACCTAAGGGAGAAATGTCAAAGTTTTTCCTCGTTCTTTTGTCTAACAGCATCAAGAAAACTCTAAATAGGATTAGGAAAAGGAGGGTTGTAAATAATATTAAGGATTTTTCTTCTCAACCGGCAAGGAAAAGGGACTGTCGCATGTCAGGGTAAAACTTTTGTAATGTGTGCTTGAATGGAATAAATGGTCATTGTTATAGGATTAACATGAGAGCGTATCGATGGAAATAATAAATCCAAGTATAATGTGTAAACAACGTTTGTTATTTGGAAATTTTATCAAATTTTTAAACTAGATACTAATTCACATTTCTATAACAACAGACTAGAGCCCAACTAGATAAAACAGCTTTAAATAACGGAACACATGTCATCACTTGAAGCGTAAAATTCAGGGCATTAAAAATAAATAAATTTTTGATTAATTAAAAAACAGCTTATATTTCATTTCGGTTCAGAGATGATCCACCATCTCCATACGTACGTTTCTGTCTTTCCAGACGTCTGCAGTGAGGCTACCTTTGATTGAACTGACACCAAGCTGCCTATTCCTACAAATCATATTTTCATATATTATATGCCTCAACATGCCACCAAATACGTAGTCTTTTGTATATAGAGACTTGCCACTTGGTTATTTCGTCACAATTAATGTATATGTATTTAAGAAAATATTCTTCATATAGGTATAGGTATCCTCTAGGCCACGTTGTTCTCTTAGTGTGCATTTAAAAGTGCCGTTAAAAAATAAATAAATAAAAAAGTGTTGGTCCCATGGGACCAACGTGGCCCATTAGGGCAACACTAGTATTGGTCCCATGGGACCAACGTGACAGGGAACGTGTTAAGCAGAATTGTAAAAATAATTGTGCGTAGAATTTGCACATTGTGAGCACACGGAACCAATTTTCGTTGGAACTTTTCCTAAACGAGTAGACAGAATGTGACTGCATATTGCAGAGCCCTCTCGTCTTCTTTATTCGTCGTCTCCTTGTCTTATATATTGTAAAAGACAGAGATTAAGTATGTTACCAGAAAGTGGTTCTAAGAGAATTTTCAGATTTATTGCTTAGATCTGGGACTTTCTCATTTCTCTCTTAATTGGTGATTATTTAAGTGAACTCACTAATAAAATGAAAACAGAACAAACTACATATTCGCTTTGGAAAGCCACATTCGACACAAAGCGACTGAAAAGGTCTATTCTACAAAATCTACCGATCAGAAAAATGCAGATAGGACATAGGACCTGGACTCGAAACAATATTCAAAAAGCAAAAATATTTGTAAAACATTTACAGGCGACTTTCCAGCCAAATGGTGGAGAAGATCCTGAAGACTGGAATAAACCAGAACCAGAAAATTATATTCATTTCACCAAAAGCAGTGTCTCGAGTCTGGAGAAACTAAAACAAACATATATCCAAAAAAAGCACCTGGCTTTGACCTTATCAATGGAAGTAGTACTATAACAACTACCAGTGGCGGCTCGTGGTAATTTAAGGAGGGTGTTCAATTAAAGAATGTAATTATACGAACGGTGAATACGCGCCGCAGGCGAAAAATTTTTGGGGCCTCGCCAAAAGATGTTCTCTAAAATGAAACCTATCTTTGACCCGATTAGTCAGGATGTCACACACTTTTTTTGTTTTGTGCAGAATATGATACCTACTGAATGATGGCGCTTCTTCCGTGGTGAAGGTGGAGGCAGAAGTTACGAATAATGAAATGGCTTTGTCAAAACTCTTTAAAAATCCGTTTATTTTAACGGCATCCAAAGACCGAGATTGAAATTATAGTTTTATTCTTTGAAAATACTAAACATGGAAAACAAAATAAAGAATGTAGTTTATCACACCCACATAATCACTAAGTTTTTCTACATTGTTCAACTTTAAAACAATGTTTAAACCTTTTGTTTCTTATTGTACATTCTTGTACCAAGTTTATCTCCGGCCAAGTTAGTCCATTCTTTTTATAATAAGTCGATTTTCAAAACTATTTGCATTTTGTTTTATAAACTTCACTGAATAAGGCTCCATCATCCTAAAAAAACTACCTACCAATATTGTATTTAATAAAATCCCACAACAGAAAATGCCAAACTGTGAATCGAAACGCTTCGCCCCGGTCTCTGTGCACAAGTTGTCAATGTTTTAAGATAGGAGAATCCCTGGTTCACGGATTTAAGAGCTCTTGTTCTTCTATAGGGTTACTGTATAGTGGCTGGGTTCAATTTGAATTCTGCACTTACCACGTGCATCTAGCGTAGCGGTGTTGTGCAAACAAATTATGTGATTAATAAATACAGTTATATTTTAATGATACTATGATATTTATGAGATTTAAGAAAAAATATTTTAATGATATTTATGAGATTTTTAAAAATATGTATTTTAATGAAATTTGATTGGGTGTTCACTGCACAAGTGAACCAATGGAGAAACCGCCCCTGACAACTACCAAAAAGGGTACATCTACCAAAACTTACCAATCTTTCAATGCATCATTTCGGTTAAAGTGTGCTTTAACCGAAAAGCTTAAAGTGTGCTTTTTCGGTTAAGGAGTGGAGAGTAGCAGAAGTAATTATAATCCTTAAATCAGAAACATCACTACACGAAGTTTCATCCTATTTCCTATTTCCATTTCATTACTTCCTGTCATTTCGACACATTATGAGCCTTATACTGCTTAAGGGCTTAAAACCAATTATATAAGATAAGATTTTGATCCATCCCTATCCATCAGTTTGGCTTTAGTGATAGTCAATGGTTTTAGAAGAATGAAGAGTTTGTTCCACTGATCTTAGATTTGGCACAGGCCTTCGACAAAGTTTAGCTAAGGGACTATTCCACAAATTGGAAGTGGTACTGCCTTTTAAAGTCTTATTTGGCAGACAGTTACTTTAGAATAAAATAAGATGAATTTTACTCCGATCCAAAAGAAGTTAAAGCTGGAGTACCTCAAGGTAGCGTACTTGGACCAGTGTTGTATCTGTTTTACACTAGCGATATCCATGACCTTTAAATTTATACAATGGTCACCTTTGCCGATGACACGGTGGAAGTTACGCCAATGAGAGATTACCATGAAGAATCTATGGAAAAATTGCAAACTATGTATGGATCAAATTGTCACCTGGACCAAGAGATGTCATGTAAAATTAAATAAGAACATAAAATAAAAATGTATACCATTTTTATTCAGTTGCAATGCGAAGGCAAAACAATCTTATTTTTCACTTAGAATACGGAGCACAGTCCAGCACTATGAATCGACAATTCTCGACTCTTATTGGAGTCATCATCGGAGAGGCGTAGGCCTGCTGCTCTCTGCTCGAAGTGACCAAACCATGAAAGTTTATCCCCACACTGCAACTGACGTGTATGGATTAGGTGGCTAGCGTCATCTGGCAATTGAAAGGTAAAGTTTTCAATCCTAATAGCAACATTAATAATATTGAAAAATATTAAAAATATTACTAAAAGATTTTAATAAAATTATTTGACTAGGGTTGTGAATTGCAACTTTTTAGAATTCCCTCCCTTTGTCTTCACTGCAACATCCATCTGGCTTGCAAATTTTAGAAGCCTTGGAGGTGTTACCAGTTAAATGGACCAAAGTTTTCAATTTAAAAATATTTTAGTAATATGTTTAATAGTTTTCAATATTATTAATGTTGCTATTAGGATTGAAAACTTTACCTTTAAATAAGAACAAATCCGTGGATATCAACTTCATAAATATGTCAGAATAAATATTATGATTCCATATTATGCTTCAATCAAAATACCTGGGCATGACTCTCGACATGAATTCCCTTGGAAACCTCACATAAAAAAGAAACGAACAGAGCTTGGAATTAAGAACAAAAGATTTACTGGTTGCTAGGACGAAGTTCAAAGTTAACCACGTACAATAAGCTGCTTCTACATTATACATTTATACATATAAGCAAATAATAAAGCCTATCTGGACCTAAGGCATATAACTTTCGGGATGTGGTATTTAGTCAAAGCAGCACTGAAGTTATACAGCGATTCCAAAAGAAGGTACTGAGGAACATCGTTGATGTACCCTGGTATTGTCGAAACAGTGATATCCATGGAGACTGAAGACCTTTAAATGGACACTATTAACCAAACCACATTTAAAATGTCCAGTGGTCACGAACAGCGGCTACTTCAACATGTGAACGTCGAGGTCTGGACATAGTGAGAAGTCTCAAAATAACAAAGCCTTTTGAGTAAGTGAATTAAGTTGTTAGTAATACGCCATACTTTGTTTAAATTTATCCATCACGTTTACAAGAGATTCAGGTGGAATAGCATGAATTTTAGAATCGAGTGATATACTTTTGATTTTATGGATCCCCACAAAAAAAAATCCAGCGGAGTAAGCTCTGGCGACCGAGCTGGCCATTCTATGATACAGTGTGAAAAGAGATGTAGTAATTTACTTTACATCCCAACAAACAAATTTTCCACTACAATTTAATGACTGATTTTAATCAAGCAGAAACTGTCAAATGCGTAAAATTTTTATTAGATATATTAAAAATGGAAAAGTGCATGACCAATATAACAAAGCACTAACCTTTCTTTCATTGCTTTTTAATCGCTTTTAATGTTCACTTCTACGAGGTAACGGAAAATATAGAAAGGCATTTATGTGCTCAAACTCCGAAAAAATTTCTCTACCTACATACAATCTGTCATAGCCGAAACCGTGTGACCTTGCATGGATGGCTCATGGCTCCCTTTTATAAAAACGGTTCTTTTTCATCGAAAAATAAGCACAGGCAATGACTTGAAAAACAGAATCCCTACTAGGAAGAATAGAGATGGGAGCGACTGGAACGGAGCAGTTATTTGAATGATTTATAACAGAACCAATTATTTTCAATATTGAATTCAATACAAATTTATTGTATTGGCTACCTATTTTGTAAAATATTGCGAAAATGTAGACTTGCGGAAACAAATATTTAAAGATATATGCAAATGACGCGCCACTATACCAGTATAGTGATACCCAAGAATGTTCGATATAAACTGGTTTCTGGTAAACGGAACAAACAAAAAAACATTCATAAACAGACTTGGGTCTCTAATTAAAACTCCACACGGAACCAAATTGATCACGTAGTAATTATCGATGCTAGACATGAAAGCCAAGAAAATTTCGTACAAGAAATGGAACATCATATAAATATAGTAGACCAGAACCAAGAATGTTGAAAGACTGTGGCAACAATGGAAAAATCAATTACAGAGACAGCAAAACTAAAAGCAGGAAACATTAGGACGAGAACAAATAAAAAGGCTTTTAAGGAATGCCAAGAAACTGCAAGACATAAAAAAACGAAATATGCTGAAACAACAGAAACGAGAATTAAACGAGAAACACGAAACTAATTAGAGAGAAAAGAGGAAATACGACAACAGCAATATGAAGGAATGGAAAGGAATAGTATAGTATATGACTTAACACCCCATGTGGGGTTTCGCCGCTTTCGCTTTCTAGATCCATTTTACGGGGTGGATCAGTCCCCATGATCATTGTATTTGTTCACTAATATGTCTCCATTTCTTCCGGTCTATTGCCCTCTCTTTCCATTTTGTAATTCCTGCTCCTCTTAGGTCCTCTTCTACTTCAGTTAACCATTTCGATCTGGGTCGACCACGTCTCCTTTTTCCTCCTGGTTGCCACAATATCATAGCTTTTGATACTGATTCTGGTCCTTGTCTCCATATGTGACCTAGCCATTTGGTTCTTTGTACTTTTATTTTCTTTACTATATCTTCACCATTTAATTCTTCTAAAATTTCTTTATTCGTTCTCCTTCTTTAGTCTTGTTCTTCGATTCTCACTGGACCCAGTATTGTCCTTATTATCTTTCGTTCATTTATCCTTCATTTCTCTTCTTCTTTTTTTGTCATAGTCATGGTTTCTGCTGCATACATCGTTATTGGTCTTATTATTGTTTTATATATGTATATGTATTCATTTTTGTTTGTTTGGTCAATATTTTACTCTTTAGTAGTTTTCTATTTGCTTGGTATGCCCGGTTTGTCGCAGTTATTCTTTCTTCGATCTCCGATTTTCTTTCCCCTTTGTTATTTATCATAACGCACAGGTATTTAAATTTCTGTACTTCCTCGAATTTTTTATTTCCTATCCTTATCTCTCTGTTTTGTTCTGCTTTTCCGAGTCTCATTAATTTTGTTTTCTTTTCATTAATTCTTAGTCCCATCTTCTTTCCCTCTTCTTCTATCTCCATTAATAATTTTTCATGATTTTTCGTGTTTTTGTTACTATCGCTATATCATCTGCATAGGCGATTAGTTGGTAACCTGATGCTCTTGGGTTTCCCTTGTGGATCTTTCTTAACACAAAATCTACTGTCAGGTTAAATAGTGTTGCTGACAGTGAGTCACCTTGTCTCACTCCTTTATTTATTTCGAATTCTTCTGTTTCCCCTTTTTGTGTTAGGATACTTATTTTTGATTTATTCATAGACATTTTTATTAGGTTTCTTATTTTATTACTTACTCCTTGATATTTTAGGGCTTTCATTATTTCCTTTCTCTTTATTGAGTCAAAAGCTTGTTCAAAGTCTATAAATAATATTTCTATTTCCTGTTGATGTTCGTGTGCTTTTTCCATGATTTGTTTAATGGTATGTATTGCATCTGTTGTTGATCTGCCTTTTACGAAACCGCATTGGTATTGTCCTATGATATTTTTTGTTTCATCTGTTAACCTTTTTTGTATTATTGACGATAATATTTTATAGGCAACGTTTAATAGTGTAATACCTCTGTAGTTCTTACACTCATGCTGGTCGCCCTTTTTATGGATCGTTATAATCTGTCCAATTTCCCACTCGTTCGACATTGTCTCCTCTTTCCATATTTTCTTAATCAATTCATGTATTTTTTCATGCAATATGTCCCCTCCGTATTTTATTAGTTCTAGATTTATTCCGTCCTTCCCAGGTGCCTTTCCATTATTCCCTTTCATTACAATGTTTTTTACTTCTTCTAATGTTGGTTCCTGTGTGTTCGTTTCTTCTTCGTCCTCGTCTTCTATTTCATCATTTATAACTGGTTCAATTAGTAATTCTTTAAAGTGACTTGTCCATATTTCTTTATACTCTTTCTCTTCCTCTACAATTTTACCTTGTTTGTTTTTTAGTCCTTTTAATTTACCTTTGAATGTTCTATTGTTTTCTTTTATTGTATTATAAAAATTTTTTGAATTTCTGTTATATTTTTCGTTCTCTATTTCTTGAATATTTAGATCTATCCATTGTCGTTTTTGTTTTTTGTTAATTTTTTTGCCCTCATTTCTCAGTAGTTCGTAGTTTTCTCTGTCTTCTGCCGTGTTCGTTCTTATCCATTTTAATCTCACTTCAACTTTTTTTTCCATAATTTTTTGACATTCGATGTTGTACCATTTTTGTTTCTTCTCCTTCTTCTTTTTGCCAATTGTTTTTTCTGCTGCTTCCTGTATGCCGTCTTTTATGCAGCTCCACTCCCATTTCACATCAACACATTCTTGATTGTCATCCATTATTAGATATTTTTCCAGTTCTTCCTGATATCTCCTTCTTACTTGCTCTTCTTTTAGTTCTTCAGTGTCCCATTTCGTTTGTTTGCTTTTATTTTTACTCCTGCATGTTTTTTGTTTTATTTTTGCTGTTACCATGAAATGATCTGAGTCAGCACAGGCTCCTCTGTAGGATCTTACGTGCTTAATTGAAGATTGTCTCCGCCTGTTTATCAAAATATGGTCTATCTGAGATTTAGTTTGCTGATTTGGTGATATCCATGTTATTTTGTGTTTGTCAGGATGCGGGAACTTTGTACTGCTTATGACCATGTCTGTTCTTGTTGCTAGGTTGCATAATCGTTGTCCATTGTCATTTGTCCTTTCATGTATTGTGTATCTTCCTGCTACAATTTCTGCGTATTGTTCTTTTCCTATTTGGGCATTGAAGTCTCCCAGTACCATGATCGTGTCTTCTTTAGGTATCTTTTCTATTTCTTCCTCTATATCATCATACCATTTTTCTTTTTCTTCTCTGTTCGCATTTTCTGTAGGCGCATATATAGTAGTGACATATTGCTTGGCTTTGCTTCTATGCGCAAGTATGCAAGTCTGTTACTTATCGGTCTAAATTGTAGTATTTTTTGCCTTATAAAAGGCAAAGGTATTTTTTGGAAAGGAATAGACAAGAGTCAAATAGTCAAACACCGTTACAAATCAGTGTCAAACGAAAATAGAGGCTTCAGACGTAACTGCGTGTTTGTTTGTAGTCAGGAAAAACAATGATGAATTAATAATCAACAAAGAGGAGATGCCCCTCCCCTAACATGGCAAGAATATTTAAAAAATTTACTAAAAATACATCAGGACGAAGAACATGGAGGGAAATGTACCTTGGGGCAAGCTTACCGGTAGAGGATTCAAAAATAGAAGAAACATTACAAGCAACTAACAAATTGAAGAACGCAAAAGCTCCAGATTCCGACAATATACCGGTCGAATTCCTTAAGTACGGAGGAGAAACTTGGACATAGAAAACTACACAAACTATTGTAACGAATGAAATGATGTGAACCAGAATCGATATAGCTTTAAAGGGGTAGTTTACTTAGTTATGGAAGTTTTCTGAAACTAGGCTAGCTGGATATTTAAGAGACTTTCTCAGTAGGGCTCAGGGGAGGATTAGGCCAATTTGCATGCCCTAATAAGACGGTACCTACTGAAATACTTGAATGATAAAGGAAATAAATTAATATAAGGAGTAATGAAAAGAAAGAGAACTACTGACCGAGAAGATATTACTGAGAACGTATGAGGGCGCCAGGGAAGGATTTAATAAATGCTTCGCCGAGTGACTTATATTGCTGCACCTAACTAATACTTTTAATAGATACTATAAAATGGTAGGATAATAAAACATATAAGTATGTACAACCAACAATTTTAATGAAAATACCTATAACCCTATATACAATTTTATACACTAGCTAACTACCGGACGTACTAGGCTAGTACGCTCCTGTCGATAACGCAGGTTTTACAATATGAAAAAAAATATAATGAATTTATTATATCAGACAGTTAATTTATCTAAAGAGGTGTACAAACTTATTATAAACGAGGAATACAATATTGGCTTACCATCTAACGTCTGATCGGAAGTGACAAAACCTGACAATACCTGAACAATGAAATAAATATTGTTAAATAGGTTATAAACCGAGATACTGTGCACAGGACCTTCCCAGATAGTTTATAATCCCCAGACTATTAAATAAATGATATAACGGTTAAATATAAAATGTGTTGAAAAATTATTGAATATTATATGTTAATTATGTTTAAGGAAAAATGAAGGTATATTATTATTAAGGTTACTTAGTTAAGTTATTGAAAAAAAATGAAAATTGAAAACTATTATGTAAAATAATGGAAAATTTAAATTTTATTATAAAAACCTGGCGCTTCTACAAAAGTAGGCCTGTGGCTTCTCCAAAATCCTGGTGAGGTTGATGATGGGAGAGCCAGGTAGGTATCCTCCGGTCTTCCCAATCCTAGGGAGGTAAGGAACAACAACACGGAGGACTGACGAGGAGGTACTTGCTAGTATCGGTAAAACTCAGTGTCTATTCCAGAAACAAAAAAAAACATCCAAAACTCTTCCAATCCAAACCCAAAATAACCCCAAAATGATTGCTTATTCCATAAATAACTGAAGTATCCAATTTGACTTAAATTTTGTTATAGTCTTCCTCCAGTGGCCATTGCTTTTCAAAAAAAAATATTGGAAACAAAAACTCTTCAAAACACTTCACAACCCCAAACAAAATAAAAACTTCCTCCAACGTAAATTAATCTTCTTATAACTTATTTCAACCAAAAGGTAAATTCTGACAATGGCCACCGGAGAGACTTCCTGATCGGACAAGAACGAAAATGCAAGTGAAGGGCCAGCCGCTATGGCCAATATGACATACACCCCCGCCGGATATCGTCATTGCCAACTGCTAGACCCTAATCTACCAGATATTACCAACTTTATCGTCTATCAACTGCAACTTCTAATACAATTGCTTGTAAAGTTGGTTGCATACCTAGTTCCCATCGGAATAACATTTTAGTAACGATAGTAGTAACTCATCGTTATCCATTCACCAATTCAATAGCATATGGTCAGATTTAAGAACAATGGGGCTACCCACTGACTCAACTATCATCTACAACCGTTCCAGATGAAAGCGGGTGGTGCAGTCAGCCAAGACCCGATCCAGGTTGTAGAGCTACGAGAAAAAGAAGAATAACAAACAGAATTAAAGTCGAGTACTAAAAAAGCCGCTCTAGATCGTAGATTAGAAGATCTCGTGTCTCGTGAACTCACCTAAAAGAGGGTTTCTTTTGCCAAATTTCGTAACTAATGAGCACGAAAAAAAAAAGCAAAAGTCATTAATTTATATACGTTGAATTTTGTAAACAATAAATTTATATAAGTTTGAGAAGAATTGACAGATAACACTTTTGAACATAATTTACATAGGTATTTACTCCTGAGCTGAGCCCATACTCTGAGGAAATTCTGGGTAATAGATAATCAAAGTGTATTGAGACATGGAAGGTCAACAACAGACCGGATCGGCGAATTAAGACAGATCTAAGAAGAAACCAGGGAATTTGATATCGACGACATCAATCATCTGTTTGTAAATATCGAAGCAATTTATGATAGCGTTAAAGAATGCAGAACTAAACAAAAAGGGGATTTCGGCACTTTTGAACGCAGCAGAGGATATAAATCAGGTGATCATCGAAGATAAATCCGAAAATCTAGTTAGTACATACGTACATTACAGGTCGTACATATTACCGTAGGCGTAACCAGGGGGGTTTTGGGGGTTATAACCCCCCTCCATTTGGATGTACTTTGAGCCCTATATGCTTAAAACCTTATTCCACATTTCCATAGTTTCACCCCCCAGAGACCATCCAGTAGTTGTAACCCACCCTTAGGATCATCCTGGTTACACCGTTGCATATTACTGCTTTGCATTGAAACAGACGTTTTTTCATCATTTTTCATCCATAAAGTAAGAATCACCCTGCATAAATCAGGAAGATTCCGTGTAACATTGTTCTGACCATAGATAAATAATATAGTATTACCGGCTCTGGCAGCTTTCAAACTTGAAACCAAAATGTCAAATAAGTAAACGTTTAACTTAATAATTTGTTAATTCCCAAAGAAATTTAGAAAACGAAAGTTTGTATTAAAATTAATAAGACCTTTTGTTCAGAGTTCTGTGAAGTTTGTATAAAAAAGCAACATGTTTTTTGAATATTTGGTACAGCTTAATACCCATTACCCATACTTAAAACACGCAAATATAACATTCTACTCTGTCGAGTTACGTTAATTACACTACTTGTTCTGCCAAATTGTATTCTTGCGTAACGACAACCACATACTTTGTAACAGCACGTTGGCGTTACTTCTGAAGAGCATTAGAACATTCCCATCACCACCAAAGAAGCCATACATGACGACCGAATTAGATACGCTATACGTAGCAGGGAGCAGGGTGGGGTGGGACAAAGGGAGCGCACACACATACTAATCATTTTCAGAACCCTCGTCAAGCTCTCTAAACGCAGATCATTAAAAATGGCCGCCGCCACATACTACTTACAACACCATATAGATGGGCTTCATTTTATTTGGTTACCGAATGGAAAAGGACAAGTCTACATTGTTTCGCGTCTTTGTTTGTCGAGAGAAGTCAGGGTTCTGTGGGCGGGACTTTTCGTTTTTTCTTTTAGTCAAATGGGGATTAAATTGGAGGTAAATAAGCGGGGCATATCGTGGGTAAGAAGTTTTATATAAGCAGACTCAGTTACTAGTTACAGTGAGTTAAGCGGGGATACTATACGATATCTTCGTTGTTGGTAGGTACGCGTAAAATGATTAGGTATAGTCACAGTATAAAGAGGGAACCTCTATATACTGTGGTATAGTTGAAGCAGAGAACTATTAGACTCATTAATATTCAGTTGAGCGGACTACTATTGTACAAGGCGTGAAATTTCATAAACAAGAGATCTACGATCTACCTGTTTTATGCAATAACCCCTTGTTTATATAGATTCACAAATCGAACAATAGTATCCCACTGAACTGAAGATTAATGACTCTCTTAGTTCTTTTGTTTAGATATAAGATTTAGCTATATACACATTGAATTCAAAACAGGATTCGATCTAAAATTCACTTTGTTTTTTATTTGATGATACAGAGATGTTTTAAATAAGGCTACAAAATACTCTATAATATATTGAAAACATCTTTGAATTTGACGAATATTTAAATTGTCTTATACTCCATTTGGAAATGCATAATAGCACAGTTTTGGTTTTATTGTGCGATAACGTAGACTATAATTCTAAAAAGAAAGAAGCAAGACGAATATATAGACAAAAAACAAAAGCGAGTAATAATTACAGCTTACAAATTACAGAAACGCAGAAATTTTTACCAGCAAGCTAAAAAACAAGCTTATTACTATCAACAAGAAGTGATACAGATTTGTGTAGAAATAAAAAGGGAAATATAACAGATAAACCAACCGATGCATGGCAGAATATTTCGAGGACTTATTACACAAGATGTAAATAATAATAGAAAAATAACAAATACAAAAAAAATACCAAAAAAATAAAAGATTCGACAGCACAAGAGGTAATGAAACAACCAAGCCAAAAACTAATAGAATCTCAAAAAGAAGCTGAATGCCAGTAAAAATATTGAAGGACAATGCCAGAGAAAAGAATAAATCATCTAGTTTTAAAAGTATGGCAATAAAAAATTTACAATAATGGGAGAATTCACTAGTATATAAATATGTCCCATTTATACAAAAAGTATTTTTTGTATAAATAATTTGCCCTAAATATTTATATTTTCTTATGTACGCTGAGTTTTTATTGTTACTGATGTGTATATTCTAAAATAGTTCACTCTAAGTGAACTTAAAAAAATATCAATACAGTCATTTAGAGTCGATGTTAACATGGATGGTATTTTGTATTCCCTGACTTGGTTTTTGGGAAGGTTTTGCATTTATACTGAGGTATTGTGATCAAAGTACAAACAAATATTTTATACATTATTGTATTCATTTATAAAGGAGGGAAGTTACTTGGCCAGTAAATGGAATATGGCATTCACAAGCCGAAAAGAGGGAGAAGAGACCAGAAAACTGACCAACATAGATAAAATTCTGAAGCCATTTTTGGTGGTATGTTTAAATTAGCTACTTTTTATCATTTAATTATTATTCCTCGCCCTAAAATACAGAATTAATACCTATGTAGATAGATAGATAAACAAATAAACATAAAATAAATAGATACTTACCTGGATAAACAAATAAACCTCATCAAGCTTTTCCAACAGTGAATGAACTTTCATGAACCAATCATAGCCCAGTCGGGATAGCATTTGACCTTGCATTAGGAGTTGCCCCAAATTTTATTTTTCTAATCTTTAGGGAGGGTTAATATTAGTACAAATTTAAAATCTCGACTGAATTCCACCGTTGCGTTAGGCGCCATCTTGATTTTAAACGAGAACCGTTTTTGCTCAATATTTCCGCCATTTTCAATTTTTTGACAAAAAGTGTAGAAACTGAAATTGTTGAAAATGCGATTTTCTATAATTTCATTTATTATAATTTTTTTCGTGCGGTCGATATTTTCCGAGTTATGAGGAGAAAATAGTGACAGTTGTAGCATAATTATTGAATTATCTCGTTTATTATTAGTTTTACAACAAATATTTACCTATACAAATATGAAGAGAATTAAATTTTGTACAATTTTGATGCCGTTCATTTTTTTGATAAAATCAATATTTAAGGTAGTACGTATGTGGTAAAGGTGCGAGCGTAAGATCTGATTGATTTTGTAGCAATTGTTTTTGTTCAATATCTCCGCCACTTTCAACTTTTCGACAAAAAGTGTAAGAACTGAAATTGTTGCAATTACGATTTACTACAATTTTTCGAGAGAACCAGTGGCGGGTTTACAAGGGGGGGAAATGGGAAAATTCCCCCCAACAGGGTCCAAAATTAAAAAAAAAAATTGTTGGAACATCACGATATATTAGCTGACATAAAACTTAAAATATCGACAGACAAATTCAACCAATAAAACCCGCTAGTTAATAAAATTAAGTGAACTTAATGTATATATTTAATGTCTTTTTATGTCTTTTATATACATACTTAGTTTGGTTGATGTTTCATTGGAAGTTTCAAAAATTGTATAAAATATATATTTTTATTTTTGTTTATGTACAATTATGTCGTAAAGTTAATAATAAATGAGACAATTCAATAATTATGCTTCCCCTCCGCTTCCATTATTTTCCCCCTTAACTCGGAGAATATTGATCGTATAAAAAATTGTGCCAAAGAAATTGTAGTAAATTGCATTTCCAACAATTTTCTTTCCCACCATTTATGTCGAAAAGTTGAAAATGGCGGAGATATTAAGTAACAACAGTTCTCATTTAAAATCAATATGGCGGCTAATGCAACCGCGGAATTCAGTCGAGATTTTAAATTTACACTACTATTGATCTCTCCTAAAGGATATAATTATAAAATTTGGGGCAGCTCGGATACAAAATTCAATTCAATAATTTCCCATGTAACTCGGAAAATATCAACCGCATGAAAAAAATTGTTAAAAAGAAATTGTAGGAAATTATATTTTGAACAATTCTAGTTGAAAATGGCGTAGATATTGAACAAAAACAATTGCTATAAAATCAATCCGGTCCTACGCTCGCGCCATTACCGCATACGTACTACCTTAAATATTAATTTAAGCAAAACAATGAAAGAGATCAAAATTGTGCAGAATTTAATTCTCTTCATTTTTGTACAGGTACATATTTGTTGTAAAACTAATAATAAACGAGATAATTCAATAATTCAATAATTATGCTCCAACTGTCACTATTTTCCCCTCATAACTCAGAAAATATCGACCGCACGAAAAAAATTATAATAAATGAAATTATAGAAAATCGCATTTTCAACAATTTTAGTTTCTACACTTTTTGTCAAAAAATTGAAAATGGCGGAGATATTGAGCAAAAACCGTTCTCGTTTAAAATCAAGATATCGGCTAACGCAACGGTGGAATTCAGTCGAGATTTTAAATTTATATTAATATTGACCCTCCCTAAAGATTAGAAAAATAAAATTTGAGGCAGCTCCTAATGCAAGGTTAGGCCTGTTATTCGTCTAACCCGACTGGACTATCATGACTTAATTTTTCTAAACGTTTTACCATTCTTTCCCAATTGAGATAATCTGTTTGTAACAAGTCCCATCATACATAAATTAGCATAGAAAAGTATTTAATGGTAATTAATAATTACCCTACTATTGATGTTTCTCATGTCTGGAGTCTGGACGTCTGTAATTGATGATACCTACCTATAATATTGCAAATTATAATCTTATAATAAATTGAATATTTATTTTCGTTATTCAGTTAATCCAATCGTCACAAAATAGAATAGTTGCCTAAATAGATAAACAAATAAATCTCAATTTTTTTCAAGAGTAAAGAAACTTCAAATTGTGACTTAATTTTTCTAAACGTATTACTATTCTTTCCAAATTGATATAATCTGTTTCTAACAAGTCCCCCCATCAGCATAAATGAGTATAAAAAAGTATTTTAATTAGGTACAATGAATACCTAATTTCCCGACCATTGCTGTTTCTCACTTTCTCACGTCTGTAATCTATGATATATTGCAAATTATAATCTTATAATAAATTTAATATTTCCGTTATACCTATAGTTAATTCCTTCTTCAGAAAATCTACTAATTACAACTATTGTGAAGACTTAATAAGCGAAAAATCTAAGCTAAGGAATTTACCTGGAATTTTTACCTGCCTACAAAATATAAATACATAATGGGAATATATTTTTTATCATCGTCACCACCACAACCTATTTTACAATGAAAGAAAATATAAGTAAAAGAATAAAAAATGATTTAAATTTCAACCAATAGCTATGTGTTCTTTTAGGGTAGATTTAATATAAAAAAATAATAACAAAAAATATTTTGAAATAGAAAACATGAGGCATCCTAAAGAAGAAAAAGTAGATATACTTTCTAAATTAAAACTCTTACCAAGTTTTTCTCTCAACTGCCATCTGCAAAAAAGAATAAGCATTAAACCATTATAATTTATAACTTACGGATAAAAAATAAACTAAATAAATTACTGTTGTATTTGAAAATACAACGGGAAACCACCGATGTATCATTGTATCGATATTAGTTTAGGAAAATTAAAAAGTTGTAGTGATGGAAAAACTTGTATGGAAGACAATTTCTATTTATTTTAAATTAAAAAAAAGAGGTGTTTGATACTCTGGTAAAAAGGTGCTCAACAGCAGCTGATAAAACGAAACAACAATCTTGTTTGCTTACAATCTATAGGAAAACTCGTTCCCCAAGTTCAAAGTTCAAAAGTAATTCATTTTTTAATCTGGGATGCTGGACACGCTTTTTGGAAATAGAAAAACTGGGTCCTATTGTCGAATAAACGGGTTGTAGATACGTACAAAAACGCTGAAGTCCCGTACACAATAAAATTGCCATTATTAGCGTATAAAAACTCATATAAAGTAAAAAAAAACTAAAAAAGTTTGTCTCCATTTCAGACATATTCATATTCAAATATAAAGCACAGTAATGATAAAGGAGAGAGAACAAATGAAACGAATCATGTAGGTATGTCTTCGTTCATGTTTCAAATTTTAAACTGATTTTTTTAACCTACAATGATAGTACATATTATTATCAATTATCATATCCATATTATCGTCAGCCTCAAGTGAACGACTTCTTTCGAGTGAAGCTAGGACAAATAATCCCGGACAAAAAATCCCCACAAATTATCCCTGGACAAAAAATCCTCGGACAAAAAAATCCCCGGACAAATAATCCCCGGACAAAAAATCCCCACAAAAAGTCCCGGACAAATAATCTTCACAAATTTTTTGGACAAAAAATCCCCAAGAAATGTTTGCTGCCGAATAGTTCCCTAAAAGTTTTCAGTAGTAATTGCACAAGAGCTCTAAAATTCTATATTAATTTTAGTGTTCGAGTGCAATTTGTTGCGATTATTTCATGAATAAAACTGTTCAAAACCAAAATTTTATTGTAATTTATTTATGTAAGTACAAATTAGTACAATTAAACACAAAGTTTTTATAAATATTTGACGATTGAAAGTCATCACTTTTATAATTTTTAAAACAATAATTGTCATTAATGTCACTGAATGTATTTTTTCGTAGCAACGAAGGGCATCTGACGTAATATGCTTGACGACGGGCAATTATCAAAAAAGTTGTCAGTTTAATTTAGATTTCTGTAGCTTTCTATTGGTCAGAATCTCCTATGAATGAAATAATCAGTAGTAATTGCACAAGAGCTCTAAAATGATTGAATTTTTCCCGAGTGTCACTTTGACAGTCTTAATTTCACGAGCCGAAGGCGAGTGAAATTATGTCAGTGTCACGAGGGCAAAAATTCTATATTAATTTTAGAGATCGAGTGCAATTTGTTGCGATTATTTCATGAATAAAACTGTTCAAAACCAAAATTTTATTGTAATTTATTTATGTAAGTACAAATTAGTACAATTAAACACACAATTGTTATAAATATTTTACAAGTCATCACTTTTATAATTTTTAAAACATTAATTTGTCATTAATGTCACTGAATGTATTTTTTCGTAGCAACGAAGGGTATCTGACGTAATATACTTGACGACGGGAAATTATCAAAAATTATCAGTCTAATTTAGATTTCTGTATCTTTCTATTGGTCAGAATCTCCTATGAATGAAATAATCACCGAAATTTTATCAAATTTCGAATTCCAATTCCATGCTAAACTTCAAAATTTACATGGCAGAAGAGTGTGAGTTTTTTCAAAAATCGTGTAAGATATGGGGAATGAGCTAAGGGCCCGTTCTCATGACAGGCGCTTAACGCGCGTTTTGATAACGCGAGATTACAACTACATACATTTTACTTGAAACTGTTCACATGCTAACGCGCGTTTTAATGACCTAAAACCCGCGTTAGCATGTGAACGGTCTTCAGTAAAATGTATGTAGATGTAATCGCGCGTTATCAAAACATGCGTAAGCGCCTGTCATGAGAACGGGCCCTTAGCTCATTCACCATATATCTTCCACGATTTTTGAAAAAACTCACACTTTTTTGTCATCTAAAATTTGAAGTTTTCAGCATGGACTTGGAATTCGAAATTTTGTAAAATTTCGGGAAAACTTTTAGTGATTTATTCGGCAGCAAATATTTCTTGGGGATTTTTTGTCCGTGATTTTTTGTGGGGATATTTTTTCAAAAAAAATTTGTGGGGATTATCTGTCCGGGATTTTTTGTGGGGTTTTTTTGTCCGGGCTATTATTTGTCCGGGGATTTTTTGTCCGGGATTATTTGTCCGGTGATTATTTGTCCGGACCCCTTTAAGAGTCTGCGTTGTCATCAGCCAGTGACCTTTTTTTAAGATACCGTCTTCGGTAGAAGGTCAGTAATCATCATGACTATTTATATTCTGTTCACAGCTACTCTAAAAAGATGATTTAAAGAACACTTTAACCATTTTCTGAGATTACGGGACCAAGACATTGTTTCTTACTCCAACTTTCGTCAAACTGTACCTATATACTTTTTGGGCTATTCTTTGAAGAACATCAATATTTTTCGCTAATGAGAAAATATCGTCTGCAGATCTCAGATTGTTTATAGGGAGGGAGTCTGTGTACTGTAATTCTCATTTTCCACAGCTGCCTCCATGATCGTTTCAGGCAACAAGTTAAAAAGTAATGGAGAAATAATGCATCCTAACCTTACACCTATTTGTCTTTGTTTTAAGATTGCCATGAGTTTAAACTGAATGAAGTTCCCATTCTTTTTCTAGTTCCCTTTCCATTGCGAAAACCGAACTGGTTGTTCCGTATGTCGTGCTCCAATTCATTCAATCAACCCATCCGGATTCTTTGACATTCTTCCTCTTCGGAATTAGAATGCGAGGCACCGGTATTTCTCCAGTTTCATAAACCGCATTAAATAATTCAGTAAGCATACAGACATTATTTTCACTAAGCAACTTTAGTAGTTCGATATCGTCTGGACCCGGAGTTTTTCCGTCTTTCATATCTTTCAGTGCAAAAATCACTTCTTCACCTGTTATATTTGGCTGGTTATCGGTTTTTTCTATTCTTGTTGGCACGGACATCTTCGTCTTTTACCTCTAATTCTCAAGTATTAAGTTTCGTCCTCGTTTCCGCTATTATGTGCCCATTGGCGTCTGTTAGTTTGTTACCGTATCTGCTTCTGTAATTTCTGGTGATTTTTTTGATATTCTCATATACAGCGTGTCTACTTAAGTTGGAAACATATGGGAAACTTTTTTATTATTAATTTTACGAAAAAAAGTTATTCTTCATAAAAAGTTCTGCATGCTCTAAAACCAAAGATTCAATCATCAGATATCAAATTTTATCAATATTATACGAGGTAAGTAAAAAAATATGAATTTCGCTCATGAGTCTAGTACCTTTATATTTCACAATATTTCAATTAGAAGGATAGTTTGAAACATAGTTTTTAATTCTAAACAACTTTCTTCTTTTTTTTCTTTCATTTAATTTTCGTATAAAATTAATAAAATCTGATATCTGATGGTTGCATCTTAGGTCTTGGGACATGCAGAGCTTTTTATAAAGAATACCTTTTTTTCGTAAAAGTAATAATAAAAGAGTTATCATATGTGTACCTAATAAATATAAACGAAGTTAAGAATCCATAAATTGGAATAAACTTTGGAGAATATTTTTTCAATTAGAAGCATCTATTGAATATTTGATCTTAGTTTTTAATTTCAAACAACTTTTTATATTAAGAATTTTCGATCATGAGAGAAATAAAGGTCCTTTACTCTTGAACGAAATTCACATTTTTTGACATACCTCGTATAATACTGATAAAATTTTATATTTGATGATTGAATCATAGGTTTTAGAGTATGCCATTTTTTATGAAAAATAACTTTTTTTCGTAAAATTAATAATAAAAAAGTTTCCCATATGTTTCCAATTTAAGTAGACACGCTGTATATAAAAGAAGTCGTCAAATTCCTTTAGTCTTTAGGCTCTTAGTCTTAAGGCGCAGTCTCTCTTATGCGATTGTCGCATGCGTTCGACGCAAGCAGCAGCCGCAAGCAATTAACGCAGTGGTTGGGGTGGTCTCTCTTGTGCGTTTAGACGCATCAGATATAACAGCTGATGAAAAGCGGGAATTTTAAAAATAATGGGTTATGTTATATATTATCTAATAGCACCGATAACAGTAACATTGCTTCATAGTAATTTATAATAATATTGATATTTAGTAATTTATAATTATAGTAATACTTAGTAATTAATAATAATAGGAATATATAGTATTTATAATAATAGTACCTAATGCTTAGTAATTAATAATATTCATTAGTCATTCATAATAATAGTAATATTTAGTAATTTATAATAATAGGTACTAATATTTAGTAATTTATAATTAGTAGGTAGTAGTAATAGTAGTAAGTAGTAATTAATTTAGTGATAATTATAATGGAGCATCTACAGAGACAAGTTTATCTTCACATATTAAAAGAGCAAGAATTGGAGGAGAACATTTTAAAAATGATGGTAAACCAAAAAAGAGTAAAACTGATTAAATGTATCTGAATAGGGTTGAGGAAGGATACCAAACCAATTTAATAAGTAAATATATGGTTGATAATGAGACCAAGTTTCATAGTTTCTTTCGCGTGACGAAGAACCAGTTCCATTTCTTGTTATGTGCTATTAAGGAAGACAACAAAATCTCCTACAAGAATGGTAAAGAGAGTGATAACACCAGAAGAAAAACTTGGTGTCACATAGGTTAGTAGAAAATGTTTATTCTCTGTGCAATTATGAAAACAACAGCATTGCTTATTTATATCTGTAAATTACATATTATTAAAATATTAATTAACAAAGCTTCTTAAACCTCGAACCTCGTTATCATAAGTTGATAAACAATAAACAACAAACTTTTAAATTCTATGTCAAATTTTTTGTTGTTTTATGAAATGGACGCATGCAGTCACTGCAAAGCACTGCTATCATAACCAGTCGATGCAGCAGGCGCATGCGATTCCTCGCGTCGGACGCACAAGCCAGACCGCTCGTATCAAGTTTATATTTGAGGAGTGCACAGAACATCGCTTGCGACTGCTGCTTGCGTCAAACGCATGCGACAATCGCATAAGAGAGACTGCGCCTTTATCCAGGCTTTTTCTTCTTCTGGTGAATTTGCTTCAATTCATTTAATTCTTATTTACTTATTTTTATAATATGCTGCTTTTACAGTTTTATTTCACTGACTGTTGTTCTGATTATTTCTGTTATCACCTCCAGTTGTTCATCAGTTATCCGCAGATTGTTTCACTTATTTTAATGTTTTTTTGTTTATTCTAAGTCAATAAACGTTTCTATCTCTGATTATAATAAATAAAATGTTTTTGTTTCCTAGCAAAACAATTAATTTGAAAATATTTAAAGATAAATGTTATTAAATAAACAGCCACAAACAGATCGATAGTGTTCCTTCAGATTTATTCCTTCTTGACAGTTGGTACACAATGTACAATAAATATACAATACACAAGGTTATTTACTTTGCTACATGCCTCGTTGGATGGCTCTGTGCCTTTTACAACACGCAGCATCCCCGAGAGTCGAAAGTATCAAGCAAGTTAAGTTTGAAAGTTTCGTTCGTTTCTAGGAAAGTGCTTACAAAGGTTCTAATCTCCTCTCTCTTTTGACAGAAAGGCACTAAAACCGAGTTTGTTAACAATGGAGGCTTAAGAATATGCAAATATTTTTCATCATTATCGCTATTTCGTTATCTGGCAAGGGCTTTGGGTGGTTGATAGCAGATCCGGATTTATTACAATACAAAAATATTTTAAAATACATACAATGGCACACAGACTTACAATAGATACAGTATTTGTTAGATTTTTGTGTTGAGTAACAGGAAGGTAGATACTATTAACGTCTAGAATGCTAAAAAATAAAACGACACATTTTCAACAATCTGACTTTTTTTCAACTTTTTTCAGTCACAAAGATTTTATTAGTACTATTTTTGTTCAAATTGTGGTACTGTCATAAAGAAAACCAAAATAAACAAAATGCATTACAGTTTATTGAAATCGATCGACTAGATCCGGAGATTAACTGTCCGCCAGTTTAAAAAATATTAAAACTGTTTAAAAATGTTAAAACTGGACCATAAAAACTATAGTTAGTGCTGATATGAAACATCATACAAGCCAGTAGGTATTTTTGGTAACCCTATTAGGTATTTTATACAGTACAGAACAGCTCAAGCAGACAAGGGCAACAAATGTGGCTAAATAACAGCTTACAAAGAAGTATTGCATCTGACATTATCCTGCGATTTTCCAGAGTGTGAAGCTTAAGTTGTTTTATGATATCTTCATAAAAGTAAGTATGTAAAGGCTTGTTCAATTTGTATACTACATATATACCTACCGTAGAAATATATTCTGAACCTTTCTAGAATTAATGGATAGATCTCTTGAATTGCACAAAACACAAATAGGCATTTGAAGAGCTTTACTAGTAATTGAATTATTATGGTGATCACAACATAGGTACCTGTGAATCAAAGAAATCTCCAAAGTCCTTCCCTTTATCATATTTAGTGATGTATTGTAAAACTGGTAATCAAAAACTATTAGAACTCTAAGATCTAGAAAATGTAGCATTTACCTATGTTCAATTCACTCCATTAGCTATTGACACATTGACAGAGGCACATTGAAAAAACAGATAGTGTCTTGTCTATTCAAAGAGAAGCAGAAGAAGAAGCTATTGACCAATTCTGAAGAGCGGCTATGGCTATATCCTTATTCAAATTAATACAGTCACTAACACTGTTAACTCTTGCATACAACTTAAGAACATCTGCAAATAATAAAAATTTGGTAAACTGAAAATCCAAACCAATGTCGTTTATAAACAAATTGATAATCAAAGCCATATTGCTAGGTAAATCAGGTAAGCCATATTGGAAAGTTTATTCTATCTAATTTTCTGATAATAGCAGCACGATTTATCATATCAAAGGTTTTATTGAAATCGGTATAAATAGCGTCATCCACTTAACTGCTACTTTATTTTGAATTAATTATATCATTTTGGAATAACAAATAAACTGAATAACAATCTAAAACTGTTTTTTTTATTGCATAAATACCTTTTTCGAAATTACACAACTTCAGCTACAAATCCACGTAATGCCTTCTTCGTGGAAGCATGTCCCGTGACGTGAGATCATTTATAATGTTAAAGTTTAAATTCAGCGTTCTTTAGGCATATTTTAAATCCCCATATTTGTCGACAAAACTCAAAATCGAAATTTCATGTTATAGGTTTTGAAGATTTAGTCCTGTCGCCAGGGGGGGGGTACAACGGCCTCGTTAATTCAGATGGACTTACTCAAGTTTTTTTTATGTATTTTGACCCGTAGAACACGAATTTTTTGGGTAACAGTTGATCCGGATGTCGATAAGATTGTTATAGACCAAGAACTTGAGGAATCAAATAACAGCGATTTTTGGCAAAACAAAACAATATTTTGTATTTTTTGGGCCATTTTAAGTAAAAAATATTTCTACAAGTTTTTTCGTAGGATGCACAGTTTTCGAGATAAACGCGGTTGAACTTTAAAAAAATCGAAAAATTGCAATTTTTGAACCCGAATAACTTTTGATTAAAAAATAAAATAGCAAGTCTGCTTACCGCATTTGAAAGTTTAAGTCAAATTATATCGGTTTTGATTATTTGCATTGGTAAAAATTTATTTTTTTATTGTTTAACAAAGCTATAAACACGTAGGGTTTCCCGTGCTTTTACATGCGTTTTAACGCATGTAACGTAGAAATAGTCTTGATTGCACTAGTACCTATTCTACCTACTCGTTCGATTTTAAATGAGAAATCATAGAAACATCACTCACGCACTAGTTGTTTGTAGCTTTGTTTAGCAATAACACAATAAATTTTTAGCAATGCAAATAATCAAAACCGACATAATTTGACTTGAACTTTCAAAGGCGCTAAGCAGAATTGCTATTTTATTTTTTAATCAAAAGTTATTCGGGTTTAAAAATTGCAGTTTTTCGATTTTTTGAAAGTTCAACCGCGTTTATCTCGAAAACTGTGCATCCTACTAAAAAACTTGTAGAAATATTTTTTGCTTAAAATGACCCAAAAAATACAAAATATTGTTTTGTTTTGCCAAAAATCGCTGTTATTTGATTCCTCAAGTTCTTGGTCTATAACAATCTTATCGACATCCGGATCAACTGTTACCCAAAAAATTCGTGTTCTACGGGTCAAAATACATAAAAAAAATTTGGGTAAGTCCATCTGAATTAACGAGGCCGTTGTACCCCCCCTGGCGACAGGACTAATTGGGCTCTAACAATTCAAATTCCATAGCGCCCTGTCAAAGGAAGTGGTAAATTCATTGATCTCATAAGCATCGAAAAGATGTTAAAATTCGCGCAACGTTTATTTATTTAACAGCTTGGGACTTGATTTTTGGCTGAATACAAAAATTGCATTCGAAAGCTGCATTCACATTTTGGTTTTTTGCTTCGAAAGCTTCTCGAAAGCTTCTCCCTACGAGGGGAGATATCCACAATATCTCAAATTTCATTCGATTATTAGTAAAGTGAAGTTTAGAAGCCGCGATAAATGCACTCAAAAAAATTTAGTTCGTAATATTGATTAACAGTGATTATTGAATAGTATTTCGTTCTCACAACAATTTAATTTGTTGTTTCAACGAACTTTTAGACATTGACGAATGTACTTGGTTATTGTCACAATGATTGAATAATAATTGTGAGAATAACTAGAGTACATTAATCAATAATACTCAATTTATTCAGCCAATAACTTAGTTTCGTATATTTAATAAATACTGTTAATTGTGGCAGCAACTCACGTTCTTGATTTCGTAGATGACAAGCAATTACCTTGGTTTATCGTGACAACGTACAGATTTCATTAAAACAATGTACAAATGTTGTTAATATAGAGTAATATATGATTATTGCATAGATGTACACTGATTGTTGTGCCAACGAATGCATTAATTAATCTACTACTGCCTTTAATTCCCACAATCAATGCGTTAATTGTGACAATAATCGTGGTTGTTGAGACAATAAATGTTTTGCTTGACCATTTGAAATGTAACGGTTTTTCCTTGAAAGTGCCGAATAATAATTGCATTTTGTTTCCAAGTGTAGTCCGTAGTAGAAGGAAGATAAGGATAAGATATTACTTATTTTTTATATTTGAATAAAAGTAAGTTTTTTCTGATAAGGTAAATACGGGAGAACATTTTATTTAAAAATAAACTTGTCAGTGTCTTATGTTTGTAAGTGTTTACTTTTAATATTGTCTTGTGATGTTATTTATAAGATGAACTGAAAATGAATTTTCGAATCCTGAATGAAAAAAATAATTAGTATTTTTGAAAATTTAAACGCAGAATAAAATATTACAGTATTATCGAGGGTCTGACGTCCCTGAGAACTTCTATAATGATTATTTTAATAAGTCACAGGGGTGAAAAAGAGAAAATTTAGTATGATCTTTTTATTTCAAATATACTATTCAAAAGAAACTTTTTGTTTATTCTAAGGGACTTTCAGCCCTCAGTAATAATGTAGTCTTTTATTCTGCGGTTAAATTTTTCAAAAATACTTATTAGTTTTCTCAGGAGTCCAAAAAAATGAATGCGTTTAAAAATAATTCGATCGAAATTTTGCCCTTGCGCTCTCAAAAATGATTAAAGTGTTATACATTTTTGAAATCACCATTTCAAACACTTTTAAATGAGCTGTCACATGATGTACTTTCCCATTAAAAAAAATCAAAGTTACGCCTGTCGCCTGAAGAGGGATCGTGTAAAGTTCGAAACATTGATGTTATAATATACTTTGATAATTTTAAAAATCGACCTGTCTGAGCGTTTTGCTTATGTGCTAAAAATAAATAAGTTAATAAGGGGGGGGGGGGAGTGTAACACTTATTCCAGTGCACTGTATAAGCTATATAATTATTATGAGAAATCACACAGTGTAAAGTCCTAAAGGTTAAGGACAAAAAAGGGGATTTAAAAAATTATTATTAATCAATTAATATGATACATTGGGCTAATGCATTCAGTAATTATTAATATAAAATACGTTCATCGTAGGAATGAACGAAACTGATTGTAAGAATGAAGAGAATTGCTTGTAAGAATAACCGTATTTATTGTGGCAATGAACGGAATTAATTGTAACAATAAACGGAAATAATTGTAGAAATAAACGAAATGCGTTAGGAGAAATAACACTGTTATTGGCACAACGAATGGTCTTCGTCGGTCAATTAACGACGTTGTTGTTTCAATAAATAGTGTTCGTTGACTCAATGAACAGAGTTCGTAATATCAATAAAGTGAGATTATGGTATACATAATGAAAGTTCATTGTTTCAATAAATAGTGTTCGTTGACTCAATGAACTGAGTTCGTAATATCAATAAAGTGATATTATGGTATACATAATGAATGTTCGTCCATTCAATAAACGTAATACATTGGCTCAACTAATGAAAATAATGAATTGATGAACATCGCTTTGTTGTTCCAATAAAACCAAGAATTGGACAAATTTTAAGAATTGCGTTTGTTGTCTGAATTAACATTTTTATTGATATTACGTACCTTTTTCGTTGAGTGTGCGAGCAATTTATTGTGACGATAAATTGCTACGATTTTTAAAGCTGTTTACACGCTGCGATAAATTGTTGAGATTGATTATAAACTGAAACAACTCGATCGTTACAATAAATTGATGCAATCCGATTCCAACTCCAATTCCGATAAATCACTGCGTTGTACCGTTTATACTTAACGATAAATTGAAACAACTCGATTGATATCGATAAATTGCTACGATTGATCACGGTGTTTAAACGCTGCCAAAGGAGCAACATTGAATTTTGAATTCACAGTTCTTGTTTATCTCCTATAAATGGCAAAACGACATTACATATTTATCTCGTGAACATGTAGGGATTTAGACCGCCCTCAAAAAAGGCTTTTAAAATTCAAATTCATTTTTGAGAAACTATTTTGGACTCTAAGTATAGCGTTATTCATTCAAAAACACCAAAAAGGAAAAATCCTCGCCCACATTACTACCATCCATCCACTTTCCGAAAAGAGAAGTAGCATCTTAGGAGGACCGGAAGTTGTTTTGGAGTTGGAGTACAATCCTGGCGCGGTCCATAAATTTAAGATCTTCTTCTTCGGATCCTTTTCTTTTTTGAGGAAGTTCGGCCGGTTTCTTTCGCCCTGAGAGACGCAGACGGTGGAAAAGTGATTAGGGAAATGGCAGTTAATGAAAGTGGGGTGGTAAAATTTGTATAAAAGGGGTTCGGATTCTATAAATTAAATGCTCGGATTGTTTTAAAAGTTGAATACTCATTGTTTGAGGATCTGCTTAACTACATTGTATTAGTTTTTTTCTTTTATCATTTGTTTTCTGTTTTTAATGCTTCCTAGGTAAATTTTGTGGAAAAAGGTAACTTAAACTTAGGTAACAAAAATAAAGAAGTATAAAAGAGTAGGTAATAAATAATTTTATTTTCAGCTGCAATTTTTATGTTTACTTTGTTTGATTTATTTATAATAAATAAAAAAATAGTAACAAATAGTAAAAAATCAGGATGAAGAAGTTTCATCAATTATTGGAAGAGGAGGAATGTGATGAAAATATAGAAGGGGATTTAAAAGAAGAAGTACAATGGATGCATTAATTATTCTAATAGTAAAATCCACAAGGAAACACATTTTCCTGTAGCTGACTGTATACCAAAGCAATGAGTAAATCATAAAAAAATTATTGAAAAAACCTTTTATAAAGGACCTTAGTATTTTCCTTTTATGAAAGGTTTATTTATTATATATTTATTAAGAATGCTCAAAGGGCCACATCTAAATCAAAAAACGTTTTCGATCTACATAGATCATCATCAGTGCTGATACAGGCAAATCACATGCTGAGACCCCAAAAATACATGGGTAATAACCCTTTGAATATATAATCTTTAGACCTTCTACCCTCTCGGGTGTAGGTATGACGCGTGCTCTGTTCTCTCTCTTCAATCCTGACCCCCCGGAGGGAGTGTAGTGGTCGACGTGATGTCGTGTATTGTCTGTCTCCAAAGATCTCTGTCTCTGGTCATTTCTTTTAATTCATGCATAGGTCTTTTGCATATTCCTGTAATCTGATCGATCCATCTTGTTGGGGATCTTCCTCGTGATCTTCGGCCTTCCACCTTTCCTTGTATAATGAGCCTTTCCATGTTTTCTGTGTTTGTTCTCATAACATGTCCAAAGTATTTTAATTGTTGGAGATGGACTTTACTGGAGAGTCGTTGGCTAACTTTTAGCTCTCTTAAAATCGAATTATTTGTTCTATGGTCGGTCCAAGGAATTCGTAGCATTCGTCTCCAACAGAACATTTCAGTGGCGTCTATTTTTCTTCTTTCCGAATTTCTCAGGGTTCAAGATTCACATCCGTAAGTCAGTATTGGGAATATTAAGCAGTTGATCAACCTCATCTTTAACGCTTTTGAAATTTGACAGTCCTTCCATATTGTGGTCATTTTTGCTGTGGCGACTTTTGCTAGATCATATCTACGTTTTATTTCTTCCTGTAGTGACCCTGTGTTTGTGATTAATGATCCCAGATATAAGTATGAGCTCACAACCTCAAACCGATCAATTGTGGTTATATGTGGATGATTGTTATGTAGTCTATCCACTATCATGATATTTGTCTTTGATATGTTTAATTGCAGACCAAAGATTTGACTTTCGTTTTCAACCAGTCGTATAAGATCAATCAGCTCTGCTTGACTATTTGCAAGAATAGTGTCATCTGCGAAACGTAGGTTGTTTATTTTATGACCATTTATTGAGATGCCTTTTTCCCATCCTTCAAGTGCTTTTCTCATAATATGCTCTCCATATATATTGAATAATTGTGGAGATAGTATACATTCCTGTCTGACACCCCGTTCTGGATGAAATTCGTTTAAAAGTGTGTCAAGCACTTTAACTGATCCAGTAGTGTGTTCGTATAGTTCAGTTATAAGCGAAATAAGGTGTTGGGGTACGCCCACTTCTTTTAGTATTTGCCATAAGTGTCTCCACTTGACCCTGTCGAACGCCTTACGATAATCTATAAAGCATATGTACAGTGGAATATTGAATTCCCTAGATTTTTCGATTATTATATTTAACAGGTGTTCTCTAGTATTTACCTCTACGCCGCTACCTTTGGTAAATCCAATTTGCTCTTGTGGAGTTTCTCTTTGAAGGAATGTTTTTAGTCTCGTTGATTATATGTAGCATTATTTTACTGGCATGTGATATAAGAGAAATAGTTCTATAATTGTCGCATTTATGGAAGCTGCATTTTTTATGAATTGTGGTTATTGTAGATTTTGTCCAGTCTTCAGGCCATTGTTTTGAATGCCATATTTGGTTACAGAGTAGATGAAGTAATTTTACGCCAGTTTCTTCTGTGGCTTTGAGCATTTCTGCTGTTATCATATCTGGACCTGGTGCTTTATTATATTTGAGCTTAGAGATCGCGAGTCTTACTTCATTTTCAAGTATATCAGGTTCTTCTTCCACCTCGTCAGAGATTTGGTTAACAGGTTCTTGGCCTTGATCATCTTTATATAGGTCCCTGCAGTACGATCTCCATGTCTCTGCTATATCTTCTCTGTTTGTTCTCAGTGCACAAATCTCTTCCATTACTTCCGGTCCTGTGCCATAGCCTTAGCTTCGTTCCATGATATTCATTTTTTGTCAAGAATCCTTGCCACCACTTCGTTCCATGTCGCTCTCGGTCTTCCTCTACTTCTTTTCCCCTGCACCTTTGTTTCCCATATCTTTTTAACTGGTACTTCTTTCTGTAGTCGTTGTAAATGCCCCCACCAACTTAATTGTCTTTTTTCAACATACTCCATCATTGCCTCGATTTTCAGTTCTTCTCTTATGCAGTTATTCCTTACCCTATCCCTTCTAGTAACTCCTTGAACTCTGCGTAGATACCTCATTTCTGCTGCCTGTATCTTACTTTTGTAATAATCCTTTAAATGGTAACAAAATATGTTAGAGTTACATTATTTTTCAAACATCCAAGTGATGGATGAAAATCCGTATGGATATGGCTTTTGGCATTTTATAACATAACTCCCCACAAGGCACGTGAGTTGCTTGTTTGAAATGTAGTATGTCTTTACATTACAGACGGTGAGGTCGTTGAGTCGCAATTTTTGGTGGCTCAGCATGTGATTTGCCTGTATAAGCACTGATGATGATCTATGTACATCGAAAACGTTCTGTGATTTAGATGTGGCCCTTTGAGTGTTTTTAATAAATATATACCTTTTATAAAAGGTTTTTTCAATAGTATTGACGGTCCGAGTTTTATTAATTCATTGGGAATGCTTCCAGGTCCTGTGGCTTTCTCGTTTTTCATTTCCCTTACGGTTCGTCTTATCTCGTCCACACTGATTGGTTGGACTTCGTCTTCGTTTATTGTATAATATGTTCCACAGTCCCTGTAATTTACTTCTAGTACATTCTTTGACGATTTTTGCTGTAAATTTTAAAGAACCGCTAGATTGACATGAAATTTGCCGTAGACGTAGACATAGCTAAAATGTGAAAGAAAAAAAAGTGATATTGTGCCAATATGTGCTTTTGCCCTGGGTGTGAGTTTCACCCCTTCTCGGGGGTGAAAAAAATATACGTCCAAAATAAGTCCGGAATTCGATAAACTGACTAATTCTAAGCAACTTTTGTTCTATAGAGTTTTTTCACCAAGTCAATACCTTTCGAGTTATTTTCGAGTGAACATGTTCATTTTTCAACAAAACAAACACGACTTTAGACACATTTTTACGCAAATAATTCAAAAAGTAAGTATTTTATCGAAAAAAAACACTCCTAGCAAAAATATAGCCTGTCATAAAGTGAAAAAAATGGTCTATGCATGAAGTCTCTAAACATAGTAAAAACAGAGTTATAGCTAAAGAAAAATAGGTTCATATTCGCCAAATTCCAAATAAAATATTTCAACGTGAAATAACCGAAAAATGAAGCAAATTTCGGAGAAAACTCATTATAACTCTTTTTAAGTTTATTTATGTTTTTATAAAAAAAGATTCTAGCATGAAATTTAAGCAAGTTACGCTCAAAATACAGTTGGTCCCTTATGTTTTGGCAAAAAAGAAATCGGGAAAATCACCCCCTAATTAGCAACTTGAATGAAATTAATCGTGACCGCTTCACAGGTTGCTTTATTTATGTTGTGTCTATACGATCTGTAACTTTCGTAGATTCAACGTGCTTATTTTTGAAAAAAAAATGGTTTTAAATTGAAATTAAAAAAAAATATTTTGAAAAAACGGTTTTTTTCAAAATAACTTTATTAGAGGTACCAAAAATCTCAAACAATAAAAAAGTCAGCTTTGTTTTCTGAATATTTTGTATTTTTTTGTTTTTCTGTAAGACAAAGATTGGTTAAGATTTGGTGTTTCTAAAGCATACACTTGTGATTAGTGACCCGTTGAAGCCCTTTCAACTACAGCCCTTTCAAAAATAGGAACATTGAACCGATGAAACTTACAGATCGTATAACTAATACATAGGCTTACCATAATTACGAAGAGCCAAACCGGGACGCAGAAGATGAAGAGGCTCATTTTCGTTTTGCTTTTCGTTTAGTTTGTGTAAAAAATGTGAATATATTTTTTATGAGAAAAAGAGATAAAGTACAATACAAACAACACTAAAAATTTGCCCAGTTATATTATTTATTTATTTATTTTTATAAAATTATATTTGTCATAAAATTCAGTACATGACATGTTCAAGTTGAGTTTGCACGTAAACAAGGTATATTCTTCCTCCCGATCGTCAGACCACATTTTTTTCATCCGTGAAAAAATTCTCTCCAGTGGCGCTGAAGTACCGGGTAGACACATAGCAAACTCCATAATTTTTTTTAATTTAGCACCTCAATACGCTACTTGTGAAAATGGATGAATAGCTGGACCCATTTCTCGGAATAACTAGTTTCATTAGAATTTTGGAAGAAGCCTTTTACCACAGTATAAAGAGGGGCAGTAGAACCACTCTCCGAAAAATTGGAAGTAAAATCTGTAGTCGCGCATGGCGACCGCGCAATGTTCTTAGTCGCTTTTGCCCCACTCTCGCATTGCTAGTCGCATAGAAACGTACGGCTTTTAACAGGGAAAACCCGCATCCACCACTGGTGAATTATCAAGTGCGTACTGCCGGTATTACTTCTTGAGATCAAAGTGCCGACAGAGAAGTGGTTTTACTGTCCCTTTTTATACTGTGCCTTTTACCATTAACACCTCATCAAATAACTCATCAATCTTTATTTGGGTTTTCGATTGAGGTTTTTGCATTTTATTTATATTTTTTGCTGCTTTTTCGATGTCACTCCAGTTAAGCTCATTTTTCAAGCAGAACTACTCAAAATCTTCGGCTCCGCCGAAGATCTTTTCCCACAATTCTAAATAAGAAATGCAGCGCTCATAGAAAGCGTGAACGTCACTAATGAAGTTTTCGACATTTATCAACATTTATCGACATTTCAACATTATCATTCAATTTATTCAAGAGTTGTTTAGCTGCTTGTGGAAGAAGTTTGTTTTTCATCCTGTTTTGAAGATTGTTTTTTAACTTTTGTGAACTCCATACCTACATCTGTCACAGTTGAGTTAGTCTTTTCCATAGACTAAACGGTTTTGTTGAATACATTTAACTGTCCGAGCACAAACCAAAAGTAAAGTGCTCCCAGTTCTGTTGTGAAGAAATTTAGCAATGCGAGAGGGCAGTTTACTTGAGCAAGAAAATAAGATTTCAAGCATTAGTGTAGCGGCAGTATCCTTTCCACAGCTGGTAATAAAGACAGCAATCTTGTATTTCCATGTTTCACTAATTTTTTGAACTCGATGACAGCTGTCTCACAAAACTCTTTTAAGTTTGTAACGCGTACTATACGGTATATATACAAAAATATTTGTATATTTTTACAATGATTGCTTGTATTTCGACAGGAAGACCATCAACTGCATGTTGAATTATTTTGTGAACGATGTGTGCGCTGGAACAAATGCCTTTTATGGTAACGCCGATAACTTCCTTGAACCTAGAATAGACGTTGTTGGTGTCTCGCCAGTTTTCCCTCCGAAATTCGTATTACAGTTATCACCACAGAAAGCTGCCACCTTGTTTTCTATTTAGTGTTTTTTTATTATCGACATTATGTGATTTGCCAAGATTTCAGACGTTTCTCCGGCGACAAATTAAAAATCGAGTAACTTTACAGACAGATATTCTGTCTCAGGTACCAAGTACCTAACAACTTTTGATGCCTGTAAATTTAACATCATGTATGTTTGATGTATCTGTTGAAATGCCCGAAAATTTGCATTCTTTTAGCTCGTTGTGTAGTTCATCTCTTGCCATCGGTGCGAGGTGCAATCACTCCCGTGATGATCGCTTAGCACTTGGTGCGTGTAGACCCCAATTTGGGCTCAAACAGCTTCGATATTTATTTTGAGGAGCAATCAGATGTCTTAAATTTATGTATTATTGTGGATTGCTATATATGGAATGCAAAAGTAGCTTCTTTAGCAGCAATGGAAAGTTCATTTTCTACGGGTTCAGCATTTTTGAAAAACGATGTTATTGGTTGATGAGCTTGCAATGGTACTTGCGCTGGACTTGTGTTTTGAGCACTTTAGACGATCCTTGATCAATGGCTTGGGTGTCGGTGTTGTTCAAGTTTGACCGGGACACTAATGCAAACCGGCCGGGACGCCGGGACAGGGATCTCAAACCGGGACCGTCCCGGTCAAACCGGGACGTATGGTAAGCCTACTAATACATACACCAGTAAAGCAACTTGTGAAAGTTCATTTGAGATGCTAATTCGGGGGGTGATTTTCCCGATTTCCTTACCAACAAGAAAGGGACCAACCTTATTTTGAGAGTAACTTGTTTAATTTTAATGCTAGAAATTTTCTTATAATACAAAAATACCTTAAGATTTTTTTAAAAACTTTAAAAGAGTTGTAATGAGTTTTACCCAGGAAGTGCTTCATTTTTTGGCTATTTCACTTTAAAATATTTGATTTGGAATTTGACGAATATGAACCTATTTTTCATTAGCTCTGTCTGCTTCTACAAGGTCTAAATATCTAATAAATAGGTACACCATTTTTTTACTTTTTTATAGGCTGTATTTTGATAAGAATATTTTTTTCGACAAAATACTTACTTTTTGAGTTATTTGCGAAAAATCATCTAAAAACGTGGTTATTTTGTTGAAAAATGAAGTTGCTTAGAATTAGTCAGTTTATCGAATTCCGCACTTATTTTGGACGTATATTTTTTCACCCCCGAGAAGAGGTGAAACTCACCAAAAGGGCAAAAGCACACATCGGAACAATACCTATCACTTTTTTCTTTGACTTGTTAGCTATGTGTATGCCAAATTTCATGTTAATCCAAGCGGTTATGTAAAATTTAGATGTTTTGCAATATTTTACCGTTAAAGAACGTACTATTCACAATGTGGTCATGCATACATAATTTCTTTTTAATTAATTAAAGTTTAATTAATCGTATATTTTTCACTATTTTTCACTTCTGGTACATATTCCTGGTATTCTTTCTTTCATATTCTAATCTGTCCCATATTTTGGACATGCTGAACACGTCTTTCTTTCATTTTCTAACCTTTATTATTCAAGCAACCATCAACTATTTTAGTACTTAAATGCTGCCATTGATCCAATTGAACACCAGGAAACTTAACGCAGTAAATACGCCATTAAAAACCTTGTTTACAACCAAATTGCGACCCCCTCTAGCTATAAAAATCTTAAATAAAGTCATCTCGGAACTTTCAAAACGAGCTTCGAAACTCAACAATGCAATGGTTGGAAACTAGACCCGCCGCTCCTGACACCCCTTACACCGCCCTTCCGCTAAAAGCAGAACAATAAAAAACCCCAGGTAGTCGAAAGCCATCATGACTAGACGATCGAGAAATGACATATGGCACCACGGGGTCTTCTTTACTTTGCTAGAAGGTTTTTGGTGCCTCCTCTTTTCATAGAGGCATTTTTATAAATATTTCAGCTATACAGAAAGTTTAGTTTCGTTTTGTGTTCCTTTGAAAAAAAAATGAAGAGGGTTTCTTTGTTTTAGAATAGATAATTACATTTTATAAAATACTATTAAATAAAAAAATAGTGCCAGTTTAATATGGAGTAAAACGTCTTCTTCATTTCAGATTCATTTTTCGCCTGAAAACAACGTTTTCAGGCAATTTTTCCAAATAACTCAAAAAGTAAGTATTCGTAAGTAAATAACAAAAATATAGCTTATACAAAAATGAAGTCTGTCGACCCAGTAAATGCAAATTTGTAGCGCATGAAAAATAATTCTTATTCGTTAAATATAACCTTTAAAAAAGTAAGTAAAAAAAGTGATGTATATGTTAGATCTCTATACCTAGTAGAAGCAGAGTTATAGCTAATGAAAATAGATTCATATTCGTCAAATTTTATATCGAATATTTTAACGTGAAATAACTAAAAATTAAGCACATTACGGGGAAAACTTATTAAAACTTTTTTAAAGTGTTTAAAAAAGTTTTAGGTATTTTTACTTCTGATAAAAATTTCTATCATCAAAACTCAGCGAGTTACGCTCAACATGCAGTTAAAAGCTTTTTTTGGTAAAAAAAAATTGTGAAAATCTCCCTCTATTTAGCACCGCAAATGAAACTAATAATTACCGCTTTACAGATTACCTAAACTTTTTTTATATGACATGTTTCAATGACAAGTTTCACCGGTTCAAAGTGCTTATTTTTGAATGGATTTTATTTGAAAGTGCTCGAACGAGTCTCTAATCACGAGTGTATGCAAATTTTGAACAGCCATATCTTAACCCATTTTTGCCTTACAGAAAACCAAAATATTTAGAAAAGCACAACCTGCATGTCTTTACTCTTTAAGATTTTTCGTATCACTAATATTCAAGGGCGGATCCAAGGTTACCTCACACTTTACCTCGTTCAGCACAACCTTTACTACCGTTCAGTACAAAGCTAAAAACATTTTTCTCGTAGCAAGCGGGATATGTATTTGAAACAAAAAACAATTGAACTGCAAATATTTAAATTTATATTATTTTAAATCCTCAAAGGGGCTCTCTGGATCCGCCCTTCCTAATACTTTTAAGTTATTTTGAAATAAGTTATTGAAATAAGTTATTTTGAAAAAGGGCATTTTTCTAAAATAAAAAAACTTTTTTTACTATAAAACCAAATTTTGTCAAAAATAAGAACTTCGAACAAATCCAACGTAGCGGGAGATTTTCACGTTTTTTTAGCAAAAAAAGGGGCCAACTTTATTTTGAGCGTAAGTCGCTTAGTTTGGATGCTAGAAACTTGCTATAATATGCTATAAAAAATAAAAATAAAGCTAAACATTACAAAAAAGTTTCAATGAGTTTCCCTGAAAATGCTTCGTTTGTTGGTTATGTCACGTTGAAATATTCGATTTGAAATTGAACGAATAAGAACACTTTTTCATGAGCTACAACTTTGCTTTTACTGTATGAAGTAATTATAGACTTCATGAATAGACACCATTTTTTGTTTGTTTTTTTATGAGCTACATTTTTGCTAAACAAATTTTTTTCGATAATATTTAATTCGATAATATACTTATGTTTTGTTGATTTGAGTTGTTTTTGAGTTATTTGCGAAAAACCCTTCTGACTGCGTGTTTCTTTGTTGAAAATTAAAAATTTTCACTTGCAAGTAACTTAAAAAAGTATTGACTTAGATAAAGAAGCTCTATACAAAAAAAGTTGCTTATAATTAGTCAATTTATCAATTTCCGGACTTATTTTACACGTATGTTTTTCATCCCCGAGAAGGGGTGACTTTCACCCCTCCCAAGTAAAAGCAACCAACGGCACAAGTCCCACTTTGAAGTTGAGGATTAAGTAGATTCTAAATCTAAATTGCCAAGCAAATACGTCGTGACGCTGATAATTAATTACACTCCAAAACGATCATTTACTGGGCTATTAGTGTATTCATGCACTGTTAACGACAACTTACATTTTTCATCTTTATTGATATAGAATAAAATAAAAAGAAATTTTTTACATATATTAGACAACAAGATGGGGCCCCTGACATATTGAGGCCCCCTGCAAGCGTCATGCTGCGGGGGCCTCTGTTACGCCCCTGATCGGCTGACCAAGGTTTCTGCTTTTCAGCGTCTTCAGAGCCGCCTGTGGTGTATCCCGAAGAGAACTGAATACAAGCTGTCACAGCCATAGGCGTAACCAGGGGTGGTTTTGGGGATTGTAACCCCCCATTTGGTTGTACTTTGAGCTCTATACGCTTAACACTACTACTATTCCATACTCCCAGACCAGAGATCATCCAGTAGTTGTAACCCCCCTCCGCTCTTAGGATCATCCTGGTTACACCGTTGGCCACAGCTTGCGCCCATGCTAATAGACAAGTCGAACCTTGGAATATAATGTTAAAAAAATATTAATAAGAGATTAAAAAATATTACACATGCTGATATAGGAAAACAACACCATTCTCGAAAAGGAAAAGTTTACTAACGAGGAGAATGGTTTTTTATTAATAGTCCAGGAACCGAAGCTTTTCACCTCGCAATTTTTACAGAATGGATCGATTTGTTTGAAAATTTGAGAATAAGTAGTAGATAGTCCAAGGATCAAAATCTATATGATGCCGAAAGACGCTTTTACCATGGGGGTGGTTGCCACCCCATTTCGGGGGTGGAAAATTTTTATTATATTTTGACCGCAAAAGTTGGTAAAAACATTCATTCTAAGCAAAAAACGTTCTATACATTTTTTTGATAAATTTAATAGTTTCGACTTATTCGCTATCGAAAGTGTTAGTTTTATATCGAAAAAATCAATGTTTTTAATTATTTTTCTGCTAACTCCAAAAGTTTTCGTTTTATCAAAACAACTTTACTTAACAAAAATGTACCTTTTGAAAAAATAAACCGTTTTTCTTAATTTTCCTTAAGGCCAATAGTAATCTAGCTATAGTTCATTATACGCTAGCTCTTCTTCGTCAAATGCTATTTATTGTAGATTCAAAGTCAAAAGACGGGAAAACTATGCATTTTTCGAGGACAACTTATTCAAACTAATTTAAAGTATTTAAAAATCTCTATCTCTAGAAATAAAACAAAGGTCTCTAGCTCAAAAATTAAGTGACTTATAATGAAAAGAAAGTCAGTCCCTATTTTTTTCAGCGAAAAAGTGATCGGAAGCAACTCCCTAATCACCACCCTAATTAAAATTCGCCATTCACCTTATTTGGTCTTCTTTATTTATGTATTATTAATAGGCTCTAGAAGTTTGACCGGCTTACAATGATTATTTTTTAAAAAAATGGAGTTAAGCGAATAACGAATTTTTGTAGTTTGGAAAAAATGGCTTTTTCTTCAGAATAGAAAAATTAGAATCAGAGATACAAAAAAATGTTGAAATATGAAAAATTGTAGTTATTTAATTCCCAAGAAAATGGTTTGCAAAAATTTTTCCTACGGCAAAAATTTAGTGAGCTATTGACAATTAAAACTTATAACAACATGCAAAAACCGCCTTTACCAACCCTTTCAAAGCCACCTCTTTTTGCGACTGAGGATTTTAGAAAGATTTAAAATCAATGACCATGGAAAAACCTACAAAATTATTTTTTACCAAACTTTCAATAAATAAAAAAGTTAGGGTTAAAAATCAATATTTTTTTTTGAAAAAAAAAAGGAGGAATCAAATTGGAAGCATAATAATGGCAGTTAGCGGTGTTTTCAGTCATTGGCCTTATTTATCCTTCTTTGTTTATGTATTATTAATAGATCATAGAAGTTTGACTGGCTTAGAATGATTAGTTTTTATAAAACTGGAGTTAAAAGCGAATAACGAATTTTTGTAATTTGGTAAAAAATGCTATTTTCTTCAGAATAGAAAGATTAGCATCAGAGATACGAAAAAATGTTTAAATATGAAATTGTAGGTTATTTAATTTCCAAGAAGATGGTTTGACAAATTTTTTTCTACGGCAAAAATTTAGTGAATTGTAAATGGGCCTATAAAACTAACACTTTCGATAAAAGCGAATAAATCGAAAACTATTAATTTTATCAAAAAAATGTATAGAACATTTTTTGCTTAGAATGAATGTTTTTATGAACTTTTGCTGTCAAAATATTATATAAAATTTCCACCCCCGAGATGGGGTGGCAACCACCCCCATGGTAAAAGTGCCTTTCGCCATCATATATATATGTATTTTGATCCTTGGACTATCCACTACTTATTCTCAAATTTTCAAGCAAATCGATCCATTCTATAAAAATTGCGAGGTTTTGTCCTATATTAAGCTTGATTACTTGGACTATAAACAAATTATCGAAAAACGAACTGAATTTAACTTACAAATAATGCAGATCGTATTTATATATTTTGAAACAGCCGAGATCAATGTCTGTACCTCACTAGAAAGATCATAAAATTGACAGGTTTCAATAACACTAAAACTATTCACAGATCATTGAAAAACAACCTATAAGAAAGGAAGAAATGTAGGTAGAACTTTCTTTGGAAAGATGCGGAGATGCTTGATGCCAGAATAAGCAGTAGATGCCCAAACTTTGGAATGGAGAAGAATACTTTTCAAAATTTTTAGTTTCAATATATATTATTATTTAATTATTTTGTCGGTTCTATCCAACGATCCTCGATTTACTTAAAAGTGACAGCGCTCTTTAACTTTGGATAAATTTTAAATCTTTATTTGGATAATTACTTGACAAATTATGCCAAAATTCACGAAGTGAACAAGCACACGAAACTTTTATCCTATTTACACTTTTTAGAATATCATTATCCACCCACACCAAAACCAAGTATTTACACGCGAACATTAAAGAATTCATCCCACCAGCACAATACTACTATTCCACAATAAAAACATCCATAACCTACGACAACATAATATACCTCACATTGTTTCGGCAGATATTGATCAATAGGATTATTCCTCTCGTTATACTGGAGCACAAATTTGAACTTGACCAAAACGCATCGACCAAACAAACGAAAACAATTCCTTCGTCATGGCTCACTGCGATCGGATCGTTGGGAAGCGGTGAATGTCATCGTTGGCGTTGCCGTTGCACAGCGAACGAGCGTCGGCTGCAACTTGAAAGATTCATGACGGAGAAGGGAATCACAATCGATCAGCTGTGAGGGGCCATTGACCTACATCCGAACGGTTGGCGATTGTGAGCGAGATCGGCCGATCGGCGGTCGGCGCTAGACGAAAATTGCGTTATGGTGTATACACATCCAAATCCACATCCAGTGCAGGATGCCATTATTGGCTGCACATATTTCATTTCGGTTTGGAGGATGGTTCGTTTTTAATAGATGTGTTTTGTCATAATACAATTTTATATTTAGGATGTCATAATATAGGAATGTCAAATAAAAACTTACAAAACAGAAACTAAGACATACCTAATAGTCATTAAAATAAGCAGGGCCGTGCGGTACATCTGTTCAATATGATGAAAGTAAGTCCTCGAAATGCCGCCCCTTAAATATTATTGAAACTTAACTTTTATTTTCATTAAATGAAACTACACAAAATTAACGAAAACTTATTTTTAAAACAAACCATACTTTAAATTAAATGAAATATGTATTAACATTACATTAAGTAGGCGTAAAATTTGCTTGCTATGCGTTTTAAATGCATTCATTTTTTTTTTCGAATCCTGAGAAAACTAATTAGTATTTTTGAAAAATTTAAATGCGGAATAAAAGGTTACGTATTACCGAGGGTCGAAAGTCCCTGAAAATCTCTATGTTTATTTGATTTATTTTATGTCTCCCTATATTATTCTCTATATTTTATATTATATCTCTATGTTTATTTGAATAAGTTAGAGATGAAAAAAAAAAAGAGAAAACTGAGTGTAATTTTTAATTTCAAATATCTTATTAAAAAGAAACCTTTTGTTAATTCTAAGGGATTTTTGGCCCTTGATAATAATGTAATTTTTTAATCCCCTTTAAAAGTTTTCAAAAATATTTATTAGTTTTGGATGCATTGAAAGCAGATTTTTGCGCCTATGCTCTTAAGTAACATTTATAAAAATTATAATTTTACCTTTCTGACTTTAATTTTGGCAAACTCGTCAATCAGATTTGTGTAGTCTAGTGGGGATAGATAGGTGTAGCAGTTAGTGAGACCTCTATTAAAATAAGTGCTAAATTTTTTAGTTTTTTTTTTATCTTATGGAGCTTCGTAAACAGTTTTTAATAATTTTTAATTTTGAAATACTTCTTTCCCCACTAGCTATTGAGACGTGGAGTTTTAATAAAATTCTTAGTGATACAACTACATTTGGGTATAAAGAAATTAGGTAAGTTTGGCACAAATAGTTCAAAACCTCTAAAGGTTTCAAGGAGTATGTATGGTATCATTTGGGATATATCACGCAATTCTTTAGAATATCATTTGCCTCTATATCAAATTCTTTTTCTTTTTCTATTAAAAGTATTGAATAAAGATTCATACAATATATTTCTAATAGTATTTTATCATCAACTATTTCCCTCAATTTAAAAATATCATATAAAAATTTAAAATTTTTATTATGAGTTTCTAGAAGCGAAAATCGATTAGCCAAAGAAATAATGGTATAACGGTAATGTCTAAAATGTAAATGAACAAATTTATTTTAAATTTAGCTTCATCTGTTAATAGCTTGTCCACAGATTTCTCATAATCAAATAAACGCTTTTTTCTCCTTGCTCGAATGTCATTTTTAGCTGGAAATTCGGAACTTATATCAAGATTTTCTGCAATTTCATTAGATTTTCATTTAGTCATTAGCCATAGTCTGAAACTTTTCATTTTTTTCTGACAACATTTTTACACAATCTGGCAATTTTTTGATTTTACTGATTATGCCGCCCCCCTTGTGATGCCGCCTGATGCGACTGCCTCGTCGCATCATAGCACGGCACGGCCCTGAAGATAAGCTTACAGACAAATCAGTAAATAGCTACTATTCAAAAGTTTACAAACGCAAGCAGGCGTGGATACAGGGAGGGGGGGGGCTACGGGTCCATGGACCCTCCTATTGTCTATAAGTGTTTTTTTATTATTTATTATTTTTTTCTGTTAAACTTTAAGCCATCCATAAAATCTTATAAAACACCCTTCTCTGAAAAATCATCTGTAGGCCAGTGGTGTCATGGTGCGGGAACGCCGTTCCGGCACTGGTTAAGAAAAGAAAAAAAAAATAAATAGAGAATTTAGGTTTTGTAAACAAAAATTAGCAGTGCGTTCCGGCACTGTTAATTTTGCCATGACACCACTGCTGCAGGCGCATTTGTTTGGGAACCGGGGGAACCATAAACAACGGAAATGTTTTTCTCAATTCAAAGAATAACAAAAATGATATTTTAAAATGCAAATTCAGATTTTAAATCGCTTAAAACTCGAAATATATAGACCTTGAGAAAAATGAAGATCTTTTTGTTTAAGATGTCCCAAAAATGCAGAAACTATATTTTCGGGGGCAAAACAGGTAATATTTTGAATTAAAAAAAAAATGTTAAACAATTGTTGCCCAAAAATTTCGCCCGGTACCCTTCTGATTTGTCTTCTTGTTAAAAATCCGCAAAGAATCCGAATCAAAACAACCAGACACAGGCAGCATTAATCCGGACCCCAGAAGTGTCATAGGTTTTCGAAACGAACCCTCAGAGAATATAATTGGTGACCCCTGCCTTAGCGTAAGTGTGAGTCGTATGGCTAAATCTGGAAAATATAATGACTTCAAGGTAAGTCTGCCCCCCCCCTATTATGATTTTCTAGATCCGCGCCTAAACACAAGGAATCATTGATACAAAAACTGGTTAGATATTCAGAAGCATAACATTCCCCGAAACGATTATTTATTTCTTCAGGAATTCAACAGTTCAACAAAAGCTTAATTTTCAGCATTCTCTTAAAAAAATCATTTTGATTATTCGGCATCACAATCTACCTTTATATCATGTGTGTGTCATCAGCACAGGGTTGTAATGCTATACACCCTAGGAAAAGGGCTCTGCACAAGAGATCTAAAGTTAGAGCTAAGGATAAGGTTGGCTAGGTGCTACTTTTCTTGGCTCTGTTTTACGGAATGGAAGCTTGCACCTTGAATGCGGCATCATTGAAAAAACTGGAATCATTTGAATTGTGGATGTATAGAAGAATTCTGAAAATATCATGGACAGAACACGTCACAAACAAAGAGGTTCTGAGAAAGATGAATAAAGAAATGAAAGTCTTAAATACAATCAAAACAAGAAAATTGGAATATCTCGGACTTAATTACACGTGGAGAGAGATACAACTTGCTCCAACTCATTATTCAGGGAAAAATTCAAGGGAAAAGGAGCCTAGGGAGACGCAAAATATTGCCCTGGCTGGGCAACCTGAATGGTACGGATGTGCATCAAATGAACTTTTCAGAGCAGCCGTCTCCAAAGTCCGAATAGCTATGATGATTGCCGACCTCCGTCGCGGAGATGGCACTTAAAGAAGAAGATACTCTCTAGGAAACAAAGCCCAAAAAAGTACTTGAAAAATTGAAGAATTACTGGCCTTTATTTTTCAAATCTGTGAAAGGAAAGAAAGTAATAGGAGCTTTGAACTCACTATTTTTTGGTCAAAAACCATATCAAAAGAAAAGAAAACACAGCTATTTAATAGCATCTTTAAAAGTGTGGTATTACTGTATGGATGTGAAACCTGGCAACTGAATAAGCGAACAGAACAGTTGCTCGCACTGGAAATGGACTTCTGGCAAAGATCGGCCTGCATGCATCTCCAGATAACTAATGAACGAGTACGAGATATTATGAATAGGAAAACAAACATAATAGAAGAAGTCCAACAAAAGCTGTGTTTTTTCATATCTAACCTTTCAGATGGTGTATGTATTTTGTTTCGTTGTAAAGGATAACACGGTGCAGATTAATTTAAATATTGTTTATAAAATGAAAAATGATACATCATTCTGCATCAATTATTTGTAAGTAAACAGTTAAAAATTAATATATGCCACATCCGGACCTGTCATATCCTGACCGTTCTGCTGTCTGCATCTACCGGGAAAGGTACTTTTGGACAACGCACCCTCTCATTCCGGACCAAAACTTTTGGCCTAAAAGATGGCGAAATAATGTATTATATATGGAATCTATAAAACGTGTCTATCGACGAAAGTTATTGACGGCGTTGATTACTGGAATGTATGAAGGAGAAAACGTTTCAGAGACTATAAAAGAAGTGGTCTTGATATCCGAATTTTTTCATATCCGGATCGGTTTGTCGCCACATTGATCCGGATATGGCAGGTTTGACTGTACTTTTTTAAAATTATAAAAATTTGAAACCCCACAAAGATTATTAGACCAAAAAAGCCTCTCTACATACTGACAAATCACATGTACAGCCATTTGAACATGAAAATTTGAAAATAGGCGTACCAATTTTCTGGATAGGAGCGTTCCAAAGCGTAATAAAGAAAACTATTTACAAGACTCCCTCTTCCAAGAGCTCTAGCTCCCTTAGGAAACATTTTCGAACTACATAGATGAATTGGGTTAAATTGTCTTAAAATTGTCTGAAGAATTTCCGGTCTTCGTTTGTCAGAAAAGCTTCTGGACACCCTGTATACTGTACAAACCTGAAAAGACAGCTTTTCTGATAATTAAAAACTTCTTTTCTATTTTATACTAAAAAAGACTGCTTAAATTTTTAAAAGTCACGAAATTCATTGAAATAATTTCCCCTTTCTTCCTGCGAGTTTGGAATTCTAATCAAAATTTTAATTAACTTCTTGTTGCTGAAGCATTCCCTGGAGTTTTAAATAACGTGAAAGACAAGGAGAAACGGTCAATTTACCTAGACTCTAGACCGTTCAATGGCTCGTATTGCTAATCGGATTACTTCAAAAATTTATTTTTGGGATAATAACTTTCATTGTGTCTGATGCTGAGTGTTCCAAGAAGTGCATCCTTTCGTAGGCTTTCAAGAGATTAACAAGTAAATGGAATTGGCTCATAAAATATTGCGGATTTGCTTGGAAATGCTGTATTCTGTATTATGTTGTCTGTAGACATAAAATTAAGATTGAAGTATTTTACCTGCATCCAATAAAAATGCTCTATATTCTTCTATGTATTTTGTCCCATTTAGTATACAGGGTGTAACAAAAATACAGGTCATAAATTAAATCACATATTCTGGAACCAAAAATAGTTCGATTGAACCTAACTTACCTAAGTACAAATATGCACACAAAAAAAGTTACAGCCCTTTGAAGTTACACGATAAAAATCGATTTTTTCCGATATATCGAGAACTATTAGAGATTTTTTAATGAAAATGGACACATGGCATTCTTATGGCAGGAACATTTTAAAAATAAATTATAGTTAAATTCGTGCACCCCATAAAAATTTTATGGGGGTTTGGTTCCCTTAAACCCCCCCGAACTTTTTTGTACGTTCCAATTAAGTTATTATTGTGGTACCCTTAGTTAAACACAGTGTTTTTAAAACTTTTTTGCCTCTTAATATTTTTTCGATAAACCAGTTTTAATAGAGATGCGGCTTCTTTTTTAATATGTTTACATAACAATTTTATGGGGGTTCTGTGTCTTTAAACCCCCCAAATGTTTGTGTACGTTCCAATTAAACTATTATTGTGGTACCATTAGTTAAACAGGATGGTTTTAAAACTTTTTCGCCTCTTAGTATTTTCCCGATGAGGCACCTTTTATCGAGATGTGGCTTCTTTTCTAATATGGTTCAAAATATACCTCAAACTGTAATTTATAAAAAAAATTTCATATTATTACCAGCTCTCTACAATCGTACGAACACAGTACACAAATATGTGGTGGATTTGATTAATATTCAAAATATCTCGACAAAAATTAGCTTTTTCAAAAAGTACTAAGAGGCAAAAAAGTTTAAAAAACATTGTGTTTAACTAATGGTTTCACAACAATGATTTAATTGGAACGTACACAAAAGTTTGGGGGGTTTAAGGGAACAAAACCCCATAAAATTTTTATGGGGTGCACAAATTTAATTATAATTTATTTTTAAAATGTTCCTGCCATAATAATACCACGTATCCATTTTCATTAAAAAATCTCTAATATTTTTCGATATATCGGAAAAAATCGATTTTTATCTTGTAACTTCAAAGTGCTATAACTTTTTTGTATGCTCATTTGGACTAAGGTAAGTTAGGTTAAGTTAGTTAGGAAGATAGAGCTCTTTTAAAATGGCGTCTTGTAATTAGTTTTTCTTAAATACCACCAGAACGCTTCTAGTTAGAAAAACAAAAATTGGTAGGCATATTTATCTTTCAGAGATAAATCGATTCCATCCATTGCGAATTTATAGTACCGGTCATAGGCGTCCGTTTTGGGTAGGGTAACAGTTATTTTAAAATAGTTGATTTTAAATAATTAAATAGTTTTATTTCCTCTAAACAGTTATTTTATCGCATAACTTTTTTGTCTTCAAATTTTAAGCATTTTTCACTTTGAATTAGGAAATTGTAAGGTATGCTAGTACTAAAAGGTACTCTTGATTTAGATTTAAGTCGGTAGGACACACAGTTTTCTAGAAAAATTTAAAGAACGGAAAAATTTTCAAATCGATTTTTCTAGAAAACGGTGTATCCTATCGACTAAAAACAAGAGTACCTTTACCTTTCAGTACAAGAAAACCTCAAAATTTAATAATCCAGAGTCAAAAATGCTTAATAGTTAAAGACAAAAAAGTTTTGCGATAAAGTAACCGTTGCCCTACCCAAAACGGACGTCTATGGAGCGTCTAAGACGTCTAAGCGTTTCGGAGGTATTCAAGAAAAACTAATTACCAGACGCCATCTTCAAATAGAACTCTAAAAGACCTCTACAATGACACCAATATTGTCCAAGAAATTAAATCACAGCGACTAAGATGGGCAGGCCACGTGCACAGACTTCATAACGAGAGACTTGTAAGACTGGTATGGGAGGAGATTCCTACAGGCAAAAGACCACTCGGACGTGCCAGAATGCGATGGAGAGATAACATCCAAGCAAATCTCCGGAAAATGAACATTCCATTTGACCCTAGGTTGATGCAGGGCTGCTTTATCCATTAGGCAATATAGGCAGTTGCCTAGGGCGGCAAATTGTGAGAGGGCGGCAAAAATATTGTACAAAAAAATATTTGTATATAAAAATTAAAATCGAATAACAAGTATGTATGTTCATCCATCAATGAAATACAAGTGGGCATTAATTTCTAAATAGAATAAAGCAAATTGCATTCATAACAAAAATAAAACAAACATAGGATTCTGTTATCTTAACACTATTCATTCAAAAAGCAAGGAAGTCATAAATTTAGTGATTATTAGGCCGCCGGCAGCTTGGCAAAGGCGGTGCGCCATTGAACACTTCAATATTGCACATTTTGCAGAAACTAAAGATTTGACTTGTCTACAGTAGGACATCGAGTTAGAGTTGGGATTTTCAAACTGTATTATTACAAGTAGATAAGGTTCGTGTCGTCGCACAGATATAATCCAGTGAAATAAGCAAGAAATAGACCATGTTCGGGACTCTCAAATATCGTGGTAGCCGACTACTTTTTTAATTATTGTTGACTGTTGACCTATAGGATGAAAACCTACATTTTTCCTGCCTAGAGTTCGCGTCCGTTTTTTAATTATTAACAATTTAGTGCAATCAACGCGATTTTTTCAATTTTTTTTACTCAATTAAAAAGCTAAATAGTTGACATAAAATTACAAGATTAATTTTTTTTAAAACATTGAAAAACCTTCAAAATGCGATTTTTTAAAGTCAAAAAGTTAATTTGTTGCTTCGTATACTGCAAAATAACTGAAAATCGTTATTTATTAATAACTTTTACTAAAACTAACTTAGAACTGTAGTATTTCACTCAAAGTTGGGTATTGGGGTACATAGCAAACCCTCAAAATTTGAGACCGATCCATTAATTAGTTTAAAAGTTATTCTATTTGTTTATCCCAGAGACCTTTTTTTTGCAATAACAAACGACAGAAAATAATGAAGATAGGACAATTCTGCGTATGCCAAATGAAAGTAGAAAAGTGATACTATCAAAATGTATTAATAAAAGATAAAAAAATATCTAATATAGTAAAAAATCCTATTTAGAATAACTTTAGAATGTTGTCCGTAGAAAACATCTTTTTACATATTCGAAAAGGTGATATTTTACTTGAATTTTTAAAAATGTAGTTCAAATGATGGCTAGTCATGGTAAGTGAAGGGGGAGCTACTGTTTTGATTGCCCTAAATTGTTAATAATTAAAAAACGGACGCGAAATCTAGGCGGAAAACATGTAGGTTTTCCTCCTATAGGTCAACAATAACTAAAAAAGCTACCTGGCGGGAGTCGACAGATGCATGAGTTCAAAAACTAAAAAAGCAACTTAAAACTACTATCATTTTCTATATCTTGGGATCTACTCAATGGATTTTGATCTTTCTTCTTTTAATTTGTATGTACTTTTGTGTACATTACAAATATGCAATTTGTCTAGACATTTATTAATTAATAAACAGTCTAATTTTTTTAAACAATTTTTGAAAAAATATTTTTTTCTCAAAAATCCATTTTTTGTAATCATACTATCATTATTAATAGAAAAAGTTCAGGGATAGTTTAATAAATAAATTATGTTCAATAAATAATTATTTAATAAAAATATTTTATTTATTAAAATATACTTTAACTTTTTCTGTGATCATTAATGATTAGAAAAATAGATTTTTGGAAAAAAAATTTTTTTCAAAGACTGTTTAAACAAATTAGACCCTCTATTAATTAATACAATTATAATAAAATTGCATATTTGTAATGTATGTAGAAATTACATAGAAATTTAAAAAAGATTACATACAAATTAAATAATTGTTAATAATTAAAAAAAACGGACGTGATCTGTAGACAGGAAACGGGTAGGTTTTCTTTCTATAGGTCTACAATAACTAAAAAAGTAGTCAGCTACCTACTTGAATATTTCAGGTATTATGAAAATGGTGTCACAGTGTGAAGCAGCTTCAGTGAAATAACAGTTAAAAAATAACGGCTACTGCTATCGCAATACATCTCTATCTTATACCAGTGCAAATTATTCATACATAATCATAATTTTTCATTATTAGTAGTACAGTAATCCCTCTTCAACCGCGGGGGTTACGTTCCGAAGAGAAAGGTGTGGTTGGTGAAACCGTGGTTGGCGAGGGATCCACGATCCAAAGAAGAATATGACATATAATCCCAATTTGGATACGTATATTAGTACATAGAAAGAAATGTGATGAAATTATGTACATTATATATAAATGAAACCATAAAATAAGCAGTTAGTCATATCAACAAAAATAAAGACGCACAGATCAGCGTCTACATTCGCCGGTATTTTAAACCTTCTGAACTATAAACTAATTGCCGTAGTATTACTACTAAAAACAAGCGCAAGTAGCGTATCATAAGTAATTTAACGCGACTGGTCAAATTATAAAAATAATAAAATATTCTCATTAAAGATTCAACAAATATCGCAACCGCGGATAAGCGAAACCGCGGTTGATGAGTCCGCGGATAACGAGGGATTACTGTATGTAAAACATTCTGTGTTCACTGGTATTTAAAAAGTGAATTCATACTGTGATTTTTGTTCTATTGAACAATATTTTAGCTATTGAAAAATTCATAAAATTTTACACAAGAAACCTTATATAAAGATTTTTCTAAAATTATAACTACAGCTTTAATAACGCTCAAGTCGCCCCTCTCACAAACATTGGCGCACTAATAGTAAAGCGTTCTGCGAAGCGCGCAGTTAAATTAATTCACCATAATTTTTTAACTATTTGATCAATCTAAATTTTGCAACGGCCTACTTTATTCAGATGGACTTATCCAAGTTTTTTATGTATTTTGTCCTGTAGAACACGAATTTTTTGGTTAACAGTTGATCCGGATGTCGATAAGATTGTTATAAACAAAGAACTTGAGGATTTACATAACAGCGATTCTTAGCAAAACAAACCTTTTTTTATTTTTTTGGGTCATTCTAAGCAAAAAATGTTGTTACAAGTTTTTCCCTAGGATGCATATTTATCGAGATAAACGCGGTTGAACTTTCAAAATATCGAAAAATTGCAATTTTTAACCCTAATAACTTTTGATTAAAAAATATAATAGCAATTCTGCTTACCGTGTTTGAAAGTTCATGTCAAATTATGCCAGTTTTGATTATTTGCATTGCTAAAAATTATTTTTTTTTATTGTTAAACAAAGCTATAAACACATAGTGCTTGGGTAATGTTTTCAATGCATCTCTCATTTTAAAATCGAACAAGTAGGCGCGCCTACAAACAGGCAATTTCTACGTATCAGTCATTAAAACGCATGCATTAGTCACAGGTCAAAACGCTCAAACATACTTATAATAGTAATGTGTAACATTATGTCTGATGTAAAATAAAGTTTTTAAAATTTTTAACACATTTCCAAACATTATTTGAAGAACCTAACATTCTTATTTAAAAAAAATTCTGCTTGCATTTTTTTTTCGCAAAAATGGTACATGTTTGAAGGGCGGCTACTAGAGAATTGCCTAGGGCGTCATTTGACCTAAACGCGGCCCTGGGTTGATGGAAGACCGACCAAATTGAAAGAAAGTTGTACAGTCAGCCAGGACCAACCCAGGGTTGTAGCGCTACGTGATGATGATGATCTTCAAATAGCTCTAGCTCCCTTAGGAAGCGTTTTCGTACTAAGTGAATTGAGTTAAATTGTCTTAAAATTGTCTGAGGAATCTCCTGTATTCGTTTGTCGGTCGAGTTTCTGGACACCCTGTATATAGCAAGATGAGACTTAAATCACACGCTGAATGAATATTAGGAGAATACCAGAACGGGTCCAGGCCGGGGAGATCGATAATTAATTCCATACACACAGTGGAACAAATAATTGAAAAATCGAGAGAATACAACAAAGAAATGGGCATAATACATATTTATAGCTTTCAAATGCGTTTTTGATATAATTAATTGGACGAAAATGATGGAAGAGCTAGAGCAACTCGCACACCAAAAAAAAATGAAGATATACTCCTAAAGAGAATCACAGCAAAGGAGCAAAATCAACGTCAAGTAATAGCATGTGCAGAGATAATCTAGTCATCGTAGAAAAGAAAAAGACGAAGATGACACTTATAAAAGCAGTTGAAAAAAGCGTAAACCGTTTTTGCCGTTTCCTGTTTTTTTTGAAAGAACAATGTAAGCACGTGTTACGATGATAAAAAATATTTTTAATGATAATCAAACCTATATATTGTGGCCACAAAGCACCACATATGGAAAGTGCCAATAGAGTTATCAGTGGGTTTATAAATAAATCAGTATAGAAGCGATAATACTGTCATAAATAAACTTGGAGACCAGATAAAGCCTCGTCTAATTCACCATGACTATTTATCACTCTTATCGTATTTGTTTGTCATTCATTTATTTTAAAGAGTGGGGTTTTAAAATTTGTATTATATGCATATCTCTCAAGTCTGTATTTATTTATATGGACCTATAAAATTCACCAAACAGGGCAGGGCAAGGGGTAAAAAACGCCTGTGAATATTGGAGTGGAATACACACACCCAAACTTATATGGAATCATATGATATTTCTTACTATTTCGTGCGAAATTAAAAAAACGAACACACGAAGTCGAACAATATTTATTTTAAAGTAATTTAATAACAAATACATAAACAATTAAATAAAACAATAAAGTATTTAACAACCAAATTGAAAGTAGTTGTTTTAAAGTCAATAGCATACAAAATTTCAATGTAAAACGAATAATAGGCACGCTTATAATCAAATTATCAACATTTTGTTGTGGTAGGTTGCTCAATCCTTAATAGTCCAGGGCGCATCTGTTTTGAGATACACGTTGAGAGGTGACTCAAATTTCTTTGCAGAAATTGCTTGAAAATAAATCAAATAATAATATTTGAGTTATCCTCCCTCTCAAAAACGTCCGGAACATTGTTTAAATAATCAAAATGTCAAAAAATGAAGGAAAAATTCGATTTATTTCTTCGTTTTTTGATTATAACTTTAAAAGTATTTATTTCCGAGAAAAGTTGTACTGACATAAAAGTTGCGTACATAAAATTCCTACAATATATAATTGGTTAAAAATTTAAAAAATAGTTACCCTAGTTGCAAAATAGCAATAATTGCGAAAAAACCATGCAAAAACAAGTATTCGCATTTTACGTTTTTCAACCATTTATGCTTCACTTAGGACCTTCATATTTCACCCAGAAAAACTTTATGATACAGTAAAACAATACTGTAAATTTCATTAAGATCGGTTCAATAAATTTTGCAAAATAAATTTTGCAATCCAGCTTTCGCAAAAAATTCATTTTTTCAAAATGTTACAGAACTGAAAATAAAGCAGATAGCAAGTTGAAATTTTTTTGCTTGTAGAAGTGTACTGTACCTTTCATTTGCAATTTGCAAAATTGAAATCGATTAATTACCACGGCGTCAGGAAATTTTTTAAATAAACACTAATTTTGGTGCTACGCGCAGGACAGCGGTGTTCGATTCACACAAGTTGATTTCCACCAAAATTTCTTTCAACCTTTATCTAATATATTATTCTCTTACTCTATATTTTGTTGTATTTTAATATTTTAATTCCACAAAAATCAAACTAATTTTATTATTGTTTGTGAAATATTTTGTTTAAACAATTGCATATGTTTAAAAATAATAAACTATTATTCTCCAAGTTAAAATATATAAACAAAGAAAGTTTTTGCTAATAAAAATGTTATTTCAAAGGATAGAGTATGTGTTTTTATTGTGCAATAAACAAATTTATTTATTTATATCGACATGTAATAAAAATTCAAATGTATCAATAATTATCAAAGGTCATTGGAATGCCCAATCAGAGCAAACTATCCACTGTCCTGCGCGTAGCACCAATAATTAATGTTTATTTGAAAAAAATCCTGACGCCGTGGTGTTAATCGATTTTAATTTTGCAGAATTGCAAATGAAAGGTACAGTACACTTCTATATGCAAAAAAATTTCAACTTGCTATCTGCTTTATTTTTAGTCCCGTAACATTTTGAAAAAATTAATATCTTTTTGCGAAAGCTGGATTGCAAAATTAATTTTGCAAAATCTATTGAACCGATCTTAACGAAATTTACAGTATTGTTTTACTGTATCATAAAGTTTTTCTGGGTGAAATATGAAGGTTCTAAGTGTAGCATAAATGGTTGAAAAATGTAAAATGCGAATACTTGTTTTTGTATAGTTTTTTCGCAATTATTGTTATTTTGCAACAAGAGTGACTATTTTTTAAATTTTTAACCAATTATATATTGTAGGAAATTTAATTACGCAACTTTTATGTCAGTACAACTTTTCTCGGAAATGAATACTTTTAAAGTTATAATGAAAAAAACGAAGAAAAAATCGAATTTTCCCTTAATTTTTTGACATTTTGATTATTTAAACAATGTTCCGGACCTTTTTGAGAGGGAGGATAACTCAAATATTATTATTTGATTTATTTTCAAGCAATTTCTGCAAAAAAATTTGAGTCACCTCTCAACGTCCAAATGTACTAATATTTTTACAGATGCGCTCTAGTCTATAAGAGCAGCTTGTACTTTGTTCATGTTCTTAACATTCTGTTTTTTTATTCATTCGTTTATGTTGGATAATAAAAAAGTTAGGTATTTTAACAACAAGCCTTGTTTTTCGTCAATACAGGGTGTTTTTAAATAAGTATGGCAAACTTTAAGGGGTAATTTTGCATGAAAAAATAATGACAGTTTGCTTTATAAACGGATGTCCGCAAATAATTCATTTCCGATACAGGCGGTGTTGTTTTCTTACAAACTGACGATTTATTTATTGCTCTAAAACCGGTTGAGTTATGCAAATGAAATTTGGTGGGTTTTAAGAGGCAGTATTGTGCATTTTTTGACATACAATTAAGAATTTTATGTTCACCCTTGTCGCACATAAGGGTCATATTACCCGTTAATTTCTTGGAGAAGTGTATAGTGTATTATTTAAAACTACATGAACGTTCGTTTCCTTATTTCCGTATTTTTCATTAGCCGTCTTATAATAATAATCGAATCTGTCATTGCGTTTATGTCCTTATACATTATTGATCGATAAAAAACTCTTACATAGCATTATTAATTGTTTTATAGTTGTGTTGCGGTTGTTCATAACAGTCCAACCATTGCAGAAATAATTTATCTGCAACTGGCTGCTTTTGAAATTAACCTCCGCATTAGCAACCCTGTTCCCCTTCATCAATCAACCATGAACGTATCAATCAATCGCAATGTCTGTCGTACAGAATAGCCGGGAATTATTCCCAGAAACAACTGAAATAACACAGTCCAAGCATGAGTCCAGCCACAGCCAAAGGAAACTGAGAAGTGATTATCGGTAATCCGAAACACATTTCTTCTTATTTTTTCCTTGCAACAAAAACTAAGAACATTATCATCGTCTACCAGTCGTGTTCCTAATGATTGTACGTCAGCTTTGAGAAATGCCGACATGGACACAGTGACGTAGAAGACAATGGGACAAAATGTACAAATAGACACAAAAGACTTGAGCTAATCGGTGCTATGGTAATTATATGTTAATGTCACTCTAATTCGTTGCAGTCTTATTTTTGGAAGGTCATTTTAAACGTGTTAAATTTTGGTCATCTACTATTGATGTTTCTGTGATTAATATTTTGATTCACTTCTCTTATAGTTTTTGATTTATTTATTAGTTAAAATTACAATGACGTTACTCAAAATACATTTCAAATACCCGGCCTAATAAACAGTGGCGGCTGGTGATAATTTTGTTCAGGGACGCTGATTCAATATAAATAGAAAAAATAAATACATATTCACCAAACATTTATTTATTAAAATGAAAAATCTTTCTTTCTTTCTTGACTAGCTTTACAACTGGGGTAAGTCTTCGCCGCATCCACTATACTATATCCCTCTATCTTCTACTCTTGCGCTTCCAAATGCCATTGTTGTACCCCAATCCTATAGATAAATAGGCTTCAACATCATCCTTCCATCTCTTTCTGGAACAGCCAACTGATCTTTTGCCGTCTGGTTTCTCAAAAAATACTGTCTTTAAAACTTTCTTCCTCTGATCTACCACATGACCTTTCTCATCATAACTCTTATATTTCTTACTATGTTTTCAATGTATACCATACAGTCACCAATTCAACATTCCAGTGCCTTCTCTAATCTCCTGTCAATTCATCTGAGGGCAAATATCATTCATAGGGCCTTCATTGAGGGCAAATATCATTCTGAGAACCTTCCTTTCAAATACCAGCAGCTTATTTATTTCCCTCTGTTGTAGAGTCCATGTTTCATTTCCAAATGTAACAATTGGACGAGGCTTCACATTGTTTCTTTCAGCAGTACTTGTTTTTCCGATTGGTAGGTTGCTAACCTTGCCAATCACCCTCCACATTTTATACCCCAGGCATTGCTCGAAACAGCGGAGATGAAAACTTTTCGAAAAATCGATGGTAAGACTTTATGGGACAGAGCACGAAGTACAGATATACGACGGAGATGCAAGGTGGAGGACATGGGTAAGAACCAGAAGAGTAGAATGGAATGACCACATAAGCCGAATGACAACAAATAAAGTAGTAATGACAGCGAGAGACGGTTCCCCAATAGGAAGACGATCAGTGGGAAGACCACGAAAACGATGGAACAACAACTTACTAGAGGCACACTGAAAAAAAAGACAGTCATATCTAGACAAAAAGAAGAAGAACAAGTGGACGAATAATTGACATGTACAGTCTTAATTTAGATTGCCTTTTTCGCAGGTTAGATCTTAATAATTATGATAGGAAGTATAATGCTTTATTCCTCGCAGCTTTTCTTGCTGAGACCTCATTTTCTATGTGCTTGTTATCTGTGATTACCGCCCCAGATATTAAAACTCTTTTACTAATTCGAGGTTGTGGTCATTCATAATTATGTTCTGCCTAACTCTTGGGTCTTGGATTTTTGGTTATGTATTTCGTCTTCTCTTCATTTATTCGAAGACCAAGACTACCTGTTTCCTCCTCGAGTTGTGAAAAACCTCTCTCACGTCTCTTGTACAATGAGCGACTGCGTCTAGATCATCAGCAAAGGCCAAGTTTTGATCCTCGATTCGCAATCTTCCTATCAGCTCAGAGGATATTTTACTTGTTACATCTAAGACCAAATTGAAACACAACTTGAATCAGAGAGGACAAAAATAATGCAAAAATCAGCAGACATGAGAACTCTTGAAAAGAGTTGGTAAGACACTATGGGACAGAGCTAGAAGTATAGATATACGACGGAGATGTAAGGTATACAACATTAATAATTATTGGGTAAGAAACAGAAGAGTAGAGTGGAACGACCACATAAGCCGAATATCAATAATTTGAGTAGCAAAGAAGGAGATAGACGTTCCCCAAGAGTAAGATAATCAGTGGAAGACCACGAAAACGATAGAACAACAACTTACTGGAGGCAAATTGAAAAACAGACAGAGCCATGTCTCCACAAAAAGAAAAAGAAGAAATAAGGAACCGATTATATTGCTGTTTTCTTTTGTTATTTTTGGTCGCAATTAAAATTTTGTCAATTCTAATATAAGGGCATATTTTTCAACCATTGGAAATGCATTGCAGAAGATATCAATGTAAAGGTAGTTCCTTTCTAGAATTTTCAGAATTTTCTCTTTTAAAACAACTTTGTACCAGATAGACGACTTTTAAAAACAAAACGATACTTAATTTGAAATATACTGTTGTCACAATTCAAATTCTCCTCATTTCGTACCCATCTTATTAAATGATAAGGTCTAGTAAAATTAACCCTTATGTCTACAAGATGTTTTATATCAAAATTATCCATCCTGTATAAAATTACCTTTTGTGCTCTTTCTCTCCTTATAATCATTGACTTGTCGGTAGTTTTCCCACTTTACTCTATTAAATTCTTCCAATTAAATTGTCGTTTTCACTTTTTATGTCTTGCTAATGCACCAAGCTCGCCTTTTTTCCCACTCTTTCCCACACATTTCGGCACTCGGCACAGAAAAAACGGCTCATGTCATTAATCAAAGTTAAAAATTATGTTGGCTCTGTGTGTAGCGCCACGGCTGCTACGGCAGCGTGACGGGACGAGGTCTTATATAGAATTTAGTACTTTTTGGGAAATTGAATTGTGCAATGGTCCGGAAAATGCCTGCAAGTACATATTCGGAATTTTAACTTCCATCAAGGGGTGGAAACAGAATCGGAGAGACAAGAACTGATGAGCGTTTAAGAAAATAATTAATGTGTGATGAAAATGATGTAGGAACAATAAAGCAATAAAAGGGCGTGGGGTAATTGGGTGACGATACTTTCACATATATTCGAAAGAAGCTAGTAATATCAGTAATTTTATAGGGAACACAATGAAATATGCGTGATAGTCTTTGTTTATATAGACTTCTCTTTCAGAAAACTATCTCTTGTGAATTAGTATACAAAGTGTTCCAACAAAAATTTTACTCCCTTAAAAAACTAAAACAAAAATTTTAATCCAAAATCCAGTCGATTTTTATATTGATTGCTCAGTATTTAAAAGGTAGCCGCAAAATGCTATTTAAATGCATTTATTTTTTCGAATCGTGAGAAAACTAATAAGTATGTATGAATTTAAACATAGAATGAAAGATTCCATTATTATCGAGGGCCGAAAGTCCCTTAGAATAAACAAAAAGTTTCTTTTGAATGAAATATTTGAAATTAAAAATCGCACTAAATTTTCTCTTTTCTTTTCACCCCTTTAACTTATTAGAATAATAGAAGTTGTCAGGGACTTTCGGCCCTGGGTAATAATGTAATCTTTCATTCTGCGTTTAAATTTTTCAAAAAGACTTATTAGTTTTCTCAGGATTCGAAAAAAATGAATGTATTTAAGTGCATTGGACCAAGATTTTGCGTTTACCCCCTTAATGCAAAGATAATTTTTGCAACTTTAATAATTAAAGGGTAAATTAATTAGAACTTGCAACTTCCCTGATATAAAATACCAAATGTTAGCTTATAAACTTTAGGGAAAAATGGCAAAAACGTTTAGAATACCACTCGAAAAAATGGCTGGAAAAGCTCTACACTACAAACTAGAAGTTTGACGAAATATGGAAGGAACTGGTAGAAAGACACCTAAACTAAGAAGTCTAGAAATAATTATCTAGCATTTATTTTGAAAATGAATAAAAAGATAATTTAGTTACAAAGAGAATTTAGGTAAATAGTCTGGGCTGATTATCGGAGAATAGGCCATTTTTGGGAAAAGTTATTTACCAGCAATTTTATTGCTGGAATCGAATTATAAGATCCTATATATTAATAATATAGGTATGCAAAGTCCTCAGATAGTGTGCTACTTTTTTTATAAACAAAATGGCGCACGAAAATCGTGTTTTTTTCAATTATTGCTCTATAACTCCGAAGATTTTAACTTTACAAAAAAACACCCAAATAAAAATTCACCGTGATTTAATTCTGAATAGAGACGCGTTTTTTCCGATCTGCTTCGACGAAAATTTTCCTCGGAAAATGCGGGTTTTCCCAACAAAATCTTTAATTTTCAAATAAAGTTTTAGATAAGTAATTATCTACCAATAATTAAATAATTTGGTGACTTAAAAGCCTTTTTGGTTTAGATTATAGTTCCAGAAGCTGATGAAAATTAAACGAATATTTTAGCAACAATTCAATTGTAAATTAATAATTTACGGTCGCAATAATAACCAAAATAATTATGATACACTGATCAAGTTTTGAAATCTTATAAAGATGAGATGCCTATTTAATATTTTGTCGACAAAATATGAATTTTTTATTTTTTTGCATAATCTTTAAATGTTAAAAAAAAATAGTTATAAACAAATTAACGTTTCTCAGAAAGTTTTTATTATATTATAATTTAAAAAAATAGCTAAAATGGGCATTTTAAATATCTTTAAAATGAATGCTTTAAAACTTTTTTGCAACCATTTGTAAAAAAGTTATGAAACAGCAAAGTAATCATACTATTACTGCTGTGTTTGTACTTTTTTTTAATTCTTTCAAAGCGTAGAAGTGAGTTTAAAGTACAAGCTAATTATTTACAAAAAAATATCGATTATCAGTTTAATAGTTATATTTTAATTAAAGATTATAAATATATTTTTTTGTAATTTACACGCGCGAAAGTAGAGTAACACAGTACTGTAGCTAACATTTTCACTCGGAGCGACGACCGGCCGCGTGATGTACACTTTTAATAAATAATGCATGCTGCGTGTCAGTCGCTTCGAGTGAACATTTTAGCTCCGACTCTGTATCAGGCCTACGTTTGCGCTAAAAATTACAAAAAAAAATGTTTTTAATCTTGATTAAAATATAACCATTGCAGTAATTTTTGACATTCTTTGTGAGTAATTAGGTTGTACCATAGACTCACTTTTAAGCTTTGAAACAATTAAAACTAATTATAAACAACGGAGATTTCGTATATTTATTTTTCTGTTTCATAACTTTTTTGCAAATGCTTGGAAAATTTTTTTAAAGCATTCATTTTCAAGACCTATGAAATACGCATTTTAAGTATTTTTTTAAATTAGAATATAATGAACAATTTCTGAGAAATGTTAATTTGTTTATAACAATTTTTTTTAAACATTTAAAGATTAGACAAAAAAATGAAAAATTTATATTTTGTCGACAAAATATTAAATAGGCATCACACCTTTATAATCTTTCTAAGTTTGATCAATGTCTCATGATTATTTTGGTTGTTATTGCGACTGTAATTTGTTAATTAACAATTGAATTGTTGCTAAAATATTCGTTTCATTTTCACCGGCTTCTGAATTTATAATCTATAACAAGAAAGCTTTTATTTCACCAAGCTATATAATTATTGATAAATAATTACTGGCCCAAAAAATTTATTTGAAAATTCGAGATTTTGTTGGGAAAACCCACATTTTCCGAGGAAAATTTTCGTCGGAGCAAATCGGGAAAAACATGTCTCTATGCAGAATTAAATTGGGGTAAATTTTTATTTGAGTGTTTTTGGTGTAAAGTTAAAATCTTCGGAGTTATAGAGCAATAATTGAAAAAAATAAGATTTGTCGACGCCATTTTGTTTATAAAAAAAGTAGCACACTATATGCGGACTTTGCATACCTATATTAGTAATATATAGGATCTTATAATTCGATTCCAGCAATAAAATTGCTGGTAAATAACCTTTCTTTGTACTTTACTAATTAGACCAGCGTATTATACCTGTTTTTTTTTTCAAAATTTAAAGATTATGCAAAAAAAAGAAAAATTTATATTTTGTCGATAAAATATTAAATAAGCATCTCATCTTTATAATCTTTATAAGTTTGATCAATGTATCATGATTATTTTGTTTATTATTGCGATCGTAATTTGTTAATTAACAATTGAATTGTTGCTAAAATATTCGTTTAATTTTCACCGGCTTCTGGAATTACAATCTATACCAAAAAAGCTTTGATGTCACTAAGTTATTTAATTATTGATTAATAATTACTTACCTAAAACTTTATTTGAAAATTAGAGTTTTTGTTAGGAAAACCCGCATTTTCCGAGGAAAATTTTCGTCGGAGCAAATCGTGAGAAACATATCTCTATGCAGAATTTAATTGCGGTGAATTTTTATTAAGCTGTTTTGGTTGTAAAGTTAAAATCTTCGAAGTTATAGAGCAATAATTGAAAAAAATACGATTTGTCGGCGCCATTTTGTTTATAAAAAAAGTAGCATACTATCTGCGGACTTTGCATACCTATATTATTAATATATAGGATCTTATAATTCGATTCCAGCAATAAAATTGCTGGTAAATAACTTTTCCATGAATTTTGCTAATTAGCCCAGAGTAAAAAAGATAATTTAGTGCGTTGTAATAATGGTGAAGATTCGCACTTAAATTGTTTTCCTAAAAATCTTGGTGTCGTATCAGATAAGCTTGGTCATGCTTGGTGAAAGGTTTCACTAACATATATTGCACATTGAAATAGGCTAAAATGGGAAATGGTCAGCAGCTCTGCCAGTGGCGAATCCAGAAATTTTGTTTGGGGGGTCATGGGTCTTGAGGGTGATTTAATTATACTCCATCTAATTTACTTACCGTTGCACGTAATCCGCGTCATAGCCCGAGACGTCACATGATACCAACACGAAATATTTAGGCGGTAGGTGTGTTCTTTTTTAGAATCACTTTGTCGAGTACACTGGCGTTACAGCCACTAGGCATATTTTATTATATACGCGTAGAAATAATATTTAAAGATTTCTGTTAATGTTAACTCACAGAAATACACAATAATATGTGTCATTTAATTTGTATAAATGGATTATAAAGCGTTTTTATGAAGCACATTTGTTCGGAATGCACTGTAACTATAATCGAACGAAGGTGATATTTTGGCATAAATTGGTAACATTTATTTGACAGTTGCGGTGATGACACTTCATATTTGTTTATATTCTTTACTATAAGTATTTGTTTCATTATATTTACTGTTTTTATTATGTACTTTAACGTAAGATTATAAATTAATTCTTGTTTTCTATTTCTAAAGTTCTAAAGTTTTTATTTATTTACATTGAATATTAATTTGACTGTACCTATCTCTGATGCAAGGTCACTTAGTCTTACCAACCCTAGGATACGTGGGTTTACGATTATGGGGGGTCATGACCCCCGTGACACCCCCCGGGATCCGCCAGTGAGCTCTGCTGTTGATTGATTCTCTGTTGACTGCTGGTAGATTTACAGAGAAACTCCAATTGAAGCAATGAAAAGGAAAAAAACTACAACATAACTTGGATTTGATCATCATAATGAGAAAGATTTAGTGAAATGTTTATGATCTGTACCTGAAAAATAGCATAGAAAAATATTGTAAAACTTAAACATTTTTTTGTAAAACTTTGTAACTTTTTATAGTTGTTACTCTAATAATATCGTTTTTTGGTTAAATGAAGATGTTTAGAGAAGCACAAATAACGTTATGATGAAAATCAAAAAGAAAAAAAATTTTTCAGGCCAGTGTAACCCTAATAATAACTCTAATAACTCTAATACCGCTAATAACTTTATTAATTCTTCGGGAACACATATCTAAAACTATTGTTTATTAATACTGATTGTTATAACAAGGGAAAAGATATTTTTTTATTAAAACCGAATTAAAACTGAAATAAAGACTCCAAGAGATTCTTTCACGGAGCATTAATTCATATAATTTCAAAAACGTTGACTTGCAAATACGCATTTGTGGCATTAAATATAAAATATGCCACGTTGGCGGTGGTACATTAACAGACGGAATTAATTCCCATTCTGGGAATGTATTCCTTATTATTTGTCTTAATCTCTTTCTTCATTAACTCTCCCGGTAGTAATTTACAAGGGAGAGCCCTCAGCCCTCTCCCTTTTTCAGTTTTTCATTCGGATTCGTTAAAAATAAATGAAAATCGTGAATTTCACCGCGAGAAAGAAAGAAACAAGCCCATTAGGATCATTAAAGGGACCTCGAACATATCTCTAGGCTAAGTCCTGGACCTGAAATGAAGAGACAACTGCAAGGCTAATAAAAGCCTCTTTGGGCTTAATTAGGCCTTGTGATTCGTCCTTGCTAATTAATCTGGCGGAAGTTCTAGCCCTTTGCTATATTTGAGCGTATATTTTACTATGCATTATACTTTAGGGAAAAAATACAGGAGGTTTAAATGTACAAAACATTCAAATATTTTTGTGGACTTCAAGCTTTAATAATATTTAATTAAGAATAAATTTAAAATATAATATAATCCAGATCACTTAATAGGCCTGCATCCCGCATTAAGAAAAAAAAGTTGATTAATAGCAAGCTGAACATTTGTTAATAGCTTAACGGTGCCTAGTCGGACAAACTTTGATATATGGGAACACTGGAACAGGGGAAGTTTTAATGGTGGAACAGGTTAAAAATTTGGAACGTCAGACTACGAAAACGTCAGATGTATTTTGTCGGACAGAACTTCCAATTGATTTGTTGCCCTTTCATTAAACTTTCATGCAAAAATCAGTTTATCACCAACTAGGCATTTTAATGAGTGAAACACGATGAACATGTCAAATGACAGGAATCATGTTGGTTAGTAATAGCAGTCTGATTTTTGCATGAGAGTTTATTGAAAGGGTAACAAATCAATTGGAAGTTCTGTCCGACAAAATATATGAAACGTTTTCGTAGTCTGACGTTCCAAATTTTTAACCTGTTCCACAATTAAAACTTCCCCTCTTCCAGTTTTCCCATATATGTTTTTCCGACTAGACACCCTTAAGCTCTTAACAAATTTTCAGCTTGCTATTAATCAACTTTTTTTTGGTACGCGGGATCCAGACCTATAAACAAAAAATCTCTTTTTAAACAATGGATAAATTTAACAACTATAAAGAATGATCCAGTTTATAATACATATAGTTTTATTGAATTTAATAAGGCCTTTGATATAATGAAACATACTGAAATGATAGCCATTCTCTACAGTCTTTTTCTATGATATATTACGTCTTCCTTTGCTTCTCTTTCCTTGGATCTTTCCTTTGGACCAAGTTGTATCTCTCTCCAAGTGTACTATATCCAAGATATTCCAATTTTATTGTTTTGATTGCATTGAAAATTTCCATTTTTTTATTCATCCTCTCAGAACCTCGTTGTAACGTGTTCTGTCCACAGTCCACGATATTTTCAGTTCAGAGTTCTACTATACACCCACTCACCCACAACTCGAATGATTCCAGTTTTTTCCAGATTTCCTGTTTAACCTCACGCCCACGCCCACGTCTGATTTCAATTTCTTCTATCTTTTCGTTAACACGTGCTTTTGCTCGCTGCTTATACAGGGTGAGTCATGAGAAACTGTACTCCTACCTCGTATGCAGGCCTCTATGGGCAATAACAAATGACCATTAAAAAATGTCTGCTCCTATTGTTTAATATTATACAGGGCGAGTTGTTAATTTTTACAGAAATTTGTATTCGTTGGTTCGTAACTCAGTTGGTTCGTAACCTCTCACCTGAACACAAGTACATACCTTGTGCAATTTTCGAGCAAGGATGAAATACATTCACATGTGATCTTTAAATCTTAAGACATCGACTTAATGTCGACCACTTTTTAATATAGAATGTAACAATAATGTATTTTAGAGGTTTTTATATCTATTGAAGTGGCTAGTTACTATTACTAGTACACTGGACGTTTACACTGATGATAGTCAGTCTGACCGAAAACGTTTTGTACTTCCACTCCTTCGTGGATAAATTTTAAGGATTTTTTAATAAATTCATATGCCTACATACAACAGAAGTGTTTACTTCATTCCACGTTGTTATATTGAAGGTATACAGCCAACTACAGGGTTTACCCCCTTTTTAAAGTTTTGATTGTTTTATTGTGAATATTATTTGCGATTTACAAATATTGGTGCAAAATAAGGTGTGCTGTGGCAGGTTGTAATGTGAACAACCAATCAAAGTTATTTACAAACGATGTAAATTTTTTTATAACGAAAATAAGATTCCACATCCTCTCAAAGACGGGACTGATGTAGATGCGAAAAACCTTTTTAATAACGGAAAGTGTTGAAATTTAGTAGGTATTATTAAGGTTTTTCTCATTGTATTCAGTGAATGTCATAATTACGTTAGTGTGATAATAATTTTAATGAAAACATCACTATTTTAAGTGCACATTGGCCTATTTTATCTTCAATAAATCCATAATTCACAAAAGTTTATATCCATTACCTTATCACTACGTTTCGTAAAAAGAAATTTAACATAAATAATCCGTAATTTTGTTACCAGAATGCTTCCACTCTTCATGTTATCCATAGGTTATTTCAAATTGGTGCTGCTAACTAGTCACGTATTGACGTCATGCGCAGAATCGAACGCATTTGATACACTTTGGTGACATATCTCTGATTGCCACATCCCCACACCTCTACATTCAGTACCTGCGTAATAGTGACTGGGATGGACAATAGGACATTGTATTATTTGTATTTTACTCTTTAATGAATTATTCGCATCTTTGGATAGTTTTTTGAATTGTTAGTGTTTAAGATATTTTTAAATTACAGATAAGAGCTCTCATATATGAATTCAACATCCTACGTTATACACCCCCTCTCATTTAGGACATTCTTCACGTTTTTCCTATTGTGTAGATACATACTAATTTTATCTACAATAAGAAAAAATAAGTATTTTCCTATTTCCTCGCTGATTCAGCAGTCGTTTATTTTTTCTGCATTCCTCAGGATATTTTTTCTACACCAGACGTTTCTACATCAAAATACAAATTAATGACGGTTCATTAGGGGGTGAGCAAGAACAGGACTTTAGAAGTATTGAATTTCCAATTAAAGAATTTCGAATACAGCCCGAAGTAACGATCCGAAAAATAATTACAACGTAATCTGAATAAATGTTTTAACTACCGCTTACGTCTTACGTATACAACATTAAAAAGTAATAATGGAAAATCTAATGTCATTTTCAGCGTTTATTTATACATAAACCATGACTGAATTGCGTCTTTACGGCAGAAATAATTCAAAGGGGTAGTATTAGTATTCAGAGTGTATGTATTATTAAAGATGTTTCAGTAATTATCGTTTGCTTAATTAGTGCCTATAGCATGACAGTAAGTAATAAAATGTATACTGAAAAAAGAATGTCTTCAATATGGAGGCATTCAAAAATTACGCAAGTGGTAAAATTCCAAAAAAACATTTGTAGTGTTTTTTATTTTAACATTTGTAATTTTTTACTAAAAATGCATAAAATCCATAATTTTGTTCATGATAAAGTTTGGAAAAGACACGAAAACAGGTCTACTTTGATTTTTTCGTTGACACCCTATATTTCCTTAAAGAAAGGAATAGTAGCCAGAATTTTCAAATTTCAGACATACATTCAACCATATAAGGTAGCTATTCTTCTCTTATTTTTGCCACTGAGTACCTATTTATTGTTCTAGTTCTAGTTTATTTAGTATTAGTGCAGTCACCGAGGTTTTCACCTCCGATTTCGTTGAACCTCCATCGATTTTCATGAAAATTGGTGAGTAGTTGAAGGATACCTCAAGGAACAACGGTGACATGATGCCAACTTGCGCTTTTACCCTGGGGGTGGATGCCACATGCCACCCCTCCTGGGGGGTAAAAATTATTTTATTAAAAATAATACCATAAATCGATAGAGAGACAAATTCTAAGCAAAATTTGTTATATAAAGTTATTAACATAAATCAATACTTTTTGAGTTACTAAGGATCAAAGATTTTATTTTCTCGTAAAAAAATGCATGTTTTAAAGCTGTTTTTCACGTATAACTCAAAAACTATAAGCTTTTACAAAAAAGTTATTACCAAAATTGAAGATAATAAAAATTGAATACCCTCCCCACTTAAAGAACTAAACTAATGTTAATTCAAAGTGAGTTATGGGTAATTGAATGTATATTTTTTTCGACGAGTACCCTAATCTAAGTATTCAAGATTAAATAACGGGAAAACGATACATTTTATAAAATATACCTAATAAATACTTGTCAAAGTACTTCGGAATATATATCAAATAAGTCCCAGAGGAAGTTAATAGCATCAAAATTGAGCAAGTTATGATGAAAATAAGAGAACCCTTTCCATTTATTTTTTAGGAAAAAGTGAAAAATAAAACATACGCCATTTCCACAAAAATTAAAATTTATATTATTGCTTACAAAAATTTCTTTATATTAGTATAAGTCATGATTTCAACAATTTGGGCCCGGTTTACAGTTTAGAATGCATATTTTTGAAAAAAAGATATAATTTAAAAAAATCAGGATCTAGTTATCGTAATTTTCGTTTCCTTTTGATAATAACTCCAAAAATACGCAATGTACGGAAAAAATTATATATAACCAAATTTTATTTTTTTCTGTATTCAACATTTTACCTGTTTTACTATTTCTTTAAGGGAAAAATTAACCGAGATAGAAACGTTTAAAGTTTAAATTTTGCTGCGATAACCGTGTAACCGGGGACATTTAACCTTTTATTTTTAAAAATGTAAGGAGTTTAAAAGATTAATTTTAACGTGGTTTAATAGACCTTGGAATTAGCATTCAAATGGTTTATAGGTAAACCTGATAACATAAAAATTCACGGAGTTTTTAAAAAAAAACAATAACATTTTTGGAAAAAATTTTAAAAGATAAGTTTTGAAAAAATTTTGGAGCATAAATTTTAATGGACGGGGTCGAGTTCGCTCCCAATGGTAAGAATTTTACCTGAACTAAAAAAGGTAGAGTCCGAATTGGCTCCCACAGACAAAATTTATTTTACCTAAACATGTCGAAAATATCACCCAGCTTTGTCACTTCTTTCAAATTTTCTCTTTTTGTTAAAAACAGGTACCTTCCTAGAAATATCTATGGGAAAGGAGGAAGACCTAACCCTCCGGTCCTAACTTAACTTTCGGGTACTAGACTGTAGAGCGCAAACCGGCCGATTTCAGGTAAGAGCGCAAAACGGTCGAGCGCATACCGGCCGACACTGATAATTTGTGTTAAAATTGCCACATATGCCAATGTTGAACTAAAACAAACTCTAAAAGTATTTGTCTAAAAGTATAATTTTCCTATAAAAAGTCTATATCACTATGTAAATTTCCTAAGCAGTATAAATATTACACGATTTGGCAACAATGTCTAATGTTTCCGCGATTATATGAGAGCCTACCCGCATTCATGCGGGAGCCAATTCGTACCCTTCTAAAATATACCTGAACGAAGCGGAGCGAACTCGACTTCACCCATTTTAATGCTATCAACTTGTTCGGGGCTCATTTGATAGATATTTCTAAGTACTTTGACAAATGTTTAATAAGTTTATGTTGTAAAATGCATCATTTTCCCGTTATTTAAGCTTGAATACTTAGATTTCGGTATTAGCCGAAAAAGTATACATTAAATTAGCTATAACTCACTTCTGTTTACCATAATAAGGTTTTTCTAGTAAAGAGTTTATTTAATTTTTTATTAGCTTCAATTTTGTTAATAATAACTTTTTTAAAAAAAACTTATAGTTTTTGAGTTATTTATGAAAAATCGGTTAAAAACATGCATTTTTCTCACGAAAAATGAAAATCTTTGATCTTTAATAACTCAAAAAGTTTTGATTTACTTTATTAACTTTATACAACAAATTTTGCTTAGAATATGCCATTCTATCGAATTATGGGGTTATTTTTAATAAAACAATTTTCACCCTCGAGACGGGGTGGCATCCGGCCCCAGGGTAAAAGCGCAAGTTGGCATTGTGTGACCTTTGATCCTTAAGATATCCTCTAACCACTCACTAATTTTCATGCAAATAGATGGAGGTTTAACGAAATCAGAGGTAGTAGCTCATATCCACCTTCAGTGATTGCACTATATCCATTTATATTTGGTATTACAAAAAGTGTGCTACAAAGATTGTACAAATTCTAAACTAACTGTATTTATTTGTGGCTATTTTGTGGCTTATTCTCAACTAAAATTGATATGACAAAGTATTAATTTGTAAAATTAAAATAATAATTTTTCTGATTTATGCGTTGTATTCACTTTGTAAATTTTCATTATCATTAGTGTATGCAAACCATTCTGAAAAAACATGTGGTGTTGTGTAGCCAAGAAGATATATAGTGTCGGCAAAACTCTTTACAAAGTGAATAAAACGCATAAATCAGAAGAATTATTATTTTAATTTTACAAATTAATACTTTGTCATATAAATTTACTATTAACTCTGTGGAAATAAGCCACAGAATTGGCTTATTCTGCACACTATAATAGGTACTATGCACAGGTAGACCGCATCTTCGGGGTAGACAGCATACTATCTTCTTCTTATGATGCCTATCCGTTACGGATGTTGGACACTAACATGGCTATTCTGACTTTGTTGACTGCTGCCCTGAAAAGTCCGGTAGTGGTTAAGTTAAACCTAAACCATTTTTGCAGGTTATGCAGCCAGGATATTCTTCTTCGTCCTGGACCTCTTTTCCCATGCACTTTACCTTGAAGTATGGTCCGAAGTAGGTCATATCGTTGTTCATTGCTTATATGGCCCAGGTATTCCAGTTTGCGGGGTTTTATGGTTACGACTAGTTCGCGCTCTTTACCCATTCTATGTAGAACTTCTTCGTTGGTAACTCTGTCTATCCAGGAAATCCTCAACATGCGTCTATACCACCACATCTCAAATGCTTCGAGCATACTATAGTTGCACCTAATAGATTATGAAAGAGGGTTACAAATATTTGACCGTCACATTTAAATATTTATGCGGGTAGCGGGGTAGGGGGTAGGTTGTCTGCCCCAGGTGACTTGTTTCCGACCGGAAACTAAATTGCTTTATTCATTTTTTCCAAATTTGATAGCTCAGTTTCGTCCTCTTCTAGCTCGTATCATCTCTATCTTCAGGGTTACTTTCTCCATTAAGTAGGATACCTACTAAAGTGTTCCTGCCACCGTTTCAGTACTTCTACCTTTTCATTCAAAAGAGATTCTTTGATACAGTTTTGTAATTGGATTGACATTAGATTAAGCTTTTTGTTTTTGGATTTGTGGGTATTGTGAGCTTTGGAATTTTGTCCATGTACCGGGTGTCCCAATAAGAATGGCTCTCGGCCATATCTCAGGAACCGTTTATAGTAGAGCTTTGAAATAAAAAATTTTATAACAAAAGTTGCCTCAGGAAAAGCCTGGAAATTATTTTCATAATTGTGGGTCCACCGCTAGAGGGCGTAATTGAATATCAAAAATAAAAAAATCTAAATTTTACAAAATTTTCCTAATGAAGGGGCACTGGAAATCCGATTATTGTATTCTTCATCAAATTCTGCGAATATTTGATTTAACAAGTTTAACTCTACCTTTGCAAATAAGAGGTGGGGGTGAGTGGGAACCTTGTTATGAAAAAATGGCTGTAAGTCCGGTTCTGCTAAATCAAATTTTGATAACTGGGTCTTGTTGAAGACAGATCTTTTTCTTTAATGTAAGCGTGATAATTTTGAACCATCCTAATAAGTAATAAGCCAGCTGGGAGGCGTTATTTAATTTTTTTCAGAAATCTAGTTTTCTTTGGAAAATATTAAATACAAGTATGCATTTTTAATCATACTTTATAAAATTAGATTAAATTAGCAATAGAATAGCGAAAACCGCATGTCGATATCTTTTTTCTATCTCAAGATATCTCGAGAAACGTGTAAATTTTATACTTAACTGTTACTATCACCGGTAAACTAAGTTAATGAAAAGTAGTGTGCTGTGGAAAAAGACAAAATAACATTTTCCAGATGTCAACGTATAAAAATATAATTAATTAAAACAACAATATAAAGAGAAACAATACTATTAAAATTAAATATAACACAGAACAAAAAGAACTACTTAGTGACGACCTAAATATTCAAATTGTTGCCCATCATACACTACTCTAGAATACATTATCCAGAGAATACTAAACGCCATTCAAAGCATATCGAGAGCAGAAATTGAGACTGCTGTTCAATCTACTCTTGAAAGAGTAAATGTTTGCAACGAAAATGATGGGCAAAAATTTGAACGTTTATGTCATCACTAAATAGTTGTTTTTATTTCTTTGTAATAGGGCTTTTCAACGCTTCTCATTTGTTTCGAGCCTCTGTCATATGCCGTATAATCCGTGTATAATATTAATATACGAGATATGAACGAGGCTCGAAACAAATGAGAAGCGTTGAAAAGACCTAATATACGTTGACAGCTGGAAAATGTTTCTTTGTTGTTTCCATAGCACACTACTTTTAATGAATTTCGTTTACCGGTGACAGTAACAGTTATGTTTTTAAATTTACACGTTTTGTAAGATATCTCGAGATAGAAAAGAGGTATTAACATGCGGTTTTCGCTATTCTGTTGCTAATTTTGTCTAATTTTGTAATATGGTATTAAAAATGCATGTTTGTATTTAATATTTTCCAAGGAACACTAGATTTCTGAAAAAAATTAAATAACGCCTTCTAACTGGCATATTACTCAGTAAGTTGGTTCGAAATCATAACTTTTACATTGACGAAAAAGATCTGTCTTCAACAAAACCAAGTTTGCAAAATTTGATTAAGCAGAACCGGACTCACAGCCAATTTTTCATAACAAGGTTCCCACTCACCCCCACCTCTTATTTCCAAAGGTAGACCTAAACTTGTCAAATCAAATATGCGTAGAATTTTATGAAGAATACGACGATCGGATTTCCAGTGCCCCTTCATTAGGAAAATTTTGTAAAATTTAGATTTTTTAATTTTTGATATTCAATTACGCCCTCTAGCGGTGGTCCCACAATTATGAAAATAATTTCCAGGCTTTTCCTGAGGCAACTTTTGTTATAACATTTTTTATTTCAAAGCTCTACTATAAACGGTTCCTGAGATATGGCCGAGAGCCATTTTTATTGGGACACCCGGTACATATATTGTACTAGGTATGTTTCGAAAGTTTATTCTATCTATTATGGTGGCAGTACTCTGGATATTATGATGATGATAAAAATCAAAATGTGGATGATTTCCATGAGCTATTTATTATTTTTTACCTATACTGTATTTCTTGGATTCATTGATTGATTGAAGCGCCAATTTAATTGATCTCTGCACGCTTTAACGTGTGTGACAAGTGACAATAATACTCTTTTGATTTTGTTTCATCAAAAATACATTAACACAACCATCAGTAAATTCCCTATAAAGTTAGTAACTGTTGTAAGAAGAAGAGCGAAAGAAACATTTACCTACACATTCGTCTACGAAACACGGGCGGACCGCTTGGAGTTTTGGGCCTGTCCTTCAACTTGAAACTTGAACCAGCATTTCCACCGTTCCCTCGCTCCTCTTTGCACCCCGCTCCCACCAGCCATTCACCCATCTCTCATTCTCCCTAAACAAACACTTGGCAGTTGGCATTTGAGCCCACAGCGGGATCAGAGGCGTGCGGGTTGTTTTTTACGATTTTTCAAAGATTTTCGAACACAAGTGATACGGCTAGAGCTATTTTTTGCCCAGTCTTCTCAGACTGTCTATTATCCAATGATAAATATATAATGACAGATAATAACCAAATGAAGAAACGCGAAAAATTCGTCTACACTTTTTTTTCAAAGATAAATATTTTTCAAACATCCTACCATAATATACTATAAGGTTATGTTAAAAATTAGCACTGATTGCCTTGTTTAAAATTCATAAGTATAGAATGATGGATGAGTAAATTAGTGGTTAACACAACGTGGTGAATATATTATAATATCTTGGAAAAACTATATTCCTGTAGGTACGTGTCATAGTAACTACATACAGTGATAAGCGCGCTATCCGGCAAAATAACCCAAAAGATGGAAAACATAATACATTGTGAAATAAAAAGAGACTCCGCCTCCGGTAAGTGCTGGGTGGATTGAGTAGCTTATAGTAAATTCCGGTGCCGGTCCCAAGCCCGGATAAAGGAGGAGGGTTAAGGCGATGGGCTAGCAACTCGTCCCTTGTCAAAAGAAATAAATGTTAAAAATTTCGACAAAACGTCTCGGAATTCGGAAGGATTAAAACAAAGACGACTAATGCAACGGAAAAGGAAAATTATATTGGCTACATGGAATGTGCAAGGACTTAAAATCAAACAAGCAGAAGTATTTAAAGAATTACCGGAAAGAAAAATAGATATATGTGTTCTCACCGAAACCAAGAAAAAGGGAAAAGGAAATGAAGAGATAGGAGGATATATACTATACTACATTCGCTCTCGCGAGATTTTTTTTGAGACATTCGGAATAGGAAACGTACAACACAAAAATTCCTACCTCACACTATTAACTGCTAAAATCAACTTAATCTTTCATTAAAAAAAGAAGAATTATTAGAAATAGTGGGAGTGTCTACTAATCTCATAAAATTTTGTGAAGTTTATTTCTACAAAATATTTTTATTTTGTACAATAAATAATTTTCTCATTTGCTATCAATACATTATAATGGTTTAAATAAATAAATATTGATTGGCGTAAAGTTTATGTTATTTTTATGTCTGTTTACTATTAATAATATTGGATATGAGCAGGTGCGTTGGTTTTGTAGTAATTTCCAGTCACTTCTGACAACTGAATTTTTCAAAAAAGAAATTACTAACGTCAGTGTCAAAAAAAATCTCGCGAGAGCGAATGTAGTATATTGTGGATCAATCTATCAATCAAAGATAGAATAAAAATTTTATTTTTTAATATAACGCGGGCACATAAATTTGATACACCCTGTATATTGATTTGTAAATATTTATTAGAAGTTGGTTGTCACGCAAGGTAGTTTCTCCTTAATGAAGTTTTCCATGAAGAATTAAAAACATTTTTGTAAATAAAAAGTGAAGTGAAAGTTATTTAGGATTATAATTTTAAAACGATTGTTTATTACGGAAAAGGGAAATCCACAGGTAGATGTAATTATTAGTTTTTAGAAAAATAGAGGTAAAGAGAATTGGAATTTTAAATATGTTTGTTTAATGACAGGAATATTTAGATAATTTCCGAAAAGTCATTAGCTTTGAGTAGAAATATTGTTTGAAAGAATGACTGGGTTTTTCGATTGAAACAGAGGGAGGTGGAGAGAGAAATGTTTCTGATTGGTTTGGCAATTTGGAATGGGGAAAGTTTTGTTTGAATGTTGAGATAGTTTTGGAAAGAGGAATTCATTGTGTTACCGGTATCCGAAAGGGGCAGTCAAAAGTTTTCGTGAGTAGTTCAGCAGCAAGTACTAGTGTTTTATTTTGGTAGTGGGAGTAGCCGAAAAGTAGTACGAGAGACAAATCAAATCGAGAAGAAATACCTCTTTGATTATGTACAGTCCAAGAGAGTAAGTTACAAGAATTATCATTATAAAAATTATTTGTGACACCAAGTAAAAAAGATACTTGGGTGTCAGGAGATTATTGTTGAGAGAAAGAAAGGAGAGAGTTTTGGAGTTTATTGAACGAGTACTGGCAAAAAACAAGCCTAGCTTGTGTTTTGGAGAAATAGTTGCTGGTATCCTGCTGGTTTGTTTACTGAGAACGGAGAGGGCTTTGATTGGTAGCCTAACATAATCAACAAGGAGGAGCTGTTTAGGTCAACAGGAGACATCATTGTGTGTGAATCAAAAAGGTCAGTCAATAACCTATGTGATAGATTTTCTTTATAATCAGAAGTTAAATTTTTTACGTAAAAGCATATGCGTTTAAGATTCCAACATTTCAAAAATTTAATAGGAAGTATAAGTAATTTGCGAATACCAAATTTGTTTGTTTAGCTTGTTTTTTATTAAGGGTATCAAGAACAAAGCGATAAATATTTGGTTGAATTAGAGTATGTAATTGATATGGTAAAAGTTTTTTTTGGACAGTTATGCCCACAGGATTTAATTGATAAATTTATAGAGCATTGCTTTTGATAATAAAGGTATTTGTATGTGTTTATTTATGATTTTTCTATTTATTTCCTTTTCCTATTTTATCCCGATAAGGATCAACTAAGAGATACTGAAACCACGAGAAAGGATACGTATAACCTAAGGGAATTTAATTAAATTTTTTTTGACAAAAGGCACCCTGAGATTTTTTCTTAATATTTATGTATGATTTGCGTTAATTAAATAATTGATCAAATAAATAATAATTAATATAAAAGTAATAGAAAGCAGATCATAACAATACATATCTTCAGTGTAGTGAGCTAAGATAACAGATAACAGAGCTAAAAGATGAGAAGAACAAAGTGGATTTCGTGCAGGAAGATCGTGCACTGATAATATATTCGTTCTGCAGCAGGTAATAGAAAAACGGAAGGCAAGGAATCTATCTACCCACCTATTGTTTGTAGATTTAGAGAAGGCATACCGGTACCTTTGAAAAAACTGTTTCAAACATTGACGAAAGTAGGTCTAAGTAGAGAGTATGTGGATGCTACCGCAAATGTATACAAAAGTGCAAGAAGTGTCGTTAAAGAAGGAAACTTTATATTTGAATCATTCCCTATATCAAAGGGGCTTAAACAAGGATGTTGTCTGTCTCCGACTTTATTTAAAATATATATTTAATCATCGCTAGAGCAGTGGAGGAAACAAGTATCCGGAATGGGAATAGACATAGGCGGTGGTAAATGTCTAACAACTTTGTTTTTTGCAGATGATCAGGTAGTCGTAGCGAATGATGAGGAAGACATGGACTAAATGTTTAGAAAATTAAAGAAAGAATACGAAAAATGGGGCTTCAACATGAATATGTCAAAGACAGAGTATCTTAAAATAGGGGATGATGAAGAAGATCCAGATTTAGAAATTAGAACCACAAAAACATATAAAGAATATAAATATCTCGGATCTATAATATCTAAAGAAGGCACTACCAAAAGAGATATAGAAAACAGAACGCAGCAGGGCAAAAAACGGTAAACATTCTAAGCTCTCTACTATGGTCTAACGATATAAAACGACAAAAAACGAAATTGAGAATCTATCGTACTTTCTGATAATTTATCGTATCTATCGTCGAAAAAAGCTAACTTTTAACATGCCGTATCTCGGTTTGTATTGGTCTTAAAGATATTATATGAAAAGAATTTGGTTTGTGTTACTAGAAGATACAATTTCGAAATATACAGTTTATTTGATTAAATGCATATTTTTTGAGGTATTCTCAAAAAACCCTCTAAAAAAGTCGATTTTTTCGTCGAAAAACTGTTATTTTCAAGCGCGAATAACTCGAAAAATATTAGTTTTACGAAGAAAATATAAAAAACATTTTTTTCTTAGAATCACTTTTTCCATCGAATTACATGGTTAAAACGTAATAAAAAATTCCCACGCCCGAGATGGGGTGGCAACCACCCCCAAGGTTTTAGCGTATGATAGCGGCATGATATAGAAAATGATCCTTGGACTATTCCCTACCTTCTGGGAAAATTTCAAGTAAATCCACGAAGGACGAAAAAATTGCGAGCCAAGATGCTTCATTTCCTCAATCGACTATTGGGGCCGACCGACCGGCCCTGTCCCGTCATACAGCTGACCGACTATAATAACTTTTATTTATATTTAATTTAGAATGTGTGTACTGATTTTCAGCCTCAGTAAATGGAAATAATTACCTTCGTAGGAAAGCAACTTTGATACCCCCTCAGTAACCCCTGTTCTACGTTTCGCTTGACCGACCGCAGTATGTTTCTATACACACTCACAGTAATCAACTGTGAAAAATCTAGCTTTAGTAAATTCAAATAGATTTTTCAGCGCTGCCTCTTGGTCTCATAGCATTTGCAGACAACCTAGATGACCTACAATTCCTTGTGAACAAAATCACGTATTACAGTCAACTCTATGGACTTAATATAAACGTAAAAAAGATAAAGCTCATCATAATTAGCAAGAAAAAGATAGCAGAAGATCTATGTCAACCAAAACCCAGTGAAAATAGTGACGCACTAAAACTACCTCGTCACCATAATAAATGAAGAATGAACCAGGAGATCAGCGCGCGCATCTGAAAAGCTAGATCCACCTCCAACGGGATGGGTCACCTTCCCGTTGTTTGACAAGATAAAGATTGCCATGATGATCGCTAACATTCGTCACATCAAGAAGAAGCAGTCAATTGGCTGTATTATGATTGGTGTAGAAAATACGGCTTCGCGTGAAGAAGATAAGACCAAACGTGCTTCTTAGTAGTACCAGAAAGCATCTTGGGTGGTATAAATATCATTTTTTTTTATTAGAATTCAACACAATCAATAACCAATTACAGTAAACCCTCGATATAACGGACTAATTGGGGGACGGGGTCTAAGTCCGTTATATATAAGTAGATTTAATATAAATCAAAAAACTTATTTTTTGAAAATATGTATACTAGTACACTGTATATAAATATAAACAAAAAATATAAAACACAAACAAAATTCTATTTAATTGTCTTCGGACATTTGTCGTGAAGTGACGTTGTTTGATATCGACGCGCTTGCTTTCGGTAATCCTGCTTTGAAAAAGGAATCAAGTTTTGTTAGCACTTTTGAAGTTTGCTGTTTTTTTTATAATCAACTTTCCAAAATTACGAATTTGCCTATGATACAGTTAAACTTCGTTATTTGACGAATAATCAATACGTGTTAAGATCGTCAAGAAGTTATCTTACCTCTGAGAACTTCATTTTTGGCGCTGTTGTTTTATCTTCTTTACTCATATTTTCTTCACTTCCGTCCTCATGTTTTAGGTTCACAACTTCATCTGCTATTTTACTTTCAGTCATGATGTTATACCCAAGGACACCTTCATACAGATATCAATAATTTCCAACCCTTCTAAACCTATGTCTGTATCTTGGCCATCAAACAATTTTTTTGAAATGTCTTTTTGTATCTTCTGCATTATATTCATCATGCAATACAACCATTACTTCATAAAAACTTTCTGCAAGATATTCGTTTGATTTCCAAAATTATTCCCTGATTCATGGGTTGAATAAGCGATGTTGTATTTTTTGGCAAGAACATACAACTGTATAATATGTATAATATTAACACTACGTTTTCAATTTTTTTACATTTGATCGGATTTTTTGTCCGTTATATCCGAAGTCAGTTAAATAGAGGTCCGTTATAACGAGGTTTTACTGTATTTTGTTTTGATTAACTTCTTCGATTAACTTCTTCACAAAAATCTTCGATTTTTGCAGAATTTTGGTACATACTCAGGGATTTCTATATATAACAACAGATTAATTTATAAGGGCAGTGTCAAAAACTAGCATATACCTGATTACTGTCCCTTGGATTTAGTATAGACCTGATTACTGTCCCTTGGATTTAGCATAGACCTGATTACTGTCCCTTGGATTTAGGGAGGGGATTGATTTGTTCTACTTCAGACTTTATGAACTAAAACGTGTTAAAAAGGCTATTTTTTCACCTCCGCCGCTGAATTTAGGAAATAAACGAGGAGCGAGTGGGTCGATGGCAGACTCTACTCTCTCTTCTACCATCAACAGGACAAAGAAAACGAACGAGAGGGGCATGGGCATGATGGGCACAGCAGCCGCCTTTGCCGACCGGCCTCTCCGCTGCAGGGTATCGCAATAGATCGTAGGACGAGTACAGATGTTCGAGTTAAAAACGGCCGACATCCAAACAGCCAGCGTTTTGGCTATGGCTATAGGTGGATTCCAACAGGCTGTACTATAGCCGCTATGGCTATGGCTTATGGCTATAGCGTTCTGGGCTCAGTGGCTCAGCTCATCCCAAGTTTTATTACTTACATGACATTAATAGATCTTATATTAGCTTATTAATAAAAAACTATAGAACAACAATAATCCCTACTATATTATGCGGTCTACCTGTACCTGTCCCTAACTATTATGGTGTGCAAAAATAAGCCAATTTTGTGGCTTATTCCCGACGTAAAATAGTAAATTGATATGACAAAGTATCAATTTAAGTATCAATTTACAAAATCAAAACAATAATTCTTCTGATTAATTTATGGGTTTTATTCACTTTGTAAAGATTTGTTTGCTGGGTATACCTACCTGTGTGGCCGAACAATAAGATAATATTTTTAATCTTTTCTCAGAAGGGTATATCTGCACTATAATGAAAATCCTTTACAAAGTGAATAAACATGTATAAAAGTGTATAAAAGTGAATAGAGAACAAGCCACACAATTGGCTTATTTCCAATTAAAATAGTAAATAGAGACATAAGAAAGGATTATTTGTAAAATTAAAATAAAAATTCTTATTTATGCGTTTATGAGCGCGACGGTAGACTGCAAGTACAGTAGCCTCCAATAAACTAACAGACCCATTCACATACTGCAAGGTTTGTCTTGATGTATGTGAAATCGGCGTTATCGAAATGCCTCCCACTTTTTCAGGTAAATATTTTCATACATGAAATGCCTCCCAGGTACAATCGAAATGCCTCCGTTTCGTTAATCATTTAGGCTGATATTGTGTCTATTTAATCTCTGTATAATGACAGAATGTTGCCAAATCATAATTTAAATAGGTAGTATCTATTTATTTTGATTTTTCTAATTTTTATTGCAGTGTAGCAACATAAAATTTGTTTCACATAAATATTTCATAGTACGACATACACATTTCTTTTTAGAAAAGAAAGTTGTTACCCGACAATCTAATATCCAGCTTTTCTGGTAATTCCAATTCCGATTCTAATCTCTTCCATATTTATAATTTCATTTTATAATTCCATAAATAGGTACTTTTACCTTAATCATTTTGTTTGTTTATATTCTCTGGGTATTTTCTGGGTAATTCCAATTGCGATTCTAATCTCTTCTTAACGATTCCATGAAAAGGTACTTTCACCTTAATCTTTTTAAATGTTGGCCAAAGATACAGTAAAACGGTGGACATGTACTAAAAAACCTGCAAAGCATTTTTGTGAAAACACAGGGATGTGAAAATACGATAATTGAATCAATATTAGATCATAACCACGAGAAGTTGTCTGCCGAAGTTTACAATAGAAAAGCCGTAAGAAATTCAATAAAAAGAGCAGCCGTGGAAGATCTCAGCGAAAAACCAATGAAGCTCATCTGTAAAGAACTTAAGAAGACAAATTATATAGAGACATTTACTATCAATGATATCAATAGGGTGAGACAAAATTTATATTATGCTAGAACCACAAATTCTTTAATTAAACTTCCCAAAAATATATCTGAATTTCATAAAGCTCTCGATTCATCTTCTATTATTACAAATAGAAATAAAAATTTTATAATTAAAAATGACAAAGATAATCATATTGTTATATTAACATGTTTTTCAAATCTTCGTTTTCTTTCGACCGTTTCCAATTGATATGTTGACGGAACTTTTGAATACTGTCCTCGTTTTTCACTCAATTTTTTAGTATACATGGCTTGAAAAATGGACATTATATTCCTCTTGTCTTTTGTTTACTTCAAGATAAAAAGTAATCTTCATATTATCTCGCTTTTAAATATATCAGTTTTAAAATTAATTGTCCTGTATCCGCTAAAGTAATAACTTCAGACTTTGAAATTTCCATTCATAATGGTATTCGTATGGGATTTCCTGAAGCAGATCTTCATGGATGTCGTTTTCATTTGGGTCAGGTATGGTATAGAAAGGTTCAAGCACTGGGATTAGCTCCAGAATACCAGAAAGAAGGTTTTGACTCAACCGAAATTACGCATTTTCTTATTTAGGTTTTTGGTCTTTCATTCTTACATCCTAAAGATGGTGGCGATTTTTTTGATATAGATTTGGCAGAAATTAAACCAGTCGATGAAAGAGTCACCCAGTTTTGTGATTATCTGGTTGATAATTACATATCTGAAAATTCGACATTTCCTCCACATCTTTGGGCTGAGCACTCTTCATCCTTACAAAGAACCACAAACCCATGCGAAAGTGTTCATTCCAAGTATAATTCTTCTTTCTACTGCCCTCATCCTAACATTAATAATTTTATTGATGTAATTTTACAATTTCAAATATATACCTACATTAAAATGAATTCTGTTTCGACACCAAAAAAAATTGTTGCGCAAAGTACAGCAAAAATAAATTTTCTAAATGAAACAATTTTAGAATTAAGAGAATGTAAAATAAATAGATTAGAATTTGTCAAAGTAGTATCATATAAATTTAGGAAAAATATTTTGTAATTTTTTATGTATTTCTATACACATTTTGTATTATTTTCCAAATAAGTTTTTTTGTTATGTTATTTTTAATAAATCTATAAAATACTTAATATGTTTTTGTATTTTTTGTTAAATTATTAATTATAAAAATAATGGTTATAATAAAAAATATATATTATAATGGTTATAAAAATATTATATATGTATAAGTTAGTTAAAATTTATAAATACCGCCTAGTGTCAATAATGTTTAATACATAAAGGTTGAAAATAAAATAAATAAAATAACAAAATACCAATTTTGACAAAAATTTACAAAGGGACGAAGATGCGGCAACGTCTCACCTTCACATAAAGATTAGAACCATGTAATTTATTTAAACCTTGTGAGGCAATTCGTATGTGACCATTTTAGCGACAGGTAAGAAATCCTATTTCGGGAGGCATTTCATATGCGGCCTGTGAAATAAGTTTTGAAAAAAATATAACAATTTTAATCAACAATTAATAATTTTTGGTAAAATCTTATTGGACGGTTGTTTATCGCCATGGCAGTTCTAATGCTTGAAGTTGTTGCAATGTTGGAATATTTAAATAAAAAAAAAGTGAGATTGATCAACAAATATTATTTTTTATTCCAAATGTACTTGCCTCGAATCTCGAATCTATTCTCGTCTTAATTGACAGTCTTTTCGTTTGTTCATCCTTCCAAGTACCTACTTCATGGTTAGCTATTTTAGCCATTTATATGAATTTTAGGGTTTTCTGATATGTCTACACATTAAATGCCTTCAATTTGTCCATGCGTTTTTTACTTAGCGTCCACGCCTCTACATTATATAACGAGACCGACTAAACATAACATTTTAGCCCAGAAATTTTAATTTTAAACTTAAATTGTGTCTATGCTATAGTTGTGTCATGTTTTTAAACACATTCCGGATTTTGTTATTTTTCTGTTATTAAAATGTTAATATTCAGGGTATATTCCGTAATTTAGTGTGTCTAAGAATTTGTTTCGTCTTTGGCTATATTATATGAATATATTCAGGGCAATTTATAAAATTTTCTAAACCTCACATATCTTTCACAGATACGTCATCTTTTACCTTTCCCTTCTTCCAGGTGGTTCATGAATTTCTTTTATTCTAGCTAATGTGTGAAGTGATCATTATTTACATAGTTCTGGGCAAGCTTCGTTTTGGCATGTTTATAAGAGATATATATTATGTAATATAGACTAACAAAGTCGGAAACTAAACTAAAAATAGAGAATTGGCTGAAGGAATCGACAAAATTACTATACCGACGAAAAGGCAGAAGATATAAATATGACGTAGAAACAAGTTGGATGAAGCTAAGGCAAAACATACTTTAAGAAGAAGCAGCGAACTAATCATGAAAATCTGACACCTTGGTTCACCACAAAATGCTGCAAGAAGAAAACAGCTGTATTGAGGAGACACAAGCATTGAAAACCGCAGCGTAGTAGGAGAAACGTAAAAGAAAAAAAGAATGTGTGTGTACTTTGTACGCACGTAAGAAGATATACTTCTATTATATGATTTCTTAAAAATAAATATACTTCAAACAGTTTGTTTTAATTTTTTTTAAACACCAAACTAATTTTGTGCTTACCGCTTTCAAAAAAATAAAAAAAGTATAGGATTGCACTGGATTCGAACTCACGACCTCTCGATCTCTGGCCGAATTAGTCGAGGCATTGAAGCACAAAAAAAGGCCTTACTCTCGATTTTTGGCGCAGTAAGACGGATTTTAATGCAGTTTGGTGCGTTGGATTCGTGAGAATGTCAGGAAATTTTGTGAACTATTGTTAAGAAATCTGAAATTGCATTTGTGCATAAGAAAAATTCATTTCAAAAGTGCATTTTGAAATAGGCAATTATTATAAATTTGCAACCCGGTAATCGGGCAACATCCCGATTAATTATTTTAATTATTTTTAATTATTTTTAATCATTTATAAGTCCATATAATAATAGTCTAAGATGTCAATAACCATTAATAATAAACAAAAAAAATTTCCTTATGTGGGAATCGAACCAAGTACAAGTACTAACAGGTCCGTAGCTAAATACACATACCGCTAATCTACGCAGACACTTGCTAGACAACGGCGATATTAGGTATAAACAAAACAAATTGGTAACTAAAAATTGTAAAGAAAATTACTACATACTTAAATGTATTATAAAATTAATATATTCCTAAATTTTAGAAGAAACATTCGTAAATAGGTATTATTAATATCTATTAATGTTACTAAATGAAATATAGATATTTTGACGTTTCACAATTTGACAATTCACTTTTAACTGCAGTGCCCTAAAATTTTTAAAGCACCGGTATTTTAAAGTAGCATTTTTAACGCTCCTATGCCTATGGAGTGCTATAAATTGCATTTTTAACACGTTTGTAGAAAAATATATTTAAAAACACTAATATATTCTTTCCACACCTTTTCTGGACTGATAAATACATAAATTAAAACATTTAGTAACGAACTCCATACTGCCTGTGTGCGCAGATTACTAAAATTTCACCCTCAATGAAATGGCGCCTAAAGAAGTATAACTTCAAAAAGGCAGTATAACTATTAACTAACCTTTGTTTGTTGTTTCTCTTACCACAAATTTTAAAACGCAACAACCATACATAACCAAACCGTCAACCGTCCACACCACAGCTGTGCTACAGCTGCCATATTGGATAATTTTTGACATGTCATTTGAACATCCAATCAGAACAAAGTTATAATGCGCATGCGCCCGGATCGTAGGTTTTAACATATAAAAATTCACCCTTATATCGCGCGTAAAGAAGTATAACTTCAAAAAAGAAAGGAAACACAAGTTAGTAAGAAAATCAAAGACAAACCACTGAGAGAGATTTACAAAAAAATAGTCAGATTTCTATGGTCTACAAAAAGAAATATGGAGGTTCATAAAACAACAGATAGACGAAATGAGAGAACTTGTTGGCCACACAATTAAAAAAAGGCGAGTGGATTCCCTACCTTACAAATGTCTTCAAAAGAAGCGGAAAATACTTTTCCACGAAACACAACAAATATTAAAATCCACAAGGAAGAATTTCCTGTAGCTGGCTGTACCATTAATTACAAAAAAATGTGTGTGTACTTTGTACGCACGTAAGAAGATATTCTTCTATTATATAATAGGTAATTTAAACGAAGTAAATATACTTAAAAGGTTATTTGTACTTATTTTATTTAAAAATCAAACTAACCTTCTTATCTACCACTTTCAAAAAAGAAGAATATCTTCAAAAATTATATAATAATATACTTACAATCATAAAATCTATAAAAAAAAAATAAAAAAATAATAACTTGCTTGGGGCTTGAACCCACTTCACGTCTACCGCGCCGTACGAAAGTTGACGCCATTTCAAACTGCACCAAACTCTCGTATACGTCACGTGGGAATATACACAAACTAAACGTTTACACCATAAATTTATATGAATTTAATAAAACTATTAGTTTGATTTTTGTCGAAATAAAATACAACAAAATATAGAGTAAGAAAACGATATATGAGATGAAGATTTGTAGAAAGTTTGTTCGTAATCAGATTATGTAAATTATTAAAGCATTGCCTACTAATAGGTAACTACATTATTTTGTTTACATTTTCCAAATAGATAGGTATTGAAACTATTAGGTATTTCCAACTGAAACATTTAGAATTACGTACCTGCGGCTTTTCAAAACTATTTAAAAAGTCACTATAATTATAAATTTGATTTTATTTCTGTCCGCACATCAATAAAAACTAACATTATACAATATTTTTGTTTACCGATAACCTCCATATTGAACAATTATTGACAGATCATTTCAAAATTTCAACACCCAATCAGAGCCCGTATAACAACTAATACCATACTGTCGGTGTGCGGATGCGCGGGGATCAATCAAATTTTACCCTCAATCGATTCGCCGCTAAAGAAGAATATCTTCAAAAATTTGAAGAAAAATCTTCTGCATAAGTACATAAAATATATACCTTTCATGAAGAAGATTTTTCTTCAAATTTTTTTACAACAAATAGTTAGCTTTAAAATTACCTTTAAAAATTACCTTTGAATGTGTAATTTACATACGATACGATCAAGACTAGTGGAGTCACTGAAGGTGGATATGAGCTATTACCTCCGATTTCGTTGAACCTCCATCGATTTGCATGAAAATTGCTGAGTGGTTGGAGGATATCTCAATTAACAAAGGTGACATGGTGCCAACTTGCGCTTTTACCCTGGGGGTGGATGCCACCCCTTCTCGGGGGTGAAAATTATTTTATTAAAAATAACCCCATAATTCGATAGAGGGACAAATTTCAAGCAAAATTTGTTATATAAAGTTATTAAAATAAATCAAAACTTTTTGAGTTACTAAAGATCAAAGATTTTAATTTTTCTTGAGAAAAATGCATGTTTTTAACCAATTTTTAATCAATAACTTAAAAAGTGTAAGTTTTTACAAAAAAGTTATTATTATCAAAATTAAAGCTAATAAAAAATGAAATAAACTCCTTACTACAAAAACCTTTTAGTGTTAACCAAAAGTGAGTTATAGGTAATTGAATGTATATTTTTTTCGGCGAGTAAAAAACTCATAAGTATTCAAGCTGAAATAACGGGAAATTGATGCATTTTATAACATAAACTTATTAAACATTTGTCAAAGTACTTCAAAATATCTATTAAATGAGCCCCCGAACATGTTGATAGCGCTAAAATTTATGTTCCAAAATGTTTTCAAAATTTATCTTTTAAAATTTTTTCCAAAAAATGTTATTGTTTTTTTTTTTAATAACTCCGTTCGTATTTACGATATCAGGATCATCTAAAAACTGTTTGAAAGATCATTCTAAGTGCTATTTAAGCACGTTGAACATAATCTTTTAAACCCCTTACTTTTTTAAAAATAAAATGTTAAATGACCCCGGTTGCATGGTTCCCACAGTAAAATTTAAGATTTAAACGTTTCTATCTCGGTTATTTTTTATCCTATAGAAATAGTAGAACAGGTAAAATATTTGGCACAAAAAAAAACTAAAATTTGGTTATATATAATGTTTTACGTATATTAAGTATTTTTGGAGTTATTATCAAAAGAATATGAGAATTACAATAATTTTAAAAATTTAAATTTTTTTAAATCCTATCTTTTTTTCAAAAATATGCATTCTAAACCGGTCAAAATTATCGAAAACATTAGGTATGCTAATATAAAGAAGTTCTTGTGAGGATTACTATTTTAAATTTTTGTGGAAATGGCGCATGTTTTATTTTTCACTTTTTCCTAAAAAATTCGAAACGGTTCTATTATTTTCATTATAACTTGCAAACTTGCTTAATTTTGACGCTATTACCTTGTTCTGAAGCTCATTTGCTAGGTATTCCGAAGTACTTTGGCAAATATATAGCAGGAATATTTTATACATTGCATCGTTTTCCCGTTATTTAAGCTTGAATACTTAGATTTGAGTACTCGTCGAAAAAAATACACATTCAATTGCCAATAACTCACTTTGAACTAACATTAGTTTAGTTCTTTATGTGAGGAATGTATTCAATTTTTTATTTCTTCAATTTCAGTAATAACAACTTTTTTGTAAAAGCTTATAGTTTTTGATTTATACGTGAAAAACCGATTTAAAACATGCATTTTTTACGAAAAAATAAAATCTTTGGTCTTTAATAACTCAAAAAGTGTCGATTTATTTTAATAACTTTATATAATCGAGTTATGGTATTATTATTATGTCTCTGTATCGAGTTATGGTATTATTTTTAATAAAATAATTTTCACCCCCGAGAAGGGGTGGCATCCACCCCCAGGGTAAAAGCGCAAGTTGGCATCATGTCACCTTTGTTTCGTGAGGTATCCTCTAATTACTCACCAATTTTCATGAAAATCGATGGAGGTTCAACGAAATCGGAGGTGAAAACCTTCAGTGACTGCACTAGACTGTGAAACAGACAGCAAACTAAAAAACTCCATTAGAATGACACGGATCAACAACCCGTCAGAACAAAATAGGGAAGAATACAAAATAGCGAGAAATCAAGCCAACTCAACAAATAAAAAGAAGAAAAATGACTGGATTCGCTGGAGGATATTGAAAAAGACAGAGAAAACCATCAAATAAAACAATTTTACAAAAAAGTCAAAGCAACAAAAAATGCGCCCAGCTTTAAAACAAGAGGACTAAAAAACGCTATTTATTCACTATGAAGGAAACACATTGCGATGAAGAAGTAAGCCGTACAAGATAACGACGAAGTAGAAATTTTCACAGAAGAAGACGTACAAAAACAAATATTAAAAATCTAGAAAACGGAAAAGCAGCAGGAGAAGATGAAATAACCTTGGAATAAAATACGGAGGAAGAAAATTACATAAAGAAATAAACTAGCTAATACAACAAATATGAACAAAACAGACTACCATCCGACTGGAACGCAGGTATTATAGAATGTACCCATACAAATATAAAAAAGGAGATCGGGAGGAGTGCGAGAATTACAGAGCAATAACTTTATTACACAACACACATAACATTCTAGCAAACATACTAAACATAAGACTTAAATCATGCGCTGAACGAATATTAGGAGAATACCAGAATGGGATCAGACTGGGGAGGTCGACGATTAATTCCATACATACAGTGGAGCAAATAATTCAAAAATCGAGAGAATAGAACAGAGAAATGCACTTAATATTCATGGAGTTCAAAAGCGCTGTTGATACAATCAATCGAACGAAAATAATGAAGCAGCTAGAGAATGTTTGAATCCCAGAAAAATTAAGACATAAGCTAACAGTGAGCCTAAAGAACACTAGAGCAAGGATCAGTTTCAACGGAACAACTCATAGGAGATTAATGTAATGTAAATAAAGGCGTGAAACAAGGTGACTCTATCTCTCCGACATTATTTTTAATCTCATATTGAAAGTAATCATGAGGAGGGCAAACTTTGCAAACAAAAACATTATTACAGATCAATTTCAACTAGTAGCATATGCAGATGATCTAGTCATCATAGCGAAGGCGAAGATGACACTTATAGAAGCAGTTGGAAAATTACATAAGGAAGCGAAGAGAATAGGACTAAAGATAAACCAGCACAAAATAAAATACATGACGATAGGGAAGGATGACACAACAACTCAGAAATATCTAATAACACAGCACCATAAATTTGAAACTGTATCAACCTTTAGCTACTTGGTAGTAATAATAGGGAAAACCGGAGAAGAGAGAACAGAGGAAAGAATTCTGAAAGGCAAAAAACATATGGAATGACTAGAAATCTGCTGAGAAGCAAGAATAAGTATAATATGAACCATTATAAGACCTTAATAAGGCCTGTGGTTACACACGGGATGGAAACATCGACGATTAACAAGAAAGAGGAAGATAGAAGGCTATTCTGAAAGGCAAAAACATATGGAATGAGTAGAAATCTGCTGAGAAGCAAGAATAAGTATAATATGAACCATTATAAGACCTTAATAAGGCCTGTGGTTACACACGGGATGGAAACATCGACAATTAACAAGAAAGAGGAAGATAGCCTTCTACCTTCCTATTTCTTCTAGAAAAGAAAAATAATGAGAATAATAATGGACCACAATGTAACAAAAGAGGAAGAAATAAGAATGAAAACACATGCCGAAATTGAAGAGAAATTAAAGAGAGCAAATATAGTCAGATACAAAAAAATCCACCCAACGCTAATACGGGACATTTAGGCGTCCCGAGAGACTTTTTTGGGACCCCGGGACAAATCGTTAAAAAACGGGCCGATCCCGTTTTTTCGGGACGTTTGGTCACCCTACTTTATATGCAACAGTTGCTGTGTAGTCAAGTGTAGTGAAAATCTGCAGTAAATGCAGATTTAGGCTACGGCTCCACGGGCTGGAAATTGACGCTAGCAGTAGCCGCAAAACGAACTTAAGGTTCCGCAGAACGGAATAGGAATAGCCGAACTGTACCGACTACAGGACTTGTGCGTAGTCGGTTCAGTTCGGCTATTCCTATTCCGTTCCGTGGAACCTTAAGTTCGTTTTGCGGCTACTGCTAGCGTCAATTTCCAGCCCGTGGAGCCGTAGCCTTAGAATTGAGAATGTCCCTGATTTTTTTCAAAAAACAAACTTAATCATTATAAAGGAGAGGTCAGCGTTAGAAAATTTCTTCAAAAAATTAAGGTATGCATATACACTTTGATTTATTCTGTTTTTTTGTTTAAAATTCCCATAAAAAGAACATTTCCAGAAAGTAAAGAATGTAAAGGAAAGCTGGCGTAAAGATGTCAATCTATTCTCGGTATTAACACTGACTGGTTTTGGTTTGGTTGTCTACGAATACGAACGAATACAAATCTGACAACACCGTCAGCGAAAGAAATTCTCAGCGGTGGTTGCTGTATGGAGTATGATACCTACTGCCGGTGATGTTGCTGTAGAGATGGAAGATATCGAATCATTTTGGAATCGACTTGAATTTATGTTTGGTCATTTTTAACGTACATCGATATTGTACAAAATGTATATGTGAAATTATATAAAAGTGGTGAAAGAGAGGACACGAACAGTCGTGGAGGACCACCTTCCCGATGAACAGACGTCCTACAAAGAGTGTTCACAAACCAAATTTGGAGTAGGCCTACCTATAACAGTCGAGAATTGTGGCTGTATGATACGAGTCATGTGCATGCATCTTGTGGTTGATATGAATTTATTCATCTCATCTGCGATATCCCTTTTTCGCTTCAATCTAAATATTCTAAATTATACGTATTCGTATTCAATCTTCAGTCTTTTCGTCAAATGGACGGACAATTTATATTTCTTAGTTTTGCAATTTTGCTGGTATCCTTTTTAAGTTTTGTCATGATTCTCTTCCAGGTTCTCCTCTTTTTATTTGACAGTCTTATATTCATCTTATATCAATACCCAAGCCAATTTCTTTCGTCTTTTAGATCTACCGTCTGATGGTCTTAGATTATGAAGTGAATATTGGGAGCTATATAATTATTGATGACTGATTATTGCTATGTGCCTTTTTATTGATTTTTCTGCTTCGTGGTTTGGATTAGGTATTGTACCCTCGGAGATCCGTGGAAAAAATTTACACCCAAAATAACAAAATTCAGTTTGGGAACATTGTGTGAAAGTTGATAGTAACGTATCCTTTTTAAGATAAACACAACTGTAATTTAGTCCAAACAAATTAATATATTTTTTTTGCCAACAAAAATGAGATTTTTCAACGAAATAATGTTTCAAATAAGATGTGCAAAATAATTTTTAATTGGGTTCTGCTAATGGGCTTACTTTTTTTGTCATTAAAGTAAAAAAAACTTTAAATTTTACTCATTAAATCATCATTGTCCGGTTATAGTCTTAATTATTTTAACTGTAGTAATATCCGTCGAGTAATTATGAATGATTAATAGGTTGTTAAAACATTTTATCTGTAGCGGATGCTGGAATATCATAAAAATATCGAATTTCATTGATAAAATGCATATATCCCACCGATCTTCGCTTCGACCATACGTGTTTCAGTTGGATTCTGTCAAACGCTTTTGTGAGATCTATAAAGCTCAGGAAAAGGGATTTGTTGATCTCTATGGACTTCTCTACTAGTACTGGGTATTGTTCTTCTGATATGTCTACGATGTTAATTAACTTTGATGTAGACCGGAGCAAAATTATTCCTCTGTTATTATGTGGGTCGGCTTTTAGTCCTTTTTTAATATTGGTATTATTATGCCTGTTCTCCATTCCTCTGGTATGGTACCACATCTTATTATTTTTTGAAATATCTTTGTCAATTCTGTCACGATTTCTGGGCTCCCGTACTTAATAAGCTCGTTATTGGAGATTTTCGGTTCTTCATTTTCTTGATTGCTATTTCTAATTCTACGCTAATTATATCTTCGTTATTGCAAATATCTTTGTCAATATCTAGGTTACTTTGGACTTGTCCATCATATATCGGTGTCATTGTGTAGATTAATATTTATTGAAGTGTTCTGTTTTCCGGTTTTATAATGTTTGCTAATATTTCCTCATTTATTTTCTTCTTTTTTCCTTTTAACATCCGTCGTACCGTCTTTTGACCTCCATACATGTCATGTTCCATTTCAACTGAAAATCTTTTCCAGTATGTGTGCTTTAATTTCTTTATCTTACACTTCATCTGTTTCTAACTTATTTGTAAATTTTTTGTCTTTGGATTTTAGTTACTCATTTATCGTATATCGTCTCTCTTTAAAGCTACTGTCTTGAAATGTGTAAACCACGATTTATTGTTTTTTGGTCTGTTCGTGTTGAATGTTCTTTGTCCTATTGCCTCTGGGCACTACTTGTAATATTAGCTTTTTGATTTGCCTAAGATTCTTCAACTCTGTCTATTTCTGTTATTCAGATCGGGGACTATTCAGATCCATTCTTTCATTTGTCTTTGGTAGTGGATTTTCTTCTTCTTGATGTGCTTATCCATGATGAATGTTGGCGATCATCATGGCAATCTTTATCTTTTCTGCAGCAGCGCGAAAATAAAGCTGTACATAATAATATGTTGTGTTGAACCAAGTTTTGAGGTTCTTTAACCAGGGCGTACTTCTTCTTCCTCGACATCGTTTTTCAAATATTTTTCCTTGTTGGATGGCTTGTAGGAGTTCATATGTGGATTCATTTCTGGATTCATTGTTACAGGTTTAAAGTGTTCTCGTCTTCCAGGGATTCTACTTTAAATTTTGTTATACAAGGTGTTTCATTGGGAAACGGAAATGGTGAATAGAGGGCACTGAGGCGGTTCTAGATATACCATGTTTATTGCCTCACCGATTTTTATAACCGAGTTACAGGGTGTTTTATCGATTTTGCCCATTTCTTTCTAGACCCATAACTTTAGAACGTCCCTGTATATTTTTTTGATATTTGGTACACATATGTATCATTTACAACACAACCCATCCAACTACTAATCACAAGAAAAATCCAGGTCCGGACTAAAAAAAATTATAAATTCTTTGTGACCTTGAAACAACACCCTGTATATTGAATTTTTAAAATCCGTTTGCATATTTGAAAAGAGCACAAAAAACTAAGTTTAACGGTTGCTTAAATTTTTCGGCCAGATAATTTAATGACTTTAATTTTGAAATCATATTTAAGTTTTTAAGAACTCTTAGATTAAAAAGCAGGTATAATAATTAACTTTTAGTAATACATTATAAAAGTTAATGAACAAATACTCATTCTAAAAATAATCTAAATTATATACTAATATACTAATTATATAATAATATAAATTATTTACTACATTAGAACGATCCATTTACTAATCACAAGAAAAACCCAGGTCCGGATTAACAAAAAAAAAACATAAAGTAATTTTGACCTTGAAACAACACCCTGTATATTGAAATTTTCCAAATTGGTTTGCACATTTGAAAAGAGCACAAAAGCTGAGTTTATAGCTTCGCTTTAACTTTTTGCGCAGAAATTTTAATGACTTTAATTTTGAAATTAAATCAATTGAAATTTTTTAGAACTCTGAGATTAAAAAGCAGGTATTAGTAACTATTAATAATAAATTAATAAAGTTAATGACTAAATACTTATTTTAAAAATAATTAATACTTATTTACTAGGTACATTGGAACGACCAACATACTAATCACAACAAAAATCCAGGTCTGGATTAACAAAAAAAAAATAAAGTAATAGTGACCTTGAAAAAACATCCTGTATATTGAAATTTTCAAAATCCGTTTGAACATTTGAAAAGAGTACAAAAAAGTAAGTTTAATGGTTCGCTTCCATTTTGTCCGCAGACAATTTAATGACTTTAATTTTGAAATTATGCCGAAATTTTTAAGGACTCTGAGAACTTTAACAAAAATTTCAATAATTTCAAAAGTAATTTCATTCAATTGTCTGCGCAAAAAATTAAAGCGGGCCATTAAACTTAGTTTTTTGTACTCTTTTCAAATATTTAAACGGATTTTGAAAATTTCAATATACAGGGTGTTTTTTCAAGGTGACTATTACATTATACTCTTTTGTTAATCCGGGCCTGGATTTTTCTTGTGATTAGTAAATGGGTCGTTCCAATGTAGTAAATGATTACTGATTGTGTTTAAAATGAGTATTTAGTCATTAAATTATTATTAAAAGTTACTAATACCTGATTTTTAATCTCAGAGTTAAAAACATTTTCAATAGATTCAATTTCAAAATTAAAATTATTAAATTTTCTGTGCAAAAAATTAAAGCGAACCTGTAAAAACAGTTTTTGTGCCCTTTTCAAATGTGCAAACCAATTTGGAAAAGTTCAATGTACAGGGTGTTGTTTCAAGGGCACAATTACTTTATGTTTTTTTGTTAATCCGGACCTGGATTCTTCTTGTGATTAGTAAATGGGTCGTTCTAATGTAGTAAATAAGTATTAATTATTTTTAAAATGAGTATTTGTTCATTAACTTTAATAATTTATTATTAAAAGTTAATAATACGTGCTTTTTAATCTAGAGTTCTTAAAAGCTTCATTATAATTTCAAAATTAAAGTGATTAAATTATCTGGCCGAAAAATTTAGGCGAACCATTAAAATTAGTTTTTTGTGTTCTTTTCAAATATGTAAACGGATTTTAAAAATTTCAATGTACAGGGTGTTGTTTCAAGGTCACAAAGAATTTATAATTTTTTTTAGTCCAGACCTGGATTTTTCTTGACTAGTAGTTAGATGGTTTGTGTTTTAAATGAGACATATGTGTAACAAATATCAAAACAACATACAGGGTGGTTCTAAAGTTATGGGTCCAGAAAGAAATCGGCAAAATCGATAAAACACCCTGTAACTCGGTTATACAAATCGGTAAGGTAATAAATGTGGTATATCTACAAACCGCCTCAGTGACCTCTATTCACCATTCAAGTATTTCCGTTTCCCAATGAAACACCCTGTATAGTTCGGTTCCCTACTTCTGGTATTCAGTTCGTGAAGAATGTCTTGGTCTTTGGTATTCCAGGATGTGATGTTCCAGTTTCCGAGTCTTAGTAAGCTAGGTAACAGGCCTAGGAATCTCTGGAATCCCACATTGGGGTTCAGCGTTTCGTTACTTCGATATCTGAAGTGAACTCACCGATCTTCTCTATGAATCACGTTCCCACCGAAACGACCACCTCTATTTTAGGGTAGAGGACATACTGCCACTGCCGCCGATATTACAGCAATGTTGGCCGTTGTCCTGGTAACGAACAATCGCCTATCACGTCGTGTGTGTGTCACAGCCTGCTTGCTTTTTGTGGAGCGAAGATTAGATGAACAACGAGGCTCTCGCTGAGCCTAATGTAGTGTTTGGATTCCTAGTGAGTTTTGCGGGTGTTAGTGAAATTTAGTTTTGTTTTTTCCGAGTTTTTAATGCGTTTCGCCAGCCGTCCGAAGGGCTTTAGTTTTTTTAGTCGAAGGTGGACGTGGTCGGAAAATATTTTCCGAGAACGCTTTTAACGGATGATTATTTTGCGGACATGTTAATGGAAGAGTAATTAAGTGTTAATCTAACAATGTTTTTAAAACATTTTACCGCTGAGAAGAGAATGTAACTTAAAAATTGTGTTTATTTGGTTAAAATAGCAATTTGGTGTACCGTCTGCTAATTAAATATACAGTGCGTTCATAAAGTGAGGAGCTGCAACGTGATCTTAATAAAATAAACTTATACATAATATTATGTATAAGTTTATTTTTATGTATAAGATTATTTTCATTATTGGGAAGTAAATTGTGATTTGGTATTTCAGTTTTGTACTTTTTTGGAACTAATTAATTTTTACAACTATATCACATTAGGTATGTCGATTTTATATCGAGTGTAAAATCAGTGCCCTTATTTCTTAAAATTTATTTCATTATTTATTTTGCAATGAAAATATTAGAACCAACAAGTACATAATATTTAAATAACTGCTTCAATTGAGCTCCTTGGGTTAGTGGCTGTATTCAAGACAGTGAAGATATTTGATGAAATCTTGGGTTACGTTGGACAAATTCTCTGGTGTAGCTCCTTTATGTAGTTCGAATTACATATCACATATCTCTTTAATACCCTTATTACTTGATTTACCTTTTAAGTGGCTACAATACCAAAAATTTCATGCATTGAATTTGGGCTCCTAGAAGGCCATACAAGGGAATTGAAGCTTCAATGAGGATTCTACAATGTTTTCAATCCTCCGCCAGCGTTTTACAATCTTTCACTTCCTCCATCGATTCCAACAATGTTTTACATGTTCTTCCTCACTTTAGTACCTGCTTCCTAGGTAGTAAATAGTTTTGGAATTTTGTATTCATTCTAGTGATATGCCAGTCATCTTAATTCTCTGTCTTTTACCAATGTTTGCCATTCCTGGTTATCCATACATTCCTGGTCTCGCTTGTAAATAAATACCAGGCAGACCAGGTACCAATTTGATCTGCATTAGAGAGCGACGTGTAACTTAGAACAAAATTAAATACATAATATATTATCGGTTGATAGTTGATAGCACATGAGCATACATAAATATATAGATTCAGGGGTGGCCAAGCTCCTTATAATCCGAGCCATTTTTCAAAATTTGAAATTTTTCGCGAGCCTCAATTAAACAATTATTTAAAAAGTGTATCTTTTACGTCTCTCAAAAAACACTATCTTTAACCCTCTGTCTTCCTCTGATCTTACCACATGACCTCTTATCTTAGCTTTTATATGTCTGGCGATGTTTTCACTACGATATACACATACACAGTCACCAATTCAGTTTTGCAGCGCCTTCTCCATTCTCCTGTAAATTCATCTCTTTGAGGGCCAAATATTATTCTGAGAACTTTCCTTTCCGTCCCTTTCCAAATACCAGCAACTTATTTATTTCCCACTGATGTAGAGTCCATGTTTCACTTCCATATGTAACAATTAAGCGAATAATAAATTGGCAGGTACCATTATGATCAGTCTTAATTTAGATTGTCTTTTCAGCAGCTTAGATCTTAATAATGATGATAGGGAGTATAATGCTCTATTCAACGCAGCTATCCTTGCTGAAACTTCTTTTTATATGTGGTTGTCATCTGTAATTACCGCCCTTAGATATTTAAACTCTTTTTACTACTTCGAAGTTGTCGTCATTAATAGTTTGTTATGTTCTGCCTAACTCTTGGTCTTGGATTTTTGGTTACTAGCATGTATTTCGTCTTCTCTTCATTTATTCGAAGACTAAATTCCTCGATTTGTGAAAACACCTCTCTCACGTATCTTGTAGAATGACCGACCGCTCCTAGATCATCAGCAAAGGCCAAAGGCCTGTTAAATCTCGAACATTCAATGTTCATGTTTGATATTAAACAATCTTTTTATCACCCCGTATATCACACTAACAAAATTTGTTATTGTATAATTACAGGTGTGACCTGCTAATGTAGTTTAATTCTTGCAAATCATAAACAATATTTTTGGGCAATTGGGCAATTTCGAGTCAATTCAACCAGTCAAGATGTGCTTTTAAGATACATTCCTTCGAGTCATTTCAAACAGTAAAGATGTGCCTTTAAGCATGCCTTCGATTCACTTCAAAAAATCGACATGTAGCGTAGCATCATCAATTATTCTTAGTTCAACCATCATACGAAGCGGTCAGTAAAGTAGCGTCATTCCGGGAAAGTTAGTGTCATTTACAGAAATAAATTATCATCTTGAATTTGGTGTTTTATTAAAGGCGAAAGATCCTGCAGCTGAGCTCGAAGATTATACACCAACAATAGTTTTGATCCTCGATTCGCAAATAACCCTGTCAACTCAGATGATATTTTACTTCTTACATATTCTAATTCTCTTGTCTAAGTCCTTATATTACACGTAGTCTTTAATATTTGTTGTCAGTAATTTAATACATTTTGAAACACAAAAATTAAAAGTAATTCAGGTACATTGATTGAGAGCCACAAATAATCCTTCAAAGGGCCACATGCGGCTCGCGAGCCACAGTTTGGCCACCCCTGAATATAGATACAGGGACGCTTGATGCTTATTGTCTCTCTCCTTCTCTCAAATTTCAAAATTTAGATTACCAGATTCAATGGCTAACTGAACATCATTCTAAAAGGGTTGTAGGTAGATCTATCAAACATTTATTGTCTTCATTAATCACTTAAATCCGTGTCTCTAATTGAATTGAAATATTTAGAAAAGCGTATAAATGAACCTGGTGAGTTTATTTTTTGACTTTTATTACATTGTTTTGGCCTATGTCATGTCCAGTAGTGGACGCGATTGGCTGGAATCACATTGTTAATTGTTACAGAATACATACAACGTCGAAACTCTTACACCTTTACCCCTGTATTTTGTTTAAGAAAAATATAACATTAATTATCTATTAAGATCTAAATCTTTGCTGTTGTAAACTCCTTTTGTCAGGTATCATTGATCACAAAAACAGGGATACTACACATAGCTGTGACTTTCTTATTAGAAGTGTCTTTTTAATTTCCACCTTTAGTTCTTCGATTGTTGTTATTTCTTATTTATAGTGTTTTTGGTTCTAACCTCATTTGTTGATCCTCTGTATATAGTTTCTTGTCAAATTAATGCCTGTATACTTTTCTAGGTGTTTGAGGTCTGCAGTTCCTTCACCTCCGTTCTTTGACCTTTTATAAAGCAAGGTATTTCCTTTGGTAGACCGTAGAAAACTCTCCGTTTTCTACGGTTATTGAAGTGCATTATTAGTTATTGAAGTGCATTTGTGCACTTGTGTCTTCGCTGTCATCCATTTCGGGCAAGCATTTCTTTTTTCTTATTTTTTATTACATATTTTTTTCTCTTTTGTGCAAAACAATGGAGTGTTCCTTCAGACAGGACTTTTTTAGCTGTATTTAAGATATTCTATTTAATTATTGCCCAGCTTCCTTCCCTCACATTTTACTTACTTTCTATGATACATACATGTTTCACCTTCTTTCTCTTATCCTGTTTTTTTTTGGATAGATACCCTTTCAAATCGTCCTGTAAAGGATCGTTTAAACACAGCGATAAATCAAACAACTTATCAAGGTCAATCGAGTTGTTGCAACTTATCATTGTGTGTAAACGGTGCATCGCACAACTTATCAAAGTTGGAGTTGGGTTGAAGGTGGTATCGCATTGAATCGCAGCGTCTAAACAGCGTTTCAACTTGTCATCACAACTAGTTGCTGTGACTTGTCGTTGTGTTTAAACGACGCTTTAAGGGGCGTTTAAACACAGCGATAAGTCCAGCAACTAGTTGTGATGACAAGTTGCTGTGATTTGTTGAGGTTGAAACGCTGTTTAGACGCTGCGATAAGTTGACCACAACAAGTTGAAGAGGGGACCATTGTGTACATTAGACCCTTTTAGACCCTTCAATGAATTAGATCGTAAACAAATAGATCCTGTTACTTTCAAAATATAAAGGTTGGGTATGTTATACAGGGTATTTACAAAGTTATAACCAATTTTATATGAAAATCGTAACAAGTTCAACTCACTGTATAAATAAAAATAAGCACAACGGCAATGGTTTATTGATGCCATATTTTATTTATTGTCAAAATTTTTAAAAATGATTGATATTGCTAATTTACTTTATATCTAATAAAGGGTGAGTTAAAACTCAAGTAGGTAGGTACATTATTTTTTCAGTAAAATTTAAATGGGATACCCTGTATTTTATATCACTATTAAAAAGTACCATTACCGTACTTTAATTTGTATACAACATTCCCTATTCGTCTGTCTACGCAAAAGAAAAAGTAATTAAAAATGCGTGATCAAGGGATCAGGCACGTCAACTTCTGTCGGTTTTTCAACAAAAGCTTTGATGGTTCGCAATACGTATTTGGACGGGTTTGCGAGTGGTTTGTTGGTTTTGGAGCGCCTGAGTTGAAAATATCAACAAAAAACATTCATACATTAAAAATTTAACTTTGTTTCTGGTGAAGCAACACAGTTGGAAAAAGCAGCTGATATAATATTATAATTGTCACCGGAAAGCAAAAAAGGTAACGCACAACTTGGAAGAACCTATAGTTTTCTAACTTCGCTTCTGGTGAAGCAACAGGGTTGGAACAACCAGATATATTATAATTGTGTCACCGGAAAGTGAAAAAGGTAACTCACAACTTGGAAGAGCCTATAGTTTTCTAACTTCGCTTCTGGTGAAGCAACGGAGTTGGAACAAGCAGATATATTATAATTGTGTCACCGGGAAGCGAAAAAGGTAACGCACAACCTGGAAGAACCTATAGTTTTCTAACTTCACTTCTGGTGAAGCAACAGGGTTGGAACAACCAGATATATTATAATTGTGTCACCGGAAAGTGAAAAAGGTAACTCACAACTTGGAAGAGCCTATACTTTTCTAACTTCGCTTCTGGTGAAGCAACGGAGTTGGAACAAGCAGATATATTATAATTGTGTCACCAGGAAGCAAAAAAGGTAACGCACAACTTGGAAGAACCTATACTTTTCTAACTTCGTTTCTGGTGAAGCAATGGAGTTGGAACAAGCAGATATATTATAATTGTGTCTCCAGAAAGCGAAAAAGGTAACGCACAACTTGGAAGAATCTATAGTTTTCTAACTTCGCTTCTGGTGAAGCAACAGGGTTGGAACAACCAGATATATTATAATTGTGTCACCGGAAAGTGAAAAAGGTAACTCACAACTTGGAAGACCCTATAGTTTTCTAACTTCGCTTCTGGTGAAGCAACGAGTTGGAACAAGCAGATATATTATAATTGTGTCACCGGTAAGCGAAAAAGGTAACGCACAACTTGGAAAAGCCTATAGTTTTCAGGGACTACCTTTTTCGCTTTCCGGTGACACAATTATAATATATCTGATTGTTCCAACTGCGTTGCTTCACCAGAAACGAAGTTAGAAAACTATAGGCTCTTCCAAGTTATTCGTTACCTTTTTCGCTTTCCGGTGACACAATTATAATATATCTGCTTGTTCCAACTGCGTTCCTTCACCAGAAACCAAGTTGGAAATCTATAGGTTCTCCCAAGTTGTGCGTTACCTTTTTCGCTTTCCGGTGACACAACTATAATATATCTGCTTGTTCCAACTGCGTTGCTTCACCAGAAACGAAGTTAGAAATATATAAGTTCTTTCAAGTTGTGCGTTACCTTTTTCGCTTTCCGGTGACAATAATTATAATATTCTGCTTGTTCCAACTGCGTTGCTTCACCAGAAACAAAAGTTAAATTTTTAATTTATGAATGTTTTTTTATATACTGATAACGATTTCCGAAGTGAAACTCGAAACGTCAAGTAAACTTGATTTCAAACTCGAATTGTGACTTATGTCCAAATAAAATAGTAAATCTTATTTTGTATTTCTCACGCCGGTAAGAAGACAACAATGAAATGACCTTTTTTACATTGGTCCGCATGTATATTTTTTATTTCAGCTTCGAGATGGATGACGTCACTAGTATGTAAATGCCAAAAAATCATAATTTAAAAATATGTCCGGATTTTTTAGTCGTCGGTTTACGAAATAATGAATTTATTCCATTTGATTTTGCCACACTGTAGAACGTAGAACTAATAATAATTATTAAGTTACATAATATTTATTTAATTATAAAATTGCATAAAGTTATAAATTTAAAAAGCCATCGTCGTCATCTGAATAGGGAATCTTACTGATTCAAAAACAGCTTTCTTTGAAACACTTCCGATATCAGGACATCGAGATTCATTTTTCGGAAAAATAACAAAGAGTGCGAGCGGAGAAATCAAACTTGTTTGGTTTCGCTGTTTTGCTCTATGATTTCTGCCACTATGTTATCGAACACCCTATGTAACATTCTAATTAATTTTATAAATGTGAATCTAAAAGTTGGCTACAATTTTTGTTATTAACTTTTATTGCTATCTATTACTATAACGGATCTACGTAGCTTTACCCCACTAATCAATCACCCTGTACATTATTTAATTATATATGTAAATAAATTCTAATACGGTAAGATTCTCCTAAATTGATACGACCCAAGTCCAATGATAAATCGCTGTACCGTTTAGACACGACGATAAATTAAAACAACTCGATCCTTGTGATAAGTTGATACCAACCTCAACCCAACTCCAACTTTGATAAGTCGTGCGATGCACCGTTTAAAGGGTCGTTTAAACACAGCGATAAGTCACAGCAACTAGTTGTGATGACAAGTTGAAACGCTGTTTAGACGCTGCGATTCAATGCGATACCACCTTCAACCCAACTCCAACTTTGATAAGTTGTGCGATGCACCGTTTACACACAATGATAAGTTGCAACAACTCGATTGACCTTGATAAGTTGTTTGATTTATCGCTGTGTTTAAACGATCCTTAAGGGGCGTTTAAACACAGCGATAAGTCCAGCAACTAGTTGTGATGACAAGTTGCTGTGATTTGTTGAGGTTGAAACGCTGTTTAGACGCTGCGATAAGTTGACCACAACAAGTTGAAGAGGGGACCATTGTGTACATTAGACCCTTTTAGACCCTTCAATGAATTATAACTAGTTTTCATCGTAAACAAATAGATCCTGTTACTTTCAAAATATAAAGGTTGGGTATGTTATACAGGGTATTTACAAAGTTATAACCAATTTTATATGAAAATCGTAACAAGTTCCTCACTGTATAAATAAAAATAAGCACAACGGCAATGGTTTATTGATGCCATATTTTATTTATTGTCAAAATTTTTAAAAATGATTGATATTGCTAATTTACTTTATATCTAATAAAGGGTGAGTTAAAACTCAAGTAGGTAGGTACATTATTTTTTCAGTAAAATTTAAATGGGATACCCTGTATTTTATATCACTATTAAAAAGTACCATTACCGTACTTTAATTTGTATACAACATTCCCTATTCGTCTGTCTACGCAAAAGAAAAAGTAATTAAAAATGCGTGATCAAGGGATCAGGCACGTCAACTTCTGTCGGTTTTTCAACAAAAGCTTTGATGGTTCGCAATACGTATTTGGACGGGTTTGCGAGTGGTTTGTTGGTTTTGGAGCGCCTGAGTTGAAAATATCAACAAAAAACATTCATACATTAAAAATTTAACTTTGTTTCTGGTGAAGCAACACAGTTGGAAAAAGCAGCTGATATAATATTATAATGGTAACCGGAAAGCAAAAAAGGTAACGCACAACTTGGAAGAACCTATAGTTTTCTAACTTCGCTTCTGGTGAAGCAACAGGGTTGGAACAACCATATATATTATAATTGTGTCACCGAAAAGTGAAAAAGGTAACTCACAACTTGGAAGAGCCTATACTTTTCTAACTTCGCTTCTGGTGAAGCAACGGAGTTGGAACAAGCAGATATATTATAATTGTGTCACCGGGAAGCAAAAAAGGTAACGCACAACTTGGAAGAACCTATACTTTTCTAACTTCGTTTCTGGTGAAGCAATGGAGTTGGAACAAGCAGATATATTATAATTGTGTCTCCAGAAAGCGAAAAAGGTAACGCACAACTTGGAAGAATCTATAGTTTTCTAACTTCGCTTCTGGTGAAGCAACAGGGTTGGAACAACCAGATATATTATAATTGTGTCACCGGAAAGTGAAAAAGGTAACTCACAACTTGGAAGACCCTATAGTTTTCTAACTTCGCTTCTGGTGAAGCAACGAGTTGGAACAAGCAGATATATTATAATTGTGTCACCGGTAAGCGAAAAAGGTAACGCACAACTTGGAAAAACCTATAGTTTTCAGGGACTACCTTTTTCGCTTTCCGGTGACACAATTATAATATATCTGATTGTTCCAACTGCGTTGCTTCACCAGAAACGAAGTTAGAAAACTATAGGCTCTTCCAAGTTATTCGTTACCTTTTTCGCTTTCCGGTGACACAATTATAATATATCTGCTTGTTCCAACTGCGTTCCTTCACCAGAAACCAAGTTGGAAATCTATAGGTTCTCCCAAGTTGTGCGTTACCTTTTTCGCTTTCCGGTGACACAACTATAATATATCTGCTTGTTCCAACTGCGTTGCTTCACCAGAAACGAAGTTAGAAATATATAAGTTCTTTCAAGTTGTGCGTTACCTTTTTCGCTTTCCGGTGACAATAATTATAATATTCTGCTTGTTCCAACTGCGTTGCTTCACCAGAAACAAAAGTTAAATTTTTAATTTATGAATGTTTTTTTATATACTGATAACGATTTCCGAAGTGAAACTCGAAACGTCAAGTAAACTTGATTTCAAACTCGAATTGTGACTTATGTCCAAATAAAATAGTAAATCTTATTTTGTATTTCTCACGCCGGTAAGAAGACAACAATGAAATGACCTTTTTTACATTGGTCCGCATGTATATTTTTTATTTCAGCTTCGAGATGGATGACGTCACTAGTATGTAAATGCCAAAAAATCATAATTTAAAAATATGTCCGGATTTTTTAGTCGTCGGTTTACGAAATAATGAATTTATTCTATTTGGTTTTGCCACACTGTAGAACGTAGAACTAATAATAATTATTAAGTTACATAATATTTATTTAATTATAAAATTGCATAAAGTTATAAATTTAAAAAGCCATCGTCGTCATCTGAATAGGGAATCTTACTGATTCAAAAACAGCTTTCTTTGAAACACTTCAGATATCAGGACATCGAGATTCATTTTTCGGAAAAATAACAAAGAGTGCGAGCGGAGAAATCAAACTTGTTTGGTTTCGCTGTTTTGCTCTATGATTTCTGCCACTATGTTATCGAACACCCTATGTAACATTCTAATTAATTTTATAAATGTGAATCTAAAAGTTGGCTACAATTTTTGTTATTAACTTTTATTGCTATCTATTACTATAACGGATCTACGTAGCTTTACCCCACTAATCAATCACCCTGTACATTATTTAATTATATATGTAAATAAATTCTAATACGGTAAGATTCTCCTAAATTGATACGACCCAAGTCCAATGATAAATCGCTGTACCGTTTAGACACGACGATAAATTAAAACAACTCGATCCTTGTGATAAGTTGATACCAACCTCAACCCAACTCCAACTTTGATAAGTCGTGCGATGCACCGTTTACACACAATGATAAGTTGCAACAACTCGATTGACCTTGATAAGTTGTTTGATATATCGCTGTGTTTAAACGATCCTTTACACACAATGATAAGTTGCAACAACTCGATTGACCTTGATAAGTTGTTTGATATATCGCTGTGTTTAAACGATCCTTTATACCTACGCCTTTAAATTTTATCTTTATCAATTTGGCTCCGAATTCCATCCTAATACATCGATTTACTTGATATTTTCACAGTAAGTAGGGAATAGATCGAGAAACAAAGTCTACCCTATGCCGATGTGTGCTTTTATCGTGGGGGTGGCTCCCACCCCTTCTCGGGGGTGGAAAATTTTTTGGTTAAAATAGCCACGGAAATGCCTAGATATCCTAATTCTAAGCAAAAAACTGTTCTATAATTTTTTTTTGAAAACTCAATAATTTTTTAGTTATGCGGGGTTAAATATTGACCATTTTCATTGAAAAATGACACCTTTGCGGACGGTTTTTTGCGAATACCCTAAAAACTATGAATCTAACGAAAAAATTATATAAAATATTTTTGTAGCTTATAAAAAAGCAGAGATTCGTTCCTTCATAAATGAAGAGATAAGTGGATAAAGGTCATATGTCACATTTTTTGAGAAAATTGTTTTATTAGCTTTTTGTTCTTGTAATATGCTGTTTAACCTGTTAAAATTTTAAAATTACCTATTTTTAGCAAAATAAAAATAACAGGAAGGTATTAAAGCAATATGTCACACAATGATTTCCGAATTGTGGTGGATAAAGGTATTATGTCCTAAATTACGTTTGGACATCATACCTTTATCCACGTCAAATGTGTAAATATGCAGAATTTTCTACTACTTACTATTTGGATAAAGGTAATATGTCCACAAAACTTGAAATATTTGGCTTTGGGTAACTTTTTTTCAATTTAGTTTAAAGCGTAAAAAGGTACCTTCAGATACCTGTTTAAAAAAGTATACCAATGCAAATTTATAAAAAAAATAATTAACTTGGAACAAAAGACACTAAAATGCTCATTACTCAAAAACATTATTTTGTGACATATGACCTTTATCCACTTATGTCTTCAAATCTTCTAATAGTTATAATACAAAAAAGATATGGTAGGTGAGAAGAGTTTGTTTTTTTGGTGCATGCTCAAATCGGTGTATTAAAACCAGTGATGTGGGAGAGAGAATCCCTCCCACATCACTGATTAAAACTGAAATAACAGAGAAACGGTAGATTTTACGTGTATAATAAATAGTACTACTACCTTTTGTAGTGCTTGAAAAGACCTTTAAACGAGCAACATTAAATGTCAATTCCGTTAAAACTGACGTTAAAACTGAGCGAGATATGCTGCAAAAAATTGATGACTAATGTATTTTAAGAAAAAATGAGAAGTAATTTTAACCCCCATCCACCAGAATTTAAATACGTCATTTTCCTGCTACAATACTTTTTATTGTAATGTTATTTCTATAGGGTCGTTTAAACACAGCGATAAATCAAACAACTTATCAAGGTCAATCGAGTTGTTGCAACTTATCATTGTGTGTAAACGGTGCATCGCACAACTTATCAAAGTTGGAGTTGGGTTGAAGGTGGTATCGCATTGAATCGCAGCGTCTAAACAGCGTTTCAACTTGTCATCACAACTAGTTGCTGTGACTTGTCGTTGTGTTTAAACGACGCTTATGGGACAACATAAAGTTTAGGGCAACGGCCATGCAACAGCATGAATTTTGTGAACAGTGTTGCCATATCTGTTTATAATTTAGACATGAATTTAGACCTTGTTTAAAATGTTTTTTTTATAATTTAGATGTTTATTTCATAGGTTAGTTTGTTCATTTAAGTTAGTTTCTTTTTATTACTATTTAGTATTTTAGATATTTTATTAGTTAGAGTTTACAGTCTACAGTTTAAGTTAGTTTCTTTTTATTACTATTTAGTATTTTAGTATATTTTATTAGTTACAGTTTAGAAATCTTCACATTGTTTAGTGTTTCTATTAACTATTGCCACTATTGATTTTTATATAATTTTAATGCTTTTAATATATTTTCTGATTTATATCTAACATTTGTTTTTGATTTTTAAATTATACAGTATGTCCCTGTAAGTTGTATCCATATGGAAAACTTTTTTATTATTAATTTTACGAAAAACAGTTATTCTTTATAAAAAGCTCTGCATGGTCCAAAACCTAAGATTTAACCATCAAATATCAAATTTTTTGAATATTATACGAGGTATGTCAAAAAGTTTGAATTTCACTCAAGAGTAAAGTAGCTTTATTTTTCGTAATATTGGAAATTGCTATTATGAGAAGTTGTTTGGAATTAAAAACTATATTCTAGTATGCAATTACATCCTTCTAATTGAAAAAAAAATTTTTTTTGAAAAATTATGGATAACTATCATTATTTTTTCAGTTATTTCAATTCTGATTACTCTTATTATTAATTTTACGAAAAAAAAGTGATTCTTAATAAAAAGTTCTGGATGGTCTAAAATTTAAAATACAATGATCTTATATCAAATTTTATCAATTTTATACGAGGTATGTCAAAAAAGATAAATTTAGATCAAAGGTAAAGTACCTTTATAGTTCAGAATTAGATGGATGTAATTACATACTGAAACATAGTTTTTAATTCTAGATAACTTTTCATTATAACAATTTTCGATATTGTGAAAAATAAAGCTACTTTACTCTTGAGTCAAATTCAAACTTTTTGACATACCTCGTATAAAATTGATAAAATTTGACAAAAGATGGTTGTATTTTAGATTTTAGACAATGCAGAACTTTTTATTAAGAATCACTTTTTTTCGTAAAATTAATAATAAAAGAGTTATCTGAATTAAAATAACTGAAAATAATGTTAGTTATCTATAATTTTTTAAAATAAATTTTTTTCAATTAGAAGGATGTAATTGCATACTAGAATACAGTTTTTAATTCCAAACAACTTTTCATAATAGCAATTTTCAATATTGTGAAAAATAAAGCTACTTTACTCTTGAGTGAAATTCAAACTTTTTGACATACCTCGTATAATATTCAAAATATTTGATATTTGATGGTTAAATCTTAGGTTTTGGACCATGCAGAGCTTTTTATGAAGAATAACTTTTTTTCGTAAAACTAATAATAAAAAAGTTTTCCATATGGATACAACTTACAGGGACATACTGTATATTGTGTTATGTATTCAATTTTGAATTTTAGATGTTACAGTAAGAAATATTTTATAACATGGCAACACTGTCAGTGTTTTTAGATTACCTCAAATGTCAACTACAAATTGGTTATGTTTGGTTGCCCTAAACTTGATGTTGTCCGATCAAAAAGTTGGAGGGGTTTAAAATGAATGGTTTAAAAAAAATTAAATCACAAATTAAAGAACAAATTTATTGACAAATTGTACTTGTATGGACTAGGGTCTGTTTAATTGTGAAAATCTGATCTGCCCGCTCAAAAACTTGTCTTATATTTCCCTATTTAGCCTTTTGTTTGAAGTTTAATTTTGTTTTCCAATAATAGCGATGGTATAGTCGGTTCGCTAAACTCAGACACAACTGGCTAGCGATTTTAGTAGGTAATTTTTTTTTTTGGCCAATTTTGGCAAAATTACTAACTATTTATTAACTATTTAGTAATTTTTTTTGCTAAACTTTATTAAATTACTTACTAAAATCACTAGCCAGTTGAGTCTCAGTGTAGCGAACCGAATATATTACCTAAACTGTGCCTTGCAGTGCTGTATCCCTATATTACTTACATTTTGCAATATGGCTTTGCGTATAAATTGTACATAAAATAGGTTTTTTACATTGTTTTGGATTTTTTCTGCAGCTTTCTGCAGTTATTGTATTATCTTCGCATCATTTGATCTTGTTAATTGTTGTCACTAATTCGACCAATTTTAATCTCAATTTCGTCCGGTATGTTATTAGTATTCCAGTAGTTAAATTTTTTTGATATCAAACAATATTTCTTCATATTCAAAATATATTCTTTCAATAATTAAAAAAAATATTTATGAAATTATATCCTGTAATAGTGGGAATAAATTAATTCACATTGCAAACAAAGCCGAAATCTCAAATACCAAATGAAGCTCTACTCTAGAGTTTCACTTCCTCCTAAAAATAAATCACCTCCAAATAGTCCTGTCGCCAGGGGGGGTACAACGGCCTCGTTAATTCAGATGGACTTACTCAAGTTTTTTTTATGTATTTTGACCCGTAGAACACGAATTTTTTGGGTAACAGTTGATCCGGATGTCGATAAGATTGTTATAGACCAAGAACTTGAGGAATCAAATAACAGCGATTTTTGGCAAAACAAAACAATATTTTGTATTTTTTGGGCCATTTTAAGTAAAAAATATTTCTACAAGTTTTTTCGTAGGATGCACAGTTTTCGAGATAAACGCGGTTGAACTTTAAAAAAATCGAAAAATTGCAATTTTTGAACCCGAATAACTTTTGATTAAAAAATAAAATAGCAAGTCTGCTTACCGCATTTGAAAGTTTAAGTCAAATTATATCGGTTTTGATTATTTGCATTGGTAAAAATTTATTTTTTTATTGTTTAACAAAGCTATAAACACGTACGGTTTCCCGTGCTTTTACATGCGTTTTAACGCATGTAACGTAGAAATAGTCTTGATTGCACTAGTACCTATTCTACCTATTCGTTCGATTTTAAATGAGAAATCATAGAAACACCACTCACGCACTAGTTGTTTGTAGCTTTGTTTAACAATAACACAATAAATTTTTAGCAATGCAAATAATCAAAACCGACATAATATGACTTGAACTTTCAAAGGCGCTAAGCAGAATTGCTATTTTATTTTTTAATCAAAAGTTATTCGGGTTTAAAAATTGCAGTTTTTCGATTTTTTGAAAGTTCAACCGCGTTTATCTCGAAAACTGTGCATCCTACTAAAAAACTTGTAGAAATATTTTTTGCTTAAAATGACCCAAAAAATACAAAATATTGTATTGTTTTGCCAAAAATCGCTGTTATTTGATTCCTCAAGTTCTTGGTCTATAACAATCTTATCGACATCCGGATCAACTGTTACCCAAAAAATTCGTGTTCTACGGGTCAAAATACATAAAAAAAACTTGGTTAAGTCCATCTGAATTAACGAGGCCGTTGTACCCCCCCTGGCGACAGGACTAAAAATAATGAAACGTTTCCACACTTTATAATGAAGTTATTTTATATTATTATTATGTTTTCATGAATTTATTTTTAATAAATTATAATACATTAATTAATAAAATAATTAATATTAAATAGTCACTAATTTGTTAAGGTTTTACAGCATACGTTTTTTTTATGTATTAATACATTTTTTATTCAATTAATAATTCGTATAAGAATGTATGTATAATTTGCATTTTAAACAATTAATAATTAAATTTAAAATTAATTAAGTTTTAAATTTAATTAATTAATATTTTATATTACAGAAGTATTTTCTATAATGAGATATTCATTTCATTATTTATCTTCCTGTTTTATAATGGTAAAGATGGGCAGCCTTTTTTAACAGAAGTTTCTCAGTGAATTTTTGAGTACGTATTCTTAATCAAGTAAGAGAAAAGTTTAATCCTCTTTAAAATTTAACACATCATTTTCTTTTCTATTACAGTATTTATTTTGGGTTACGTGTCTAATTAATTCTTTTGATATGGATCAACGTCGGAAAAATATTATTTTAAGACAACTGGTTCTTTAATATATTATTCCCTATGCTTCGTCGAACACCGTACCGGCCATCTGGCTGCTGATACAGGTTGCGTTCATTACTGCGCAGCACATTTGTACAGGTAAACATATCGAATTTACAATTATTGTAAGACGAAATAGTTATTTATGATATAAGTGTTAAAAAAGTACACGTTTAAGGCACGCATGTGAAAGTTTGCAGAATGAGCGAAGCGAGTTCTGCAATTCACATGTGTGCCTTAAAAATGTACTTTTTAACACGTATATCATACAATATTTTTTCTACAAACGTAATTACAGGACAATATCTACAAAAACTTTTACTTGAACTTGACTGACATTCCATTTTTATATTTTTTTGACATTACATCAAAATTGCCTATACGGTCAATACGAATTGCAGTGCCTTAAAGTAGCATTTTTAACGCTCGTATGGAGTGCTAAAAATTGCATTTTTAACACTGTTGTAGAAAAAATTATTTTATCTACTCTATGTCATATTATGTATAAGTTTTTAGTTTGTGAAAACTATCATTATAGATAGCAGTGCGTGGTGAAGTGTTTAAAGTGTGCGTGAAGTAACAATGTATTTTAAATGGGACTTACTTTTTCGCACTGTTTTTGACACACTTTCATATAATCAAATATCCTTAACTTTCGCGTTGTCATGGTGATGACATAATGAGCAATAAATTACGACAAAAGTTTTGACAGTTTTGTGGTTTGAAAGAATTTAGAATTTTTAAATGTCGAAGTTCTAAAAATTGTGGAATAGAAATAAATTCCAGTGATGAAGAGTTACAGTTTTTTTATTTGTTCATCATAGATAAAATATTGTAAGAAGCGTGAAGCGTGAAGTAGTTTTTGCGAACTTACGCGATGTATAGCACTCGCTCCGTTGTCGCTCGTACTCTAAACATCGCGTGCGTTCGCAAAAAGCATACTTCACGAATTGTTTCATAAATAACTATTGTCATTACTTTTTAAACATTATTAGAAATATGAACTATAATTGCCAGACATTTTTGTGGTTTAAAAAGTAATGACAAAAAAATGTTTCGTCCTAAAATCATTTAAATTCCATATACAGGGTGATTGATGAGTGTGATAGAGCTCAGTAGATCCGCTATATCAATAGATAGCAATAAAAGTTGATAACAAAAATTGTAGCCAACTTTCAGCTTTACATTACGAAATTAGTGAGAATCTTACAGGGTGTTCGATAACATAGTGGCAAACCAAACTTATGTTTTTTTTAATGGAGCACCCTAAATTTTTATTTTATATTCGAAATTCTCTTAACTTTCCCATCACAGAAATATAAAGGTTTGTTATGTTATATTGGGCATTTACAAAGTTATAACCAATTTTTTATGAAAAACGTAACAAGTTCAGCTCCCTGTATAATTAAAAATAAGCACAACAGCAATGGTTTATTGGTGCTATATTTTTTTGTTGATTGTCAAAATTTATAAAAATGGTTGATATTGCTAATTTTCCTTATATTGAATACAGGGTGAGTCAAAACGCAAGTACATTCTTTTCTCAGAAATTTTAAATGGAACACCCTGTATTTTATATCACCATCGAAAAGTATCATTAGCGTAGTTTAATTTTTGTATAATATTCCCTATACCTAAAGGACATCGCACACATCTTATGGAAAATATAATGTCACTCAAATTCAATAAAATTTATACGAATAGATTCGTTTTAAATTAACGGCCAAATCTTATCATTGCGCCAACTCTTAATTATGATTAATTACGGCGCAAATTGCAATTAAAGTTTATCGAAATCACATTTTTTGAGTCAGTAAAAGTGTCAGTTATTATTGCTCTGGGTGCTATTCAAAAGAGCTTAAACCCCCCGCTGGGCCTAAGCAAATTAGTGAAACTAATCCTCTGATTTATGGAGTACCGACAATTTGGGTGTTTTAAAATATTTTTTCTCTCTCTAAATTATGTACGTATCCATTTGATTTCAGATTTATTTATATCAATTTCTGCTCTTATTATTGAAAATATAGAGTTGGCGCAATGATAAGATTTGACCGTTAATTTAAAACGAATATATTCGTATAAATTTTATTGAATTTGAGTGACATTATATTTTCCATAAGATGTGTGCGATGTTTTTTGTTAGTTTTCGAGATATTTTCATTTTTCAGAGCAAGTTATTAATTAAGGTGTTCTATTTAAAATTACTGAGAAAATAATGTACTTGCGTTTTGATTCATCCTGTATTCGATATAAAGAAAATTAGCAATATCAACCATTTTTATAAATTTTGACAATCAACAAAAACATATGGCACCAATAAACCATTGCTGTTGTGCTTATTTTTATTTATACAGGGAGCTGAACTTATTACGATTTTCGTAGAACATTGCTTATAACTTTGTAAATACCCTGTATAACATAACAAACCTTTATATTTTTGTGATCGAGAAGTTAACAGGATTTTGAATATAAAATAAAATATATGGCGTTCCATTTAAAAAAAACATAAGTTTGGTCTGCCACTATGATATCGAACACCCTGTAACATTCTAACTAATTTAGTAATGTGAAGCTCAAAGTTGGCTACAATTTTTGCTATTAACTTCTATTACTATCTATTACTATAGCGGATCTACTAAGCTTTATCACACTAATCAATCACCCTGATTTTGTATTTACCTGTACAGATGTGCTGCGCAGTAATGAACGCAACCTGTATCAGCAGCCAGATGGCCGGTACGGTGTTCGAGGAAGCATAGGGAACAATATATAAAAGAATCAGCTGTCTTAAAATAGTTTCTCGAAAACGTTGCTAGACCACTCTTAGACCATTATGCCTTAGCGTTAGCCTTCCTCATGTTTCTCTTTATATGTATTTTTACGCATTTTCATACTGTTTTCTCACATACTACTATTCTTACATAGAATTTCTTTTCATACCATTCCAGTTCTTATGTTTTGTTTATGCTGTGCTGTCCATCTTTCAGTTTTTAAGTTATTCTTTTCGCAAGTTTTGTTGTTTTGTATTGCAAATGCAATTTCTTATCATTTTTTATGTAGCTTGATACATGATGTGACAATCTTAATAAATTATAAAGAAATAAAAAAATTTAAAAGAGTTTAAAAAAATACAAAATGAGTTTTTAGGTTATAAATAGTTGTTATTAAATGTATCACAAGGTTTACCAAATAAATTTTATCTAACAATGTGTTGAGTTTTAATTACACCCTATTATTAATCGAATATTTATATTTTTTAATTGAAAATGTTTCGTACAGTATTTCTGCAATTTTTCAGTTCCAACGAGTTCTAACTAAGTAGCATATAGATGTAAAGCAATGCCAAATACAATGGTTATAGTTGGCAAAAACTTATGTTAAAAAATAATAATTAACTAAATTAATAATAATGATTAATAGTAATTAATAAATTAATTAAATACACTAATACAAAATTATAACTACAATACAAAAAGTAAGAAAATATAAAAAGTGGTGGTAATAATGTTCTAAGGTTAAATTTATAAACAAAAATATTTCGAAAAATGAAGCTAGTTAGCGAGATACAAACTCAAACAAAGTACATACTATTTTCTCTTAGCTTCATTTTTTTATTTTGTTCATTTAAACTTAATCTTAGAGCATTATGAACCTACCTACCATTTAGAATTTTTGTGACATTTTTGTATTTTAGTTATAATTGTGTAATGTATTTTTTATAAAGCTTTTCCACAACTTTTCCCAACTATAACCTATAACCATTGTAATTGACATTGCTTTACATCTATATGTTACTTCACAATCGTTAGAGCTGAAGAAGTCCAGAAATATTGCACGAAACGTTTTCTATTAAAAGACTAAATCAATATTTTTATTTTTTTAATTCTCCTTGACCGATAACCTCAATAATTGCAGTGAGATTTTTATTTTTATCTCACTTTGTATATTTCAGTTTAAACAGTCATACTCCTTGCTACACAGAGTCAGTTTTATGCATGGAACGCGTCATTTATCTCGAAAACGACTTTCACGATTTTTATAGATTTTGGTGGGTAAGGGTCCTTTCGGCCGATATAGCATTGTTTGCATTGCATTGTCGTCAGCTATTTCGTTTTTCTAGAAATCTAACAAACTTTCTTAGTTCAAATGGAACACCCTGTATAATTTTTTACGTTTTGGAATCCTTAAGAAATAATAATTATTTATCATATAATATTCCCTATCTATATCTACCCATTTTATATAATAAAAGGTTTTCTCATTTATAAAATAAATTGTTTGTAACTCGAAAACGATCAGCTTTAGAGAAAAATTACAAAACACCCATTTTGTTCCCAATCATCCAAAGAACCTAAAATAGTGGCTACCCGGGCCGAAAAAATTGATTTTTATAATTTGTTTGAACTTTTGTTTTTTAAAGAAATGCAGCAATATCTCCAAAATTACGGCATTTAGGTATAGGGAATATACAAAAATAATCAGTATTTCTTAAGGACTTCAAAACGCAAAAAATATACAGGGTGCCCCATTTGAAATAAGAAATTTCAGTAGATTTCCAGCAAAACAGAAGATCTGACAACAATGTAAATACCACTATAATATCGGCCGCATTACAAGACCCTTACTCACTAACACCTATAAAAATCATGCAAGCCATTTCCGAGATAATTAAGGCGTTCCATACATAAAACTCACTCTGTATATTATATCTGAGTATAAAGCGACAAAGTTAGTTTCTAGTTTTATACCGTTTTCCTCCTAAATTTCCCTTTTGTCCAATAAAAGCGCACGTAAATCGCTCTCCCTTTAGAAAACTCACCCGAGAAGCAATTCAGCGTTAGTTTTGTGTACATTAAGGAGAGTAAATTCCATTTGCTAAAAAAGAGAAAAGACGGGGATGCACCTGAAGAACAAAGAACGGATTATCCTGTACTTAGCATAAAATGAAAGCACAAGATCTGTAATCAGTAGATTGGATGAAAGACGTACAAAATTATTTGTTACAAATAGAGCTTTGATAACGGTACACTATGCTATTTATTATTTTTATCTTTTAGGTGGCAAAGTGCTAATCACTACTGATGTTTTCATATTTGAGACAGCTTCACAGTAAACTATAATAGCTAAAATAGAGAGTGATATAGTGATAAACATGTATGAAATAAGAAAAAGTAGGTTTGAATTGTTTAGTTTAGTAGGGTCTAGCAAGAAAAGAAACAACAATATATACAAAAAAATTTAGACTTTACATCAGCCTCCATTCATCGAACTTGTCAAAGTCAATATAATGATGAGACTGCATGAATATCTACACTGATGAATGAATAACTACATTCAAATAAATACATAAAGACGTTCTTACATTTAATTTCCAATCTCATTTCTTTCTCTGTGGTAGGGGTTTCTGTAATATTTTAACAGAAACAAAATTAGATCTGTTCAAAAGAACGATACAAGAGAAAAGATAATATTTTATTCAGCATATACCACAAACGTTTCAAAATAATATTAGAGATGGTTTGACTAGGAAAGTTTTGGGGTAGTTCTGATTTCTTTCATTATATATGTATTTTGGGCTGCTGAATCCGAATATGAGATTTGCGGACAAAATTTCGTGACGGAACATTGAAAAAATCACCAAAAAATCGTAAAAATTCTGCTTTTTCTCGCTTTTTTACTTAGATCTCGAAAGCTATTAACTTTCAGTAAATGGTCTGTTAACAGAAATTAAAGTACTCAAAATTCTCTACAAATATCAGTAGGTATTTACTTTTTTTTTAGACGAACCGTTTGGTCTCAAATTCAAATTGAAAATTGCCAATTTTTAAAGGTCTAGGCAAAACCCACTTTCTACATTCCAAAACTTTATTTTTTATTAGAATGCTGTCATTTGATAAATTTCTCCTAGTTTTCTGCACAAATAATAAATGTTAGTTCATATGGTATGTCTCTTGTGACAGCTTCCATGAATCCATTCCATCCTAAGTCTCTGCATTCCCTAAGTCCGGGAATGTCTCTGCTTTTCCCTTAGAGCCACAGAAGATCACATATGGAGTCACAGTTTCCGTGTTGGTGTGAACATTTCCTTCGGATCTGTTATCTTGATTTCTGATAAACCTTGAGGTTTTGTCCATTTAAAATGAATTAGATGAACAGCTCCCTGACTTTCATAAACATCAGGCGCGGGTTTCGTTTTTAACCGAGGAATGGATTGGTTAGGAGCTACTGCATGCTTTGGTGTGATACAAGAAATGCCACCTATGACGTAAAAAGTGTGGTATCCGTCGATTGTATGTACTTACGTTAAAATCAGCGTTATCGTACACCTGCTGTGTAAATTTTCTGCGGAGAGACATTCTCGGTATTTTAGGATGGAATGGATTCATGGACGCTGTGACAAGAGACATACCATATTCATATTATGAACTAACATATATTATTTGTACAGAAAACTAGGAGAAATTTATCAAGTGACAGCATTCTAATAAAAAAATAAAGTTTTGGAATGTAAAAAGTGGGTTTTGTCGAGACCGTTAAAAATTGGCAATTTTCAACTTGCACTTTAGACCGAACGATTCGTCTGAAAAAAGAAGTAAATAGTGATATTTGTAGAGAATTTTAAGTACTTTAATTTCTGTTGACAGACCGTTTACTGAAAGTTAATAGTTTTCGAGATTTGAGCAAAAAAGCGAAAAAAAGTAGACATTTCTCGCGATTTTTTCAATGTTCCGTCAAGAAATTTTGTCCGCAAACCTCATATTCGGATTCAGCAGACCGAAATACATATATAATGAAAGAAATCAGAACTACCCCAAAACTTTCCCATTAGGGAGCTCTAGGAGTACAAATAGACTGAATTAGAAAGATATTTGGATAAAAAACGAAAGATTTCAAATTTAACACGTTTGATGCGTATATTTTTTTATGTACTCCTCCCAGTCCCAGAACCTGAAAGAATTTTTGTAATGTACCTAATGTAAATGAGCCCATGTCGTCGATAGCGACATACGCATGGAACGTGTTAAACAAAATTTCCAATGCCTACTACATAAACGAACCTCAATCGTTCATATTTACGAATATTATTGTTTGGGAAATGGCTGTGGTTTGTTATTGGCATTTTGATAACTCAACGGTGAAAATTAACAAAGGGAAAATGCTAACAATACTTAACAGTTCATTTGACACAATATGTCTATGCATTTGTGGGAAACGAATTGGCTGGGCTGATATCAATTTTAAGTTTCCTGTGTATAGAAGCTTTCATGAATATTTGAGAAAATGAGGTGGAATTTTAAACACTATGATTTTTCAATTTCTTCTTTTTCAAGTGACTTATAGTCTAAGATACGATATAAGGTCGATTTGCACCGATCTGTTTAATGGATAAAAATTATTAGATATGTAATTTAGGGGCGGAGGTAAATTCCAAGACATTAATTTCCTTACATTATAATAATAGTTTATAATATAGATAATATGCAAGACGTATAAATTATTATTTAATATTTACTGTAATAAGACAGACACTTTACAAAATCCATTCTAGTCATTTGATTAGACTGATATCTTCTTAATAAATTTACTATATTTTTCAATTTCAGTTTAACTTGTTTATCTTTGATAGGTTTTGCAATATGCAAACTTTAAATTTTAACATTCTACCTGAAATTCTTTAATTTTTTCAAAGAAAATATATATGGATGGATGCGTATTACAAAACTATAAATTAAAATGCGAAAATGACATTAAATCAAACACAAAACAATCTGATACGTCTTCTGGTTTTATATGTAAGGCCAAAAGTATGTTTGAGCCATTTGCCTCTTTCAGAATCATTTTTATATTCTGATGTTAAATCAAGAGACCAAGACATTTCTATACCAAGCTTAGTGTAGGTGAAATTTACAACCATGTATTTCAGTGTTCGGACACATTTCAATAATTGCACTCCTTTTCTAAATCTTCAAAAATTTTACTAGCATTAAACTCAATTTTGAGAGCTTTAAAAATTTCTGATTTTAACAAATAAAAAATATTGTTGTAAATTTCTGTTTTTTTGTTTGGTACTAAACAGTATAATAAAGAAATATAATGCCCATTAATTAGCCTACGAATAATGAATAATTGCAATATGCCATCCATGTAATAAAATTCAATGTGGCTAAAAGTCTTATATTTGTTTCACAACTAAATACAATTATCGTACTTTTGACACAGTTTATAAAGAGAAAATTTTCTCTCTTGGTTGTTTTTTGAGCACACCCCGTCACAAATTCTTGAACCTCATCAATATTGGAAGGAAGTCGACCAGGCATAATTTTTCGTCGATAATTATATATTTTTTCTTATGTAACTGACAACAATCGTAGTAATTGTTTCAGACAAATTAGATGCAAGTGCTTGGCGTATAATTTTTGCTGTTTTTTCAATTCTCTTGGGCTTTACGTTTACAATAGTTATAAACAATTTTTCGATCTAACTTCTGACAATCTGGTTCATGATTATGTTGTCGGCTACTTCTAGATATTGTAAAGTTGCACTAATAGTAAAAAATTTCTCACTACAAGTTGTTTTATCCTCCAGAATACTTCTTCACTTTTTAAAACTTTCACTTTATAAAAAATAAAATTTTCAAATACCAATACCACGTAAGGTTTACCTTTCACTTTCTATTAAACATTCCATATTTGTCAAAATTCCAATTGTGACTAAAAATAAAATACTATAATTAATTAATTAATTATTATAATTATAGGTACCTACTGTAATTTAATGGTAGATAAATAATTCAATTGAATGCCTTTTAGTAAAATCTACCTGAAATAACCATTTTGGTATTGGTGAGGAAAATACCTGTGGGATTGATTATGACATACCCTTATAATCGCAGGCAAAAGATTATTTTGGTGAGGAAATTACACCCGCCGGTAATTTAGCATGTTAACAATTACAAAAAACAAGGGTTGCCCGATGTAATCTTGTTCTAAGTATAATTAATTAATAATTAAAACATGCCATTTTTTTATAAATTAAAAATAAAAAATTTTCGACCCGGGCAGATATTATTTCAGATTTTTCTAAACAAAAAAAGGTCTTTTGTAATTTTTCTATAAAGTTGATCGTTTTCTAGTTATAAACAATTTAAAACTGAAAAAAGAACGAAAAATGACGATTTTCAAGGCTCAAAAACATAAGTATGACATATCATTTTTGAAATTACGAAGTACCTAAATTCAAGTTTAAACCTTATTCTATCAGTTCTTGATAAGTCTTTTGGACTTATTTCATTCTGAAACGTTGTTTTTTAGTTGGTAATGCCCGTCTCCCCATAAGAGACCTTCCTCATTTACAATTAAAAAAATAATTTTTAGAATAAAATATGGCTAAAATTCTTATCGAGACCTGATAGAAAAAGTTTTGAACTTGAATTTATGTACTTGCAGACATCTGCAATCAAAATTTTTTATTTTGTTCTCACGAAAATATCAATGTTTCAATTTAACTCAGTAACTTGTTAAAAATATCCCTAATTCTTAAAACATTTTTAGTCCTAGATGTCTACGATACATAAAAGGACCTCGCATTTCTACCCAAGTTATTAGTTCAATTGATATCTTGTTTTCACTTCCAATTGAAACACCCACCTATCTATAGCCAATCAACCTACATATCTTTATATCATATCAGCCTCCTCCTGTAATAACTTATACTACTTATCATAATTTCAACACTACTTTGATATCAGACCTCCACATACTACAGACTATCTAATTTACTCTTACAATTAGTACAATTAAACCAACAGCCCTCATTTTTCATTCATAGTAAACTCAACTTTCATCAACACAGTTGGACTTGCTTCCATTTTGAATACGAACCACAATCATCAACCTATACACATAAATAAAACATCGTAGCAAAAAATTTTTCCCAACTTAATTACTAGGTCCCAGATGTTCCTCAACATAAATGGATCCATTTTCGCTAATTAATTCATTTTCATTATCATTATGTATAGATGGTTGCATACAATTTGGCTAATTCTCCATCCACACTATAAAACTCATTTTATACTCTAATACATCTTACATAATTGGGGTAAACATTATTATAGCCACATCTTTATTGATGTTCGTTATTACTGTTGGAAATTTTTTAAAAATATCTTATCACAATCAGTTGGCTGAGGTAACACATGGTAACTACTACGTCACATTGTCACATTGTTCGGTTTGATTTTTGACACCTTTCAGAAACATCACTCAACTTTCATTCAGTTGCCGTAAAGTCATCGAAATGTAAACAACTCAATTTTTTGTATCCCACATGTTGGGAAGTTAAATACCTTACCTTAGGGCATTATTCCTGTTTGGGCCATTTGCCCATCACAAGGCATTTTATGTAAATATGCATCTATAAAGCATACATTTTATATTTGAAGGGTTATTACCCCGATATTTCTTTGGTGGCTCAGCTAGCATCCAGACTGTGAGTATAACCGCTTGTTTTTAACCTTAGTCATAATTTAAATATCAATTTTACATTAATAAAATAGGTTATACTTACTTTTAGGTCTTACACTGATGATGATTTTGTAATAAAATCGAAAACGTTTTGTTCTGATGTAGCCCTTTGGGGATTTTAATAAAATTTTATACCTTTTACAAAGGATTTATTTCAATTTTTGTGATTGATGGTATACAGCCAACTACAGGAAAAATTTTCTTTCCTTGTGGATTTTAATTAATGTTCAGTATTTTAGGACTAGTTTTAATGAAACAGTAAGGGGAAAAATTCTGAATATATTTTCCAAAATAGGTTCTAAATTATATTACCTGGCAGGTTGATGATTTCCGTACTGACGGTATACAGTACGCTTCATTGCGTTTTACTTCCCCCTAGCCCTAGCGAGAATTTCTAATCTGCATTGCCAATTTTGTGTTGATAGCTGCTGGATAATATCGATTGCTTTAAATTACATGTTGCAGACTTCGACATATTCACCTAGATATTCTTGTTATGGGATAAAAATTAACTTTTAGCAAAATTTTTTTCACAACAAAATATTCACACTTAATATTTTATATTTTTAGTATAGATACTATTTATGTATACAGAGTGTTGAATGAAATCCCGCTTCCCTAATTATTTTACAACAAAAGGCATGAGAAACTATTTGTAGAGGGCTATCTCTATTGAAAACAAATCTTAAAATTATTCTACGAATTAAAGACATTCTAAAATTTTGCAAAAATATAATAGGTACATTTAATAGGCCATCTCGAAAATTTAGATTTAGATTTTTAATACTTGTTCTTTTTTATTGAGGGACTTTTTCTAGATGAAATAAATCTTATGGAGCTGCCTTAAAAATATCTTGGAGCCTTTTTAATGTATACACTAAGGATTTCCACAGTTTTCACTGTATTACTTCACTCAACCGTTCTCTCAAGTTCTTTCTGTTTTGTCAGTCCCCCTTCCTGCAGATTTCTTCTTTCCATTCCTTTGTCCACTTCATCTCTGAAATATCTTCGGGGTCTACCTCTCTTTCTTCTTCCTATCTGACTGCACTGTGTTATTCTGTTTATCCAACGTTTTTTGTCTGCTCTTCTGACATGTCCGTACCAAGTTATTCTCTTCTGTTCTATGTAGTTTATAACCTATATCTGAGTTGATTCCCATTCTTTTCTTAATCAATATATGTTATTTATTCAATTTCTTCTTGTTACTTCGCAGCTTCTCCTTAGGAATTCCATCTCTGTTGTTCTCATTTGGTTTTATCTTTTTAATAATATTTAAAGTACACAACACCAACAGTAATAATAATAATTGTATTCTGTAATAGTAGGATTCACATGAACTACTGTAAGTAGATGCACTGTTTATATGATAATTATAGCTGATGGCTAATTAAAAAATATAGAATTCTTTGCAACAAGTAACTTTTTTACTACGCTTAATATTCAGCTGTCCCGTATAATTTCAGGACAACAATAATTTACTATTTAGTGGTGTTAACTTTAGAAGATCAAGTGATTACATTGTATATAAATGGTTTTCCATGCTTATGCGGGTGCAATTTTCTACATTTGAATATAATAATAGAATTAATAAACTATTAAAATTAGTCAATACAGAGCATAATTCATAAGACCATTGCCCCATTACAGATACAAAGTAGGTATGTAATTCTAAAATGTAAGCACAGAAGTAAACACATCAAGCACTAGCTGAATCGACCGACCATCATATTTGTATATTTTTATTAATTTTGTTTCCTATATTTTATGTATTTCAATTAGGTTTTAACCATCATCCAATTATAATTTAGTAACGAACGAAAATTGACACCTGCAAGACAGTAAAATGGAATTTGAAAAATACGAACTGGTTTGAATGGTAGGGGAGCCCAAGCGGGGATTTTTGCAGTTACTCGAGCGCATCAGATTATCACATGGGGAGAAACCTTGTACCATGTAAATGTACCTCTACCATATATTACGGCTCTTAATACGGGGTAGTTCGTTAAGGGGGGTCCGAAAAAAAATCTATCCTTAGAAAAACTCGAAACATTAAGATAAGGTAAGTTAAGCACATGCAAAAGTTTCACAAAAAAAGCGAATATTTCGCGAAATGAAAGTCAGATCGAAAAACTAAAAAATACGTGTTCTATATTTTTCAAAAATCTATCGAATGATACCAAACACGGCCCCCACGGAGAGGGGTGCGAGGTAAATTTAAAATTTTAAATACGAAAATATTTTGCGAAATGAAAATCAGATTGAAAACCTGCAAAATACACGTATTCAATATTTTTGAAAAATCTATCGAATGGCACCAAACACGACCCTCCCACGGAGGTGGGGTGGGGGGTTACTTTAAAATCTTAAATAGGACATTTTTTTATTGCAGATTTGTATTCTTTACGTAAATTAAATAAAAGCAACTTTTATTCGAGACATTTTTTCGAATTATGGATAGATGGCGCTATAATCGGAAAAAACGATTGTTGGAAATGGAAAATTAAATTAAAAAATGGAAAGTCCCCACTAAAATCAAAAACTTAACTTTTTTTGGTTTTAGGACCTACTCTTCACAACCCAATCGGTCCCCATAATTCTCCAGTAACTGCAAATTTAGCATACTTTCCTACCCTACTAGAATTTCAAAATTATATTGAGAATAATAGTCATAATCTAAATAAATGTAGATATAAACAAAGAAATATATTTATTTACAGCTTTAATTATAGAAGCAGCAAATAAAAATGTTAGAAGTAATAGATGCAACAACAACAAACATATTATGGGTGTACCGTAGTAGGATGAGGATTTCAAAGAAGAGATAAATCGATCCAAACATTTAATGAGTTTAAATGGCATAAAACTAAAGAAAACTGTGAAATTAAAAAAAAACAATGCTAGGCTAGGTATTCCGTCATAAGGGACAAACGTGATTCATGGAGAGAATATGTATAAAAACTTGATGGATCAACCCCTTTAACAGCCATTAATACCATTTATAAAAGTCCTGTAAAAATATGCAGTATATTTGCATCTGTTTATCAAAAAACTGAAATATCTTGAATGACACTCCTACTTTCTCTATAAATAGACAAGGCGAAAACCGCGGGTCCGTTGGGAAAATATTCCCATGAGATTTTTTTGCATAATCACATTCGTGAGACATCCCAGAATAAGGTTCAAGAAGTCGCTCACGTGAAAAGTGGTTCAATTTTTTTTTAATCAAATTGCAAAAATCAATATTAGGTTTTCTGGACCATTCTGGATAAAAAAGGTCTCTTATAATTTTTCTCTAAAGTCGATCCTTTTCGAGTTATAAGTAATTTAAAATTGAAAAGAACGAAAAATGGCGATTTTCAAGGCTTAATAACTCGGTTAAAAGTTATTATTATGAAAGTCAGAAAGTGACTAAATCAAAGTTTAATGCTCCTCCTACAAGATCCTGAAGAAATTTGTGTCATTATTTTATTACTAAGCTGTTATTTTTAAGTAATAATAACGAGCGCCATGCACGAGGTAGGCGGCCGTAAATGTGAGTGCAAGTAAGATGCACAATTGGACTGCCGGAGTGGCATCTCTCTCGCACTCAGCATTTACGGCCGGCTACCACGTGCATGGCGCTCAATATTATTACTTAAAAATAACAGCTTAGTAATAAAATAATGACAAAAATTTCTTCAGGATCTTGTAGGGGGGCCATTAAACTTTGATTTAGTCACTTTCTGACTTTCATAATAATAACTTTTAACCCAGTTATTAAGCCTTGAAAATCGCCATTTTTCGTTTTTTTCAATTTTAAATTGCTTATAACTCGAAAACGATCAACTTTAGAGAAAAATTATAAGAGACCTTTTTTATCCAGAATGGTCCAAAAAACCTACAAAAAAATTGTCCGCGCCAAAAATATTGATTTTTGCAATTTGATTAAAAAAATTGTTAAACAAAATTTGGCCCACTTTTCACGTGGGCGACTTCTTGAACCTTATTCTGGGATGTCTCACGAATGTAATTATGCAAAAAAATCTCATGGGAATATTTTTCCCAACGAACCCACCGGTTTCGCCTTGTCTAAAAGAATTGATGAAGAAAAACTATGTACACAATATGAAGATCAAAACAGAAAAGCACTAATTATATCACTAACCATGAATGGATTAGAAAACGTAGGTACTACTACAGAACTACGAGTATAAGAACTTGGACCAGACAATATGCCTGTTGTCTTTAGAAAACCCACATACTCCTCTGCTTCACTCCTACAGAAACTAGCCCAAAGTTTGCAAAATTGAATAATATCATCTATATCTATAAAATGGACTATCGTGATAATTTTATTATTTTTGATTTTACATACTGTTTTGGCTATTATGTCAGTTGGTTTTCTGCATGGATTGTCTCATTGTTAACATATATTTAACATTTTACACCACATTCTCCCAACTCACAAGGTTAGCTCCTGCAGGAAGACAAGTAATCTTGTTAACGATTAATAAGTAATCTATATTGTTAAATCTTTCTAGTAATGTAAAGACAAATAAATTCTATTAGAACAATTTCAGAAAAATATATACCAGCTTTTTTAAAGATCTATTTCTTTCTAATACGTTCAGTAGATAGCAAACAATTTTAATCCATTTACTGGGAAGTAAATCGTCAACTTTCTGAAGTCAATGCACGAATTCTAATTATTACCGCGTAATGGTCTAATATCACAGAATCCCCAAACTCCCACATATCAATCTTGAGTAAACGAAAATTTCATATAGTTGTAGTTTCTAACATTAACGTCACTATTTATGAATCCCCAGCAACCCTACACAGGCTATTAAACAAATAGCACACACAGTCCAATCAATTTCACCCCTTCTTAGCGCCTAGCGCAGTTCCTCTATGCCATGGTGGATATTGAATCCTGGGGCTCAACGTAGCAGTCTCTTTCGATGGCGATGTGCACGCTTCACGCTCCGGCAACCCCTAAGGGCTCTACCCCATTGGCTGCACCGTTCTATCTATTTATACACTCGCTCAAAACAATAGACGCACGATTCCGAATTTGTGGCTTTGTTTCAGTTCACCTCATTGAATTCCATCGTGAAGTAGGCCGTGACAGGACAGACCCGCAGATATTACGATGATTTAGATTTAGCTGAGAGAACTAAGGGTAAATGAGGTATTGGTTATTATAGTGTTTCTGTAGGATATGAAAGGGAAGGGTTAGCGAAACATGTAATAACGTATATCAAGGAAGTTTTGAGAAAAATTCTACAGCAGTTTAAGAGACAAGAATTTACCAGAAGAGATTATAATTCAATAAAATTGTGTTTTGACTAGGAAAGTTTTGGGGTAGTTCTGATTTCTTCCATTATATATGTATTTTGGGATGCTGAATCCGAATATGAGATTTGCGGACAAATTTTCGTAACGGAACATTGAAAAAATCGTAAAATTTCTACTTTTTCTCGCTTTTTTGCTTAAATCTCGAAAACTATTAACTTTCAATAAATGGTCTGTTAACAGAAATTAAAGTACTTAAAATTCTCCACAAATATCAGTATTTACTTTTTTTTAGACTAACCGTTTGGTCTAAAATTCAAACTGAAAATGGCCAATTTTTAACGGTCTCGGCAAAACCCATTTTTTACATTCCAAAACTTTATTTTTTATTAGAATGCTGTCATTTGATAAATTTCTCCTAGTTTTCTGCACAAATAATAAATGTTAGTTCATATGGTATGTCTCTTGTGACAGCTTCCATGAATCCATTCCATCCTAAGAGGCCGGGAATGTATCTGCTTTTCCCTTAGAGCCACAGAATATCAGGCACAGATGGAGTCACAGTTTTAGTTGGTGTGAACATTTCCTTCGGATCTGTTATCTTGATTTCTGATAAACCTTGAGGTTTTGTCCTTTTAAAATGAATTAGTTGAACAGCTTCCTGACTTCCATAAACCTCAGACGCAGGTTTCGTTTCTAACCGAGGAATGGATTGGTTAGGAGCTATATATACTGCATGTTTTGATGCAATATAAGAAATGCCACCTATGACGTGAAAAGTGTGGTATTCGTCGATTGTACGTACGTTAAAATCAGCGTTATCGTACAACTGCTGTGTAAATCACGGCAGGTCAATTTTCTGCGGATCGCCTGCGAATGCTGACACTTCCAGGCGAACAGCTTCTGTATAGCATGAACAAACCTCCAAAGAGGAAACTACATCAACTTATTTTCTTGAGCCGTACTTTTTGTAGAGAAAACGGCCAACTCTGCAAGGAATGGTGAAACGAATTATCTGGGCCTTACTGCCGCTACAAGACTTTGAGCAAACGCGTTGCTTGTCTGGAAGTGTCAGCAATCGCAGGCGATCCGAAGAAAATTAACCAGCCGTGCTTTCCACAACACGTATACGATAACACTGATTTTAACGTACATACAATCGACGGATACCACACTTTTCACGTCATGGGTGGCATTTCTTGCTCTTGTATTGCACCAAAACATGCAGTAGCTCCTAACACCAACCCATTCCTCGGTTAAAAACTAAAACCGCGCCTGAGGTTTATGGAAGTCAGGGAGCTGTTCAACTAATACATTTTGAAAGGAAAAAACCTAAGGTTTATCAGAAATGTTCATACCAACAGAAACTGTGACTCCATCTGTGCCTGATCTTCTGTGGCTCTAAGGGAAAAGCAGAGACATTCTCGGAATTTTAGGATGGAATGGATTCATGGAAGCTGTGACAATAGACATACCATATTCATATTATGAACTAACATTTATTATTTGTACAGAAAATTAGGAGAAATTTATCAAATGACAGCATTCTAATAAAAAAATAAGTTTTGGGATGTAAAAAGTGGGCTTTGCCGAAACCGTTAAAAATTGGCAATTTTCAACTTTCACTTTAGACCGAACGGTTCGTCTGAAAAAAAAATAAGTAGTGATATTTGTAGAGAACTTTATCTACTTTAATTTCTGTTAACAGACCATTTACTAAAAGTTAATAGTTTTCGAGATTTGAGCAAAAAAGCGGAAATAGCAGAAATTTTTCGCTTTTTTCGCGATTTTTTCAATGTTCCGTCAAGAAATTTTGTCCGCAAACCTCATATTCGGATTCAGCAGCCCAAAATACTTATATAATGAAAGAAATCAGAACTACCCCAAAACTTTCCCACTAGGGAGCTCGTAGAGTACAAATTGACTGAATTATTAGAATTTAGTTGAACTAAATTTATACATTATTTTTCTTTTATCTAAAATTTTTTCTTCTTTAAGTGCCGTCTTCTTAGTGAAGTTTCGCGATGACTTCTGCAAAGTCTTCTCTGTTTTGGGCTTTTCTTATTAAAGTTTAAAAATCTAATCCTGTCCATTCTTTGATGTTGCTCAACCAGGTCATTTGTCGTCTACCTGGGCCGCGTCTGCCTTCTATTTTTCCTTCCATAACAAGTTGATGGAAGTTATACCTTTCGTGTCTAAATATGTGTCCAAGATAAGATGTTTTACGTTTCTTGACAATTTCTGTGAGTTCACGTTCTCTATTCATACGCCTTAAAAGTTCTTCATTTCTAACGCAGTCGCGGTTCATGGAATTTTCAGCAAACGACGAAATACCCACATCTCAAAGCTGTCTAAACATCGTAACGAACTTAATGTTAACGTCCAAGCTTCCACGCCGTGTAATAGTATAATATACTGATGTGATCTTGATTATTGATATGAGATAATATTCTTATATGTCATTTAATTTAATCAATGCATTAATAATAATCTAATTAATTTACCAGATCACATATCAATATGTTTTCAATCTCAGGGCTTTTTATATAATTAATTACTTACTTACGTGGCTTCTAAGTATTTCTCAATGGTTCCTAATCGGGATAGGAAAGAAAAGAGTAAAATAATACACACATATGGGTTACAATTATAATCAAAATATTGTTTATTTTATTTAAATGGCAATCACTGCTTAATATTTGCTATATCTTATTATTCTTAATCATAACATTTACAAATGGGAATCTTATTTCCTTTTGGTTTCCAATTGAAAGTTTTTATTAACATTTAACTATTAGGATTTATTAGCAACAATTCTATTTAAGTTTGATGAAGCTTTTCTGATATTATTTATTATGTTCTTCAATTTATAATGTGGTATTTAATACGAAAAACCCATACATTCATGTCCAAACAAATGAGACTGACCTTTTTCTGGTGAACTGAGAATGTCTTCACACAAGACCCGTTTCCTGCTATCCTTGGCTGCGATCAAAACCTCGTCCTGGCTTTCAGTAATGTTCTCCTTTGAAAACTAGCTCGTATAGCTCTCGTACCTGCTTCTGTCGTGATGCTGTATTCTACCTTTTTCGAAACTGCAATCAGCTACCGGGACACTCTTGGCTCAAGGAGGTTCTTTTACTCTCAACCTGGCCTACCTCTCGTTCCACGATAGATACTCCACACTCACGGAACTACACCGGCTTTCTCACTCTCCGTACACTACCGTCTACTACTCGACTTCACTTCTCGACAGCTCAAAACATTCTGATCTCTCTTTTCAGTCATTCACCTACTTTCTAAATATCCCTTCCAGATTCACAAATCAACCTTCCACCACCAACTCTCATTCGCAGTATTCCTCAAAACCCATTTTTAATCTTTCTAAATATGCTTAATGGATTTCCAAAAAAAATAGTTAATTCCCATTCTAAAATTACTTTCTACTATTTACAAAATTTAATGACCTATTATCTACTTCAACTGAGTCTTATTTAGCATAGGCTAATGATCGAACCTTCCGCGAACAACGATAATGAACTATTATCTATTTCAAATGAGTCTTATTTAGCATAGCCTAATGATCGAACCTTCCGCGAACAACGATAATGGTACGCGCCATTCACTTTGTTTATTCTAAGCGCATTGTCCCGAGTTTCGTATACTTCTCCTAATCACTTCTTAAAATTAAATATAACAATTTGTTGTATACAGGTTGTTCTAAATTTATATGCCCGTGGTTGAGAAAATTGAAAATATTTTATATTAAATTGAATTCTGTTTATAATTATCAAAATTTAATTTTCAGATCAAATAGAAAAATAACAATACATAACACTTTATCATCCGGTATCGTAGGGACAGATCAAGATTGCAGGCAGTGAGTAACTGTTGCATCTTTAAGAAGGTGTTTCTTGCCTGTTTTATATTCTACATTTAACCTCTTGTTCTTGGTCTAAGGTTTCATGTATCCAACATTCTATGTACTTAAAACTTTTTCACTTGTTTAACGAGATTGTTGTTGTCTATTATGATTTAATGTTATTAAACCAAACCTATATAATTTAATAGTGTTATTCTGTTTTATTGCTCTATTGGTATACATAGTCTGTTTTTAAATTTATTTTCTAATAGATTAAGTATATTATGTCAAACAAGTTTTTTGAATCTAAACTTTGATGTTAAAAAGTGAAAAATTTAATTTTCTTGAAATATTTTACCCTTTACTTCAGCTGCTTACTTTATGAAGAGTTGGGAAATAACGTTTTATTTTAATAAGTGACTTTTTTTAAACTCCTTACTCCAGACATCTGAGAAAATTGGGGAAGTGGGCGATCAAAAATGGTAATTGGCCAAAATATAAACCTAGAAATCTCCGAAAAGGATTAAGAGGTACCGTCACGAGAGAAACTGTTCATCCTTCGGGTTTTTCCTCGGTTTCAGATTTCTCGGCTTTAGATATTGTCTGACAATCATTTTCGTTTTCTTTCCGTTAGTTTCCTTTCAGCTGATGATTTTTGTCTTGTTATTTTTATTACTCCCTTATTTTAAGATACTGGCTTTCTGCCAATTCCTATTCCCCAGTCCTTCGTTTTCTCCTATTATAATCAGTTGGGGAATTATACCTTTATCGGGTTCTTTCTTAAATTAATTTGTAACATAGGAAATCCACTTATCTTTTTTTATACGGGCGATTTCCTTCCTTAGCAAGAAAAATAGAAAAATTGATTATGAAGGAAAATAGATTTTCTATTGTCTTATGTACTTCAGTGTTCTGTATTAGGTTTTCTTTTTATTTCCTATTTATCATTTTAGTTACTTATGCTTCGTACGTCTATTTTTGTATGGTTAGTTGTACTTTCCATCTTTATTTTTTTATTTTGGTAATATAATATAAAGTACAAATTATTTTATTAATAAATATCGTACCAGACACCCAGACCATAATATATAACGTTATAAAGATGACCTGGCGTGTGTTGGATTCAGGGTGGAAGGGCCAATCTGCACGAAGTCACCTAGTCACCCCAGTAAAGTGATATTTTTACTCAGATACATCCATAGCTGCCAACTAAAGTCCACCACCGTACCACCTCACCTCAGCCTCAACGGGACTGCTCAAGCGGTAAATTTTTTTATAGCCTTTTTTTCTATTCGAAATTTCGAATAAAGGCCTCTCCCATTTCTCGCCATTCATCTCTGTTGTGTGTGAGGCGTTTTCATATTGGTCCTGCGACTCTTCTGATGTCATCGCTCCAGCGCATTTGAGGTCTTCCTCTTGGTCTCTTCGCTTCGTACGGTCGCCACTGTCGCCAGTTTCCAACTTCTTTGCTCCATCTACCATTTTCGAGACGTTCGTTGTGTCCTGCCCATTTCCATTTTAATTTAGCCGCTTGTTCCACGGCATCCCTTACTTTTGTTTTGTTTCGGGTTGCTTCGTTTGTTTGCCAAGTCGGTAACTTAACGTTCCCGAAAACGGAGTCGGACACGCCGAACTGAGCCGAACAACCCAGATTGACGATCTTTCGATGTATACGCGGTATGAATGGTACGAATGGATTATTATAAGTATTTTAGAAGTTTGATCGGGCTATGTAGCAAATAAAGAAAGACAAATAATTTATTAGTAATAAATTTTACAAAAAAAACACAACCACTACTTTTGAAACACTTAAAAACTACTTTTGTATGTAAATGTAACAAATAAATAAAGAAAAAAAACACTTAAACATTTTCTGAAAACAGTATTAAAAACTACTTTTATATGTAAACGTCCGAAGTGGAAGTGGAAACGTTAATACAATCATTGTTTTAGTTAAATTGTGGCTTATTTTCCATTTAGAATAATAAATTACATAAATGCCACCAGGCCCGGCCCTAGGGATTTTGCCGCCCTGGGCAAGATCGGCGAGTGCCCCCCCCCCTTCTTAGTAGAAGACCCATAACTCACCACCTTCCTTCAGTGGTCGCCAAGATTGTATTTTTATTGATGTGTGCTTTGTGCTAAATTATTTAATACGCCATTTTTTACCTAATTTGAACGATACCTGCTTAAAAATATGTAGGATACATTTGCAATATTTTCATGACATTTTACCACACTTACTTTTTTAAGTAAGTAGCACTCTTCTTGCCTTGGCACGGAAAAAGTCTTTTAATAATTCTCCAAGATCCAGGAATTCTGCAATTTCGTGTTCAATAGATTGTCGCTAGAGCATTCAAACGTTCCTCGGACATAGTCAATCTTAAGTAATTTTTTATAAGTTTTAGCTTTGAAAAGCTTTTCTTTCCAGATGCCACTGTCACTGGTAGGGTTAATAGAATCCTCAAAGCAACACTAACGTTGGGTGCGAAATCAAAATCATACTCTCTAATCATTTTCAGGGTCTCGAGATGTGTATGTACTCTTAGGCTTCACAATCGTGGAAAGTACTTTGAGTTTGAGTTCATCTTTTGATTAGCATAATTTAGAGGGCGCAGCAACTGGGGCGAGCAGTTGCTGCGCCTTCGCCTTCAGCGTTTTTGTCTACCTTCCAACTTTCCTGCGGCTACACAAACCCCTCTTTGCTTTGATCGTCTCCCCCCACTTGGATGGGGGTCGAGGTTTTCCTCGACCTCCGCCAAACTCTCTTCATTTTCTTTAAAATGACCATCACACCCTAAATGTAGCCGACATGTCTTACCTCCACCTAACCACTTCTCCCACCACATCCCTAACCCAATCCCGCGTAGCTGGGGAAGCAGCAGTTGCGCGGAAATTCCAGGCAGACTGTGGATACAGACTGCCACTGCGCCCGGAGGCAACCGTGAGAAAAAGCCTAGAGGGGAAAACCTCAATAAAAAATCCGTAATCCAAGGTGTGGGACACCGTGCCGAAGGATGGATGACCACACGATACGTGGCCATGAACGGTTCCCTCGGGGCACCTGGCGAAACCTCGTTGCAACGTAGCCTTACCACCACACGCGGGGCTCTGTGGTGGCGAAAAACTAGTTCCCTTGCTACTCGTGGGACCTATATGAGCTCATACACAATTAAAAAAAACGCGGGCGACCAGAGCGGTGAATCTGGAAGGATAACAGACCACTTTAAGAGGAGGAGTTCTATAAACTACCCCCCTGAAGCCATTTATACTAAAAGAAAAATGTCCACCGGCGACAAGCCGGAAGAAAAAGTATACAAAAAGAAGACATGCTATGAGGCAATCGAGTTACTCGACTACCTTGCGGACATATCGAAGCAGCTTTTAAAGTTTGATTCGCTAGTTAAAGAGCACACTACCACACCGAAGCCCATTAAGGACTTGTGTAAGAACCTCGCAAAAAGACATTCTTTCCAGAAGATGGATCTGGTGAAAGACTGGCTGGTTAAGAACTCAATGGAACCAGTAGAGAAACTGTTAATAGAGAAGGAGACCCAGGTTGATATGGGAGCCAAAAAAACCGTGGAATGCGGTACCCAAACCGACGCATGGCACGGTCCCCCCAGCGCGGTCAGGATGACGAGTTTTGATGGAGTAAACTCTTACGAAGACTTTCAGAGGCACGCTCGCTTTGATTGGCCTGATTGGATCTTTAAAAAGACAAGCGTTGAAGTGCGGAACCCCCTTGACTCGGTCTGCAACGTGAAAGTTGTGGCCTTAGAGTCAAACGACCCAAATATGGCCCTGTCTATACAGAGATTATACAGGGACAGATACCCGGCTCTCTCCACCCTCGAAGGCGACTTCGAGGTGATGGAAAACTCCTATACGGTGAGAGTAGGCGGCGTAAGGAAAACGACGGAGGAGAGAATCGTTAAAGTAAAGGCCAATACACCGGAGAAAATATGGCTCGCCCTGGAGCGGGTCAGAGAAGAAACCAAGGCGGGAGACTCGGTGGCACTACATCACCTTAGTTTCATGCAGGTGCATGATTTGCGGAAGATGGCTGAAGTCATCTTCTCGAAGACGGAGGTAAGTAAGGTGCAGATCCATACTACGGCCACAAGGAAAGAAAGGCTCACCTATGGATTCATAGTCTCGAAGAAAGATTCGTCTTATTCACAATTACTCGAGGGAGTGGAGAAAGCTGTTGGGGACTCGAAGGCGAAAGATGCCATCCGTAGTCTGCGCAGCACTAAAGATGGGAACCTTCTTATTACTCTGGATAAGGACCAGGATGCAGCCAACAGCATCAAAACCGCCATCACTAACAAGGAGAGCGGGTTAACGGCCAAGATGGTGGGTGCGGAGAAGCAGGCCATCATACATATAAGAGGCATGACCGAAAATACTGAGGAATCACATCTAAAGGCAGCCATTAAAAAGGAATTGGGCACCTGGGAGCCCAGTTTCTTAATTAAGCAACTCAGACCAATGCGTAACAGTACCAAGGCGGCCACGGTGGTACTAAGCGCACAGGCGGCCACGAAAATATTGGAAGTCGGACACCTCAAGGTCGGCCTCGTACGCTGCGAGGTGGAGAAGAGGTACATTGTGAAAAAATGCCAAAGGTGCTGGAGCTACCTCCATGAAAGTAGTAAGTGTAATGGACCCGACCGCACTGGGTGCTGTCAAAACTGCGGCAAGAAGGGGCATGCTTTCGATGCTTGCAAAGAAGAGGAGTTCTGCGCGGTGTGCGAGCAGTCGCACCGCATCGGCAGCGGGAGATGTCCTGCCTTCCGAGAGGCGCTTCAGAAAGTAAAGGCGGCGGACCAAGGTAGATCCTCCGAACCTTCCCCACCACTATTCAACCAGCGGCCGGCCACCGGAAATAAAGTCACTAAAACAAAACGCGCGGGGACTCCGTCTAAGGAAGATATTCCTACCCAAGATATCGCTGCTACTTCTCGCACGCAACAGGAGGAGACCGAAATAAATGAGGCCTTAAGCCGTCGCCCTCCTACTACAGAAGACCTGGAGAGGATGGATGACGAGGTGTTCAACGGAGGAGTGTTTACCGATGAAGGACTTTTGGATAATTACGATGTGATGCTAAATGAGGCCACAGAGAATTTGCGTCGTGTTAGGGAGACGACGAGTTCCCCCTTTCCACCCCCCCACCTAGGAAAGGGAACCTTGGATGTCTCAAACCCCCCTCAAGAACAATGCAGCGGTAGTGGCAGCACAAGTACGCTACCCCCCAAGGAGTCTTCCCATCAGGATGGCTCTGGGGCCGAGGAAAATGTAAGAAATGTCGATTAGTGTTCACCCATTCTGCTTTTACACTTCGGGACTATTGGTTGGGTAGTTTTTCGTTACTAGCGCGATGACGACGGCGGCGAACAGACAGCTCAGGATTTTACAAGTGAATGTTGGTAGAGCCAAGGTGGCGCACGACTTGGTCTATGCGAAGGCCTTAGACATCGGGGCGGATCTGGTGATCGTACCAGAACCCAATAAAAATATCGCTAGTAAGTTTGGGTGGGTGACGGATGTGCTCCGCGACGTCGCTGTACACCTTATCAATAAGAACGTGAGTATAAAAAAGATCCAAAGGAAGGAGAGTGTAGTCAAAATCAACTTAGTTGATGTGGCTATTATAGCCTGCTACATCTCTCCTAACGTCAACATGGCGGTCTACCGAGATAAGGTGGACAGCATCATGGAAGCTGCTCTGGTGGAAAAGGATTTCATCATAGCCGGGGATATAAACGCGAAATCCGTTCTATGGGGTTCCCCAAGGAACGACAGTAGAGGAGAGGTATGGAATGAGTGGATCTCCTCTCTCGATCTGGTCACCGCGAATAACGGTAAGCCTACTTTCGAGAGGGGGATTCGCGCACCCATATCGACGTTACGCTGGTGTCAACCAAGTATTCCAGTAGGGTCACGAAGTGGGATGTGCTGGATGACAATCTATTCACATTCCACAAGTATATCTCCTACGAGATCGGATCCAGGGGGTCGACCAGTGGCGGTAGAAAGGTCATGACTTTCGATAGGGCAACCTTCATCGACCGTGTTAGGGATCTCCGCGGGGAGGTCCCTGACTTTGCCAGCCTTAGAGATGTCATGATACGCGCGCATAGGGCGAGCACGAGGCGCAGCCAGATTCCGTATACGGTACCGTACTGGTGGAACGAGGAGGTACAAGCAACTAGAATTAACTGTTTCAGACTAAGACGCATCGCACAGAGGGACAGAACCCTGCAATCCAGGGACACATACAAACAAGCCAAAAAGGACCTCACCAAGGTCATCAGGAGGTCCAAACGTATGTGCTGGATGAACCTGTGCGATGCGCTCGAGGACGACATATGGGGCGAGGCCTACAGGATTGCCACTAAGGCCCTGCGTGTCGAAGCCCCATATAGACTCACCGAGAGTAGAACGAGAGACATTGCGGGCATCCTCTTTCCCAGGAAGCCTGATTTGTTCTTCGTGCCCGCCACATGTGAGCGCCCTGAAGCCGTCACTTCCATGGAACTCACCAGAGCAGTGGAAGCGATCAAGACTGGGAAGTCGCCGGGACCGGACCGTGTGCCGCCGGAGGCCGTTAAAATTTTGGTAGCAGCGCAGCCTGAGTTGGTCAGATCGGTACTGACCCAGCTCCTCACGGCTCAAATTTTCCCTGACGTTTTGAAGAGGGCACGCCTCACCCTAATTCCGAAGCCCGGTAAAAATCCGGAGGAGGCCAGCTCCTACCGACCGATCTGTCTCCTTGATAGTCTAGGCAAACTCTACGAAAACGTAGTTAAGAACCGCCTACAAGCGGAATTGGATGCTATAAACGCCATCTCTGATAGGCAATTCGGATTCAGGAAAGCCAGATCGGCGGTAGATGCTGTTAAGTTCATTACAGACCGCGTTAAAGCCACGGCGAGGAGGTGGGCAGTAGTGATCATGTTCGATGTTAAAAATGCATTTAACTCGGCAGGTTGGGGACATATAGTCCGCAGGATGGAGGCCCTCAACGTGTCGAGTTATCTGACAAACGTGATCAAAAGCTACCTAACTAATAGATACGTGTCTGCAGGTAACGACGACATTAAACTTACGGCAGGTGTTCCACAAGGGTCCGTCTTAGGCCCGACGCTGTGGAACATCCTCTACGACGACGTTTTAAATATACGATACGGTCGGGACTGCATCGCGGTTGCATACGCTGATGACCTGGCCATTCTCGTAACCAGCGATATGTACTGGGAGGTGGTTAGTACGGCCGAGATGTGTTTCAGGCGGGTGAATGCCTGGATGAACGAGAACGACCTTGAACTCGCAGGCGGTAAGACAGAGGTGGTTATCCTAAAGGGACCTAGGGATAGACCGGACCTGTTGTTCCATTTTGGAAACAGCGAGGTCAAGTCGAGCCTCTGTGCCAAATATCTTGGCGTGGACCTCGACAAAGGGCTGGGATTCACCAAACACCTCGCAAGGGTGGTGAGGAAGGCCGAGGCACAAACTGCAGCTCTCCGGAAAATAACACCAAATATCGGAGGGCCAAGTAGTGCCCGGAGAAGACTGTACCTACACGTCGTACAGTCTACCCTTCTCTATGGGGTTCCGGTCTGGGTTGAGGTTCTACGTCACAAGAAATACAGAGATATGATAAACAAGGCACAAAGAAAGCCTCTGTTGAATGTAGTAAGCTCATACAAGACTGCATCAACCGTGGCTCTACAGGTGATCGCGGGCGCCCCTCCCATACATCTGCTAGCTAAGGAACGCCAGTTCCTATATGAGCACCGCCACGGCCACTTACCCGAGGTAAGATCGGCCGCACGACAACAACTCCTGGCGGACTGGCAGCTGGAATGGGAGGCGGAATCTACCAAAGCCCAGTGGACCAAAAGGCTGATCCCGAACGTAGAGTCGTGGTACGCCTGCGAGTTCAAGAGAGTAAATTTTTACTTTACACAATTTTTGACCGGTCATGGATCATTCAGGGCATTCACCCACAGGATCGGGAAGTCGGACGACGACCTGTGCCGGACCTGTCGCGTGAGGGAAGACGCAGAACACTGCGTTTTCCAGTGCAGCGTCTTTGCTCACGAGCGGGTCAGGCTACGTAGTAGGTTTGGCGACATCGGCCCTAACAATATTGTTAATTTTGCGGTCGGAAACAAGGCGGATTTCGAGGCCATAATTGACATTATAACCGGTATAGTTAAGAGAAAATCCGAGTTGGAACGACTGGAGCAGAATGGGTGAGGCGGGTCAACACAATAGTTGTAAAATAAAAAAATAAATATAAAAAATAAAAAAAAAGCAAAATAAGAAATAATAAAAAAAATAATCCGCGTCAGAAAAATATGACCCTAATTCTTCTAGGGCTCATTCTATCCGCCATACTACAGAACAGTCACCCAAGCCCTGCCGTCTTCAGGCAGGGGTTGGCCCACCTTCCTCCGTGTAGGAATCAGACTTTTCTCTATTTAGTCCTACCGTTTCTAGGCTGGAAAATAGACCCTTAAATGAACCAATGCTTCTGGTTACTTTCTTTCAGACAGCTCGGGATATCCCCATGCATCGCTCCCTAAGGAGCACGTCCAGGGATATTCCGGGTCGGAAGAGGGGGTGGTTTTAGTTGGTAGGCGGCTGGTCATGGGGGGCATGCGGGACGCACGGGCCATATTGTGGCTGGCGCGCCCTAGCGTGTTCTCCTTTCCTGTCCGAGTCCAACAGTACTAGGGACACCTTCCCTAGTCTGCTAAGAGCGTTCCACCTCAGTCCAAAAAAAAAAGAAAGGCTTCACAATCGTGGAAAGTACTTTGAGTTTGAGTTCATCTTTTGATTAGCATAATTTAGATCTTTTAACTCATCAAAAGTTAAAGCATCACACAGCTTAAAACATTTATCTGATAAATCACTAGCAGTCATATCCTTAATTTGGTATATGTCGTACAAAAATTAGAAAAATTTATGTAGGTAGTAATGTAGTTCATGAAGTAAAATGTCATGCCATATTACCACACAGCAAAAAAAATAAAATCACAGATTTGACTCGCCAAACAGCTTGCCTCATGAGCAACCTTTTTATCGTTGTTTTTATTGACATTGATTTCTACAAGAGCATCGTAGATTTCTTCAATTTGGTATCTGCTCGGAGTAAATGCATCAATTCTACTTTCCCGTCCAGTTTCGGACAAAGGTTTCAACGTTGTGATAGAAATATGATTTTCCAGTATAAACGAACGATGAATAGATGCTGAGAAAAAGTTGTAAGTTTTTGCCACTAAGGAAGACGACTACATTGAGTGAATGGCTAGAACATGGGACAAAAAGTTCTTCCCTTTCATGTTTGCCTCATTATCATAGGTATCATTGTCCTCTCATATCTTCCAAAAGTATCTCCAGTTCATTCAGTTTTTGCTTTCTGTAAGTCCCAAGCTATTAGTTTCCAATACGGGCACAAATCTAAGAAAATGTTTTGCAATTTTAAGCTTTGTGAAGAGGAATCTAAATCAACAAAACGTACAACAATTTAGTCATCTGTTCCACTCCAGAAATATCAGGTGTACAATCTAAAATTATGCTATAATACTTTGCTGATTTCAAAACTTAAAAAATTTATTTTTGATTTGGTCATGGAGGAGCTGAATAATTTCGTTTTGAATACGTTTACCTAAGCAGTGATGCTGCTTGTTACTACTATTCGTTGTTCTCCTAATGCGCTCTTTTAAAACATAATCAAATTTTCCAAAGAGCTAAATAAGCTTTAAAAATTTATTTTTGTCATGAAAAAGTTTATCAGAATCGCCTCTCAATGAAAGACACTGTTGTGCTAAGAACTGTTATTGATTTAAGTCGTTCTATTACATTTTTCCAATGACGAGTTTCTGAATTTAGAACTTTTTGTGTTTCTTCTTCTATGGTTTTGCCCAATTCTAGTCTAATTGCTAGTTCTACCCACTGTCGCTGTGACTGTAGATGAGCTGGAGAGTTAGCGTGGCTGGACAAAGCTTCAACCATATGTTTCCAATTATTATATCCATTTTCGGTAAATTTCATTTTATTGAATGTAATTTAGTTCTTATTCCACTATTCTATGCGATGCAGTTGAAGGCGCTGTTGTAGATTTCCAGTCGAATGAACCTTGCAATTGTTATTGTTTCACTTATTTAATTCTCGTTTTTACAGTTGCAGTTTTGTCGCTCTTGTTCATAATATTGATTTTTTATATTAAAAACATAATTTATTATTTCTTCAATTTCAAAAATTGGCTGTTATTTAAAATTTGCCGCCCCTAAATGTGCCGCCCTGGGCGGCCGCCCAGTTCGCCCACCCCTGGGGCCGGGCCTGAATGCCACAAAGAGATAGCTTAAGAATAATATATTAGGTGATAATGAACAATGATTTAAACTAAACAATGTTTTAAATACTTTTAAAACTTAGATGATTTTTAGAATTAATAAATATTAAACTTCTAAAATACTTATAATAATCCATTCGTACTATTCATAACCGCGTATACATCGAAAGATCGACAATCAGGCTGTGCTTGTAGCCTTGTAGTCCGTTCAGTTTGGCTTGTCGTTGTCCGACTCCGTTTTCGGGAACGTTAAGTCAAGCGGTAGGTCCTCTCCAGACCGGTGCATCACATGACCGGCTGTCTCCCTCCTCCATCTCTCTCTATTTCATATCTCTTATCTTTGCTGCAGATGCCTCACTATTTTCCTTCTTTCTGCCTTTAGTATTGCCACAGAATACAGAATAATTAACCATACAGAAGCGAAACTCAGGCCGAAAACGGTAACACAAATTTCATGCTCATGCGTCACGTAACTGGTGCAACCTCACTTTTGCGACTGACAGTGACAGTTGTTTATAGTTAAATTTTATATTTATATATGTTTTATTTTATATTTCATTTATTTTTCTAGTTAAATTTTATATTTCATATTTAATTAATAACTATTTGTCAAAAATATTACATAATTTGGAATGGTATATTCCTTAAAACATCCAGTTCTATTCTGTAAATGGTGCACAAGGTCAAATATTTCAGTCCCAACAAAATCAATGGAAACGACAATTAGATTCGCTTCTGTGTGGTTAGTTATTCTGTGGTATTGCCTTGAATTCAGTCTTTCCCCTCATTGTTACCTGCAATATGGTGTTGGCGTTTACCCTATCTACCTTTCTGCCTAATTCGTTTCTATCCTCATCGAATATGCAGACTCGGATACACAGTGCTCAGCAGTGTTAGCCACTCCACAGTTTGTGCAGTTTTCAGTCAAAGTCGCTATAAATAGATAATAATAATAACCTATCCTCCACTGAAGAAACCGTGCCCCGTGCCCTGTTACCAACTTGGTGAAAAAGTAATTAGTCTCTTTTACTGCACTTCATCCAGTCTGCGATATTTAGAATGAATACCCTGGCCCATGCCACTCTATGCTGATTTGTCCACTCATCCTGTCACCTCATTATGCTGCTATTTATAGCTAATAAGTATTTTCTTCTGCTCATCCTTCCCGTATTTTTCTGCCCTTTCCCTCAGGTGGATGGTGGATGGGTAACACGTGGTAATCAGTACACTTTTTGATCAGTAAATTGTTTTTCGGATGTTAGCCTCCTTAAATGAAGAATGCTATATTATTGAATGAAGTGTGTATTGGTTGTTCTAAATTATGTCAGAGAATCATTATGAAGAAAATCAGTTTTTTAATATAGTTATCGGTGTTGAGAGCAACAGTACCTACAACCACCGTTATCAGACTCTAGGATAAGCAATTTTGTATGAGATAATGTTTAGGTGAGATGGTATAAGTAATATTTTTAGTAATAATAATACGTAATATTAATACAAAAATTATACAATGTATTAGGTTTATTCTTTGTTGAATATGATTCAACACCCATTCAGTTTTAGTTAAATTTCAGTTAGATTTCAGTTAAAACGAAATTCCTTATATTTTTTTAATTTCCGACCAAAATAACTAGTCCTGTCGCCAGGGGGGGTACAACGGCCTCGTTAATTCAGATGGACTTACTCAAGTTTTTTTTATGTATTTTGACCCGTAGAACACGAATTTTTTGGGTAACAGTTGATCCGGATGTCGATAAGATTGTTATAGACCAAGAACTTGAGGAATCAAATAACAGCGATTATTGGCAAAACAAAACAATATTTTGTATTTTTTGGGCCATTTTAAGTAAAAAATATTTCTACAAGTTTTTTCGTAGGATGCACAGTTTTCGAGATAAACGCGGTTGAACTTTAAAAAAATCGAAAAATTGCAATTTTTGAACCCGAATAACTTTTGATTAAAAAATAAAATAGCAAGTCTGCTTACCGCATTTGAAAGTTTAAGTCAAATTATATCGGTTTTGATTATTTGCATTGGTAAAAATTTATTTTTTTATTGTTTAACAAAGCTATAAACACGTAGGGTTTCCCGTGCTTTTACATGCGTTTTAACGCATATAACGTAGAAATAGTCTTGATTGCACTAGTACCTATTCTACCTACTCGTTCGATTTTAAATGAGAAATCATAGAAACATCACTCACGCACTAGTTGTTTGTAGCTTTGTTTAGCAATAACACAATAAATTTTTAGCAATGCAAATAATCAAAACCGACATAATTTGACTTGAACTTTCAAAGGCGCTAAGCAGAATTGCTATTTTATTTTTTAATCAAAAGTTATTCGGGTTTAAAAATTGCAGTTTTTCGATTTTTTGAAAGTTCAACCGCGTTTATCTCGAAAACTGTGCATCCTACTAAAAAACTTGTAGAAATATTTTTTGCTTAAAATGACCCAAAAAATACAAAATATTGTTTTGTTTTGCCAAAAATCGCTGTTATTTGATTCCTCAAGTTCTTGGTCTATAACAATCTTATCGACATCCGGATCAACTGTTACCCAAAAAATTCGTGTTCTACGGGTCAAAATACATAAAAAAAATTTGGGTAAGTCCATCTGAATTAACGAGGCCGTTGTACCCCCCCTGGCGACAGGACTAAACGGTCCCAGCTCGTTTTTCAACTGGATATCAAGTCTCTTAATTAAAAATGCTTGTATTAGGTTTATTCTTTGTTGAATATGATTCAACACCCATTCAGTTTTAGTTAAATTTCAGTTAGATTTCAGTTAAAACGAAATTCCTTATATTTTTTTAATTTCCGACCAAAATAACGGTCCCAGCTCGTTTTTCAACTGGATATCAAGTCTCTTAATTAAAAATGCTTGAGGAAGTGCCATAAATCAAGATCGTGATGAAAATGCTCTAATTTTAATTAAGAGGTGACGAAATGCAGGAAAGCTTACGCTAGACGTTACGATGCTTTCCACTCGAGATGCCATAAAATCTCGGAAAATGTCTCTTGTCGGAAACAAATTTCAATGAAGTATATTTCGGATACACTATTAAAAAGATAGCGATAACTTTTTATTCAAATCTTTCGTAGAAACTATGCAAATAATTTTTTACGACTATCCCTTCCCATTTATTAGGTTTTTTTGTCATAATTTCTGTTTCAAATTTTCTTGGAAGGAATCCAATTTGATATTCTTCGATTCCTGTTTTCTGTCACTCTGTTTGCGTGCCCAATGTCCCTTTTCTTTTTTATTCGTGTCACTTTTTCTTTTTCTCAATCGTCAATTATATTTAGAATTATTTTGAGTTTGCTTAGTATTTGTTCGTTTTTAACTCTTTTAAGGTTTGAGCTGCCAAAGCTCCGTCTTAAATAGCTCGTGTTCGTTATGTATAGCTTGTATCTATTTATATGTATTTAGTTTAGAACATTTGAACAGCCCCAAACTGTAAAATAGAAAGCTTTAAATTATAGCTTTGCAGGAGTGTTTCTTTGTTAAAAAGAGAGTTTAAGGTTCATGGCATTGCTTTCTCAATTAGTCCTTCCTTGATTTCATTTCTATTATATCTGTTACGGATAAAGTTAGATTAACAGGTAACCCTTGGATTACCCGGGTAAAGTGCGAAGTAACCGTGAGGTGTCGGTAATATCCGATAGTAGGTAAGTCCAGAACATAATTTAAATAGTTCAAATTTCGAGCTTTATCGGGTAAAACATATTCTACTTGCTGCCACTTGGCTAAACGCTTAATTGGGTATCTGGCTAGTGACTGCTATGTACATAGCATAGGATAATGTCGATGCAGTATCCAGTATCCCATGGCTTGACAAACCTGGTGATCAGATTGTGACAGTATCGAAAATTATATTTAATATTTAAGTCAGCTTAAGAGGAAACAAAAATTCATACCACTTCTAACATAACACAAGGCAAAAAACCTATAAGAACTTCATCATTACGAATAACGTTAGTTACAGTAATTTGAGAGGACCTCAACCTTCTTGCTTGTACGATGCTGTTTTTGTGTTTGGATTTTTCAGTTTGAAGTTGAAGCACTGAGATTTACGACTATCACCCTGTCTATGTACCTGAGGATTGTCCACAAGTCTACAGCGTCTTTATCCTGTGGGTCAAAGTTATATCTACGGCTTCTTGTTTCATTTTTGAATCCACCCAAAAATTGTGCGCTTTATGTTTATATGAAAGATAGATACAGATGATTTTTATCGGATTTGGTAAAAGTCAATACTTCTGATCCATATCATGTGGGAATCGAGATTATCAGCTTCATGTACAGTTTTACCCTTGTTTTTTGAGAAAAATATTTGTTACCTAGGTATTTTCATACGCCTTAAACCTAAAATTATGTCAAAGAATGATTAAATGGTCAGTGGCCAGCTACAAATGGACTAATGGACAGCTATATTTGGTCAGTGTTGCTACATGGCACCGAGACCTGGACTCTGAACTGAAGGCTGGTTTGATTTAAGATGTGGTTGTATAGAAGAATGCTCCGCATACCCTGAACACCGATGCAGACCAACGAAGCCATGTTAAATATAGCAAATGTCGTTCGTGACTTATTGAAAACTGTCCAAATAAGAAAAATTTGATACCTAGGGTATTTTCTTAGAGGACACCGGTACAGAATCCTTTAGCTTACCATGAAAGGTAAAATCGAGGGCTGTACAGGAATTGGAAGGAATCAGATGTCATGGCTCAAGAACATTCGCTATTGGACAGGAATCAGTGCCGAACAACTATTCCCTTTAGCAGAAGACCCTGAATAACTCGTCAATACAATTGCCAACTTTAGGGGGACCTAATATGGCACCGAAAGACGAAGAAAGCTACTATATATCTAGGGTTAGGGTAAAAGGACTTAAGTCAGTAAATGGAATATTGCAGAAATAATTTTTAAAGATTTGATGAAACATGCTAAATCTATTGTTATCCTAATTAAATATTTTGTCAGCACATATGGGTCAAAAACAGCTTATTTACAATACATAATATAGTTTAATATGAAATATTGTAAAATAATAAAGTTTGATCTGACTTAAGTCCTTTGGATCAGAGAATAAAATACTTAAGTTTTTTTGACCAGATATTTTAATTATATTAAATACACAAGTTTACATTTTAATAACAGTATATTAATATGAAATATTGATAATGAAATATTGTAAAATAATAAAGTTTGATCTGACTTAAGTCAAGTCCTTTGGATCAGAGAATAAAATACTTAAGATTTTTTGACCTGATATTTTAATCATATTAAATATACAAGTTTACATTTTAATAACAGTAATATTTAGTTTTTATATTATAATATAACTATGATGAAGTTATTCGTCATCAGAAACAAACTCCTCTAAATCTGGGTCCTTATCGTTCATACTTGTAGTTGGCAGTTCTTGATAAAAAAATTTGTATACTTCTGGTACAAGCGGTAAGAGATCTAGAAGATGTTGCTGTTTTTCAAGAGCTATAGGTATTAACCCATCATACTTTTTCTTGAGTTCTATTACACTTTGTCGACCTCTTCTAGTAAAATGAATTTCCTTAAAATTTTCTGATTCTTCCAGAGAACTCTTATAAAATATTGTGTGTAGCATATTTTTTTCTGTATTGCAGCCAACGACATTTCTGCAATTTGAACAACTCTCCATCAACATGTTTTTGCTTCTTTACAAACGTTGTCCTTAATAAAGCAGCAAAATCGTAGAAGTCGTCTAAAGTTAATTCAATGACCTTAAATGGACGTTTTTTATTTGTGCATCTAATGAGAGTAGCCCAATCATGAGGATGAGCAATTTTCATTCCCGATTCTTTTTCTGTTTTTCAATAAGGGAATAGTCGACATCGCATTCCATGTGTAAATGCCCAGAGATCATAAACTTATGGTTGATCTCATTTATTGAGCTTTTCATTTGCATGACTGACTGACATGAACATGGCAGCTACGTGGAAATTTTTATTCTGCCCTGCACATGTATCTGAGTAAAAGGTTATTTTAGTGACTTCAGGTGGCAGGTTCATTATTTCCTTGAAAAGACAAGAAACAATCTCATTTGCATCACGGTGAGCAATTCATTTATGCCAGATATAACAGGAAGCTGTTCGTGAAACACAATTACAGTCGGAAAAATGAAAGAATACCCATGAACGAACATATAAAACACGCTGTATTTTCCTGCCACCGTGTCACAAAGAAAATTGTCCAGCGCAAATACATGTAATAATAATTATTACATGTACTTGCGCTGGCCAATTTTTTGTGTCCTGTCACCTGCCACGGTGACAGGAAAATACAGCGTGTTTTGTATGTTTGTTCATGGGTATTCTTTCATTTTTCCGACTGTATGTACAGTTAAATTGTAAGTCCAGTACTTTCTCTTATAAAAAGAAACAGAAGAAGAAGAAGAAAATTTTTAGCGTTTATCAATCAACAAGTGTGTGTTTTAGCACGATCAGTAAGATTTATGTAATAAACACTTACACCGGCACCTACGCGTGGACTATTGATACAGAGGACTAGTTTCATAAGTCGTTTATATTTATATCGGACAAAACAAAGGATATTACATATGTTCGTTTGCTCAAACAAAAATAGTCTGATGTAACTTATGTTCTTTGAACCAGTCTTAATAAAAACCTTATATTTTAAGATAGACTTAATTCTTTTTTACCAAAACAAACTTCTTCACAATTTACAACCAAATGTGTAGATAACTCATTTTGGCCAAAAACGGACTTAAGTCCTTTTGCCCTAACACTAGAGAATAGAATTGAAAACAGGAACAAGCCTTGTACACATGTATTTACAATTTACGGCAATGGGATCGGGAGTTATGAAGAAGACTTATCGAGTATTGAACACATTGAAAGACTTGAAAGAAAAATAATCAGCCTATTACTAAATAAAGTAGAATAAACCAGCAAAAATAGTTCTCACGAAGTTAATTCATCTTTGCAGATATACCTAATATTATTTCAGACAGTTTCGGCATTATCTACTAGTTTATTGTGTATCCTACCTTCGTGGAATTTCGCTTTCGAATATCATTCTGGCATATATTAGCCAACTTCGATCTGGAAACGCGAACTCCACATAAACGCAAAACCTGCAGTTTCGTCATAATGTTAAACGAAGTGTTGAATTGTGGTTTTAGGAATATTCAACTTTAGTGGAATTCGCAACATTGATTTTATTCTTTGAACTTGAAATACGAGAATTTACCGAGTTTGCTTTTCTATTGTAGTAAAGTAAAATGGCTTCTTTTAAGGAAATAGTAAAAAATATCTTTTTAATCGTTTAGTTGTAATCCAAAAAATAACTGAATGATTTTTTTTTTGAAAGTTGTCCTGTACCTAATATTTTTAAATATATTCTTATTCTGATATCTATGGAAATTTTTTGTTATGGAAAACATGCTGCTTTAGACAATAAAAATCACAAATAACAGATGAATTTTGTACGAAAATTGAATATTTTACATAGGCTATTGATTATTATGATAAAGTGGCAAAAGCGCAAAAATCGATGGAAAGACAGATGCTGCATACAGGGTGTTTCATTAACAATTGTCCATAATATCATAACTGGAGAAACCTTACCAAAAAATACGAAGATTTAACCTAAAACACTTAAATAAAATGTGGTTCCTTACTGAGTTACAGGGTGTTTTATCTAAAAATTTAAAAATTATTTTTGCTCAGCATTTTAAAACTATTCGATGTATCCTTTTCATACTTGGCAGAAAGTGCGACTGCTATACACCCTACTAAATTTTGATAAACAAACGTTTCTAGCTACTACCAGAGGAAAGGCGTACAACAGGGGATAGTGCCTGGTTGACCCTTGCCAAATTCTACGATACTGACGAAATTGCTATTTTAGTGTAATTTTTTAATTTTCCAATACTTTTTATGTAAATAATATACTCTTCATTCGTAACGATAAAATGATTAGTTTTCGAGATATTTGAAATTAAAAATGAAGCGACACAATACATTAATCAAAATAACCGTGTCGTTTCATTTTTAACTTCAAAGATCTCGAAAAGTAATGACTTTATCGTTACGAATGAAGAGTATATTATTTCATAGAAAGTATTGGAGAATCCAAAAATTGAAATAAAATAGCAATTCCGCCAGTGACGTAGAATTTGGAAAGGGTCAACCATTTACTTTCCCCAGTCGTACGCCTCTGGTAATAGCCAGAAACGTTTATTTAACATAATTTAGTAGTTTGTACAGTACCTATACTTCCTGCCAATTATGAAAAGGATACGTTGAATAGTTTTAAAATTCTGAGCAAAAATAATTTTTAAATTATTAGATAAAACACCTTGTAACTCAGTAAGGAACCATATTTTATTTAAGTGCTTTAGGTTAAATTATTATTAATGAAACACCCTGTATAAAACTTAAAGATTGCAAAGGAAACGTCTCGATCAGAGGAGTAACCAAAGTGAAAAACGTTAAGGAACAGGTAGCAAAACTCAAATGGGAATTTGCAGGTCACACCATCCGAAAAGCAGATGAAAGATGAAACAAGCAAATAATCTACTGGCAACCATGGGACATTAAGAGAGGAAGAAGAATGCCTCAGATGAGATGGAGCATGCCGGATCTAGATGGATCATCACAGCGCTGGACAGATATCAGTGGAAAAGAGAAGGGAGGCCTATGTCCAAAGATGGATATATTAAGGCTCGAAGATAGATAGAGAAGATACCTAGATTGATTATGAATAATACTTATGTACTAATACTTATGTAATAATACTTATGAACTATGTACAACGTTAAAGGTGTTTTATTGTTTGGTATGATCAATGGAACCCCAAACATGAAAAACGAGCAGAGTGATTTAAGGGGGTGAATTACACTACATAAATAGACAAATAGAGAAATTATAATAGAACAATTGTTCAAAATTAAATTTCCTGTCGAAATGTCGCCTTCTAATAAACGTTAAAAATATTTTTTTTACAAAATACAACCAAGATAAGGTTCATCTAAGTGTGATGCAAATTTTACTTCGTTTTTTATATTTACGGGACTACACTATTGTATGTAAGTAGCTTACTGAAAATCAGCAATAATAATTCGCAACCCAAAACATTCAATTGGAAATTTAAATAGGTACTATATTGGGATGCGTCTATGTCGATGTCTGATAATTAAGAGTTTTTGTATCAGAATCATCTGGCATATTCAACTGACTGCATAAATCATATCATCTAAACTGAAATTTTACTGCAACAAACAACAATGACGTTGGCAAATAACTTCATAAATAAGCATATTTAAAGTTAAGTTATAATTGTACCAATATTTATTCTTCCAAAATAAATATTAGACATTGTTAATTTAATGGTCTTTTGAGATTTCCTTGTTAGCTTATCAGTCCTGAGCCATAAACGTTTCAGTATGTACTGTAATAAGGGGGCTTTGTTGAAAAAAGGCAGTGAAAAGTTTTATTATACATATCTTCTTTGGGTGCCATACGCTCTGCAGCATGTAGACGTATATGATAGCTGTCGAATGTACAGAGATCCTTCTGTTTTATTGAGATTGTGCTTAAGTCTCAATTTATTTCTTCAACCCAGATGAAGATGACACATGCAACCCATTCATTTTTTGAGATTATATATGTTATTTCTTAGAATATCGCCCACGTATGAAACCTTTCGCTGCATAACCAGATCTAGCAATTCTCTTTGAACATTAGCTCTTCTTAGGACCTCATCATTTGTTATATAGCCCATTCATGGAATTCTAAGTAGCATTATTCCGAAAGCCTCCTCACGATTCAGAGATCTCACTTTAAGTGAACAGGTCTCATTTCCGTACATCAGTAGACCATATGTGTAGCATTTCAAATTTCACGGATTCTAAGAGTTTAAGAAACTTCACGATGAAGGAGGTATCAGGGCCGCATTTATAGTATATCTAGTATAGTATATCTATAGTATCCGCCCTTCAGACGTGTACCATTTTTGCGAAAAAAAAATGCCGCCCTAGACAACTGCCGATATTGTCTAATGGATAAAGCGGTCATAGGAGGTATTATTGAAGTTTAACGAACTCGTTTCTAGCCATACTCTTATCTTCAATTCCAGGTCACATTCCAACTTGCTGTTTAATTTGGCTACAAGGTATTGAAATCTTTCAACCCGTTCAATAGCTTTATTATTTATATTCAACTGAGCTTCCCTATGGAGTTGTCAACTGATATATTTGTATTTTCCTATACCTATTGATGTTAAGTCCGTACTCCCCTCCCACTCTATTTATGGTCTTGCAGCCTCGCAAAGATAGTTGAAAAAATGTATGGAAACATGAAAACAAGTCCTAATATAATTTGGAGGAAGATGGCGTCACCTTATAAAAATGGCGTCAGGAAAGAAGTTTGAGAATAAAAAGACCTTGTAGTGTACAAACGAAGATTGATAAAAAGGATGTGAAAAGAAATGGAAAAAGTAGCTAGGTACTTAGACAGTTTATTAAATGAAACAATTAAATAACAAACTAACAAACAAGAAAATGGTTCAATCAGTACAAAGAAGGTTGGACCAGATGATAATCCGGATGTGTGGCGAAAAAGAGTAGCTGGATGAGTAGAGTGACAAATAGGATAAAATTAAAAATAAGTATTAGGGGAAGTTTAGGGGTGCCACCAACTGATGCCATGAGAGGGTATAGGTTAAGATGGTTTGGTGATATTAAACATCTGCGAGTTCCTGAGATGAGTGGGAGAGGAAAACCAAAGAAGACCTGGGGAGACATTAGGCAGGACATGTCGGTAAATGGGATTGATATTGGTATGTCCAAAGATAGAAACTTATGGAGAAATGAAATTAGGAATCCGACCTCGTATATGGATAAAAGCAAAGAGAATGATGATGATGTAGGTTGGGTACAAAGGAAATAAACATTAAAAATTATGATAAACGATAATAAGCACCTATATTAAATAAAGAGCAACAAATTACTAAAATCCGTAACATAAATCTAAACCTAAGCTATGGGTAAATCAATAACGCATGTTTTTTTGATAATTTCTACTAAAATTGTAAGTCTACGTCACTGGGTTGTACAAATGCGTGTGGGCCGTCGTTTGGTCGAAGGAGCAAATGGAATATAAACATAACAACAACGATAACCAACCGACCCGTATCGGATTGAACGAGTAAACAATGTGAAATAAACATTGAATGAAAACGAGTGTTATTTCTGTTTCTGTACTTACCTAACCCCTACGAGACGACCGGGCTTGAAGACGTCAGGATCGGGTGGAACTGAAATAATAAAGAGAAATAGATGAGTCAAAGAAGATTTTCTTTATACAGTGTAACCTTAATATAACGACCCTCGATATATCGGTTTCCTCGATTTAACCAATTTTTCGAAATCACCTAGTAGGTTATAAATAAATATAGGATGAGGCAGATAAAGGGCCTATTAGAAATATCTCGGGAACCAAAGACAACTGAATTATGAAAATTGGAATAAGTGGGTTTTGAAGACTGATCTATTTAATGAAAATATTTTCATCTATTTGGTACTTCCGGTTATAACTTCGTTTTTTTTAAATGGGACACCCTGTATATTTTTACATTTTTGGATTCTCCTCGATTTCTTCTTTCTTAAAATATAAGGTTTTGTAATATTATATAGGGTAGGTTAAAAGATAATTACGTTTTCTTATTAATTTCGTAGCAATATTCACACCCTGTAGGATTGTAGTATGTAGTTTGACATAATAAACTTTATTTATGTTCAAATGATTTTTAATATAGTCTAATATTGTTAACAATTATTAGTGTAACTTAATTTTTAATTTGAGTATACAGGGTGGGTCGAAACTCGGAATGAGTATTTTCTGAGATTTCTTAAATGGAACACCCTATATTTTAGTATTGTAATGAGATGATATTTAATGGTACTTTTTACTTCTTAAGCATTCCCTATACCTAACTGCTTTAGTTTGTGCTTAATTGTTAATCGCACCAACAATCTTAACTTCGATGGTATTTTGATACCTCAACCACTATTGGCAATTTTAAGTATCAGTATAGATTAATATGTATTTATTTCCAAAAAATTATTTGTGACTGAATATTTTCACGGCCAACCTAATACAATTTCACCTATTTTGTGTTGCAATTAATGTTTGGCTTGAATCACCAATAACTCACAAATTAAAGAAGTTAGGTATAGGGAATGCTTAAGAAATTAACAAGTACCATAAAATAACATTTCATTACAATACTAAAATACAGGGTGTTCCATTTAAGAAAACTCAGAAAATACTCATTCCGAGTTTCGACCAACCCTGTATACTAAAATGAAAAATTAAAAAAACTATACCAATAACTCTTAACAATAGTAGACTATATTAAAAATCATTTGAACATTAATAGAGTTTATTATGACAATCTACTACAATCCTACAGGGTGTTAATGTTGCTACGAAATTAATAAGAAAACGTAATTATCTTTTAACCTACCCTGTATAATATTACAAAACCTTATATTTTAAGAAAGAAGAAATCGAGGTGAATCCAAAAATGTAAAAATATACAGGGTGTCCCATTAAAAAAAAACGAAGTTACAATCAACTTCCGGTATAACCGGAAGTAGCAAAGAGAAGAAAATATTTTCATTAAATAGTTCATACCTCAAAACCCCTGTATTCCAATTTTCAAGATTCTCTTTGCTTTAGTTCTCGAGATATTTCTAATAGGCCCTTTATCTGCCTCACCCTGTATACCTTTATATTACGAATACAATAATTGTTCAAAAACCTTCTTTTTACCTCCATTTAACTAATTTTTTTCAACTTATAGCCATGGTTATACAGTGCGCTGGAATAAGTGTTACCCCTCCCTATTAACGTATTTATTTTCAGCACTAAGCAAAAAGCTCAAACAGGTCGATTTTTAAAACAGTCATAGTATATTCTGGCATCAATGTTTCGAACTTTACGTGATACCTCTTCAGGTGACAGGCATAACTTTGATTTTTTTAAATGGAAAAGTACATCACGTGACACCTCATTTAAAAGCTTTTGAGATACTGATTACAAAAATGTATAATACTTAAATCCTTTTTGAGAGCGTAGGCGAAAAATTTCAGGTCGAATTATTTTTAAATGCATTTATTTTTTGCGGATCCTGCGAAAACTAATAAGTATTTTTGAAAAATGTAAACGCAAAATGAAAGATTACGGTATTACCGTGGGTCTAAAGTCCCTGAGAACTTCTTTAATGATGATTTTAATAAGTTACAGGGGTGAAAAAAATTGACAATTGAGGGTGATTTTTAACTTAAAATATATAATTCAAAAGAAAGTTTTTGTTTATTCTAAAAGGGACTTTCAGCCCTCTGTAATAATGTAATCTTTCAATCTGCGTTTAAATCTTTAAAAAATACTTATTAGTTTTCTCAGAATCCGCAAAAAAATAATGCATTTAAAAATAATTCGACCGAAATTTTGCGCTTACGCTCTCAAGAAAGATTTAAGTATTATACATTTTTGTAATCAGTATCTCAAAAGCTTTTAAATGAGGTGTCACATGATGTACTTTCCATTTAAAAAAATCAAAGTTATGCCTGTCACCTGAAGAGGGTTCAAGTAAAGTTCGAAACATTGATGCCAGCATATACTACGATTGTTTTAAAAATCGACCTGTTCGAGCGTTTTGCTTAATGTGCTAAAGTTAATAGGGAGGGGTAACACTTATTCCAGCGCACTGTATGACCATGAACAATAAATAATTCATGGTTCAGCCATGTTCAATTTTTCGTCATTGGAGAATTTATGTACTAACTTCCAAAAGAGTATTAATGACGTATCGGAAATAAACATTACTTATAATTGTGTTTTTGGGAAATTAATTAACAAAGCCAGATTTTGTCGACATAGCAACAGTATCCTGCCGTCGCGGCGTACCACCCTTAGAATCCTCGCAAACACAGCAAGGAGAGAAATTTGTCACTAACGAACTCCCTTCTCCCCATGGAAACCTCTGGATATTCTGGATTCGCGATGATCCGGGGGAGGCAGCGCCTGGCACGGAAGAACTTCAATTCGCGCTCGGCCCCAATCCCGCCAAGCCCGGGGGTCCTGTTTGTAGAGGTAGATGCAAGAATAGTGGAGGAGCTTGTCTGCCAAAAAATATAAACTAAAATAGGTGACCAATAATTGTTTAGGTTCAGCAATATGGAAGATATTTCATCAAATCTTATTTTTCAAGAAAATTTAACGCACAAAGGAGGTCAAAGGGAGCTACAAGAAAGACATAAGTAAATAATAGGATAATATGTAAATAATAAGAGAGCAACCAAGACTATGTCGACAATAAAGCGTTGAACGATTGGTTGACATTAGAAAAGATGTTCCCTGAAACAGAAGGTTTATTACTAGCTATTCAGGATCAGGCTAACCAACTAAAAATTACCTGAACTATACCGGCAAAAACACTGTGGTTCAAAACGACAAATGCTTATATGGATGTCAAGCCCAAGAAACCACCCAACATCTTACCGTGGGTTGCCAGGAATTTGCGGCTAGTGAATACAAGGAACGGCATGACTCAGTAGGAAAAATCCTTCATCAAGAAACTGCTATCAAACTGGAACTCCTCCAAACGGACCGTCTCCCATATTATCGTTCCTGAGAGTATGCTTGAGGATGACAACTACAAGCTATACTGGGAACGCAGTGTAATCACAGACCAAACAGTGGAACATAATAGATGAGAATTTGTATGTACTAATTAATACATTAACTAGACAAAGAACACTACTTGATATGGCGATACCTAACAACAATAATCTATACTAAAATCACTATTGGGACCGTGCAAGTTCGGCAAAGCGACACCTATTTCGACGCTCTGCAACTTTATCCGCACTTTTAATTATATTGACCAATTATATTAGTCCTGGTTACTGGATAATTGTCAAGGCCATAGTCCAAAAAAATAATAAGAAGAAAAAATAATATTCAGATTATGTTATTAAAACGTAAACAATTGTATGTAGTAAATAAAATTAGTTATTGAAATGCAGTACTGCAAGCAAAATACAACTAATTAAATTTACCTTTATATAATAATTGCATATCATATCAATATGGAGCAACATATAATTTTTCTTCTTCAATGACAGTAGATATGAAATGTACGTCAATTTGACAATTTCAATTGACAATATGAAATATTTAAGAAAGTGATCGGTACTCACCGGAGGGACCGCAGACGTCGACTTTGCAAAGTAACAAGACACTTACTCAACACACACACACTACACATTATACCTGAGTTAGTAATAAGTTATACAATTACGTGGCTAAAGGTTCTAGTTCTAACCAGGGGTGAGCAAACTCTTTTTAGTAAGGGCCACAAAATGTTCTTGGTTTATTAACGAGGGCAGCAATATCTTTTTCTTACCATAACATGTTCGAATTTTTAACTCTTTACTAATTTTGTTTAAAGGGGGGGGGGGGATACGGTTTGAAATCAACATTTCAAGCACATTTTTGTGAATTTTGTTTGAAACTATGGTAGATTTCCACAAGGAAGAATTTCCCGTAGCTGTCTGTATACCATTAATTACAAGTAAAATTTAATAAAAAAATTTGTCCTGGTAAAAGGTATATTAGTTTAAAAAGCTCCTATAGGGCTACAAACATAGAAATAAATCGTTTTCCCTCTGTAACAAGAGCATCATCAGTGTTACAAGAACATGGTGAGCCACCCAAAAATATAAAAGTTAAAACCTTTTCAAAATAGACTAAAAATTTTATATAAATGTAAACATCGTAAAATCCAAAGGAGGGATATAATTCCTATGGATGTGGCTTTAGGGCAACATATGACTCCCACACGTTGTAAGTGGGTTACTAGGTAATAATTAATTAGGTCATTATATTACAAGAGGTGACAGGCAACACTGAGTTTACCAGGACAAATTTTTTTATTAAATTTTAATGGTAGAATTATTTTATTTTGAAATTAAATAAATTTATTCGGTACAATTCAAAGAATATTCAAAAAAAATTCAAGACCAAATATTGAAAAATAAGTTAACGGTGGCAAATTTTTACTGAAACCTCAAAAAAAAAGGATTTTGCAGTAGATATCAACAAAAAATTTAAAAATATTTTATTAGCTTATGAGTTTATCGAGGTAAAACGCTGTCAAGTTTTTTTAGTTTGAATGATATTTGAGTTTTTGATATCACTCAGAAGTCAAAATAAGAAAATTTTTTGTAAAAACAAAAAAACGAACTTATTTATTATTGTTAAAGAAAAAATATCTCGACAACATTACCTCACGAAATGTCTAAAAGAATCTATAAAAAATTTCAGGTGGATCTATCTTAGTAGCTTTTGAGTTGCAATATCCACCGCCATTGAAAAAAGCAGTTTTGAGAAAAACGCTTTTAAACTTTTGACAACTTTTATTTTCAATATCTTTTTTGTCTGTCAAATCGTAAAGTGATGAACACATAAATATGTTCTTGAATCGTTTTGTATTTTTATAACGATTTCCGAAGTGGAAATCGAAACGTCAAATAAATTTAATTTCAAACTTAAATTGTGGTTTATTTTCTGATTGAATGTAGACTGGTACCGAATCACTTTGAACTGAAAAATGATTTCTTAGAAGTGCTAATGAAAAATATATCTTTAAAATCTTTGAAACAATTTTCAAATTCCGTCAGAAAATTACATACAAAGTTTTTCTTCATAAATTTTAAACTTATTTTATGGTACATTATTTATTGATTTTAATGAGGGAAATAATTGAACGAATTCTTGCTTTTTTGTATGATCAATGAATATTTTGAGTTTCTTTTCAAAAGTTTCAGTTTGCGTTCAAAACTTATAAATTTAGCAAATTTGTCGCAGTTTTTCATTTCTAAAAATAAAGCAATTTCCTCCACTAATTCACAACATATTTGCAGAACATTTTCTAAACTTAACCATCGAATATGATTGTCGTATAAGACATATATTAGCTATAATTGGAATAACGATGTATACTTGCAATACATTTTTGTACAATACCTGCTGATGGATTATGCAGTGACAAAATAATAAATCATATTCTGGAGATTGTTCATGAACGTAATCTTTTAGTTTACAATATTTGCTCCTCTTTTTGGTGCTTCATCAGGTGTTACACTTACTAGGTGGTTACGAGTTAGTTTAAAAATGTCCAAACAGTTTCTGACATTCATTGAGAGAGCCGACAAAACTGTGCCGGAAGCCCAATTAATTGCCCGCGTTATTTTGAAAATTTGCGCAAAAAACACCTGCTGCGAAAGTGTTAATAGCTGTATTATCTATATTTAATTATTAATATTAGCAATAATTAAAAAGAATCTTTAAATGGAAATAATTCACTTTTTTCGCGAGCCGCAAAAAATGTCTAAAGGGCCGCATGCGGCCCGCGGGCCGCACTTTGCCCACCACTGTTCTAAACCAAGGCTAGAATCAGAGAAAAAAAATTTAAGAAAGTTGCAATATTTCTCCGCTATTCGCGCACGATCGTTTCTCAATTCCCTTCCAAGTACTTGCACACCGCGAGACACGCTGAATGTTACGAGGAACACTCCCAAAAGTCCCAAATCATGATTTACAATGTATATACATTGTAATACCAAATCATGATTTACATTTACAATGAATATACATTGTAAATCATGATTCGGGAGTGCTCCTCGTAACGTTCAAGTGTCTTGGTTTGTTTATTGCTAGTGCATCTTTATTGTGATTTTAGTATAATACGTATCTAGTAACTACATACACTGAAAAAATACGCCAAGTACAGAGATCTGGAAATTCAAATGAAGAATGCAAAGTACCCAGACAAAACCTATTATTATGTCTACTACTGTAGTCATTTCGAAGAACCTGCTAGAAAATATAAAAAATATTATACATAATATTATTTATATAAATAATATAAAAAGCTGATAGACGGAGAGGCAGCGCTGAAAAATCTATTTGAATTTACTAAAGCTAGATTTTTCACAGTTGATTATTGTGATTGTGTAGATTGTAGAGAAACATACTGCGGTCGGTCAAGCGAAACGTAGAACAGGGGTTACTGAGAGGGTATCAAAGTTGCTTTCCTACGAAGGTAATTATTTCCATTTACTAAGGCTGAAAATCAGTAGGTACACATATTCTAAATTGAATATAAATAAAAGTTATTATAGTCGGTAAGCTGTATGACGGGACAGAGCTGGTCGGTCGGCCCCAATAGTCGATTGAGGAAATGAAGCATTTTGGTTCGCAATTTTTTCGTCCAGCATAGATTTACTTGAAATTTTCACGGAAGGTAGGGAATAGTCCAAGGATCATTTTCTATATCATGCCGCTATCATACGCTAAAACCTTGGGGGTGGTTGCCACCCCATCTCGGGGGTGGGAATTTTTTATTACATTTTAACCATGTAATTCGATGGAAAAAGTGATTCTAAGAAAAAAATGTTTTTTACATTTTCTTCGTAAAACTAATATTTTTCGAGTTATTCGCGCTTGAAAATAACAGTTTTTCGACGAAAAAATCGACTTTTTCAGAGGGTTTTTTGAGAATACCTCGAAAAATATGCATTTAATCAAAAAAACTGTAGATATCAAAATTATATCTATTAGTAACGCAAACCAAATTCTTTTTCAATAATATCTTTAAGACTAACTCAAACCGAGATATGGCTTGTTAAAGGTTAGCTTTCTTCGTCACATGCATAATTTGAAATATTCAAAGCCAAATAATGGGAAAAATTTGCATTTTTCGAGGAAAACTTAAATAATCTTTTTTCAAGTATACAATTAGACCTTTCAAAAAAAATAATAAAAAGTTTCTAGCATGAAAATTAAGCGATTTATAATCAAAAAAATGTCGGTACCTGCTTTTCTCTACGAAAAAATCAGTGAAAACAACCCCCTAACTACCTTCCTAATTCAAAATTGGACTTCACCTTTCTGTAGTTCCTTTTATATTTATATTATCAATACACTCAAGGAGTTTGACCTATTTAAAATGCCTAATTTTGGAAAAATATTATATCTCACTGTGTACTGATTTTCAGCCTAAGTAAATGGATTTAATTACCTTCGTAGGAAAGCAACTTTGATACCCTCTCAGTAACGAGACCCCTCAAAAATGATTTTGTAGGCTTTTTAAAGAGCTATAAGACTTTGTAAATTAAATTCCGTAAGATGCCTTAGTTTTTAATTGGGGCGGGTTTAAAGGGCTCGAATAAGGGGGTGTTTGCTGGTAAATAGAGGTTTTGAACAGCTATATCTGGCTAACTATTCACTGTAATGAAAATCTATTCACTGCTTAATTTTAGTCATTAAAAAAGCTACAATTTAGTAGTTTATAATTTTTTTCATATCTTCAGTATTTTCGGACATATATTTTGAAGTAAAAGGTGAAAAATACCAAATTGCAAAAAATCAATTTTTCTTTAAACTACAATTTTTACAAAATTAGGCATTTTAAATAGGTCAAACTCCTTGAGTGTATTGATAATATAAACATAAAAGGAACTACAGAAAGGTGAAGACCAATTTTGAATTAGGAAGGTAGTTATTGGGTTGTTTTTACTGATTTTTTCGTAGAGAAAAGCAGGTACCGACATTTTTTTGTAAGTCGCATAATTTTCATGCTAGAAACTTTTTATTATTTTTTTTTGAAAGGTCTAATTGTATACTTGAAAAAAGATTATTTAAGTTTTCCTCGAAAAATGCAAATCTTTCCCATTATTTGGCTTTAACATGCCGTATCTCGGTTTGTATTGGTCTTAAATATATTATAGGAAAATAATTTGGTTTGTGTTACTAAAAGATATTATTTCGATATATACAGTTTTTTGATAAAATGCATATTTTTCGAGGTATTTTAAAAAAAATCCTCTAAGAAAGTTGATTTTTTCTTCGAAAAACTGTTATTTTCAAGCGCGAATAACTCGAAAAATATTAGTTTTACGAAGAAAATGTAAAAAACATTTTTTTCTTAGAATCACTTTTTCTATCGAATTAAATGGTTAAAATGTAATAAAAAATTCTTAACCCCGAGAGGGGTGGCAACCACCCCCAAGGTTTTAGCGTATGATAGCGGCATGATATAGAAAATGATCCTTGGACTATTCCCTACCTTCTGTGAAAATTTCAAGTAAATCCATGCTGGACGAAAAAATTGCGAGCCAAGATGCTTCATTTCCTCAATCGACTATTGGGGCCGACTGACCGGCTCTGTCCCGTCATACAGCTTACCGACTATAATAACTTTTATTTATATTTAATTTAGAATGTGTGTACTGATTTTCAGCCTTAGTAATGGAAATAATTACCTTCGTAGGAAAGCAACTTTGATACCCTCTCAGCAACCCCTGTTCTACGTTTCGCTTGACCGACCGCAGTATGTTTCTCTACACACTCACAGTAATCAACTGTGAAAAATATATCTTTAGTAAATTCAAATAGATTTTTCAGTACTGCCTCTTGGTCTATGAGTCCTAATGAACATCTCTATAAGACCATGTAAAAAGCTGTACTTATTACTGTGACTTGTGACGGCCAATTGTGTACGAAAATCACCTAATGTTCGATAACACGGAAAGAGCTCTCACCAAAGCTCAATCCGTTTGATATCGTAGGTATCTGGGATATACCAAAGCAGCCATTGAGTTTTCCTCCCCAAAAAGAGAATAAATGAAACAGTAAAATATTTTTCTATAAATGACAATAAAATAATAAAAATGAAAGGTGAATACGAGAACCAGGGATTTATAATAATGAAAACACCTTTTTAATAGACACCTGAGCATGATATCAAAAACACGAATATAACATTATTTTGTAGTACATATTTTGTAAAAATCATGCCTTCAAACTACAACATAAATGTCTTGGAAGATACTGATAGAGTATAGAAATATATTACGTCAGGAACAGAAATGAAGAAATAAGTCAAAGTATTGCTAAAACAAGAAACATTAACATCTATGGAAGAGAAAATATTTAAGTGGCACGGTCAAATAAGAAGAGTCAGCACCAGCAGAAAAAATAACAGAATGGACAGTCCCACAGGCAGACGGAGGAAAGGTCGAGTAAGACGAACATGGAGGAACTACAGATTAATGGAAAAAAGTTGAGCGAACAATGCAGTGAGAATTGTAATAATTTTTAAAATATACGAGGTCATTCGTAAAAAAAACGTTCCCTATGGCGCTGTGAAAAAATTCCACGAACTGGGAGAAATCTGGCAACACTGCCTTACACATCAACTCTCCCTCTATCTCACCCCGCCACTTTCTCCTCTCTGCATTGCTCAGTGTTGGCCTAGCAGCCTTTGAAGATGGAGGTCCCGGTCGCTGTTTGTTAGCGCCAATCTGAAATTCATGCTGTGATACGTTTTTTTAAATCCAAAATGGATTTCACCTATTCAACATTCATCGTCAATTAATCGAAGTTTATGAGTAAAAGTGCATATCTGTTCATGTTCGCGAATGGTGTAGTGAATTTGGTGAAGGCAGAACGGAAATTCACGATGAATCTGGAGGACTTCTGCTACGATCTTTTTCGACCATTTGCGAACATGTTGATGTTGAACATATATGTACATTTACCCATAAACTTCAATTAACTGACGATGAGTAAATAGGTGAAATCCATTTTGCATTTAAAAACGTATCACAGCATGCATTCCACATTAGCGGTAACAGCGACCTCCTTACTAAGTAGCATGATTCTGGTTTTTTCAACTCAAGGTTACGCAGATGACCTAGTTGTTACAATTAGGGGCAAGCATGACCAGACTATATCTAGTCTCATGCAAACTGCTCTAAACGAAATCAAAAACTGGTGTTCGAAGGAGGGCTTGCATGTCAATCCTAGCAAAGCGACTCTGATACCGTTCACAAGGAGACGTAAATACAATTTACAGGCTCCAATTATGAATGGCATCACATTAGACTATTCCAGCGAAGTAAAATATCTGGGGGTAACCCTAGATCAAAAACTCACCTGGAATAGTCATATTGAAAAAATCTTATCCAGAGCCTTGGTGGCAAGTTGGACCTGCCGCAAGACATTTGGAAAGACTTGGGGCATAAAACCGAAAATGACTCTCTGGACATATAAAACGATTATTAGGCCGATGGTCACATACGCATCACTCGTATGGTGGCCAAAAACACAACAAACAACAGCTAACGCCAAGCTGCAAAAAGTGCAGCGGCTAGCTTGTCTGGGAATCACAGAGGCAATGTCAACATGCCCCACGGCAGCCTTAGAGGCGATGCTGAACCTTCCTCCCCTGCAGTTCTGCGTAAGGAGGGAGGCAGTAATCAGCGCCTTAAAGTTGCGGCAGACACAAATAATGAAACCTGGCGATCTAGTGGGCCATCTTAAAATCTCGGAAGAAATTCCTTTGAATTCTAAGAATAAGCCGACGGACGTCATGCCAGTCAAATTCGACTTCGAAACACCATTTGAAGTGGTCATAAAAAACCACCAAATGGATGAAACAGTTGAACCGAAACTGGAGAAAGGTTCGCTCGTTTGGTATACGGATGGATCTAAGATAGATGAAAGAGCAGGAGTGGGAGTTACTGGGCCGAATTTCAGGCTATCCAAATCTATTGGAAACGCCCCAACTATCTTTCAGGCAGAAATACATGCCATACAGATTTGTGCCCGAGAATGTCTCAACCGAGACACTCGTAGGGCAAAAGTCTTCATTTTATCAGACAGCCAAGCTGTCTTACAGGCTCTAAAGTCTATTTTCTTGTGAGTCAAAGTTGGTTTGGGAATGTAAACAATCCCTTAAGAAGCTGGCGGAACGCAACAAAATAACTTTGATGTGGGTGCCAGGTCACAAGGGAATTGCAGGAAATGAGGAAGCTGATAGTCTCGCAAAAGAAGGGGCCAATACCCCATTCCAAGGTCCAGAACCCTTCTGTGGACTACCAAAAAGCCACATCAGAGAGGAGTTCCGGACCTGGGAACTCAATCAACTACAACTATACTGGTCCAACACACCAGGACAAAGGCAAGCAAAAAGGCTCATAAAGGTGTCGCCTAGTGCAACAAACCGCCTTCTCGAAATGAGTAAAAAATATATAAAAATGGTCACTGGCCTTCTCATTGGTCACAGCCCTCTGAGATATCATCTCAAAAAAATTGGGCAATCAGATAGTGAGAACTGTCGTTTCTGTGACAACGAAAAAGAAACGGCAGAACACATTCTATGCAATTGCGTAGTGCTGTTCTGCAAACGACTAAAATTCCTAGAAGAGGTCATCCTATCGCCCACTGACATAGGAAACAAGTCACCTAGGATGCTAATCAATTTCATCAGAAGTATTGGCATCCTAGAGTTTAACTAGATTAAGGTATGCACAAAAGATCTTTATAGGTCGAAGTGCTGAGAGGCTCCATAGCCTTAACGACCTAACATAATCTAATCTATAATCTAACAGCGACCGGGACATCCATCTTCGAAAGCTGCTAGGCCGACACTAAGTAATGCAGTGAGGCGAAAGTGGTGGGGTTAAGAGAGAGGGGGGAGAGTTGATGTGTAAGGCAGTGTTGCCAGATTTCTCCCAGCACGTCGCACTCTTTATTAGAGTCAGATAGGGAACCTTTTTTTACGAATGACCTCGTAAATATATTATGACGTCTTCAGCATACTCATTGTTGCCACATTCTCATTTGTTCTCCAGCAGAGTTCTCCTGGATGAGTTTTGTCTATTTGTGTTGGTGTTGTTGACATTTGAATAACTTGTTAAGAGCTTACCCTCCAAGTACAAGCGGATTTATACGCATTGTGTGAACAATCTTCTCCACTATCGTCACTTTTAACGAACCTTCTTTGCCTCGTTGAATATCGTATGGTACACTATCATCTTTGATACGGCGTGATAACGTGAAATATGATCGCGACGTTGCTGAGGGAAAACCGACACCTGACGTATTCCGTATTTCACTTTAAGACATATCCCATCCCGCTGCTGAAAACGGATCCTGGCGATACCGCCAGAGCCAGAGGGATTGGGGTTGTTTGAGCTGGCGCTTACCTCGATCGCGAGATTTATAAAAGAAATTTCAGACGGTTCAAATGTTTACCTTACCGGGATGTATAGAAAGATTTGCGCATCGTGCGGTATTCCTTGGAAGAAAATGAACAAATTTTAGTTGTGCATATTAAGGGTATGCGACGAATAGAAGAAAATCTATCGCTACTCGCTACTATCCACGTAGTTCATGGCGTAATATTCTCTTACAGATGCTGAAGTTCTTCCAAATTGATGTATCGGTTGTGTTTGACCCACGATTAGTTTACCGTGAGTATACGTTGCTATAAAATATTACTTTAGCAAATTAAAATAATACACGACGACACTTTTCGATAGAACTCTTTATTGATTGCTATACGTGTTTACAGATCTTATTTTCGCTCGCTAGTGAATACTGCTAAAATTACAAAACGGCTCTCGACCAGAAATCCCTGTTGGTGGGGAAAACAAAAATGTCTATATCTGTCCTACAAAATTTCACTTTGGAAAAAACGTAATTACAAAACCGTTGAAAACCGTTTATCACTGTCCTCAGAAGGGGACAATAACCGCTTGACTCGCCTAACTTTCCAAATACCTACTTTCTAAAGAGGATTATGATACAAATGACAAATTTTACCCAGAAATATAGGCAAGAATGAATGTATTTTAATCTTTTAAGAAATTTCTGGAAAATAATTTACCCAAACTTTAAGAATGGTCTGATATGAATTTACAATGTAAAATAAAATCGAAAAAACTAAAATCAACTAAAGTATATGGAGACGAAACAGGTTGATTAAAAAGAATTTCTTATTCTACGGCTTGACTTTTTGAATTCTAGAAAGCAATGGTATTTATACCATTTCACACAATAATTACATAATTTACTACAGTAAAACCTTTCGATAGCGGCCACCCTCGGAATAAAAAACTGGTCGCTAGGGAGAAGTGGTCGTTTAAGAGAGCACACAGAGAACATAAAGCAACTGATCTTCAGTGTACGTTGTTAAGTATTAAATATAATTTTAATTAATTGTAATTTCAATTTATCAAAAACATATCAAAAACTGAAGACTGCATCCTTTTTTTGAACACACTGTATAGTAAAATTTTTATTTATAATCTAAATAATCGAAAATTAATGGTTGCTTCATACTTTTCAGGTATGAACAAAACTTTCTATTACTCTGGTATAATACTGGCCCGGTTCATCGTAACGGAGTTGCATTAATTTAGAAGACAAATACAACAATGCCGTCACAAACACTGTGTTTGTGCCATTTTCTGACCGATGTCTACTTATTCAACTATCCGGAACGCCAGTATATTCAGACTTAATCCCCTACAGCCGATAAACCCATTTAAGAGCTAAAAGCGTGGTATACTGATGTAGTAAAACTGATAAAAGTGACCAAAAAAGAGATCAAACCTTTATCTTAAGGTAACTATCGCTAGGTTAGATCATAGAGGAAAGGTTTCAGGATTGATTGGGGACTTCCGACTCCTGGAGATGGAACTTACGCAACTCAACGCTGAGATGGTAATATTACAGCGTTGGTTCCGTAAGAACTATCATCTGATGGAGCAAAACGACAGGCTCAATTCTATTCTAGAGAAGCTCAAACCTCACGTTATGGATCGCGAGTGCCCGCAGCGACAGGAGAGAGAGAATGATCGAATTCTGCCAATAACACAACATGGTAGCGACAAATACACGGTTTATACATCCTCGCAGATTATACACTTTGACTTACCAGAGGCCGTTATCAAAAACAGAGTGATCCTTAATAAAATTGATTATAATATTTGGTCAACAAAAGATATCACAGCGCTATCATCGGTGCAGAAACACATTTTGGACAACATGGTAGCGACAAATACACGGTTTAAATTACATCCTCGCAGATTATACAAAATATTTCTAAAGGTGATTCATGGAAGATTATACAGAAAGCTAGAATATGATATGGATGATACCCAATTTGGGTTCCGCAAAGGACTTGGAACAAGAGAGGCATTGTTTGCGTTTAATGTCCTCTCTCAAAGATGCTTAGATATGAACCTGGATATTTACTCCTGTTTCATCGACTTCGAAAAAGCGTTCGACAGGGTCCGACATGAAAAACTAATAGAATTATTGAAAAACAGAGATATAGACAGACGAGATTTACGAATTATCATCAATCTGTATTGGAATCAAAAGGCCAATATAAAGATAGAAGAACAGGAGTCCGAGAATATTGATATAAAGAGAGGAGTAAGACAGGGTTGTGTTCTGTCGCCGCTACTGTTTAACCTGTACAGTGAAGCCATATTTCAGGAAGCGATAGCGGAGCTAAGTGATGGAATCTCTATAAACGGAACAATAGTAAATAACATAAGATTCGCTGATGACACCGTTATAATGGCAGACACCCTGGAATCACTACAAGAATTGCTAAATAGAATTAACGATTATTGCATTCGATACGGACTAAAAATAAACAAGAAAAAAACTAAATTTATGATTGTCTCAAAAACAGAACATGGAAATGAAAGGTTAATGATAGAGCAAACCCAAATAGAAAAAGTTAAGACATACAAATATCTGGGAACCTGGGTTGATGACAAAAATGACCAAAGCAAAGAAATTAAAGTCCGAATTGAAACTGCAAGGCAAGCATTTATAAAATGAAGACACTGCTTACAATACAAACAAAGACCTTCAGTTGCCTCTCAGATTGAGGGCTCTAAGATGCTACATATTTTCTATATTGCTATACGGAATGGAAGCTTGGACATTGAAGAGACAACACATAAGAAGAATAGAAGCGTTCGAAATGTGGTGTTACAGAAGAATATTGAAAATTCAGTCGGTTCAAAGGATTACCAATGTTGAAGTGCTACGACGTTTAAATAAGGAGTTAGAAATTATGAAAAGTATAAAAACTAGAAAACTGGAATATTTGGGTCACATTACCAGAGGAGAAAAATATGAGTTGCTGAGAATTATTATGCAAGGAAGGATCCAAGGAAGAAGAGGCATAGGAAGAAGACGCATCTCCTGGCTGAGGAACCTTAGAGAATGGTTTAACTGTAGTTCATTACAACTATTCAGAGCAGCAGCCAACAAAGTGACCATAGCCATTATGATATCCAACCTCCGATAGGAGAGGGAACTTTAAGAAGAAGAAGATTATACACTTTGACTTACCAGAGGCCTTTATCAAAAACAGAGTGATCCTTAATAAAATTGATTATAATATTTGGTCAACAAAAGATATCACAGCGCTATCATCGGTGCAGAAACACATTTTGGACAACATGGTAGCGACAAATACACGGTTTAAATTACATCCTCGCAGAGTATACACTTTGACTTACCAGAGGCCGTTATCAAAAACAGAGTGATCCTTAATAAAATTGATTATAATATTTGGTCAACAAAAGATATCACAGCGCTATCATCGGTGCAGAAACACATTTTGGACAACATGGTAGCGACAAATACACGGTTTAAATTACATCCTCGCAGATTATACACTTTAACTTACCAGAGGCCGTTATCAAAAACAGAGTGATCCTTAATAAAATTGATTATAATATTTGGTCAACAAAAGATATCACAGCGCTATCATCGGTGCAAAAACACATTTTGGAACTGACAATACTGACATCTATTCCGATCATAATCCTGTTGTATGGAAACTAATAAAGAAACAAAAGCTTCCAGACAAACTAGACATCCAATTATTGAAAAACGACACTATACAACAGACAGTTGTACATAAAGAACTAAACTTGGGTTCTGTGTTCTGTCATATTTATAATTTCCCATTAGAACCACCTACCTGATTATTTACGTAAACGCTGATTAAATCTACCAATTCAGTTCCGACACTTTTTGTTTGCAAATATAGAATATTGGGACCGTGCAAGTTCGGCAAAGCGACCTCTATTTCTACGCTCTGTACTTTTATTCGCACTTTTAATTATATTGGCCAATTATATTAGTCCTGGTTGCTGGATAATTGTCAAGGCCATAGTCCAAAAAAATAATAAGAAGAAAAAATAAGATGCAGGTTATGTTTAGCAAACGTAAACAATTGTATGTAGTAAATAAAATCAGTTATTAAAATGCAGTACTGCAAGCAAAATACAATTAATTAAATTTACCTTTATATAATAATTGCATATCATATCAATATTGTGGAGCAATATATAATTTTTCTGCGGCAATGACAGAAGGTATGAAATATACGTCAATTTGACAATTTCAATTGACAATATGAATTATTTAAGATAGTTGCAATATTTCTACGCGACTCGCGCACGGTCGTTTCTCGTTTCCCTTTCCAAGTACTTGCACACCGCGAATACTAGACTAGATCACACATAATTTATTGAAAAATATCTCGTTAAAGAATATCCTAATAATCCCGTTAATTAAGTCAATTACAGTTTCATTATGTTTTTGTTTGAAAATGTTGTCAGAGACTGTTCAGACCACACATCAAGTAAATTTTTCTTTATAAAAAGGAGTATATTTTTCGATCCAATTTCATTTCCCGTTAGAAATTGAGTTATCAGTATCAGAATGGATTGCATGTGAGAGTTCATTTTAAATGAAGTAAAAGACAGGCGTACTCTTAATCATTTATTGTAACTTCCGACGACCGGTTTCGCTCTCTAAAGTATGCAAAGCATCTTCAGGTCAACGGTGACTTGTGTCTTGTAACCGTTGACCTGAAGATGCTCTGCATACTTTAGGAGAGCGAAACCGGTCGTCGGAAGTTACAATAAATGATTGAGAGTACGTCTGTCTTTTACTTCATTTGAGTTATCAAGTTGTTTCATTAGAAAATCAGCTTCCATTCTCTGTTGAAGAAGTTGCAACATTTTTGTCACCGCCCCTGTTAGTTAAATTACCCAAGTTAATTTTGTAAGTGAAATTTCATTTATTTCTTACTTTCTCACCTTTTCCCACCTTTACTTTATTCTTTATCTCTTCGTCGATCCGAATCTCATTGTTACTCCATTATAGGATTCAAAATTTGACTATTAGTATAACAATCCAATTTCTTCTAAAATTAAGACTCGTACTCCTCGCTACTCCAGTCTTCATCATAAGAAAGTTTACAACCCAGCAGGTCAACGGTCAGTCGATTCATTTTACAGCTCAAAGAGGTAATGTAATTATATCACTTCCACAATTTTACGTACCTTAGTAATGTAGGTTCAAATGAATTAAGCACTGAATAAATTATTCAATAGTTCAATACTTTATCCTTTGAGTTTGATAATTAATCTCTTTGACATGTTTGTCAGCATAAACGTAAATAATGAAGGGTTTTGAAGTTTATTGTCTATTGATTGATCGTAAAATTCTCTATGGCTTGTTTTTGCTACTTTATCACAAGCTGATCAGACTTCAAAACACAACCTTTTTTCAAATAATTATTTCAAAACAAACTTTTTCTCAACACTTATACATGCATTATGTACGAATGTCTCACATTATAACAACCTAATAAAAATAACTAGATCATGCTTTATTCATTCGTACTAAAGCCTTTAGTGTCGTTTAATGATTCAAAAGACCGAACTGCACAAAAGTAAGGCATCAGTTAGTAAGCCATCTCTCGTGCTCAGCTAGACGCAGTAAACATAAAATTTAAATTCCTCGTGTGCTAGTTCTGGAGTTCTGGCTATACGAAGTACGAAGAAGCCGTAAAAAAGTAAAATATGTCTACGATGGAGGTCGAGATGGATATAAAGGACACGTTTCGGCACTCGTGCACGAGAAATCGAACTAAAAGGAACTAAGTTCGATGGGGGTTCTTCATTTGCAACTGAAACCATTTTAAGGCAACGACTGTTGACAAAAAATACAGTACAAGTTCCAATCATTTATATAATTTATATAACACCGGCTTATAGCGTCCTGCGTCTTACGCTGGCGCTAGAGCGTCTTACGCTGGCGCTAGATATTTTTCAGATCAGGTAGTTTTCGGTCTTCCCCATTTTTTTCTTTCCGTAAGTTGCCATTCCATTATCAGTTTTGAGAGTCGATGTTCTTCCATTCTTTGTACATGGCCATACCAACAAAGTTGTTTTTCCTATTTCTTCTATTATATTTGTTTTCCTCTTCGTAATATCTCGTGCTCGTTCATTGATTCATTCGTTATGTGTGAGACTCTAGAGATGCAGGCCGACCTGTGCCAGAAGTCCACTTCCAGTGCGAGCAACTTCTTTTCTGTTCACTGTTTTTGAACAAAGTACTGAGTTCGAGGCTCCTATTACTTACTTTCCTTTCACAATTCTATCAATTATTTCAACATTTAAATAAATATGTATCATTATCCCCGCTCGAATGATAATTGCTGAACATAGGCCTTCTCATCTTTTTCCGAACCCCATTTATCATGCGCCGTTTTCATCCAACTTTCTCTCTAAGTCATCAATCCATCGGGTTGGTGGATGCTTATACGTCAGTACTGGTAGAACGCATTGATCATACACTTTTCTCTTCAGAAATGTGGGTAGATCACTATTCTAGCTCAACGGTGTTATCTATTTAGCCTTCAAACAGTTTCTCTAGGTATTTTTTCCAAGTTCTTATTCTACTCTGTTTGTCCAAGATGATGTTTCTGTCAGAATCAGTTGATTTCCATTCTGTCTCCGTCTTAGTCTACCTGTGAGTTTTTTAAGTAGTCTCAATTTATTCACATATTTTCATTGCTTCTTTTTCTTTCGCTTATCTGATCTTTCTTCTTATTGTTATATTTATCACTTTATATCTATCTGAGTTATAATTGGATTTTCTTCCTTCATCCATCAGCTTCAGGATCTCATCTGTAATTCATGATTTTTTTCTTGATTAATTTGTGTAGGTGACAACTAGTTTTGAGTCTTGTGCGAATTTTTCTAGGAGATAATTCTTGTTTTGGACTCCAGGTTTTCCAAGTCCAGGTGCTCCGATGTACCTTTTCTCCAGCTCCAAGCTTGGCATTGAAGTCTCCCATAATGATAAGATCTTCCTGTCGTACTATTTTCTGTATTATTTAGTCGATTTTCTAATAAAACTCGATTGCTTCTTCCTCCTGCATAAACTGGACGATATTTATATTGATGGGGTTGACTAGTTGACTTGTACTTTTAGTAACATCCCAAGTAGCACAATAAAAATATTTTAGTTTTATTTAAGGTTTATAAAGGTTTTATTGTGTTAAATAAGAAGATAATGGTTTTAAAGTTACCTTGCAGATATACTGCCAGAACTTTAAAACTGTTAAGCATTTGTCACTAGTTTTAAAGTATCTAATAAGAGTATCAAATAAGACTAATTACTCTTAATAGATAGTTTGTCTTATTGTAGTTTTAAAATGGTTTGTTCTCAGTTCACTTTAAAACTAATCAGTTTTATTAAGAACTTCCGGACTGTTTGGTTTTATTAGATTCTGGTTTGTTACCTTTTAGTTTTATTGCAGTTTTAAAGATTCTCCTAATATGATTAATAAAACCTATTATTAAAACTACTTTATCTCAAGATTATTATGTCAGTAAAACATATGCCTTAAAACTATTTTTTTAGTTGTAGTTTTAGTTATCTTTAAAGTTGCTTTCTTAAAAGCAATTAGTAGGCTATATTAAAACCAAACGCTCTTAACTGAATCAATTTGGTTATCGTAAAGACTAAACTATTCTTCTTGTTACAAACAATAAAACTAAACTCATCCCCTCTTCTTTCATGTCCAAAATGGTCGGCCATTTGTTTTAGAGCGAAACAGTGGTGTAGTGTGTTGTAAAAGTGGAAGTATAGTTAGTATGGAAGAAATAAGTAGCAAGTACTTAAAATATAAACAAACTGGTCATTTTAAAAAGAAAAATACAACACACACAGCACTACGACGCCTCGATTTTAGGTTAGATTCACATTAAAACCGAGTGGCATTATTGACAGCAGCATTAAAACTAAATGGTTTTAATTTCAAGGCAACCTTGCTTTGTATAAAATAAAACTATTTGATCTTAAAAATTCTCTGTCGATAGACCAAATAGTTTTATTTGGGTTTCGGCTATATTGCTTTCTGGAGATGCTGAAAGCCATGATTGATTACAATATAAGACTTATACAAAAACTATAAATAAGCATCCTAAAGACATACATTCGATTTATTTTAACATTAAAGCATTAAAATTGTAGATAAAATTATTTTTATTTCAAAGTAATATTTTTCGGATTTAAATTTTATTTTTTAATCGCCAAAAGTCAGAAATTTTAGGGCCCGTGAGTTATTTAGACCTATTTTTGTTAACATTATCAATAAAGTTGGGTGCGCAAGTGTTTTTCTACCTTGACAGTCAGAAATACCCAAGTAATTTTTATTATTTTATAGTTACACCTATCTACATCTCATAACACATGTAAAAATTTGTTGGCCTATATGGAGTAGGTATATGGGTTTAAAGAATCATTTAATATGGTAAATTGTCTTTAAAAGTCTCCATTTAAGAAACCTTTTTAAGTTTGCTATAAAACTGCCTGCACTTAAAGTGTCCTTTAACATGGTTTTAAAAGCACCTTCACAGCAGCTTTAAAACCAGTTGCTTAAGAAAACAAAGTTTTAAGAAGGTTTTTATTTTTGGTTTTATTGACCTCTTTCAGAGTGGGCCCTTTTATGCTGAAAGCGGTTTTATTGCAACCTTAAGGTTTACTTAGAAACCAAATGGTTTTAATTTTAGTTTTATTCTACAGTTTTAAAGCATCCTTAAAAGACTTAATAAACCCGTTCGGTGCTACTTGGGATCACTCTCTCTGGTGTAAAGTTAGTAATTCATTTGGCAACTTTGGGTGATACGATTACTCCGACTCATTATTCATGTGATCCATGACTTTTTCCCGAGTAGTATACCTTGTGATCTTACACTTGTATTTCTCCAGAATCTGGCCATTTGATTTCAGCTGATTGATGATTTCAATACGCATTTTCTTCATCTACTGTTTTGCATTGTGCCTTTTTACTGCTTTTTATAAGGTTTTGACATTCCATGTACTGATCTTGATATTCTTTCTGCACATCAATGTATTATCTTTTGATTTATGAATTGATTATTAACTGATTTTAATATTGAGCATTGCCATGGTTGACCAGGGCGTATCGCTTCGTTGTAGACCTTTAGTAAGATGTTTGCATTACTTGTGCGTCTCCATCTTTATGCCGTTGACCAAGTGTTTGGTTCATCCGCCTTTAGGGCCGATTTTCCAACCCAAAGACCATTGGTATAGCTGCAGCTAATACCTTCTTATGGATAAGATGATTATGGCCCATACCGGCGCAGAACACAAATTTCTAATTCATACTTCTATCCCAAAATAATGGTCAATATTCGGTAGTAAGTAGTAATAGGCTATTGATTATATTCAAAATAAGATAGCTAAAAGGAACTACAACGTTAACGGGATTTTATTATTTCATATGGTCAATGGACATCTATATATGAAAAAACCGCGGAGTGCTACCATTTAAAGGGGTGCGTTTTTGAGAAATGGGTGAATTAGTCCCTGAGCACAGGTTATATTAGGGTGAGTTCTATGCACTTTTGGTACAAAAATACCTACATAAAAATTGTTCCTGGTTAAATTTCCTATCTAAATATCACTTTTTAAAGTCAATGATACTTTTTTTTTACAAAAATACATTCAAGAGAAAAAGCACAAAGAAACCCAAAAGAAAGAAATTTTGTTTTTTGTCCCATAACTTTTGTCCACGAGGATATAGGTATAGACATTGCTTTACAGAAAAAAAAACCACATTTTTCTTCTTTAAAATGTTGTTTAGTAGAGGTAATTAGGATTTATAGTTTTCGAAATATGATTTTTCAAAGTTCGCCATTCACAGCAATTTTGGGCAATTTTCCTTGTTATTTCACAAATATTGTTCTGTAACTTTTTTCTACGTAACTTTAGGTATATGCAATGGTACACCTAATAGGAATAGAACTCAATTACCTTTAAAATGGTCTACTGTATAACGTTGTACGACTTTTTTTAAAGAGATTATGGTTTATCAACGTTTTATACTTTTAACGATTTCTTATAATATAATATAAAAATAAAATAATATTATTATATAATATATTATATATCATATAATATTATATTATATATAGTATATATAATATAATATTATAATATATAATATTATATAATACCTAATATAAAAAATATTATTTTATACATTTTTTATGATTATTTTTGAAATTTCTCATTATAACTTTTTTTCTTCTACATTTAGGTATATATTATATTATATAATAAAAAAAGCTTATTTTGTTTACTTTACAAAAACTTTTTTGTGTATTACAAAAAATTCTAGGTTATTTTCGAATAAGATATTATTTTTCAAAATGTAATAAGTACTTGCAACGATTTTTGATTTTAGGATTATTTTTTAAATTTCTCATTATAACTTTTTTTCTTGTACATGAATATACTATATATTGCTTAATAAAGAGGGCTTACTTTCTGTTCTTTAAAATGGTGTATCATCTATATTTAAATAATGGAAACCGAGTGATTCTTTGATATTTTTGTACCTGTATTATTTAAAATTATTTCTTTTACAAAAATTACTTAAACATTAGTCTTAGAAAACATCACTTTAGTTAAAATTATTTAAACGTTGCCATTTAAAAAAATTTCAAAATCATTTTCAAAATCCTTTGGTACATTTACATGCTATTTTTTCAAGGAAAGCTTGTGGTGCAGGAGCTTTGACAGTAAATATTGGAATTAATCTATATTTTTAAGTTTGTCCGGCCGAGTCAAGTGGATCCAAAGTATTACCTATAAAAAATAAGATTCAATCATAACACACAATTACATAAAAAGTTATAATGAGAAATTTAAAAAATAATCCTAAAATCAAAAATCGTAGCAAGTACTTAGCACATTTTGAAAAAGCATATTTTATTCAAAAATAATGCTAGAATTTTTTATAATACACCATTTTAAAGTTAACAGAATAAGCTTTATTTTTTATTATATAATATAACCTAAATGTAGAAAATAAGAGTTATAATGTGTAATTTAAAAAATAATCGTAAAAAATCTAAAAACTCGTTAAAAGTATAAAATCTTGAAAAAGATAACTTCTTTAAAAGAAGTCGTACAACATTATACAGTAGAACATTTTAAAGGTAATTGATTTCTATTCCTCTTACATGTAGCATTGCATATGCCTAAAGTTGCGTAGAAAAAAGTTACAGAACAATATTTGCGAAATAACAAGGAAAATTGCCCAAAATTGCTGTGAGTGGCGAACTTTAAAAAATCATATTTCGAAAACTGTAAATCCAAATGACCTACCAAACATCATTTTAAAGAAAAAATATTTAAGTTTTTTTTCTGTGAAGCAATGCCTATACCTATATCCCCAAAATTTCTTTCTTTTGGGTTTCTTTGTGCTTTTTCTTTTGAATATATATTTGTAAAAAAAGTATATTTGACTTCAAAAAGTTATATTTATATAGGAAATTTAACCAGGAACAATTTTTATGTAGACGTGTTTGTACCAAAAGTGCATAGAACTCACCCTAATGTAACATGTGCCCAGGGACTAATTCACTCATTTCTCAAAAACGCACCCATTTAAATGGTAGCACTCCGCGGTTTTTTCATATATAGAGATTCATTGACCATATGAAATAATAAAACCTCGTTAACGTTGTAGTTCCTTTCTATAGTACATAATCAATAGCCTATAAGTACAGCGCAACCTTTTAATTCCAATTTATACTAAATCCAGAACCTAAATTCTTAAGCACAAAAAGCCGATATATTTAAGGATTCTACTTGTAAAATAGAACAAATGGCTATCGCTTTCAGCCAATAGCGTCATTCTGATCGTGTTTTGTTTTCGACATGACCTGTCAATTTGGCTGTTTGTCTTTTAAACGACGCGTGCAAAGAGGAAGTGCGACCCTTATTGGTTCGGGATAATAAATTCGTTGTTTTTTTCTATTAAGTTGACGTTTGAAATGTGGAAGGCCAATGTCAGTGTTTGTTTTTTTGTGTTTAGTTTTCCGCGGTTGAAAAATTTTACATAATGCTAAAGAAAGCATAGTAAAAAAGCATTTTGTAGTATCTGTTCTGATTCATAAGTTTTTTGATAGTTCAAGAGCCTTACTACATGTAAAAGATCAGCAGAATACGAAGAAACTTCGAATCAATTGAAATAATACGCCTAAAAAGAATAACAGGAAAAACGTTGATAGAGAATTAAAGAAGTAATGAGATCAGAAATATGTGCAAATAAAGTACATAATTACATAACAAAATAAAAAGCAAGGATAAAAAATCCTTAATTATCGTCTTAAATGGCATTTCGAAAACAATAGCCTAATAAGCATTAGACAAACTGGATTTCGTACGGGTAGATCCACAACAGACAATCTAATAAAACACTTGAGTCAGCTATACATGAATATTTTCTGAAAATTCTGAACAATCAATAACTTATATTTATATAATAAGCCCTGATAGACATAAGAATAGCTTTTGGCACAACTTGGAGACACGTTATATTAAAAACACTTCAAGACTGGTATGTTCAAGGGCATTATGTTGTCCTTTATTAAAAATTTTCTAATGACATTTGTCTTTTGACAATTTTCTAACTTTTTGAGTTAGAACCAAACAAGGATCTACTTTAAGTCCAACACTCTTTCTAATTGCAATGAATGGCATTATACGTCAAATAAAGTTGTCTGTATTTACTAGCCTATACACAGAAGACCTGGTTATTTATCTAAAAACAAACAATTTAACTCTGGGATCACATACCTTAATTCCTTGCAAACTCCCTTAGGTTCAGAACAGATGGACCACGCTGCAGCGCTACGCTGTGGATCCACAAAGTAGTCTCCGATGATTAGCAAGTTCCCATGCAAATCAAACGTGCCATCCCGGACGATGGTGGTAGCCCCAAACAAATTCAATCTTAAGCTAGAAGGTCCCGTCATGCGAGAAGGCACTAATTTGCATATTATGGCGCATCTAAAAATGGTCTAAGAACCGTCTTTAAAGTTGGTCATTGGTTACTGACACTTACTGAGATTGAATTTTGCTACTGAGTATTGAAATTATTTATTGCTAAGGTGCGGTTTAGAAAAAACCTAAATTTTGACTTCTATACAAGTGCAATAATATGAAAATTAGTGCCTTGCCAATTGACGGGACTTCTATCTCTCGTTACTTTAGTTTTACTCAGATTTGAGTACTAGGAAGCAAAGTGTTGGTGGATTCTTACCTACACCATATTTCAGACATGAGATTCAGAGTACGAAGGATACCCCCCAATACAAACTAAATGAGAATCTTCTTGACAACGTTGCCAATCTTCACTTCATCGGCCGTAAAAGGTAGTATTAGGCAGGTACTTGTCGCTTATCGCTGTTAACTGCTGTTATGTGGAATACTGAAGGAGGATTTATCTATGATAATTCACAGAATGGCAAACCCGCTTGCAATATACAACCGTACTGATTCTAATGTTTGAAACGGAGAATAGATAAATAGACAGGTGTAGAATGCATATTGTAGATTCTCCCATGTCTACTATTTTAACTATTTATCCGACTGTATGTCTTGAAAATTATAGAGTAGAAGGCTCACATTAAGGGTTGTTACCAAAAATTTGCTTTCCTACCTGAAGAAATCTATAGTACTTCTGTCCTTTAGATTTCTCTTTGTCTTTGTACAATCTTTTGATTTATTGAGACTTAGTGTATCCTTCAAAATTAGATGATAGTGAGAAAGAAGTGTCTATTTTGGCTATCTGCTTGCTTTTTGTTTCATAGAAATTAGTACATTTCTGAGAGAATATAAAATTCAAGCAAAATATGCAGTATGCTGTATACCTACAGGATGTCCCCGAAAATAGTGCGTTCCTTTAAGGTATGGATAGAATACACAAAGTAGAACAAAAAAATACTATACCATTTTTTTCTAAAGTTAACCGTTTCCAAAAAAAATTACATTGTTCTCCATATAAGCGAACTTTAATTTTCATAAAATTAACTAGTCTGACATCACTGTACAAGAACTGTTTGTGACTTAGGTTATTGACGCCAGCAATGTAGGTCAGACAGAAGACACCTGCAAAATAGTTATACCACCCTATGTGTGAAAATCAAACAAAACAAGAATGTGTTTGTTTGTTGCGGATGAAGACAGGGTTTACTGTAAATACCAAAGGCCCATGGGGCAACTATTTTTGAATTGTGAATGTGTCTATCTTTAGATTTTGTATACATAGTTGTCAGATTTCAATTTGCATACCAAAATGTATTTTCATTTTTTGGCTAAACGGTTTAGAAAAAAATGTTATAAAGACTTTTTTGCTCTGCATGGTGCCGTCTACCTATCATCATCATTAAGCCTCAAAAGTCCACTGCTGAACATAGGCCTCCTCCCCTCGTTTCCAACCCCATCTATCCTGCGCCGCCCTCATCCAGTTTTTATTTACCTTTCTTAAGTCGTCAGTCCATCTTGTAGGCGGTCGACCGACGCTTCTCTTGTCTTCTCTTGGCCTCCATTCCAATAACCTCTTCGTCCATCGCCCATCTGTCATTCTGGCTACGTGTCCTGCCCATCTCCACTTCAACCTGGCTATCCTCTCGATGACGTCAGTCACCTTTGTTCTTCTCCTGATTTCTTCGTTTCTGATTTTGTCTCGCAGAGTTATTCCTAACATTGACCGCTCCATTCTTCTCTGCGTGACTCTTAGTTTGGTAGCCGAGGCTTTAGTTAAGGTAAGTGTTTCTGATCCGTACGTCAAGACTGGGAGGACGCACTGATCGAATACCTTTCTCTTTAGACATGTGGGTAACTCACTTTTAAAAGTTTCTCTCAGTTTTCCAAATGCTGCCCACCCAAGACCGATTCTTCTCTTCAGCTCATGAGTCTGGTTATCCCTGCCAATCGTAATTTCATGTCCCAGGTATTTATATCTATCTACGAGTTCTATTTCCTTCCCACCAATACTGATGTTCTGATTGGGTACCAAATTTGTTATTATTTTTGTTTTTGAGATGTTTATATTTAAACCTACATTTTCTGTAGCTACAACGAGTTCTTGTACCATCTCTCTTGCCATACCTAGATCCTCAGCTACTATGACTATATCATCGGCGAAACGTAAGTTGTTTAGGTATTCTCCATCTATTTTTATTCCCTTTGTCATCCAATCCAAACTCTTGAAAGCATGTTCTAAGACCGTATTAAAAAGTTTAGGTGACATTGGGTCTCCTTGTCTAACCCCCCGTTCTATTTTTATGCGATTACTGTTAGTATGTAATTTGACAGTGGTTGTTGCCTGTAAGTATATTTTGTGTAATAATTTTGTATACCTATAATCTAGCCTGCATTCTTTAAGCGCCTGTAATATTTTGCTAAGTTCAACTGTGTCAAAGGCTTTATGAAAATCGATAAAAACTAGAACTAGGGGTTTATTGTATTCCACTACTTTCTCTATCAGGGTTTTTATACTTTGTAGATGGTCATTTGTTCCGTAATTTTTTCTGAATCCTGCTTGTTCTCTTGGTTGATAAGTCTCTAACTTTCTTTCCATTCTCTTAACTATTATTCGCGTAAATAACTTATATAAATGGCTGAGGAGGCTAATCGGTCTGTAATTCTCTAAATTGGCTTTGTCTCCTGCTTTGTGTAATAGAATCATAGTAGCGTTGTTCCAGTCTGTTGGAATATTGGCGTTGTGAAGGCAGATATTGAAAAGTTGTTTAATTTTTTCAAGTAGTATATTTCCTCCAATTTTTAGTGCTTCTGATACTATTCCATCTTCACCTGGGGTTCGATTATTTTTCATTTTCTTCAGAGCCTGTTTGATTTCTGATTTTGTTATATCGTGCATTAAATCCGATCCTTGATTTAATACCCCAGTTTTTACTGTAATTGGAGGTTGCGCATTGTCATCTTTTTTTCTTGATTTGTATAACTTTGTGTAGAACTCTTCGACTATTGTTAATATTTCATCTCTGTTTGTAGTTTCTTTTCCAGTTCTGTTTCTTAGTTTGTTGATTTCTATTTTTCCTTTTTGTACGCTTACGTTCTTCAAAACTTTCATGTTCTTATTTTGCTCTATTGCTTGTTTTGTTTTTTCTACATTGTAGTTTCTTATGTCTTTTCTTATTGACTTTGTGATAGTCTTATTTATTTGATTTAGCGCTTCTTTGCTGGAACTTGTATCTCCTTTCATCTGTCGTCTTAGTTCTATAAGGGTTTTAGTAGGTTGACTTAGTTTTTCATCTTTCTACCTATACCTTTAAGCAACGAACTATTTTCGGTGACACCCTGTATATTTACCCACTTCGTTTGATGATTAAGTACTGATTCGCCGGTAATCCTATCGGCATTAGCTCAAAGATGATAAAACGTCTTGAGAAAGCGGTTAGCCCAGAGTCGTATCGAGATTGTGGTTGTCAGAGTGGGATTAACTTTTATAATGTAAAATATGAGTTAAAGCTAAAGCTACTTTGATGTCGTGTTTCAGAAGTAGCACTTTACAACCTGGTGCATTTTACATAGGATTTATAGAACAAAAGATAAAAACTAGGACACTTTGATGGTAACACAAAAAGGTGAACTACACTCTATTCAAGATTAATTTGAAAAACTTATGATTAAGAGGTAAGGGAAAATAATGCTACGTTTTATATTGATTTCATTCATGTAAGAGTAAATCATTCTAATAAGATAAAAGTTGTGTTTATATGGGATTACACAGTTGATTGCAATGACAATTACATTTTTACCTGAAACAATTTGACGTTTTGATTTCCCTTCCAGAAATCGATTTCAAAAAAGATTAATAAGAAATTGTGTTGAAAGATTGTATAACCGCCAAGGTGTTGAGAAAGGCATGTCCAGTGGCGGTTCTAGACCAAAAAAACTGGGAGGCAAGGGAACACAACCGGTGAAAAACAAGATAATGTGCCTTTTTAACGAAGATTATAGTACAAAAGTCCTGTAAAAACTGAGGGGGCGACTACCCCCTGCCCCGGGCTAGTACCGCCACTGTTTATGTCTTATCAAAATTATTGGGATTGGAATACTTGCCCATGGTGGTGTAGGCAACAGCCATGCTTTGGCTGAAAAGATATTTAACTTAAACGTCACAAAAAAACAGTTTCAGAACTATATTCTAATAAGAGTTCGCAGTTAGTCCCAACTTATTTTTGATAAACAAAAATTTTGATCAATAATTTTGAACCAACTGTGACTGTAGCTATGTGTCATGGGAGATCAAATATTTGGGCTAATGTGAAGATTTCACTTTTTGTGTAAGATTTCATGACATTAATCAATGGTATAGCTCTCTGTCTGAACATCTCAGTAAACACCTTGTACTCATTGTATAAATATATTATGAATTTGAAGATTGGGAAGAGATAAGCTATCAAAGAGACAGAGTAGAGAACTAGACTAATGTAGAGAAATATAATGCACTTTAAAATTCCAAAACGAAGGTAATAAAACGAAAAATAAAGCAATCATATCCAGATGTCTAACCTCTGCTTTTTACGGTTTATACCAGCGATGTTCCTTATTATGTTTCCAGTAAAATATCGTTCTATGCTGATGACACAAAAATATATGCCAATCCTATGACAAACCAGTTAACCCTCCAAAGGGACTTGGACTCTATCTTTACTTGGTGTTCCCAATGGTTACTACCCTTAAACGCGGAAAAATGTGTAGTGCTTAGAATTGGTAAAAATAACCCACTTGTGCCGTATTTTGTTAACGGGCGACCATTAGATTCAGTGTTCTCGTATAACGACCTTGGTGTTATCGTAAACAGCAGTCTAACGTGGTCCGACCACATTACTTCTATTTGTAAACGTGCGAACTCCAGACTATATCTTATTCGGAGGTGTTTTTCGAGAGTTTCAATGCAGTCATTCTGTAAACTTTACACTATTTACGTAAGACCGATTCTTGAATACGCTGGTCCAACGTGGCATCCTGATTTGGTTCGAGACAAAACATTGTTGGAAAACGTCCAAAGAAAAGCAACTCGAATTCCATTGGGACTGAGAAGACCCTCCTATGCAGAGAGATTTAGTATGGCCAATCTAACTTCCTTCGAACTTCGTCGACAACGTGGAGACTTAATAACCACTTTTAAAATATTAAAATTCAGTTTCAGAAATCTCGACGAAATGTTTACTATAAACCAAGATGAACGCCTCAGAGGTCACCAGTTCAAACTTAAAAAAGAGAACTTTTCTACGAGATCAAGGCAGAACTTCCTACCAAATAGAGTGTTCGAGAGTTGGAATAACCTTAGTGATAACATTGTCACGGCCCCCTCTACTAACACGTTTAAAAACAGACTTGACCGTTTCTTATTATAGCTGAACTATTTTATTTTTTTTTATGTAAACAAAAATTATATCTTTTTTCTTTTGTTTTATATTGTATCTACTAGTAGGTTAGTTATGTAATTTCTTTGTTTTTGGGCATAATAGGGACTTGTCCCTCTGCCCTTGCTTATGTATAATAATAATAATAATAATAATAGTGATGTATCAGTAACTTCAAATACAATATTTGTTGGCAATTCTAGATATGTTTTTGGTAAATACCATCGGTTGGTGCATAATGATGCTTTTTTCCTGGAATTAAGTTTCGGTGTGACTGTGGAACATAAGAGTTTCCATGGAATTTGTGCTCCTTTAAATAAGGATACAATTTTCCATATATGACACTGTAATGTAGTCTCTTTTCAGGAGATTTTGTATCTATTTTCTTGAACTCAAGCATTAAACCGGGAGATATTAACAGAACTTCAACCACGATTTTCTGAGTCCTGCCCTTTGCAATACTGGAAGGTTAGAAAAGGTAATACTTACAATTTATGGAAAAATCCACGGGTTTCCTGTGACATTTTCCTGTGAAAATTAGATTTTCCATGAGGAAAAAATGGGGAGTTGCGATGAATTTCTGAGTCGTGCCATATCCATAGAATGACAGGATACTATCAATTTTATGAAGAAAATTTTTTGGGCAGGAGGGATGCAAAAGGACTAATTGAGTATATAGACATACAAACATGTAATGAAAATAATGAAATTTTCATAATTTTCTGAGTCCTGCCAACTTAATAAATTAAACATAATTATTTGAAAATGATCGAAAAAAATGTTGAAATGACGTATCCTAATGTTTAACTGCACTTGTCCTTGGTAAATTCTGTGGAAAATTTTTACCCTAGTTCCGTGATTTTCTGAGTCATAAAATAAATTTTATTATAAAATAAATAATTTAAGTAGACATTATCAAAATGGCAGGATCTTTAGTTACACCTTTTTTTACTATACATAGTTAAAAAATATGTAAGAAAATTCGTGGAAAGTTACACGATTTTCTGAGTGATGCCATTTTGCACATATCTCAAGAATGTTAATATAAAGCTATTTACAAAGAGGCAGGATGGTTGTGTAGTTATTTCGTAAATAAAAATAAAATTTTAAGTCTGTAAAATGATTGCAGGTTGTTATACAAACATATTCATATCACCACAATTTTCTGAGTCATGCCATGTCAAGTATGCTTAAAAAACACTAATCTAAAACCGTTTACAACGTGGCAGGATAACCGCAAAGATATTTAATACATAAAAATTAATTTTTATATCGTTAAAACAATCGTACGGTATTAAATATTATTTTCCTGAGTAATGTCTCGGATTTTTACACACCTTTCAAATCTAATACCAAACTGTAACATCTTTATTTTAAGCGATTAGATCATATTTGTATCTAAGTAAACGTAATAAAAGTAATACGAAGAAAATCAATAATTTTACAATTAATTGGTTATAGTAGGGATTGTACCTATTAAACAGGGCGTCCAGAAACTCTTCTAACAAACGAAGCCCGGAGATTCCTCAGATGATTTTAAGAAAATTTAACTCAATTCACCTAGTCCGAAAATGCTTCCTAAGGAAGCTACAGCTCTTTAAAGATGGCGTATTGTAATTAGTTTTTTTTTAAATGGCTCCAGAACACTTCTATTTAGAAAAACGAAAACTGGTACACCAATTTATCTTCCAAAGATAAGTCGATTCCTTCAATTGTCAATTTTTAGTACCGGTCATAGGCGTCCGTTTAGGGTAGGGAAACGGATATTTGATCGCATAGCTTTTCTGTGTTTAACTTTTATGCATTTTTGATACTGGATTATTAAACTATGGGGTATCCTTGTACTAACCTAACAGGTACTCTTGCTTTAAGTCAGTAGGACACGCCCTGTTCTAGAAAAATCGATTTGAAAAATTTTTCGGTTTTTGAATTTGGAAAAAAAAATAAAAAAAAACTATTTAGAAAAACGAAAACTGGTACGTTTATTTCTCTTCCAGAGATGAATCGATTTTATCAATTGTGAATTTCTAGTATCGGCCATAGGCGTCCGTCTTGGGTAGATCAACGAAATCTCATAAGTTGCTTTAATTTTTAAGCATTTTTGTCAGTAGAGTATTAAATTATGAGGTATTCATTTACTAAAAGTATACATTTACAAGTTCTTGTTTTAAGTCGGTAAATACACCGTTTTTTTTTTATTTTTTTTTCATATTTTTCTTAAATTCAAAAATAATTTTAAAATTGATTTTTCTAGAAAACGGTGCATACTACCGACCTAAAACAAGAGTACCTTTTAGTACTGGAATACCTCACAATTTAAGAATATAGTGTCAAAAATGTTTAAAAGTTAAAGACAAAAAAGTTATGCGATAAAATAACCGTTGCCCTACCCAAAACGGACTCCATTGACCGGTACTAGAGTTTCGCAATTGATGGAATCGATTTATCTCTGGAAGATAAAAAGGCGGATCGCAGTTTTGTCTATCGAAATGGGAGCGTTCTGGAGATATAAAAAAAACTAATTACAAGGCGCCATCTTCAAAGAGCTCTAGCTCCCTTAGGAAACATTTTTGGATTAGGTGAATTGTGTTAAATTTTCTTAAAATTATCTTAGAAATCTTAAAATTATCTTAGGAATTTTAATATTATATACAAGGTGTTCCATTTAAAAAAAAAACATAAGTTTGTATCACCCTGTCAATACGGGTACGTTTGGCCCATGTTTTACCTAAATAACTTTTTTTCGTATCTTTTACGACAAACGAGTAGTTGGACTTTGTCACACTAACGCCCCGCCCTGTATACGAGATAACTATAAAACCATCCTGCCTCTTTGTACATAGACTTATATTAAGATTCTTGAAACATATGCAAAATGGCATGACTCAGAACATCGTGGAATTTTTCACGAATTTTCTTACAAATCTAGGACTCCTGCCGTCTTACAATAACCGTTTAACCTTCCTGCCGAGTACCGAAAAAGTATTGACTCCATTTGAGTATTATAACTTTTAAAAGGCAGGACTCAGAAAATCACGGAATCAAGGTGAATATTTTCCGCAGAATTTTTCAAGGGACAAGTATACTTAAACAGTAGGAGACGTCATGCTAACATTTTTTTTGATCATTTTGAAATAAATATGTTTAATTTATTTAGTTGGCAGGGCCCAGAAAATCATGAAAATTTTTATTTTCCTTACATATTTGTATACATATATACTCCGTTAGCCCGTTTGCAACCCTCCTGCCAAATTTTTCTTCATAAAATCTATAGTATCCTGTCATTCGACGGATATGGCAGCACTCAGAAATTCATCGCAAAACCCATTTTTTTGGGAAAATATAATTTTTACAGGACAATGTCACAGAAAATTTGTGGATATTTCCACAAATTGTAAGTACTCGTCTACCCTTCCACTATTGCAAAAGGCAGGACTCAGAAAATCGTGTCTGAACTTCTGTATAATATCTCCCGGTCTACAGGGATTTGGCCTCTTTATTTGGATTGCAACTATTCGAGGTTTTGATTAGCATTATACTTTATACTCCCTATCATCATTATTAGATATAGTCGGTTCGCTAAACTCAGACACAACTGGCTAGTGATTTTAGTCGGTAATTTTTTTGTTTTTGGCCAATTTTGCCAAAATTGGCAAAATTACTAACTATGTATTTAGTAATTATTAATTATTTTTTTTGCCAATTTTACCAAATTGGTAAAATTACTGACTAAAATCACTAGCCAGTTGCCATAAGTTATAAGCTGCTAAAGGTCTACAGGGATTTGGCCTCTTTATTTGGATTGCAACTATTCGAGGTTTTGATTAGCATTATACTTTATACTCCCTATCATCATTATTAGATATAGTCGGTTCGCTAAACTCAGACACAACTGGCTAGTGATTTTAGTCGGTAATTTTTTTGTTTTTGGCCAATTTTGCCAAAATTGGCAAAATTACTAACTATGTATTTAGTAATTATTAATTTTTTTTTTGCCAATTTTACCAAATTGGCAAAATTACTGACTAAAATCACTAGCCAGTTGCCATAAGTTATAAGCTGCTAAAACGAAAATCTAAATTAAGACTGTACATGTCTTATTATTCACCCACATATGGAAGTGAAACATGGACTATACATTAGAGGGAAATAAATAAGCTGCTGGTATTTGAAAGGAAGGTTCTCTGGTATTTGAAAAGAATGAGAATGATATTTGGCTCTTAAAAAGATGACACAGGAGAGTGGATGAGGCGCCGTAATGCTGAATTGGTGACTCTGTATGGTACTGAAAACATAGTCAGGCATATAATAAAAGCTAACCTGATAAGACGCGAAGGTCATGTAGTAAGATCAATGGAAGAGTGAGTCTTAACGACAGTATTTTTAGAGACCAGACGGTAGAAGATCAGTAGGCCGTCTCAGAAAAAGATGAAAGGATGATGTTGAAGCCGATTTATCTTGGATTTGGGTACAACAATAGGAAATGAAAGTGCAAGATCGCCGAACATGGAGGACTAAAGAAGAAGAAAAGAAGAAGAAGAAGAAGAAGAAATGACGTTAGTTCAAGATCTGGACCCATACCATAAAAATTATTCAAATCCCATCCACGTGGCACGTCAATATTTTTCTAACTATGTATTTCATCACCCTGTATATAGGTACAACAGCAGGAAAGCAAAATGTATATACACACTCTCTTTGGCCGTGCCATAAAGTCGTAATCAGCAGTGGCGAGGAACAGCCTGTCTAGATTATCTCAAAAGCCCACACTCTGCCTCTTTGCCTCTTTCCTATCCTTATCCTCGTTGAGCTGGGGCATTATCTTCGGAATGTGCCTTCCTGGCTTAAATTGTGTTTGTAGATATGTTTTGTTAAGATAAAGACAGCATTTAGACGGGGATCGACAACGAGAGAGAGGAATGATATTAGTGTGTTGCGTAGACTTTATTAATATTTGAAACTACTGGGATATGATGAAAAGTTAATATTTTTTCAATTGTTAAAAATGCTTTTCTTTAAAAAAATACTTACTTTACTTTAGACTTTGTACGATGTAGAAACTCATGTAGACCTTGAACGAGTAGCTACTGATTCTGTTAACATACAACTGAGTACTACAAAAGAAGTTCAAAAATTAATCAAGAACATCAATACAAAAAAAGCGCCTGGGTTTGACCTGATCAATGGTGAGATACTAAAAGAATTACCTAGAAAATCCATAGTAAAGCTTACTACACTAATAAATGCATCCTTTAGGCTTAGATATGTTCCCATCCTTTGGAAAACTGCAGAGGCTATAATGATACCCAAAGTAGGACAAGATAACCATGAATTAACATCATACAGGCCAATCTCCTTACTATCCATAATCTCAAAGGTGTTTGAAAAATTACTACTACGAAGAATGAACCATATAATTGAACAAAAAAATATTATTCCGACACACCAATTTGGATTTCGTTATAAACACTCCACAATTGACCAGATCCATCGAATAGTAACTGAAATAGAGAAAGCATTGGAAGGGGACAAAATTTGTTCAGCAGTATTCCTGGATATCGCAAAAGCATTTGACAAAGTATTGCACGACGGTCTGTTATTGAAGCTAAAGAAAATATTTCCTATGCAACTCGTTGAAATATTGCAGTCATACCTACACCAGCGAACATTTATAGTTAAAATGGAAAACGAGTACTCTTGAGTTAAAGCAAATAAATGCAGGGGTTCCACAAGGTAGCGTTCTTGGACCAATACTATACCTTTTGTACACACCTGACATTCCGGAGAGGGAAAACATCCAACTGGCCACATTTGCTGATGATACAGCAGTCCTGACAATAGGAGCAACTATAAAGGAATCTACGATTAACTTACAAAATGCAATTAATGGCATATAGGGCTGGTACAAAAAATGGCGTATAAAGTTTAATGAACAGAAGTCAGTTCATATTAACTTCACTAACAAGAAAATCAATAATCTTCCAATTATCCTAAACAACAACGTTGTTCCTAATAAAAAAACAACGAAATACTTGGGTTTAAATCTCGACGTCAAACTAAAATGGAAGGAGCACTTTAAAAAGAAAACTGATCAGTTGAAGATAAAGTACAAAAATATGTATTGGCTAATAGGTAGGTACCCTCAACTTTCTATCCAGAACAAAGTACTAATTTACCAACAGATATTGAAACCGGTGGCCTACAATTATGGGGCTGTACCCTGTACCAAAAAAAAGCAATTACCGAAATTAAGAAACGCTCCAGAACCGAATATTAAGGAATATTGTATGTGCTCCTTGGTATGTTCGAAATGACGATTTGCGTAGAGATATTAAAATCGAATCTATTCCAAATGAAATTAAGAAAGTCGCCAGGAGACATGAAGAGAGGCTCCATAAGCATCCCAACCATGAAGCACTTCAGCTTCTTGTCAACGAACCCCAGATACGAAGGCTCAAGAGGACTAAACCGTTCGAGCTCGTGTAATGTGTGAAGTTGTGCCGGGCTTAGTGTTGTGCATTGTATTGTAGCCACAACAAAGACGTGAGCAATTAGTGAAAAGCAGAGTCAGTGCTGTGCTGTGTGGCCACAACAAAGAAGTGGGCATTTCATGTAAAAAAAGCTAGGATGGACCAGGTGACATCTAGTTTACAAACATTTTTAGGGAAATTAGGTTAAAGAAAAAATACTGATTAATATTGTAGATTAGGTGTATTTATATTGTTTAAATAAAAAAAAACTTTAGATCTTAAATAAAGTAAACTGAACTAAACTAAACTCATCCAAGAAGCATTTGAAGACGTAAGGATCATCAACAAAATAAAACACTACAGATCAAAATATCTGCTCTATTCAAACAAGACACAGTGAATGTAAAAATGACTACAAATATAATGACTGAAAACCCCGACGTTGATTTAATCTCACAAAAGCTTTCTAGATCCTATTTTTTGAGAGAATCTTTTGCTTATGTTGTCTTCTTATTCTTAACCATCTCTCTCCATTTTTCCTGACTCTAGATTTTAACTGCTATTCTTTTATTCCTGTGTTGTAAGTCTTCTTTAACATCTTGCAATCACTTTGATCTTGGTCTTCCCCTTTTATTTCTTCCCCCTGGATTCTATTCTATCATTGCGTATGTCACTGCTTCATTGCCTGCTTTATTTTGGCACCTCTTCTTTCAGTAGTCTTTAAGTTTCGAAATTTTTTTTTGTGTGACGTCAAATGCATTTTAGACTAGACAAGTGTTGTGTTCTCAATATAGCCAGAGGAAAGCTTTAGCGTGGAGGATTCGATATGCAAGACGTCCAAAACATAATCATGATCATCATCATCAATGACGTTACAAGTCTTCGTGAGTTTTTGCAACTTTTACTATTGCCTTCCATGTTTGACGGTACTGTGCCACTATTTCCCATTGTTTCACTCACATTTTCTTCAGATCTTCTCTGACTGCATCATTCCACCTTTTTTTAGGTCGTCCTCCAATCTGGTCTTTCCCAAATCACATTGTTTATAAGGCGATTGTCGTTATTGTGTACCACATGACCTGCTTATCTTATTCTATTGACCTTTACATATCTGACTAGAGTTTTCCTTTCCGAAGAAAGACTCTTCGTTAAACGAGTAACTTCTGAGTTCGTACGAAGAGTAAGACAGCTAAATCGGTCATATATTATCCTAATATTAAACATTTGTTTAAGAATCAAAAATGAATAACCATTTTCAATTTCGTTGCAAAACGAAAATACAGCCGCATCATATTCAAGTCCAATCAGAGAGTGCAGCAAGCACCTCTACCGGTTTCGAAACTTATTAGTCTCTCATCAGGAGGCACATATGCTTCTCTCTCTGATCCAACCAAAACAAACCCCGACGTGCAGTCACGGATTGCAAAGAACGAAATGGCATAGATGTCCTAGCGGCAACTGCTAGCAAAAGACTAAGTTTTCACTCTAATGGCATATAAAACAACATAATGTTATTCTACATCCCACCAGACTAAAAACAATGGGAACCTTCTCTGGTTACACCTCCGAGGCTTCTACAATTTGCAAGCCATACGGATGCTGAGACTAAGGAAGATGAGGGAATTTTACAATTTATAATTCACGTCCCATCTGCTCAGCGCGGTAAAGTTCCAGGGATGGAAGGGAACCATTCTCGTTGGAAAAGAGAAAACTTAGAGAAAACTTGGTCATTTGTTTAAGACATTAGCAAAGCTACAATATCTGGGACACGTAATGATGAAACAGCGATATGAAATGTTAAGATTGATAATACAGAGAAAGATAAGAGGAGGAAGGAGTGTCGGAAGAAGAAGAGTGTCACGGTTGGAAAATTTGAGGGACTGGCTTAAGTGCATTTCAATAGAACTCTTCAGAGCGGTTGTAGATAGAGTCGAGATAGTCATGATGATATCCAGCCTCCGATTAAGTGACGGCATTAAAGAAGAAGAATCGCAGCCAACTATGTGGCAATATCTATTCTGATTCTATGATCTTCACTCTACAATTATTTTATTTGATCTGCTATTGTGAGATGTGATTTTTTAGTATAACGACTGTAGTGTATTGGATATTCCAGCAGAGAAGAAATTTATAATAGGAGGTGATTTCAATGCACATGTGGGCCAAGCCAAGGCAGGATACGAAGCAATACATGGGGGATTAGGCTTTGGAACTAGAAATGAAGCTGGAGATGACATGCTTGAATTAGCAACAGCATTGGATATGGCGATTGTTAACACATTCTTTAAAAAGAGAGAAACTCAACTTTTACCTACAAAAGTGGACAACATCAATCCCAAATAGACTACTTCATGATAAGGAAAGAAGACATACGTGAATGCAAGGACTGCAAGGTAATAGTTAGTGAGACAGTAAGCCAACAACATAAGCTGCTTGTTCTGGACATCGAAGTAAAAAGCGGAACTAAACAAAAATATCGGAGAGGACCATAAAAAATCAAGTGGTGGATGCTAAGAGATGAGAAAAAAGGTCTATTCAGGAAAAGAATAGTAGACAAAATATGTTGGAACATGAAAGGAAGCCCTAACACAATTTGGAGAAAAATGGCCAACATTATTAGAGAGACGGCTATTGAAATACTTGGGAAAACGGCAGGAAAGAAGTTTGAGGATAAAGAGACTTGGTGGTGGTCAAATGAAGTACAAGGAAAAATAAAAGAGAAGGGAAAATTATATAAAAAGTGGAAAAAACCAGATCGGACATAGATCTTCAAAACTATATGGTCGCCAAAAAGGAAGCAAAAGTAGCAGTAGCAAAAGCTAAAGCAGAAGCGTATTCAAATCTATACGATCAACTTGATACCAGGGAAGGCGAAGCAAAGATATATAAAATAGCCAAACAGAGAGCAAAGAAAGCAAGAGATTTTAATTAGATTAGATGTATCTGAGATGAAAATAATAAAATACTAATTCACGAAAAGGATGTCAAAAAGAGATGGAGTAAGTATTTTGACAGTTTATTAAATGAAGAATTAGACAGACAGCCTGTGGAGTTAACGGAGACAGTAACAGCAATGGTTACCAGAATCACAAACGAGGAAGTGGCTCAAGCGCTTCAAAAAATAAAGAAAGGAAAAGTAGTAGAACCAGATGATATTCCTGGGGAAGTATGGAGAGCATTGGGAGAGACAGGAATAAGTTGGCTAGCAGGTCTATTTAATAGAATTATGGAAGGTGGACAAATGCCAGACGAATGGAGAAGCAGTATATTAGTACCTGTCTACAAAAACAAGGGAGACATACAACAATGTACAAACTACAGGGCTATAAAACTACTTAGCCACACCATGATAATATGGGAGATAGTAATTGTTAGACGGATACGTGAAGAAACCGAAATATCCGATAATCAATTTGGCTTTATGCAGGGCAGATCAACAACAGATGCAATTTTCATTGTAAGGCAACTGATGGAAAAATACAGGAATAAAGAGACCAACGCTCATATGGTATTTATTGATCTTGAGAAAGCATATTATAGCGTTCCTCGAGGGATTCTGTGGTGGGCACCCAATGAGAAAGGAGTCCCTGGCGAATATGTAAAGATTGTGAGAGATATGTATGAGGGAGTAACGACTAGTGTTAGGACAGGTGTGGGAGAGACTGATAAATTTCAGGTGAAAGTAGGATTGCACCAAGGCTTGGTGCAATCCTACTTAAATGGTGCTCCCATGGCTTAAATTCCTTATTTATTCTCATTAGTTTTGGACCAGATAACAGCGAAACTACAGGGTAGCATTCCATGGTGCCTAATGTATGCTGATGATGTAGTGTTAATAGGAAATAGTGAAAGAGACTTAGAACAAAAACTGGAACAGTGGAGACAAGCTCTGGAGGAAAAAGGTTTAAAACTTAGTAGGACAAAAACAGAGTATTTGGAAAGTTCATTTAAAGATGGAGTTACTACAAATAAAATGGTATGTATCTTTGGATGGTGAAATGAATGTGAAAAGCAATAGTTTTAGGTACCTAGGATCGGTATTACAGAGTAATGGAGAAATAGATGGAGATGTATGCAGTAGAATTAGTTCTGGATGGATGAAGTGGAAAGAAGCAAGTGGTGTGTTGTGTGACAGAAAAATTCCAATGAAGCTGAAGGGAAAATTCTATAAAACAGCCATAAGACCGGCTATGATGTACGGAACTGAATGTTGAGCAGTGAAAAAGAAAGAGGAACAACGAATGCATGTGGCGGAAATGAGAATGCTTAGATGAATGAGTGGAGTGACAAAGATGGATAAAATTAGAAATGAGTATATTAGGGGAAGTCTAGGTGTGGCACCAACTGATGCCAAGATGAGAGAGCATAAATTAAGATGGTTTGGTCACGTTCAACGTCGAGACTTTATTCACCCAATACGAAGAATAGCTGAAGTGCAGATTCCTGGAAGGAGTAGGAGAGGAAGACCAAAGAAGACTTGGGGGAGACGATAAGGCAGGACATGTTGGTAAAGGGGATTAACATTGATATGACCCAAGATAGAATTCTGTGGTGAAATGCAATTAGGGAAGCCGACCCCGTATAGGGAAAGGCAAAGAGAATGATGATGATAACTGTAGTGTATTGGATTTTTCAAAAAAATAAAGCAGTTAAAATTAAATTGAAAAATGCTAATAATAAACAGATTATACTGGCTTCGACAATATAATAATAATCAACAATTTTAATAGTTTGTATCAAAATTATCAAGTTAACGTGTCTAAAATTATGTTCCGATTGATTTTTACTCTTTCTCTCGGTACCTAGAATGTCGTGTAAGGACTATATTTAATAATAATTATTAATAGGTTATTATAATGTTGGCAGCAGAAAATTACAGTGTTTCTATCAAGACTCTCCGTCTGATTACAGGTTGGCCAACCTGTGATTAAAGTGCTCCACCCCCCGTGTATACCGCCGGTCCCCCGACGCGGTCTCAGGTGCTTCACCCCATCCCTCTGGGCCTCGGGCCTCAATTTCATGTCGTGGTAATCTGGAACCATTAAACAATGGTTTTTCAGTAATGTTTAATAGATTGCATCGATATTAGGAGAGCCTTTTGGGATTTTAATAAAAATAGACGGTCAAGACGGTCCAAGGGTTAGGACAGACAATTAGCGAAAATATGTATTATACCTGATGGTTATATACCGTGGTATTCATATAAAGAAGGCGATACCGAAATCTAGGTCAAGGATATTATATTTGACGTATTTGACTTGTCATGTCATTATAATAGTTCAAGTAATGAAGCTTAAAATAGGACAAAACCTCGTCATTTTTACAGAATCGATTGGTTTGCTTGAAATTTTGAGAATAAGTAGTGGATAGTCCAAGGATCAAAATCTATATCATGCCGAAAGACGCTTTTACCATGGGGATGGTTGCCACCCCATCTCGGGGGTGAAAATTTTTTATTATATTTTAATTGCAAAAGTTGGTAAAAACGTTCATTCTAAGCAAAAAACGCTCTATACATTTTTTTGATAAAATTGATAGTTTTCGATTTATTCGCTATTGAAAGTGTTAGTTTTATATCGAAAAAATGTTTTTAATAAGTTTTCTGCTAATAACTCCAAAAGTTTTCGTTTTATCAAATCAACTTTATTTAACAAAAATGTACCTTTTGAAAAAAATAAACAAAACTGTTTTTTTTAATTTTCTTTAAGACCAATAGTAATCGAGCTATACTATGTTGACTCTTCTTCGTCAAATGGTAAATATTGTAGTTTCAAAGTCAAAAGACGGGAAAACTATGCATTTTTCGAGAACAACTTGTTCAAACTCATTTAAAGTACTTAAAAATATCTATCTCCAGAAATAAAAAAAGTCTCTAACTCAAAAATCAAGTGAGTTGAAAAGATGAAAAGAATGTCAGTCCCTATTTGTTTCAGCGAAAAGTGATCGCAAGCAACTCCCTAATCACCAACCTAATTAAAATTAGTCATTGACCTTATTTGGTCTTTTTATTTATGTATTACTAATAGGTTCTAGAAGTTTGACCGGCTTAGAATGATTACTTTTTAAAACAATGGAGTTAAGTTCTTCAGAATAGCAAGATTAGCATCAGAGATACGAAAAAATGTTTAAATATAAAATTGTAGCTTATTTAATTCTCAAGAACCTGGTTTGCAAAAACTTTTTGTACGGCAAAAATTGAGTGAACTATTGACAATTAAAATTTATAATAACATGCAAAAACCACCTTTACCAACCCTTTCAAAGTCAGCTCTTTTTGCAACTGAGGATTTTAAAAAGATTTAATATTAATAGGCTTATAGATCTTGTAAAAACCTACAAAATTCTTTTTAACGAACTTTCTAGGATAAGAAATGAAAAAGTTACGGTTAAAAATCAATATATTTCTTTGAAAAAAAAAAGGAAAAATCCAATTGGAAGCATAATAATGTAAGTTAGCGGTGTTTTTAGTCATTGGACTTATTTATTCTGCTTTATTTATGTATTATTAATAGATTCTAGAGGTTTGACTAGCTTAGAATGATTAGTTTTTAAAAAACTGGAGTTAAAAGCGAATAACAAATTTTTGTAGTTTGGTAAGAAATGTCATTTTCTTCAGAATAGAACGATTAGCATCAGAGATACGAAAAAATGTTTCGATATAAAATTATAGCTTATTTAATTCTCAAGAACCTGGTTTGCAAAAACTTTTAGTACGGCAAAAATTGAGTGAACTATTGACAATTAAAATTTATAACATGCAAAAACCACCTTTACCAACCCTTTCAAAGTCAGCTCTTTTTGCAACTGAGGATTTTAAAAAGATTTAATATTAATAGGCTTATAGATCTTGTAAAAACCTACAAAATTCTTTTTAACGAACTTTCTAGGATAAAAAATAAAAAAGTTACGGTTAAAAATTAATATATTTTTTTGAAAAAAAAAGGAAAAATCCAATTGGAAGCATAATAATGTAAGTTAGCGGTGTTTTTAGTCATTGGACTTATTTATTCTTCTTTATTTATGTATTATTAATAGATTCTAGAGGTTTGACTAGCTTAGAATGATTAGTTTTAAAAAAACTGGAGTTAAAAGCCAATAACAAATTTTTGTAGTTTGGTAAAAAATGTCATTTTCTTCAGAATAGAACGATTAGCATCAGAGATACGAAAAAATGTTTCAATACAAAATTGTAGGTTATTTAATTCCCAAGAACTTGGCTTGAAAAATTTTTTTCTACGGCAAAAATTGAGTGAATCGTAAATGAGTATATCGAAAAACATTGATTTTTTCTATTCAAAACTAACACTTTCGATAGCGAAAAAATCGAAAACTATTAATTTTATCAAAAAAATGTATAGAACATTTTTTGCTTACAATGAATGTTTTTATCAACTTTTGTGTTCAAAATAACAAATTTCCACCCCCGAGATGGGGTGGCAACCACCCCCATGGTAAAAGCGCCTTCGGAATCATATAGATCTGATTCACAAAATCTCGGTCTGTAATTCACAAAAATTGGTTTATCTCATGCTTTACATAAATATGTAATAGAATCATAGTAGCATTGTTCCAGTCTGTTAAAACACTGTAGTTCATTCGCTTCGCTCATTCTGCAAACTTTCACATGCGTGCCTTCAAATTGTACTTTTAACACTTATATCATAAACAACTATTTTTTATATTTTTTTATTTTTTAATTTTTAGTCTGACACTTTTCAAACATTAAAATTTATCGTCATGTTTATTAAAATATGTATAAAACATATGATGTACAAACATGAAAGTAGTTCGAATCGCCAAAAAATTTGAAACTTTATTGTTTATTTATGAAGCATAACGTAAACAATTAACGTAAAAAGTGAAATTATGTATAGTTCATATAATTAGCTACAATCTGTAAAAGTTTGAAGTTTCTTTCATTGTAAAAAATAAGATAATTTAAGCATTTTCCGTTAAAATCGTTTTTTATTTAAACAATTAATAAAAATTTATTTTTATTGACTAGGTATTTTATTGACTATATTTTTTACAGACCATATGTCTGCAAATTTTTAGTCATTTGCATTGAAGAAAAGGCAGTCAAATTAACGTCCAAAGATTTGACCCAAACGATTGAACTAAGGAAAAGCGTTTAATTAATTAACACGACAAAACGAATTCTAATGTTAATAGCACAAAACGTCTGTACCGGTGGTTTTTCTAAGACTACGATAATAACACGAATTTTTTGAATTCGAGTTTTGGTTGAAGTTTTGTTTCGTATCGTATTGAAATTTGACACGAATAAACGCCGATTTATATAAACATAAATATATGAGCGTTCAAAAAATTTGAAACTTTATTGTTTATTTATGAAGCATAACGTAAATAATTAACGTAAAAAGTGAAATGATGTAGGTATAGTTCATATAATGAGCTACAATCCGTAGCTAATTTTCAAGTTTCTACATTGTAAAAAACAAGAGAATTTAAGCATTTTAACTTAAAATCGTTTTTTTTTATTTAAACAATTATTAAACATTTTTTATTGACTATTCGTGTATTGTTCCCGCGCGCGAATTCATTATGTCTGCAAATTTTCATTCATTTGCATTGAAGGAAAGTTAGTCAAATTAACGTCTAAAGATGTGATGCAAACTATTGAAGTAAAGAAAAGCGTTTAATAAGAATAGATATGAATGTCTTACTAGAAGAATACTGGTTTAGGTTTAGATATTAAAATGATAAATCAACCCGAAAACCATCCTAAAACATGGCCCTCAAGCCCGTAAATCATATAAATGCAAATGCATATTTTAGAAAATCTTCATTGTTACCCCAATTCCATAATTCTTTTACCCCAGCTCGAATTATATCAAAATTACAACAATTTTTCATGATTAATTGGGCAATCACACTGCCAAAATCTCGCAAAACCTCGAATATATTTATTCGTACTTTCTTTAATAAATCAAATCCCGCAGGCTAAAAAAACCCACGAAAAAAGACATATTGTCAAAATCCATCTTCCAGCATTTGTCTCGTGTTTAAATGCTAAATTATGACGTGTCTTTTTGTGCCTTTTTCGTAAAATGGAGTGGATATTACTGTTTTCATGCGTTTTATGCAGATGCTGATGGGGTTTTGTGTCGTAAAAATCAGATTTGGCGTAAAACTCAGAGCCGGTATGAGATCATTGGTTCTGCATTAAACTAAATATATGATGATAATAATGGATAATAAAATAAAATGACAAATAAATGATATATGGTCAAATAAAAGTACCAGAAAAGAATATATAAGGTAAATGTATGCAGTGAAAAATGTTACTGGAAGTTTTTCCAAATAATTTGCTTCTTATAATTTGGCTTTAATCTCAAAGAATTTTTGCAAATTCTCAGCAACTGTAGAGTTGTACTCACCGTCCTTAATGTAAAGACATAATATTGTAAATTAAGTAACCCTCGTACCTTGTGGGGTGTCATAGGATTCCAAAGACCATATCCTTACGGATTTTTATCCATCAATTGGATTTTTCAATAATAATGTCATTGGAACACATTTTATTAACATTTAAAGAGTTTTTACCCATGTATTTTTAGTGGCTCAACATATGTGATTTGCCTGTAACAGCACTGATGATGATCTACTTAGATCGAAAATGTTGTATGATAGATGTGGCATGTGGCCCTTTGAGGATTTTTAAATAATCCTGTTATAACGGATTTTTCATTAATTTTTTTTGTGATTAATGGTAATACAGCCAGTAGGTATAGGAAATTTTTCCTTGCGGATTTTGTTTCGATTTCCAATTTGGAAATCGTACTCTTTGAATTCAATTCTTTTATTTGCTAAGTTAATATGCGTCTACTTGGTTTCATTTAATTTAATTCGCCATTTTGTGGTCCATCGAGACATTTTATTAAATGTTTGCACCTTGTCAGTCCTTTCCTCACTAATGTATCCTATTGCTAGAATAGCTATGTCATCTGTGAAGGTGGTATGGTCGAAGCGAAGATCGGTGGGATATGTGGATTTTATCAATGAAATTCGATATTTTTAAGATATTCCAGAAGCCGCTACAGATAAAATGTTTTAACAACCTATTAATCATTCAGAATTACTCGATGGATATTAGTACAGTTAAAATAATTAAGACGATAACCGGACAATAATGATTTAATGAGTGAAATTTGAAGTTTTTTTACTTTAATGACAAAAAGAGCAAGCCCATTAGCAGAACCCAATTAAAAATTATTTTGCACATCATATTTGAAACATTATTTGGTTGAAAAATCTCATTTTTGTTGGCAAAAAAATATATTAATTTGTTTGGACTAAATTACAGTTGTGTTTATCTTAAAAAGGATATGTTACTATTAACATTTACACAGTGTTGCCAAACTGAATTTTGTTATTTTTGGTGTAAATTTTTTCCACGGATCTCCGAGGGTACAATTATAGTGTTCTGTTCTAATTCTGGAATATTAGACTTATGCAGAAGATAGAGCACCGCGCCTAATACGTTTTCTTGTGGCAATCCAGCAGCAACCTCCTATAAATCGGTGTACACTTCCTTCTTGCTTTAGTCTGTGGTATCTATCCGAAATATATGACTAAGGTTTCTGAATACTTGTAACGTTACAAACGTCACATCTTTGATATTTTATTTTTAAATAATTATTTTACCTTATTTCCTTTAATATTTCATTAATAATTATCTTCTTCTATTTGGTTTACCCATTTTCCCCTTTAAAAATCGATTGGCACATCTTTTATTATCCTCTTTTATTTACTATATCTCTTTTTATTTAAATCATCAACAGAACATACTGAACGTACCCCGTATACATTCTTACTCCGTAAGTATCTGTCTCAATACGGAACATGCTCGCCACCTATGTCGCACTGTCATTAAAGTGTCACTTCATCCGTCATCCCTACTCCATGACATAAACTGGAAGGGAGAAATTAATCCTTAAAAAGGCATGTAATTCAAAAAATGAATCATTTTGTTCCATCAAATCATCTTCCTCTTGGGGTGAGTTTACATAAAGTTTTTTTAATAATTTCTTACAGTCATTATATTCCATCCATACCTAGTTTCTTATAACATTTTTTCTAATATTTTTTATATTTAACCTTCAAATGTTCAACCATGTGTTTGGTTTCTATATTTCTTTTCATCTATTAATATGCACGTTTAGTAATCAAAATTTTAACTATTCTCCTCATCTAAATTCCATGTAATTTAACCTTGCCATTTACTATTTCTGAATACTATTTGGCAAAGGTTCAATTTGGTTTTCTTCTTGATGATTGATATGTGTCTCTATTTTATAGTTTTTGGATAAAATCACTTTTCTCCCTTCGGGAGCTTCAAGCCATCCACACTGGTGATGGAACTAGGGCTATACCACAACAATTGACCATGAAATCTAGGCTGCAACACTCAACATCTTTCGTTGCAGGGGCCTAGGGCCGAAGATCTGCCCAGGCCTACGAGAAGTCTACAACAGCAGTACCATTCGACATCAAGAAGTTACCATCGAGCCGAATACCAAAAGCCATAAGTATAATCCAGAATTGTTAGTTTTTGGCAAGAATTTGAATATATTTGTTAATGCAATTTACTAAGTCATATTTTTATTATATCTTTATGAACAATAAACATGATTAGTTAAAAATATTGTTTTGTTTGCTACCATTCTAAATCTTCAAAGTTCATATCTAAGGTTAGGACAAGACGAACACACACCTGAGTGACTGAGCTAAGCTGAGGGTGTAACGATGGCTATCTTGGTTGATTGAGGTAATATTTTCGAATATTGTTTCAATTAGCGGGGTAGTCCATCGCTTATTTCGTTTCATACTCTATAGACATTTCAGTTCTTAGTTTGTAGTTATCATTATGTATATTACCGCCGAAAAGATATAACCTGAGACTATCAACAGAGAAAACACAATAGATGGTAATATCCAAGAACCCAATTAGATGTAAATTAGTAGTAGACAACCATTATAATCGAACAGGTTATGTATTGTAGATACCTGGGTGTGGTAATATCTAGCGACAGGCATCCGTGACAATAAACAAAACAGCAGACAATGAAAGCAGCGAAAATATCTGGTTTCCTGATATTTTCTGGCAGAATAAATATATGAGCACGGAAAGCAAAATTCGCATTTATAAGACATGTGTTAGACCCGTACAGACATACGCGGCCGAGATAAGGGCCGAGACAACAAAGACCAAACAAATAACGACAACAACAAATGAAAACCCTAGGATCTAAGAGGTATTACACTCAGAGATAGGATACGAAACGAAGACACATTGAGAGAGCTAGGCATTCAAGACGTAGTGAGATGGATAAGATACCGACGACGCATGTGGAGAGACCACGTAAATCGAATGGACCATGAACGTATGGCGAAATGAGCGAAGACACAGAAGACCAACATAAAGCGACCCATAGGAAGACCCAAAAAAAGATGGTGCGAGAATTGGGGCTCCAGATCGCAGCAGAGACTGTAACAGAAGAAACAGGACATAGTTATGTTAAAAGAAGAAGAAGAAGAAAAGAAGAACAAAATCTTGTTATTCTATATATTTAATCAATTGTAGAGTGTTTACTCCGGAACCCAAATTGATCATTTGGTATTAGATTTTTTTGGTCTATATTGGTTGTAATCTTTTCAAAATAAGTTTTTCAAACAATTTTGATATCATCGGGAAAAGTGAGATTGGTCTATAGTCTATAGTACTCTATAGGATGATACTTTGGTAGCTTTTCCTAGTTGTACGATCGTAATAACTTCTGCCACTTTCCAGAGACTGGAGTCATAATTCAGTCAGTCTGAACGAATCATTTATTATATTGGTCAGCTTGATTATTATTACTCTCTGTGGTAACTTATTTAAAACTTCTCCGGTGATGAGATCATATGCTGGACTTTTTGGGGTTTATATTTTCTTTTATCTTTGTTACACTAGGTGTTGGGGTTATTCTTTCTTATGTCTGAACCACATCCTCCCATCTATGTTCAATAGGTCTAAATGTGTTTTCCAAGTGGAAGGCAAATCTTTCCGCCTTCTGGAGAGATTATCAGAATATACCGAGCACCATAGATTGCTACACTGATGCAATTCTACTTTCACATAAAACTTATCAGTCTCTCCCACACCTATCATAATATCAATTGTTACTCCCTCAAACAAGTCTCTCACAATCTTTACTTACTTGTCGAGAACTGCTTTCTTTAATAACAGCCCAATACAATAACTCTCAAGAAACTCAATCCTATGCTTTTTCAAGATCAATGAATACCATATTTATGACTCATATTCTTTTCCTTCATCAATATTAGGGCTTTTCGGCATTTATTTAAAAACTATAAATATTTTTTTAACGTACTGACTTTGCTAATACCCATATAGCTTGATGCGCTTCAAAAATAAATAAAAAAGGGAATATAAATGAAATATAGATGAATCTTCACATATAAAAAGTTGTTACCGGCTGCATTCTTGGATAAATAGTTGGTATCATAAAATTGATATCAAAATTTCTATCCACCGGACCTGTAAATTACAACGCAGATTTGAATAAGAAAAAAAAGCTATAGAGGGTGTACACACTGCAGCATGGTAGAGGTAGAATAGAGCAGAATTATCCTTCGCATCTGAATGAGTTCCGTAAATGGAGCTTTCGACTCTCTATGCGATTGATAAGAAAGGAAACCCTGATTGGAAGCAGTGGTCCGTGAAAGCCGTTTTTCGGTTTTGTTACTGCGATTTCAATCTCTGCAACGCACCACCGACGCCGACGCTACGCCGACGTGACGTCCGCGTCCGACGAGTATGATGAATGTTCAAAAAAGTTTTGATAAATGGAAAGAGAAAAGTTCGTGTGCGTTACTTCTCAGACGGATGATTACGAGGATATTTGTAGAATGTTGGGACCAGAGTTTCGACAAAAATATTCTGTTCACGAAGTATTCAGTGTAAGACGATCGAGTGTTTTTCTTTACACGAAACTTATAATTAGGAAATCAGTAAAAGAACGAAAGAAAGCATAAATATAATACTGGACAAAAAAACTCAGTAAAAATAAAATTCTTTGTGAATACCAGAAAGTGTTTTAAATGTAATGATCGCATTTTTGTAGAAAGTTTTCCAAAAGTAAAATATTAGTTCGCATTCAATCGAAAGCGTTGGTAAATATAAATAACGTAAAGCCAATCAGATTGTATTCAGATTGTAAGATTCAGCATCTCATGTTTTTTCCATCAAAGAACATTTTATTTAACATTGCATAGAATTTTTCACCACAAATTATTACTAGTTCTTGTTTTGTCATTCTATGATCTTCTCTCTACAATCATTTGACTTAATCCCATTATTCTGAAAAATTGCAATATCTCGGTAATAAATTGCCGTAGCTCGATAATAAGAACTGTGCTATTTTGACATCCCAGAAAATTAAAATATTCTTACGAAATAATAGTAAAATTCAGTAACTTTTTTATGGAAAAAATAATATATTTATATTATTTCCATATTAATATATCATTTAAACATCCTGAAGCCCAAAAGAAGTTTAAAAATATTACTGTTCTGCGTTCCATACAAGGAGAGATATTGCAAATTTTTCCAGCGCACTTCAATTTGCATTGTGCAATTATATCATTCTAATTTAAATATTTTGAACTATAAAGGTACTTTACTCTTAATCGAAATTCATATTTTTTATATACCTCGTATAAAATGAATAAAATTTGATATATGATGGTTGCATCATAAATCTTAGACCATGAAGAGCTTTTTATGAAGAATAACTTTTCTTCGTCAAATTAAAAATAAAAGAGTTAAAAATGAAAATGTTGTTGGTATCAATAATTTGAGAAACATTTTCAATTATTTTTTTCCATTAGAAGGATGCACATATCAGACCATAATTTTTTATTCCAAACAACATTTCATATGGTCGGTTCGCTAAACTCAGACACAACTGGCTAGTGATTTTAGTCTGTAATTTTGCCAATTTGGCAAAAGAAAATTACTAAATAGTTAATAATTACCAAATAATTAGTAATTTCGCCAATTTTGGCAAAAAAAATAAAAAATTACCTACTAAAATCACTAGCCAGTTGTATATGAGTTTAGCGAACCGACTATAATAACAATTTTCATTTCATAACAAATGGAACAGTCCATTTATCATTAAAGGGGAGGCCGTATACTCGTATAAACCTTTTTAAAGTTTTTAATAAATTATTGCTTTCAAAATATACTCAATTTGTATTTTTGAACATCTTATTTATTTTATATTATAATAATTAAATTCACTATCAAATGTCATTGATACTTTATTAATACTTAATTTAAAATTTAGTTTGACATTCACGAAGTGTCAAACTCAAATGTAAATAACTTATGCTTTGCTTGACAAATTCAGATTAAAAAACTAGCCTACTTACTAGCAACGATTATTTCAGCTGACGGTTAGTGTGTCGGCAGAAAATAAAATGATTGTGACGTCACATTTTAGACTTTGAGGTCGATTATCTCGAAGACGGTTAGATATATCGAAATGCCGTTTTCAGATTTGGATTCAGAAGACAAAACTACATAAGAAACCATCGATAAATCTGCTCTAAGTATTGCAGGAGCGGCAACGCAATAACACACAGACTTTGCGAATTTATAAACGAAAAGTTTTCGTTGAAAACGGAACTCGGAATATTCTCCCCTTCACTTTAACGTGGCGGTATTTTACGAGTACGAACACTTTAACGGGTTATGACTTTTTATACCTTTACTGTATATGCCACCTATAAATCGAATGATAAAATCTAGATTTGCACTTCTAATTTTCAGCTTATAATGTTAACAAACAATGGAAATATGATTTTAAGGAAAAATGCTATCTTGCTTCCTATGTATTGGTCATAAAGGGTTCTTTTTTTAAAGATCGTGTTTTTTCGTCATAAAAAATATCAAAGTTATTATACATGTTTATACGCTAAAAATCAGCCCTTTTCAAACGCTTTTTTTAATAACGATTTTGATAAAATGTTGAATTGTTTTAATGTATTTTAAAATTGAGGCCTCAAAGAATCAATTGCGGTTTGCTAAATACCTCTAGCCAAACTGTCAAGTAAGAGTTGACAACCAGAACACCCAAAATATCAAAATACAGAGAGGAGTCCGCCAGGGTTGCGTGCTGTCTCCACTACTCTGAATGTCTACAGTAAAGCGTTATTTCAAGAAGCGCTTTCAAATTCAATAGAAGGTATATCTATCAATGTAGAACTTTTGAACAACTTACGTTTTTCAGACGATACGGTAATACCAACGGATAACATCAATGATTTACAGAACATAATGCATCGCCTTAATGAACGCTGTCATGAGTACGGACTGAAGATGAATTTAAAGAAAACTAAATGCATGATCATGACTAAATCAGCACACGCAAACATCCAATCGACTATTGAAAATACTGTAATTGTGAGTGTGGATAACTACAAATACTTAGGGACATAGATCAAATGAAGACCAAACCAAAGAAATTAAAATACATATTGAAATAGCACGCGCATCATTCATTAAACTTAGAATGTTTCTGTGTTGTCGTGATATAAGGTTAAAACTACGCCTAAAGATACTTCAGTGTTACGTGTTCTCTATACTCTTCTTTATGACTTGGAAGCGTGGACATTAAAACAAGTCCATCTGAATAAGTTGGCCGCCTTTGAATTTTAGTGTTACAGAAGAATCCTACAAATATCATGGATCCAAAGAATGTCAAACGTGAAAGTAACTAAAATGATAGAAAATGGAGCGGAGATAATATTGACTATCAAAAGACGAAAACTTAAGCACTTAGGACATGTGATGAGAGGGCAAAAATACTCATTATTACAACTTATGGCATGTTATTATTCAAAAAACAAAGTTATTCATAAATTACTCCAGAAATAAGGATTTTTTGTAATTATCTCGGTCAATTGTTTATGTATTTTAATTTAGAAACCAACAACTTGAAGAACTTTTTAAGATCTGCATCTTTTATATGGACCATTTTTATCTAAAATGTATAAAAAACGTTTTATAGCCAAGAAATTATTTTCTTACTCTTTTTGATTGTTAAAAAAAGACAAGGCAAAATCAGCTGTAGTTAAGGTACGTCTTCACGGTTTTGTATCAGTTACTCTCATATATACATACCTTCTAGAACTTTCAAAAACTTATATAAGATTTTTACGTAAAATCGAGGATTTTTTCACAAATTGGCTGGTGTATAATACCTTCTCCATTTCCAGAAATACGATAAAACAACCTAAATATATGATTGCCAAGCACCAGCACCACATGCTCCTAAAACCCGCATAAACTACAAGCATTTCCCCCTCTTAAGTGTCGAACTTTCTCAATGTAAACTTCCTAATTTGCCCCATGACAGTTTTCAGGGAGAATTAAAGCTTGGGCCTCGATCTCTGATTTCTCCTCCCTCGGGATAACTGTTGAATGCCAGAACTTAAATAATTCCATAACTTTTACGAAACATCTCCAGGAACAAACTTGGAGCGGATACGTCGAAATGAAAAATATAGTACTTGAGTTCTTGCGACTTATTTGTAGAGACTTGGGGCTCCTTCCAAGATGGATAAAATATTCTTCGAAAGATAGAAATTCCTTCAAATCTTTTTTAAACAAAATTCACCATATTAAAAATTTACGTGTAAGTATACTTATCTATATTTTTATATATTTTTATTTATTTATTATTTTCTATATTTTATATACAGTATCCCTGTAAGTTGTATCCATATGGAAAACTTTTTTATTATTAACTTTACGAGAAAAAGTTATTCTTCATAAAAAGCTCTGCATGGTCCAAAACCTAAGATTCAAGCATCAAATATCAAATTTTATGAATATTATACGAGGTATGTCAAAAAGTTTTAATTTCACTCAAGAGTAAAGTAGCTTTATTTTTCACAATATTGAAAATTGATATTATGAAAAGTTGCTTGGAATTAAAAACTATATTCTAATATGCAATTACATCTTACTAATTGAAAAATTTTTTTTGCAAAATTGTGGATAACTAACACTATTTTCAGTTATTTCAATTCTGATAACTCTTATTACTAATTTTACGAAAAAAAGTTATTCTTAATAAAAAGTTTTGCATGGTATAGAACCTAAAGTACAACCATCTTATGTCAAATTTTATTTGCGAATTTCGCTCAGGAGTAAAATACCTTCAATTTTCACAATATCGAAAATTGTTATTATGAAAAGTTATTTAGAAATAAAAACTACGTTTTAGTATGTAATTACATCCCTTTAATTGAAATAATCTGAACTACAGATGAGTCCCTGAATCTTTACCCGTGCGTCATCATTTAAAGCATACGAAATAAGTCGATGTAAGTCGGAAATTGAAATTTACTAAACGCAACAGCAAGTGACACTGTATAAAGGTACTTTACTTTTAATCTAAATTTATCTTTTTTGAGATACCTCGTATAAAATTGCTAAAATTTGATATAAGATGGTTGTATTTTAGATTTTAGACCATCCTGAATTTTTTATTAAGAATCACTTTTTTTCGTAAAATTAATAATAAGAAGAGTTATAAGAATTGAAATAACTAAAAATAATGTTAGTTATCCATAATTTTACAAAAAAAGAATTTCAATTAGAAGGATTTAATTGCATATTAGAATATAGTTTTTAATTCCAAACAACTTTTCATAATAGCAATTTTCAATATTGTGAAAAATAAAGCTACTTTACTCTTGAGTGAAATTCAAACTTTTTGACATACCTCGTACAATATTCATAAAATTTGATATTTGACGGTTAAATCCTAGGTTTTGAACCATGCAGAGCTTTTTATGAAGAATAACTTTTTTTCGTAAAATTAATAATAAAAAACTTTTCCATATGGATACAACTTACAGGGACATACCTACTGTATATACTTTTCTATATTTATTGAACGGTGTTTCTGGAATGGATCTATAAAGGATTCTGTTTATGTTTCTACTTATATTAATTTATTACTCAACATCATAAAAGTAATAAGCTAATATACAATAATATACAGCCATACTCAAGATCTAATTTTTAAAACAAAAATATAGTAAATGGATGAAACGCATTGTAAAAAGAAGAAAATGTAAAAAAAAAATTAAAGGAAAAATAATTTACGATCGATCTGGGGTCAGGAAGTGGAAGGGGGAGAGTTTTTAAGGGTAAAAAGGTTTATCACGATTTCCGACAAAACTACACGTACAATGGAAAACAGCTATAGGAAAGTTGTAGGTAATAAAAATATCTACAAATTTTCTATTTACACTTTTTCACAAAACCTCAAAATTTATGCGAAAATTTAAATAACCGAGTTTTTGGTTTTTTATCCTTATCTTCCACAAAAAACATTTTTTCAAGATATTTCGCGAAAATCTAACTTTTTACGTCCCAAACACATTGCAATTTTTATTATTATTTTTTTTTAATACTTTTCTAAAATATTTATTTTTCCCCATATTTTGATTTAATATCGAAAAAGCACTTAACTCTGATTTTCAATCGAAAATTGTCACGTCAAAATCATGTTTTAAAAATGTTGGTGTGATCTACTTATTAAAATTTACAGTTCAATTCCTGAAAAGTTCTTCAATTATATTAATCAGCACTTGCAAAAAGAATTTCCACCTTCATCTCTTTGTCTCTTTGTGAGTGTCAAGGTGATAGCCTGAGGGGCTTTCGGGGCAAAAATGTCACACTGACCTTCAGAACAAACAACAACTAAAACAGATATATTAAAAACAACAAGAGCCAAAAGAAAAATCACTTACACAGTGGTATACAAACTTACATGTGTGACTGACCAAAAACTTACATCGGACAGACCTGTAGAATCTTTAACAAACATATAGCAGAACACAAAAATGCTTTCAATAATAATAGAAGAACAGATTGTACGTACACAATTCACCTTCTAGATTCTAGATCATAATCATTCTTATCTAAATCTGAATCTATGGAAATTAATAAAAAAAATACAGATATAATAATTATGAATGAATAACTTGAGACAAACAGCTTCCTCTCCTTAACTTACAAAGTTGAAGATTATAAAGTATAGTATAAAAACACATCACTTGAGAAAGACTGTCGAAACAGCTACAGTGACATTGTTTGGAATAAATTTTGTGGAAGTATTGAAATAAAACTCTTCAGTGTTTTATTGTTAGATGATACTGTTTAGTTTTGTTAAGTTGATAACAACAAAATTTCTTCAGTCAAACGAAATATACCATCACTTTCCAATTTTGTCAAGTTTATCTGTACTCAACAAATTAGATCAAATTATCAGTCATCAAAATACTCACACATTAATCAATAACTTAGAACTGTACATTTATGTACATATTAAACAAATTCTGATATCCTAGACGCATTTCGTAAAAGGCCTTTTTAATAATTCTAAGTCTATTACCACTTCTGTAAGATCCTAATAATTGCTCTGACTACATAACTCCCAGTAACTATTTATCATTTGTCATGTTCATATATTTAATCATCACACATTTCACAATTTTACATTTATGTTCGAATATTTCTAACACCAATATATGGATATTTGATAATGTTTTATTTTCAACATCAACATAAACTTAAAATTTGTTGGCTGAAGTAACAAAATAGTTCATAACGTCGCATTGACAATCTGTCTCTGGCATACTTCTAAAGTTGTTTCACCTTTCAGTTCAGTTGACACTCAATTTTCAATGCGTGAGGTTCATTCCTTGCATATCACATCCACGTGGGTTAGAGTCCTGTATTGCCCTGGGTTATATCCAGGAACATTTGCAACACCCTTCTGTTTTATTAAAAATATATCTGTATTTAATAGTCTCACTACTCTTTCTGGGTCCCGTTCATGTCACATTTCCATTATAATCTCATAAACCTCTAACACTCAACCCTCTCTCCTATGGTTGACTATATCATATGACGGCCTGTTTTGTCGAACCCTTAGAGTTCTGATTGGGTAGCCTGCAGGGACCTTGGGAAATGGTCGCATGAATCTGAGCTTGTCTTATACATCCCTTCCTGAATTTGAAACATTTCTACATCTGTGTCTCCCCCATTGTGATCTTTTATGGTACTTCTACATACTACGACAACTTCCAACCATTCGAATAAAATCGATAACTTGATATCAATATAAAATTGCTTTTCTAAGCCCTAGATGTCCACATAAGAGGGCTTGATAACGTTTGTTAAGTTTTCGTTCCAACGTGTAATGTGGTTTGCCTATCTCTTTCATTACAAATATTCTAACTTTTAGATCAAGTTCATTTTCATTTTAACAGATTATTTACCATAGTGGGAGCGACTGTTTTTATTGTTAATAATTTAACAAACTTTACAATAAATATCACAAAACCAACAGGGAAATTTTAACTTTCTGTGGAACTGTCATTTCTGTCATGTCACCATTCAGGGTTTCCGCTATCAAAGTCACTTGCTTCCACACAGCCATGATGTGAACAAGTCAAATTTAGCTCAATGGTACCACGAGCGTGAAACTTTGGATATTTTATACATCCATGTGTACAGTCACATCATTTTTATATGTTCCTATCCTATGACGGATTAATTTTAAAGGGTTTTTACCCTAATATTTTTACTTTGGTGTTTAGCATGTTTGATTCAAGTGAGTATAACCTATAACTTTTTAAAATCATAGTCAAAATTTTAAATACTTTGCATCATTTTATCAGGTTATACCCATTTTAGGAAACACTGATGATGATCGGTCAACTGATTGAAAACTAGTTCTGTTTGTATTTATGACGTAGCCCTGTATACGGATTGTAACAAATATACCTTTTATAAAGGATTTCACGGTTTTTTGTAATAAATGGTATACAGCCAACTACAGGAAATTTTTTCCTCGTGGATTTTTTAAAAAATATGTAGTATCACTTAAGATCTTTGAACTTTTAAAGGGTTCTTACCCATAACTTTTTGGTGATTCACGCATGCATGCTATTGTAAGTATGGTCTCTGTCAAGTCTTAACCTTAGTCAACTTTTATAACATTATCTATTATTAATTAGGTTTTAGGGCTTTACACTGATGATGGATTACCTATTAATCCGAAAACGTTTTGTTTTGTTATGTAACCCTTATTGGGGTCTTTTAAATATACCTTTTACAAAGGATCTTGTAATGTTTGTTTAGTTTTATTATTTGTATAAATTTTATGATATGAATAATTTTGTCATTATAATCAACGAAAAAGTGTACCTACTAATCGAACTGAGATCAACTGAAAAGACTAAGAAGATAATTTTTAAAACCTATGTAATGAAAATGGATATCTTTCTCTGAAAATCTAAGTTCTTCAATTATAATTAACCAGCACTTGCAAAAAGAATTTCCACCTTTATCTCTTTGTGTCTTTGTGAGTGTCACGGTGCTAGCCTGAGGGGTTTTCGGGGCAAAAATGTCTCTTTTATACCATCGCAGCCGCGGAATAATGGAATGGACCCCCAATGTGTGTTCATTGCTTAGCAACAAATCTCCTGTCGAGTTGGAATGGCATTAACAAGAAATTGGATTCACAGACAACTACAGTAATCAATAAAGATGGTTCGTTGGGCCCTTTACGGTGTTACGATGATGAATATTAGCCATTTTTCAAATTTGATGGTCTTTTTGTTTGTTGAAGAAGTAAAAACGTCGATTAGTAATGGTCGGGGCGTTTAGAGAGAGGTTTATTATAGATTTTATCGTGCAATTTGGGAGTAGGTTATTTAGGCCTGGATCCCGCGTACCAAAAAAAAGTTTATTAATAGCAAGAGCAAGCTGAAAATTTGTTAATAGCTTAAAGGTGCCTAGGCGGACAAACTTTGATGTATGGGAACACCGGAACACAGGAAGTTTTAATTGTGGAACGTGATTTTAATTGTGGAACGTGTCATCCTGACAAGTTTATGATTGCCAAAACTAGCAGGTTGTTTTTAAGTTTATTCAATAGCAAACTTTATATAATATATGAAAAAATGTTTGTCCAACAAATAGGTATATTGGCCATTTTAATAAGTCCGAGACGTAGAACATGTCAAATGACAGGAATTATGTTGGTGGTAAATAGCAGTCTAATTTTTGCATGAGAGTCTAATGAAAGGGTAACAAATCAATTGGAAGTTCTGTCCGACAAAATACATCTGACATTTTCGTAGTCTGACGTTCCAAATTTTTAACTTGTTCCACAATTAAAACTTCCCTGTTCCAGTGTTATCATATATCAAAGTTTGTCCGACTAGACACCCTTAAGCTATTAACAAATTTTCAGCTTGCTATTAACCAACTTTTTTCGGTACGCGGGATCCAGGTCTATTAGATTTTATCGTGCACGTGCAAATTGGGAGTAGGTTATTGTCAATTTAAATATTTATGGATGAATATGTTGTAGATATAAAAGATCTAAAATGGTTCTCAGCTATTTTGATGTGGCCTGCTTAATACATATCTTTTTAAGATGGGATTAATCATACATCAACCAAATATTTATAGGTTAAAGCTAGAGAACATTGTTAATTTTTATTTTTGAACTTTTTGAAAACTATTGCCGAATTGAAAATCAAAATATCAAAACAAATGACGAGTAAAAGCAATCATTCCTGTTACAATCAATTGTGGTTTAATTCCATCTTACAAATATCTGTGATAAAATGATTTATTTATAAAGTTCAATAGACCGTGAAGGCATAGGACTGACCTCCATGTCAAATCACTCAGGCAAAAAATTTTGGATTTCCGATTTTTCTGAAAATTGGTATATAGCTTCTGCGGGACGTAAAAATAAGATATTTAATGTCAAAAAATCTTCTTCTTTTTTTCTCAAAATGTTATTTTATGCGATTTTACAGTGATTTGGTGTTTATTTAAACAAATTTGCATTTTCTATCGTAAAGTATCAATGAAAAACATAATATTTTAATAGAAGGGACTCAAAAATGTCATTATATGGCATTATAACAAGTTATTTTGATTCAAAACAAGCTTTTGATCAAATTTTATAGTGTGGAAAACTTTTAACTTACATTTTCCTCCATTGCCAAAATACATCATCATCGATTTGGCTAAAAATTTGCCCACAGATAGCCAAAATATAGGACTTTAAGTGGTTATAAGTATTTGAATTATATTACAATACCAAAAAGTTACATGAAGTAATATCAGACTCAAAAGTATATTAGTCCAATCGGGATAGCATTAATTTGACCTTGCATGCCGAGCTGCCCAAAATTTTATTTTTCTAATCTATAGGGGAATCAATAGTAGTCTAAATTTAAAATCACGAATCAATTCCTCCGTTACGTTAGCCGCCATCTTGATTTTAAAGGAGAACCTGTTTTGCTCAATATATCCGCCATTTTTAACTTTTCGACAAAAATGTTAGGAACTGAAATTGTTCCAAATAAATCGTATTTACAATTATTACAATTTCTTTTTTAAAGTTTTTGTCGTGAGGTCCATATTTTCGAGTTAATTGTACTTACAGTAAACGCCTATATTTTTGACTATGATATTGCATGTAACTTTTTGAAGTTATACTTCTTTACCGGCGATAGAGAGTAAATTTTTATATGGGAAAACCTAGCGACCGGGCGCATGCGCATTATAACTTTGTTCTGATTGGATGTTCAAATGACATGTCAAAAATGATTCAATATGGTGGCTGTGGCACAGCTGTAGTTAGATTATTTATGGTTGTTGCGTTTTAAAATTTGTGTGAAAAGAAACAACAAACAAAAGTTAGTTAATAGTTATACTGCCTTTTTAAATAGTTTTCATATATCTATATTTTTGGACTATTTTGGACAAGGAAAACTCATTCTAATTTGATAAGTACCTAGTTTTTATTATAATCATATTGTAATTATACATTTGGATTAGGTTGAAATACATACATTTATTTTCTCAAGAATGCGGATTTTAGAGAGAAATCCCAAATTAGGTTCGATTTTTATTTTTAAATTATGATTTTTTTGCGTAGATTTATTTATCTAGTAGGTATGTAATGCTTTGATTTACATACTTAATTTGATTACCAACAAAAGTTCTACCAATCTTCATCTAATATATTGTTTTCTTACTGTTTTGTTATATTTTTATATTTTCTTCCACAAAATTTAAACTACATAATTTTCAAAACAATTGTCAAACAGTAAAACGTTCAGTTACCGTATTTTTCCACATGATAAATAATGTGCGATTGGACGAGTGAGTCTACGCTTCGATTACGAGTCAAAGCGGCACGAAATTCAAGGGTTCAATTCCCGATGCAAGTTTTATTTTTTTATTTTTTTATGCATATTATGATTGTAAGTATATTTGTTATATAATTTTTTTTTTCAGCAAATGCGTATTTAAAATTTTTGCCAACAATTATTATCGTCCAGAAATCATTTTTTCTTTGTGGCATTTTTCAATGTGTTTGTGTGCGTTTTATTCTTTTATTTTTTTAAATTTTTGGTATAGTCTTAAAAATCACATAATATGTAGTAGAAGTATAACTTCTTACGTGCGTACAAAGTACACACACATTCTTGTTTGGTATTGTAATATAATTCAAATCCTTCTCACCACTTGAAGTCTTATGTTTTGGCTATCTGTGGGCAAATTTTCAGCCAAATCGATTATGATGTGTTTTGGAAATGGAGAAAAATGTAAAAAGGTATTTTAACGTTTTCTACACTATAAAATTTGATCAAAAACTTGTTTTGAATCAAAATAACTTGTTATAATGCCATATAATGACATTTTTGAGTCCCTTCTATTAAAATATTATGTTTTCCATTGATACTTTACGATAGAAAATGCAAATTTGTTTAAATAAACACCAAATCACTGTAAAATTGCATAAAATAACATTTTGAGAAAAAAGGAAGAAGATTTTTTGACCTTAAATATCTTATTTTTACGTCCCGCAGAAGCTATATCGAAGATCCAAAATTTTTTTTGCTCCAAAATTGAGTGATTTGAAATGGAATCACCCTTAATTTTCCATTACAATTACTATTTACCTTTACATATTTATATAAAATACATTTAGTATTTCTTATAGTATTTGCATACATTTCTTAACCACTTCCTTCGATTGATTTCTGTCCATATGCGTTTTCTTCCGAATTTCCAACATTACTTTATTATATTTCATATACATACCTTTCACCCCGTTCTTGGTCTACAGTCTACCTTTTCTTCTTTTTGGTATTGGATTACGTGAGATTGCCATTTTCGGAATGCTTTCCTTCCCCATTGTTCCAATGTGTTCTAAATATAATATTCTTTGTGATTTAATTACCGTCGTTATTTTTGGTTCGCTATATAGTTCTTGAAGTTCTTATTATTCCTTCTTCTCCATTTACCATCTATTTTCACACCTCCACTTATTGTCCTTTATATTTAACTCCCCCATCTTTCTAAAAGGTCTATTTCTGATTTTTTAAGCAAGAGTGCATTTATAGTTCAATATGTAGATTCATCAATAAACGTGAAAGAAACAGGCATAAAACAGAGATAAAAAAGAGAAAAATCAAAGAAACAGCCCTCATCCTAATAAATGAAGAAAAATGTGTAGCAAACCCATCAACAGAATGCAGCAGGTTTCAGTTGTCAATACTTAAGAAGGACAAGAATATAACAACAATAGCAGATGAGAAAATGGGGTACGCACGTCTTTTGTCACACGCAATATATATGCAACTATGCAACACACAATACACAACACTTTAGGTTACAAACACAATTAGGTTATAAACAAAAAATACAAAAGAAAAGTTGGATGATTGACGAAATCCTGACAATGTTCGAAGAAAGAAGAAAACATAAAAACCAAGGGAACCGAGACAAATATCGAGAACAACAACAACGCATAAGAAGAGAGATAAGAACAGCAAAAAATAAGTGGCTAAAGAAACAGTGTGAGGAAATGGAACAGTTACAAAAACAACATGATGACCACAATCTACATAAAAAACTTGGAATACAGAAAAAAGAAGTTTTCTAACTTAGAAAATGAACAAGGAAAAATGGCACAAGATGATAGAGAGAGGAATGAGGAAACTCATATGGGAAAAATACATCAAAAATCTCTTTGCAGACGAGAGGCCTGAGATAGAAGTCGTTCAGGAACAAGTGATACCTAGATATTAACAACCTATCTGGTCCCGAGACCACAATTGAAGAAATTACTAGAGCAATAAATACCTCGAAAGACGAGAAAGCAGTTGGACCTGATCAAATTCCTGTTGAGTTACTCAGATTGTTAGATGAAGAGGGAATTACGATACTCCAAAGATTTTTCAACCAAATCTATAAAAAAGGAAAATTCCCTGTACAATGGCTTGTATCTACCTTTATCCCTTTGCCAAAAAAGAACAACGCAACAAAGTGTCAAGACAACCGACTAATAAGTCTGATGAGCCATTCTTTAAAAATATTCCTCAAAGTTCTTCACTACAGAATCTCCAAAAAATGCGATGAGGTTATTGGTTGCTCACAATTTGGATTTCGAAAAGGCCTGGGTACCAGGGAAGCACTAGTTGCAACCCAAGTGCTTAGCTCAGAACTGCTACGATCAAAGGAAAGATGTAATGATGTGCTTTATAGATTATGAAAAAGCTTTCGATCGAGTACATCATAAACTCGTACATATACTAAAATAACTCGACATAGATCAAAAATACATTCGTTGCATAGAAGCTCTTTACTGGAATCAAACAGCTGTCGTCAAGATGGATAATGAAACAACGCAAACTCAAAAAATTCTCCGAGGTGTAAGACAGGGATGCATTCTCTCCCCACTACTGTTCAATTTATATCCAGAAAGTATCTTCCGGGAAGCTCTTGAGGAATGCGAAAGCGGCATCAAAGTAAATGGTACCTGGGTCAATAATATACGATATGCGGATGACTCGGTCTTAATAGCAGACAATATAGAAGACCTCCAAAACCTTCTTAATAAAATTGGAGAGCATAGCGAGAATATGGGACTTAGCATCAACATAAAAAAGACGAAGTTCCTTATAATCAGCCCTCAATTATGTCAACATCAAAATGCAAGACTAGCATATAACAACCAAGATGTAGAGCGCGTAAGAAAGTTTAAGTACCTGGGAACCTGGCTATGTGAAGACTGGATGTCGGATATGGAAATTAAATGTCGGATAGAAAGGGCCAGAAGTGCATTCATGGAATTCAGAAACGTCTTTACGAACTCTGACTTTGACCGAAACCTAAGACTAAGATTCACAAAATGCTATATATGGACGGTGCTCCTATATGGCATGGAAGGATGGACTTTAAAAATAAACACAATGAATAAGCTAGAGGCATTTGAGATGTGGATCTATCGACGAGTCCATAAAATTCCCTGGACCGCAAGAATAACAAATGAAGAAATTCTGAGAAGAATTGGTACAGAACGACAACTGCTATGCACAATTAAACAGAGAAAAACGGCATACCTGGGGCACCTAATTAGAAATGAAAGATACTTTCTGCAAACCTTAATTGAAGGAAAGATCGAAGGAAGAAGGGGAGTGGGCAGGAAGAAAATGTCATGGCTCCGTAATGTCCAACAATGGACAGGACTAAAAAACATAGGAGACCTAATACATACTGCAAGGGATAGAGAAAAATGGTCAAACGTGATCGCGAACATCCATTAGTGGATTGCATAAGAAGAAGAAGAATAATACACAATACACTACGAACATTCCTTAATCAGAATCGCCCAAAGCACATATGAATAACGCAGACACACAGAATAATCAGAATTTGACGTACCACAGGGCATAAAACATCCACCCGCAGATCTTTTCAACCAAAACATGGTTGTTGCCTACAATACCATGGCCAAGTAGGTATACCAACATCGATTCTGATAACACATAACCCGAACAACTTGGCGGTTATACACTCTTTTTCTTAATAATCTTTTTTCTTTTTGAAAATTATTTCCAGAGTCTAGATCGAAATATCAAATCTTTTTTAGGTACAAATGTAATAATTACAATTATTGTCATTACAAACAATTGTGACTAATACTCTGGGCTAATTAGCAAAATACAAGGAAAAGTTATTTACCAGCAATTTTATTGCTGGAATCGAATCTTATTATTGTATGTAATAATAATATAGGTATGCAAAGTCCGCAGATAGTGTGCTACTTTTTTTATAAACAAAATGGCGCCCGAAAATCGTATTTTTGAAGATATTCTGCTTTAGCGGCGAATCGATTGAGGGTAAAATTTGATTGATCCGCGCGCATGCGCACACCGACAGTATGGTATTAGTTGTTATACGGGCTCTGATTGGGTGTTGAAATTTTGAAATGATCTGTCAATAATTGTTCAATATGGAGGTTATCGGTAAACAAAAATATTGTATAATATTAGTTTTTATTGATGTGTGGACAGAAATAAAATCAAATTTATAATTATAGTGACTTTTTAAATAGTTTTGAAAAGCCGCAAAAGTACGTAATTCTAAATGTTTCAGTTGGAAATACCTAATAGTTTCAACCTATCTATTACCTATTAGTAGTAATGCTTTAATTTACATAATCTGATTACGAACAAACTTTCTACAAATCTTTATCTCATATATCGTTTTCTTACTCTATATTTTGTTGTATTTTATTTCGACAAAAATCAAACTAATAATTTTATTAAATTCATATAAATTTATGGTGTAAACGTTTAGTTTGTGTATATTCCCACATGACGTATACGAGAGTTTGGTGCAGTTTGAAATGGCCTCAACTTTCGTACGGCGCGGTAGACGTGAAGTGGGTTCAAGCCCCAAGTAAGTTATTATTTTTTTATTTTTTTTTTATAGATTTTATGATTGTAAGTACATATATTATTATATAATTTTTGAAGATATTCTTCTTTTTTGAAAGTGGTAGATAAGAAAGTTAGTTTGATTTTTAAATAAAATAAGTACAAATAACCTTTTAAGTATATTTACTTCGTTTAAATTACCTATTATATAATAGAAGAATATCTTCTTACGTGCGTACAAAGTACACACGCATTCTTTTTTTTTTCAATTTTTGCTCTATATCTCCAAAGATTTTAACTTTACACCAAAAACACTCAAATAAAAATTGATCGCAATTAAATTCTACACGGAGACGTGTTTTTCCCGATTCAGTTCGACGAAAACTTTCCCCGGAAAAAGCGGGTTTTTCCAACAAAATCTTTAATTTTCAACTAAAATTTTAGATAAGTAATTGTTAATCAATATTTAAATAACTTGGTATTGTAAAAGCCCATTTCGTATAGATTATAATTCCAGAAGCCCATGGAAATTGAATAAACAGTTTAGCAACAATTGAATTGTTAATTAAAAATTTACGGTCGCTATAATAACGACAATAATTATGATAATTAAGAATAACTATGATTTTTTTATAAAAAGACACTATACCTATCTAACGTAGTTTACAGAAATATTTTAAAATTATAAACAACTTTTGGCTTATAAACAAATAGAATATCTCGGGAAATATTAAACTAAATTAAATTGTGAAAACGGTATTCGAAAGACAGCGGCAGAACGGTTCTTTTAAAAGAAAAAACGTTTAATTATAACGAGTGGTTCCTGAGATACAACCAGTCAAACTTGACTGAAATTTACGGCAAAGATATAAACAATAGGATCATAATTTTCAAACCTTCACCTTTTTATTTTTGTCCTCTTTCTCCACACCAATTTTCATATCTTTAAAATACTCATAACATATATTATTATAATAAAAACTATCGATAATACGTGTGAAAATTGCCAAAAATAGCAAAATTCCAATCAAAAATTAGGTTAGAGAAAATGTAACCCTCAAAGTTCAAAATCGGTATACGTTAAAAAAATACATTTTCTCGGCTTCCCATGGAGCAATTTCCTTCATTCTTTTTTTGTTCCCTAATAACTCGAGTAGAGCCATGGAACTAACGCATTATTAAATGTCAAACTTGCTTTTGTTTTGTTATAATAGATTAATTTATTTATAAGAACAGAAAACTACATATTTTTTCCAGTTGTAGGCTTTTTTTTAGATAAACTTACTACAAGTGTACCTTTTAAAATTAAATACATAAATATTCTCATTTCAAAGCTGTATAATTATTTAAACAATTTTTATTTAAACAAATTAAAATTTTGTGTTATAATAAATAAATTAATTTATTATAATAAAAAAAAGCAAGTTTGACATTTAATAATGCGTTAGTTCGATGGCTCTACTCGAATTACTTGGGAACAAAAAAAGAATGAAGGAAATTGCTCCATGAGAAGCCGAGAAAATGCATTTTTTTAACGTATACCGATTTTGAACTTTGAGGGTTACATTTTCTCAAACCTAATTTTTGATTGGAATTTTGCTATTTTTGGCAATTTTCACACGTATTATCGATAGTTTTTATTATAATAATATATGTTATGAGTATTTTAAGGATATGAAAATTGGTGTGGAGAAAGAGGACAAAAATAAAAAGGTGATGGTTTGAAAATTATGGTCCTATTGTTTATATCTTTGCCGTAAATTCCGGTCAACTTTGACCGGTTGTATCTCAGGAACTACTCATCATAATTAAACTTTTTTTCTTTTAAAAGAAGCGTCCTGCCGCTGTTTTTCGAATACCGTTTTTATAATTTAATTTAGTTTAATATTTTCCGAGATATTCTATTTGTTTATAAGCCAAAAAATTCTTTATAATTTTAAAATATTCCTGAGGCCGCTTAAATAGTCCAATTTCAATTCTGTAAAGTACATTAGATAGGTATAGTGTCTTTTTATGAAAAAATCATAGTTATTCTTATGCATCTTAATTAGTGTCGTTATTATAGCGCCCGTAAATTTTTAATTTACAATTCAATTGTTGCTAAACTGTTCGTTCAATTTCCATCGGCTTCTGGAATTATAATCTATACGAAAAGGGCTTTTACATTACCAAGTTATTTAATTATTGATTAACAATTACTTATCTAAAAGTTTAGTTCAAAATTAAAGATTTTGTTGGAAAACCCCGCTTTTTCCGGGGAAAGTTTTCATCGAATAAATCGGAAAAAACACGTCTCGATGCAGAATTTAATTGCGGTGAATTTTTATTTAAGTCTTTTTGGTGTAAAGTTAAAATCTTTGGAGTTATAGAGCAAAAATTGAAAAAAACACGATTTTCGGGCGCCATTTTGTTTATAAAAAAAAGTAGCACACTATCTGCGGACTTTGCATACCTATATTATTAATATATACAATCATAAGATTCGATTCCAGCAATAAAATTGCTGGTAAATAACTTTTCCCAAAAATGGCCTATTCTCTGATAATCAGCCCACACTATATATCAGCCATATACGTAAACACAATAAATTATAACTTGTGCCATAAATGGAAACGTCACCTAAAGACAAACAGTTGCAAATAAGATACATTTTTGTACAATAATATATTGTCTGATCTACTCCGCTGTTGTCTTTGTCTTTAAAACACTCTCCAAATATTTTATTCACTCTTCTGATTAACATATAACCCACGGAAGAAATACTTTTTAATGTAAAAGATAAGCTGCAGCAGCCGACAAAGCTCCCCTCGTTCCATACATTTCCATACCGTTGATGCCTCCGAAATATTATCTGCAATATACAACGTGATAAACGAGGAGAAAAAACGACTTTCAGCTATTTTATTAATGAACCGTAAAAAATGTATATGCTCAGAGGCTCGGATCTTGTCGCCGAAAATGTTCATCAAAGTTGCAGGAGGCGAAGAGCGAAACTCGAAATCTCCTACTCCTGCTGGGGTCTAAATCCTGCTAGGCTGTGAGTGTTTGTCCAATATACGGATTTAAATTTAGACGTACACTGCAAAAAAAAAATGTATTTAGAATTTGGAACCCGATTGTACAGAATGTTACTCTCTGTTATTGCATCAATATGTTGAATGCTGCAAAATGTGGAAATGTTTTTCCAGAAACAATGAATCTCTCCAAATTCTCTTTACCTCTGGAAACCACGTGTCTAAAGGCTGTAGAATTCGCTACAGACATGTTGTGGACGGTCTTTTTTCAATGTCCAGTTGGTTAAGAATGTTGGTTGGTTTAACAAGGTATTCGCAGAATTATTTTCTTTAACACCACATCTTAAAGTTAGTTATAGCAGATTCGAGATAGGTGTAAACGGACTTGTAACGGTCAGTTGGTCGTTAACCTGTCACTGGAACACTACGTGCAATTTTCGAGCATGGATGAAGTACATCCACATGGTATGTCGACTACCTTACAATGTTAAATCTATCAATAATGTAAGTTGGAGGTTTTCACACCTAATGAAGTGGCTAGTTTCAAATACTTGTACACTGGACGTTCACATTGATGATGGTCAGTTGTTACCGAAAAAGTTTTGTGTATTGTAATTTTCCACTACCTTGTGGATAAATTTTTAAGAATCTTTAATAAATTAATATATCTACATACAACAGAAGTGTTTACTTCATTCTAAGGATTTGCTCACTACGGAGAGCAGTGGATTGTATTCTCGCTCCGACCCTTGCTCCCTGGTATCTATATTAGTGAATTCTCACACTTAAAATAAGTAGATTATTTTAAATGCGAGAATTCAAGAATATAACGAATATAAATACCAGGGAGCAAGGGTCGGAGCGAGGATACATCCATTGCTCTCCGTAGTGAGTACAACTTAAGTTGTCTTTTATCGAAGGTATACAGCCAACTACAGGGTTTACCCTTTTTAAAGTTAAAAAAATTACTTATTCACTTTAGAAAGTGACATTTGAATAGGAAATTAATTTTGAAAAACTTTTCTTTACATGTATTTGTACGAAAAGTCTAGAGAATTCACCCTAATTCATCCTAGTGCATAGATACTAATTCACCCCTTTCTCAAAAACGCACCCTTTTAAATGGATGCGTATATAATAAACATAAAGCAATAAAACTCTTTAATGTTGTAGTTTCTTTTATCCCTCTTTTTTTAGAATTAATCAAATGCCTATATAATCGATGATGATATCAAGAGAGGGCTATGATTAAATATTAGAAGTTCAGATCTTTTTAGTTTCTCTTGTAATGAAATGATGTAGGCACAAAATTATCTCCAATTATTTCATTTTTAAATTCCCATTAATACGAAAATGTATGCAGTGTAGTTTTGCTTTTGTTCTTACATTCCACCCTCATACATTTTATAATGGACCAATTAAGTGCGGTTATTTTCCAAAAGTTATCCTCGCAAACGTTACGAAGCAAACAGAACTTTGTAAACACGCCTTGAATACTTGATCCCACTTCTGAAAACGGGTAGAATTTCTAAATACCCTCGAATTCCTATATTTTTGGGCCAATTATAATTTCTGGGGTTTTCTGTGTGTACTTACAATGCGTGTTTGTAGAAAGGAATCCCTACAATGATCAAACAACGCCATGGTCGTCGGAGATAAAAGTTAGGGCTTCAAGCTTTTTTATGTATACATATTATATATATAAATGTACATGTACTGTACATATACAAAAGATGTTAATTAATGCGAATGCTAGTGTAGATATAGAGAAGGAAGAAATTATTGGCAAACCTCGCAAAGTGAATGAATATTGAATTGTTGAATATCTGACTAGTTGGTCGTCATCAGTACAGTGTAGCAAAGTGCAAGCAAATTAAGGATTATTTAAAAGTAAGGAGTGATATATATGATACTAAGTATTATATGAATGCGTGTTAAGGGCGCAAGAGGGGCTAATGCGTACAAAGATATAATATCACTTCGATGGGCAGTCGTACGCTCTTTGTGGGTTCTTCTTGTTTGACCAATATACTTCAAAAGACAGTATTTACGTAGAATATTATATATATGACATTCGATTTCTCCCAAATAGCCACAGGTATTTTTGTACGTGAAAAGAGATTTCCAACTGTCTTACAATTTCTGTTACCTATTTAGTGGATAACGGTTTGAACAATTTAATAAGTTTATCAATTAACTGTGGGAAATATGGTAAGGAACAGTATTTAAGTGACGATCCAGATGTAGATACTTCCTCAAGTTGAAAATCATTCGTGACATGTATGGATTTATGAACTTCTCTTAAACTGATATAAGCCTAGACAAGTAACACACGAGAAGTGGAAAACATTAATGAGAAGTGGGATATGAATTCTCACTTAGAATGATCTTTAGGAACTGTTCACTTTGGTAGAGAGGATGTGACAACTTATGCGTCCTTAAAGCTAATTGCTGTACAAGGTTATGTTTGAATATTTTAGGAAAAAGATATAATAGTAATTGAGGAAACGATTGATAGCAACGCTCTTTCTGAAAAATTTGGTTTTTAGGATATTGTCAAAACCTCGTATAAATAACATGTCCAGGAATGGAATGGTGTTATTTACCTTAATCTTATATGTAAATTGTAAGAGGAGATATAATATTCATTAAAAACGGAATGGATGTTTATAATTTGATCAGTGAGTACAGCCAGAATTAAGTTGTCCACATAGCTCTTCATAATAAAATGAATGTTGTAATTTAAATGACTGAGTCTGTTCAATATGTTGGATGGGAAATTTTCGTGGACTTTGTAAAATTGGTATTTAACATCAACTAAAATAGTCTTCAATTATAGCTTTTATCTGTAGCTTTTTGGCACCCCATTGGGATCTTCTATATCTCATCTATTGACTTATTGGTGGGTTTTTGTTTAATTAACTTAACGCTTAGGATTTAGATTCTTAGAATATGCATCAAACATGTAGCTATAAGGAATAGCTTAGAATATACCTACATACTAGATTGACGCAAGAAGACTGGTGGGGCCTATTTAGTGTATTAACACGAAATTTAATAAGGTAATTATGTTACTTATTAGACCAGTAAGGATCTGTGAAAAAGCGTCTATTTTTGGATGTGAAAGGTGGCATTCGGATTTTTGCAGATAAAGTTAGGTGACACCTTCAATAATAATAATTGACTTATGCTCCTTCTCAAATATGCCCGGAACATTAATAAAAAATTAAAATATTTAAAAATTTCGAAAAACGTTGATTTTTTCTGCTTTCTTTGCTTATAACTTTAAAACGATTCGTTTTGGAACAAAGTCGTAGATAAATAAAATAAAGATAATTGAATTTTGTATGATATACGATAGTCAAAAATGTCTTAACGTATTGCCTTTTCTGCAATATAGCAATAAATACAAAATAAGGGGGCAAAATATCGGATTATTTAATGGGCCTCAGCAATGTTTTAAACTTATAAACAATTTTTTGGCTTATAAACAAATAGCTTTGTTTAATAATAAAAAAATTAATTTTTAGCAATGCAAATAATTAAAACCGGTATAATTTGACTTAAACTTTCAAATGCTGTCAGCAGAATTGCTATTTTATTTTTTAATCAAAAGTTATTCGCGTTCAAAAATTGCAATTTTTCGAATTTTTGAAAGTTCCACTGCGTTTATCTCGAAAACTATGCATCCTACGAAAAAACTTGTAAGAACATTTTTTGCTTAGAATTACCCAAGAAATACAAAAAAATGTTTTATTTTGCGAAAAAACGATGTTATGTAATTCCTCAAGTTCTTTGTTTATAACAATCTTATCGACATCCGGATCAACTGTTACCCAAAAAAATCGTGTTCTACGGGTCAAAAAATACATAAAAATCTTGGGTAAGTCCATCTAAATAAAGAAGCCCGTAGCACCCCCTCCTGGCCACAGGACTAATTTGTTTATAAGCCAAAAAATTGTTTATAACTTTAAAACATTGCTGAGGCTGCTTAAACAATCCGATTTCAATTCTGTAAAGTGCATTAGATAGGTGGAGTGCTTCTTTATATGTAAAAAAATTGACAAATCTTTGTATGTTCTAGTTTTTGTTGTGCAAGATTTTAAAAAATTTTAATTTTTTAAAAAAAGTTAGATTGCAAAATTATTATTCAAAATCTAGTAAGTCAATTTTATTGAAATTTGGTGTCCGGTTTTAGCACATTACAAAAATTTTCTAAGCGAATTAGGAAGGTTCCAAGTGTAACCTAAGTGATGGAAAATCATTGAATAAGTATTACAGGCTTGTTTTGCCCCCTTATCTTATATTTATTGCTATTTTGCAGCATGATAAATTAAGACATTTTTAACCAATCGCATCTGATACAAAATTTAATTATCTTTGTTTTATTCCTATACGACTTTGTTTCAAAATGAATCGTTTTAAAGTTATAAGCAAAAAAAGTAGAAAAAAAACGAAATTTTTTGAAATTTTTAAATATTTTATTTTTTTATTAATGTTCCGGGCATATTTGAGAAGGAGCATAAATCAATTATTATTAACGAAGTTATCACCTAACTTTATCAGCAAAAATCTGAATGCCACCTCTCACATCCACCTAAAAACAGATCCTTACTGGTCTATATATGAAATATAACTAAGATAATGAAAGAGTAATTTGACAGCTACTTATGTCACAGCTTAAGCAGTTTTTGACTGGATTTAGACCATGCTGTCAAATTATTTATATGAATGAGTTTTGCCAAATTGCCATCCATTTGGCTTAACAGTATTTCTACACATTAAAAAGCAATAATTCTTTTTTAACACACTAAATTCAGATTTTCTATTCTTTTATCAAATGCAAAGTAGCTTTACTTAAATCGTTACAAGTTGTAAATTGCCGAATGCTCCATTTGAACTCAAATTTTGACAGCCAAGATTTTACTTTCCAAATCACTTTTTATTTTGTTATGTTCCAACTACGCGTGAATCCCATGACTTACTGGTGATAGTAATTTTTGTTGCTTTACCTACAAGCCACGAAAATCAACTAACAAATTTCATATTTCAGATACATTTTACATCTTTTCCCCCGTAGACGCCATCCCTGACAGACAGGAACAAACACTCCAATTACGGCCCTTTCACTCCTGCATTTAAATATTCCTGCAAAACCTTATATTTAAGCTCGACGCTTTTACATAATTGAGAAAGTACGTCGGCGGCGCGGCGCATCTTGCATGCGGCAAAAATTTATGTCGCCGCAAATTTTCCGACGACGTTCTCGCGACTTATGGATGGTTCGCTGTTGGTGAGAGATGAGGTTGAAGAGGATTTATGGGCCAACTGTAAAGACCTAGTGCTGTTCTAGCTGGTGTAATAAAATGTTAGAACGAGAAATAAGTGTGAAACATAACGTTCTTAAAATTTTGCACCAGGGCACCAATTTTGTCCCGGAAAATAGTGAGTTCTTTAAAGGTATAGCCCCAAGGGGGGGGGGGCAAACTTTTTGGTCTATTACCAAGGGTCGCAATGTTTTCGAATTTTTAACTTGGGGGGAGGGATGTTAAGTAATTTTTTTTAATTTGTTTAAAACTATATAGGGTGAGGCAGATAACTGGCCTATTAGAAATATCTCGAGAACTAAAGGCAACAGAATCATGAAAATTAGAATAAAGGGGTTCTGAGGGATGATCTATTAAATGAAAATATTTTCATCTCTTTGCAACTTCCGGTTATACCGGAAGTTGCAAATAACTTGGTTTTTTTTAATGGGACACCCTGTATATTTTTACATTTTTGGATTCTCCTCAATATCTTCTTTCTTAAAATATGAGATTTAGTAATATTATACAGGGTATTTTAAAAGTTATTTACGTTTTTTTTTTATTAATTTCGTAGCAAAATTCACACCCTGTAGAATTGTAATAGTTTGACATTAAAAACTCTGCTTACATTCAAGTGATTTTTAATATAGTCTATTATTATTTAGAATCATTAGTATAGCTAATTTTGAAATTTTAGTATACAGGGTTAGTCGAAACTCGGAATGAATATTTTCTGAGTTTTCTTAAATAGAACACCCTGTATTTTAGTATTGTAATGAAATGATATTTCATAGTACTTTTTTATTTTATTAGTATTCCCTATACCTAACTGCTTTAATTTGTGAGTTATTGGTGATTCAAGCTAAACAATAATTGCAACAAAAAATACGTAAAATTTTATTAGGTTGGCCGTGAAAATATTCAATCACAAATAATTTTTCAGAAATAAATACATATTAATCCACACTGATCCTTAAAATGACCAATAATGGTTTAGCTATCAAAATACCTACGTAGTTAAGATTGTTGGTGAGACTAACAATTAAGCACAAATTAAAGCAGTTGGGTATAGGTAATGCTTAAGAAATAAAAAAGTACCGTAAAATATCATTTTATTACAATACTAAAATACAGGGTGTTCCATTTAAGAAAACTCAGAAAATACTCATTCCGAGTTTCGACCAACCCTGTATACTAAAATTAAAAATTTAGCTATAATAATGATTCTTAACAGTAGTAGACTATATTAAAAATCATTTGAACGTAAGTAGAGTTTTAGTTGTCAAACTATTACAATTCTACAGGGTGTGAATGTTGCTACGAAATTAATAAAAAAACGTAATTATCTTTTAAAATACCCTGTATAACATTACAAATCCTCATATTTTAAGAAAGAAGACATCGAAGAGAATCCAAAAATGTAAAAATATACAGGGTGTTCCATTTAAAAAAACTAAGTTATAAGCAACTTCCGGTATAACCGGAAGTTGCAAAGAGATGAAAATATTTTCATTTAATAGATCATCCTTCAAAACCCCTATATTCCAATTTTTATGATTCTGTTGCCTTTAGTTCTCGAGATATTTCTAATATGCCAGTTATCTGCCTCACCTTGTATAGTAGAATATTTTATTTTTAAATTAAATAAATATATTCAGTACAATTCAAAGAATATCCGAAAAAAATGTTTCAAGACCAACTATTGAAAAATAAGCCAACGGTGGCAAATTTTTACCGACACCTAAACAAAATGAATTTTTCAGTAGACATCAGAACTCGTTATTGGATCATATAAAACAAAAAATTTAAAAATATTTTATTAGCTTATGAGTTTCTCGAGATAACACTGTCGAGTTTTTTTAGTTTTGACGATTTTTGCGTTTTTGATATCACTCAGAAGTGAAAATACCGAAATAGTGAAAATCAACACATTTGTTATTGTTATCTCACGAAATGTCTAAAGAAAATATATGAAAAATTTCATGTGGATCTGTCAAGTAGCCTTTGAGTTACAATGTCCACCGCCTATAAAAAGCAGTTGAGCAGTTTTGAGAAAAACACGTTTAGTTTTGGCAAATTTTATTTTCAATTTCTTCTGTCTGTCAAATCGTAAAGTGATGCACACCGGAATATGTTTTTAAATCGCAGAGTAATTTACAAAAGAAAATGGAACAGCTGTTAAACGTTTCTCACTACGCTCAACAAGCTGCTGCAAAGCGAGTCGAAGGTAGGGATATTAAAACAATATTAGTTATAATTGAAATGACGTTGTTCACTTGCAAAACATTTTTGCACAATATCTGATGATGGATTATGCAGTGAAGAATAGTAAATTATGTTCTGGAAACTGTTGAACGTAATCTTTAAGTTTTCTCAACGTTACAATATTTGTTCCTCTTAAATTTGGTGCTCCGTCAGTTGTTACTCTTACTAGGTGGTTACGGGTTAATTCAAAATTTTCCACACAATTCCTGACTACATCCAAAATATCATTTTCATTTGTTAAAATTTCATGGATTTCATTGATGGAGCCGATAAATCTCTGTGCCAAAAACCAAAATCATTGCCCGCGTTATGTTGAGAATTTGCGGAAAAATCACGCGTTGCGAAAGTGATATTAATAGCTGCATTATCTAACTATATTTAATTATCAACATTAGCAATAATTATAAAAAATCTTGAAATGAAAATAATTCACTTTTTCTCCTCGGGCCGCAAAAAAATGTCTAAAGTGCCGCGGGCCGCACTTTGCCCACCCCTGGATAGGCAGACTCACCATTTATAACAAAAAAGTCTTAATATTTTTTAGTAAAGTCAACCTTCTTTTTCTTCTTCTTCGTGCGACTAGGATTACTCCTGTTTGTCTGCCTCTTATTCTGTTTCAGTTGTTGTTGACTGTGCCATTGTCTTTCTACCTCTTCGGCGGCTTTCCAACGGGTTTTGTTGTTATTACAGATGTTCGCTAATCTATCTGGTTCCATTCGGTTTACATGTTCGTTCCAGTTTTTATTTCTTGTTTTTATCCACCTATTATTATTTTGAATTTTGCATCGTTCTCGTATACTTCTGTCGCTTTGTCTGTCTTTTAATGATATGCCCGCTATTTATCTTAATACTTTCAATAATTGATGGATTCGACCGTTACTTGATGGAAGTTCATTTTATCTAACAATAAAACACTGAAAACGTTTGTTTTCTATACTTCCACAAAATTTATTATAACTAAGTGACTACAGCTGTTTCGGCGGAGTGCCTTTCTCAAGTGATATAGTTTACAATGTGTTTGCCTTTTTTAGGTCTTCAACTGAAGAGGTTGAGGAGTGGGGAGCTGTTTGTCTCGAGTTGGTCATTCAGAATTATATCTGTATTTTTCAGTTTATTAATTTCCATAGATTCTAAAAAAGATAGCTTAAGGCCTTTATTTTGAATATGTAGAATTTGAAACTCTTCATTGAAAGAATGATTATGATCTAGAAGGTGAAGTGCGTATGTAGAAGTGTCTATTTTTCTATTGTTGAATGCCCTTTTGTGTTCTGCTTTCTATTTCAAGAAGGTGTAAAATTTGCATAAATCAAGACTATTTTGAATTCAATAATCAAATATACACAAACAACAGTGCAGGACTTATTATGGGTAATCCTCTAAGCCCATTGCTATCAGATATATTTATGAACCAACTTGAAACAACAATTTCTAAACATCCCGTATTTAAACAGTTCTTATATTGGTGGAGATACGTGGATGATATACTAGTATGCTTTACAGGAACTAACAGACAACTTGACCAATTTCTATCATATATTAATTCACTTCATAATAATATTGAGTTTACAATAGAAACAGAACAGAATAACTCCATAAACTTTCTAGATGTAACGATTTCCAGACTACACAACAAACATGAGTTCTCCGTATATCATAAACCTACCCATACTGACACAACTATACACAATTCATCATCCCATCCTACACAACACAAATTAGCAGCCTACCATAGCATGATACATAGACTGACAGAAATTCCCATGACAAAAAATAACTTCGAGATAGAACTAAACATCATTAAACAAATAGCAGTAAACAACGGCTATAACGAACAAACAGTTAACAAAATTTTAAACCAAAAACTCCATAAGAAAGCCCTGAAATTAGTGTATCCACCACCACAGAAAGAACCCAGTACCTTCTGCTCTCTCACATATACTGGCAAGATAACAACAAAAATAGCCAGATACATAAAAAAGAAAGGAATAACACCAGCTTTCAGAACTAACAACAACTTAAGCAAATATATTAAGAACAATAAAAGTCGAAAGAGAAAGCAACTACAGAGTGGTGTGTACAAACTAACTTGTGGTGACTGTCCGAAAACGTACATCGGTCAAACTGGCAGAACTTTTGACAAACGGATAGCAGAACACAAAAGGGCATTCAACAATAGAAAAATAGACACTTCTACATACGCACTTCACCTTCTAGATCATAATCATTCTTTCAATGAAGAGTTTCAAATTCTACATATTCAAAATAAAGGCCTTAAGCTATCTTTTTTAGAATCTATGGAAATTAATAAACTGAAAAATACAGATATAATTCTGAATGACCAACTCGAGACAAACAGCTCCCCACTCCTCAACCTCTTCAGTTGAAGACCTAAAAAAGGCAAACACATTGTAAACTATATCACTTGAGAAAGGCACTCCGCCGAAACAGCTGTAGTCACTTAGTTATAATAAATTTTGTGGAAGTATAGAAAACAAACGTTTTCAGTGTTTTATTGTTAGATTAATACTTTCATTTCGATATTGTTGATTTGTTGTTTCGTCTTCCTTGTATTGGTCCTTGTCTCCGCTGCATATGTTAGTATTGGTCTTACTGTTGTCTTGTATACTTTTATTATGCTTTCCGTGGTTAGATATTTGTTTCTCCATATGGTTTCTCGGAGAAAACCACTTAAACTTGCTGCTTTTGCTGCTTGCGTTGTAGTCTCTGTTCTTATATTCCTGTCACTAGTGATCTCTACTCCTAGGTAATTGAATTTCATTACTTGTTCTACAATTTTGCTGTATATTTCTAACTTGCATCTACGCGGCTCTTTACTTATGCACTATACATTTAGTTTTTTTTACTGATATTCTCATATTAAGTTTGTTGGCTGTGATATTGAAGGTGTGGAGCTGCCTTTGTAGGTCATCCTCGTTATCAGCAATGAGTACTGCATCATCGGCATAGCATAGTATCGTGATTTTAAGCGCCCCCATGTGGTGTGCATGTCGTTTTCTTACTTCCTGAATTATTTGATTCATCACCATATTAAATAACAATGGGCTGAGCGAGTCTCCTTGGCTTGGCGGATTCCTCCTTTTAGTTCTATGCGTTTTGTTTCTCCTG